>NC_135201.1:10000000-11455000 GCF_050948175.1 Xylocopa sonorina | reverse complement strand
GAATTCGCTAATTAATTGCCATCGCGCAAAATTCTGACGTTGGAGAAAAACAACAGTCTCGTCCTGATGGTTCGAGGGAGCAACAATCGAGGGTACGGTCGGATCTGGGTATCCGGTTTGAGATCATCCGGTGTTCGGTTCGATTTAAATGTTAAATGAAACTTGGCTGCGAGACCGTCTTATCGGCTGATCCCTTAAGCAGACATTTAAATCTCCTGCCTTTCGTATCCCGGGTAAGGAGTCGAATTGTTCGACTCTTTGTCCGTAGTTAGCTTTTAATCGCGCGTCTCGATTGGCCAGCTGAATTCCTCCCTCGAAGAATTAAACCGTGACGCGTTTCCCTTCGTGGATTAATCCGGCCGCCAGCCATTCGAAAAACTTCGATCCTGGATAACTCACTGACTGCTGGACTGGTTCTAACTTCGAAACGAATCGTCTCGTGTAACCAACGAATTCCCATTTTATCGAATACTACAAGGTGTTTTGGATTTCGTATAATTAACTACAGGACCAGATCCAATTAATCATCCATCGCTTAACAATTTCTTATGATGAAGAGTGATGTCTCGATACTCTTTACACCCTCTTCTGAGCAATTACTGTCCTTATACTATCACAAAAATTGCAGAGTATACGTCAGAAGCAAATCTACTTGATCCCAAACGCTCGAAAGGAAATTGTCCAAAAATTAAGTTAACACCACTGATCGCGAAGCATCTCTCTTTTATGACAATTATTGTCACAAAAATTGCAAAGTATACGCCAAAAGCAAACCTACTTGATCCTAAACGCTCGAAAGGAAATTGTCCAAAAATTAAGTTAACACCACCGATTGCGAAGCATTCTTCTGGACAATTATTGTCATAAAAAGTGCAAAGTATAAGCTAGAAGCAAAGCTACTTGATCCTAAACGCTCGAAAGGAAATTGTCCAAAAATTGAGTTAACACCACCGATTGCGAAGCATCCTTCTGGACAATTATTGTCATAAAAAGTGCAAAGTATAAGCTAGAAGCAAAGCTACTTGATCCTAAACGCTCGAAAGGAAATCGTCCAAAAATAGGTCCCACAAAAGGAGTTAGCGCTACCAATCGCAAAGCATCCCTCTATTATGACGATTATTGTCACAAAAATTGCAAAGTATACACCAAAAACAAACCTACTTGATCCTAAACGCTCGAAAGGAAATTGTCCAAACATTGAGTTAACGCCACCAATCGCAAAGCATTCCTCTATTATGACAATTACTGTCACAAAAATTGCAAAGTATACGCCGGAAGCAAACCTACTTGACCATAAACGCTCGAAAGGAAATCGTCCAAAGATTGGTCCCACAAAAAGTGCGAACACCCTCTACAAGCGTCGCGAAACATCCTTCACAGAAAGAAAGACAGCCAACAGTACAGAAAAAGAAGCTAGAGACTCACGCATGAAATCTCGCCTGGGACAAGGTTAGCCCCGATTCAGAAGCGATCCGAACGCTGGTGCAGGAAGCGCGGGGGCCAAGGAAGAACAGCGTTGGGATCGATATAGCGCGGTTGGTCGGCCAGGATCAAACAGACGGTGTAATGGAATAGTCTCTCTTTTGTTTTTCCTCGGTCCATCCGCGGGCGTCCAGCCGGAAAAGCTTTGCAGTTTGCCAGGGGAACCTGGTCCGCCGGTTTAATTACCGATCCGATTGCGACGCCGCGTTGGATCTCCTCCGCCTGTGCAGCAACGCGCCAACGTCGTTGCTTCCGCGCGGCGCTGGGCGCTCGTGGGGGGTTGAAAAAAGTCGATGGAGCGCCGTCGAGCGGATTAAACGGGTCCACGGGAGGAGGTAAAGCAGGGAGGGGTGGGTATGGAGGGTCGAGGAAGCAGCCACTGTAAATAGATACGTGTGCCAGCGACGGGGAACGTATTCTTCTCCTCGTCGACGAGGAATCGAGGCTGGATCGAAGAGGCTCCTGGATGGGCCAACTGTCCCTGCGGTTCGTTCTTGGTTTCCGTCGCGGAACGAACGACGTTTCCACTGTTTCGAGTCTGGACCAGCGGTTCCCTTTCGAACTTCGACTGAGCAATCAGCTTCGACTGCCGCGAAATTATTTCTGCTCGGTTTCCACGCACGTAATAACCGTGGACGATGACGATGATGGGGTTAGATTAAACCGTTTCGCCATTGTGCGATCCTAATTCAGTTCCAGCAGGCTACCTGCTCGCGGTGTAGAGGGCACGGGGGGCACAGGAAGGAAGGAAATTCCGGCCGTGGAACGATAAGTTTTGCGGATGCAACGTATCCGGTAATTTAGCATTGTTGGCCACAGCGCGTCGTCAATGGGCGCACGCAGGTAGAACGACACATAACGCGATCCTTCCGTCGTTGTCTTCGTCGATTTCCGATCGATCCCACCGCCAACTTCCCCTCCAACCGTTCCTCCAACGTTCACTCGTTGAAAAAGAGTCTCGAATCGCTCAGAGTCCGTTGGAGATCTGCTCGAAAGAGATACAGTCGAGATGATCGAGAGGCATCCCTCGAAACATCAGATGAAAGGTTTCGCGAGAATCTTTTCAGGCTTGAAGCCTGGCGTGTTTGTCCCTGGCTGAAGCGCACGCTTCATTTCGCCTGGCGAAAAGTTCGCGAATCTCCCATCGACGGTCAAAGAGACCTCGAAAACGAGTCGAGTGGTTCGTTTATGAAGTCGCGATGTAATTCGCCAGACGGGGACTAATTATCCGCGAACCAAGTCCCGTTCGAACGAGGATCTTCCTGCTCGAGGACGACGTCTACTCCTGCGACGATACGTCACACTTTTATCGACGAATTTAAGACGATCGCCATTCTATGGTCCTAATAATACACTCTCGAGCGTATTAGCCAAAGCAGAAACGTCGAACAACGTTCTTTCACCAGCATCGCGTTAATCTCAGGATACCTTAAGACATTCCAGACATCCTTCGAAGCACGAATGCGTAATACCCGAGAAAAGCGCAATTAGACGGACGCTGTGAATAAATAAAAACGGGCAGCGAGTTTCGTCCATCCACCAGGGATTTTATCCAGGAACTTTTGTTACGATAAATCTGGTGGAAAAATGGCAACTGGAACTTATAAGAATTAACCATTTCGCGTAGTCCCATCGATAAACGTGATTAATGCGCATCCAATAGAGAACAGCGACTTCCTGGAAAGAGGCTCAACGATATATCCCAAGCAGCGATTCTGCTTGGGTCGTTATGCCCCTTGGTAGCGATTACAATAGCCGCGATTAGGAAGAATGGCGAGGTGGGCATAAAGGAAGACACCAAGTCACGTCGAGCGACCAGAGTCGCCACTGTTGGCGATCAGCTGTCACAGGAATCCTGGCCTCATTTTTCACCAGCGTTATCGTACACCTGCTTAAGCTATGGCTCGACTTGTCAGTGGGTCCGTATTGACGACTGATGGATGGAATGCTAGTTACGAGCACGTAATTTGCTCGAGCACCGTATCAACCATAACGCAGCTATGTTCACCTCCAGCAGCGAGTATGGTAATCAAGGGAGTCACTCAATCGGCAGTAAAGATATTAATCCGCACCGACTGTGCGTATGCACAGTATCACGTCAGTTATTACCAGGAATGAATGTTACTAGGGACCAATCGCAGTGTCACTGGCCACACCAGTCGAATTCGAGGGTCTATCAAAGAGATCCAACCATTGATGAGCGAAAAGTCCCAATTTTTCAACTCTCGCAGCGAATATCGACTGCATCCTTCGTCTCGAAGCTGTAATTTGTTCAGAGTACAGAAAAGAAGCATGCGACGATGGTTAATCAAGGTTGAACACGTCCTATCGTCTTGTAACTCAATCTAAAGCGAGACCAAGGCTTAACATCTGAAAGTCGAATCTTGGTTTTCGAGGGTCTATCAAAGAGATCTAACCATTGATGAGCGAAAAGTCCCAATTTTTCAACTCTCGCAGCGAATATCGACTGCATCCTTCGTCTCGAAGCTGTAATTTGTTCAGAGTACAGAAAAGAAGCATGCGACGATGGTTAATCAAGGTTGAACGCGTCTCATCGTCTCGTAGGTCGTTCCAAAGCGAGACCAAGACTTATTGCACAGTATCACGTCAGTTATTACCAGGAATAAATGTTACTAGGGACCAATCGCAGTGTCACTGGCCATCTCAGTCGAATTCGAACACGTCCTATCGTCTTGTAACTCAATCTAAAGCGAGACCAAGGCTTAACATCTGAAAGTCGAATCTTGGTTTTCGAGGGTCTATCAAAGAGATCCCACCATTGGTGAACGAAAAGTCCCAATTTTTCAACTCTCGCAGCGAATATCTACTGTATCCTTCGTCTCGAAGCTGTAATTTGTTCAGAGTACAGAAAAGAAGCATGCGACGATGGTTAATCAAGGTTGAACACGTCCTATCGTCTTGTAACTCAATCTAAAGCGAGACCAAGGCTTAACATCGTTAAGGTGGGCCCTATTTGCGATCTTAGATGGCGCAACAAGAGCAGACGAGCTAAGCAACGTCTCTGTGAGGTCTCTGAAAGTCGAATCTTGGTTCTCGCGAGGATCTTCCGCTCCATTCGCAATATCTGTCGTCTGTGTTTAGCTAGCACTGGCATTTCTTACTGTTTATCGATGGAAAAAAGTAGCCAGCTGCGGAGGAGGGACAGAAATTTACGAGTGGCGCGCGACTGGGAACAGAAACGTTTTTACAGCAGCGAGATCGGTCGAGGTTTTGCTTCGAGCGCGTCTGGTTTTGCTGGTTTCACCGAGTATACAACGAGGAGGCGCTTTTGCCTCGATTTATCGATCGATCGATCCGTGGCGAAGAAAGAAACTAGGCGCGACGACAAATAAACAGCGAGCGCGCTCGTTAATTAATCACGCCTGGGACAAGCCAGCAATCGGAAGCCAAAAGTTGCCATTTTCCTACCAGTTCCGCCGGTTTAATTCCGCCCCTCTGACGAACCGATTCGATTACGCGGTGCTTTTCCACGTGACACGACTCGCGACCAGGGTTTCGTCGATGATGCATCGTTCAACGACACGTATCCGTGTCGAGAAAAATCTGCACGCGTCGTTAACTCTCTCGCTCGTCCCTTCGCTGGAGGACTTTAAGTGGCTGGGGTTTGGGAGGGTGAATTCAGTGTCCCTTAGTCGCAGGAGGCGAGAGTAATCCAGTGTAAATAAGCAAACGACCGGATTTATTCGCGACAGATAACCCGGTCTGGCTCGCCTCTCGTCTTAAATAATTTGAAACGCCTCGAGTCCGCCGCTCCATCACGCTGGAACTTCCTGCGCGGAAGTTCGAGAACTTGGCTAATTTAAGGAACTAGGATATCTCAAAAATTTTCCAGGCAATTTAATTCTATAATGATCGCCGGACGCGAGACGTCCCAGCCAACCCCGCGTCTCGGGAACTTTTCGAAAACTCCACGCTCGCGGAGACTTTTATTAAAAAAATAAGAAAAATCGCGCGACACATCCGGAATATTTAAAATAATCCCTGGTTCTAATTTCACTTTTTTAAAAGTGTGCCAAGCAGCGGCTGGAAAAAAGGGGAACCCTTTATTCCAGGACGGTCGTAGGCGCTGTCAGAGCCAGGCTCGCCTTCCCACGAACAATGGGCGCAAAAAAAAGAAAATACCCTAGATCTCTGTCTCCCACAGTCTGGACACGCGTCCCTCATCGACTTCCAGCCGATGATTCGCCGGATGGGAGCGGATTTCTGACGAAGGTTATCGAGCGACCGTCGAAATTACCGTGGAAAATCCATAGAGTCCTCCCTCCTCGATTCGCGGGACGAAAAACCGGTGTAAACAGTGTTACCAAAGTACAGCTAGCCTTTGGACGAAGAATGTCACGAGCTTGGAGTGATTAATGACCAGGACCACGGTATTTAGCCGCTTCAGCCACATCGTACACTGGCTTTTGCGCGAGTAATCGTGGAGGGGTCGGGTCATCCGCCAAGTCTATGAATACACGTACGAACATCTTATCATTGTCCTGTAATTGATGACTAAAATCCGTGGGGACGTTGTTCGATAAGAACGCAACAGGAAAGCCTGTAACAACTCTTCTTCCACAGATGCACAGCCTCTTCAATGAATTTAGAGGGATGAACAACAGTTTTCTCGAGGCATTCGAGAACAGAATTGGAGAACTGTTTAAGGATCATCTGCCAAGTTTATGAATACACGTACGAACATCTTATCATTGTCCTGTAATTGATGACTAAAATCCGTGGGGACGTTGTTCGATAAAACCTGTAACAACCCTCTTCCACAGGTGCACAGCCTCTTCAACGAATCTAGGGGGATGAAGGGTGAGTTTTCTCGAGGCATTCGAGAACGAAATCGAAGCACTGTTTAAGGTGAAGTGCGTTGCTTTGATTTTGCTGCGAATAAAAGAGAAGACGAAGAAAAAAAAAAGGAAAGAACGTTTCGTCCTGAGCCTGCTAGTGGACTCATTAGTGCGGATATTTAGCAGGCCCTGTCTTAGACGTTGGGATATATTGGAACGAATAGGTAATTGTGCGCTTTCAGAAAATTGTAACCAATGATGTCTCTCTAGTATGATGGTAGGATGTCTCTGAGTATCTGAAGATCGCCATAAAGGGTCATCCGCAAAGTCTATGAATACACGTACAAACATCTTATCATTGTCCTATAATTAACGACTAAAATCCGTGGGGACGCTGTTCGATAAGAACGCAACAGGAAAATCTGTAACAACCCTCCTCCACATATGCACACCATCTTCAACAAATCTAGAGGGATGAACGTGTTTTCTCGAGGCATTCGAGAACGAAATCGAAAAACTGTTTAAGGTGAAGCGTGTTGCTTCGATTCATCTGTAGATGAAGAAGAAGAGAAGAAAGGAGAAAAGGGGGAAGAAATGCTAGTGGACTAATCAGTGCGGCTAATTAGCAAGCCCTGCCTTAGACGCTGAAATATATTGGAACGAATAGGTAATTGTGTACTTTCGAAAAACTATGCGAAAAGTGTCGAAAGGTCGCCACGAAGGGTCATCCCCCAAATCCATGAATACACATACGACCATCTTATCATTGTCCTATAATTAACGATAAAAATCCACGAGGAGTGTGTTCGACAAGAACGCAACAGGAAAACCTGTAACAACCCTCCACCACGTGTGCACACCCTCTTCAACGAATCTAGGGGGACGAAGGGGTGAATTTTCCCAAGGCATTCGAGAACGGAATCGAAGAGCTGTTTAAACGCGACGGAGGTTCGAGGCGGCTATGATCAAGTGCGAAATTTCTGGCCAGATCAATCGAGGGACCGGGGTGTATCTTTCCCGGCTATCTTCGCTTTATTTATCCGGATCAAGTAGAGCTCGTCGCTTACCGTCTGATAGCGGGCCCTGATACCGAAGTTCCGGTAGGATCGTCGTTCGTTTGCACGATAAATACGACGCCGCATCGAGGGCTCTGACCAAAGGAAACTGATGCCAACTCCGCCGTGCAAATATTGGCACCCGTGTAAATGTGCGTGGCAGACAACCACGTCTACTCCCGCGCGTCCTAGTCGGTCGTCCTCGTCGTCCTAGTCGTCCTGGAACCTTCTCTCCGTGTCACGATCCGCCTCTCGCGTTCTCCTTTCACTCAGTTGGCCGTGTAAGAGACAGACAGATTGAGAGACAGACAGAGGCGACGAGATTTATTTATGCGAGGACAAACCCTTAAGATGTCGTGGCTCCTCCTGCGGGAAACAGATGACGGGGATGATACGGGACGCGGCAATTTGCGAGGAACTTCCAGTCAGCCGCGGTGTTTTCGCGACAATGCGAGCACACGAGCGTTCTCCCGGGAGAACAACTAAGGTACTTCTGAAACGGATTTCCAGGGAACGCGCGCGCACACACGGTTCCCAGAATTCTGTCGCGTGTGGTGAACTCGAGATGGACGAGGAAGACTCGCGTCCATCTCGATCATCCGAGGATAACGAGCCCTCCACGATGAGGGGCACGCGTAAATTTCTTCGTTCGGTATTCCCGTCACGAGGGACTGTTATTAGCGAAATTTATCAGCTACGAGCCGCGTACGCGTTATCGATGAACGGCGATCTGCAATTAGCAGGCATTTGCATCGCAGAAGCAGCTGCTTAAGCGGAGATATCGCGATCGAACGCGCATGCAGCTCGCGTCCAAGAATTGTTCGACGCCTTCAGAGAGAGAGAGAGAGAGAGAGAGAGAGAGGAAGGTGGAGGGCACGAATAATGCCTGCGCGGTGTCGAGAATTTTTTATCTCGTTCTCCAGCGGTGTCACGCACCCCGTGTCCGGTTGTTGTTCTGTCACGGGCGTACGGAGAACGCTACCGGAAGCGACGATACGCGTGGGCGTCGATAAGCCGCGTTCCGCGAGTTACGCGGCACCTGGCACGCTCGAAAAACGCGTTCCCACCTTTCATGTCCCCAAGCAGCACGGTTCGCACGTTACTTTTCCCAGGATCATCGGAAAATGGCTAACCAGCTGTTTTCCGGTCCCTGGAGAACCTGTCCTCGAATGTATTCTAACAGAATTGAATTCTAGAAATCCTTGAATTTTTCAATGAGGACTTTTTGGAGAATTTCGAATTATAATTCTCAGGAAGATCAGAAAATGGCCAATCAGCTGTTTTCTTGTCCCTGGAGAATCTGTCTTCGAATTTATTTTAAGATGATGTATTCCAGGTGAATTCTGAGAATCCTTGAACTTTTCAATGAAGATTTTTTGGAGAATTTTGAGTTACACTCCCAGGGAGATCAGAAAATGGCCAACCAGCTGTTTTTTATTCCCTGGAAAACCTGTCCTCAAATGTATTCTGAGACCAGAATTGAATTCTGGGAATCCTTGAATTCGTCAATGAGGACTTTTTGGAGAATTTCGAATTAAAATTTCTAAGAAGATCAGAAAATGACCAATCAGCTGATTTCATGTCCCTGGAGAACCTGTCTTCGAATGTATTCTAAGATGATGTATTCCAGGTGAATTCTGAGAATCCTTGAACTTTTCAATGAAGATTTTTTGGAGAATTTCAAATTACAATTTCCAGAAAGATGAGAAAATGGTCAATCAGCTGTTTTCGTGTCCCTGGAGAACCTCTCTTCAAATATATTTTAAGATAATGTATTCCAGGTGAATTCTGAGAATCCTTGAACTTTTCAATGAACATTTTTTGGAGACCTTCGAAGTACATTCTCAGGAAGATCAGAAAATGACCAAGCGATTGCTTCCAGTCTCTGGAAAACCTGTCCTCGAATGTATTCTAAGACCAAGATGAATTCTGAGAGTCCCTCAACATTTCAATGAATATTTTTTGGAGAATTTCAAACTACATTCCCAGAAAGATCAGAAAATGGCTTAAAATGTATTCTAAGACCAAGATGAACTCTAGGAATCCTTTAACTTTGCAATGAAGATTTTTTGGAGAATTTCAAACTACATTCCCAGAAAGATAAAAAAATGTCTTAAACTGTATTCTAAGACCAGAATTGAATTCTGACAATCCTTCAACTTTTCAATAAAGATTCTTCGTCGAATTTCGAATTACAGTTCCAGAGTTCCCGGTTCCCCTCGTCGATCGACGAGCGAATTAATTGACGACGATTAGAAAGCGCGTTCCTGCCGATACAAAGTTAAACAATGTTCCATCTGGCGGGTTCACGAAATTCTCTGGATCATAGTAACGTTATTGGTCTTCGTTCGACGGTATTATTACTTGTTCGCCGGTGTTATTCCAAGGACCTGGGGCGAGAGGGCGGAGGGGCGGTCGCTCTGTTATAGGAAAACACACGGCTGAATTCACTCCGTGTTATCAGCCTGTTATTCTAGTTATTTCTCGTCTGATTGTTGGTTCTATTTCGGCTGGAAACTGAATAACGCCAGTGCCAAATCATTTTCGCGCGCTCTTCGCTCGAGAATTACTTCTCAGCCCAGAGGGGGTAGCTTCTGAAGATTCAGCGGGTGGACGACGCGTATGTTCGACGAGGGTTACAAGTGGCAGAGGCTGAGACGCGATGGAAATTAAGGGACGCGCAGGCGATCTCCACGCTCGCCTTTTGTCGCGTAATATTTTCCGATAAGTAGCGGAAGTATTGAAAGTAAATGTTCGGGAAATACAGAGGCGAAACGCGGCGATAAGCGCGGGAGCGTAGACCGTGCAAAGTGTCCCCGTCGAGTTTATCGACTGAAATCCATCAACGTGTACCACTTCGCCGCGACAGTGCACGCGATCGAGAAAAATAGGGGGAAACGAGAAAAGAAACCAGAAAAACTGACTAGGATGCTGGTTATTTTCTTAACCCTCTGTGGGCCCGTGTAACTTTCAGCTCACATTTTCATTTATCGATCTCGTTCTGGTAGCTATTTTGAATCACTGTTTTCTAACGAGTGATTAGAAAAATCAGTAACATCCAAAGCAAAATGCAAGTGCACCACTGTCTGACCATTCGTTAATATTTCGCCAAGTCCCACAGTGAACGTGTTGGCTAATTATGAGTTATGGTTTTCCATAGATTACGATTAGAGGAAGGCACGACCTCGGCCTACCAGCCATTTTGGATCACCGTTCTCTAACAAATTATTACAAAAATCAGTAAAACCCAAAGCAAAATGCATGTGCACCACTGTCTGACCATTCGTTAATATTTCGCCAAGTCCCATAGTAAATGTATTGGCTAATTATGAGTTATAATTTTCCATGGATTACGATTAGAGGACCTCATTTTGGATCACGCGTTTTCTAACAAATTATTAGAACAATCAGCAAATTCCTACGCGAAATGCATGTGCACCACTGTCTGACCATTCGTTAATATTTCGCCAAGTCCCATAGTGAACGTGTTGGCTAATTATGAGTTATAGGTTTTTCCATAGATCACGATTAGAGGACCTCCTTCTGGTAGCCATTTTGGATCACCCCATTTCTAACAAATTATTAGAAAAATCAGTAAGATCCCACGCGAAATGCATGTGCCCCACTGTCTAACCATTCGTTAATATTTCGCCAAGGCATTTTACAAAATAATTTAAACCTTATAAGCCAGTGTGACTTGAAAGTCGCAAAGCGAATGTATCGCAATAAAATTGTTCGAACGTAAAAATTTGTTCTCTGATTTATCCTTACCACAATTCTTTTGGATTTAAAACAAAAATTCGAACCATAGAGGACGCAGGGTGTACGCGCGTGAAGATGGAAGGCTGTAATATCGCGTTGGAAAATGTACAACCGATATAGGTGGTAAAAAAAAAAGAAAATGAAAGAGGCTCGTAGGTGCTCGTGCGAGAAAATCATTTTTACTAGAGGGACGTGTGGCTAGATTCAGGGTCACGTGAGAGACCAGGCTAATCGACGCTGTGCACGCTCGCTGTTTGAATTATCGAGGCGAAAAAGGAAAGCCTTGAGGTACGACGAGTCAGCCAAGGGTGCGGCTGTTTAAGGTCGAAGGAGGTTGGTGGAAAAAAAAGTAGAAAAAAAAGGGAAATTCATCGGCGGAAAGAGTTATTGTCCACTCGTGTTGTCGGCCCTTCAACTCCGAATTTTGATCCTGGTCACGCCAGCGTGCGAGCCTCGCGACGACAAATTGCCTGGCGCCACGCGAGAACACTATCGAGATGATAAAAATGGCTACCTTACATTAGGACGCGAGCTATGATACTTGTAAAAAAAAAAGGAGAAAGAAAACGGATAGTTAGCTCAGCATGATATTACACCAGTCGATGCTGTGGTCTCAATGTTCTCGAATATTCATTTAATTAAGAGTCATCGTGTTATCCAAAATGGATAGTGTCGATATCGATCCGCACGGGGTCGAACAAAAATTCATCCAGGAACAGGATATTCTTAGGAGGCAGTGGCTTCCAATTTTCGTTACGAGGATTATCAGTGTCCAGAGTGGAGTTTGATTAAGTTTTCAGATGAAATTAAGGGACTTCTGTCATCACAGCCAGGGGGACTCGGTTGACCTCGTTCTGGTAGCCATTTTGGATCACCCGTTTTCCAACCAATTATTAGAAAAATTAGCAAAATCCAAAGTGAAATGCATGTGCAACACTGTCTGACCATTCGTTAATATTTTGCCAAGTCCTATAGTGAATGTGTTAGCTAATTATGAGTTATTGTTTTCCATCGATTAAGATTAGAGGGAGGCACGATCTCGTTCTGGTAGCTATTTTGAATTACTGTTTTTTAACGAGTTATTAAAAAAATCAGTAAAATCCAAAGCGAAATATATGCACCACTGTCCAACCATTCGTTAATATTTTGCCAAGTCCCATAGTGAATGGGTTAGCTAGTTATGAGTTATAGTTTTCCATGGATTACGATTAGAGAGAGGCATGACCTCGTACTGACAGCCATTTTGGATCACCCCTTTTTTAATAAATTATTAGAAAAATCAGCAAAATCCAAAGTAGAATGCATACACCACTGTCCAAACCATTCATTAATATTTCGCCAAGTCCCATAGTGAACGTATTGGCTAATTATGAGTTATAGTTTTCCATGGATTACGATTAGAGGACCTCCTGTTGGATCACACGTTTTCTAACAAATTATTGGAAAATCAATAAGATCCAAAGCAAAATGCATGCACCACTGTCTAAACCATTCGTTAATATTTCGCCAAGTCCCCTAGTGAACGTGCTGGCTAATTATGAGTTATAGTTTTTCATGGATTACGATTAAAGGACCTCCTTTTGGATCACACCTTTTCTAAGAAATTATTAGAAAATCAGTGAAATCCAAAGCAAAATACATGTGCACCACTGTCTAAACCATTCGTTAATATTTCGCCAAGTCCCCCAGTGAACGTGTTGGCTAATTATGAGTTATAGTTTTCCATGGATTACGATTAGAGAACGTCACTCTGGTAGCCATTTTGGAGCACCCCTTTTTTAATAAATTATTAGAAAAATCAGCAAATTCCTACGCGAAATGCATGTGCACTACTGTCTAAACCATTCGTTAATATCTCGCCAAGTCCCCTAGTGAACGTGTTGGCTAATTATGAGTTATAGTTTTCCATGGATTACGATTAGAGAGAGGCATGACCTCGTCCTGACAGCCATTTTGGAGCACCCCTTTTTTAATAAATTATTAGAAAAATCAGCAAAATCCAAAGTGGAATGCATGTGAACCACTGTCTAAACCATTCGTTAATATTTCGCCAAGTCCCCCAGTGAACGTGTTGGCTAATTATGAGTTATAGTTTTCCATGGATTACGATTAGAGGTAGGCGAGGCTAATACGGTGGGATAAGTGGACGCGGTAATGGATAGAGGTAAGCAAGGTGGGACGGCGATGATTAACGCCCGAGCAACGAAATGCTTGCTCGTATCGATGGTCCGCACAGTGTCCTTCCGCCTCTGTCCACGGCGGTTCCGGTTTACGAGCGCAGAAAAACGTTCGATGCATTCGCGGTGCGCCGTGGATGAACGGGAGAATGGTCGAGGGAGCCGTGGAGGGTTGGCGAAAAGAAAAAGAGGAACGTGGCTGCGGTGGAGGCGAGTCGAGGGGAATATTGCGGTCCCGACAAAGAAGGAGGGCATTTCTAAAGGTTTCAATGGCCGTGGAAAAAGCGAGAGACGACGTTCCAGGCGCAGGGCGAATCCTGCTCCAGCTGGGTATTTCGATATTTGTAGAAAACGGGACGAAAAAAAAAAATGGAAAAAGCGAATATCGTACGCGCGTGCGCGCCTCGACCAGGGATAAATCGTCCCGTTGAACAAAGCTGCGTTCACCGACTGAACACGAGCCTCTCCCCCTGGCAATAATCGCCCTGTACACGATAAAGACCCCATTCGTTAATGAGCGACAATCGCGTCGTTGCGCAAACAATGGCGACTGGTTTTGTACGCTGCCACCTAACCACTGTCGTTCTTCACGGTTTTAATACTTCTCCACGGCACTTCGAGAGGCTCGTTGCTCCTCTTAATTCCTGAAACTCACTGTCAGCTGTTAGAGCACCGCTAATCTAGCTTAAGAACGATTCCTCGGACTTAAGACGCGTCTTCCTTCAGTCGCGACGATTCACCCTCGATAACGCGCACAATTCGCTCGAGTTTCTGATTCCACGGAACCCCAATTGTTCCTTGCAACGTGATTCATTCGACAATGCTAGCAAAACGCCGCTTCATCGATGACAGAGTCGTTGTTCGCGAGGCGTAATAGCTGGTGGCTTCCGTTCTCTTCGCGTGGCAGGAAATAATTGAAGGCATCGACGCGAGGGGAAGAAGAGACAGTCGGAACCTTGTCCTTCTGCCAGACAAACGTAACTTGCGCGAGGCAAAGAAGAAAATGGTCTCAGACAAACGTGAAATGGTCGGTTCGTTAGCGAAATCCGCGTTTCGTACGCGCGCGCACGACAAAACGTAAATTTGCATTAACCAACCCCCACCCTCGCGTGGCGGTAAATATTAAATTAAAAACAGACAAATTTCGCTCGCGACGAGGGGGCCCTTGATTTATTTAATACCAGCCAGATGGGAAAAAACAAGCTGCGCGGAATCACGGGTAATACGTTTTACAATAATACCGAAATGACGCTGGCTGTTATCTCGTCGGACGATGATGATGCATCGCCGCGGTACGCTTCGTCTCATTAGCGCACAAACGAGCGTTTATCTCGCGCTGTTTCATCGTACGAATTTTTCAACCCCCTCGTTTCAACAGAACTCTTCAAGTTTCGTCGATATCTCGAATCTTTTATTTCAGCTTGTCGTTCCTGGATGATAGTGGAAGGAGAAGTGGCGGATGTGCGAGTTCGATGGCACTCGAAAACGGTCCGCAATCACGGCTAGTTCGAGACTAAATTTAGGCAGCGTTCCTGAGGGTGGTTGTTTATAAGGACAGAGGGAAACCAAGAGGAAGCAGGGACGGTTTCCGTTTGGTTGCACGCTTTCGAGACGGCTTCAATAAGCTTATACGTATAAGATACGGTCCTGACATGAATTCTTAAGAGCGCTGCCCCATTTCCAGGTTTATGCTCGCGGGAGTGCATAAATAGAGAAGTCGAACCGTGACGCGGAGGCCTTCCTCGTGAGCGTGCGTATCAGGAAGTATATCTGGCTCTGAGACGCGCGCGGGAAACCTTTCCAGGTCTCGAGGTCTTTAATTTGGCCCCGCGCGCACCGGAAACGGGCTTGCCCCGACCCTTTGTTCACCAATTACTTGGAAAGCGAACGCTTAGTCGCGACGATCTCAAGCTTCGAACAAGTTCCCAGCTTTAAGCGTAGCTGTCGTTCGTGGGATGCGACTCGCCGCGAGGAAAGTGATATCAGTCGTCTAATTACCGCGGTTAATTTCGAGATCGCGCGTCATTGTTTCCTCAGCTAGGAGCCAAGAAGTACAAGCAGGAAGCTGACGTTACCAGCTGCACCGTCAGCCCTTAACCAATATTGGACATTGCCTGTACACCAACTTGGACCAACTTCCAAAGCTAACTCCAGTCGAACCTTGGGTGAAAGACACCCTCGACTAGCCAGACGAAATTGTTAATAAATAGTAACTATGCATACAGCGCGAAGAAACCTGCAAAACTACCCTCGCAAAGTATTTTAGAGGCGTTTGAATTCATCTCAAACAGTCGTAAATCCTAAATTATTACTCATTGTGTCACTTCTAATCTACGTTTTACCCTTGACCCTTGGCTATTTCCTTCAAGCTACGAAACTATCCCTATTTAAGTTCCTTAGAAATTTCTGAAATACCAGA
This sequence comes from Xylocopa sonorina, assembly GCF_050948175.1. NCBI lineage: Eukaryota > Metazoa > Arthropoda > Insecta > Hymenoptera > Apidae > Xylocopa > Xylocopa sonorina. Next base: position 11,439,306 of record NC_135201.1, on the reverse strand, counting down.
CCATCTTAAGAACCAGAGGAGTTTTCGTATACACAATTCAGAATTCAATGTTTGAGACACTGTATTCTCTTGAATGAAACCCTTCTTTAGAATGTAAAACGTTCGATCCCTTCGACACTGTTCGACCCTCTAATTGTACAGCGTGAAGAAACCTCCAAAACTACCCTTGCAAAGTATTTTAGAGGCGTTGGAATTCATCTCAAACAGTCGTAAATCCTAAATTATTACTCATTGTGTCGCTTCTAATCTACATTTTATCCTTGACCCTTGGCTATTTCCTTCAAGCTACGAAACTATCCCTATTCAAGTTCCTTAGAAATTTTTTAAATACCAGACCACCTTAAAAACCAGAGGAGTTTTCGTATACACAATTCAAAATTCAATGTTTGAGACACTGTATTCTCTTGAATGAAACCCTTCTTTCGAATGTAAAACGTTCGATCCCTTCGATACAATTCAACCCTCTAATTGTTAACAATTAAATACTTTCTCGACTTCGCACGATCTCCACGCGCGACGCAACCAGCCGCTAGCAAAGCGCTAATATACGAGGCGTAAGACACTGTACATACATACTCTCTTAAATGAAACCCTTGTTTCGAATGTAAAACGTTCGATCCCTTCGATACAAATCAACCCTCTAATTGTTAACAATTAAATACTTTCTCGACTTCGCACGATCTCCACGCGCGACGCAACCAGCCGCTAGCAAAGCGCTAATATACGAGGCGTAATCCAAATTTCGGTGTCGCGCGATTTGATGGCTTAGCGGGCCTTAGAAACGCTCGAAATTACGAGTTCGTTTAATCCGCCGTGCAGGTACAGATATATCCAACTAACAGCGGCGCAATTTTAGCAACGGGTATTACTTTTCCGATTATAAATTCCATTAATATAAGCCAACGTCCCTGGACCGTTATAATACTGTGAAAATTGCAGTAATATATTGTCACCGTGTATAATCCCGTCATTAGCGCGTAGCCGTGGCTCGTTTTATTGACAACGTTTGTCGGTAAGTCGGCTTACGCGTTTGCGGGGAATATCCTTTGACTTGGTCAGCTGGAGCCACCCCCTCCATTGGCCAGCGAGTCCTCGTGGCGTCCAACAGGAACGAGCTCCTTTATAGACGAAACGACGACTAAAAGTGTTCGAGAGGCGGCTGTGATTTTGTGCTCTGATAATTTAATCACTGACAGCTTTTCAAACTACGCGAGAGGCTGTTTAGCTCTAAGTGGTTCTCGTTAAATGAGAGGAGGAATTGTGGCCGCTGATGGAGGTCCAATTTCTTGCGGGCTACGCCGTCGCGAGCAAGGGGAATCGGGAATAGTGATTTTTAAAGGGGAACTGGTTGCTAGAGGATTCCGTTTGCCTGGTTCGCATGAAATTTTTAGTCCACCCGTGCCCTCGAACGAACTCGAGGATTTCTTGGTGCTCTCGAAAGAGGTTTCAGACGGTGTCCTTTTTATAAAGTAAAGGATCGCGACGGAGGATTTATTCTGGTGGCTCTAAATTATTACACCCTCTCGAGTCCACGGTAATTACGATGTACAGCTGGACGCGAGGCGCGTTGGACGCGGAGCGAGTGAATTCTCCGAACGAAAGTCCAATCTAGCGGAGGCTAATTGTTCCATTTTTGTTCTCCCGGCTCCCGTTGGCGAGCACATCGTCTAATCCTGAACAGATTGTAACGCGGTGGGTTCAATTAATCACCCGCAGAGGAGCAGAAACCTGGCCAGCCTGAAGTTTCTCATCCTAGCCGCAAGCCAGCCGACAAGCCAGGCCAGCGGTTTAAAAACAGAGGGGGAGGGTTTGCGTCGCTCCTCCTCGTCGCTCTTGCGAAGAGGGTGCCACGCTTGCATCGAGGATGAAAATATTTAGACACGAAGCTGGTGCACGCGTGGCACGAGCGTGTTTTCCGTCGAAGCCTCTCCTTCGCCACGAAACCTCCCCTTCCTACCGGTTTGTTTTCTAAACACGGAAGCAATTCGCCGTGGGGTTGGACCAGTCGTCCCCAGGAAGAGCCGTGGCCGCAGACGGACCGAGTAACCTCTTCTCGATGAGCGTGCGCGCGTACGCAACGCAGTGCCTGTTTAAAAAAGAGCCTCGACCCACTTACCAGCTTCTCTCGCGGCTCGAGGGAGAAAAACAAAAAAGAGAGGCGAAGAGAGGACGCGGGAGGGGGATTGTGCTTCAAAGTTTGATTGCATCTGTTCTTCCGTGAAAGAATTAACCGACGCCGTTTCGACGAACCGCTCGAACGGAAGACGATGGCCTCGAATGGAAGGGAAATGGAATTTCGTTTGGGGGAAATCCGGTTCTCGCCACGTATCTGGTTCCGGGGATTCTCAGGCGATGATATTGTGACGATTAAGACTGCGAGGGGATGGTCGAGACTTATAATTCCGCCATTTCGTATCGCATTGGGCTTTCTAACATTTCAATTGGTATGTAATGGAAGAATGTAGTTGGTCCTTTGGGGTTGGATGTCCCCTCTGAGGGGACATTGCAAGTCTAGCATACTTTTGAACTTGTACCACTGAAAATTTTTTAGAAACGTGTGTTTCTCTCGAGTTTTCTATCGAAATGGAAACCTATCGCTTGTGGACGCTGGTGATAATTTCTCGTCATCGAGGATTCCTTCGAATTCACTGGTTTCGAATTCTTTAGAATAGAAGAACGTAGAACGTAGTTAACCCTTTGCAGTTGAATGTCCCCTCTGAGGGGACATTGCAAGTCTAGCATACTTTTGAACTTGTACCACTGAAAATTTTTTAGAAACGTGTGTTTCTCTCGAGTTTTCTATCGAAATGGAAACCTATCGCTTGTGGACGCTGGTGATAATTTCTCGTCATCGAGGATTCCTTCGAATTCACTGGTTTCGAATTCTTTAGAATAGAAGAACGTAGAACGTAGTTAACCCTTTGCAGTTGAATGTCCCCTCTGAGGGGACATTGCAAGTCTAGCATACTTTTGAACTTGTACCACTGAAAATTTTTGAGAAACGCGTGTTTTTCTCGAGTTTTCTATCGAAATGGAAACCTTCTATCGCTGGTGGACGTTAGCCATAGATTTCTTCAAATTCGTTGGTTTCGAAATCCTTAGAATAGAAGAACGTAGAATGTAATTAACCCTTTGCAGTTGAATGTCCCTTCTGAGGGGACATTGCAAGTCTAGCATACTTTTGAACTTGTACCACTGAAAATTTTTCAGAAACGCGTGTTTCTCTCGAGTTTTCTATCGAAATGGAAACCTTCTATCGCTGGTGGACGCTAGCAATAATTTTTCGACATCGAGGATTCCTTCGAATTCCTTAGAATAGAAGAATGTAGAGTGTAGTTAACCCTTCGCAGTTGAATGTCCTCTCTGAGGGGACATTGCAAGTCTAGTATACTTTTAAGCTTATACCATCGCGAATTTTTGAGCAACCTTTGATCGCTGGTGAACGCTAGCAATAGATTTCTTCGAATTCATTAGTTTCAAATCTTTAGAATAGAAGAACGTAGAATTCAGTTAACCCTTTACAGTTGAATGTCCTTTCTGAGGGGCCATTGCAAGTCTAACATACTTTTGAACTTGTACCACTGACAATTTTTGAGAAACGCGTGTTTCTCTCGATTTTTCTATGGAAATGGAAACCTTCTATCGCTGGATTCCTTCGAAATCGTTGCTTTCGAATTCCTACGAGTTCCTCTACGCGCACAAGGAGCTCCCGATATATCAAAGGATGGATTAAGCCAGTATGCGTGTTACGATGGAGTGGTTTAGGGGAAGTAATATTCCGCAATTAAGCCCGTGGATAGAATAGGGATTTCTGGGGTAGCTCGCAAGCAAATTTGCTGACATTCGTTATCACGGAACGATTTCGTCCGCTCTACGGCTAGCCATCCTAGCCAACGATGGCCAGGGGCTAATTAAACGGCGGAAGTTATCCGAAAAACTTTTTAATCGCGTAATAGAAACGGGATCTTGAAAAACCCTCCGCGGAAGTGGCCACTGTCGAGCGATATCAATGGAGACCAGTTTCAGCCGGCAGTCTCCCGGGCGTTAATGCTCTTCAACGTCTCTGTACAACTCCTGGGTGCTTCACTCGAGAGTGCCTCTATGTCACTTTATCAAGAGAAAAGCACGCGTTCCTTCTCGCGTATCGCGCAAAGCGCACGCACACGGCAACTCGAGCTACTTTTAAACGAAATCGTCCCCTCAAACTTTCCACTACCTCTCTCTCTCTCTCTCTCTGTCTTTACTATTACGTTTAAACACGCTGGCGCTATGGGTGCAGCAAAAGTTTTTCATTCACCGCGAGTTTACGCGTCGAAACGAAAACGAAGCCGTTGGAACCGCCTGGGGGGTGAACATTATCCGCGGAATCGGCCTCGTTAACCTCCTTCATCGATCGCTCGTCGAACGAACGGAACAAAGGGCCGAACAATGCTTCCAACTTGTCCGACCCGGTGAAGTTGCAATAAACGCGGGGTCCACGGGAACGCGATTAATTAAAACTCGCCTGGGCCCATCGATGAAAAGACGCGTACACACACACACGTATCCACACACATAGAGAATTCCCTTATCCGCGGCGAGACCAAGTGGGAGGGTTAAAGAGCCCAGGAGTAATTCGGTCTCGAAATAAACGGAGAACTCGCGGCGAAACGGAAATTACCGTTCCACTTTCCTACAATGCTCTCCTAATGCCCCTCTGTTTCGTCGAGGGCGCAGATTTTCCCAACCTTGGGTCCCGTGTTTTCTGATTAACCCGCGTTCGTTCCTCTCTTCAACCCCCACTGCTTTTTCCGTACCCCTCGCGTGGACGATAACAACTCCATGGATCCCCATCAGGGATCGAGGTGACCTCGTACAGCGATGGATAGGCCTGTGGGGGCAATTAATGGGCCTGGTTTTACTTTCGCGACGGGTTTTGAGGAATTCGGTCATCAGGGTGCGCGAGAAACAGTCGAGCATCCCAATAACCCCTAATTCGTTACGTTTCACGGATAGAAACGTTTAAAGCGCATTAGATGTTCTCAACCTTGAATCCCGTGTTTTCTGATTAACCCGCGTTCGTTCCTTTCTTCAACCCCCACTGCTTTTTCCGTACCCCTCGCGTGCACGATAACAACTCCATGGAACCCATCAGGGATCGAGGTGACCTCGTACAGCGATGGATAGGCCTGTGGGGACAATTAATGGGCCTGGTTTTACTTTCGCGACGGGTTTTGAGGAATTCGATCAACAGGATGCACGAGAAACAGTCGATGCCTGATTCGTTGCGTTCGATGGATAGAAAGAGAGTGAAAAGTGGCGTTTAAAGTGTATTAGACTTTCTCAACCTTGGATCCAGTGTTTTCTGATTAATCCGCGTTCGTTCCTCTCTTCAACCCCCACTGCTTTTTCCGTACCCCTCGCGTGAACGATAACAACTCCACGGATCCCCATCAGGGATCGAGGTGACCTCGTACAGTGACGGATAGGCCTGTGGGGTCAATTAATGGACCTGGTTTTACTTTCGCGACGGATTTTGAGGAATTCGGTCATCAGGGTACACGAGAAACAGTCGAGCACTCCAACAACCCCTGATTCGTTACGTTTTACGGATAGAAAGGGGTGGATAGAAGCGTTTAAAGCGTATTAGGTTCTCCCAACCTTGAATGCCGTGTTTTCTGATTAACCCGCGTTCGTTCCTCTCTTCAACCCCCACTGCTTTTTCCGTACCCCTCGCGTGAACGATAACAACTCCATGGATCCCCATCAGGGATCCAGCTGACCTCGTACAGTGATGGATAGGCCTATGGGGCCAATTAATGGGCCTGGTTTTACTTTCGCGACGGGTTTTAAGGAATTCGGTCAACAGGGTGCACGAGAAACAGTCGACCCCTGATTCGTTGCGTTCGACGGATAGAAAGAGGGTGAAAAGTGGCGTTTAAAGCGTATGCTATTTTGTTATCCGTCCACGGGACACGGTGGACGGTATTAAAAGACAAAACGGAAACCACCGCCTCCCTCGCGAGCGTGGGATATTAAAAACCCGCGGTATTAAAGCGAACATTCGAATAATCCTGGACGTAGCGCGGTATATATTAATCATAAAAGTAGGTTATTGATCCGCGGGCACGGGCGGACAAATTGCTAGCGCGCCGCTACTAGACGCGTATGAATTTCCATTTGGAAAAAGAAAATAGAGTAGAGGAGGGTGGAGATGAGAGGAGACGGAAGGTCCATTTAGCCGGGCACGCGATAACAAAACCAGCCCGTCCCAACCGTTTATTCGACCCGCTTATTTTATTCCGATCGTGTGCCCTTGGTCTCCTCCTCCATTCGATGGGAACGCGTAACCATTCGTTGGGACCTGGATAAAGGCGAATCCACCGCAACGGTGATCAAGAATCCCTTTTTTCCAGTCCCTTTACAATTATTAATCTAACTCTGACTCTTCATATCGTTTGGGACCAGGATAAATGCGATTTCACAGCAATGATGATCAAGAATTCCTTTTTTCCAGTCCCTTTACAATTATTAATCTAACTCTAACTCTTGATGTCGTTTCGGACCAGGATGAAGGCGAATGATTTCTCTGAACGCGATGCCACAGCAATGATGATCAAGAATCCCTTTTTTCCAGTCCCTTTAAAATTATTAATCTAACTCTAACTCTTGATGTCGTTTCGGACCAGGATGAAGGCGAATGATTTCTCTGAACGCGATGCCACAGCAATGATGATCAAGAATCCCTTTTTTCCAGTCCCTTTAAAATTATTAATCTAACTCTAATCCTAACTCTTGATGTTTGGAGCCAGAATGAAGGCAAATGATTTCTCTGAAGGCGATGCCACAGCAACGATGATCAAGAATCCCTTTTTTCCAGTCCCTTTAAAATTATTAATCTAACTCTATTCCTAACTCTTGATGTCGTTTGGAATCAGGATGAAGGCGAATGATTTCTCTGAACGCGATGCCACAGCAATGATGATCAAGAATCCCTTTTTTCCAGTCCCATTAAAATTAGTAATCTAACTCTAATCCTAACTCTTGATGTTTGGGGCCAGGATGAAGGCGAATGATTTCTCTGAAGGCGATGCTACAGCAATGATGATCAAGAATCCCTTTTTTCAGTCCCTTGAAAATTATTAATCTAACTCTAATCCTAACTCTTGATGTTTGGGGCCAGGATGAAGGCAAATGATTTCTCTGAAGGCGATGCTACAGCAATGATGAGCAAGAATCCCTTTTTTCCAGTCTCTTGAAAATTATTAATCTAACTCTAATCCTAACTCTTGATGTTTGGGACCAGGATGAAGGCGAATGATTTCTCTGAAGGCGATGCTACAGCAATGATGATCAAGAATCCCCTTTTTCCAGTCCCTTTAATTATTAATCAGAGACTCGCAAGGCGTTTACGTGGTCCTTAACCATCTACCACGGTTCGTCTTCCGGTTGAAGAGTTCTAATAACAACGAAAGGCTTGGACCAACTCTCTTGATGTCGTTTGGGACCAGGATAAACGCGAATGATTTCCCTAAGCGCGATGCTACAGCAACGATGATCAAGAATCCTTTCTTCTAGTCACTTTAATTATTAATCAGCAACTGTCGAGGCGTTTGCGTTATCGTCAGCCATCTGCAGCAGATCGTCTTTCGAATGAAGAGTCCTAACCGGATAAACGCAAATGATTTCCCTAAGCGCGATGCTACAGCAACGATGATCAAGAATCCTTTTTTCCAGTCCCTTTAATTATTAATCAGAGACTCGCAAGTCGTTTACGTTGTCCTCAACCATCTGTCACGGTTCGTCTTCCGGTTGAAGAGTTCTAATAACAACGAGAGACCAGAGTCAGTTGGGCCAACTCTCTGGGTGTCGTTTTATTCCGTGAAACGCGAATTCGCGCGACGTTGTCTCATTTTCAGGAAACGCGTCGCTTTTAGAACGAATTTCCCCTGCGTTAACCGCGTTTGGCTAATTCCCTGACAGTCCATCCGCGACTCTGCGCGGAGGGTAACCGGAGATGGGCGGCGAAAAAAATTCGGTTCCCCCGAACGCGAGTAATTGTCATCAGGACCGGATGTAGGGTTGTTATCCCAAGGACGACGACGACGACGCTGGCGTCGTCCAGCCGTGGTCTTCCGTCGCCCGTAAATTGACTCATTTTCAATTAACGACGATTCCAACCGATTAAAGCGACGTGGCACGCCCATGTATGACGAGTACCATCTGTTGTTGGTGCATTTCAGCCGCACGCGGCGTACCGTGACGGCGGAAAAATTTCACGTGTGTCTCTCTCTCCTCGACCCAGTGGCTCCCAAATGACCCCCCTCCTGCCGTCCGCTGAACGGTAATGTTCGACGATACCAACCAGCAACGCGTTGGAAAAGAGAAAAGAAGAGAGAAAAAAAAAAAAATAAAACAGAAAGCGCAATTTGTTCCGCTGGAATCCTCGCCACGGAGGAAATTGCTTTTTAAATATTCGCGGGCAATTTCGAGTTTATAAATAATGGTGACGCGGATGCAGTGGCTGTTACAAAGAAACGGGGTCGGGGAATTCCGAGTATTTTTGCGAAAACCTGAACAGGATCCGGCGTAAGAGGTTGGGCACACGTAATATCCTCTCCTATCCGTGGTCTAATATCGGTGGAGGAGAAATTTGGGAGCCACTGACCTATACAAACCCCGTCGTCCATTCACCAGCGCACGTGCTCGCTGGTGGGTGTATCGACGGAGCGTCATCGGATGTGTTTAGATAGGCTGGGCTCGCTGGCCAGGTGAGGGTCAGAGGTGTCGCCATATGGGAAAAATCTTGATGGTTTTGGTAGTAATGACCGTTTCGATGGCGGCCATGATGGCGAACCAGCGCGTTCTCCTGAATTAAAAACCGATCTTCGACCAACATCTTGCTCAAACTCACGAAGAATACAGAAAAAAGTAGAATTGAAACGTTTGCAAGAGAACGTTCAAGGAAAAACTTTGCTATGATGTGACGTGGAGAAGCCTAATGCGAACCATCTCGTCCTCCTAAATTAATAACCGATTTTTAATCAACATCTTGCTCGAACTCACGAGGAATAGACAAGAGTCTAGTCTAGTAATCGATGAATGAAATTGAAACGTTAACAGAAGAATGTCTGAAGGAAAACTTCGCTAGGATGTAATATGACGAAGTCTAATGCGAACCAACTCGTCCTCCTGAATTAAAAACCGATTTTTAATCAACATTTTGCTCAAACTCACGAAGAATAGAAAAAGAGTCTAGTCTGAACGAATAAAATTGAGACATTTGCAGAAGAACGTCGCTACGATGTATCGTGGAGAAGTCTAATGCGAATCAGCTCATCCTCCTAAATTAATAACCGATCTTTAATCAACATTTTACTCACACTCAGGAAGAATAGAAAAAGAGTCTAGTCTGAACGAATAAAATTGAGACATTTGCAGAAGAACGTCGCTACGATGTTCCATGGAGAAATCTAATGCGAACCATCTCGCCCTCCTAAATTAAAAACCGATCTTCAACCAACATTTTGCTCGAACTCACGAAGAATAGACAAGAGTCTAGCTTAGTAATCTACGAATGAAATTGAGACGTTTGCAGAAGAATGTATAAAGAAAAACGTTGCTATGATGTGATGTGGAAAAGTGTAATGCAAACCAGCGTCCTCCTAAATTAATAACCGATCTTCGACCAACATCTTTTTGTCAAACACACGAGGAATAGACTCGTGTTGAAGCCAGACTTGTTCCAGCCTGAATGAACGAAATTGAAACGTTTGCAGTGGAATGCATAAAGAAACTCGTCGCTACGATGTAACGTGGATAAGTCTGACGCGAACGAGAGGATTAAGTCGAGCAACGAGTTCGAACGACGCCCAGGACGAGCGGACGAGTGGCCCCGCGTGAACAGCGGCGAGGGTGGAAACGCAGCCGTGGCCTCGACGCGTGTATCGTGGCCGTAAACAAGCGTACAACTTTCACGAGGACTTTACCCGGCGGCCGTTACACGCCGACCCATTTCCGCGGGAGCACCCACACCCTCTTGCACGCCTAAGCTTCGTAAGATAATTGTTCATCGGGGGACGAGGCCGCGTGGATGCACGCGAAACGGCGTGCTGCTGTTTCCGATTGTTGCGGGAGGATCGATCCGCGACACGGTTGCGCCCCAATTCCAAAAATCGCTCTTCGATCGCCGCTTCATCCCCCTGGCGTTCGCCAGCCTAGTCGTGTAACAGGCGTCAAACTCTTTTGTTTTTTTTTCTGGCAAAAAAAAGGGTGGCATCGTCGATTTTTTGTGCTCGCACTGATCGACAATGCACTGGTCTATCGACTGGTGTGAACTGTAAACTTGTAGATGGATGCAGCTGGTTTTTTCTTGAACCTCGATTTTTCGTTAACTCATCGTACTTCTTCGCGAAGAGTAGAAACAGTGGTTCGATTATTGTGGGATCGAAATTGGCATTGTCGATTGTTTGTGCTCGCACTGATCGACAATGCACTGGTCTATCGACTGGTGTGAACTGTAAACTTGTAGATGAATGCAGCTGGTTTTATCTTGAACCTCGATTTTTCGTTAACTCATCGTACTTCTTCGCGAAGAGTAGAAACAGTGGTTCGATTATTGTGGGTTCGAAAATGGCATTGTCGATTGTTTGTGCTCGCACTGATCGACAATGGTTTGGTCTATCGACTGGTGTGAATTGTAAACATGTAGATGAATGCAGCTGGTTTTTCTTGAACCTCGATTTTTCGTTAACTCATCGTACTTCTTCGCGAACAGTAGAAACAGTCGTTCGATTATTGTGGGATCGAAATTGGCATTGTCGATTGTTTGTGCTCGCACTGATCGACAATGCACTAGTGTGAACTGTAAACTTGTAGATGAATGCAGCTGGTTTTTTCTTGAACCTCGATTTTTCGTTAACTCATCGTACTTCTTCGCGAAGAGTAGAACCAGCGGTTCGATTATTGTGGGATCGAAAATGGCATCGTCGATTTTTTGTGCTCGCACTGATCGACAATGGTTTGGTCTATCGACTGGTGTGAATTGTAAACATGTAGATGAATGCAGCTGGTTTTTCTTGAACCTCAATTTTTCGTTAACTCATCGTACTTCTTCGCGAAGAGTAGAACCAGTGGTTCCATTATTGTGGGATCGAAATTGGCATTGTCGATTGTTTGTGCTCGCACTGATCGACAATGCACTGGTCTATCGACTGGTGTGAACTGTAAACTTGTAGATGAATGCAGCTGGTTTTTCTTGAACCTCAATTTTTCGTTAACTCATCGTACTTCTTCGCGAACAGTAGAACCAGTGGTTCGATTATTATGAGATCGAAAATGGCATTGTCGTTTCGCTGGGTCCGTTGAAAGATTACCTACCCCTCTGGCTCGCCCTGCCACCCCTCTGGTGCCACGGACAAATGAATTTCTATTTTCATCGTAGAAACAATTACGAGTAATTCATCGAGGCGATCTGTAGATTTCGCGAGATCGATAACGGCGCTCGTTTTTCGCCATTATCGTTAATGCGAGCGTCGCGAGAGGAACGGCTCGCAGCCGATGATGGCGCGCTTAATAACCGCCCGGACGGTTTCATGGATTTTAATGGAATTGCTTCGAGAACGCTACGTACAGAGTGGCCTGCGTTATATCGTATCAACAGTGGGGACTAAAAATAACAACGGCCCCGTGAAATTTCCATCGAAATCGAATCAATCAATTCGTTTAATCGTTTCGATTAGCGCGGACACAGGACCGGGTGTTGTAAAGTTACTCGAAATTTGGCGAGAAGTTACGAGGGCGAAAAATTTCGTCCGCTCAACGGTATATTAAACGCGAAAGTGCTCTCGTCCAGTGGCGATCGGTATTGATGACAGAAAAATATTTCGCGGCTACTGTCGAGCATCATCGATAATGCAATTCCCCTTTTTATTTTCGAAACGGGTCGCTCTTTATCAATAATTCGCATAAATCACGCGGTATTATTCGCGGTATTTATGTTGTCAATTTACTAGGCAATTAACTGTTAATCGATTTTCCGTATCGTTTTTTCCATTTTATTGCTCGAAACCTCCCCGAGCGAATGCATAATAAACGACACACACACAGAGAGAGAAAGAGAGAGAAAGAGAGAGATTTATATAAATTATTGGTAAACAATAATTTTCAAAAAACCGCTCCATTGACGATCGATGAAACCGACGGAGAACTCTGTGAAATTTGTACACGCTTTATTCTTTAATCGCGGCATGCCTCGCGATGACAAATCGCCGAGTGTCCGCTGTTAATAGCCGGTGGGATCATTCGGGACACCCTGTACATCGGTCAACTTAATTTCCTGCAGCTTAGCCGGTTCGATGCGAAGAAGGAAGCCGCATTGAAAAGCGGGCGTACGCGCGACACTGGCCAATCGGTCGCGTTATTAACTCGTTCGAGGCTAAGTGGCTGGCCCTTTTTATTCCTTTTCCTAATCGAGATGCGTGCCAGCGGAGAAAAGTATCGGTCGATCCGTCGTTGGCCCCTTTGAACCGCCATTGTACCCCGTCGCAAGCGACGATTCGATTTTTTGTTCGGTTCAAGGGGGCCCAATTGGCCTGGCCTCCGCTCCTTTGCTATTTCTGGCCGCGCGAGGATCGCGAGCGTGTCTCTACAATTGCCAGAGGGACGATATCTACATTTATATGGAGATCGAACGAGTAATAGCTGGTCTCGAGAGGCGGGGAGAAGAGAAGACATTGGGACGATCGAGGGCTTTGGTGCTCGACGGCCGTTTAAATTAGCCAGCGTCGTTTCGAAAACACTCAGCGACTGGCGCGAATCGTCCGAGCAAAGAAATGACGGAGAAGAAACAATTCTATCGAACGACGCGGGTAGCTCTGCGAGAACGCCCCTCGTCGAGCGAGCAGAAGTGGATTAAGTCGACTCGACGGTTGTTTTTCCGCGCCGTCGCGACGTCATTTTGGGGCCAATTAAAATATCCTTTATCCTAATATCCCCTTGCGCCCCTCCAGACACCGTTTCCAGCGTAGCTCGCACCTAAGGAGGAATCTTCGAGGCATCGAGAACGCAGTCTTTAACCTTCCTAACAAGCGTTAATCCCCGGGAGAGACTCGAGGCCCCTAGACGTCGCGACGGAGGCGGTAATTGAACGTTATTATACATCCCGCGTCACGAGCGGGGTCCAGGAATCTTCAGGGGTCCGTTAACCGCTGGAAAAACGTAATTCGCTCAGAACTAAAGAACCGCGTGCGCCACGTTCGTCAAACGACGAGGACTTGGCAATTATCAACAGTGCGACTTATCGAGGGCCACTAGCGTCCTTTCTACTGTCGCCAAGAGACGTTAACGCGAGTCACGAGTAGGGTCCAGGAATCTTCAGGAGTGCGTTAACCACTGGAAAAACATAATTCGCTCAGAACTTAAGAACCGTCTCTCGACAAATGACGAGAACTTGGCAATTATCAACAGTGAGATTTATCGAGGGTCACTAGCGTCCTTTCTATTGTGGCCAAGAGAAGTTAACAGGACGAGAGTTGTTTCTTGGATGCCGTTGAAGATGGTGAAAGCAGACAGAGGAAGAAATGAACGTTATTATATATGCAGCGTCACGAGTGGGGTCCAGGAATCTTCAGGAGTGCGTTAACCACTGGAAAAACATAATTCACTCAGAACTTAAGAACCGTCTCTCGCCAAATGACGAGAACTTGGCAATTATCAACAGTGAGATTTATCGAGGGTCACTAGCGTCCTTTCTATTGTGGCCAAGAGAAGTTAACAGGACGAGAGTTGTTTCTTGGATGCCGTTGAAGATGGTGAAAGCAGACAGAGGAAGAAATGAACGTTATTATATATTCCACGTCACGAGTAGGGTCCAGGAATCTTCAGGAGTGCGTTAACCACTGGAAAAACATAATTCACTCAGAACTTAAGAACCGTCTCTCGCCAAATGACGAGAACTTGGCAATAATCAACAGTGAGATTTATCGAGGGCCACTAGCGTCCTTTCTATTGTGGCCAAGAGAAGTTAACGCGACGAGAGTTGTTACTTCGATGCTGTTGGAGATGGCCAGTGAAGGCAGAGGAAGAAATGAACGTTATCACACATTTCGCGTAACGAGCGGGGTCCGTTAATTGCTGGAAAAGCGTAAATCGCTCAGAACTTAAGAACCGCGTGCGCCACGTTCGTCAAACGACGAGAACTTAGCAATTATCAACCGTACCACTTATCGAGGGCAACATTAGCGTCCTTTTGATCGCCAAGAAGAGACGTTACGCGTACGCAAGTTGTTCCTTCGATCCCGTTGAAGATGGTCAGTGAAAAAGCAGACAGAGGTAGAAACAGAGAGAAAGTGACGAAACGTGGACGAGGACGAGACGGTGGAGAGGCGAGCAGGTACAGGCCAGGCTGCAGAGGGTGGCTCTTTAATATTTGCTCGGCGCATCTCGCGGACTCTCCAGGGAAGATCGATGCGACTGTGACCTCCTTCTCTCGCGGGCTGTTAAATTAAATTATTATGATCGTTATCGTTAAGCAGCGGCGAGATATCGCGCGGGGATCGCGCGTGCCGACACCTGTACACCGAGGACGAGGCTCGAGGAGCCGCTCGAAATAATTAGAGGTTCTCGTGTTACCCCAGCTCCTCCGCTAATGGATCCGCCGATCGATGAGGGATTTTTAACGTGCAATTTTCGTACGCTCCAACGATCCCCCATTAACGTTGGCTCCCGGAAGTAGCGCAGGATTTCGCTTTTCCGCCGGAGATGCAGCGCGAAATATCGCGAACAGAAACGTCGATCCACGAATATAATCCTCGTAAGGGTCGCTGCGAATTTCCGTGGCCAGCTGGAAGATCGTTATCGTCCAGAGCAGCCGCTAATGTCCGTCGCCCTCGCGAAACACTCGCAGCGCGGGTCGTCACGCGTTAACAGCGACCCGGTTCGCAGTAATTCTTCATCTATGCGAACATTCCTATTAAGGGCTGGCGAGCGTCGCGACTGCAGGTCGTTCGCCAGGAAGATCGAGCCGCGAGATGCATAATTCCCAACGGAGGGCGGCATCAAATTATATTAATCCACTTCCATCAGGAAATTGAAGCTCGCGACGCAGCTCGCGGCGGAACACGCTTCGACCTATCGATCCCCGGGACCAGCGGCTTTATCCGCGATCGGGTATCGCGATCTGCCTTTTCGCAAGATTACGCGCGCTGCCGCGAGAGGGGCTCGAAAGGACGGGGATAAAAAAAAAGAAACGAGGAACAGGAATTCCAGGCGTACGGTAATTGGGTCAAACCCAGCAACGCGCTTCCGCGTCCGTTGTTTATCCCGTATCGCGAAATGAGTTTTGGGAACGAGCAACGTGGGAAACGGGAACGCTCCCGTGGAAACGCGTGCCGACGACGAACAACAGGAAGAAGACGATGAACTGGAGCGGCTGTTATCTCTGATCGAGTCCCTCTAGGTCTACACGGTGGATTTTCTTGGCCCTGGTAATTCGAACTGTATTAACTTACCAAGCCATACATCCAACGTTTGTACGCATTCTACATTTCTCAATAAAACATTAAAATAGTATGGAACGACAAGAACTATTAAGTCCAACGGTTCATTAATTGTGCTACATCTACAACGAGCTTTCGAGTGCACAAAGTATCTACCCTCAAGATACATTTATAGAGAATATTTCGCGTAGCGATACGACGTTCCAAAGTTATCGAACAAACGACGACTCGAGTAGGTGGTATCAGAATTTTTGATGCTCACGCTAGTCTCCGCGAGCACGGCACGAAGTGACACAGTGGAAGCCATCAACCATGCACGCTAGGGAACAGCAAACGCTATGAACGATAGAAACGATTCCACGGAACGACACACTCACCGTTGACGAGCAGGCAGACGACCACCAGGCCCAGTCTCCAATCCATGGTCGCTCTAAGCGAAGCTTCGCGGCTCGTACAGTTCACCAGCGTCGTCGCGCACAGTGTCACACTCAATGTCAACGTACGTAGCGAGGATGGAACGCACAATAGGTTAGAGAGGCAAGGCAAGTGTTGCGCACAGACACCTTTCGACGAGAGCAAGGGAGGAGGTACGAGCAGTCGCGAGCTCTGAGAGGTCTGCCGGACTCCCCTTGACCTCCCTCACGACGAGTCGCACGCGTGACGATCGCGCGAGAGGCACGCGTCGCGGGAAAATGACTGCTGCCTGACAGGCATTTGAAACGAGCGTATGCGAACCGCGTGACGATCGCGTGTCCAAGTGCCGCGGCCCAAGCTGGCTCGCGGCGCCTACGCTTCCCCGTTTCCCCCACCACTGAGCGAACGAAGTAGCCGAGCGCAGGCGGAAACGAACGAACCAGTTGCACCCCTCGCGACGCGCCTCGTAGTGGGGTTCGAGGGGCGGTAGAGGGTGGTTCAGGGACGTCGCGAGATGACAAGGTAGCTCCTGATGTCTGATATTCCCTTTTATTTCCTTCAGGCGCTACTTCAGGCTTGCGTCACGCGACATTTCGCGATGCGTTTAATTTATTGGGGGGGAGAAGGTTGGTCTCGTGGATGTTAAGAGGATTGGTTGTAGGGGTATCATAGGCGGTTGGTTGAGGAATACACGCGACGAGGGAGGATGGAGAGTTTGATTCGAGGTAGGATATGGTCAGTGGGTCAATGTGTGAGATCTAATAAGCGTCTCGCGCGGCAGGTTGTTCCACGGTGCCATGTCTGGACCAGTGGAAAATTGGATGGTTTCGAGTGAACCTCGATTCCGTCCCGGCGATTTGCTTCCGAGGGGATCAACTGGTATTCGTGCGGACGTTGGAGGGTGAGACGCGAGCGTATAGACGAGGATGGTCGACGGTGGGTGTTACGAACGGAGAGCACGATGCTTTTGGAATTTTTCTGCCGCGACGACGAAAGGGAAAGCGGTAAATAGAGGCGGATCAGCGGTAATGACGGTGTAAGAGAGTTGAACGCTGGCAATTAGAGGGTGCCACGCCGCGCGCTGTTCTTGCTAATGACTTTATTGTTCCTCTCTCGCTGGGCCATTTTTCTTCCTTTGGTTTTCGCTCGCAACGTGCGTTTCTCTTTTCCTCGCGAATTGAATCGACGGATTTAACCGTCGTGACGACGACCAGCAAGCGGTTGTAATTGTTAACGGCACCCCCCCTGCGTTGCCCTTGTTTTTCGCGAGGACAATTCCGGGGTGGTCCCTCTCTCTCTCTCTCTCTCTGTATTTAAATGCCGTGCCCGGAAGTAAAAGGGAAAAAACGTATATATATTCGTCCGTGGGAGCGGAAAATTTGTTTCCCGCTTTTTATTCGCGCCCAAACGGGGACGCGGTCCCTTGACGAGTTAATTAGATTTTTGTTGCACGGAGGGGAGAGCAAAAGGGAAGAAGCGACTCCTTCCTCGACCGTCCTAACCTCGTAATTTTCGCTTAATTGTCTCCGAGGACAATCAACTTTCGAAAACCGCCTACAAAACCTCGCCTGCCTTCTAACAATGTAAATATCCTCTCGTAATTACTGGAGGGACGAGCAAAAAAAGGAGAAGAAGCTGGACGAAAAGGGTTTGGAGGGGCGGATAACGCGAGGTTAACGCGAATCGACGCTCCCTCGATATCAATCGAAGGTTCAACCGGAAGATCGTCAGCGTATCGCGGAAGGAAGAGCGGTTAGCGAGACCCATAAACGAACGGAATCGCGTTAAACCCTGGAACCGCAATAGCAGCCCGCCCCTGCAGTCGTCGTCCTGTTCGCGTGCAATTATAACTGCATCGAGCGTTGCATCAGCTGTGCGGCTTCGATGCGCGGTCGGATTGAATGGAAAAAAAAATCGAACGGGTGGTGGAAGCGATTCGAAACAGGAGGGGCTTGAAAAAGGGGTGTCTGTAAATCTTCGAGCAACGCGATCGCGGCGAAAATAGCAACGTAAACGAGCCTGTGTGGCACCTGAGCCCCCGAACGAGCGGCAGTCTTGAAAAATCGTGTTCTCCCCGGGCACGGCGACTTGAGAGGGTTGAAAATTGATTAAAAACCTGGCAGAAATCGAGCAACGGGCGATTTCTCAGCCGGGACGCGGAACAATGTGTCGCTATTTTGCCTGAAAACCGACCAAGAAATCGACGCGATAAATCTCTCGGTCGTTTCGGTTCCCGTTGGGGCGGAGGATACCAAATACAGCCAACGAATCCACGGAAATACGAGTTCGTTAAAGGCGAATATTATTTCGCCACCCCTACAGTTTCACGAGTGATTTCTCTGCTCGAGAGTCCATCGATGGACCCACGTTCGTTTAACACGGCAAACTTTTTTCCAGAACGCCGGGAAAGAGGAATTAAAAAAATGGTTAGAGTAATGTGGATCGTTATGGCGCCTCGAGGAGTTCCAACGTTCGCCACGTTGCGTTTCTCTTTTTTCTCTCCTTTTTTCTCTTTCCAATTCTTTTTTTTTTGGCACGATGCATCGAAAGTGTTACAGTTCCTATTCTCGTAAGCGTCACTTCCAAGGAAAGTGTTACAGCCTCGCGAATTAAGGACACTTAATAATGCCCATCGACGAGGTGGCTTTATCGCGATCCAGCCGTAATGGAGCCGCGACTGTAATCGCGATTTTATCACCAAAGGAGTTTTAAAGCGGCCGCACATCTCGACCTTACCGTGACCCGTTGATCGATGGCGGCGAGCCTTAATCCGCCATAAATCATTGACACCTTCGCCAACTTCGAGAACGCCTACACACAATGATCCCACGGATAACATCGTGATTTAACGATCGACGAAAACGAGGCTCAAGTGGCCGCGCGTAAATCCGCCCCTCAGATTCTTTCAACCCCGATAACCGTGTACACGCGACACCATCGAGTGAATTCTGCAAATTGATGGAGCGCTGCGGCGAAAACCTGGGGAAAGGGAAGACACCGTGACACTTTCCACGAGCGTTTTCCCAGCGTCTACTTATTTATCGTTTAACAAGAACCGCGAAAAAATTTGGAAATTTCCAGGGGTGGCTTCCTGCGCAGCCCTGGTTCGCACGTGGTTCGCCGTCCAAACGACCAGAAAGGTTAATTACTCGCGGGAGTTCATTCGAGGCGGGCCAGCAGAAAGCGGTAATTGCAAAACGCAAACACTTATCCCGTACCGTTGAACGTGCAAAGGTGGGGGCCACCGAAGCGACTCTTTCCTGGTAATTACATCTCCGCCCCCTCCAGCGGCCTTTTTTTTTTTCAATTCAACCGCAAGCTTCCCCCCTCGCCCTAACCCCCTCGTCTTTATTTTTTCCGTACACGCGAGTATAAATAAGATAACCGGCCGCAATGCACTTTACGCGTCACTTACTCGACCATAAAATGGCCGCATTAAACCGCCATTTTCTATTAGGAACACAGGCTACGTAATTCGCCTGTGGAAAAATCTATCCGCGAATCTGGCTGACTTTAAACGAACGGAATCGACTTCCTGCCAGGTTCGACCCCTTTTAGTCGCCTCTTACGACAAGCAGGGGATACTATGGGTGTATTCTGAATACCCCCCCACCCATAGGGGGACACTTCAGACTTGCCACTTCAGTTCCATCGAGGGAGGTAATCAAAAAAATTGCCACAATTCGATCGATCTCGAGTAACCAACCTTGTTTCTCAATTTTTTGCCAACGTCATCAACGAAAACATTGACTTGGTCGATGTTACCATAACGGAAAGGTTCTACACTGCTGTTTGCTCGCGAGGCAGGGAGGAAGAGAATCCTTTTCACTTTCAATGGTGGATAGAAGGAATCGAGGGCGAGTATGTGGATTCAAACGAGCCAGCCCCTTCTATTCTTACGGTGGTCGATTTAAGGGGACCCATAAAGCTCCCTGGAGAGGGTGGAGGGAGAGGAAGGAACAAATAACGGAGCATGGAATCGTAAGGAATAACGTACGATAAATCTCGGACGCGATGCTCCATGGTTATCCAAAGGCGGGGAGTAAAGGGTGCGCGCGTCTGCCACCCCCTGGAACGGACCGTGATTTCGACGAGCCCCAGGGCAAACGAGCGAGGAAGGAGTAGGAGAAAGAAAAACTGAAACACAAAAGCCGCCAATCCCAAAACGGCCGTGAGCATTAATCCTTTTATCGCGTGGCATAAATGTTTGGAACGGTGACAAACGTTTGCCACCAGGGTGGTTTTAATAAAGCATATTTCTCTGCGCAACACACTTGGCAAACCGAATTTTGTTCGACTCCAACCATGGTTCGAGCGTATCGCAGGAATCATTAGCGGAGTTCGAAAGCGGCGAGGAACTTTTACCAGGATTGTTCTCGCCTATTTTCCACGGGGGAGGCTGCCAGTCGAACCGAAAAAAAATTGCGAAAAACAGGTCCGCGTGTAGAGATTAATCGACTGACACACTTGCGAGCCCCGCATTCGTCCGGTTTGCCCGTGGGGCGTCCGAGGGTGCGCGAAGAGCGACCCGCCCCAACCCTTTGCCACCACCGACGGACCATTGTGCGGGCCAGCGAAAAGTTACAGGCGAGAGAACGAGAAGAAGTGGTTCCAACGCTGGCGGACTTAATGAGAAATAATTGAGTTAAGACCAGTTATTTCAAGCGCAGTGGTTGCCGCCAAAAATCGTCCTGCTATCGTACAAACCGACCAGCTCTTTCGATTAACTCGCGAAAAAGGACATCTGACGACGAACCGACCAGGAACGTTAACGAAGAGCTACAGCTGACTGTGAATTACGCGAAGGGACGCGGTACACTCGAGGCAACAGAGCAAGGTGTGTCCATAAAAAAATTTTAATGGACTGCAGTCCCAGGTACCACGACCCAAAGATACCATCCATCGAGCAGACCCTTATCTCGACCAAGAAGATTAATGAACTCTTGCCTGGTATCAGACTTCGTTTCACCCTTATGATCATGAGATTATCTCCGCTTGGATAACTGCAGTTCACCCGGGTTTATCACCCCGGCAATTTCTTCCTCCAACTCTGTGGGACTTTAATTTTCCGACACACTAATCCGAATTTAACTCGCGCATCTTTCTCCGTCGAGCACTTCGTCCGCAGAGGCGGTTTCCTTCGACGGACGCGTTACCAGGGACAGTTTATTGGGCAGGGATCTCTAACTCGAGGCTAATCTACAGCTAACCCTACCTGACGCTCGCACCATCGATTAACGGGGTAGTTAATACGTTGTAGTACAGTACGCTCCTAGCCGGGGCTCGAGGAATTTGGCTTTGGCCCAATTTACGTGAATTTTTCAGCAGCCACCCTCCACCACCGATGAACCAATTAGACGGCCGCTCGAAAATTAACGGGGCGAGCTGCTGTAATATTTAAAATCGACCTCGCGTGATCGGCGACAGGGCCGTTTACCCAACTTCTGCGCGAATTAATCGGCCGTTTCGCTGGCATTAATTGACGGCTAATTGTCAAGCAATAATTAACGTTTTATCCGGGCCAGGCTGAGGCCTGGACGCAACACGTGGACCGCGGCAGACAAACGACAATAGGCACCGCGTTAATTACTCGAGCTGGCTCGTTTATCGGATAAACATTTGCAGATTCGACGATCGATCCCTCACAGTGTCCAATATTAATCGCGATTTCGATCAGCGTCCACGGCGTCTTCTCGATTTCTATTCTCGAGCTCGAGATATTGGTCCAAAATTCGCACTCGAGTCGAAAAACGAAGCCACGATACTCCAGTTGGAGTTGGGTTACCGTTCTAGGTGGGTTTAATGCACGCGTACACGTACGAAGATTTCCCCGGGGCGAGCGAGCACAGGATAATGACAAACGGCGGGGATACTTTTCGCGAAACGATCGCGGAGGCCAGCTGGCGGAACGTGTCGTGCATCGATAGCGCAACGATCGCGTGCTCATTATCCTGGCGGGCGGCAGGGCCGTGTGTCGAGCATTCCGGCCGCCAACAGAACTCCATATTTATGCCGGCGGCCAGCCATATGCGTTTAAATACCGGTCCGTATTACACATAGCCCCCGAGCACGCCCGCGTTTCCGCGCAAACCCCACCCACGGGGTGCTATCGAAACGCGACGTTACAAATTCCCGTCTACGTGACCGAACCTTGACAAACGGGTACCCCTCGATGGTTATTAGAGAGGTTACTCTCGTTTCCTCGATGGTATTCGAGTTTTTCGTTCATATCTTGGAACGAATTTTAATATTATTTTTTTTTTTTATAGTCGAAGAAGACATTTCTTTGGAGATGGAGTTATTTCTGAAACCTTGGCAAACGGAAGCCCCTCACTGGTTATTAGAGAGGTTACTCTCGTTTCCTCGATGGTATTCGAGTTTTTCGTTCATATCTTGGAACGAATTTTAATATTATTTTATTTTATTATAGTTGAAGAAGGAATTTTTTTGGAGATAGTTATTTCTGAAACCTTGGCAAACGGAAGCCCCTCACTGGTTATTAGAGAGGTTACTCTCGTTTCCTCCATGGTATTCGCTTTTTTCATTCATATTTTGGAACGAATTTTAATATTATTCTTTTTTTTATAGTTGAAGAAGGAATTTTTTTGGAGATAGAGTCATTTTTGAAACCTTGACAAACGGAAGCCCCTCACTGGTTATTAGAGAGGTTACTCTCGTTTCCTCGATGGTATTCGAGTTTTTCGTTCATAACTTGGAACGAATTTTAATATTATTTTTTTTTATTATAGTTGAAGAAGGAATTTTTTTGGAGATAGTTATTTTTGAAACCTTGACAAACGGAAGCCCCTCACTGGTTATTAGAGAGGTTACTCTCGTTTCCTCGATGGTATTCGAGTTTTTCGTTCATAACTTGGAACGAATTTTAATATTATTTTTTTTTATTATAGTTGAAGAAGGAATTTTTTTGGAGATAGTTATTTTTGAAACCTTGGCAAACGGAAGCCCCTCACTGGTTATTAGAGAGGTTACTCTTGATTCCTCGACGGTATTCGCTTCTTTCATTCATACTTAGCAACGAGTTTTTATTTTATTTTTTTTTTATAGTCGAAATAGGAATTTTTTTGGAGATGGTGAAAGAATAGGGTTCGTTGGTGGGAGTTATTTTTGAAACTTTAACAAATACAAACCCCTCGATGATTATTGGAGTGGTTACTCTCGATTCCTCGACGGTATTCGCTTTTTTCCTTGATACTCTTGGACCACTTTTTATTTATTTATTTTTTTACAGTCGAATAAGGAATTTTTTTGAAGATGGCAAAAGAATAGGGTTCGTTCCAGAATGTTATTCTCAAAACGAATCCCCTAATTCGCGAAAGCTACGGCGGAATTATTCGCAACGGGTTCCGCGAATTCAATAACGTTTTACGCCGATCTCGATAGCCGTGCTCCTTGATAAAATATTTGTACGAATATCGGGAAGATCGTTGGATACAGCGGGGAGGGGTACAGGCGGTGGGAGGCGATATTTTCCTTGCCAGGAAAGAATCTTCCGGCGGAGATGCCTGGAACTTTTACCCATCGACAAAGTTTACACAAAGTGATCCCTGATAAAATAAGCCCAGGCACGGTAATAATTGCGCCAAGGTAGGGGCGAGGAGAAGGCGTAGAGGAAAAGATCTGAGCGTGGCGAGCGTGAAAGAATACGAACGAAGAAGAAGGCGTCCAGCGAGAGAGTGTTCAGCTGCCGCGGCCGTTTAACAAACTCGGGGGCGAAGTTAATTACGGCTCGCGCCGGTGAATTAGCATAACATCCGTATCTCTCGAGCAGGTGGCGAGACGCAGCGGTTCGTCTCTCGAGAGTGGCGACTTTCAGCCCTTGAACACAGGCGGAGGCAGGCTGGTCTGAATGGAGGAGACGCGCGGCGGCAGCGACGTTACCCCCGATTCGACGAGCACTTTAAAGGGCCCCTTTACCGAGCCGCGCGATACTTTATGCGTCTATTGCCCGTATATGGGTGGCAGGTCGATTGAAAACAGCCTCCGTTCCCTCTGGCGCACCCCTCCTCCTCCACCGCCGTTGCTTTTATTTCCTACCCTCGTTTAGGCGCGCATCTCTCGTCGAGCCCGCATTTCGTACAACTACCCGGAAGGTCCATTCGTTCCATTTGAAAGATTGAAATTTTTCGAAAAACCCCCGACGCGCGCGTCGACCGGAAGCGGATCGATGATAACCACCGCCTCTGTTTGGGAGGCCGAAAAATTCATCTCTTCTTTCTTTCTATTTTTTTTTTTCTTCTCTCCTTTCCGCGTAATTCAGCACGGCCGCGCCTCCGGCTGGCTTCCTAATGGAGGGTGGACTTTCTGCTGGATAAAATTACCGATCGTACGGCTGCGACAGTGGCTCTTGAAAAAAAAGGGGGTCCGTTTTTCTCTCTCTCTCTCTCGATTTTCAATTTTCGACGCGTTCGACGCGTTAATCGACGGCGGATGAATTTGTACCGATTCCAGTTTTTTTTTTTTTTTTTTTTTAATGCGGATAATCCGGCGATAATCCATTTCCACGGGGAATGGAAATCCGGCGCGGACAATCGGAGCCGCGGCGTAAAGTGGTTCGCGGTTCATCGAATTTAAACCGGGCAACGCGATATTAATAACCAGTTTCGAGTAATCTCGCGCGAATCGAACGGCCAAAAACAGCGGACACGTAAAAACACGAGCGCGTCCGAGCGTTGGAACAATGCTGGGACGAGGCAGCGGCGGCAAACACGATCGCTCGTACCTCGCGCTGGCCGCTGTGCACCCTCGTCAACGCGACGTCCAAAGCGAACCCAGCGATATCTCGTATTATTTGCGATAATCCCGCGAAGCAACGCGAGCAACTCTCCTTCCTCTTCGTCGAGGAAACTTTTTCTCTCTTCACCTCGAGAGCACGCAATTCCCAAGAGTTACTTAAGACGATCGTCTGGACCCTAACAGGGTCGCCACCCTCTCGAGGAAACACGGTCCAACTCGACGAGGAACTCCCTCGAACTTAAACGTATCGAGTGGAATCGGAAGACGAGGGAATCAGGCTGAAAACAAAAACAATTCCGGCAGGGTCGTGGACCGTCCGCAGAGGGGTTGATCAGAGGGTGGCGGAGGCGTCATTAAAAGGGAACAAAGCACGCGAGCGGGCGATCGATACCGCGATTCCTCCGATTGAATTCGAACGACAACACGGTGACATCGCAGTTTTTTCCCCTCTCTCTCTAGCGACACCCGCTTGGAAAGGGAATCGAGCACCCTTGGCCTGGCCTTCTTTCGTTCCCAGGCAAGATGGATCTCCGGGTGTCTCAAACGTAATTACTCGTCGGTACTTCTCGCGGCCTCCACCTCCCCTTTACCCCCGTTCGTCGAACGAAATCTTATCCTGGCCGTGCTAACGAGCAAAGCGAAACTCCGATCTCCACCCCCCCTTTCTGTTCGCCCCAAACAAAGAGGTGCGTCGAGGAAAAGTTCGCGCTCGTAAAGGTGCAGGCGAGGAAGAAGCTGGCGCGGAGAGAAAGCAGAGAGAGAAAGGGAGAGAGAGAGAGAATGAAGGACGAGGAAGGACATAGTCGAGCTAGACTCGGCTAGAGGAACGAAGGGTACGCTCGGGTGAATAAAAGGAAACAAGGGGGGGCGAAAGGGGACGGGGGCGCAGGGTCCAGCCGAGGTGGTTGCATTTTCCGTCGGGAAGACACGAAGTGGGTCATCTCGGCCAGAGGGAAGTTCGTAAAAGCGTAAAATGCAAAAGTAAAACGAGCAGGGAGAAGGAAAGAGGTGGGGGCAGGGGGTGGCAGGCAGAGAGGAAGCCCGCGCTGCCGCTGATGTATACTTCGCGATGATTTGCATAAAGTTTCTCCCAAGCGATCCCTGGGAGACCCAGCGAGGACGAATACAACAACAACGGGGCTACGACTCGACTGTCGAGCCGAGGGGGTGGCGTGGGCGTCCAGACGCCTACCGAGAATCCGTTTTTCGCGTCGTTGATTTTCGAACTATCGATCATCATCCGCTTAGTCCGCCTGCCGTGCATCTGTCGTTATTGAAATCCGCGCTCGTTTGTCTTCCGGGCTGAGTAATTACCGGAGCCTGTCGACGCGTTCCTCTTTCTGCCTCGCCACCCACCTTCCGGCTGTTCACTCTCGACCAAAAATCATTTTTTCCCCCGTTTCTTTTTGCCTCTCTGTTGTCCCAATCGCGACATGGCTCTCCTCCCCTGGTTTCCTCCTGTTCTACCCCCTTTCTGCGTTCGATTTCCACCTGGAGAAGATATTTCCCTCCCGGTTACTTGGCGGTGCCAGTAGTTTAGAAAGCTTCGAACAATTTGTCGTATCGTAACAATCGATCGTAGCCACGTCGACGAAGCCACGTTGAGGAATCAATCGGAATGGTTTGGACCCTTCGTAATAGGGGAACAATCGGTACCAGTGGTAGGCCCCTACCAGTGAGTAGGTAGGTAAAGTTAGGACAATGGTTTAGGCTCTCTGTCCGGCTCATTAACGAGATCTACGAAATCCTGGATAACGTTAATTGGGCCTGGTGACCACCGTACCAATTGACTTTCCACGTACAGGGCCTGTGCCCGGGAATTGGACAGCTGCTGTTGTCCAGGCTGGGGTCAGGGACAGAAATTCGGCAGATGTGCGCCGCGCGATAATTGCCGGCTCGCTTTTTCGCCTGCCTTCCTCGAGACAATCGTTCCGCCGTGTTGCTCCTCGACGAGGTAGACGAATGACCAGGAAACGATCGTAAAAATGAATCCAGGTTCGTCGAAAAAAAATAAAAAAGATAAAAATGCAATTATCGCTGGTCTATAATAGTCGACGAGACGAGCAATTAAAAAACGAACGACACGCGCGTTACGAGTCCCACTGGCGCGAAGAGGGGCCTCGTTACTTAATTACTCCTCGAAATGTACACAGGTCAGTTGGAAATTGCTTCTCGAAAGAGAGCAACGGTCTCCGCGCGGGGCGTAAACCCAAGTGCAATCTCATTACGCGCGCCTAATTGCAACGAGAGGGGATTATAAACCTTTCGAGCTTTTTCGTAAACGAGCCGGCGCGTTTTAGACGCGTCGGAACGCGGCTGGGATCATTTCGCAGGCTCGTGAGGACGAAACCGTCTGGTTTACGCTTGGTTTTACGCGCGCGAGAGCATCCGCGATGCTGCTCGAGTTAAGAACACCTTCCATCCTCGACTGCGACAAATTGGGCGGACAGGACGCGAGGCTGAGCACCCCGCTCTTGACAAATCCCGATTTCTTTCGAGTTCCTCGGTCAAGGGAATTAAGAATCAATGGGACTTGAAACGGAACGCCGTTTAGGGTCGTCCCAGCTTCCCGAAACGACGCTTCCACCAGTCCAAGAGGCTCGCAAGGGTCGTTTTAATTAACCTCGATAAACTTTCTCTCTGAATCGTCGAGATTCGTGGACGCTGATGGTACGTGATACAATTTTAATTGTAGACTGATCATTTTTACTAAAAATGGCAAGATAATGGTGTGGTTCGATTCAGAATTGTCGAGATTCGAGAACGCTGATGGCGTGTGATGCAATTTTAATAGTAGACTGATCATTTTTAGTAAAAATGGCAAGAAAATTGTACGGTTCGATTCAGAATCGAGTCAAGGAGCGATGAAGAACGATGCGAAGGTCCAGCGAAGGCAATTCTGGACGCAACCTCGATTACAAATTATTAGACCCTCTTCTACAAGTACAGCCTACCAAAGAATCATCGACCAATTCCAAATCGCGTTCTGTGGATCGAAAAATGCGACAGTCAATCTTCCAAAGCATCTTGTGACTCGAAAAACAGAAGAAGTATAACGAAGGATACATAAAGGTTCAAAAAACCTACAGCCTACCAAAGGATCCTTTAACCAACTCCAAATCGTGTCTTGTGGATCAAAAACGCGACAGTCGATTTTCTTCTTCGATTCGAAAGTGTTTCATGAGTCGAGAAGCAGAAGAAGCATAACGAAGGAAGCATAAAGGTTCGAAAAACCTACAGCCTACCAAAGGATCCTTTAACCAACTCCAAATCAGATATTGTGGATCGAAAAACGCGACAGTCGATCTTCCTCTTCGATTCGAAAGTGTTTCATGAGTCGAGAAGCAGAAGAAGCATAACGAAGGAAGCTTAAAGGTTCGAAGAACCTACAGCCTACCAAAGGATCCTTTAACCAGTTCCAAATCAGATTTTGTGGATCGAAAAACGCGACAGTCGATCTTCCTCTTCGATTCGAAAGTGTTTCATGAGTCGAGAAGCAGAAGAAGCATAACGAAGGAAGCATAAAGGTTGAAAAACCTACAGCCTACCAAAGGATCCTTTAACCAATTCCAAATCGCGACCAGTGGATCGAAAAACGCGACAGTCAATCTTCCAAAGCATCTCGCGAGTGGAGAAACGTAAGAAGCGTAGCGAAGTAACTATGAAGGGTTCGAAAAACCGGGTGGAAAAGAGAATTACCAAGGCCACGTAGCGCTCGCGTAACGAAGGCCGCGTTTCCTCGACCGTTTCAGCTACCCCCGGAAACCGAGCGGAGGAGGACGCGCGAGAAAACGAACAGGAGGATCCTCGAGCGAAGTTAGCGACGCCCAGGGCCAACGTAATTGCTTTATCGCGACGACGAAATCCCCGTTAACACGCTTATCCACCGGGTGCCTCGAAGGAGGTCAGGGCCCGGGAAAAATACACCGTTATCCGCGGCACGACGTGTATCTCTTCTCGAGGACGTCGATCGAATTCGCGGAACAACTCTCAAGAGAGAGAGAGAGAGAGGCCAGTCAGAGTTAGAAAAAGGGCGCGAGGAGGAGGAAGAGGTGAACTCGATATACAAGGTGACGTGATAACGCGACTGACGAAGAAGAAAACACTGTCGTCGATTTTTCTAACCAGTCATCAGGATCGACGAACGTACTCGCGACCGCCAAAATCGTTTATCACGTTGCAATTTATTGGTAGGTGTTGGATAAACGTCGATAAATATTTATGATAAGACAGAGGAACGACAGGGTGTCCTGGCCAGCCTAGCGCGCTTCTTATTCAGGATTCAAGGGGTGTCGCTGAAAATCGATTCTATTTGTGGAAACCGTCGGCACGCACTCTTTTTTTTCGTCCATGGCTATATATGTATATGTAGGACGACCTTATACTTCGGATGCGATGCTATTCATGACGGCAGGATCTCTGACAGGGGAATAAATTCGATTCGAAATTGGCAGCCCTTCCACTGGTGGGAATCGCGCGGATAAATCTGACGCCGCTGAGAGATGAATGAAAAGTCCCGTGGAAATGGGTGAGACCTGCCGAATCTTAACGCGGACAGAGTCCTGATTTTAGAAATCCACAATGACCGCGAGAAGACTTCGCAGAGAGATGCTCCTAGCGAGTAAAGTAAAAAGTTGGTTTCATCCGCGTGGTAACGATACAAGCGTAACAGAATTTTAATTAAAACGCGTCCGATTTGGGATCGAACCACGCGTGGTTCTATATTAAATCCGCTAAAAGTGGCTCGAACCACGGATCAATCCGTGAGTCCACTCCAGCTCGATTCACAGCCAGAAGGATTTCCGACCTACTTTACGCGGAATATTACAGAAGCCGCCTCTTTCCACGTCGTCGAGCCAAGATGAATCGTCCTGTACATCGAGATACGTAATTTCATCCGTCTATCTCTCTCTCTTTCTCTGATTCTCTGCCATCTTCCTCGCAAACAGATCTGATTGCAGGGGGCAAGAAAACTCGCAGAAACGATAGTTAACACCCCGTAGAGCACGCTGGTCTCGGGTAACCCGTCGAAACGTCGAAATAGAAACGGATAAATCAATATCCCGACGTTGTTACCCGGCGACGAGAGGAACGTGGCAGCCGGTGTCGCGTGGAACCCAGAAAGGAAGTTCGATGGATCACCAGGATCGAGGGAACGTCCCGCGCGAAGGGGAAAAAATCGAATCACGGATTCTGTGCTTCGTTCGAACGTGAAACGAGTCCGTGGCTTCGTCTTCGTTTGCCAGGTTTATCATCGCGTATCTGAGAAGAGAGAAGAGATAAAAAAAGCTGCGATACCAACAGTTCCGCCTATAAAATTGGTTGTTCCTTTCGACGTTTATCGAATTTATGCGCACTGAGCGTTTCGTGGGTATTTGGCTAAACAAAGTAAAATTAGAGTCTTTCTTTTACCTCAAATTCTAATAAAAGAATTATTAAGTTCGTATAAGCGTGAGAGACTGAAAGAAATGGCGAGCATTTCGTCTTGCAAACTATAAAAGATCTACTGAATTTATGCACACTGGGTTAATCGTGGGTATTGGGATAAGCGAAATAAAATTAGAATCTTTCTTTCACCTCAAATTCTAATAAAAGAATTATTAAGTTCGTATAAGCGTAGGAGACTGAAAGAGATGACGAGCGTTTCTTCTCATAGACTACAACATAGATCTTTTATAAGTTCCAGAGAAAGAGAGTGGACGTTAAGTAACGAGATGGAATCGAGGAAAGAATGTTTTATATATGCTTCTTCTGGATCGACGGTTTTGAGTGACCCAGTAGATTCGGCAAGCCATATGCATAATAAACGCGTTAACGTCTGAAATCGTTCTGACAACTGCGTCCCGATTCCCAACGTCGAATCTTGACGCGGCGAAGTGACGCTTTCATCCGCGGCTTGAAAGCTCCCTGCCATTTTCCCCGATAAAATAAAAACGGTATCACCAGCCGCCGCCATGTGCGGAACGGGGTGTCTCGTCGCACGGTTCTCGCCGCGAGAATCGAAAGAGATCGAGCCGCGTCTCTCTCTCTCTCTCTCTCTCTTTCTCTCTCGTTACCCGTGTGTTTGTGCTCCTTCGAACGCTCAGCAAATTTGCCCAGCTGGGAGATCCGCAAATTTCAGTTAGACCCGGTTAATGTCCAATTTGTCCGTTCGATTAGAAAAAGAGCCATGACGTGGATCGAAGTGAAATCGAGAAAACGGGAACGAGAAGCTTGTTAATAAAATAAAAAATAAAGAAATGACAAGAGACATCGCTTGTTTCTTCCCTTAGATCGAATTTGTATGGTAGTGTCTTACATTAGTGTTTATTGAATGCCAAGCTTTATCTTCGGTTCATTTTCAAAGTAAAAAAAAAAAAAATGAAGAAAGACATCGCTTATTTCTTCTCTTAAATTGAATTTGCATGGTGTCTCGAGTTAGATGTTCGTCCAATGCCCAGCCTCAGAGTTCATCTTGAAAATAAAAAAGAAAATGAAGAGAAACCCATCGCTTATTTCTTCTCTTGGATCGAGTTTGCATGGTACCTCGTCGAATACCTAACTTCAGAGATCATTTTCAAAATAAAAAGAAAATGAAAAGAGACATCCCTTATTTCTACTCTTGGATTGATTTTGTATGGTGTCTCGTGTTAGGTGTTTCTTGAATGCCAAGCTTCAAAGTTCATTTCCAAAAAAAAAAAAAAAAATGAAGAAAGACATGGCTTATTTCTTCTCTTAAACTAAATTTGCATGGTGTCTCGAGTTAGATGTTCGTCGAATGCCCAGCCTCAGAGTTCATCTTGAAAATAAAAAAGAAACTGAAGAGAAACCCATCGCTTATTTCTTCTCTTAAATTGAATTTGCATGGTGTCTCGAGTTAGATGTTCGTCGAATGCCCAGCCTCAGAGTTAATCTTAAAAATAAAAAAGAAAATGAAGAGAAACCCATCGCTTATTTCTCCTCTTGGATCGAGTTTGCATGGTGTCCCGTCGAATGCCTGCCGTCAGAGTTCGTTTATCCCGTGGAAGCAACGAGCAATTAAGATTATCCCTGGAAATGATCAGAAATACCGCGGGACAGGGTGGTGCACAGAGGGAGGAGGATTCACGCGTGGCAACCCTTTTCTGGCAAACAAGCGCCAGGGAAAAACGTCGCCCATTCAGCGGCAGCGCCTTTTGTCCGTCGCATAAAGGATCGTCCCCGTCGAATAGTCCGTGGAACGCGTGAAACGATCAATTAAACGACACGTGCGGCATCGCGATCGGCCGAATATTGAAACGAGCGACCCGGCGACGATACTCGTTACCGCGTGTTCCCTCTATTAGACTCGATGGACAACGCGATACGCCCCGTTACGCGCAGCCTGCCGGCTTTTAGGCCGAGCACGGAATAATTCCGCGGTTTTACGACGAAGCTACGTGGTACACGGCTTTACGACGCGGTCCCACGTTAAATTGCGACTTCGACGCCGTCCGATTTACTCGTACGCGTAATCTCTGGCCACGAAAATCCTTTCCTCGCGTAAAGGTAATCGCGAGGCTGCTGCGCGCCGTCTTAATGGCGAATCTTAGCCTAACCACCGCTAGGTAAACGTTCAGCGATCAGAATCGCCTCGATCGAAAGTTGATCGCGATCACGAGGGTCATATTAAGTCCAGACGCTCATTGTTGCGTTGATCTCAAGATTGACTCAATAACTGACCTTTCTCAAAGAAAAATCGCGAATCTCAACCTAACCACTGCTAAGTAAACGTTCAGCGATCAGAATCGCCTCGATCGAAAGTTGATCGCGATCACGAGAGTCATATTAAGTCTAGACGCTCATTATTACGTTGATCTCAGGACTGACTCAATAACTGACCTTTCTCAAAGAAAAATCGCGAATCTTAACTTAACCACTGCTAAGTAAACGTTCAGCGATCAGAATCGCCTCGATCTAAAGTTGATCGCGATCATGAGGATCATATTAAGTCCAGACGCTCATTATTACGTTGATCTCAAGACTGACTCAATAACTGACCTTTCTCAAAGAAAAATCGCGAATCTTAACTTAACCACTGCTAAGTAAACGATCAGCGATCTGAATCGCCTCGATCGAAAGTTGATCGCGATCACGAGGGTCATATTAAGTCCAGACGCTCATTGTTGCGTTGATTTTAAGACTGACCCAATAACTGACCTTCCTCAAAGAAAAATCGCGAATCTTAACTTAACCACTGCTAGGTAAACGTTCAGCGATCAGAATCGCCTCGATCGAAAGTTGATCGCGATCATGAGAGTCATATTAAGTCCAGACGCTCATTGTTGCGTTGATTTTAAGACTGACCCAATAACTGACCTTTCTCAAAGAAAAATCGCGAATCTTAACTTAACCACTGCTAGGTAAACGTTCAGCGATCAGAATCGCCTCGATCGAAAGTTGATCGCGATCATGAGAGTCATATTAAGTCCAGACGCTCATTGTTGCGTTGATTTTAAGACTGACCCAATAACTGACCTTTCTCAAAGAAAAATCATGAAGTTTAAAACCTAGTCCACTGTTTTCCTCTTTTATTATCAATTTTCTGGACTTCTCGCGAGAAGACTCGCGTTAAGTGTCCCCTAAATGTATTTAGAAACTCGAAACAGCGCTCGAGGAACGCGCGAAGCGTTCGAGGCGCGTTGGTCGTGTCGTTTCCTCTGCTGCGGTGCATCGCGTTCTCGCTGGCTGCAGAACGAGTCGAAAGAAATATTAAAGCGCGAGGGAGCGAGAGAGGTCGAATATCGATTTTCGGTCGCGCTAATAAATAAGCGCATGCGTCTTGTGCCAGGCGTACGTACTGCTGGCCAAGAGAGGAGCAGCACACGTACACCTCGAGCGGATTCTTCACGCCTCTTTTAAGCTCGAAAATTCCACCCATCGTCGAACCGTCGACCGACCATTCTAATTCATCGGAACACCTGTTGTGTACGATCGCACTGGGTCTCGCTGGTTAGTTAGGCTGGGTCTCTTGCTGGTCTCCTCCTTTTTTTTTTCGAGGGGTTAAACGACGCTCGCTGGTTCGAGGGGAAAGGCTAAGGGTCAGAGGTCAAACCTGACGCGATGCAACAATGTTCGCGGTGCTGTTGACCCGACGCAGCCCAACGTTATCGACTATGGACGCGCGTATAATGTCGTCCCAACGAACAATGCATCGCGCCTGTCCCGCTCTACCTGTCTCTCGCTAGAACGCACGAATTGCCAGCGAAAGGGCGCCGTTTTATCGCGAAATCGTTCATTGTCGCGAAACGATGTACGTATCGACGAGGAGTGCAAGGCGCGCGAGTCAAATGCAGCGGAACGATACTCAATAGAACGTGATTCTTGATTACTTTTCGATACTCGAGCGTACCGCATCGTCGCGATCGTGAATACACTCGGATGCGTCCAGTTTCTTGGGATCCACCATAAATTCTAACAGAGAAGAACCTCTTTTTTCACGAGCCCTGTATCGTGTTCAGATTACAGTGTTCTTTGAGAAATCATCGTTCAACAAGTTGCCAGTGACCTACCAGAGAGTATCCACTGATGAACATAAGAAGCGAAGAGTTTCAAGATCGAGAGGGGTGGTAGCAATCAATGATCCATTTCGAACGTTTCAGATGGAATTTACGTGGCAACCTGTATTGCATTCAGATTGCAGTGCTTTGAGAAATCATCGTTCAACAAGTTGCCAGTGACTCGAGTCCACTGACTAGCGTAAGAAGCGAAGAGTTTCAAGATCGAGAGGGGTGGTAGCAATCAATGATCCATTTCGAACGTTTCAGATGGAATTTACGTGGCAACCTGTATTGCATTCAGATTGCAGTGCTTTGAGAAATCATCGTTCAACAAGTTGCCAGTGACTCGAGTCCACTGACTAGCATAAGAAGCGAAGAGTTTCAAGATCGAGAGGGGTGGTAACAATCAACGATCCATTTCGAACGTTTCAGATGGAAATTACAAAGCAATCGAATCCCATCGCGTTTGTTTCAGACCAGATTTGTTCAGATTCGCCTCAGCAGTTAAGAATCGTCCAGCGTAATTCCTGGCGAGGAGTGTTAGGGGTTGAAGGAAGTCTAAGAGAGAGAAGGGTAACGAAATTCCAGAAGGAAGACGGTTCCAGTGCGAGAACACTCCGGTGAAGAGTCGTTAGCGTAGAGTCCGGGGGGAGAGGTACGAGGCAGCGTGTCGGAGGCTTCGATAAATAAGGAAGCGGGCACGTTCTACGCGGGCGTAAAGGCGCCGCTATACAGTCGCGCCACGTACGAAGCTCGCGACCCGCAGCGAATACGCGCGCGATAGAGGGGATGATATCGGGAGGCGCAGCCTCTTGCTTCGAGGGATGAAATTCATCCTGACGCGTGCAACTGGTACCCCAATTACGGCCGCGAGGGTCGTTAGTCCTTCCTCTGGCTTTAGCACGCTCGCCTCTCAGGTATTCGAGCCGCTACTAAAAAAGATTTCCACCGTTTGACAGTCTTTTCCATCGACTCACGCTCAGAAGTAGACGTGGAGGATTCGATTCTTGAAGAAAAACCTGCGACAAAGGAAGAGTGTTAACAGCGACGTTCGTAATCAGCTGCGAACGATAGAAACGTGATAAGAGAGTTAATTCCACGCGGTTAATTCCATTGTCGAAGGGGTGGTGATCGAAGCCGGGAAACCGCGTACGCATCCCAGTCTGGCTCGATCGAGATCCTTATCCAGGTGTCCCCCAAGGCGTTATCAAAATTATCCTCGCAAGATGTCCTATCTGAGCTTGTATCGCGCTGTTAAGGGCTGTTATCGGTCAGATTCATCGTCCAGGTGATTCACGCGGCACCCTTGGATAACGATAACCTTGGTGGGGTGCGTCTGCGAAAGTCCTGTACCGTGGCCAGCGCCTGTTGGGTATCCTACTAAATTTCAAGGCCATTTTCATTAGACTGCACGTCATATCGGGGATATCTAATAGCCGTGAACGGTGAACGGAGACAGCGACCGCTGACTGACCACAGGATAGACGTCCTGTTCACGGCAAATGGGTGGCCAATAGGTTGTTGGTAATGTAAACCAAATTTGGTCTACCCAACATCCTCTCAATCAGAGATTCTGCTATGTGATGCCAAAAGATAAGTTAATCGAAACTTTTGATTAACCCTTTCCCTTCGAGAGGACATTGCGAGTCCGCATCGCATCGATAATTACAAAAGTTGAAGCCATTCCACTGTTACTTTTTCAATTAGAAATTTTCAATGGAAATTTTCTTATACTCTTACAACTCGAACGACCCCAGCACGGGTTCTACGATCGAAGAACAGATCGTTCGGGGCAGCAATTGGATTGGCCACGCGAATCACACCGCAGAATTGAAACGACTCTAAGACCTGGCTATATCGCAGGCGATTACGATCGCCAACGATCGCGTTATCATTCTCGCAACAAGTGGAGCGTACCAGAATACTGGACTTAGTTTCGAAGAGACTGACGATCGAGAGCAACAGAAACGAAGCTCGAGTTTCTAAGACTATAGCCAACGAATCGAGTCCTCGAGTATCCTGGTATCCACGGAAGAGACTCGATTTCGGTTCCCTCCATCGAGATCGGTTAGAAAATCCACTGGAAATCGAGTCGACTGGCTCGAGAAGGAGCGTGGCAATTTCAAGTCGATCAAATCGGAGCTACTCGAACTCGAGTAACTCGATCGCTGCTCGAGCAACGGTAGAGACTCGCGCGAACACTTCGAGTCGAGTAGCGAGGCGCTAAAGTGGAATGGAAGACGAGGAATGGAAACCTTGTAACCAAACCGCTTCCTCGTTCTAACGTCCTGAGTTGTCCAGAGAGAAAGAGAGAGAGAGAGAGAGAGAGAGAGAGAGAGAGAGATCCAGTAGAGACGAGGGCGAGCTCGACCAGCCACGAATCGCCGCTTCGACGGGTTTATTTCGATAATCTCCTGCGATGGAAAAGAGAGGGAAGAGAGAGTCCCTTTGGGAGTCGCGCGGCCGTCCACGATCCGATCTTCGCTAATTAAGCTAATAAGCGGCTAATTGAAAATTAGAGGCAATTATCAGTTCCCATTTCTTCTCTCGTCCCGTTGGTAATCCCTCCATGTTCGTTAAACGCGGCTGTTATCACCAGAGCATTCGTCGCGACGATTCCAGTTCATTTTTCGCCTGCTAAAACTTGCTCGTCTAACGAACTATCGCTCTCATGATCATACATTTGTTTCACGAAATCAGAGTCGTTTTAGAGCTGCCTTTCCTCTTGTTTTGTGTTAGAAAAATGTTCGTAGGAGGACCAGAGATTGTCCTCGTGGACTGAACCATTCGCACGAACGAATCTTCGTTTCTCTCCACCGCATAACGCTATAAAGCGGTACGATTGCCAACTTTGCTCGTCGCGTTCGAGGGGAAAGGTGGAAATAGAAGGCGCGCTCTTTAAAACGCGGTTACAGTCGGTCGAGGCCGCGACGAGCAAAGCGTTCGACCAAGGATCGTGAGAAATTACCTGGTTTCGTCTCGATTACTTCCTGACCCCTGCACACTTGACCTTCTTCCAGCCTACCAGGAGGATTCGCGAGGAGAAACGCCCGATAGATGAGCTACGATAACGGGAAGTTTGATCGGTTAAGAGGCTACTTTGCTTAGAACGCGCGAGATTAATCAGCGATTCGAGAAGGTCGCGACACCCTCTGATTCCCTTACGATTATCGACACGATGATCCTCTTCAGAGCTTGCAGTAGCCACTCTCGTCGAGCTGAACGTATTCCTCGTAATCTTTGCTCCAATTAAAAGGTTGTAACAAAGCCCTTTCGTTTAAGCTGTTTCACGGTTGATTCGTGGACAGAGTCGTCGTTCAACTTTTCCCTCGCCACCGTTTCGCTGACCAATAATACCGCGGTTTCTAGTTCATCGAGGTTTCCCAGGTTTCTTCACGGCTAGACATCGTTCGAGTCCATTCAAAAGTGGTCTTTTAACCGGCGCTGTAGAAATTGGTTCGCTCCCATTGTTTATCCTCCGTTGCTGTTATTTCTGGAACAGCCTCAGCTCTGTTGTTACGTTTGTTTAACGTTTCAGGAGATCGATCATCGGCCATTGTCGTCTCTCTCTCTCTCTCTCTCGATCCTTATCTCTCGCACGCGACGACAAAATCGCGTGATTTCAAGTAGCTCAACCGCGTTCCTCTGCCTCCTCGATGCAAATATAAAACCTCCACTCTGCTCGTTTACAGGTGATCGTTTCTCTTCTTGCAAAATATTCTAAAAAAAAAAAAAAAAGAATTAGGAACTGAAGCAGATGACTCTCGACAGAGCCTTTCTGTGGATCAAATAATCCACCAGTTAAACGATACACGCTGAATAATCATATTTGCTCCAATTCGAGAGACATCGTCCACTAAACAAAAAACCCACCCCTTCCTAAAGAAAAAAAATTTGAAACTGAAGCAAATGCATCTCGACAGAACCTTTCTGTGGATCAAATAATCCACCATTTTTATTTAAACGATACACGCTGGGTAATCATATTTGCTCCAATTCGAGAGACATCGTCCACTAAACAAAAAACCCACCCCTTCCTAAAGAAAAAAAATTAGAAACTGAAGCAAATGCATCTCGACGGAACCTTTCTGTGGATCAAATAATCCACCAGTTAAACGATACACGCTGGGTAATCATACTTGCTCCAATTCGAGAGACATCGTCTGCTAAAGGAAAAAAAGAGAGACCCACCCGTTCGCTGTTCTACGTGACGTTTCATCGGGACACGAGCTCGCCCTCATTACCGGCCACTTTAACCGCGGACCGACCGGTCAAACCGTCGCGGAGTTACGTGGCGGACGTCTCTGGCGGTGCTCCTCCCTCGTCGGCGTCGCGCGGCACGGAGGACGTTATTAAAATTGCGCGCGACCGAGCACGCAACCGCCCCCTCGCCTTCCCCTCGCGTCGAGAATTTTAAGTTCGGCCAACGGTACCATGAATAATGCGGCTAAGCACATTACGCGCGCGTATCCGGAAAACTGCGCCGCTGGATCTGGCTACGTGCAGCTACGTAACAGCCGTAGGAGGGGCCAAATCCCAGGGATAAGTACGGATATTATAGGCGCGCGTATTACATGCTGCTACGACCGGTTCCGTGCATCGCGCAACCACCATCCCTGTGATCTGTCGCTCCTCTCGATGGTCGAACGCGCCTCGTCGTTGAATACGACGTAACTCGACGGCTATTCGCGGCATCTAATCAGCCACGAACTTGACTCGCGTTTCGAATCTCTTGGATCGACTCCACTAAGGGACGAGTTCTTCCTGCCCCTCGAACGTTCTTGGCTCTTTTCTACAAACAAACAAGGAGAACATCGTTCGAATGATCGTATAAGAGAGATTTAGAACGGAAGACGAGACTGGCTCGGATCGATGGTTCGTTACGAGAAGATTTCAGCCTAGGGAAGATCTCGTTGGGCTGGAAATGAAATTCGAGAATCGTCAGGGCGCCGCGTAAGTAGAATAGGTCCGTATGGGGTCGGACACGGTGGTAGCCATCATTTCGTAATCATCCCCGTCCCCTCGCTCTCTGTCTCACCGCGCGGTGAATTAGGATGGCTTTATTATTTATATGAAACCTCTGTCCGGCGTAGCGTGCGCGGTTGGTCAGCCGTCTCTCGCATCCCGGGCAATCCGCGCGGCCTCGCCTTTTCCCTTGATTAAAGTTAAAGGCGTATGACGAACGCTCGCGTTCCTTTGTCGTGAAATTTACAGCCGTATTCCCGTACCTGAGGATCCAGCAATTTCCCTCCCACCGAAAAGGTCGAAATACTATTTTTATAACGCGATGTGCACGCCGTTGCCCCATTTATCGGTATCAGCCCAGCTATTCCTGCTCGCCAGCTATTCCGTTGGCCTCGAAACAGCGTTCCGCTTCGTCGATGGTATCCTCGCGGTTTCCAGTCCGATTCCTGCTCGCGATCCACCGGGTCATCATCGAGAACCGTGACACCAGACCATGCTACCTATAATCCAGCAAGAAGCCATCGTGCCTGGGGAACCGTTTGGCCTCGCGTCGCGCGAGCGAAGGGCAACGATCGCCGGTAGAAAAGAGCGAAGGGAAACAATCAACCGGCGAGGAAAAATCCGCATAATTCCTGGCGGAAGAGTCGCCTCCGGGAGCGGGTCGCCCGGAGCGTAGCGTATTTCCCCCCCAATTTCGTTAGCGCCTGCACACACGCGAGCAACGCAGCGAAAGAGGTGGGCCTCGCGCAGCGGCAGAGCGAGACGGAGGGATTTTGCAGCGATCATCGACTTGGGGAACGGCGCAGTCGCCCAGGAACCAACGCGAACCGAACCCGTCTCCGTCGGTCACGTCGGTCCGGCGGTACCCTCCGTCTTTGTCCTCTCCTCTGCACACCCGGCCGCTCCTCCGCCCTACCCCCACGCGAAACCCCTCGACCAACCCCTCGCGCCCCGTACACGGCCCCACTCTACGTCGTTACCGGAGCGGCGGCAGCAGCAGCAGCAGCAGCACCAGCACCAGCACCACCAGCACCACCACCATCGGCCGTCACCACCACACCATCGAGGTAGCGTCAGTGGTAGCGGCAGCGGCAGCAACACACCAGCAACTCCTGGTTCGCCTGGTCGGTGTGTGCGACCGATGCCGCAGTAGCGACTGCCTCTCTGGCCCGTATAGATTTTCAATTAGTCCGCGCGGTACGTGGAAAATAATGTGCCGCTCCGACACCTGCTGACCGTCCCCGAAGGTCGCTCTCGCCCGGGTGCCCATCGACGCGCGCTCTGATATACGCCAGCCTCGTTTTCCGTCGTCGTGCCCGAGGAAACGTTCCCTGGTGGACGAACGGACGGACGGACGGAGAGAGAGAGAGAGAGGGAGAGAGAGAGTGAGAGAGAGAAAGAGAGAGAGAGATCGATTTCCCTGTCGTGTGCGTGAACAGTGTTAACGGATAGAGGATGGCTGGTCAGTGACGGAGATCTTCGAGTGGTCCATGGTCCATAGGGTTGCCAGCGAGGATGCCGTTTCCGGTGAACCAGAGGACCCTCCTGTCCAGGCTCGTCGCGCTCTCCGCGTTCATCCTGCAATCAGGTAGGCCAGTGTATAATATCGATGTACGGTTCAGTGTTTGTGGGATGGTTTCTTTCGTCTGCGACGAGTTTTTGCTGTGGATACCGCGAACGATGAGGTGTTTCGTCCTCGAAGAACGGTTCGTGGGACTGTTGTACGGTAGAGGTAGTTTTCTTGGTGTCTCGCGAGTCCGTCGATGCGACGACAAACGTTTAATTCCGGGACGAGCGCGTTGATCGTCAGGCAAAGGTATCGCCGTTCGATATCGAGCGGATACTCGATACTACACGCGGGTTCCTCGCGTTGTTTGGATGTTTGCGCGACGGCCAACGGGTACCTGGCATCCGAGCCGCATCGATTCCTACGTCCACCGTGTAATTCGCGTAATTTCGATATCCTGAACGTCCGAGTGTTCCATGGCCTACGCGAGGAGCCTCGAGGGACGCATCTCCGCCCAACGTTCGCATCGTTGATCCCTGAATTCGTGCAACGAGCAGCGAGAAACGTTGCTTCGACCAAAAAGAAACTCTTCCTCTCGTAACTGACGCGTCCCAAAGAGGAACGATGAAAGGAGCGCTCCGTGACGTTCAATCTGAATCGAGGACTCGTTCTCAACGGTGATCGCATTGGTTTATCGTTTACAACGTCTGAAAAAGTGAGAGAGAAATCCGTTTGGTCACAGGTAGCGTGATAGAACGCGAGAGAATGGCGGTAATACGGTAACCAACAGACATTTAGATAGGATCCGCTTTGTCGAGGAGGGGGGAGGAGAGAGAAATAGGATTCCCGGGACACGGAAGTCCTCGAGGATAAGCGGAAAAGTGGATAAATTCCTGGGCTGAATAAAACCTCCCGACGAGACGGAATCCACGCGCGTCTTTCCATCTTTCCGCGATCTCGCGCGAGGCTCTCAATCCCGGATGAATTATTCGACGACTATCCGGAGCGATCGAAATTCTGTACGCGGCAAAGATCGTCGAAAGGCGAAAGACGTTCGTCGAACATTCGCGAGAATCTTTTTACGAGAGATTCGAGGTCGTTTAAAGCCCTCTGGAGAAGCAACGTAGAGAAGCAGTTGGTGCAGGAACGTGGAAACGACTCGACGAGAGGGTTTTTCCAGTCGCGACGACGCGACCGTTGGCTAATCGCTCCGTGCTCCGTTCCTAATCAAGAAAAGACAGATATACGGACGCGTAAAGCGGTTCGTGATGTCACGTTCGTTTAAAGACTGTGCTCTACGACGTAACCGTCTCGCGAAACTGTATTACGACAGGTCGTTAACTCGACCGCTCCTAATTGGCTCAATTTTCAATAACGCTCGCCGGTGAGCCGTGGGCAGGCGCCTACGGGGGCCATTTAAATAGAACAATGCTCTCTTTCTTCCTTTCCTTCGGTTACCCAAAGTAATCGTAATTTTCTGGACAAGGGAATACAGATATCGCGTTTCTAAGAGCTACGCGCGAACGTTGATAATTACGCCTCCGACGGTACACTCAATTCGCTTTAATTGACCCGGACAACGTGCTCGCGAGCCAGTTTAAACAACCTTGCTGACTCGCGAAACATTAACGACCGCGCGCGTTTCTTACATTTCTCGCAGAAGTTCGCACGCTGGGTTGCATTGAGCCAGTTCGATGGAGAAAAAAGTTGGTCAAAGGTGTTGCGTCAATTTTCGACGAGCGATGGACATTCTTTGGGCGCGTATTTAAAGGTCCGCAGGCGAGAGAGAATTCGATAACTCGTGGAAAAGAAAGAACGAAGGCACAATTCAGGCACGCGAGCTGAAAATTAACGGCCGTGTACCGTTTAATTCGAAGCATAAACGCGTAACACCCCCAGCGTGATAATACAATCGGTAAATAATCTGAGCGTACATCTGGCTGCTGATTAACCTCCGCGGCGCGACAGGTTCGTCCAACCCTCGCGCGATTGCCTTTAATTAAATCGACCGTGTCCGTGTCCGTCACGAGCACGTGCGAGCCGCGTCGCGACGCCTCTACGGGAAAGACACAACCGTCCCAATTCGCGAACGGTTAACGGCCAGGGAATTCGCCGCTCGGCGCGTGTCGGAATCCCCGTCTCTGCGATCTGGGGAGATCGGTTTTAATTCGAGGCGAAACTCGACGCACGCTGGATCGACTGTTCTCCGTGGAAATTTCGTCGATACGGCGACGATACGCGTCGCGAACGATTAAATCGCAGCCAATTTCGGGTTTCGATTTACACGCGATATTGATTACCTTCCGTTCGGAACCCGCCTCGAGCAGCGGGGCTGTTTTCCGATAAACGTAACCGTATCTGACGAAAACCTGTCCGAGTACACCGCAATTCGTGCGGGTCTGACCTACAATGTTCCTTTACTACTGGCCAGGTCCGATCGGCGAACTAGGTGGCTTCCTTATCGACGCTGGCGGAGGGATTTTGAAAAATCTCGTTAATCCAGCTGGAACAAGAGAGAAAGAGTGTAAGAGAGGGAGAGAGAGAGAGAGAGAGAGGTGAACGCGAGGGATGGGCGTTTCATAAATGGAAAAATCGAGTGGAACGGCTCGGGGAACTTAATTAGAGCCACTCGAAATGTTGCAATCACCGGTTCGAGTGCTCTTTAACGGGTTGTCAGCATCGGGAACAATAGTTGAACGGAAAAATAGGGATAATAAAAAATGAAAGGGAGCTTCCCCCCTCCTTTCGATACGGTTTTAACGCTTAACGTACGAACCGAAAAAAAAAGAGAGAAGGAAAAAGAGCAGAGGATTTTCCAGCGCCGATCAAAACGGAAATTGGCCAACTGCGTCAGCGGCGAGTCGCGATTTAATTGTTCCTTGTATCGTTTACAAATAACTTCTTGTCGAGCGGGATAGCAGCCACGATTAACTTCGAACAGGGCCATTTGTTCGTATCCCGCGACGTATTCTCCGTTAAATCGCGGATAACTTTAAGAAGCTTACCGGGTAAGAAGATCAACGGCCCGAATACAGTAGTTAGAGACATCCGGCCGGAACTTTATCGACGATTCGACGAGGCGAGACTTTTATCCCCCGTCCCGATCGTTCCGCCGTTCAAGAATTCGCGTAAAAAGCGAATTGAATTCGATGGACGAAAAACTAGCGAGATCGTTCGCTAGACGGTGATGCCAAAGTGAAATATCCTTGTCTACGGTCAGACTCAGCAATGCTATGGACATCGAATCGAGTGTACCAAGTGGAAACGTTCGGC
Organism: Xylocopa sonorina; assembly: GCF_050948175.1. Classification (NCBI taxonomy): domain Eukaryota; kingdom Metazoa; phylum Arthropoda; class Insecta; order Hymenoptera; family Apidae; genus Xylocopa; species Xylocopa sonorina. Next base: position 11,395,420 of record NC_135201.1, on the reverse strand, counting down.
TGATGATCAGACGTTCGTTTTTTTCGTCGTCTAACGTCGAAAAAAGATTGCTCCCTTCGTTCGAGCGTGTCGTAACGGAATGGAAACCTTTCCAGGTATCGTGGCCCTTCGTATGACCGCCCTACAGATACCGCAACACGTCGAGCTGAACGAGACGGTCCGTATGCAGTGCAACTTCAACCTCGACAAAGAGTTATTGTACTCGGTGAAATGGTACAAAGACGGGCACGAGTTTTACCGTTACGTGCCCAGAGACGTGCCCATGGTCCAGACGTTCCGTGTGCCCGGTGTGAACGTGAACGTGAGTATACAGAGAACCCTCGCGGAATTGCGAGTGACGCCAAATGGAAGACCGTGGTCGTGACCAACTTCGTTTGCAGATACACAATTCCACGGAGAGATCGGTGGTGCTGAACAACGTGAACCTTACTAGCTCTGGGAGGTACAGATGCGAGGTTTCTGCGGAGGCGCCCGCGTTTCAGACCGTGTCCGATCACGCGGACATGACGGTAGTAGGTGAGGAGTTTCTGTAATTAATACAACGATTAGTTAGTATTTTCAATAAAAGAAAAAAAAAGAGAAAACGTTAAAATTGCTATCTCGAACAGTACTACCCGACGAAGGACCACGAATAACCGGTGGTCGTTCCCGGTACCAAGTAGGCGAGGTCGTTCGAATGAACTGCACGTCCGCGCCCTCCAAGCCGGCAGCCCTGTTGACTTGGTTCATCAACGGCGACCCAGTAAGTATCTCGTAAATCCCCCCTTAATTTCATCAGGTATACCAAACGCTAAACGCCCGCAGCGAGGCAAAAAGAATGACTCGAGTAGGAACGTCGTAGATCTCAGTCAAAGGTAGAGGGTAAAAGCAGAGCAGAATCGCCAGGGTCGAGGGTGTTTTACTGTTACGAAAACAATCGGACGGGTTTCAGGCCGACGCCCAGTACCTGAAGGGACCGCACATTACCGCAGTGGACGAGAAAGGGTTGGAGACCGCGGTGCTGGGCTTGGAGTTCCGCGTCGCCAACAAACACTTCAAGCGCGGCGACATGAAGCTCAAGTGTTTGGCGACAATAGCGACCGTATATCAGCAGAGCAACGAGGAGAGCGTGGAAGGAGACGAGAGGATCCTGAAAGCGCCGGTGATGGAGAGCCGCGAAACCAGGGCGCAGAGCCATACTCGCAACGATTTAATCAATGGTAAACTGCCTTGCTAAATCCGTGCCATTCGAGGAAAAAGTTGAATAGAGCGTCGCTAGATATCGCCACTGTCCTCTCGTAGGTACCCTGGCATTTTTAAGGTATCTTCCTACCATTTGGACGCTGTCGACGATTTTATTATTACCATTCCTGCCGCCACGAAATGAATTTTAACCTCTCGAATCGATGATATCACGATCGAGCGTAGCCGATAGCGTATTATACGGTTCCTAGCGAATTGTAATTCCTGTTGGTCGGCCTCACGGGATTACTGTTTATGGTTCCGCAACGTCGGTGAATATTTAAACGGGATTCATGCAAAATTCACAGGAGGCTGTCTGGTTAAGCGGGATACTTTCAGATGCAAATAAATCGGAAACTGATTACGTTATAGGTTAATCGACTCGCGATTAAACGTTTCCCAGTTCCAGGCTAATAAATAATTCATCGGTCAAAAAGGGAACAACAGTTTCGAATCAAGTAACAATTAACTTTAATCGAAAAGCATCCGATCAAACGAATCGACGCTGTTCGCGCTGAGGAACGAACAACGTGGCCGTGAAACCGCTTGTTCGTTACTTAAAAAGAGAGAAAAACGAAACTTCGCTGGACGCTGTTCTAATGAGAATAATTTTCCAATTTCAGGAAGTCAAACTACAACAATACTCAACTGGATGATCGTTGCACTGATCACATGGCTCATCCTGATGCGATAATGACGACAGTTTTTCTCACGTTGCTTCCTACGATTGTAAAACGAGTACGTTAGGAGATCGTTCCCATCGTATCTAATACTAATTTTTAAGTCGCGTAATCGTAATTAAATATCATATCGATAAACACGGTAAGGACGGCGTTCGATCGAGCGTCTTCGACTTACAAGCAGCGGTAGATCCATCGAGCTTTCTATATTCAATCTTTCTTTACTGATCACGATCGACAAAACTGTAATTCACCAAAAGAAGGAAGAGTCAATGAGTAAACTTGATTCCAATCGAATGATTTTCAGCTGAACACTAAAGTCTATATAATATTTGATACATCCTTTGTCTATACCTTTAACAAGAGGAAGCTATTAAATAGCCTTATAAAAAAACATGCAACGATTTAAATTTTTCAATCGAGTAGTCGACTATGGATCTATCACTGATAATAAACCAAAATATGTTCTAGGCTCTAAATGTATTCTCGTGTGGAGAAGAGGTCTCATTTAAAACATATCTGTGGAAGTACCAAAAAGAGAGAAAGAGTGAGAAGTGATAAAAACAGAAGCGCAGAACAGAAACCAAAGGAAGCATAAATCCGTCTCTCCATATACAATATATATGTTAGATCGTCCAAAGATGTTTTTAGCAAATGACAAGAAAGTTCTTGTTGCTTTCCCATACATTACCACACATTATTTTTACTACAATTTTATAAGACCACTTCTATTATTACACAAATATCATTTTTACGCTTGAGAACTTGCTGTCGTTTTGTACAAACGCAATCAGAAAGCAATCACGAACAATTTCAAACTATGCAGCCTCAGAGATCAATGCTGGACCTCTATCGTTTCCATCGACTCGATATCGTTGTTCGTTCCACTTTCAATTGTAAGATAATATCGTCGAGTAAATTTCCAATTATTTCAGATTTCAATACACGTTCCAGCATTGACGTGAACGATGCATTTCTTCGTACAATGGTAATTTCAGTCACGATGATGTTTCAGGAATACACACTTCTGTCTAGATTTTTTACGACCAACGATAGTGCGACTTTATCGTGTTTCTAATTTCCCCGCGGAAACGCGTTCAAATACGAGGAATTGAGAATCGTTCGAACACGCACGCTGTTTATACAGAAAACGCCAAGGCGATGAATTCTTAGACAGAAATTTATATATATTTAAGAACTAAGTATTGTATCGATATATTAATGGAAGATTACTTGTATTTCGCACGTTTGCGCACAAAATTTCTGTTCGCAATTTTCGCTCAGGGCCCGTGAATGCAACGATTCACCTCTGATTGATACGAATCGCACATTCGTTTCGTTTGAAATGTTGGTCTTTCTTGTGGAATTAAACGAGATATTTAATCGAACTTCCATTTTGAAAAAACGATCGAGATATTCTTATTTGAACGATACCTTAAGGTTACAAAAAAAACATATACATATATATATATATTTAAATATACTTAGACGATTGATCATAATTGTCTTCCCACGTGCAATTTCACAAGAAAGGTTGTTAAATATTGTTAACGATATCAATTGTTATTTATTGCGGGAATTATATTAATTATTTACGTACTGTTAATTCTTAAGTCGACGCAAAGGGCATAAATCGCGCGAAAATTTCAAAGCTGCTCCCACGAAGTCCACGTGTAGCAAACGAGTGCCTCGTATGAACGCGATCTACCGTTCTCTTCGTCGAGTTCTACAGCTAAAAACCTCCACGATTCGTTTCGAATATCATTTTAAGCGGAGAAAAGAAAGGAAAACGAAAGAAATACCATACACGCAGCATCGTAATGACAATTAAGCTAAACAAAACGAGGAAGATGTGTTTCTACGTAGTAGCGTATCAAAGATCCCCGGTAATTGTCGTACACCATATAACGAAACTGTAAATATGTACATAATTTTCATCGTTATTAAAATTCACTATTATAATACTCCTTCAGACTCTTTCTTTTCCTTTCTGCACGCGTGACAGATTCATAATGTTTGGATAAACGAATAATAAACATAGGATAGCATTGACATACTTACCAACCACAATAACATTCGTCTTGAAGAACTAACTGCGAAGAAGCCATCGCGTTGCGCCATTCAGGACGAATAATCAGTCGTAAATTGTTCGATTTTGTGTGTCACCTCCACTTCTGATCGAATTTCGACATTAGGTTGCACTCTCTTCGTGAATGTCACCAATTTCTGAACGAAATTAAGTTCGAGAACCGCAGAACGCGTGCACCATCCTCACTGCCCGGCTTTCAAACGTAAACCAAGATGGCGACGCTTGTGTCACGTGACGCCTGCCTCTCGCTTCCCGCCAATACCTTTGGAGAACGGAAAATTTAAATGTCACTTATCGTCGTATCGTTGCAATATGTTTTATATCTTGAGAATTTATGAATAAAAAAGGGTACTATAACCTTGGTAAATTTACGAGGTGTATTAATAAATATTAGTAAGCTGTTTTCAGCAGCTCGTTGGACTGCAGCGACATCTGACGACAGAAATTAGATATCATTCGTTATTTGAATATCTGTTAAACGTCTGCACGGCTGTGAATATTTGAGCGTTCATACAGTGCATTGAGAGTCTATCGAGTTTTTTAAATAAAGAATAGTACGTATAAATATTATGTACCTAGTTTTAAATAATTTGTAGTTTCCATGTTGCAGTGGGAAGTTTCGCATGTATTATAACCTCAAGAGCCAATGATAGATAGATAAGACCTTTAATACATAGTATATATACAAATATTAATAAAATATCGCGATGTGAGCAAAGCAATAAATATTTGCTATAGTTGCTCTGATTTTATATTATTACACGAAGTGAGATGTTTCAAAGATAATTGTTTTATTTAGATGGAACCTATGACGTTGGGATCACCTGTTGGAAGTCCTGTACAAAGTCCTGGAAGTCCAGGTGCTGCTGCTTATCTACCGAGTTTCCTTTTAGGAGACACAACAGTAAGTAAAATCTGTGAACAAACTTCATCCGGTCATGATGTTCAATAAGAATTATTTATATTGTCTTCCTTTTGTTTACCAGCCAGCTAAAATAAATCTAACGAGTACCCAGGATACTCCTAGGCAATTACATATCGGACACACTGTACTGACCAGCCCGTTGTCTCACTATGGTACACCGGATTACCGTACTAATCGTCAGAAAGCAGTATTTGGTGGCACCAATACCCCCAACACGTCACAGATAGTTACAGAAAGTCATGCCGGAGGACCTCCAACCAGAGGACTGTTCGACACTCTAGAAACTACTCAAACTACCTCACCCTATGTGCCAGCAGAGAATCAAAGCATGTCTTGCAGCCAACCGAGACACTTGATGAACACCATGAACACATCTATATTCAACGATAGTTCGTTGAATCCTAACGCGAACGAACCACAAGGACTTTTGCAATGGGTGACCGTTTTTGGATTCCCCCCTAGCGATCTGAACAACGTTTTGGCCCACATTTCGAGCAGGGTTCGCATAGTGGACAAGCATCCTCCGCCTCACTCACAGAGCAACTGGATACACTTGAAGTGCGCATCGGAACAAGAAGCACAGAGAGCATTCGCATGCAATGGGAACATAGTGTCTGGATCTGTGATGATCGGTGTTATACCTTGTATAGACGAAGGTGTTATACTAGGATGCGACAAGGAGAATCGCTCGAGAATGAATGGGAATGTTAAATGCTTTTCGAATCTAGGAAGAATGAGTCAATCGTCAGAATACAGTACACCACGTACGCCTATCAGAATACAGAGTGCAAGGCCATTGGCGGCCGGTTACAATCAAAATCTTAGCCCTCAATCGATAAGGACGCCAGAGAACATTCCGCAAAAATCTACGGGTATAGTCTCTAAAGCAATGGAATACATGTTCGGATGGTAGCCCTCGATTAAGGAAATTATACATATTATTTCGTTAATGATAAATATTATTTAATAAGTAATTCTCTCCTTATGTTTTTATAAAAATCGAATACAATATAAACACGAATAATTCGAGAGAGGAATATATATGTATATATTCGAAGACCTTCAAAATGTTCACTTATGTCCCTATTCTTGACTATATCGATAGTACGAAATATAAATCTTTATAAATATCGATTAATTATCACACGATATTATGTTTAAACTGTTTTTAGTACTCTGATTCTACTATAAACTAGCTACCGTCGATATTTAACTGGTTCTATTGTAATGTAACATATACCTTAATGCTTAAGAGATGTTAAAATCACCTTTCGCGACGTTAAGCCACGTATATATTGCATAGATATTAATTAAAATGGTCCGTTTCTTAACATACTCGTGTTATTTAAAAAATATCAGTAAACTTCTTTTTACAAGCTGGTAATGAACTTGTACTTCTTTTATCGTATTATCGGTATTATACATACATGAAGAGACTTACGTTAATGACCCTCGGTTTGCAGCGTTAAAAACTTGCATAACTGTTGCATTTCGTGCATTCCTCTCTCGCTCTCTCTCTCTCTCTCTCTATCACACCCTCTCTCTTTCTCTCTTGCTTACTTTCTATGTAACATACGATCGAAATTTTATACATAGTTCTTATAGAAAATAATTATTACTAATTCGAACAGAAGTATATTAAAATGCTCAAGTCTATTCCTTCCCTATATAGGTCCTGCTCACGTGTTAATCATTAATATGATACAATCGCACGTTCATGTTTTCTTACTAATAAATAATTTGTCCACACACTTTTACTGTTTATAGTTATTTCGGGCTCTCGATAGTGGCACTGCCCAAGTCTGTCATTTTCGGATATTTCACTTTTTTCTTTTCCAACTCGTCCTGCGCCCAAAGTATCATTTTAAGCAAGTTATTTAATCGCGGGCTAGTTGATTCTTTGTGCTCCATCTTCAGTATGGCCGCGTTCAGCTCGCTTGCTATCTATAGTTTTGTAGAAAAATATTTAACGATAGTATGTATCATAAATGGTACGACCAATTTACGGGATTCTCGACCATGTAAAATTAAACCACTCTGAGCGAGTACTCTGCATACATCTAAACTCTGAACTTGATAAGTGATTCGTGTCAAGTCTTATAAATTTGTTAAAGATAAAAGCTAAACTAAATTACAAACACTCTTAAACGATCATTACCTTCTGTCTGTGAGTTGGATGAAGTAGATCGCTGTAAGGACTCTTATGAGGCTCGTCGAAAGCTAGCAGAGCCAGCGTACGCTCCAATTCACACAATATAACATCATCGGACTCTCCAGCCTCGCTCAGTCTGTCCTGAGCGAACTGTAAAGCCTCCTCTATTTTCCCTGTACGAATCAGCTCGATCAGATGCAACTGCTGAAGATGGAAGTAAAGGTATCTATCGTTGTCCAATAATTCTGGATGCAGCTGGTTCACCAGCTCCGTAGCCTCCTGAATGCGACCGTTCTGAATCGCTTCTCTAATCCTAATTCTATCGTCCAAAGAGCTTAAGTCCACGGTAGGTTCTACTCCGGATTCCTGTTGAAACTTCTCCGCAGCTTCTTTGAACCCCTCTGCACAACCACGAAGAACATTCTTTCGTTTTCGTTCCGGTGTGATTCTACGATTAAAGAAAAGACTGAGACCAACCTGTGACCAGATAATTCATAATCAAATTGTTCATGGAGACTCGTTGCGTGTAAGAATTCTCCTCGAGCTTAGCGACCCACTCATCCTTCGTTATGTTATCCTGTTTCTCCGGATAGCTCATCGTTCTTCAGCAACACAGCATCGATGGCTACGATGAATAAATATCGAATCGACGCTACTGGCCGCGCAGTAGACGATACAAATTTTACCTTGCTCCAGAAATTCCTTGGGATCTGACACAACAGCTGATCCGCTCGTCGCCAACAGAAGCGTAAATAAAGCTGCGCTCGCGAATACAGTGGCGCCTTAAAAAACACGACCAGGCTGAAATTGGCTGCGAGGAGGAACTTCCAACCGGTTAAACAGATTCCTTTTTCGACAGAACCGGAAGTACGCTGAAGATATATTCTCGTTATTGGTAGACGATGAGCGAGTAGAGGGAGAGCGTCGCGAGTGCGATTCGATGTTAAAAGCGGTGCAGAAATTATTAATACGTACGTGTTATCGCTAGTGGGATTCACGTGTGTTGGTGCGTGGACGTCGACGTGCACCAACGATACACCGTACCAATATAACTTTTAGTTGGCCGCATCGACGGAAGGTGGTGATGGTAGTTCAGCAATCATGGCGGACCCGTTGAGCTTGCTCAGGCAATACAATGTTAATAAAAAGGAGATAATCGAGCGTGAGAATCAGATTATTTTTGGCGAGTTCTCCTGGCCGAAGAATGTGAAAACTAATTATTTAACTTACGGGTGAGTAGCAGCTTGGTTCCTCTGGGATCAATTGCGACAGATGTAACTTGGAGCGGGGCTCCACCATTAGAGAGCCTCCTGCGTGATCCCCCTGAAACCCATCGAACAATAAACTGTTTGCAAACAAATTCGATAGGTTGGTTTTGTTCTTTCGAAAATCCCTTAATTCTAGAAACTCGAGCTAATTTCTTCGTTTCTTTCGCTCCCACCGTTTTGTTGCTACGTCTGCGACTATGAAAACATTTTGCGCGTTTTGGTTTTGAAGGAACAAAAAAATAAAGCATGTCTGACAGCGTGATTAATATTTTCGCCAGTGAACTGCTTCGTTCCTGTAGGAATAGCGAATGAATTAGGAATGTTGAGGTGTTGAAGAATATTGGGATATGATTTATGAACGATAAATTATTGGATGATAATTTGTTGCAGGTCCGGGAAGGAAGGAACGCCGAAAGAATACTATACCCTCGAGTGCCTCTTATTTTTACTGAAACATGTACAACTTACGCATCCTGTGTACGTGCGGCAGGCAGCCGCGGAGAATATTCCAGTGGTGCGTCGTCCGGATAGAAAAGATCTGCTGGCCTATCTCAACGGCGAAACTGCCACGTCAGCCGCCATAGACAAATCGGCTCCCCTAGAGATCCCCACGCAAGTGAAAAGGACAGCTGAGGATGGATTGGAGAGCGGTTCCTCGAAGAAACCTCGTTTCGAGGACACCCATGTCCAGAAGGTTAAAGAGCAGCTCGCCGCCAGGCTGGATGCTCCTAAGGAATCTTCTGTTACAGTGGACAACATCAAGTCCCTGTCCGAGGCGATGTCCGTCGAAAAGATCGCTGCGATCAAAGCCAAACGTTTGGCCAAGAAGCGTACCACGATCAAGGAGAACGACGACATCGGAATGGGGTCCGATCTTCGTGTTATACTGATGGATGTCGACGATACGAAGGACATAGTTTCCAGAGAGAGACAGTGGAGAACGCGTGCCACTATTTTACAGAGCAGCGGGAAGATTTTCGCCAAGAACATATTCGCGATACTTCAGAGTATCAAAGCACGGGAGGAGGGAAGGCAAAAAGGTCCTGTTGCGCCAACTCCGATGGTTGCACCACGTTCAACGCCTATGCGTCCACTGCCACAGCCGGCTGTCTACAATCGTTACGATCAGGAAAGGTTTATCAGACAGAAGGAGGAGACTGAAGGATTCAAAATTGATACGATGGGTACTTATCACGGTATGACGTTGAAATCCGTGACGGAGGGCACCAATCCAGCGGTCAGAAAACCGCCCAGCAATCCCTCCTCGACTCCTAGCTCCGGTTTGCTGCCAACATCGGCCGCGAAACTTACTCCGCAACAGGTGGCGCAGAACAAACGACCCAGCAGGACTCCCATCATCATCATTCCAAGCGCGAACACATCGTTGATCACAATGTACAACGCGAAAGACATACTACAGGACCTGAAGTACGTCAGCAACGACGAGAAGCGTACTCAGGGTTGTAAACGGGAGAACGAGGTACTTTTGCAACGCAGAAAGGAAGGAGGGCTCACGGTCCCGTACAGAGTAGTGGATAATCCTCAGAAACTTACGAACGCTGATTGGGAAAGGGTCGTAGCGGTGTTCGTGATGGGCCCAGCTTGGCAGTTCAAGGGCTGGCCTTTCGATGGCAACCCCGTGGAAATCTTCTCGAAAAGTAAATTAAGAAAATGCTTGTCTCGTTGCACGAACGGAAAGATACTTCACACGTGCGAACGGAATTTAATTTGGTTCGTTTGCGTCTGATTTCAGTCTGCGCCTTTCATTTAAAGTACGACGAAATGAGGCTGGATTCGAACGTAGCACGTTGGGCAGTGACAGTGATCGAGCTGAGTCGAACAAAAAGACACTTGGACCGGGCAGCGCTAATGGTGTTCTGGGAACATCTTGACAAGTACGTATTTTTATCCGTAGAACCCTTCGATCGATACATGACGCTTCATTTGTTTTACATATCTTATTCTTTTACAGACACATGATTAAAAACAAGCCGCATCTTCGATTTTAAACTGAACTTTCACGCGGACTATGGGTATTCATTCATCTTTGGGGCACGATTTTCGCTAAAACATTATGAAAAAGATTATACATACTATCGAAAAATTTAACATCCGTGTACATATACATATATATATATAAATATCCAAGAATTGCGGAAGTTTGGCACGCGTGTCCCCATCCAAGAAGTTCAATCACAAGAGATTAGCAAGCAGTTGCTATTAACTGTGACTAATTCTTCTACGTACGCTCTGAAACGAACGTACACCGCCGGTTGTACATCGAGGATAGTCTTTAAAACTTTCGATTCTGGTTTTTCACACACAGTATTCTGAGTTGCACGGCTAAGTACCCTCGTGTAAACGTTCACTTAGTGAAGTTTTTCATATGGTATCGGTTACTGTAGCATAAACTGATGTGCCTATTGTTAAACGGATAGCATTATTCTTGAAGGCAGCGCATGACGAGGAACACGTGTTTGGTATATTCGTAACATATTACGTACCAAAAACGAAGCAACGCGAGTGGAAAAGAGAGCGAGCGAGCAAGAGAAAGAGAGAGAGAGAGAAAGTTATATTCACGGTGTGGTACATTCCGTGAGACGTTTATTAAAGAACCAAATAAAGATAGACCTGTATATGTCGCTGGTGTATCTTGATGTTTGCCTTTTTCCACCGTTTCCTTTCCCGCCCCGTTCCGGAGTGTAAATGAAAGAAAAATCCGAACGGATTACACGTTCCCGACACGACGTTCGAGGAGTTCCTTGTAATTCGCCTCACGCTGAATCGAGGAACTCCCTGCGGGGTTGGCCTCGCCGCTTTGCTTCCCTAAAAACCAATAGGGCCAAAGTAAATCGCTGCTAGGCATTCGGACAGTTGCTCCACGATATCGGTACTGTTTGTACAGACAATTGAATCTTCCTAACTCGATTATTGTCGCCCTATTAAGTTAGCAGCTACGCGATAGCTACCGCGAGAAACTTTCTAATCAATTTCTGAGGAAAACCACGGACAGGAAATACTACCTAAACAAAATACCTCCCCAACAGGCTGGCTTCCCTGTCTCTCGAGCTACTACGTGCTGTAAATAACATAAAAATAACCCGGCTATTTACAAGGCTGCCCTGTAGGTCAAGTTTGTGAGCACCTTCAAGCCCTGTTTACCCGTTAAGGTACTTTTACACAGTAAAATGAGCAATGAAACGGATCGACAACCGAAAGCCAATAAATGGAAAGCGTACCTAAAATACTCTCGACTGTTTCGATCGATAAATTGTCATCGTTGGAAGGTGAAACGTGTCCTGGCCACGCTCAAAACCGACACCCACGACTTGGAGGACCGTAACGGGCCACTCTGACGTGTGCTTTTTTTTTTTTTTATTTCACGCTCGACGATCAAAGGTCAATCGATGAATAGCCAAGTGTGGCATCGAGGGAAACGATGCGTGCCCAGGAACACGCTCCGCTGAACCTGGCTCGTAGCTCGCGCGCTGAACTTTGAAGATTAAGGTCTGTCGATCGCGGAGAATCTCTACGAAGTGATAGCGTTCACCACGCGGACCACGTGGCCGCTCGTTAACCTCACGTGGGCATTTCACACACGATAAGCCAATAATGTTTCGAGATTCGTGCGACTAATCGGCCACGCGCGCCTTATCAACGCGTACACCGTATCAGGATACAGGAATCCGAGAACTAAAGTTACGAATCGGAGAACAAAGTTGAAACACGATAACTCTGAATCGTTTGCAAAGCTTCAACGTTCCCCCTGTGCCCTACACACGCTTCAACTTTCCGTTCCTCTACCTGAACATATTATTCAATAAATACATCTATGATAAAAACGAGCGATCCTCGACGATCCTTAGGGAAACTTGTAGCTGCATTGGGCGCAGTTTGGTTGCACGCAGGGAATGCCTGGCAACACTGGCGGTAAATGAAGGAAACCAGGCCTGGGCGACAAGTGATCGGCGACCTGAGCGTACACGTGATCCCTCAGCTGTTGCTGCGCGCCAGAGTTGAAGTAATTGTTGTACTGAACATTGAGAGCAACTCCTTCCTGATCGTGCTGTCCGCTGCCCTTTACTGGCAACGTGGCGCAGCTCGTTGGATCCATCAAGTTCTTGGAGAATTGATCAGGCACGATGTTCAGCAGACAATAGCCATCCCCGTAAAAGTTCCTGGATAGACTCGAGTAGATTGGAGCCAGCATCGTACTGGCGAGCTGTTCGCTCGTTTTCGTTTCGTTGATACTTTGGGGGGGTCGAAAGGCCGAGGTGTAGGCGGTTGAATTGATTCCAAAGCTGTCGCTGGCGAAGTACTCGATCGCTTTCAACAGGTCCTGGCCGCATCTTTGTAGAACCAGTTGTAACACTGAGAGCTTTGTGTTAGGGAAGAGGCGGGCCAGCGTTTCCACCGAGGTCTGCGACACGCTGCTCTCCTTTGTCTCCTCTGGACTGTTCGCGTTGAACACGAGGCTCTTGTACTTTGGCGGGGTCTCGTTGATCGTCTAAGAGCATCCAATATCTCAAATATCATTAGAGCTAGATCGAATAAGCATGGAAACGATACTTTAATTAAATAACGTTAAAACGTAATTACGTACCGTCGAATCCTGGCATTGATCCTTCAGAGGGCTCTCCTTTTTCGTGTCGTCAGCTTCTAAATCTTCTTTGGTCGACAGATCAGCGTCTTTATTGACGTCCACGACGGACTTCGGCTCTGTCACGGACATCCCAAATATCTTGCCCGGTGGAAGTCGATCCAGTTTCTGTCCAGTCGCGACTTTGGCCATCTTCAAAGCGATCGCGTCCTCCGCAGCTTGCTGCCTCTTCAGGGCCACCTTTTTGTCCCGTTTTCACAAACGAATAGAACAGAGTTAATCGAGGGACGGAAACGCAGGGGCGGGCGATGAGAGATGAAGCCCAGGTTCCCAAGGATCATGACTTCGTGGCCAATTTATAAATGGACCCGCCGCTTAGCCGATACTGCATATGTGTTTGCTTAACGGGCAATGTCAATAGAGATACATATGGGACCATTTGGCACGTGTTATTCCCAGCCGGACCACCCACTATATTGTTCCACATCGTCAGGATTATTGAGGAAGTCTGACAGGGATTCCCTCTTTTAGATTTTACGCTTCCTCGAGAATGTAAGCCGTGCTAACTAAGAGCGTCGATCCTCTAAACGTTCCCAATCAACAACATGATATCTAAACGGTTTTTGAAACAATCGTCAACGCGTCGTTCTGTTTAAATTAAAGAAACAATATTGACTGATACGAAACTAATCAGTCGATTGCTCGATGACGGCTAATTAAGCTGGACTTACTTAACGTCCAACGTTTTCCGCGTTTCACGCGAGTTTCGTTCGAGAAACCGGCGCGCAAAGTCTCCATCGAGCGGATCGAGAGGATGGACGAGGTATCGAGTGTCATAATGCCTATGCAAACAGAAATGAAACGCAACACCGAACGTTAATGGATTTAATTTCTCTTCTCTTCCCCCCACGGGTTTGATCGACGCTCATCCTCCAGACGGAGAAAGGGGAGATCGAGTGGCACAAGTGCAATGGAAACTGAATATCTCTTTCGTCATTAGCCTGGCCCTGTTTGCTTTACAAAAGTCGAGAACGTTTAATAATTGTTTTCCACTGTGTAGAGAACACGATCGGTGACGAGATCAGCCCTAGCGAAATATCGAAGGTGAGAAAAATTGACCTTTCTCTCCTCGTTGCCACCTGGCCAGAGAAAATGAACGGGTCGCTTCGTTAATCATTGCCAACGCGTTAAAGAACCGCGACACCTCGTTCTTGAGAGCAATTCGACGGTGAAGCTTACCTGAGCGGCCATCACTCTCTGCCTCTCAGCGATCAGAGAGCATTTCGGACAGAGGCACTCCCTGTAACGACACTCTCTCTTGTGCCCCCTCAACCAGGAAATCAACCCATGATTTCTGCACCGAGCGCACTTGGGCCTCCTCTGCTTCACCTCGCACTCCTCGTCCTCGTTCTCAGCTTTGCTCTTACTCTTCCCGCGTAACATGCTACCTCTGATCACTCACTGACAACGATCCACGGACTTGTTCATCTTAATTCACCCTTGAAAAAGAACCAGAGAAAACGAGCAGGATAAAAAACCGCAAAATATCGAACGAGATTCGAATAGAAAAGAAGAAGAAGAAGAAGAAACAGTCTCGCTCGAGCAGGGAGCGCGTACCAGTAACGCGTTAGCCACGGATGATGAAGCCAGACACGGTGAAGAAAATTGCAAACTAACTCGAGTCACAGGATGATTGTTGACGGACGACTGAGTGGGCTGAAAGAAATCTCGGTCTAATCTACAGGAAGATTTGGATTTTTCCGTGGTGCCGCGCGATTGGCTCTGCACCACGTTACACGTATCCACGACGATTCCAGCATCCCTCAGGAGGAGCAACAAGACAAACAGCCACCGGACCACCCTTTCGCCACGATTGGCCCGACGATGTTTGCTCTCCTCGCCACTCCTACTCCCACGTCCACGACTTCTAACCACCGCTGGCTTCCTGGACCCGCTGACACTTCCCGGACACGGGGAGCAACGATACGTTCCACTCTCGAAAGCTTTTCTGCTTTCACGCACCGATACTCTGCGACGCTGCTCGTCTTGGCTCCTTTTTTTCGACATTTAGACCAGGCGTGATCTTCCTCGAACGATTCTCAAGCTTTCTTACGCTAAAAGACATAGAAATAAGCTCTTGCTTTGAAACTAAAAAATTGTTGAACGTTCTTTTTTTAACTTAAATAGGGAAAATGAAACTTATCGTGCTAGATTGAGTGGAGGGATGAGGCTGATCTGGAAGCTGAAAACGACGCGTGCCAAGACTGAAAAAGAAACGTTAAATAGGATTAAATTAGAGTAATTCGTTTGCAGAAAAGAATCGGATAAATGAAAGGGTGAAATGAAACTTATCGAGAGATGACTGGATCCGGAAGCGGGGAGGTCGTGATCGCAGAGAAAATGCTCGCTGCCAAGAATCAAGATTGTATAATTCGCAGTTTTATCATATTTTTGTGTTTTTTTTCTTCTTTTTCTTCACGAGTACAGATTCGTAGCCGGTAAACGGTATCTGAGTGTGGATAATAGTAATGAACGAGCCGTCGCGCAACGATAAATCGGTCATTCGATATCATTCTCTCCCTCTCTCTCTCCTTGTAAATTCATTTTCTTCCCTTTAATTCGCTAAATATTCTTCATTGTGCCGTTCTAGACGCACTCCCGCTAGTATACTGTGGAACGCGTAGCCATGATATGTGATTCCTTCGTTTTTCATCGATCCACGATCGATCAAAGACAGGAATTAACCGAGCCCTGATAATCACTCTCCATTTATCCATCTGTTCCATCATCGTTCTTTCATTTTTTTTTTCGTGATCGAGTCCCTCTATTTCTATGCATCGTGTCTCTTCTCCACCTCTATCCCCGTTTATCTTACTTACTTACACTCTGTAGTTCGACCTGAGCAGACGGATATGATTTATCGGTGTGTAACGATTTACTGATATGGTAACTTCGTTGATTTCACTCTGAACTCGACCACGAAAGAAGCTTCAACCAGTCGCGCGTTCTCGATCGCGTCCCCACCTTCGATGCGATCGCGTTTTCTTTTTTTACGGTTAATTAAAACTTACAAACAAGTCGCTTTTACGCTGGATTACTGCAGGAAGCGAGGTGGACAAGCGGTTACGTTACGTTTCTCTTCTCTGTTTGTAAAGTAACGAGGGTACCACGGATGTATCGAGGAGAGCGAGCGCTGCGCACCGTTTCTTCGTTTAAATCGATCGTACATCGCTCGAGGTGAGCTTAGATCTAACGAGAAGTAAAAAAACGAACAGATTTAACTGATTCAACGGAGTCTGGCACGAACGATCGACCACTTCGCTCGTTCTAATCGCAGAGATTGTTATTCGAAGACGAATCGAGCCTGCTTCTGCCTCTCGACCACTCGTTAACTCGATTGTAATTATTCTACGAAGATCACGACGAAGAGAAATCGAATGGAGAATTGTCTACCCTGAACTTGAGACGATCCGGCACGAATCAAGCAGCTAATCACTATACATCATTACACAGATCGCTGCCACGTTGGAGGTTTTAGTTATTCATCGCACCACTATCTATATAGCGAGATTCTTACGTGATTAAATACATATTTTTGGCGTAACAATAATTCCATTTGCAGCTGCGTTTACGTTACACCTGTCTGTTTCTTTCCTACATTTCCATAGAAAAATTTGATCAAGCGTCCTAATAATCACTCTGAATAATCTATTATTCTCTCTTACGTGTCTGTTAAATCTCTATAATAAAATGCTTCTATTAGAACTTTTGCTTATCGATCTCTAACAGTTTTATCCACTCGAGTCGATCGTTTCGTGATGGTTGCTCTCTTAAGGTATTCATCTTCGAATAACAATCGCGAGTCAGTCCACGGAACGTCGTACGATTATGGATACACGGATAAAACATGAAGCGTAACATCGTAAAAGGATACGTCGTGACTTATAAATGTGTTCGTGGTCGCGTGTGCCTCGAGAAAATTCAAAGAAAAGTTGTACGCTGTTCCGCTTGGCTGTGGCGACGCTTTCAAAATCGTACCGCGCGATCTATCGGTCATGCGCGGTGGCTTATCGCGCTTAACGAACGAGGACGAATTCGCGAATCGTCGAAACGAGTAAATCTCCAAGTTGATCCTTCGAGAGCCACGAATTGCTGGCGTCGAGTACAAAACGAGGCGCGGTTCTGCGAAGCTAGAGCAACGTTGGAGCAATTTTCCGTGCGAGCGATAAAGATCGTGAATAATTCGATTAGCCGTCGACATTGTAAAAGGATGAAGTTGGAGATAATTCCACGCGAAATCCTTGGGGATACATGTAAAAAAGAAACGGAGACCGACCAACGATCGAGCAGAGGAGGCTCGCAATTTCTACAAATCACACCGATTGGCCCCGAGAAAATCATAGAATACGATTCATCGACTTCTAGTTCGCACGTGTACGCGTCTGTTACCCTCTCCTTCCCAACTTGTTGCCCTTTTTTACCCTCTCATCTCTCAGCCTCGAGGGTCGATTTCATAAGGTCAGCCTTTCGCCTTTGACTGGACTCTTATTCAACCTTGCGTCTAAATATAAACTGCGAACACGTTATATATACCGATACAGTGATACCCGATCGCGCGTATCCGTGTATGCGCATTTGTGCATCGAGTCGTCGAGATTTAAAGGGGACACTGTTCGCCCGATATTGTCACCGCTGTTTACAGCATCGCGCAGAGTCGCGAAGAAGAATCGTCTGTCGATCATCGATCGTCAAGACAGCGGGTCGAGGAAGAATCGTTCGAGCCGCGTCTATTCTGTCCGCTAATTATCAAAATTAGACGATGATTCGAATGATGGTACGCTAAACGGTGAGCCAACACGAAATTTGGCCCTCGTCTCTAGAATAATACAGGGTTTACTGTATTCGGTATAGATAACCCGGAGTTCCATCTGCTGGAACGATCGCCAACGTTCGCAGTTCGCCGTCACGTTGGTAATAATGATCGCGCTAATGACACTGATCGTTCTCTATCGTAATATCGACAGGATTTACATCCCGTTAACGGGGTCGGACAGAATACAACGGTTGTCCCTTAAAGCTATCGGTATGAACTGCGGTACGAGTGAATAACAAACGACGGTGACCGTGTAGAAAATGGCTGGAACCATGATTCGTTGGATATTAACCGGAAACGTTCGACGCAGTCTCCACGCCTGGCCAGGTCAGAGGCCAGGCCCAGGTTTATCCACTCGTACCTTGATCGCGTCCCTTAAACGAATACACAGACGTCGTCGAACAACAGCGGAGTACAAAGGAAACCGTAAGCGATCGGTCGCTTCGATTAAAACGTCGAGGCGGACAAAGTCCGGGCAAATTTGTTTCAAACCGATGGAATCAAAGTATTGTCCGTAAGGATCACACCGTCTCGAGATGCTCTTCAGTATAATCTACTTCGTGGGTTCCTTAAATGGTAACTGGTAACGACTCTAAACGATAGAGAGATCGGTATCAGAACGAAACGGAACGTTTGCCCAAACTTAAAAATTGTAATTGATACGACTAATAAAACCGCGAGTCGCGGGACGAACGGAACACGGGTCTCTTAGGAAAGGAACGAGCCTTTCGCGGCGAGCCCGTTTAATTAGCGCCTCCACGCAAACACTAACACGCCTACGCGTGTGTACGACATACAGGAGGAAAACACTAAAAATCTAGGTCAACACGGGAAACGCTCGGTGCCTAATGAATCTGTGTGTACGTGTGTATGTGCGTGTACATGTTGTCAAGCCAGTGTGCGTGTACGTGTACATATATATACGTATTTATATATATATATATATATGCCTCTGTATCATCCAACGTGTCAAGTAATAAATCCTAATTAGCGTCGTTACAAAAACCTTACAACTATTCAACAAAAACCAATCTCGTAACAACGTTTTTTTTTTTTCTTTTTTTTCTTTTATCTAGTTTCGTCGTTTCTCGCTCGCGTTCTCGCCCCTGTGCCCCCAATGTCCACGAGGGGGATGGAGAAACTGGCGCGACGCCGGTCCCAAAACGATCGATCGTTCTCTCAGTAGTCTCGGACAGCGGTTGTCGAACGATGATCCCCGTAAAAGAGCGATTTCTCTCGTCGATCGTACACAATTTAATATTAATTACGTGGTCGAGGGTTGTTTTTTTAATCTTTGTACTGGTTGCTCGTCCCAAGGGTTGAAACCCGCTCGTCTCGTTGGTCACGAAAGGGACGATCGCCTTTCCTCTCGCGTTCTTTCTTCTTGGTTCTGGGATCGAGCGATCGCCGGTCAGAAAGATCCCGTCCCTTACGCATGTACGCGTACGTAATAAGCTCGGTTCTGTCGAACAGATGGTCAAGGTGTACAATGATCCGCTAACGAGCCGACTGGTACAGAATGATGAACGTGGTGCGCGCGTCTCGTCGGTCGCGTGAAACCAAAGAGGCGGGACCGAGTACGTCGCTCTGTATCAAAATTAAAAAATCTATCGGTAATATAGGACACGTTCGGTTAAAAACTGAGTACAAAGCGGTCCTAATGCCCTCTCTGTCGGCCCTAACCGCAACGATCGGCGCGTGTTGTCCCGCCAAACCTAATTTTACAACCCCACCCGGATCACAACTGGTGGAGAACGTTCCAGGGAATCGTTACAGCGCCTGGAATGATCCTCTCGACGAGCGAACGTCGCGGAGCGTTAGACGCACGGTCTCTCGCGGTCGTCTATCGTCCCTTTCGCTAGCCCTACGCCTACATTCTCCAGTTGTCGGTTACGCGTCGAGACTACCGTGGCCGGGTGCCACGCCGGGTCGAACAGTCGCCGGATTAACGAACGCCGTCGCTCTCGT
Source organism: Xylocopa sonorina (assembly GCF_050948175.1). Lineage (NCBI taxonomy): Eukaryota > Metazoa > Arthropoda > Insecta > Hymenoptera > Apidae > Xylocopa > Xylocopa sonorina. Next base: position 11,375,644 of record NC_135201.1, on the reverse strand, counting down.
CGCCCTCTACGTTCTCGCCGCCCCAACACGCGACTTCCACTGCGACTTCTCGATGCGATGCTCTCCGTTTACGATGCAACCGCCACTCGGTTACATTACGGAGCATTTCTCCTTCAGGCTGATCGCGTTGTTGCTCTGCACAGGCTGCAACGAGACGGAACGATTCTTCTCGAGCATCAGCAGGTCCCGGAACAAGGCGTTCACGTTGTGATTCGTCTTGGCGGAGGTCTCCAGGAAGCCGCAGCCCCAGTTCGCGGCCTCTGCCGCACCCTCGCTCATCGATACCTCGCGCACCGACGGACTCTCGTCGCATTTGTTCCCAACCTGTTGAACAGTTCGTCGGATCGATTCGAAAAATCGAATCTCGATATTAGTTTCTACTTCTTAGAAAAAAAAATTAAAAAATTAATTTAGAGATAAAGGAAGATTTGTACGAAGTTACTCATGCGACTTGGGGACGGATCGTGCCTTTGATACAAGTCAGGAACTAACAAGGATAAGATTATGAGATTGTGCGAAACATTTCTTTGAGGCAAGGATTTCTTTGATGCTAGCAAATCTTTTCTCTGATGGTAGAACACGGTAAATGGGTCTTACCAGCATTATAGGTATTTGCGATATGTCCTGTCCCTTGAGCTCTCTAATAATGGCCCAGATCGGTCGTAGTTCCTCGAGGCTTTGCCGTGAGCACACCGAATAGACCAGGATGAAAGCGTGACCTTTGCTTATGGAGAGCCGTTGCATCGCGGGAAACTGATGAGACCCCGTTGTGTCCGTAATTTGAAGCGTGCATATGTTTTTATTGCAGCTAATCACCTGAAATATCGCACCGCAATCGTCCGATTTCGTTCGTCAATATCAACGCCACCGTTTATGCCACGCTTCTCGTCGCACACACAGCGCCGGGTCCCAATCAGCTTCGCCAACGAATCGTTTACTTTTTTCCTTTTTTTCTGTTTTAAGTCCCTCGATTAACTCGTTCGCGAAAGCTTCAGCTCGTCAATTCCAACGGACGTTGCGTCGATCGATACGAGAACTATCTCAAACACGTAAACGTCACTCTCGATCGATCGATCGCAGCGCGATCTACGATGCCTCGATTAACCTCGATAAAATAGAACGTCGTCGACTGGTCGTTGCCAGGAATCGATGCAACGATTCCACGAGTATCGAATTAAAATGCAACAATCGATATTATAAAATATTCGAGAGCGCGGGCTTGATCGTTAAATAATAACGAGGATCGCTTGGACGTAACCGAACGAGCTGAATCGAATTTCCATCGTGACGCTCTATTATCCTCGTCTGTAACGAGAGCCGCGCAACAAACGTCGGAGGACGCTGCGAATTTGAAATGCAAATACAGGCGGGGAGGATGAAAAATTAGTCGCGAAGGGATCGACTGTTTACCCGCGCGGCTCGACTCCCGCATTCGCCTAGCGATCACGAGATAACAGTCGAGAGATGAACGATTAGCACGACGATCTTGCATCACGTATGAATCACCAGAGAAACGTCACACCAGTTTACGTCACGATAGCCAGAGCCGACTTATCTGATCCGGAGAACCTATTGCCACTGTCCGATACACGATACGCCTGTACTACTAGCGTCGTCTGCTCGATATCCTGCGTTATTCCTACCGTTAATTATCCGACGTAAAATTGCTTCGAAACGCGAGATCGCGGGATGATAAGCAATGCGTTAACGTCCTAGAGCGTGTCTCAAAACTGAAAACGAAGCAATCTTATGTTAGAGATCGAAAGATCATTTATGTAAATCCCACTAACGTGGATCACGAATCTTTGAAACAGAAAAAAAAACCTTCATTCATCACGTTTCGAGTATACCAACGTATCGTTCCTCTCGATTGAGAAGAAATTGCCTCGCGAGATAGATACACCAGGGTGCACGTGCCTCTTTTGAGCTTACCTGTCTGTACGTATCCTCGATAGTGGGTATGTAGGACTCGCGAAATGTTCCTTTCACGAAACGCAGCACAAGAGAGCTCTTCCCGACGCCGCCCGCCCCGAACACCACCACGCGATAGTCGTTGCTCTGCTCCGGCATCCTGACATCTGCCGTCCCGATTATGTTAACCCCCGCCAGCCGGGGTCCCGTTCGCGATTCCGTTTAAATCCCTCCTGCCGTCGGGTAATATACAAAAGCCAAGTTGACTCGCACGCCCACGGGTTTTGCGTAAAGGTTGCAGTAACCCTCCGCCAACCTACGACTACGGTTACTATATTCTTTTTCCTTTTCTCTCCGCTCTTTGCTCCTCTGCCGGCTGCTGTTTACATTGACCAATACACTCCCACGCGTGACGTTCACCACGTTTAAGTGGTCGTACCAGTGACACCGCTTTGAACCGCGGTCATCAATCGTGCACGCTTATTTATAGTAAATCCCGTGCGATGGATCGTCATCGACTGCGGGGGAAAAAATCGTGATCAAAAGTGGTAGAGTTGATCCGCGTGATTGTCGCGGATCTTTTAATTCGACGGTTCTGCTCGGTCACCGGAAAGAGAACGACGGTTCGGCATAAATGTCGCATCAGAATCCTCTTATGACGCGTAATCACCTTTCTATACATGCATGTATTCAACAAGTGACGTTTGAGACACGAGACCCTTGTCATCGTCGTCAGACAATGTTTCCAATAGGACGTTCATTTCGAGGTCGATGCACTTGGATCAACTTAAAAAAAAAAAAGAATGCTTCTATGTTAGATTCCTCTTATAATCAATTCCTATCAATCTCTCTCTCTCTCTCTCTTTCTCTCTATTTCTCGATCTGACAAATATCTAAAACAAAGGAGAAATGAAATAAAAATAATTAGTACAGCCAGCAGAGGGAGGTTCCGAAAATATTCTCTCGCGATCGCTGAACCACGACCACGGTTAAGCGTAAACGCGTCACGAGTCGCGTTACACGATAAGATCGTGATCGCATTGACCCGGTGATGCGGAGGGTCTGCAGATAATAGAATGTGTTTGGTGAACCTGGTAGAGCAGACGTCACCGTTGCGGTCCTCCTCTTCTTCGAAAACGGGTCACTTGGACTTGCCAATGAACTTTACCGTTTCCAAAGAATACGTTGAACTTCTCTCGGTGCACTTATTTCTCTGGCTCCCCTCCTTCGAGTACGGTCAATGCTAGTAAACACCAGGTTCGTACGTGGTTGCTCCTCGTCGAAGGGATCCCTTTGGCAACGCGAAGGAACCAGGCAACGTGCCAGCCACGGAGTCTTTCCGAGTTGGAACGATAACAACTGGCCGGGCCTGGAGGATGTTTTTCGAGTGTCGACGTCCGAGTGACACGGGTCACCTGTCCAACGGTCCAAGTGCCTTTTAACCACGGCACGTTAATTAATGGGCAATCGATCGACGGGTGTTGCGCTCGATTTCCACCGGCCACGGGATCAGCATATTCGCGGAGCACACACTCGCTCTCACTCCCTTTCTCTCTCGCTCTCTCTCTCCCTCTCGCTCTTTTCCTTTCTCTCTGTCTCCGGCCGCTCGCTGCCGTGAACTTTCACGATCTCCAAAGGAAAACGAAGCGCACGCCCTCCGTACCGGGGCTCACCCCACTCCGCGCCGGTCGAGCATGTGTATGTGCGTTAGGTACGTGCGCACTACGCCAAAACTGCCGGGGAAAATCAATAGCGCGTCCATATATGCCACTGCACACGCACGTGCACCGCGGACTACGCGTGATTTTCGATCCCTTTCCCGTCTCGCATTCGCACAGGATCCTGCCTCGAATTCACGACCGGTTCTTTGGATCTTTGGAGAACGTCTGGTGGATCGATTTCATGCAGGAGTGGTTACAACTGGGAATAACAAAACAATTACATGGATTAACTGTCGTCGTTTCTGAAAGCTCGTATGCTTTTTGAAAGAAAGGATCCGATGGATCGACGATTAGTCTCAGATTGTTTATAATCCAAGCGTTACGAACAGGCAGAAGGTGTGGTATCCTTGTATAAAGTCGTTTTTTATATTCTAATCGTTTCGTGTCCTATGTGTGTAACTTATACCGCATTAATGCAAATAACAGCGCATAGTTCGATGGTAAACTTCTGATTTATCACAGCCACTGAATACTTATAAATACAGTCTAATTACATAGCAGCGTCGAGTAGCCCGATCCAATCTCCGATATTATTCAAGTTTCCTTTAACAGCGGATTCTTTATGATCACATCGCTACCTTCATTCTCTATCGAATCGTACGTCCACTTACGATTGATCCTAGCAAAAAGTTACCACTTAATCCTCGATTAATCAGCGTCGTGTCTCTATAAATGTTTCTTTCATACTAAACCTGCATTCGTGACCGCACTTTGGGGAAGAACATTTCGGACAGGGAAAATGGCATCCGGCGCAGTTCAAGTTTAAGCAGTCGCAAAGATCATCCCCCGTCTGGATGTATACGCCTTGTTCATCGTATAAAACGTGCCTCTTGTGACCCTGATATAATCGTCGATGAAGTTTCCGTTTCTCTCTCTCGCTGTGTTCTGGGTCGAAATTTCGCAGGAACTTTTTCGTCAGGTTATCCACTCCCCTTTGACGCGGCCCTCGAGTATTTCTCTGTCACGAAAGGTCTGACGATAGCTTCGAAAGGTTACGAAGATTTGCACCACTGACGATTGTTTACATACTTACTCGTTCTGCGCGTGGAGTTTCTAGGTTATGTTGCGAGGAACTTTCGCCAGAAGTCGAGTTCCCGGTTTCCATGTCCCTCATTAAAACTTTTAACTGAAATACGCTTCAGACAGAGAATTTACGCTCACATAACCTCTATCTCGAACGAATAGTCTCGAGAAACTTCACTTGGACACCACATGTGTACGCATTGACGCTTGACTCGCATGAAATGAACAATAGTTGGACGATGTATGGAAAGAAATTTGAATACGAGTTTCTTTGATTAATGACTTAATTTTTCTTGAATAAAAACTGGCGATGTATCAAAACAAACGGTTTTAAATGCCATGTGCTCGACGTGAACGACACCTGCGGTCGATTTACGCAACTGATTCTCTTCCCACTCGTCGATAATCGATATCTATCGATTTTGATGTTCGATTATTGACAATCGCGTTCAAATTCAGTTTGAGCACGTCGTTCGAATCAACATAACCAAACGTAGATTGATGTGCGCGAATGTAAATAAAATATGAAAGTAATAATTACGAAAATCCAAATTTGTTGAGATACTGTATTGAATTAGAAAAAAAAAAATGGGTAAAAAGAGATACAACTGGAAAGCAAGAAAAGTTCCAGAAGTTGAAATTGATGATTCAGCGACGAAAAAGGTATTCGTCTATGGTTGTGGACACGTGTATTAGAAAATTCAACGTAATCTGTAAAATGTTTATTGGCACTTCCTCTCAAATAGATTGTTATAGATATCGACCATCGCCAAGACCATTATGACAGTTGTAACGCGCTGGTTTTGCCCAGCAAGAAAAGGAAGACGAAGAGCAAAGTTAAGAATGTCACCACTACTCGATTGCTGTCTAAGAAACGAAGGAAGGAACTAGAGAAAGTTGTCGAAAGAAAGAAGAAAAAGTTACGTGTATGTAACTTGATAACATAATTCTTCTCTTCTCTTTCGTTCCTTTAAATGTGTTTTATATGATTTTAGAGAGCTGAACTTTTGGAGGAACTGGCGAAAGTTCAAGCGCCCCAAGAAGAATTGAAACAATACGTATCTTTGGCTGCTGTACAAACCAAAGGCTTAAAGCGTCATTTTAGAGAGGCAGAATTACCTGCCAAGAAGTACGAGATTAAAGAAATTAATGAAAATGAGGATGATGTGCCGGAAGTACACATAAATGCTATTAAAGGGAGCAAGAAGAGAAGATTAGCGATTTTAGAGGAGCAGAAGAAGCAGGAGGCTGCTTCGGATCCAAATGTTATCGGATTTGATGTACATTGACAACAGTGACTAAATTAATGAAGACAGTACAATGTAGATTCTATATTATACTTCAACTTTTGTTTGTAGGAACCAAGTGACGATGAATCTGAGTTTGATGCTGAAGAAAATGAAGAGGAAGATGAGAAAGATGTGGCAGAAAGTAGATCTGTGGAAGAGATTGAAGAAACTAAAGAAAACGAACATACCTCGAATAAAGAAACTAACACCGCAAAAGATGATGGAGGAAAAAGTGCAGTGGACAAAGAAAAAGAACCATCTGCTGTTGCTACAGTTCAGGAACCCTTAAAACCGCAGCAGCCAATAGAAAAAAAGCCTGCTGTATTCGTAACACTGCACAGAAAGGCAGAAATCCAAGCGGCCAGATTAAAATTACCAGTGGTGGCAGAAGAGCAAGTTATCGTGGAAACAATCAATGAAAACCCTGTGGTAATAATCACTGGTGAAACAGGCAGCGGTAAGACTACCCAGGTGCCGCAGTTTTTATACGAGGCTGGCTACGCTCAAGAGAAAATGATAGGAGTAACTGAACCCAGAAGAGTGGCGGCTATATCCATGAGCAAACGCGTCGCTGAAGAGACTAATCTTACAGAGAAAGAAATTTCCTACTTGATTCGTTTCGAAGGTAACGCTACAGAGGAGACAAAAATCAAATTCATGACCGATGGTGTTCTATTAAAGGAGATACAAACTGTACGTAATCATTCAAGGCGATTATGTAAATCTACGTTACTACACGTAATCGTAATGGAAATTTTGTTTATATTTTAGGATTTTTTACTAACGAAATATTCGGTGATTATTCTGGACGAAGCACACGAACGTAGCGTGTATACAGACATTCTGATAGGATTGTTATCAAGGATCGTACCCCTTCGAAATAAAAGGAAAAACCCACTGAAACTTGTGATTATGTCTGCCACGTTACGCGTAGACGAATTTGTAGAGAATAGTAAATTGTTCAAAGTGAAACCACCTGTATTAACGGTGGAATCGAGGCAGTTTCCTGTTACTATACATTTTAATAGAAGAACAAGCACCAATTATGTTTCCGATGCTTTAAAAAAGGCTATAAAGATACACACTCGTCTTCCAGACGGTGGGATCTTAATATTTTTAACAGGTACATTTTCTTTATCCTCAAATTGTGTTTGTATTTTATTATCTACTCCTTTAAAGAATATATCATTAAAATGTAGGACAACAAGAGGTAAATTTTGTGGTGCGTAAATTACGCAAAGCTTTCTCGAGGAATAAGAGAAATGTTGTGAAAAAGCGAGAAGATTCACAAAAAGACGATGATTCTTCGAAGAAAGAGGAAAATCTCGAAAAAGAAAATGACAACGACGATCAAAATGATAATAGCAATAGCGATGAAAACAATAGCGATGACGATAATGATTTTCGTTGCAAGGAAGCCATTCGATACAACAAATTACGACAAAAGAAGCAAATTGAACTACCAAATATTAGTCTGGACGAGTATGGGAACTGGTATTCATTAAATCTTCCTAAAAGAAACAAACTTTAATCTTTAGTTTTCAGTTATGCTGTGATACCCACCGACGACACTCACGAGGATTTAATTGGCGTGGAAGATGATGACGCAGAAGTACAATTGGACGAAGACGAAGATGAGGATGACGATATGATTGATTTAAAAACCTGCGCAAATGCGCAACCACTGTGGGTTTTACCGCTATACTCTCTTCTTCCAAGTCACAAGCAAGCATTGGTAATTGAAAGGATTAGCAAAAGATTTAAAAGGAATTAGGAAAATTCCAAAGACGGTTAAATAATGTTAATTCTTAGGTATTCGAACCACCACCGGAAGGGTATCGCCTGTGTGTAGTATCCACAAACGTGGCGGAAACGTCTCTCACTATACCCAATATAAAATACGTGGTAGACTGTGGACGTTGTAAAACAAGAATGTACGATAAAGTAACTGGAGTAAGTACGTATAGAATCTGTTATACCAGCAAAGCATCTGCTAATCAACGAGCAGGAAGAGCTGGTAGAACCAGTCCCGGACACTGTTACAGGTAATTAGATCATTTTATTAGAATTCAACTTTCAAACGTGCAGTAAGCGGTTAAACCAAGCTTTAACTCGTAGATAAAATGATTATTTTTAGATTATACTCTTCAGCAGTGTTCAACGACCAGTTTGAACAGTTCAGTCAGTCTGAGATTCAAAGAAAGCCTGTGGACGATCTACTTTTGCAAATGAAAGTGATGAATATCGACAAAGTCGTGAACTTTCCATTCCCAACCCCGCCAGATGCGATACAATTGCAAATGGCTGAGAAGAGGTTGATACTACTTGGAGCTTTGCAACAGCCTCCCCTCGATAAAGAAGGTACCTTGACTAATAATACCCCAATTAATTTAATTTAGTCACTTATTCTACAATTATTCTTGCTGTTCTTTTTTTTTAGGTTCCTATAGCGCTAAGGTGACACCACTTGGTCACAGTATCGCTGCATTTCCGGTTGCTCCTCGTTATGGAAAAATGTTGGCTCTCTCTCATCAACACAATCTTCTTCAATACACAGTATGCATGGTGGCCGCGCTTTCCGTTCAAGAAGTGTTGATAGAAGCGTTCGAAATTAACAGTGGCGCGAGAACTAAATGGCACCAAATGAGGCGCTATTGGGCCGGCACTGGAAACAGCTTACTTCTTGGTACTGCATTTTAATTTTCTTGAGACCATGATAATATTAAAAAACGGATACAAAATATTAATTAAACAATATATATTTCGTTTCGTAAGGCGATCCAATGGTCTTGATCAGAGCTATAGGAGGTGCGGAATACGCTGGAACTAAAGGGAAATTACTTTCTTTTTGCGAGGAGCACGGTTTACGACACAAAGCAGTTGTAGAGATTCGAAAGCTCCGGCAGCAATTGACTAACGAGATTAATTTAAATATACCAGACCTAAATCTAACAATTAACCCTGAGTATGTGCTACAAGAAATACTTAACACGTTCGCTGTGAATCGCAAGTTTCTTTTATGTTCGTTCACAGCGAACATGTTGAACTGCACTGTACATCAAAACAGTTTATCTCTTACACTAAACATTTATTCAGAATGAAGCCTCCGGTCGACATGGAAGCAAAGTTGCTCAGGCAAATAGTGCTCGCGGGAATGGCTGACCAGGTTGCAAGAAAAGTGATGCCAGACGAGGTTAACGAAGACCAAGACAAAGCTAAATGGAAATATGCTTACAAGTAAGATAAATGTCGTAAATCGATCGCGCACGTTTTAGCCTAATATTCTATACGATATTGTACATGTTCAATTTAGAGCCATGGATATGGAGGATCCAGTGTTTATACACTCCTCCTGTGTTCTACGGAAAATGTGCCCTCAATGGGTAGTGTATCAGGAAATATACGAGACAAATAAAATGTACATGCGTGGCGTCACAGCCATAGAACCGGAATGGCTACCTAAATTTGCACCTTCTTTGTGTCAACTTGGAGAACCTTTAACTGACCCACCACCAAGGTTTCTTTTAAAACTAAAAAACCTGTGCATTCAACCTAGGTATAAGTTTACTATTTTTTTTTCTTAAATACTATTACTCGTATCCTTCTACGTAGATACAATACAGAGACGGGAAAAGTAATGTGCAGCATGGCGGGAACGTTCGGAAAAGCTGGCTGGAAATTACCAGAGATGGAAATGGAATATCCACTGACGGTGGACGGGGTTAAATGGTTCGCGTGTTTCTTATTGGAAGGCAAAGTCTGTCCAAAATTAAAACAATTCGTTTCTCAGTTATTATCGACCCCTCAAAGTATTACCAAGGCGTGGGCTAAGTAAGATTTTAAAACTGTACAGGATAATTCACTACTCGTGTGACAAGTTTTTACAGCTGATTGTCACACGAGTAGTGAATCACCCTGTATGTGAAACTAGCCAAAATTGAGCTAAAGGTTCGACTAAAACAATGATCATTTCAGATTGATACCGCGGACGCAAGAAATTACGCAATTATTATTATCTCACGGAATTATGTCGAAGGAAAAATTATTAGATACTTGGGAGGCAGACAGAAGTTGTAAGTATACGTTTTCCTTCGGAACTTTCTATTACTTAATGTGACTAATTGATGTTAATTGCAGTTCTCTTGTCAGCCTACCAAAAATGGTTACCAGAATCGATCCACGGACATGTTACGGTCATTTGGCCACCTGTATAGTAAATTTTATACCTAAATTATGCAATTATACATTGTATATACCGAAATCTTGTTTTATTTCGATAACCATTTATTTAATGGAAACCGCAATATTGCGTACGATTCGTACGTAACTCGAAGCTCTGCTTTGGTTTTTATGATTGGTATCTTTAATGCATGCGTGGCACTTTGTGTCATATAGTGTCAATGGCACTCATAATAATGGCTACCTTTTTTAATAAATTATCCAATCTTAGCCTAGATTAATGTCAGATATTCCCTAATAGAACACAGCGGTGCATGAAATACGTACAATGATTGAAAATATAATAGAATATTTACAAACCTTTCGTAACGTCGCTATAAATGAAAATTTGCGCGGGACACCTGTACGCTAAATGTCCATTAGTTCTACACAGTAGAAAGTAATCTTCGTTTAAACTCGTTGGCAGTGCTATGACATCGATAACATCTCGAACAAACATTTAGAAACACTGGTCAAGTCACTCTGCTTTCACCGCCTTCTTCTCCTTCCTTTTGATCGGATTCTTTTTACAATTCTTATAAACATTGTTCAGATCGAACGCTGCCTTTATATTATCCTGCATTAAAACGTGAGAATTTTGTTATTTAATATATGGCTGCAGAACGTGGTGGAAATTACGAGGACGACTAAACTTACTAATGAAAAAAGGAATTTAACCAGCTTTCCTTTGTGATCCGTGTGTGGACGTCTTTCAATTTCTTTCCCCTCTTTGAATAGAATTACAGTTGGAAGCTGTTTGCTAGTACTAGCATCGCTAATGTGATATTTTACACCAGCGTCTGGGTGTCTTCCTATGTCTACTTTACCGAATTTTAAATTCTCTAATGTATATCTGTAAATACACATGATGTTAGTTTACGAGAAACATATGATCTGATCTATGATTCTAAGTAATGTATTGGTAATTCATCGGGTACGAACTCTGCAGAAAGCTCGGAAAATATCGGTGCAAAATTAACACAGGCAGGATTCCACGCAGTGTAAAATGCAACCAGCCAAACGACTCTCGTGTCTCTTTGCAATTCTTCCTGCAATCCGTTTGCACCTCGCAAGTAGGTCACCTTTTCTGGGCCCTGATACATCGGCTCAGGAAACAGCAACCCGCAGACTACAATTATCAAACGGCGCACCTCAAATGCGATCTCTGTTTCACAGATCAACTTGTAACAAAGAAATAAACACTCACGGATAAACACGATAGCAAATATTATTCCCATACGGACGTCTGCGTAGAACCAAAGAATCAGATTGGTGACTTTAGTGTAAACAAAGCTGGACGACAGGTAGCTTATCATAGTAACGCTCCCGGTTTTCCTTGTCCTTATCATAATCACTATCATGAGAAAAAACAAGATTTCCGTCTCCCTCTGAAACAAACGTACATCCACCATGAAACACGCTCTGCAAGAATGATTCGAATGATTCAATAACCAAGTAAAGAAAATAAACAACAGAGTTAAGTGAAGAAAGCAAACGCAAGTAAATCAGAAAGTAATTAAGCAAAGAAAGTAAACAAAGCAAACGCAAGTAAATTAGAAAGCAATTAAGCAAAGAAAATACAGAAAGCAAACACAAGTAAATTAGAAAGTAATTAAGCAAAGAAAATAAACAAAGCAAACGCAAGTAAATCAAGAAGTAATTAAGTAAAGAAAGTAAACAAAGCAAACGCAAGTAAATTAGAAAGTAATTAAGTAAATAAACTAAACTCAAACAAAGTAATATAGTAACTAATATCTCATCATTTTTAAATCACTCACCCCGTCAAGTTCGCATTCAGCCTGCGCGAACACATAATTGCAGACAATCGGCACACGCTTCGAGACGATGTACGAGAGGCTCAACAAAATATTTATCAAATAATAAGGCTTCAACAGAAGTCGTAAATCCTTCTTCAACGGCATCTCTTGAAAGACGCTCGTGTACAGGTTATGCGTCAACTCTATCGATCAAGATAAAAAGACTGCTTCCACCCTTACAGCTGGATATTTTTATCCTAACTTGTTTCGAATGAACGTCCTTTAATCGATCTACAAAAAGAAAAGAAAACGTTCAGTAATTCTACTTCAGAGTTAATTGTTTTTATCCGTGACGAACGTAGGCGAAAGGGTCTCGAACATCGATTGGAAATTACTCGTGTCAACGAACCTTTCCACGTTCGATTCAACTCTCGATTATTGTCAATATTATTCTATACAATTTGTTTATTTTGTATATGTAGCGTTTAATCTAACAAAAAAATAGTAAAGTTACTATTGTAAGCGAAGAATGAACTTCGAGAACGTAAGTGGTAAATTAGTGAGTTAATTAATTCGACGACCTCATTCGTCGACGAATTACAGTATTTTAAATTGTACATCTTGTATGTAATAAATCGCATTTCATTTGATCAATGAATTAGATAATCAGAATAATTTTAGTACAGGCGATTAAATTAATTAATGATCGATAAACGTGATAATTTGGACAAATTGTTAACGATACCCGATAAATTTGGATCTACGAAAAACCTGCTGTCGATAAACATATTTGTTGATAAAACAGGCTTTACAATTGATTGAAGTACGTTCACTGGACTCTGTATCACATGAAACTTTTCCATAGCTCAGATAAGATATCTCTCATGTTCCAAAGGAACGTAACTCCATCAATGATATTTATTTTAATCAATAATTCTGATCAATTTCTATATTTTATTTGCAGCGTAACTGCAAGCAGTTGTGCAGCGTTGCAGAAAATTTTTTTATGAAATTGTTACGCAATTGCAATTGTTCTAGTTCGCTGATGTTTACAGATTATCTGAAATCAGTTACCAGGCAATACTAGACATATTAAAACAATATTGTAGCTACATACGGCATGACCTCAGAGATATAACATCCCCACCTTGGTCTTGCATAGATATTGTCTAGCTCTTGAACACCAACAGCAATCGGTAGTCTCTTAACAAAGGAGAGAACATGAGGTGCCTAATAGCTGCATGGATGCTAATTGCATGCATTGGTATAGCATACGGTGAAGAAGTATGCACTTCGAACAAGACCATCCCACTGGTTGTTATTACCTGGGACTACAAGGATGCCACTGAACGTGGTAACAATCTCTAGCTCTCTAGAACATGAAAATTAACGTTACATTTGTCTGATAACATTCATTTTCCAGCATGGAATGTATTGAACAATGAGAAAAGGAGTGCCTTGGATGCCATAGAAGAGAGTTGCAGTCTCTGCGAGCAGCAAAGATGCAGGAAAACTGTAGGATACGGAGGGAGCCCGGATGAATCTGGAGAAACGACTTTGGATGCTTTAATCATGGATGGGTACATAGCGCGCTCAATCATTGCTGTAAGAGTGGTAAAAAAATGAAGAACTGCTTTTAATCCGATTGGTTACCAAATGAATAGAGTTACAATGGACGTGGGTGGCGTGGGACTGCTGAGGAACGTTAAGAGCGCGATTTCCGTCGCTCGCAAGGTTCTAGAGAACACCAAACATTCCCTGATCGGTGGAGAACTTGCCGCGAAGTTTGCCTCAGAAATGGGATTCAAAATGGAGTCTCTGCAGACAGAGGAATCAAAGAAAATGTGGGAAGATTGGAAGTCTAATAACTGCCAACCCAACTTCTGGAAGGTACCCTGACAACACAACTTTGTCACAGTAAGAGCACTGTGGTGTTTCTTGCGCTGCGTGACATCACTTCCGTAGCCGTCTATGTCCACATTCGTTGATGGTTGTGATGCCACGTTTAGTAGCACCACGTTTTGAGGTAGTACCACTAGCATATCACGCCTGTTATATGTTCATTCATGAATTTTTTTAACCACTGACGCAGGATGACATATGTTAAAGGGAATACTGCATTTCTATACTAATTAAAACCGTCAGATCTAAGCAGATCTTTAAGTGACATCACAGTGCCCTTACTGTAACAAAGTTGCGTTATCCGGATGTATATTTCAATATCTTTATTCCAATTTATTTTATATTTACCGCTTTAGAGGTAAGAGAGAGAAAGATATATAAGAAAGCAATAAGAAAGAGCGAGACAGATGATGCTGACCTTACTCTAGAACCCGTGGCGCCATCTCTGTGAAAAGCACTCAAACTGGTCGCACATCGTTATCGACAGCGAAGTAAACTACTTACCGACTGGTGGCGCCATCTGTACGACAAGCGCTGAAACTATTCGACGAGTAGTTTCAGCACTTTTCACAGAGATGGCGCTAGTGTTTCAGTAGTTCACTTCGCTGTCGATAATGCTGTGCGACCAGTTTGAGCACTTTTCACAGAGATGGCGCCACGGGTTCTAGAGTAGAGCCGCTATCATCTGTCTCACTCTTTCCTATAGCTTTTGTATATTTCTTTCTCTCTCTTACCTCTAAAGCGGGTAATATAAAAATGATACATAATATAATAATACAGATTAGAAGTTTAAAAGCTCTTTTCCTATTAAAATTGAAGTGTTATGCGATCTGCTGTGTTGTCTATGTTATCCAAATGAAACTCAGACAATACAAAACAATTGTTCATTGAAATAAGAACGTGTATATAAAACTACATATATATATATATATATATTCTTCCAGAATGTAGTTCCTGATCCAAGAAAAAGCTGTGGTCCCTATCGTTGGGCAGCCAACGCAGAAAGCAAACTGGAGGAACACGAATCATACGTGTCAGAAGAAAACCATGATACAATTGGAGTCGTAGCTATAGATTCAAACGGACACATAGCAGCTGGCACGTCGACAAACGGAGCGAGAAACAAGATCCCTGGTCGCATTGGGGATTCTCCTATAGCAGGAGCAGGTGCATACGCCGATCAAGCAGTTGGCGCAGCAGCTGGAACTGGCGAAGGTGATATCATGATGCGATTTTTGCCAAGGTAAATCGTAGAATCAATCAATACCGCTGTTCTTTGCTTATACTTTTCACAACTGAACGTATTTCCCTCAGTTTCTTAGCCGTGGAGGAGATGCGTCGCGGTGCTACACCCACTGCAGCAGCGACTACAGCGGTTAGAAGAATTGCTGAGCATTATCCTATGTTCACTGGAGCAGTGATTGCGATAAATAAAGATGGAGAGTATGGAGCTGCGTGCAATGGAATTACTCGATTCGCGCACTACGTTGCCAATCCTGAATTAGGGAAGGCCACGCAGCTTTACGTTGATTGCATTGATGTTAAATACGAAGTTCTTGCACATAAGAACGACTGATGGCCTTTTTCTAATATCTTTCGATTGTTGTTACTAATTTTTCAAATGTTATTACTTCTCGAATAAAATATATGCTGGAAGACCTGTATGAATATAATATATTTCGTTACCATCGAGAATATCTGATAGAAATCAAAATTTGGTGACTAATATTAGGAGAGGTCATAAGAATCCATATTTGAAACTTAGATACTATCGATGACTTAACATTTCGACCTATCGAACGTTCAAATTTTGTAAAATTTCTTTGCTATCGATAATAATCGATATAGTATCGATATGTTTCCATCTTTACTCAAGATTTGTTGATAAAGTGAACTCTATTGTGCAATAATGTTCTTGTCGAGCAACTGATGGACAAATGTTACTCTTCTGAAGCAGACGTCTCTCAGGTTCGATATCAAATGTATGTACAAATATATATTTCAATCTGAAGCTTGAAAACTTGCTTGATTTCGTAGATTTTTGGCCAACATAACCTCAATCATTAAGAAGATCCATACACGGTAAACAAAATGCCAGAGACAACTGAAGAAGACATGGGAATGTCCGTTCGTTTAACGAACGATGACTTCCGGAAGTTATTGATGACGCCAAGAGCGTCGGTTCCATCCGCCACTCCAGCTTCTGTCCCTGGTACAGCTCGGGATGCTAGCGCGAAGACAGCACAGACTCCAAATGTCAGTGGTGGTAGTCGTGCAGAGCTGCGTAGGAAGAAGAAGAGCTTTTACGCGAAGCTGAAGAAGCAGGAAGAGGATAAGATGGCAGAGTTGGCTGAGAAATACAGAGACAGAGCTAGAGAACGTAGGGACGGTACTAACCAAGATTACCAGGCAGAAGATCCTATGAATAGCGCCAGTGCGTACCGTGCCGTTGCGCCTGATTTGAAATCTGGGATGGACGCAGCCGAAAGAAGGAGGCAAATGATTCAACAGTCAAAATTCTTGGGTGGTGACATGGAGCACACTCACTTGGTGAAAGGATTGGATTACGCTCTTCTCCAGAAGGTAAATAACCAATTAAAATGCTCTAAGCTTTATGTTTAAAGAACATTTTGTTCTGCAGGTACGCAGCGAGATAGAAGCGAAAGAGCACGAACAGGAACAGGAAATGGAGAAGCTAGTGAAACCGAAAGATAAGAAGGAGAAGAAGGAGCCAGAGAAGAAGGACGACGAGATGCAATTCAAAACTAAGATAGGACGCAATGTGTATAGAACGATCATGACTATGAAATCCAAGCAGATTGAACGGAATGAATTATTTACACCTGGGCGAATGGCCTACGTGATAGAGCTCGACGACGAAAATGCAGACGTGGATATACCGACTACCCTGATCAGAAGTAAAGCAGACGTTCCCACTATAGACAATACGCCTACGTTAACGACGAACGACATCGTGATAAACAAGCTCGCGCAGATTTTATCCTATCTACGACAGGGCAATCGTCACGGCAAGAAGGGAAAGAAGAATAAAGACGGACGATCGAGGCCAGACGATATGAATGACATGGATATCGCGCCAAGGCCACAGGATGAAAGCATCTACGGCGATATCGGTGATTACGTTCCATCGATCGGTAAAAAGGATTCGAATCAAGGCAGGGAGAAGAAGAAGGGCTCTTACTTCGATAAGCCAGAGAGCAGTTTAGATACAGACGATAAAGCGAACGCTCCACAACTGCCTAACGTCGTACCTTCCAGTGTGGACAGCAACGCACCCAAGAAAGGTGCACTGCTTAATAAACTGGCGGCAGAGCCGGAAGGTTACGCGGAATGTTACCCAGGGCTGGATGAAATGCAGGACGCTATCGACGATTCAGACGACGAAGTGGATTATACCAAGATGGATCTTGGTAATAAAAAGGGCCCGATTGGAAGGTGGGACTTCGATACTCCTGAAGAGTACAGCGAGTACATGAACAACAAAGAGGCCCTACCAAAAGCAGCGTTCCAGTATGGGGTAAAAATGGCTGACGGAAGGAGGACGAGGAAATACAACAAGGAGAAGAATGAAAAAGCTGAACTGGATAGAGAATGGCAGAAAATTCAGAACATTATGAATAAAAGGAAACCAACAATGGTATTAGACGGAGCATCAGAATTCAAAGTCCCGAGATATTAAATGTTAAAGTCGTTGTACATCGTCGCTCGAATGTTTGAAGTATTTTATACATAACTGATGAAAGCATTTCGTTATCAGTAGATAGAAAGACTTTCGCAAATACGTATCAAAACTTTCGAGCAGTGTTGCACAAGCTTACGTGTAACTAATTTTTACTCGTTACGTTAACTTAATAGAAGGTGTATATCTTGTAGCATACAAATTAATCGACGTATTTGTGATTATTACGTGTATAAAATAGAAAATGCAATAAAAGACTGTATAATATTTTTAAAACTTCATGGTTTTTAACCAGTTACCATGCAGTCACGCTGTTAAAATTGTGAGACATACAATCCGCGACTTAGATAATGTTTTTTTATTTATTTAAAATAAAGATCTGACCGCCAATGACCTAAAACTAGCTGAAACCAGCAAAACCGATCGACCAAACAGCTTATCAATGACCTATGGTCAGTCGATTGGGGGGAATCTTTCATTGAAACACGATCAAACCGGTTAAAACTTCCAGTCAGAGATAACTGATCTGGAAAATGTTATTAACTCCATCCGCTTACGTATTTAAGCAGAATTAACGAATCGATTTTTTAAGAAACTGAATTAATATCGGTCATTTCTCCTAGTAACGTCTAGAAGAGTTTATTTAATGCGTAAAAACTACGTAAACTGTTGAAAATGCTTGAAATCTCTCAGGCTAGCAACAATAACACTTATTACAAGGTGTCATTGTACGACGCTGAAACTCGAGCGAAACCTCTTATCCCCCCTCGATCATTTAAATTGGAGATTCGCCGATCGTAACATACATTCTTCTTCGATCGATTAATTTTACGACCACAATTGTCTGCATTTCTGCAACGATTCTAAAAACGATTTAAATCTTGAGCATTCATTGTTACTCTCAAATAAAATTGAATATAACATTTATACAATTAATTATTAATACCATCTGGATGACAGATTATCAAAGTATTCAACACAGAATCATAAGATGCCAGACTTCTCAGCAATTCATTTATCAATTATTTATTCCCAGACCGTTTCATTCATGAATGAAGAACTTAATCAGTCAAGGTCGCGTCTAAATCCCAGCGAAATCTCCTCGTTCCAAAATCTAGATTGTTATCAAACTGTTATCAATACCTGCTTACTGCTACAAATGTTCTTATGAAAAAATGAAAAAATTTAGAGTTTCCACTTCTGTGTTCGAAAATAATCAAGAATATAATCAATGACATTACCCACTTAAATACTCTACTCAAGTTCTATATCATTGGCCATCAAGTGGTTATCGATACAAATTATCAAAATGATATTCCTCGTAGTGATATCCATTTCCTGTCCAGAGTTTGTATAAATCAGTTAGAGGATCATCTCGAACGCAGTTAGCACGGGAAACCCCCGAATAGCCGTCGGGTGAAACAGAAATAATAAACGAACCGATAAAGTGATCAAGAATTGAAAAAAAATTCTTGACCCTGCTGGCTGATACAGTTCGTCTGCTTATATAAACGTTCAACATTTTAACGTGGTTCAGTCAGGCAACCGTACGGGTAGCCGTCGAGTGAACAGTCGGTGAAGTGAATGCACCACGGGACAATCGAAAGACAACCACGATCGTCGATATTCTAAATGCTGTTTCTGAAGAGTCTTCTTTCGATACGATCCTACGTCGTGAATACCGTAAGACAATCCTCCTGAAATTCGTAAATAGCACTGTTTACACTTCTATTGGGAGATACGAACAGTAGAAAGTAGAGTAATTAGCTGGGGATAGCATATTGAAGACGGACGGTGACAGTAGATAGTTCTATGAATTTAACATTTAATAGCACAATGGTAGATAAGAATGGTGGTAGATAAGAATAGGAGGAAGATTACGTTTTTCGTTTTCCCAGCCCTTATCTTGCAACTACTTTCTCCTTGCACAGCTTCCTTATCTTGTCTTCTCTTTGCAGCTCGCTTAAAAGCACAGTGAAAGTTAGTGGAGAGCGTTAAACTCGTTTCAACTAGGTACGTACACGGTGCATAGTGTCTGGGTATGATTAGCATGCTTGATGTTTGATTTTATTCGCTAAAATTGATGGAATTGGTGTGGTAGATTGTTTAGCTCCTTTTTTTGTAACGAAAATCGACTTCTTTGTGCAGCCTTTTTATTAAGACTGTAAAAAAAGCAATTTTCCCTTGAAAATGCTAACGTTTGCATGTCGTGAGAGAACGTTGCGATGGGTAAAGCGTAGACGACGAAGCTAGACAAAAATTAAAGTTATTTTACGTATTTAGACGACAATGGCGCAACTGAAGGTGGCCATAATTGGCCAGAGCCCCTTCGCAGCTGAGGTTTACAAGCTCCTGAAACAAAACGGTCATCAGATCACAGGGGTCTTCACCATTCCCGACAATGGAAATCGCGAGGACGCTTTGGGTAATTAACTACACGAATAAACGAAAAAGAACCACGTTTACGATTTGCATCGTGGCTTAAGTATTAATTCATAATGCACATTCCCTTTCAGCCGTAACAGCAAAAGCTGATAATACTCCAGTTTTCAAGATCAAGAGCTGGAGGAGCAAGGGTGCGACCTTGCCAGAAATCCTCAAGCTTTACAAGGGAATCGAAGTGGACCTAAACGTTCTTCCGTTCTGCAGCCAATTCATCCCTATGGAAGTCATCAATCATCCCCGTCATCGCAGCATATGTTATCATCCGTCTCTGCTACCCAAACACCGTGGAGCCAGCGCTATAAGTTGGTCAGTTTCAGTGAAGTAATCATAATGACATATTACGTGATTGTATTCGCATAACGTAATAAAAGGGAGGCGTTCAGTGGCCGCAGCGCGACTTTCCAACCGTTTATCAGCCGAAGCGATATCGTTAAAAGCGCGTAGTGGAGGGTAAGAGGATGCTAATAACGTAATCGAAAGCGCATACGCGTATCTCGAAACCGGTTCAGCTTGTTTTTCGCACACAACGTTATCATAATACATAGCGCATGTTTGCTTGTAATTATCTTGTTCAACAACTGTGCGATAAATGAATTGATAAATTACCACGTGCCACTGAACGAACATGCCTCTTTAACAATTTAACTTTCTTATAATTATACTCATCTTTTTTCGGGGTGTTTCCTTAGGACTCTTATAGAAGGAGACGAGACTGCTGGTTTCTCCATTTTCTGGGCTGACGATGGCCTTGACACTGGGCCGATCTTGCTCCAAAAATCCTGCAAAGTGGAACCCAATGACACTTTGGATTCTTTATACAATAACTTCCTATATCCTGAGGGTATCAAGGCCATGGCGGAAGCCGTGGATCTCGTCGCAAAAGGAATCGCACCTAAGATTCCTCAAACTGAAAAGGGGGCCAGTTACGACCCTATGTTAAACAAAAAGGATCTTCAAAAGATAGACTGGTCTAAACCAGCTAAAAAGATCCACGACTTTATCCGTGCCCTCGACAGTACCCCAGGAGCTTGGACGACCATTAATAACGAAGAAGTTCGCTTGTTCGGATCTACCCTGTGGAGTGGTACTAAAATACCTGAACACGAGACTCAAGTGATGGTTGACAATAGAGTAGGAATCATTCACGAGGGTGGACTACTGATTAACGCCATCGATGATCGCTTTGTCAACGTGGAAAGGATAAAAATTGGCACTAGAACTATCCCTGCCAAGAAGTACGGCCAGCAGAACGAAGACACTGTGATCGAATTCACCGAAGAGGAGCGGAAGACAGTGGAAAACCTGAAACGAATCTGGTCAGGTATTCTGAACATAGATATCAACGAAGACACCGATTTCTTCGCTTCTGGTACGTATGGAAGAACAAAATCCGTTGACATTAAGTAATAAAGAGTTTATGTAAAAAATGAAAAATGTACATCCTTTTTTATAGGAGGTAGAAGTATGGACGTTGTGAGGCTAATAGAGGAGGTGAAGGATGACCTGGGAGTGACCCTGCAGAACATTGACGTATTCATGGCTCCAGCCTTCCTCCAGTTCGCCAGCACAGTGGTGCTAGCAGCCAGAGGTGTTTCTGCCGCGAAGGATATCAAGTACGATGCCGTGGAGATGCAGGCGAACAAGATGACAGTGAAGTTCCCCAAGCAATTGTTCATCAATGGAGAATTCGTGAACGGTCATGGGAAACCAATAGCCACGATCAATCCTCACGACGAGAGTATCATCTGTTCCGTTGAGACTGCCTCTGCGGAAGATGTCGACAAGGCAGTCAGGGCTGCGAAGAAAGCATTCGAGGAAGGAGAGTGGGGCAAGATTAGCGCCAGAGAGCGTGGCGCTCTTCTTTCTAAGTAAGCGAATTAATAAAGTAATGCCTTGGTTCGAGGATTCTGAACCTTTTACAACATTTTACACCCCTTCAGGCTAGCAGACGTAATGGAGGAGCATAAAGAAGAACTGGCGACAATCGAAACTTTGGACTCGGGAGCAGTCTACACCTTAGCCTTGAAAACGCACATAGGGATGTCCATAGAGACCTGGAGATACTTCGCTGGTTGGTGCGACAAAATCCAAGGCAGCACTATACCAATATCCCACGCAAGGCCGAACCGTAACTTAACGTTCACCAGAAAGGAACCTATCGGCGTCTGTGGCCTGGTTACACCTTGGAATTATCCTCTGATGATGTTGTCCTGGAAGATGGCGGCTTGCCTGGCAGCGGGCAACACCGTCGTAATGAAACCAGCTGAGACTTCGCCCTTGACAGCGCTGAAATTCGCAGAGTTAACGATAAAAGCTGGCTTCCCACCTGGAGTGGTGAATATCGTACCGGGTGACGGACCTGGGACCGGAAACGCTGTCTGCGAGCATCCTCTGATCAGAAAACTGGGTTTCACCGGGTCCACGGTGACTGGACGATCCATAATGAGGTCCTGCGCTGGCAGTAACTTGAAGAAAGTCTCGTTGGAGCTCGGTGGCAAGAGTCCTTTAGTTGTCTTCGATGACGCTGACCTGCAACAGGCCGTTAGAATTGGGATGAGCAGTGTATTCTTTAACAAAGGCGAAAACTGCATAGCTGCTGGTATGGTTTTCAAGTGATTACAGATATTTGCATGCGACAATGGTTATCATTCTACTTTAAGCTGGTGAATCTTCAGCTCTCTTGGTTTGAAGATCAGAGCGTAAAAGTGAAAACTCTTTCTTTAAATAGGTCGACTGTTTGTTGAGGAGAGGATTCACGACGAATTCGTCGACAAGATTGTGGAAGAGGTCAAGAAAATCTCTATAGGAGACCCTCTGGATAGAAGTACCGCTCACGGTCCACAGAATCATCAAGCCCATCTGAACAAACTTGTAAACTTCGTGCGTCGTGGTATCCAGGAAGGGGCAAGACTAGTTTATGGCGGGAAGAGATTAGATCGTCCAGGTTGGTACTTCGAACCGACGATCTTCACCAACGTCGAAGACCACATGTACATAGCACAAGAGGAATCTTTCGGACCCATTATGATCATTTCCAAGTTCAGCTCGAAGAATATGGATGAAATGATCGCCAGGGCCAATAATACGGAATACGGATTGGCATCGGGTGTCTTGACCAAGGACATCAGCAAGGCCTTAAGATTTGCTGAGAAAATAGAAGCGGGAACGGTGTTCATTAACACTTACAATAAGACAGACGTGGCTGCACCGTTTGGGGGTTTCAAGATGTCTGGCTTCGGTAAAGACCTAGGTCAGGAGGCTCTGAACGAGTACCTGAAAACGAAGACCGTTACAATAGAATACTGAGTGACCCAACTAAATCTCATCATTCGCCATTTCGCATATTTCTCTTTCATCGTTCGCCTACCCATTTACTTGTAAATCTTTCCGCTTTCTCTTCTCTTATTTATACCGAATAAATTTGACAGTATTTTGTATTTGTGTTCCGCTTTCCATTACCGAAGTCCGAAAGATAACCGTTATCGCGCGGTAGAACCAGTAGAATTTCGCTCCCACGCATGCGAGAGCTACGTAAACAGTTTTTATACATAGGCGCCCCGATAGTTCCTCTTTCGAAACTCCAGATGCTTCGACGCGTTTTTCTGGCCGGAGACAAGTGTGCTCCATTTCTGTGGGTAGACGCCCGTTGCGCCATTATTCCCCTTCTAAGGTTTTATTTCCTCGGAGGACCATTTCGGTGGCTGCTTTCTCCCCAGCTTTCCTGCGACATCAGATATGCAGACGATACGATTAAGTAATCGCGGTAGACGGAACCAATGGCTTTTAGAAATTATTTTCAGTCTCCAGGGGATCTGAAATCGACTGAATAATACGATCACGATGACGTGAAACGTGTTGGGCGACTGAACGATCGCTTCAGTTCTTTCAAACGATCACGAACACGATTCTCTATAGCGTTGATGACGAACCTTTTCCGTCGGAATTTCGAGGATTAACGAATTAATTCGAGGGCAAGGCGATTACCATTTCCTCGTAGGGCATTATTCATTGTGAACAGGAAATGCAAATTTTTCCGAGCCTGGCTATGTCCCCTCATCTTAGGACACTGGCCTCTGACCCTTTCTTACCGTCCGTTTCACTTCCTTTCTTCCATACGCCTCTGTTTATCTGACGTATCCAAACTTACATCTTTCAAACGAAAGATAGCCACTGGGATCGTACCTGTAACAAAATTTAAAGCGTACAATTAGCACGACTGCATACAACTAATATAGTTGTATAATTGTTATAAAATAATTGACAAAGTTAACTGACAGACGAACGGAATCGCAAGGTGATTTTACAGTGAAATTGACACGGCTGAAGTTTAATTCACAAGCTACTTTAGCAATTTGATTGACCGACCACCAGCGGGGAAAAGGCCATGCATCCCGTGTCCAAGTGTCGCGGGTCCCCTCTTCACTCGGAGGACCGCACCACGTGTTTCTTCCTCTCGGAATCCTCCCTTCTCCGCAACTGTTCCGAAAAATCAAGTTCACTATTCAGTCGTTCTCGGGACATCGTGCTGAATAGTTGCAATGCGCTCTGTTTACTTCAAATTTCGCACGTCGCTAACTAATCAGAACTATGTTTCATAGTTGCGGACAGTTTCCAATAGTGTAGTGGTCAGAGCAAACTTAACAATTGATCTTTAGTTCCGTTTATATAATCTGTCCGCTTACTCGCGCCGATCACTCGATTCTTCTTTACCTAAAGGAGGAAAAAGAGGAATTGTTAGTGTAATGGATTCATCGTGGACAATTGTGTTAGTTGGTACGATAGTGTTTCTAACTTTCTTGTGACCCCGAGAATATCGCGTTGGGCGGAAACGAATATCTTTTTGTGGACCACGCGTGCTCAGCAAGCTGTTCTACCGGGTGTTTCACGAGCCCCGAGTATTTGCTGTTACGAATACCTCCTGAAACAATTATTGTCCATCTTTTCAATGCACTTTCATAGATACACATGACTGAAATTGTAAATTAAAATTATCGTGAGTTTTTCAAAACAATCGTCTTCCGCACCGACTGTTGTTTAACTGTTATTAATTAAAATTGTATGAAAAAGTAGTTTGCAATATTAAAAATTAACTTGTGCCTGTTGACGACGATTACGATGAAAGTTCAAAGAGCCCCCGGTGTAGTTGTTTCGCACAGTTCCGGATGCGACAACTGCAGCACATTTTAATTATAATGCGAGTATAAACAGGCATTCCAGACGGGTCAAGGTTCGACTTAAGCGGCTATACTTTTTAATATTCTTTTCGGCCCCATCGACCTCCAATTGATTCTATATAATTCCAGTGGCTCGCTGCAATTCACGGAACCGTGCGAATGATTTTTAGATACAAAAAGTAACAGAGTAACGCGTTGAAAAGTGAGCCCAGGCATACGATGCGATTCATCAACGCTGGCTTGTCGATTCGGTCGAGAAAAATCAACGACAGTGACGTTGAGTACGAGTATGAGTCATTCTGGACCGTAACAATAATATTAACTCGGGGAGATTCTCAGTGTGCTCAAAGCTACCGCAGGGAATCTTCGAAACATTTCCGACTCGAGAATTTAGACAATGATCCAATACCCTGTATCGAAGTAATGAGTATATGAATTTCTTGTTAAATTTATTCTTTCAATAGCTAGAATTCGATACGTAAACTTAGTCACAGTCAACTATCGAGGATTTTCTGTGCTTCAATTTTAAAAAACAAACTCTGCTCCTCTAGTTCAATGAGGTCGTGATGTCCGAATGACCAAGCTATTTTTGGGTTCCCCTCGAGTTCGCTGATTCGACCGGGCAGCAGTTTTTCATCCATTGTGATTCATTTATTCGTGAATTCAAGGCAGCTGATACTGCTATTGGTCCTCTAGCAAAACATACCCAGGTAGCCTCGTAAACGGACCGCTGGATCCGTTTCGAAAGCCTCACGTGGCTCTCTCGATTGCGCAATCGGATGTTGTCATCCAAATCCTGTGCATGGGAGACAAAGATGTTCAGGACACACGTATATGCTTTATCTCTTTTACTTTTTTTTCAAAGGAAATAGAAGTAACAAGGCGGTAACACGTGAAACACTTTGTGAAACCCGAAAAGAGGCTCGCCTTCGTCATGCGTGAAACAGATGTTCATGTTTCACTTGACGCCAGGCCGTTTCGTGCCGGGGAAGAGCCTCCGGGTTTCCGCGAGTCGTGCAGCGGGAAAAACAGGCGGGCAGAAAAATCCGGGGAGGGAAAAACACTCGTCCAAGTCAAGGGACGAGGGCGATCGTGGCTAACGAGCCAAAAGAATCCTCTGTAATCGTGTCAAGAGAGACCACTGACTCCCTCGACTGACCCTTAATAGTTTGCGCGTCAAAGCACTCTGCGAGCACTTTGATGAACATTTTACACCGGTCCTACGCGAACCATTTCGTCCGATTAACGATTTCGCATTAGGGAAGAATCTCACCAGGGCTGTATCCTCTTCGAATTCGAAACTGACCTGATTTCTGACTAGCAGGATGGCGACGAGGGAGAGCCAAAGTGTATTGGACTCTGTGTTTGATTTCAGGATACTTATATCAAGTAGGCAGGATGAGTTTCAAGGCATTCACTTGGGTTCTTGGATAGTTTCTGCAATACTTTAAGCACCGTGCTAAAACCATGAAACTAGTTTGACTGAGAGAAACTTAGAAAGAATTGGTTTACCTTGTACATATTGTTTCTTATATTCATTCATAGTTTAGATCTTTATGGAAATTAGTTTCTGGTCTCGAGAACTCTATCTAAATTCATTTTTGACAGTCTTCAAACGGTATATAATCTAATCCAACAATGATTGCAGAAAAATTGGACGTGGATGTTGGGAGAATGATACTTTTCATTTAACCCAGTTTTGGAGTTCATGGAGAAGGAAGTATGCCTAAGATTTCCATATCTTTTGTTGCCATGCTTAAAGCTAAATCTCTATCAAAGCGATATCTCTCGTAGCTATCCGCCCCTTCCTGTTTCCTCTTTCCAAATAGTTTGTTAATCTGTAGACCGCAGCATCCTGTGGGTGGAAGAGCTGCGTGATTATAAAGTTACTGGTGAATCTCAAAAATGTCCAGTTTAAAGGCGCTTTCCTTGGTGCGCGGACCGTCAGCCAAGCCAGTCTTCGCGTTCCATTTTGGGGCGAGTAAAGTTTGGTGTTACTGTGTACGATGGTGACAAAAGCTCTGTGCGCTAGAATCTGAATCTGGAAGTTGGCTAGGACGGTGGACGTTTAACGGGAGATTTCCAACTTCAATTCGAAGACTATTACCGCAAGGAACGTGTTGGAGTCGTGAAAAATGATCCTAAACTGGCTACGTTGCGGCTCGTCATCGGGCACTTTGCTGCTTTTCAAACGCAAGCTGCCTTTTGAAGGGCAACACCGTACTCAGTGAATCGCATCAGTGAAACATTCTTTTCTCTTCATTCACGTCGTTAACAATCACTGAACTTTCTTGTTCTTTATACAAGCGTGTAGAAAAGAAGAACGATGACCGTGGTAAAAAAAAAAAAAGAAAAAAATGGTGAGTCGTGCCTCCGGTGCGGCTACAATAAATAATCATGCCTGTGAACGAACTACTAATTTTCTCTCGCCCAGTTTTCAAACAGACACACAATCAAACGGAGCTCTTTGTTCGTTTTTCCTTTCTTGATTTTATTTTATCTTAAATAATTAGTTCTTACGTATAACTACGAATTATCGAGAGAGAAAGAGAGATAGTGTGTCTGTGTGTCATTTGTATGCGATCGTACGAATGTTGTGTTAACGAAATGATATCGGTGATCGAAGCGTTATGGAAAATTCGAACGATGGTTCGATCGGTAACATGAAAGATTTGCTGCGAATAGTGTAGCAATTTTTTGTTCATTTTCTCGAGGAATCACACGTTCGTCGTTGAATAATATAATGTGAAATGTCTGTTACGCGCGCAGCGAACGCAGCTGCGACAGTAAAGATATCAAGTCAACCCTACTGTTGCGGGATTAATTTAAAAGAAAACAGAAAAAAAAAGAAAATACGAATAGATAAATATAAGAAAAAGAAATTTGAACGCTTGTTTCGCAATAACAATAAGGCAATTTCGATTTTTAAAATT
Organism: Xylocopa sonorina; assembly: GCF_050948175.1. Lineage (NCBI taxonomy): Eukaryota > Metazoa > Arthropoda > Insecta > Hymenoptera > Apidae > Xylocopa > Xylocopa sonorina. The sequence goes on along the minus strand of NC_135201.1, from coordinate 11,347,571 downwards.
CGCGTAAAATTTATCCACTATAAAAAGTCAGTCTCATTTTTGTCTACGACATGCCGCGGTAATAACATTTCCATTACAATTTATATACAATTGCTGGCGATTCCGGTGAACAACGATGGCGCTTCAATTTATCATTTCCTTCCCGTATCTTTATCGTTTTAAGTACACGAATCATGAATAGATATTTCTAATCGTACAAAAAAATAACATCGACTTGTACGAATGTCTTGTCTATATTTTAAAAAAAGAAATAAATGACCAATTACTCGAGACAACGTTATTTTCCTGCAACCACCGTGGTCCAACGCCGTTAATCAGTGTACAGGGAAACGCAATCTCTTTGTACGCTGACTCAGATAAAAACTCTTTTGTTTTTTTCTTAACGTTAAACGTTCGATAAAGTTTGAAGAGTTAGAACCATTTAAAACGAAATATACAACAATACGTAGAACTCTTAGCTTCTGCTTTCGAAGCCTCTTCCTCGTTTATACAAACAGAACAAGTTCAATTACCGAGGGAAAGGCTTTTCACTCGTGGAATCAGCTTCTAGCTGACATCGTAGCGTTCGAGCGATCGTGAAATTGATCAAAGCTAAGAGGAGAACTCTTCCACGAATAGATCGTGTGCTTAATCGTATTGAACTACGATAGAAGGCACGCTGTTTGCCAAAAGCGTAAGAATTATCTAACACTCGTTAACAACAGGTAGTAGATATGCAGCTCAACGGCAGGTACTTGGTTCAGATATAACACAATCACCGACAGGTACTCGATCATCTCTATTAATTAGTCTAAGCGATTAACTTAACTTTAGTACTGTCCATCTGACAAGGGTTACTCGTTAAACTATACATTTAAAGATACATTTATTCGTTAAGCTGTACGTTTAGAGGATGATATACACGATAAAGTGATTGGTTAGATGAGAAACTGTCAGGAACTTCTAGAGTGAAGTTTATCCGCGGTACGATTAGAAATTTCGGACAGCTTCGAATTGTTGTCGAGGACCGGGTACGGTTCGCTGTCTAGGATTGAAAATACCTTGTAGAAGCATTAAATAGAGCATGTGTCTCAAACTTTTGACTAGCAGCGTGCCTGAAAAATGACTCTCTTAAATGTAACACCGGGTAAGAGGGATGGTTTCGCATCGCGTTCGCATATCGATACTGCCAGAAAAATAGAATTTCATTACAACTCGCTTATCAACGGGCCCCGAGGCCGCGATAATGACTACTTTAGCACGGCGTAACTTCATCACCGAGTCTAGCCTATACCCGCCACAAAACCAGCTGGCTCGATGACCAACCGTTTCTTTCCATTCCCGCTTTCATTTTGTACCTTAACGTGTTACAACGACTCGACGAACATTACCTTAATCGGCGCTTAATTTAAAACGTACAATGGAACGAAATTATTAAAGCTAGACAGGGGGAGTAAGTTTAAACGATGAGAAGCGACGTAAAAATAGCGATGGGCCCAGTGTTCTACGCTTCTAGCGACGTCGAAAGTTCTCTCCCTTCCCTATACGTATACACATATATGTTCTATATACACATATACCTATACATATATGTTATATATACATATACATATAAACTGTGTCGAGATCTTGGAATTATTTGTACCGATAAGTCTTGAGAGCCTCGAAAGGGAGTAGCTTGTAGAAAGTGGTAACGCGTAACGAAGCAGTGCGATGACTATGACTATTTATCCCGCTAAAGATTCATAGCATAACACATTAACACTTATCGATACGATCGTGGAGGGCTTCGAGTGGACCCGCGTCGATTTCGAGGCTCCCAAGAACCGTCGATCGTCCCGAGAACCGTGAAAAGACGTTCGGACGAGAAGATTAAGAGTGAGAACTGGACACCCATCGCCGGACGTACAATACTAGGTGTGTATCCGAGCTTTGGTACAGGCACGTAGAAACATCATTAAATACTATGCGTAATAATTTACACATCGTCGGTCAGTCGGCTCTGAAGGCGACTCGAGCCGGTGAACGACGCGAGACCGGGGAAGTCGTCATCGTTCGAGGACGTAGCGAGGCTGCCGCGCTTGTACCCTGTTGTCTTTGTCTCTCTCTCTCGCTATACTGTTTAACCGGTGGCAGCCTTTATTGATCCCGATGAATCCTCCACGGTGTCCTCCGCGTTGCACGTTCACGATCGCTCGAGGTGGAGAACCCGGTTTCGGGCGTAGTTACGAGCGACAACGGTCGCCGTTACTTGGCCTTCGATTGAACGAAGTAAAGTACGTATCCGGTGGTGGTGCTGTCTTGATAGCGGTGCCGTCGGCGACGCTAGGTCACCAGAAGTGAGACTGCACGTAACCGCCGCCCATGCCGATCGGATTGAAGCGATGCGGATGGATCTTCTCCATCCTCATGGCACCAGGACCGCCGCTACCGCCGATGAAGCCGCTGTGTGGCCCGCCACGCGGTCCAAAGCCGCCGCCCGCCCTTCCAAGCATCCCTGGACCGCCTCCGCTGATACCCATGCCCATCCCTGGCGGTCCACCGAGGCTTCTGCCCCTACCACCGCCGCCCAGACCGCCTCCAGCACCTGAAAACATCGGTTCGGATGAGCGACGCTTGTCCCCGGGCACCGCGTTCCCGCGATTTTTATTTTTAGGTTAAGAATGGAACGGTACGAGAGAGAGAGAGAGAGAGAGAGGAGGCGTGATGTAAAACGGGTGATCGTGGTACGTAGAATAAAGTAGACAGATGCTGATTTCTTGGTTTCTAAGTCGTTTTAATCAAATTTAACGAGAGCGACTACAAGAATCACGCGGACCCGTGTAGCAACAAGGATTAAGAAAGGTATGAGATACTTATGCGTGGGGGAGAGGGGGGCGTGCGTCAGAAAAAGTTTCTCGACCGATGAATTTTGCTCTGATGACGACGGTTAGCCATTATAACTGGTCCGAAATAATTCAAGGTTCTCCGTCTCCTCGTTAAAATGTTTCGTATCGTTTTGGAAACCACCGGTGCGAATTGGATCATCGGCAGAAAAGCTACCGTTTGCGGTTAAGCCAGTTTCTCGCTACAGTTCCACGCACTTTGTATATTATCGTGTGTCGAGTACACATTTAAATGGAAATGTTTCGTACAACAACTGCCGTTTTAGACTACCCATATACCGTGTACATAATTGTAGCTCTCTACTATATCGATGTAACGTGTTCATTGCCTCTGTGTCTGTTCTGTGTGTATGTGTGTGTACGTGTACCGTGTGTGTCTTCCTTACAGGCACGCAGAGTGCACAGGAAATCGGATAGAAATGCTTAATTAGGTTAGGTTATGGCTAACCTATCTCTCTGATACGAATAAAGTTCTGGAAAAAAAAAATTGTCTTCGATTATTGCGATTCATTTAAACAGGAGAAATTATCCACCTTCCGGTGATGGATAGCGCCCGCTTCCGGTTCACTCTGCATCACACGAATATCGATCGTTTTTTTTTTTTTTTTTTAAATACTATCGGATCTAGCTTTCCGTTAACTCGAGATCGATTTATTACAGTAAAATGTTAATCGTAAAATTGGTGTTTCTTTTTTATTAGTATTATTATTATTACTATTTTCTCCTTCGCTTTTGAAGAAAAAAAAAAACGATGAATGTATTATTGGGAATGTCGCAGGCATTTTTAACCGAGACTAATCCTCTGTCTCTTCAGTTTCATCGCTCTCGTGTTAATTTGCAAGAACCTTTCTATAAATAAAGTGTAAGCTTTCATGTAATTTTACCCCAATTTGTAATCGCTTCTCGCGAAGATCCTTTCCTCAATTTTTTTTTCAACACACAGGGACAGGAAGATGAATATTTGGCTCAAGAAACAGGATATGAGAAGAAAAAAGCAAGAGAGCGAGGAAGAAAGAAGCACATTTCTTTTATCCGTTGTATATCCCGGATACTCCATGATTTTTTCGTTCATTCTCTCGTTAGTTTTTTTTCCTTATTCCATATCACAGCCATCGTTAGTACTACTGGACTTCGGGATTATAACCATTTCGAACAATCTTCGATCCGTTAGACCTTACAATTTACTACTTAACATATTAAGTTAAAAATTAGAATTTCGGTTTATTTACAATGAAATACTCACGCTGTTTTTTCCTCTATAAACAATCTTTTTATTGCTTTTTTCCATTTAACATTAACGTAACGAGCGATCGATCTATTTCTTCATTCTTAAAGCCGGTTATGAGTTTTTAAGGGCATTCTGCCTTGCGTGAAGTTACTAGTTAAAGATTTCCGTTCAATTACAGTTTCTTCTTCATCTATTTGATCTCTGTTTTGGAAAGAACAACGTGAGTTTGATCACTTCATAGCATAAGTATTTTGAAGGAATATATCTGCAAAATCTTACTCAGTAACTCGACTAACTTAAGTACTAATTTAAATCCTCAATGTTAATTATCCAGCCTTCTTTTTTCACCGTTCCCTTTTATATTCGCTATCGCAGCAACTCGTCAATAGAATTTCGCAACGATAGGAATTTTACAACAAACATAATTGTGTGTAATGGCTCAAATACCGGCGCATTCACAATATTAAATTCCTAAGATTTTATTTGAACTTCTAAAATCCAATCCTTTTGTTGCAATTAGAACAGCACAATCCTAACTCTTTTCTTCATTTAATTACACTCCAATTACATCTCTAAGTTTTTTTTCTTTTTTTTTTTTCTTTGAGAGAGAAGATCAAAGTGTTTCTAGTGGTTACCACTCAAAGAATGTCCAAATTTTCAATTTGTTTCTACGAAGAATTTAAGAATGAAAATTGGTGAAAAATACATTGCAACAAGAGCAATTATGTTTATTTTAATAGGAATGAAACGATTTATACTATATATTTAAAAAAACGTTTATGCACTTCTGTTCTTAATCGTACCAAGCACCTGAACGCATTGTTTAATGCACGAGCGAGGTGGATTGTACATACTACCGGGCTCTACTATTTTATAACATCAATACGGACTCATATCGAAAGCGTCCACGTCGTAGTTATACTTCAAACAGTCGCGAAAAGTCGACTAAAAAAAGGAACGATTGTCAGGATCGTAGGAGATACGTTTTTCTTTTCATGTACTCTCTAACTAACTCGGAATCGACCAATTTTATATGTGTATATATACATATATACACACATTTATATTTATATATTTAGGATTAAAAGGACGAAAGTTAGTAACAGCGAAGATCGTTTAACTTTATAGAGAAAAATCGCCATCGTTCTTCCGCTCGATCGCAATTTTCCCTTCTTTAATATTGTTGTCGAAACAACGAATCTTTACTTTTTATTTCTCATCATCGAATGTGACTCAACAACGCTTCTTCCCAGGCCTATTCGTTTGCCTACTGTTCACGAATCGTCTTTAGAAGTCGAATCAGCTTCGTCGACAGGTTCATCCTTCGATTTTCCGAGAGGACAAATAGTCCTTAAATACTTTCGCTATCTATACACTTCAATCAGAGTCGATGTTACGACTCTGCTGGACACGATGAATAGGGGACCATCGATTAACGGACAGTCGTAAAAATTGCGTAACCTTTGCAAGGAAAGACTCGTTTCTAGCTACTCGAACTTTCCATAACATTGAGTATATATCTTAAATCGATCTATCTAATTAAAACCCAGAAACGCTTCTATCCTCTTATTTAACACCTTGATCTTAATAATACTCGAAACTTGCAGCTTCTTACAGAAATCACCTTTCTGAGCAATTGTTTTGGACATAATGTAAGATTAAATTTTTAATGTCCTCTACCTTTTAAGTCAAAGTGTTAAATAGTATATTCTGCGAACACTACACGAGTGTCTTAAAGCCGATTAAGACTGTGTTACGTAGATCCTCCACTTTAGAAGAGAGTCATCGAACCACAGGTATTGGTTCCCAGACAGATTACAATGTACTCGTTTACATTCGTTGAGCAAATCGGTTATTAATGGAATTACGGACAGTTCTGTTTCGTGTTAAGGATCAGGTTCGAAATCCTGAGAAAATTCGTGCCGAATTCGCATACGATATAAAAGCGAAATCGAACAAAGCCAAGATTGTGTAGAAAAAAAACGAGTTAAACTAAGACTGAATTAGAAAGCTAATAAGTTCTTGTTTCTCTTTGATCTCTAAGAATCCCTTCTCTCGAATTACAATATAACGGTGATAATAACTTGTGCTGGTATTAAGCGCACTTGATCATGCCAATATCTCTCGTCACACAAATAGGAAATCGTGGTTTGTCATAACTGCAAGGGTAACAACGAGTACCAAACAATGAGATTGCGTTCTTCTTGTTTTAATAAAGGTAATGCGCGTAACGCTGGTATTTATTCCTGGTCGGATACAGACGTTCTCCTTTGTGGATTGGCGAGCATAGAAATGAAAATGATTCATGTTAAAGAGTTATTCGAAACACTTGTATCGGACAAATGTAATCAGGCAAATAGTTTTGGCCAAAACAGAAGAGGAGAACTATTTATTTGAATACATTTGTCCATTAATTCACAATGACTGAAAAACGTTTCTATAAACTGTGAACTTTTAACATCTATGGGCAACATCTATTCTTGCAATACCAATGCAATACCAATTTAAAAGCTTGACGCATTTTGAATAAATTTCGAGCGAAAGCTCAATTTTCATTGCTTACCATAACATAAACAAGTTTTAAATTGATATTACTTTAAAAGAGATACATTAAACAAAGCTAAAGACTGCGCTATTATTTTCAGTCACTGTATATGTAAATCGCTTGATAGAAGACACAGCCATGCACTGAACAAGTTCTCTGTTAAAGCCACACTTTTCTGCAAATGCAATCTGTCCAGATCTAACCACGGATTAGCAACGATGCTCGCTAAATAATTGTTATTCGCAGGCATACAACAATTTGTGTGTGTCAAGCGAATTGCATATTTTATATACTGCTCTGAATATTTTTTTCTTTTTCTGTTCAATCAAGAATACTATAAAAATGTGTACAACCTTTTATGCCATTTCGAAAGTACTATACTTTGAGCAGTGTATAAGACAAGTCGCACAAACATCGTGTTACAAAGAATCCTACTTAAAGATACACAGAGAGAAAATACATATTTCCTTAAAACATAAACACTACAGGCGCTTGTTGTGTTTCAAAAAAACCTTTAACCCTAATTATAATTAGAGAAAGAGAGAGAGAGAGAAAAAGAGAGAAAAAAGAAAAAAAGAGTAACTTCGCACGCACGTTAATCATTAAAGGATCATAAGAGGGTGTAACAAATTTCTTCTTGAACAGAAAATGTATTTCTCCAATGTCTTAAATAAGTAACAAAACATATATGCATATGTAGTACGGATTGCCATATCTTACCAAAAGAAAGTACAAAAAGAATAGCTTAAAGATGTACGTGTAATTATACAATAATTTTCTGACACAAAAAATATTATATATATAATACAGAACTAAGATGATGCTCCACAGCATGGTTGGAACAAATTTGGGAAACGATGAGGCAAAATCAACATAGTAACAGCAGCATTGGCAACTAGAAAACAGAGTTACAATTTCGTTGATCAAGGCAACGAGTCCCAAAGAAAATTACAATCTTTTAAAGAAAACCAGCCTTGTGTGTAGAATACAACTTAGCGAAAGTTTCTCTTTTTTCTCTTATAATCATAAATTGCCATTGACTCGAATGGAATACATTTCATTATATATATATATATATGTATATGTGTATACATATATATATATATATATAAAGATGTGTACATATCATCATTTTCTTTTCATTTCTTGCTTTCGTCCACGAAAGATCACACACAAAAACATTTTTATCACAGCGACACAACAATATTTGCATTATTGTTTGTCTTGTCATTTCTTTCTTTTTCTTTTTTTTTCTTTTTTTCTTTTTTATTTTGTATGTCTGTCTGTGAGGAAATTTATTGTTTATTTCTCGTCAAATAGATACACCATTGTTAGAGGTCTTCTGTGTTCTATCTTTTTTTTCTTTCCTTTCAATTATACGTGAAACAATCTCATGCGCACAACGCCGAAAAACTCGTAACAAAAAGAGAGAGAATACACAGGGAAACAAAACAGGCGCGACAAGAAACGTGTTCCTCACAACATTGGCAAATATAATCTGCTACAATATTCGTTGCGCGCATTAGAACGCAAAACAGCATTCTCAATCTTCGCTGTACTTTGACTTAGATGCAGCCATATCTGGCAAACAATTCAAATATTAGACATATGTTTCTCATATTTACAATTTACACGCTGTCTATGATGCGAACACTCTTTCTGCTAACAAAATTTCAAATACGAAATGGATCGTCCACATCCTGGACAGCGTGTTCCGATAAAAAAAAAAAAAAAAAAAGTAAATGAAAGATTACAGAAATTTCGTACACCTTGCAACTACATTACAAAATTCGTTGAAACAGACCACTACTCTTACTTTTACATAATTGCACACGTGTCATCGCGAGATATACGATATATATATATACATATTGAAACGAAGATAACTGACACGACAATTTGAAAAAAAAAATGACGAGCTGAAGAGAGAAAAAGAGATACAGAGATGAATAGAGATGCGTTCTATCGTAAAATAAAAGAAAAATTATCTTTCTCAAATCTTGGTGCTTCTACGGTTCCAACAATATGGCGATAACGAAACTTAACGGTTGTACTGCGATTTAGTGAGAAAATATTCATAGTAAGCCAAAATGCAGATCACCACCTGTCAGTAAAAATTAATTTTATTCAATCCGATGTAATTGAAATTGATTCTCCAATATCATCTACATACAATATTGTCTTAATGCGCATCGAAAGAACAATTTCTACTGTCAGGTTGAAAATGAAAGAAAGTCGGGCAAAGACTAATTGTCTGGTCGTGATAATCGCAATTACTTACCTCGACTTTGGTTGTAACCAGCCTGCCATCCAGCGTAATACGCTGCCTTTTGTTTCCCATGTTCCTCCGCGATTTTTACGCTAAGTGGCTCTGATCCACCTTCTGGTATCGTGCCATGTAGCCGCGCGATCGCTTCCTGTGCTTCTTCCCGCTTGTCGAATCTACGAAAATAAGGAGCAATCACAAATAGGAATTTGAAAAAATAACAAACTATAAGGAAGGTATTTGGTACTTGGCAATGAACAAAAGCAAGTAACTGATGCCAGGTATCCCCGCGTTATGCGAGATTTATAGGGAACGATCTAGAGCTTGATATATAGAACAAACGCAGTTTTAACGAGTCCTTAAAATCTGCCAAAATTAAGAGAAACTTTCAAACCGGGTTTCAATTCTATTTTCAGCCGGCACAGTTCTATTTTCCAACAAGTTAGAAATCTAGTTGCAAGCACAATTCACGATGGTGCTAAGTGGGTCATGTTGGTTGACAAAGTGGAGGAAATTCCGAAGTATGCAAGTAAAACTCGAGGCAATGGTACACACAAACTGGCGTAAAAATAATTTGGCAGCTAACATCTCGAAAAATAAATAAAGATATCAGATCGGCGCGGGTGCAAGTTGCATAATGACCAGGCAGTTTCGACCTGAACAGCTGTATCTGTCAACTGTAAACTCCATAAGTGTTCCAATTTTCCGAGTACATGGTTCACGCGTGTAGAAAAACAAAAATATCATTAGTCAAGGCAACGCACAAAGGAGATCTGATTGTTTCTACAAATACAATGGTTATACGTTAGCTACCAGCCAGAAAGATATTACGTTATTAATTACAACAATGGCAGTATGCCAAGAAGTATGAGCTATATTTTCCATTAGCACGGCAATTTGCTCTTGGATGCTAAAAGAAACTGTCCTTTCGAAATATCAAATTTTGCTACACTTGTTGGTAATACGAGATGACAGAGAGTATGTAAAGATATTAAAGAACTGTCTACCTTACGAACGCCACTCCTCGTGGTAATCCAGTGAGTTTGTCTTTTAAAATGTTCTTTTGCACGATGTTTCCGTATTTGCTAAATATATCGTCGATCTGACTTTCGGTTATATTTCTGCAAAAGAAGATGTTGTAATGTTGCGATTTTATTTAATACTTATTAACGCTAATATGACGGATGGGAGGTCGTTTTGACCCAATTACGGAAACAGATCATTTCTGTATTTAAAAATTCGTAGAATCGTCGACTCGCATTACATTCTATAATAGATGCCGATAGGTAACATAAGCATTGGCACTCGAATCGCGTTTACGTATATTATATATTTCACTATTGTAGGAATAACGCGACCTCGGAAAAAGTACATTTTGCCAATATTCTATAGCGACCTTGCATTTAGTTGACTGTTTCAGTTCCAGATATTCAATTTCACAAGGGTCAAACGAGTACATATCGAATAATAATATACCTTGGCAAATTTGTAACATAAAGATTGGTTTCCTTAATCTCCTCGCCAGATGGCCGCGCAAAGGACACCTTTAGCCTTTTATTCTGGACCTGGAGTCCATTTAAGGTGTTTATAGCCGTGGCTGCATCTTCTGCTTTCGCGTAATTAACAAATCCGAAACCGTAACTATATCCTGTCTATAAAACAAAATCATTAATATAGATTGCGCAGGGGTAAGTAATTAAATTGTAGAAATAACTTACGAAGGATGAGCTTACTTTATAGTCTTTCATAACGCGGCAAGACTCCACAGGACCGATAGTTACAAATAAACTATAAAGATCCTTTTCCGTCATACTTTGTGGAAGATAATTGATGATCAAATTTGTTCTTGGCTCATCGTTGCCTCTGATCTGTTGCATTTGTTGTTGCTGTTGTAGTTGCTGTTGCGACTGCTGCTGCTGCTGTTGCTGAGGTTGCTGTTCTCGTTGATCTGTCATGTTGGTAAATTCTGGCTTTATTTTCTGACTTCCCATACGATTCTGTGCTTCTTGTTGGTCCGTTGCTGTCAGCTGTGAATTCTGCGGCTCTGTCTGCTGCGTACTCCAACTGATACATCCCAGCGTAACCATGGACAGGGTCAGCAAATACAAAAAATATAAACAAAATCATTACTACGTCTTCCCTGTGCATAGCCATGATCGTTCGTTGGCCTGCACTTTTGAATGCTCTCTGCTTTCGTTTAAGCGATTGAAAATAAATAGAAAATAAATCTGCATATATACACATATATGTATATGATGCCAGACCTGTGTGTCAGAAACAAACAAACAAAGGCAAGTAAGGACAAAACGGAACCAGCAAGAATAGCCATGAATGAAACCAACTAAATCAAAGCCCACTATGTAACGTGTCTGGGAAACCAAAAATATAAAACTTAATTAAGATAACGGATAACTACCAAACTGTTATCTGAATGAAACTACTTCTGAATCTACGTTAATTCTACCATATATTGCATAATAATTCGGTTCTCGATAGATAACTATCCGGGGACAACAGTTTTCATCTGTACCAAACACTTCTGTGTATCATAACCTTTCCCTAAACAAACCTAACGGATAAAGTGTGCAACCTACGTACACAAGCGAGTTCGACAAAATTTCATTCGGTTTCGAGTAAGTAACTAACCGATCGGGGCCGATCTACCGCTCTAGAATGAAATGATTTTTCAATGATACCAATATTTTCACTATGGGTCTCGTAAACACGTTCATCGAATTGTGAAAAAAAAAAGGTGGGGGGAGGAGGGAGGGGAGAGGGAGAAGAGCACGCTTCGTTGACGAGAACTTCCGCGTACTCTCGATCGCTCATAACTCGTTTGTTTATTGTTTACGGCACAGGGTGCTCGATTTTTATTAGCCGTCCGATGAAAGGAGGAACGCGGCTGTTTCGGTCTCGATGTCATCTATTAATCGACCGCGGACGAATCCCCCTGTCGATGTTGTGACCCATCGAGTCGACGTGCCCGCGACCAGCGAAAAGAAGAGAGAGAAAGGAAAGAAAAGAAAAGAAAAAAAAAAGAAGAGTTCAGTTTCCGAATTACGATGAGAAGAGGTGTTAGAGAACACCATTTGGCCTTATTTCGAAGTGGGCCTGGGGAAATGGCCCGGCGGGTTCGTGAATCGACCAATCTGTCAGAATATGGGGGGAGCGGGACGAAAAGGGGGCAGATGTAAGCGAGCGAGGGGCGAGGATGGACGACAGAAAACCTTCGCAGAGGGTAGGGTCGCGGGAAACGACGGGAGGAAGATATACGTACCGAAGCGGGCGAGGAGCAGTCGAGGAAACGCCGTGTGGCAGCGGTCGAGCGGATAGATCGGCGAAAAAGAGCAGCAGCGCGCACTCACTGGTGTCACGCGCGTATATACAACTCTGCTGCCTTTAATGCACGCCAACAATTATGTAAGCCCGTTGCACCATCGCGAACCGCGCACACGTTCGTTATTACGCTGGTGGGTTGCCTGGTGTGGTTGCGTGTCGCTTTCACGCCGAGAGGGACCCGATACACAGAGAATGGAGAAGTTAGCGGAGCGAAGAATCGCGGAGGAACGTCACACGACGTGGACGACACGGCGTACGCAAACGTACTGAGCCCCAGCCCTGACCTGCCTTGCACGGCACCCTCTCGCGGCACACTACCCCACTACGCTACTCTCTAACGACGATACAGACTGTTCCAATTAATTCCTGCGGCTCGAACGGCGCCCGTTATTAGGTGCCAATGGGCACGAAATATTGCGAGCTTGGTAAATTCAGCTGTAACACGATACGGGGACAATTGCCGCGTTATTTCATAAATATTATGTAATTATTCTTGCGACCTGCGTCTCGTGGATGTTGATCTCCTTTCGAATGAAACGCCTTCTACGTGTAACGGGGGATGCGCATGGGGCGGGACGTCCCGCGTAAATTTCTGGCGCATGTTTACACGAATCCGGGGCCCATGCCAATTTCACTCATTATTCTATTCCCTTGACGGCGATTTTTAAATAGACCAAACGCGCGATCTACCGTTCTCGTGATTACACCCTACTGAAATACAGGGGAGAAAGAATATGCTGCGAGTTTATAGAGAACGCCGTGGATCTTTTAATCTAATCCTTCGAGGCAACGTCGTACGTGCGTTCATTTTTATAGACATACCTTGGCAATGATTCCCAATAAGGAGCTGCGATCATCACAAATACGACGCGGGATCTTACGTACTTTGAAATCGTCGTGAATTTCGCACGATCCGCCACGATCGAAGGCTTACAGGCATCGAGAACGACGGTATCAATGATACTGATCGAATCGCGCGACCGTCACTTTTTCTTACAACCCATTTTGTTTCACTAAACGATGCTATTCCTACTGGTCGTTGAAATTTACGTATCCGTTCGGTTCACAGTTAAGGGAAAAATAATAATCAATAAACGTCTTCGTAAGGAGATACATGTTACATTAAAATGCAATTAAGGAAACCTTAAATGGTATTATTTTTCCTATATATGTATAAGAAAAATCATTCGCCAATGTTCTCTAAAAATTCCGTTTACTCCTAACTTCCGAGACACTGCATTGCGCTATTAAGCACTGCCACCACGGAACACGGTTCCTTCTTCGCAACTAAAATTCAGCACTAAATTAAATTTATTATTAAATGGCGAATAATCGAAACAACAAAGTATACGAACATTGCATAAACTTTCGAAAGCTTGAAAATATATGAAAAAAGAAATTCGCGTAAACGCAGAAACTCGACGCGCTGGAATTGCAATAACGATTTCTAACCTCGATTTAAATTCAACGACTAATAAAACGCACTAGATTATCGCGAAGATATTTAGAAACGACTTTCGTCGCCGTGGAATGATTTGAACGGAAAAGATCTGTTCGAATAAGAAACTCACCCCGTCCGAGGATTCATATCGTTCTGCATGCCTCCTTTTTGTTCGTGCGTGGCCATCTCGAGCGTACGTAAAACATAACACTAGATGTTAAAGTAACTTCTGTCGCGATTGGTAATTTCTCATTTTCGTGTGCCGACCGTGCCGATGCGAGCTCGCGATGCTTCTCAGACGCAACGATGCATTTCAGAGCATATCCTCCCTCTCAGTTTCGCTACCAAAATGCACATACTTACGTGCAACCTGCACGAGATTCGTCTTCGCACCCGCTTTCGCAATCAGTTCGAACAGTTTAGTCGATCTCTACGGGTATATCGTATTCACGATCCTGATGCGCTGCTGTAAACTTACTGTGATAAATCATCGCACCTCGTATTCGCTCGCAACCGTTTATCGATGTCGCCGTGGTTTACTGCCACCCAACGCCTCAAGCGGGGGATAAATAACGAATTTGCGAAACATTTGACAACGTTGATATTTTCTTGTTAACATGCGCATTTCATCTGAAATAAATGAGAGATTAAACGCAGACTTAAGAGTGCAGCGAATGCACCGGGTTTAACGGTGGAACGATACTCGGTCGCGGAGGTTAGATCTCGCTCGCGAGAATTGTTTCCCTCGAGCGCGCCATTTTGATCGTTTTTTAAACTAGAAAAAGATCATACCATTTAGAGAATTAAATATTTTCTTCTCGAGCTTGTACATACCTCGACGCGAGTTGCAAAATTTCATTTATCTTACCATTGAATTATACTTTTCCCGACAATCGAAACCGGAGCAATAGTTTTTGTAAGATAAGTAAAATTTATTACTGCTTGTAACAGGCGTCGAGCCATCCAAAACATTTCATTCAAAGTTTCCTGTTCTCCTTTATTCGATATTGCAATAATAATAATAATTATTGATATAAATATGTATAAAAAAGTATAAATAGATTATACATTGCATGTACACGTGAAGCAGCCTGATATTATAGATAACATGTCAGAGACGGTAATATGTTAATACAAGTTGCAACTTCAGAAGTGAATAAATATTGAATAAATAATTCATTTGTAAGTTGCACAAGGTACACAATTCTGAACGAGCTGCTGGCAAGTAAAGAGATCAATTCCAATAACTTTTTAAAAAGAAACATAAAAGAACCGTAAGGGGATCAAATTTTATCTTAAAACTGAGAATCCTTTGGCTCTTGTGAAACGGAACGGTCTGCACTGGATGTACCGTGTGTTCACTTCGGCAGGACTGTACATCGGCGTTTCGTTATTCTCCTTATCCCAAGCGTGTCTCGGTGATTCTATGCCAAAAGGACTGTAAAGCTTCGTAGGCGTTCTACCGAGAAGCTGTCTGGACCGTGTTTGTGGTGTCTGCATTTTACAAATGCTATTCGGAGACTGTTGTTCCTCCAGTCTTTGACGTCTACGCGTAGAACTTTTGAACTTCTAAACGACAAAAGTAAAAAAACACATGCCATTATTACCAAACCCAAAATCTTCCACTACTATTAAAACACTAAATCATCAATAAAACTTAAAACGTGTCTTATTAATTAATATATTCTTTTATTAATTGTATTTATTTTAATTTATATGACCTGTGAAATGGTTCCAAAAGTTGTGCGCACGGAAGTAATGGTTTTGGATAATTTCTCGGCTCCACTCCTCAGAGCTCGTCTGGAATCCGCTGACATATTTCCAAGGGTCAAGTTGTTCCAACTTCGATCACCTGTTTGCTTGTCCTTCGACATTTTCCCCTTACACGAGTCACCGGGTTTCTCTTTCTCAAAACGATCTTGGAGGCGTCGCCTTAGATTCTTCGTGTTCTTCGTGATCTCCGGCGAATTTTTGACACTGAGAACTTCCCGGTGAAACGTGAACGAAACGCTACGTGAATCCGGTCGCATACTTTCCAACTGTTCCTTCTCAACGGACCAGTTACGATTTCTCACGCACGAGTACCTTTTAAATGTTAATTAAAACGCACTGTTGATAAATAATACAAAAGCTAAGGTTTCTTCGCCTCATCCCTCGGAATACGTTGGAAGCGTCGTTGCCAACCGACCAGCGTCTCGAAAACAAGAATGGCCGCGTCCTGTGAGATCAATTTAGCCGAGCTTCCATTTAATGGCACCGTGAAAATTAATGCAAATTGTCCTATTTATCGGTTCGAGCACGAACTCGTGGATCACCGTTACACATTGCAGACGTGATAAACTATAAGAAAAACGAATTTTTCATCCAGAGATGACTCCATTTGACTTTTCATTCTGATAGTATTGAATTGATTAATTTCATGAGAGAACCTTTAATGAGAACACATTAGAAACAATAAACTTAAATGGTATTCGTTTTTAAAAGTGTGCCTGTTTCTTAGAGATTGTATCTTGGAAATACCGCAAGAACTGTTAGAATTTAAATGTTTGTATTTTCATAAATAAGATGTCAAAAGCGTACCTGTAGGTGGCAGCAAAAAACTGTCAAAGCCAAGCAACTCGTACAAATTGATATAGATATTAACGGTACAGTCTTAGTATTATTTTAATACTTGGTTGTTTATTTGTGGCCCGTTGCTCAATGGAAATTGAACGCACGATTGAGCTATACTTCTTTTTAACCCATGAATCTCCTTCTGAAAGAGAATACATGGATAACGTGGGAGGATACATAGGTTATAATTCGTTGATACCTTTGTTTTGACCGTTTTAACGATAACATTGATCTGCAAGCGAAGAACATCGAGGAATTCTAATTGCTTCGTTGCTCATAATGATTTCATAAGCACACTGGTGAGAAAAATATTCCTTTACATTGTACGGATATACCTGGTGCACTTTGAAGTTGAAGGCATAACCTAAAGATGAGTTTCAACAAGAAAGTGTCGTATTTCTACAATCCAGACGTGGGGAATTTTCATTACGGACCTGGGCATCCGATGAAGCCTCACAGACTTGCTGTAATCCACAGTTTAGTGCTCAATTACGGGCTTCACAAAAAGATGCAGATTTATCGTCCATATCGTGCAAGCACCCACGATATGTGTCGTTTCCATTCGGATGAATACGTAGAATTCTTGCAGAGGGTAACACCGCAAAACCTGCAAGGATACACCAAATATTTAAGCCACTTTAACGTAGGTGACGATTGCCCTGTTTTCGAAGGGCTGTTCGATTTCTGCTCTATGTACACAGGTGCTTCATTGGAGGGTGCCACCAAATTGAATAATAATTGCTGCGACATTGCAGTTAATTGGAGTGGAGGGCTGCATCATGCAAAGAAATTCGAGGCCTCTGGTTTCTGTTATATCAACGATATTGTTATAGCAATTTTGGAGTTGTTGAAATACCATGCCAGGGTACTTTATATAGACATAGACGTTCATCATGGTGATGGAGTTCAGGAGGCGTTTTACCTTACAGACAGAGTAATGACAGTATCTTTTCATAAATACGGTAATTACTTTTTCCCTGGTACTGGAGATATGTACGAAATCGGTGCAGAAAGCGGAAGGTATTATTCCGTTAACGTACCTTTAAAGGAGGGTATCGACGATGCGTCTTATGTCCAAGTATTCAAGCCAGTTATAGCTCATGTAATGGAGTTTTTTCAACCTACTGCAATAGTTTTGCAATGTGGAGCAGATTCGCTTGCAAACGATCGTCTAGGCTGTTTCAGTCTAAGCACAAAGGGACACGGAGAGTGTGTAAAATTTGTAAGAGATCTGAACGTGCCGTTGCTTACTGTAGGTGGTGGAGGGTACACGTTAAGAAACGTCGCCCGTTGTTGGACGTACGAGACCTCTTTGTTAGTCGACGAACAGATCAGCAATGAATTACCTTACACAGAGTACTTGGAGTATTTCGCGCCAGATTTTACATTGCATCCTGACGTAGTAACGAGACAAGACAACGCAAATAGTAAACAATACCTGGAGGCTATTACGCGGCACGTGTATGATAATTTGAAAATGATCCAACATTCTCCGAGCGTTCAAATGCAAGATGTACCGTGCGATGCATTGCCACCGGAGGAAGAAAGGCAACCAGAACCAGATCCTGATTCCAGGCAAAATGTGCAGGATACGGATAAGATAGTTGAACCAGCTAACGAGTATTACTCTGGGGAAAAAGATCAGGACAAGATGGATGTGAGCGAATCGTGATAAAGGAAGTGGCAAATTGAACATTTTCCAAGTAAACATAATATTGTCTAGACAGTGAAGACATGTATGCACTTACACGATTATAGAACGATTCGAAATTATCTTTTCTGACATCAATGGCTGTAAATATTATACGTGAACTTGTAAATATTCTCGAACATCATATTAAAATACTTTCTTATTTCTTAATTTTCTGATTATATACCTGTGCAACTGTTAATTTCCTGTTTCATGAAGATCCAAACGAGTCCAGATGTTTAAATAGTCATTAGGCAAGTTTATTGTTTTATGTCAGACAGCATATTGTCTACAATGATACAACAATGACGATGAGGATGATATTAATAGTAGCAATAGTATTAATAGTAGTAGTAGTAGTAGTAGTAGTAGTAGTACTAATAATAATAATAATAATAATAGTAATAATAATAATTAATAATAATAATTAATAATAATAATAATAAGAGGAATAACGATAACGTTTTTATCTCTGTTTCAGGGCTATCTTGCTATATCACAGAGAACATAATCCTTATCAATTATCTTCGTCGTACTTCACTATTTTCTCAGAGAGTAGAACATAAACAACGCTTCTTCGTTTCTCTAATAAATTTGCTGCTCGGCTTTTGTAGAATATATATGTATATATATATATGTATATGCATATACTAAAAAACGTGACTAATACAATAAATTAGGTATTTCCTTTCTTTTAAATTAAGGCGCTTCGTTCTGTACACTCATTCGTTAAAACTTTATAAAAGTTTCTCGAAAAATAATACAAGTACAAAAATACTCACAGTACGAGAGGAACGGAAATATTATCTCGATACTCGTTAGTTGCAAAAAAATGCAAGACTCAAGATCAATAGAAAAAATCCTCTTGCGTCTAATGAAAAATGTATTGGCTTTGCCAAAGAGGCACTGAAATATGTATATATATATATACATAATTTGAGATATATTATATATATATACATATACACACACACACGTACGATATATTTTCACGCACAAGAAGATATACTCGATAAAGCTTGCATATTCCTCTACATTCCTTTTTTTTTCTCCTGCAGAAGCATATCTCTTTAGTTATTTTAAATCCCTGCCTCTATTTCTTTGTCTCTAGTTCTTAACATATATATATATAGATATAATATATGCACGTAATATTAAAAACATTCAGTCTCATAGTAAAAAAGCAATTCCATTTGGTGTTAAGTTATGTTCCGTCGAGATCCACACTCTCACGATCGTACACATAGGCATAGGCATAGACAATGCTATGTGATCCAGCGTTCCTTGAAAATCCAAAAAGCAAAATGTCCTTGGGAAAAATTTTGGCTTATACAGAAATTTCATTTTTCGTTTCTTTTGGTTGACTAGATGATCTTGTTCTTGATTCACTTTCGATCCAACGGAGCATTCTCGTTAGGAGCAGGTCCGACCCTCGACAACACGAGGCAGCGGACCAAAAATTACGTTTCGAAATGTTTGTAAATACTGGTCACGTATGTCATGACTTGTTGCCAGTCAGGTCGCTCCAGTTGACACATTTCCCCTATATTCTATGAATGAAATAACCCATCGTTAATATTTCTCCATTCAATTACACATTGGTCGAGTCACCTAATAATGAGAATCTGTAACATCTCACTTTCAATTTCAACAAATATGAAAATAGATAAATAAATTGCATTTTAAAGGACAGCAAGAATCATGTGAATATTTGAAAATATCTAATCTCAGGTGACACACGCCCTGTGCTATCTATTGAATCACATAACTGCAAACGTACCAATGTAGTAGGTATTCCGACACTCTCCGCGGCAGAGAAAGCGATGGAAAAGTTTCTTCTTTTCTCCACTGGTGTCAACGTATCGTACGGTACCTTATGCGGTAGGTAAGAGTGGAGGATGGCGCAAAGCGCCAGGCCGTCGTTCCACGAGCTACTAAAATTCGTGATATCGATATTCCTGTAGCCGATCGTTTTGTTCTGACACCATTTGAGTAACGCGTTTCGTTTCGAGCCACCATTTTTGATCAGCCCGCAGAGAGGATCTTTGCGCTCGGACAAATCCGTCACGCTGTTGCGACGCACGAAGTCGATAGCCTTGGCGTTCAGCGCAGCAGAGTCCAACAGCTCGCCAGGGCTCAACACCACGGGCACTGTTGACTTTGTTTCTGCATTAATCATTGGAAGATTTTGTAATACTCAAACGCTTTCTGGCAGAGCATGTTGTGTGACGTTTTTCTTATCTTTTTTTTTTCTCCCCAAAACATAGCGTGTGAATCAGAGAAATTCGTGAACAATCCTGCTTTCCAAGCGACACTCGAAAGCGGATTATGTTTGTGCGTGTTTGTTGTTAGTTCAGGTAGAGATGTATAGCAATAAGAATAACGATCAAGCGTATAACACAGTTTATACACGAATGTGTGATACATATATCCGTGATTGTATTGTTTTGCGTCTATTTACGTTTAATGAAAAAATTACCTGAGAGCGGTTTTCTAGTGATCGCGGCCTGGGTTTTATTATTATTCGTTGTGTTCGCCGTGCAGATCAAGTTATTAATCTGCTGCTGATCCCTAAGCGGCGCTTTTATTGTCATTATGTCGTTTGTTCCAATGGAATTAAGAGACGACGTGGAACTGCTACGACTTCCGGGCCCTGTTACAAATAATACCATTACATTGGAATATATTATTTATCAAAAAAAAAAAAGATCATTCTAAAGATCACTTTCTATCGTACCGGCTTTTGCTTGTTTCGTAGCATTCTCGATGCTCTCTATCAAGCATTTCACGGAGAGCCTCGAGTCCTGGCGAGAAATGTTTGCTTTTCGACGAGCGGCGATCTCCTGTTGAACGCTCGTTAGCACACACTGAGTTTCCGTTGGTGTGCTCGCTGGCCTTTGTTGCGGCTGCTGGTTTACTTTCTGATTAGCTGGAAAAAGGAATAGACGAACTGCATCACACGTGAAACCGGCGTGAAACCGGAGAACAAAAAGAAAAGCAATAAGCACTATGTTTACACGTAAAAGAAAAGCACAATAGTAACAAGAAAAAAATATCTAAATAAAACTCCAATCGCCTCTTCTCGACTTGCGATTAGAAGGCCACAAAGTATATATTTACAATTACTCGGTGTAAAAAAAAAGAGGAGGGTGTAGAGATAGTTCGACAAGGGGATGAGAAAACATAAAAGCAAAAAATTTCAAAGTGTGGACAAAAAAATGAACTAGAGAACATAAATAAGCTGGTACCATAATATGATTAATCCAAACAACGTGACAGGTGAATAGAATGGGACCTAGAAGAAGTAAGTCTGAGACTAGAGCAACGAGAGGGGTGTATATATTACGAGTGTTCAACACATGTCTTTCGCTAGAGTAAGAAACCAGGACGGACAACGGGGATTTGAACTCTGCAAATACAAGCAATCACGTTTCCACACTACGTTTTAGCGACTTACAGTCGCATTTTGTACCTATTTGTCGGCCTGGTCTCAGTTCCACATCCTCTATGATCGTCTCAAATTTTTCTCTTAAAGACGAAGTCCTTCCTACCAGAGATTTATCCTTGAGCGTCCCATCGATATTACTCTGACCTATTTTAGAATCGGGATTTAAGCTCGGTGAGCTCGAGTCTTCGTCTTTTATATTTTTTTTCTCCACGACCATTAAACCGTTCGCGTTAAGCTCTGCACTTGGCTCGGATTGAGATAGATTCATGTTTAAAAATTTTATACGTTTCTGTCTGGTCGCTTCGCAAAGAGTTAGATTCTTTCTTGTTTCCTGTAGTTCATTGTCGAGTTTCAAAGCCTCGCTGGAAGCCTTTTGCGTCATAGTGGAGTCTAGCGATCGAGTAGTTTCTTTTGGATACGTAGTTAGAGAGTCCTTTGATGGTAATATAGCATCTGAAGTAGCCCTAGGTAAATTTTCTAGAGAAGAAAGGATAGGATACGTGCCGTATTTCTCTTTTTCCTTATCCTTTCCATTCTTCGTGTTTAAAATATCTAAATCTTCCGACTTCCAACGAAAATAGGATCCAATAGGGACGCTTTTAGGTCTTGAAGACACTTGATCGATCGTATTTTGACGACATATTGCACCTTTTTTGTCAGAATCGGTTACAGAAGTTAAGGCCTCTCTTTTCTTTATCTGTTTTACCTCATTGTTGTCTAAATTATCAGTAAAATAGGTCCGTAGACTGAGATTATCCAGGGAAATAGAAAAGTTTCGATTTTTTAATGCAGAGTTAAAAACGCCTTGCGTGTGACTGGTATCTAAGAGAGAATCAACGATTTCGCTGCCAGATCTGGATTCGCTTTTTTTCAAAAATAATCTCCGTTTTTTATTCAAAAGGGAATCATTCTTAGAGTCCTCCGCTTCCTTCGAAGCTTGTGAAAGTAAAGAATTTTCTTTATCCCTCGAATCCGACTGAAATTCTTCATCCTCAGTATTGTTCGCAACTTGAAATTCTTGATTGCTATTTTCTTCCAAGCTGTCTGTGTTGATCGAATTACCATTTGCTTGAATGCTTTTCTGGAACACTTTCCTCATTTCCGGATCTACTTCGAACCTTAAATCGTCCATCGCGTTCTCCACCCCGGAATGAATGTAATCTTTAGGAACGAAAAACCGACTGTTGGAGATGTTAATACCGTACGAATCTGTGCCAGTATTTTGAATGCCTCGTATGTTGTTTAAGAAGGACAATTTCGCTGTTCCGTTCTCCTTTGGAGCAGTTGAACCAGCCATGTACAATTTTGGATAGTCCTCGGTAACTTTTAACAATTCGTTCGAGTCGGTAGGTCCGATGCTAGAAGTTTCGATGTTCAATGCTTTCTCCTCGAATTCGTCTTTCGGAGGCAGTTTTTCTAAAAAATATCGATCTCTGAAATTATCAACAGATTCCAGCGAATGATCCCTCGACTCAATGGAAGGGCAAAGTTCGATTTCCTCTCCAGAGATTAATTTTTCGTTCAATTCAACAGGATCGTTAGAGTACAACACTTCAACGTCATTGTTCCAATCGTTATCTTCTTCAGACACAGTGGAACTTATCTCCCTCGAATCGTCGATCTCTAAATCCTCCTGATTTGGACCGGATTCGGATACTGCTCTAGACGGATTAGGTTTCAATACGCCTCTTTTCGAGTCGTGACGTTTCTTTATAATAGTACGACCGCGTTTCAAGATATTGCTCGCAGGCCTGCGAGAATTTCCAGTAGTGCTACCGAAACTCTTACAACATTGAGGAGCTGCGGTGCTGTTCCCTAATATCCGAATGAAATTGAAAACAGACATGTATTGCATTAATTACATTATACTCTCCTGGTTCTTCAGTGGTTCGTTAGAAACTGTGTGTTGTGAAAACATGTAAGATTAAACAACGATTATATTTTTCCTAACTCGTCGAGCGAAAAGTCTGTTTCCCTACCATGATTGACGCTACAATTACTATGTGATATATTAAGTGTGATTGTTTTCGATCCGCATCCGATGACAGTAAACCGTAGGCAAAAATAAGCTTTAAAGGTGGTTTACTTACCTTTATTCAGTTTATCAAGTTGTGCTTCTAACGCTCTCAGCTTATCCCTCTGCGCCTTGTTCTCCATCACAACTCGCTCCAGCTCGCTCTGAGCCTCTGTTTTAAAGTCGTTCGCGACTCGTACAGTCATCAGCAGGTCGGTCTGAAATTGTTCCCACTCAGCGACTTCTTCCTGCCTCAGCTTGCGCTCCTCGGACAGAGCTCGCTCCAATTCATACTGTCGCGACTGAGCTTCGCGTTCTCTTCTCTGGGCCTCGTTCAGCGCAGCCTTCAATTCTCTTTTGTCTTCTAAATGTCTCTGACATTGCGCTTGCAACTCCGCCAGGGAGTCCCTAACGAGCTGCAGTTCCGTACTCACGGATAATCTCTCGTCTTTTAATTGGTTTAACCTATATTCCAAGTCGTCGATAGCCGACTTAGCGTTATTGCGTGCTACCTAAAAGGATATTAAACGTTACATTACGTTTGCTCTTAACCATTGTACGTTAACTTTTTTAAATCACGCTGAACGTACTTTGTATTCTTCTTGAAGCTGTGAGTATTGATCCCTAAGACGATCGTGATCACAATGCGAGCGCGCCAGCTGTTCTTGCAGAGCAGCAGCTTGAGTCTCTAGAGTATCCTTCTCTCTCCTGGCAGCGTCCAATAGCTCATCCGCCTCGCTTTTATTCTCCACCTGTCTGGATTGCTCCAATTCCTCGATCTTGGCTCGCGCATTTTCCAGCAATGTGGCTAACCTGCTAATCTCTATACTTCGATTCGCACCTTCTTGCCTGGCTTCTGCTAATTCTATGTCCAGCTGCTTTTGTTCAATGCTTGCCGTCTCCAATGAAGATTCCAAGAGATGTACACATTTTGTTAATCGTTCAGTCTCCGCGGCACTCACTTCCGCAGCTGCTCGTAGACTCTTCACTTCGGACGTTAGGTCCTCCTGTTTCTGCAGAAGGGATTCTCGTTCTTCTTGCGCGCTCTGTAACCGATTAATTTGATTAACAACTTAGCTCCGATCGGATGACGATTTAACCCTTTATATGTTTACTTTTAAAAGGTCCACTAATTTTTGTTCCCGCTCTGTGTTATATCCTTTGGACGATTCTTGAGGTGGCTCTTCCCTTAATAGTAAACCTTGCAATGTGTCAACCTTCGAACGAGAATCCTCAAGCTTCTCCGTTTGTCTGCACAGTGACTCCAGTAACACATCCTTCTCCTCTGTTAACCTTTCGTTATCAGCTTGTAGTTCTGTAAGCTGTGCCTGTAAATGGAAACAATCGTAGAGCGTTACTTAGTAATCTAGGATAAACGTTTTCACTTGTAAATACAATACTGTACTTGTAAATCGCTTAATTCTTGTATTGTTGCTTGCAACTCTTCATTTGTCGAGTAATGCGTTTCTTCCATTTGCAAAATTTTGTCCTGCAGACATGCGACAGAAACCTCTGACACAGAACTGGACGAGTGTTTGTCCCAATCCGGGGTGGTACACTGAGCACTGTCCTGGGGTATGCTCGTAATAGGCGAGGAACCTTCATCTTGGGGAATTGCTATCGATGCCGGTGCAGAATTGTGCAATCTCGATGCATCCAGAAGTAACTGTTGCTTCTCAGAATCTGACAACGGAGAGTGCGCTACGTCTCTGAGTCTCGATCGAAGATCTTCGTTCTCTTCCGTGAGGCGTTCTAACTCCAAACTGTGCTGCTCCTGTGATTAGAAAAGAAAACCAAGAATGAAAAACTGTCTCCGAGCACAAATTTCTAAACATTCCTCAAACCCATAAGCAAAAGTATCATTTCATGGTGTCATTGATACATTTATACTGTCCTACAAGAACGACCAAAGGGGACGTTTACATTTCCAGTTTCCCCGATTTTGTTGTCGCTTTATTTACAGAAAAAACGCTCTGCCAGACGCTTACGTAAATAAGAGTATGGTGGCCGATTATGCCGCGATTACCCTGACCGGGTGGCAGACGAAGAAACGCAATACATCTGGCCACACGATATGCTATGACAATACCGTGAAATCTAAGTTCGTAATTCAAGGTGAACGATTTTCTCGCCTCCAGATCTATCCAGCCACCAACAAACGTATAATCGTTTTAGGTTAGGTTCATGAACATTCGACCGATCGTCTCTCGTTACTTCTTAAACGCGTCGTCATTGTTTATTTATGACTTAAGGTGCGAGTATAAGCCTCTTATGAAATAAGGTTTCGCTTGTCGTTTACCGTGAACGAAGAGAAACAGCGTTTTTTCATAGCGTTCGCAGTACTTTCGCTTCGCAAGCTTCCTCTTCCTTCGTAAACATCCCCGCGCTTTACGCCCTCTGTCTATCTTTTAAAACGCGGGCAGATTCTAACGCGATGTACAAAAAAGGACCAGCCATTGTTTCTAAAAAAAAAACGTATAAAAACTCATCTTTGCTTTCAGACTGTTTAGCCGGTCGTGAGTTTTTGTTACGCGATAAGAAACATGATAAGATGTAATTCTTATAAACATAAAATGTAACTCTTCCTTAAAGAAATACACGCCACTGTGAATTTCAATTTCTTCAGATAAATTTCGAAGGAAAGCTAGCTCCAACTTTCGTTCACGAATTATTCAGAGTCCAGTGAATCCAATAAACGAGCGAATGCATCTACTAATCGTACTGCAAACTATTCTTGAACTGAAATTATCATCGTGCGGTTTACATAACATCCGTTTTTCGTAATCCCGGCAACCACGACGACCGGTGGGAAAAATGGATCACCCACGTTCACCTTGAATCATCACCGATATCGATGATCAATCTCCATCGTCGCGGAGAAACCGCCCTCGAGGTCTGTCCCTCGCGTTTGTTTTCCTTGTATGGTTTACGATGTCACGAGAGAAGCAAGGTGGGAGAGACAGATCTGTACACGCGAGGAGAAAAACGGCCTGGCGTAGCGTTACATTCGAGCCGAGAAAGTCCGATCAAAACGGAAAGCGAGCAGCGACGAATACTGGATTTCATTCACGTTCTCTCTAGCGTTAATCGTTCCCATATCACTGCCTCAAGTTGAAAGTACTTGTAACTACCTGAAACTTTTAGGATTTTCACAAGATCTTTCTTAAACGTAGACGAGGAACGTTTGAAACGTTTGTCCCGCGTTCAGAATACGCTCGAAGCCATCTGTAGAACGTTACCTTGAGAGAGGCAAGCTCAGCACGCAGTTCGTGAAGAGTCTGAGCGTCACAGGAGACCTCGCGTAGATTCGACTCCAACCTGGCTCGTTCCTTGCGTAATACCTCGATCTCACGCTCGAGCTCCTGCATCCTGGACCCCTTGCCGGGTCCTTTGGGATTGTAGCTGCCCTTGGCGTTCCCCTTGCTACCTTCCTTACCGAGGGACCCCCAGTTGTTGCCCACCGACGAGGTCTCGTTCTTCGCCTCCAAAGAGGAAGCGCTTGGCGCCTGACGCAGCGGTATCTGTTGTTGCTGCTGCTGCTGCTGCTGTTGTTGTTGTTGCTGCTGCTGCTGCTGCTGTGGCGGCTGCGTCGGCGGTGGTTGTTGCTGGGTTGGCTGGCCTCTGCGAAACAGCGATTTGAACTTCATCATGGTCGCTCGTCACACTTCACTGAGCACTCAATCGAAATTCGAAGATCATTATTCCGTGGAACGTGCGGATTTCTCGAGGTCTCGTCGTCTAGCAAGCGACATTGCGTCGAAAGATTGCCATCGGACCAAGAGAGTGATCGTTGAACGAAGTGATCTATTTTAGAGAATTATTGGAGACTTCACTCAAGTTTTCATTGCACTCGATGTTACCCGTGAATGCGATCGATAAGAATTCCATCGTTTTTTTCTTTCTAGCACTTTTGGAAGGACTGATTTCGTTACCGATGAAATACGTGGAAGTAATCTAGTCTCTGTGCTAGCATTATTTTAACAGAACTCGAGTCATGGAACAGTAACACGTTCAGAATAATCGAGACTACGAATAAACCTATGGATTGAACCATAAAAAATTCTCTGTACTATTTAATCTCCCTGTAACCACCAGTCTAACATCGCACAAGTCTTCGAATGGAATTAAGTTTCCAGGTTCCTTCTTATTCTTCGCGGAAGCATTCGTACGACTAACTACAGACAAGGAACTATCCTGATATTGTACAGAATTCTCTGTTAAGGAGAGCGGTTCGCACGTGTGCCACTTTCGCACCCGCTCAATTAGCGTCGATTATTCAAGTTCGAGCAGGACTGAGCCGAGGAAGGTTTCCAATAGATTTTTCGCCGTTGAACGGGCTTTCTCGGCCTCTCGAACGGTGCCGATCGAAGCTGAGGTTACACGATGGCAGGATAATTAGTTCCCAGCAGCGTGTGGTGTGAGCCCGACGAGGAATTCGAGGATTCGTGTGGAGATGCTCGGCCTCGAGGTCCACTTTTTTTCGAGATCCCGTGGCTTACGAGCGACCACGGATTCCAACTGAGAACGCGCAGCAGCTTCGCCTAGATCTCGATCTCCGACGGCGGCCACTTGTTGCATCGACCAGCCGAGCTCCGCGCCGCGGGCGTGTGTTCCCTCGATTCTCCTTCGACAACCACGCTCGCATCCTTAAACGTCGAATTCACCGTCTCGATACTCGTTCGCAGGGATTCCTGGCGAAATAAAGCGTCCAAGTGTCGTTAAACCGCATCGAGCACCGCGCTAAGATTCCAGACGCCTCCTATCGAATAAAGACCCTTGCACACTTGGTACTTCCTTCGTTGTTTGTTCAGATTTCTTTGTTCGAGAACAACTGACTCAGAAATTTCTTCTGGTACGCGAGGTCGACGGATATTCCTTCGAGAAATGTACTACAAAACGATGCATTCCTCGCGACGATGCATCCAGAACTGAATACGAGGTTCGACTCCGTGCCCCCTCCTAAGTGATTCGCCCCACCATGGGCCCCGACCACTTAGCTGGGCGAAGGGCTTGAGAACGCGTTTAAGCGTCCGTTACACTTGAAATTTACTGTAACGATGATACCGCTGATCTCCTTCGGGATACGATATAACAGATACGGATCTGGATCCTACTTTTTCCCAGCGATTTGCGCGAGAAATAGGTGAGAAACTACCAATTATCGTTGTGCTCTTTTTTTCCAGGATATCGTGACATTCATCTGGCGAGTGAGATCTGGCGGACGAGAATAAAGCAGAACGGATTGGAAGGAAAATTTCAGTTGCTACAGAGTTGCCTACGGATTTCTCGTGAGATTAGAGTGAAAAAGAGGAAAAAGACGGACTGCTCGCAGAATAAAATCGAGAGGCCAAAGAAGAACTAAGGTAAAAGGTTCCTGGAACAATTAAGGATGCTGTACGAGGCTACGCGCAAGGGCGTTTTACGCACGTTTAAAAAGGGACCTGTTTAACCGACCGAATCTCTGAACGCGCTCCGATCGTTCGATTTTCTTGTTCGATTCCTCCCGACGATGATCCTCCGTAAGAGCGACGGAAAGGGAAGGCGAAAGAGAAACAGAGATAATTGGCGGCTCTAGTGGGGGCTTAAGACAGCCTGTGCCAACTCTCTGGGAAAGAGTATGCGTATACATACATGCTCTGTCGAGGATGGTTAGGCGTGTACAAGAGAATGGGGGAGAGGAGGCAGAAACTGCTTAAGGAGGCCACGGAATCTGCAGACGTCTCACCGTCGACCAGTTTTCTCATACGGTCGACATATGGTATGTACCCGGTGGCCTAAACTTCTCTTGGAACGAATCTTCCACCGCGGAGGCATCCTTGAACTCTCCCTTGGAAAAAGGCTGATAACCATTATCGATACGAACCATCGGATATCACTGTTTTCACTCAACCATGCGGATCTTATGAAGATACGATTCTAAAATAAAATGATATTGAAGTTTAAATATAAAAGAAAATTATTTTAGCCTTGTCTAGATTGATTAGCACGATCAAATTGATAACCATTTTTATCGTAGCTTTTTTTCTGTGTTATACAATAAGTAATACTGTAGCGTGTGGAAAAAGATCTACGCAGGGGTGAGACGAAACGGAAAAAGATTGTTCAGACGGCAAAATGTTAAATCGGTCCGTTCTCATGGAACGACCAAACCGATGACTCGACTCTGACAATTGTAATCCGATACGAGTCGACAAGGAAAATAACGTGCCTAAAATGCACACGTCCGCGAGGTACATCCGATCGTGTCATAAAGCTAATACGCTCGCGAAGCTCGCAAATAACAGGTCTATCTTTGCGATTTTCAACAAATTTTAAATATGATCCGAATATAATATTGAGAGTATCCTGACTGGCGTTCAGCATAGCATCGAATCCCCAAAAAAGATACGAATATAGGATCAGAGTGGATCTAAGACAATGAACTCCTTGTACATTGGATGTTGTGTAGAAGAAGCTCGTATGAAGAAGCAACAGCCCGATTTATTAGTCTTTCTCCTCAGGTATTAACATAAGAAACTCTGTGCAAAGCGTTTAATGAAAACAATTTACATTTTCTCTTCCTTTAATTAGGATGCCTATCTAACCTACTTTACCGACGCGCCACTTTGATCAATCATAGATAATGTTTAGTAGGCTATGCGTGATACCTGTTGCACTTCATGGAAAGTTATTTGTGAGACTGAAAACGAGAAAAGTAACGAGGGGAACGTGAATAATCTCTATGAGCGATCAGACCGTTTGGATATACGATCCCCTAATTGTGCGGGACAACAGCGTATAATTGCATTTACTAAGGATTAACATTTCCCAGGCGTACGAAGGTGTATGCCGTGGAAATATCAATGGGAGAATGTCCGCTGCAATGTAGACACGTCGGCTTGTCGATGCGCTTAAACGTTCGCGCGTTATTCATACCTCGATTAATATTCCGTACGATATTCCTATAGAACAGTCTACGTCACCGCGTTCCTCTGGACGTAGCGTTCAGAAGATCGATTGAACGCTCGTTATCTTGACGAGTTTCTTTAGCCCTTCAACTCCCAGCTTCCATCATTCAACATTTCGTTATCCGACCTCCAATTAATCCCTGTCACCTAAAAAAAACAACCGTTTCGTTTCCCATTTCGTAGCCGACGTATCCAAATATATATAGAGCGAACGTATAAAACCAGTAACCCATTCAGTGAATGAGATCAAGGCTGATGGTGCGTTACTTGTCGTCAATCGAGCATTTGAATCGACTTCGCGGCCCTATAGATGCTTATCGCAAATTCGTCGTATTCAAGGAATTGCGCCGTTCACGGCCTTATCTTTGCCTCTATGGAGAAACGACAAAGATATCGTTATCGCCAGGTGTAGGGTGGACTTACATACTTACAATCGCCTATGCTCACATCGTGACACGATCGGGCCATGCAGCGGTATTTCTTTTCCAAGCGGAGATAAAGATTTCTGTGAATTTTCGGTGTTCGCGGGAATTCGACAGGGGAGGCCGCAGATTTCTGTTTTCGTTTAAAGCCTGGAATATATGGAGGAACGTGAGACGTTGGTGAATCGGGGCTGAGGTTAAAAATGGCAGTGATCGGGCTGTGAAATGAGCGGCGGAGGAAAAACAGCGGCGTATTTTTGTCAGCCGGCCAAGATACGCCACGATAGAAAAATTTATACCGAACGCAAACAGCGACCGTTGCAGTTGTGCTGTGTAAATATTGACCAGGTAATGATCGTGAAGCGCGGAATGCGCGTGCTGCCCTTCATACGATATGACTTTGGGATTCCATTTTGAAAACGGCTGATAAACGGTTACGAGGAACAGATTAAGCAGCGTAGCTGATGCTGGTTCCTCGGTCAACTCGAGCTGACGTCACTTCGTTCCCCATTTTCTCAATTGACTTTTGCCCTTCAAAGACTGAGATAGAGAGACAGAAGGAGAAAAATAGACGGACAGACAGACAGACAGACAGATTCTATCTAAGATGATCCACCTGCGTTTTTCAGAAAAATGAAATGTTTTCCTAAATGATTTACAAACCGATAAACTACGTCCTTCGTCTCGTTTCCTTTCAGAAACTTTACTTGGAAGAAGGTTCTAGATAGAGTTTACTGTTCCACGACAAATAACTGACTACTTGGGTTTTCCTAAGAAGTATGAAGCATAACGAAAACAGTGGATTCTATGAGATTTACCGGGATTTAAAGCTATTACTAGAGTGTACACTCAGCTGAACACCGTTCTACGGCGGTTGGTCGTAAATACAAAGAAGTAAACGAGTCGCAACAAGTCGCTCATTGATTTTTGATTCACTGGGTATGTAGGTCGTTCGACGTCGACCAAGTACCGCTCTCGTTGTCAGAGTGGGTCGTCGGTCTGTCGAGCGATCGCCACTTTAGAGAGACCCCGTAAGAATCGTCGAGCTTCTGTTCTGTTCCTCGTTCTCCATTCTGCCTCTCTATCCGCTGTTTTCTTTTTCTCTCTCTCTCTCTCTCTCTCTCTCTCTCTCTCTCTCTCTCTGTTCGCGCAAAGAGCCACGTCTTTAAACTCTAATTAAGCGACGACAGCCGAGCAGAGGCCGTCGTCGACCGACTATTGCACCAAGTTAACATACTATGAACAACCATACTCACGTAACATGTTATCGACAATATTCAATCTTATCGAGGCTATAAGTTCTTCAGGAAGTTGTGGTAGCGGGGAAAAATGAGCGCAATTTATCTGACGCAATGAAAAGCCTGATTTATGGTCACCTGAAACAGGATTAGATCAGTTACCGAGTTAGAGTGTGTCTCGAATGCGGGCACAGGTTGACTGGGTTAACCAGATGCCCTATAAGAAGAATGAATCGGTTAACTGACCATAACGAGCAACAAGCTCGAATCGAGATCTGTACACTGTACGTTCTGACATCACCTTTTTTTTCATCGTGCGATGCTACGAAAAGATCTAATAGAGGATTCAAATGAAACATCCAAAAATAGCATCGAGTAATTGATGATGAATAGTCGATAGGAGGCACGTGGAGGGATGCCCAGGCGATAACGCTTATTGTTGACTGAGCATCGTGTACAAATGAGTCGTGCTTCGATTAACAACTCTATACTGGCCGCTTTACACAAGCTCTCGAGGCCTCTCGAGGTGATCTTTGAAGAATTCCCTCGGCCACACGTATCTGGCGGAGGTGGCCGTACCTTCCACCGAGTAGCAGAGAGGAAGGGAAGGAAATTGTAGCCGGTGCAAAAAAGAAACTGGTTTAAAACGTGGTAGCGCTATCTGCGGGCCAGAATTCACTCGTTTAGCGGCGCAAAGCTGCTTTACACGCAACAATCAACTGTGTATCTTGATGGTAAGAGAAAGTGCACCATGCGCGCGCGGACTTCCACTTTTCTAGCTCCCGCAAAACAAATCTGGTTTCTAGATAAAGCAACAAGTGTGACTCTTACGTAGATCATCCGATATATGTATATTAATTATAGGAAAAGTTAGATAACATAGAAGATCCTAAATATACCCAGACACAATTCATAGAGAATAGTCCATTATTAGACTGTCCAAGAAGTTCGTACGATTTGTTGCAAATACAGTTCCGAGATAATCACAAGCTAAGCTCTTGCATCTCCCTGCTGGTTTATTAGTTAACAAAGTTTCTTTCATCGAATCCAGTTTCCCTCTTCGAAAAGTGAAAACCATTTCTGTCCTGTTCTCGTTACAATACAATCTTTATCACGCACAGCACAAGATCGGACGTGCAAAGTTAGAGACGACTCGTAATACTGAAAATAAATAAGATGAACTCATTCCGTATGATGTATAGATACAGTTTAACACCGTTCATATACCCTGTGGCACCGAGAAATCGTGGGGAAAGGAGCGTGGACATGTGGGTCGTTGAACCCGCGTGTGAACTAGCGACGAATACGTACGCGCATCGCGTCTTTCGCTTTTCTTTCTTTTCGCCTCCGTTTCAATACTTCTTATCCTCCGCCCTGGAAAAAAAAAGGAAAGGGAGGACCGCGCCGTACGCGCGCGCCTAACTCGCAAAACGTGTCACACGGCTTGCATCATTGCACCAGACGCGTAGTAACGTTGTAGTAACATTAAGTAGGTTGTTTCGACAAAACTCACTTCTGTCGTTCCTCTAGTTTCGCCCCGTGTTTGCTGGAGCGGTCGACTTTTCTGTTCGCTGGCCTTTTCGGGCTGAAAAGCGATGCGACCACGTCCCGTTTTCTCCCACCGCCGGACGTCTGCCTTGAATCGGGCTTCGATCTGAAAATCCATTACGAGAGCGTTGTAGTCGAGTTCAGCCATTTTTCAGCATGTACAGTGACCGTCTCGCGATTGTAAAAAGACAATTTTGTAATTATAATATGACAGAAAAGGCGGTGCGTTTCGACGAGAGAAAGGTTGGCCAATGAGACGCATGCCGTCGCTGAATCTGACGAGCTATCGCAACAGTCTTTCTGTAAGGAATATGCAAATGACTGTTTAAGTATTGTGTAACACATTAAGCGCATTAACACTCCCACCTGCGCCCGCGACGAGGGCACCAACGGCCGGTTCATTATCGTATTACAACGACGAGGTTGCTTCGCTCGTTTTTCGTTTCCGTTTCAGCTTTTTAATTGCCTGGCATTAGCACAATAATTCCTCGCGCTTTTAGCTTGTCGAGCCATAAAGGAACAATGATGGCTGATCGATCCTTACATAAAATGCGCATACGTTAGACCTAATTAAACAGCTTCTTACACACTCCATGATTTTGTACCGTCATTGACTGTAATTGAATAAAATGAATCTTTAATCGATCCAGTTGATTGTCTTCACTCGTTAAGACGATTGTTTTTTCCCCCCAATGAAAGGATAGAATAAATTGAGCGGGTTTTAACTTATCCAGTAACCACGATACAAATCGAGATGTAAGCTGATGGGTCCGTTTCATCAGTGACCAATGGTCAATGCCCTCTGTTGTTCGATCCATTTACTAGAAACGAGGATCTGGTGAACCGGATCGATTTCATTTCGTGACTATACTTGGGCTGTTTTAACGTCTTACGTAAGCTGAAGCGGTGTGGAAAAATCATTCGTTGGACAAGGATCGTTACTGACTTCTTTGCAGCACTCATCGATATTCACGCAATCGTATCGTAACAATAAAAAGCAGCAAATTAATTGTAATTCGATGTTGCTCGAATCTTATACACGATATGATTACATATAAAAACAGAGGTGTTTCTTGAGATAAAGAGAAAAAAAAGAAACCAGGGGACACCCGGGTTTGAACCGGGGACCTCTCGATCTGCAGTCGAATGCTCTACCACTGAGCTATATCCCCAACTGTGAGAGGTATCTCAAAATGATAGTATATCAAGGGCATAAATGAATCCTTCTTAATAGATAGATGAAATTAATTGCAGAAGTTAAAGTCTAAAGTATTCTTAGAAAATTAATTTATATTATACTTGACTCGATTTTAATGTGGTCACTGTTACAGTTCAGCGATAGCCATTCGATGCAGAGAAAGCGACGCCAATGGCTGCGACAGGTAGATAACGGAATTTCAGGAAAAATAATGCCACGACCGGTTTCTGAATGCGTGACAAGGTGGAGCCTATTAGAGCAAGTCCATTACGATCGCGGTAACAAGCTTGCTATTTATTCCTTCGTTTCAAATGTTCGTTGCACGTTTCAGTGCGCTCGTATGAAAGCAGGCTACTGCTACCACCTATGTCTCATCACTGTACTTTCTGTTGTTATCGACGTCAATCGATAATGTAGGTATCGTCGAAAATGAATTACCAACTGCTCTGTCTATGCACACTTTCAAACACACACACACACACACACACAAAGCAATCACACATTTGAAATTCAAAAATACAAAAGAATGCACAGTATGTTTCGCAACTAAATATCAATGCTTAGATTACGTTCAGATACGCAGGCGTCGAAGTGAAAGAAAAAAAAAAAAAAAAACGGAAGCAAATTTCTAATTTACCTCTCTAATCAACTTTCTCTCGAACGCGTAACGCGAATAAAAGTAATCGTTCAATTTTCAACGTAAAATCGTTTCGCTCACCGAGTTTTCGTGGGCTTGCTGGTAATCGGTACAGTGGTGGCTGTTGCCCGTTTAAACGGCGCCCGCCCTCCCGAATCGACGGACATTCCGCTTCGAGCCTGTAACAAATTGGAGAACAGAGACATCAGTCCCACTAACCGGTGAAACTTACGCAGATACAATTTAAACGGTACATTGTTCCGCCACTCGTCATAAGATACAGTCCAGATACGTATCTGCTCGGAGCACACGTGAACGCGCAAGTACGTTTCTGGATTAATAGTACAGGTGCAGCGGCGAAACCGCAACTGTGACATCCTTGAGGAGATATCTTCTCTTACGAACACGAATTCGATCTGTTCACGCCACGGGCGTGTATTAACGGCTAACGAAACGTGCACCAAATAATTATAGAAACGAAGGACGCCACTCGAAAAACGGAACGGAGGTGCAACAAATACACCTGACGCGCGATATGCGAATAAACACGGGGATCTAGAAATATCGTGGGAAGGCCAAGATCCCAGGAGTGTCGCCTCGAACTTTATACTCGAACGAGACCGTACCGTGTTCCCTCCTAGAGCGTCCAGTAATTGTCGAAACATTTTTGGGCAGCCCAGACGGTTCACTGGCGTTGATATACCCTTCCCGTTGAAGGAAGTCCCGATCTTATAATCGATTACGACTGAAACTTTCACTGGGACCACGAACGATACATTTCTTCGACGAGCGCCGCGCGTCGTTCGCGGATCACATTTTCCATAAGACTGCACCTACCGGGCACGCAGAAAGATCGACGGAATTCGAAGCAACGCGATAAGGAATAAATCGGCCGCGATAAGTCGACGGGTATCTACAGATTATACATATATATTCACCGACGTACCACTTACAAGTTGACAGATAGTACGGTTCGTGCATATTACGAATTTTTCGAGCGAACGCAGCGCTGGTAAAAATTACTTCGCCGGCTGGCTACGTTCAAGCTTCTTAAACGATCCCAACGAGCGAACGCGCGATCCTCCGGGAGTAGTACAATAGAAGGCAGACGAGATTCATTGACGGACGCGTGAACCGCTTAAAATTAAAAGTATAACTCGCTGCGAATGCAACGAGGATGGTTTTCAGACGATTCAGAGTGAATTTAAATGGAGTTGGTCGCGACGCGTCGAACGGGCACCGGTTCCCAAGAGAACCGGTGAGACCCGGTGGATTTTCAGCGAACATATACTCGAGAGAGCTTCAATCAGAAGGGTACACGCTTCGTATACACACGTAGCTATAAAGGTTCATCGAACCTCGCCGCGCGTACGGGTTCTCGGCCAATAATAAAGATGCATACCCAGTACGTAACTACGTTCTGTACATACGTACGTAAGTACTACCCTGCACCCGTGGCCGCTTGCTCGACGCGAAATGCTCGCCGGCGCACATACTAAACCCGTGCCGGTACACATGCGACACGCTGCCACAATTTTCTACAGGGTGTACCTACGAGGAATCAACCGAAACTCGACGCGGAGGTATCCGTAAACGGCGTAACGGCGTTCGATCGAGTTACGATTCGATGTTAATTGGAGTTAATCGAAGTTAATTGCCCGGACAGAACTGTCCACGATGCACGATAGCCGGGTTTCACACGAAACTTTGAACGGTGCCACGATAGGAGTCGTTCTTGGTACCAAGGGTTAAGTGGATACAGCGGTTATACCCCTATTCAAGCTACCACAGCCCTCATCTTGTTATGTCCAGTATTATGTAATCCAACCTTTACTACTCTTTTAAGTAATTGATGCGTTCTAATCGACTGTAAATGTTCGTTGGATTATCGGGTAAGCGCGAGACGAGCGATGAGTGAATACGCGTCGGAGTAAGTATTTGCGGGAATAACGTAATCCGTCGCGATACAAGATCCACATGGTACATGGGGCGCGTATGCATGACCGGTTGGCCGGTGCCTAGCGTTATAAGTCGCGCGCGATTCTTGTCCGTCGAAGGAATTGGAATTCCTGCGGAACAAATTGCTGCTCGCCGTTCTTGTGGAACTGACCGGGCCTTACATAATTGGTAAATTGGCAGATCCGTCGTCCGGCTGGACGTGCGCGGACGTGTAACCAAATGAGACCCGATAATCTCGCGCCTACCATTTACAGTTGACTACAAACGATCTGCGCTCTCGTGTTCAGCGATTTAGCTCGCGAGCCAGCACCGCCAAACTTCTCAAACACCGTTCGAGCCTCTACACTTTCGGAGATCTTCGTCTGACGATCGATTTCATTGCGATCAGAATGACGACGACGCTTCGAGACGAAGCTGGACGCAGTCGTAACGTTCGTACAACATCTGGATAGACTCGTTGCAATAAAGAGCTCTAGAATAGACAGATAACGGACCCGTTGCACAATGATCGGTTAGCATCGGCGTACTTAGCGAAACTAACGTTACATTCACCAATACCATTAGTTCACAGATTATCCTGCAACGAGTCCAAAGTGGTTGGCGATCGTGGGAAACGTGTTACAGGTACTGTTTGAAAAGTTAAACAACGATTACGATTAAACTACCGGGATGAGGTAGTAAACTACCAAGCGAATAGCCGAAACGGATTGAAAGAAAAAGTTGGACGTTAAAACGAAGCGGAGGAGACGTGCAGGATGCCGAGGATGCATCAACGGCCGACGTTCTACTGGATCAGACGTTTTTCACGTCTCGCCTCAGGGTGTGGCGGCGATAGGCCTGTTTCTCCAGCCTACACTTTGTCAACGGGAGCAACAGCTTCGACGGGGACCGCCGCGCCGTCGGGAACACCAGACGGCCCACACACGCGACACCCGCGTAAACGATTCAATGGGCCAGCGTGGTAACCTTTATTATCTCCGGTCTTTCCTCTCGATCGCCCCCTAAACCGACTTCGACGGGTCCCCCCGACTTACATGGTGTCTTCGTTCAAATCCTATACGATCCCCCCTACATTTTAACCAGAGGTTTTAGAAGCTCGTTAACCTTCACCAGAACCGCGCCATTTCTTTTCGTACGTATATCAAGATCCGACATAATAACCACGTAGCAATCGCACCTGCACATAGGTATCCAATTTTTAAGGTCCGATAGCCGTGGCTGGTTGCAGTAACGACTGTGAACGAGCGTCCAGCGTGGCGAGGGAACGAACGGGTCGCGAGCGAGAGGAGAATCGAAACGATCCGCGCGATTCGGCAGTTCAATGCGAACTGGCTACGTCCATGCCATTCCATTCCACGTTATTCAGCCGCGCTGTGTGACCTCTCCTTCTCTTACCCTCTCTCACTCGCTTCGGTTCGTCCCTTCGCCAGATACATCGCTCGAGCGCTCTTTCGAACGGCACGCTCGTTACACAAACAATACGGTTAGTCGATTTCCGTCGATGGCGTTCCCCTTTGTAATTAACCGGTGCCTGGATAAGATAGCGAACCCATCGCAGGCGTTTCAGCGTATCGACGGAAGAAGAAAGCACCGCGAGATCGCCAGTGACCCGCGCGGGTCACTTAACACTTTAATTTTCATGGATGTAGCTAAGATATTTTGCTGGCTCGCTTTGTCTGAACACGACGCTGCCATATAAAGGGCAGCTCTCTACGCGTTAACGTCTATCGAGATGCTTCTACGTCGGCACAGTCGCATGTGTGTATGCTAAAATTTGTTTGGCTACATCGATCACGAGACATGTGTCGATGCCCTCTAATTAGAATTAAACAACATTTTCCACGAGAGGAACGTAATACCAGCAAGTCCGCGAACAGATGTCGGATTCAATGCTACTTGCTCTCCCTCTCCCCCTCTCTATTTCTCTCTATCCTCTTTGCAATTGGTCACAGCGCATCAGGAGAAAAATACTAGTCATCTTCAAAATGAGAAATCTTCCAAGCATTCCACGGAAGCGGCAAAAAATCCTCGCGTGCGGCATTGTCATGGTTTTGTATCATTTGGAAGATATGCAAGAGGCCCACGGGGAAACGTGTTACACTTAGCGATCCAATGTTCGATCGGCTCGGGCGACCTTGGTGCACGCAAACTGGGTGACCTTCTGACCTAATCGCCGCTAATTTCATTTGCCGTGCGTATGCATTAGATAACATGCGAATCCCCGCACGCGTCATGGAAGCCAGCTGCAGAAAACGTCCGACGGGAGAGCTCCTGTCGCGCTCCAAATACCTGTTCGCCTCTACCCACCTGGCGTGATTACGGCTCGTAGCGTCCCACGTAGATTTAGCCACGGATCACGAAGCTGGAAGCCCGTGCTGCCGTTATGAGAATCCATTTTCCCGCCTGTCGCCTTCTCCTGATTGTTCTTGATTGGAGTTTCACCCTCCGACGTTGTCACCTGCAATACATTTTCTATCATTTTATGCCTTTCACCTTGAAACGTAGCTTCGAGAGTTAGACCTGTACCACCACCTACAGGAGTGATGGAATAACGAGATTTTTCGACTAATACTTTTCCTTCTCACTTCGAACAGCGATAGTCGCGATAGTACTTACAATTTTTGGTACAAAGATTGTTAGGTCGTTAGAATACCTCTGATTGGGGTGCAAGAATTTTTCTCGCTTCCTGATTCGGAAATCTCTATTAAATTATCCTGATTCAGGATGGCATCGAAATCTTCGAACAGTTAACATTACCAGGTACTACTTGGTAACTGTAAAAGTTACGAATAGGCATCAAAGGAATTATACCACTAAGTACTATAAATTATTATGTAAATGTTGGTCCAGAATAACATAATGGCCCGGACGAGTCGGTAAAATTAACGGTACAAACAAGAAGACGGTGTCTCATGATTTCTAGAACACTTAGACGCAGCTTCAATAATTACATTAACAGTTAGCACAGTCTGAGGGGCCGCGGCGATTAGGAAAATTACGTTACTCACCGGACGATATTGCGCCGCTCGATCTAGGCTGTATTATCGATTGGGCATTGTAAAAAGTTCGTCACTGATTTCGTTCCTTTTCCCTTTTCTCTCTTCTCGCACCGCGATCGACTGATCGAAGACGCGGACGGCTGGCGAACAAATGCGGAACCACATGCGCTGCGAACGACAGCCCGCGAGAGACTGCCGGTTGCAATGACGATGCATCGTCTTCGACTTGGATGGGTAAAATGGATGGATGGATAGACGACGTAGCAGCGACGGCTAATCACCATGGAGCACAAATACCAACGCAACATCGTCGCGCATGAATATGTATCTTGAGACCTGCAATTTTAAAAGATAGTAAGCGCAAAATTACAAAATAACGACGCTCTGTTCTTTATCGAAGGTTAAAAGCATTCGTGATACGCCACTTTTTAAAGTCTACTTATAGCATAATTAAAGGAGTATATACGCTACTATGATTTCTAATATGTACATGCAGAAATTCGTGGAAACTATTGGACTAAATGAGCATAAACGGAGCATCAAGTTTGACGCTCAGCTGATAACGTGAAAATATTTCTTACGTAACTATGAGGGTGGGTCTGTGCGGCCTTGAAAAGAACAATAGGTGGAGTGCATACCTTTTGGTCATATTGGACTCGTCGATATGTCTGCTTTACAATGAATGGTCTTTGTATAACACTCCCATTGAAGCTAAACTATACGAAACGATCGTTTTGAAACAGATGAATCAGAGATGACATTTTTGGCTACCTGTTGAGGGCCAAATTACATGTCCTAACATATGGCAACCAGTTGAGCTAGATAAGATACGCGAATAGTAATACGCTGATTAATTTGTGTATTAAAACGGGACCAAAACCTGACATCACAACCGTATCGATAATATTACTCGTTTTAAATAGTAATACCGAACGAGGGCACTGAAAACTGTACCGTTTCCGTGCAATACTAAAAAAACAACCCGATCATCCTCCGAGTTTGCATTTCTGAATCATCACGCAAGTGTAAAAACTCGGTCAAAGACTTCAAACAAGCCAACTTTAATATTCCTATTGCTCTACGTATGTAAAGGTCCTTAATGTTCTTGGAGTTAGAATTCCCTTGCGAGAAGAGTTGCGAGAAAAGTGAATTTCTTCTAAAAAACTGTAATTACTCTAAACTAGCGAATTGCGGGGGCATATAAACGCAGTGGCCACCATGGCCATGCCCTAACGCTTCCGGTAGGTCCGTCAGAATTAACCTAGACCTTGTTGGTAACTCGACCAGCGGAACCACGTTCACAAAGGTGCAGCTGCAGCTGCAGGCCTAGACGAGTCATAATCTCTGGCAAATGTATCATAGCTTTGCGACTTCTCCTGCCAAACTAGAGCGGCATATGCTAAAGATAGGTTGGGGGATCGGCGTGTGTACCTACAACCGACGCGAGGAACAAGGGCGACCTTGGCCTTAGGAGTTTATATAACGAGGAAGCGCGAGAATCATGAGCTCAGTCGCGTCGTTCGGTTCGATCCATCGACTTGTCATTTCGTTAAGCCAAACGGGGATACATGCTTCCTAAGTGCATCGTCGCTCTGGTTTACAGACAGCCTCACGCTTCTCTCCAAAACTTGCACCAATCCAATTGTTCAATCGTGACGATCAAACACGTGACTCTGTAAAACTCGAGGTCTTCCTGTACGTTCAATTGTAATAGAAGATAATTGGTCTTGGTTCGCAGCTAATCTGATCCGATGCTCTCTACCTGGGAACAGTAGAGGACCAATCGAAAGATCAGGAACAGTGGTTTTGAGAAATTGAATGTGATAATTAGTTCACTGGTACTATTTTACCAACTTCGCCAATAATCGTTTGTTGTATTGGAAATTTCCAATGATCATAATGACATCGATCGAGAGGGGATCTCTGGGCCAGTGAAGAGTGCACCAGATCAGTAGATAATTGGAAAGATAACGAACAATAGTGCAGCACTCGTAGATCGTTGAAGGTGGAACGTTATGTAGCAGCGATTGAAGGACAAAGTGAAACGCGGTTCAATCGTTTGAACATGTCTACGGTGAGTAGCGACAAGTGAAACTTCCGGTGTCCGCGGTGAAGTTTAAACTTTCGGTACCGGAGAAACTGCACGGCAGAAACGAATGATTCGATCTGGAAATAACAAATGATAGGAACATTATTTGAAATGTTGAATATTTTAAATTAAAAAATTTAAAATTCGAACTTTGAAATTAAAAACTTCCCAATGTTCCAACTTGATTCTAGTACACGTGACAATGCAACGATTTTTGATACCGCGATCCGCTTTCCGTGGTCCATATCTTAGAATTCCCATCGTTGCTGTTTCCGGACGATACTACGTCGGAGATTGATTACAGAAAATGCGTGTCCAGGTAATGCAGCGAGTTTAGAATTGGAAAAAGGCGATGCATCTGATTTTGCTCTGGGCGTTGGTCGCCCTAATTGGACAAGCGGAGTGCAAATGCAGCCTAGCGCGGATTGTAGATGACGAACGTTCGATCGCCTACGTCTGCACTCATGGCAACCTGAACGACCTCGATGAGATATCCACTGAGGCAGATTGGATAGAGTTCACGGTGTCCCGGATTCATCTTATCGCGGACAATGCATTCTCGCGCTTCAAAAACCTCAGAAGGCTCTCATTCTACAATTGCCACATCAACTTCATCAGTCCGGATGCATTCTCAGGGTTGGATAACTTGGAGTGGCTGATATTCCACGGGACAAAGCTCCACATAGCCAGATCAGCTTGGTTCCGCCCTCTGACAAACCTGAAGAGACTTATCCTGAATAGGTAAATTGTACTTTAACACAGACTCAAGATTTGCACCCCAATTCCGTGCAATAGACTCTTACGTTATCCGAAAGGATTATAATTACCTTCTACGTGTTCCTCATAAACTAATTCGAAATAGAAAACGGATCAAATTTGACGTAAGATCGTTAACGTTAGCCAGTACAGTTTCTGGGATCTATTTCGGTTATGTAGATCAAATTCAAGGGTAAATCATCGCCAGGGTCGGCGCAAGGTTGATTATATAAAAAGAGCCTAGCGATGTTAACGACCCAGTTGTAAACCTGATTGATAATTCGAAATGTATTCCAAGAAACGCATCGTGGGCCGAGATTATTCGCATGGGACACGCGGAAGCGCGATGTTTCCTTCTTTGCACGACGTCGGCGCTCTTGTTGTCTTCGTGCACAATTCACGGTTACGTAAAAATGATAATGGATCTCGTAACCGTTGCAACGCATGTCGGGATTGTTTACAGATGCGGCCTGGTGCACGTCGAGCCGGACAGTTTTCGCATGCTGCCGAGATTGGAAGTCCTTGGTATACGTGACAATGATCTGGACTGTTTACCGACCGAGGAACTGTCTTACTTACGCATGCTTAAAACAGTCCGCATCGATGGTAACCCCTGGCTCTGCGAGTG
This sequence comes from Xylocopa sonorina, assembly GCF_050948175.1. Lineage (NCBI taxonomy): Eukaryota > Metazoa > Arthropoda > Insecta > Hymenoptera > Apidae > Xylocopa > Xylocopa sonorina. The sequence continues at coordinate 11,303,702 of NC_135201.1, read as the reverse complement.
TCGAAGGAAACTCGACGAATACTTCCGATCCCGATCTATCGTCCAGGAAGTCGAATGTACAACGCAGATCAGCGTCTGCAAGGCGTATCAATGCATGACTCCGATCGGATTTCCAGTTCTTCCCTCCGTTCTAACTACAGAACAATTGTACAATTTTAATAGGGTGAGCCTCGTTTGCTTTTCTTCTTACGTCTGTGTACTTCTAACAAGTGGTTTCAATTACAGGAGCGCACGATGGTCCGTGGCAACGAATTCGAAACGAACATTCTGACTTCCTTGGACAGACTTCCAGATAAAACTACTTGGATACAAATTTCTGGTTTGGCGATAGATACGCTGCCAAGGTACGCGTTCTTTCGGTTCGGGAACAGCTTGAGAAGCTTGGAACTGACTGACTGCGGGATCACCACGATCGAGGGCGAAGCTTTCGCAGGTCTGCACAAACTGCAACGGCTCTCTTTAGTCGGCAATCGATTCCCAGTCTTGAGCGCCAATTGGTTCAGAGATCTCGTCGGTCTTCAGCAGTTGATTCTGCAAGGAAACAAAATCGAACGGATAGAGAATACCGCGCTATGGCACGTTGGCGACACTCTGCGACATCTCGATATTCGAAACAATCTGCTTCGATGCGTCCCCATCGAGGAACTGGCTGAATTGAAGAAGTTAGAGAGGCTAGACGCCACGGGGAACCCTTGGCTCTGCTCTTGTCGCAGGGATCTACAAAATTTCCTTACCAGAAAGAACGTTGGATTCGAGATAAACTCGGGTCGATGCTACGAAAACGAAAACGAGATTCCAGATGGCAGCAGCGGCTGGGGCCAGCAACAGGTACCGCCAATTTCAACTCGCATGCGCAAGATTTGAATTGCAAACCAACGATATCCTCGAATCGATTCAAATCGAGTGCTACAAGATCGATAATCGAAAAATTGATTTCAGATCGATATCAACTCAGAAAGACTAAACTAGGAAAGTCTTGAGAATATGTAAAAATAATGATTACCTTTACTTGTTTGCAGATGACCGTGCACAATACTTCCGTCGCAGCTGGAAAAGTGCAATGGACGACTTTCGATGAGAGCGTTAAAGAAACGAACGTATCGATAGTTCGACCGCCACCGTCTCTTTCACCTCCTCCTCCTCCAACCGAGACTCATGCGATCGTCACATCTCCGCCTCCCATTTATATGGGATCGTGTTACCCGGAAAAACACCATGACAGTTCAAAATCTCTGTATACCTGTCGAGCCATCACGTCGATCGAGGAATTGAACGTGATACCGCCAACAGTGGACACGATCCGCGTAATCCAGTCGAACGTGAGGAAAATACCCGAGAACACTTTCGCGCGGTTCGATGGCTACCTATCGAAACTCGAACTTCGAGACTGCGGCATTCAGATGATCGAGCCCCGCGCTTTTTCGAATCTCCATAACTTGGTATACCTATCGCTTCGAAACAATCAACTGGAATCGATAACTGCGGACACGTTGCAGGGTCTTAACAACTTAAGACACCTGGACGTGTCGCATAACAACATACATCGAATCACGAACGACGTGTTCGAACATTTACCTTATCTGAATAGCCTGGATGTATCTGACAACGCGATGAATTGTATCGGCGTCGAGCACATGGCCCAACGTCTGCGCTACTTGTCGTCCCTGGATATCTCGAACAATCCCTGGAGTTGCTTGTGCGGAACTAAATTGGCAGAATTCTTGAATACCCGTAACATAAAGTACGATGCGGATTCGTTGCTGTTGAAGGAGGACTGCTACGCGTCCACGAAACCGGAAGTGGTCACCAGCCCGCCAATTCCAACGACAACCAGCGCTCCTATCCGGAACGAGACCATAGAAGGTACTTGTACGCCTCGCGAAGTCGCTGCAGAGATTCGATATCAATGCACCGGTGGTAATCTGTTGCTGTTGCAATCGATACCGCCAGAGGTAACTGCGATCGAATTTTACGACGGATACTTACCACGGCTACCACCTAACAGCTTCTCGAAATTCGTCAACTTACGTGAGTTAAACATAAGAAACTCTGGTCTGAGCACCGTGGAGCATGGCGCGTTTAACGGTTTGAATAAACTGGAGAACCTGACGATCCAGGATAATCCTCTGGAAATGATTGGATCCTCCTGGTTTGTCTTAGAGAATCTGGACAGACTAGATCTGCGCGGTAATTCGATAAAATATATCGAACCAGGATCGTTTCGATACTTAAATCGACTCACGTATTTGAATCTCGAGGGGAACGATTTGAAATGTATCTTCACCAGCGATCTGAACGATATGCCGAATATATACATCGTTGAATTCTCCGGAAACCCCCTGAAATGGAGATGCAGAGTCGAGTTGGAACAGTTTCTAGAGGCTCGAAAAATTAGGTTCATAAAAATCGAGAACTCCTGCGAGGGTAAAAAGTTGGTAAGAAACCTGCTACTGCAAAATAAGACGGATGGTTCATTCGATTGTCCATCCGAGTGTTCAATGGCTACTAACAATTATCGACAGTTGTTCGTACTGTTTATATTACCATTGCTAATAATACTGCTACATTAAGTGACGTTAAATTAAATACTTACTTATACTTCCTAATGGGAGACAGCACTGGATATCTTACATACGTCCATTTTTACGTACATTTCTACTCTGAAACATCTGTGTCACGTTTTCAGTGGATGTAATATGGCGTCACATTTAATTAAGCTTCCATGAGACTCCTATAGGTGGTATAATAATATGTGTTCATCCTCTGCGAAACTAGTTTTGCGTATCTGTTAAAATAATCGTTAATAAATGTTATTAGTTTTTTAAATAACCGCAAAACACTTACGTTAAAAGGAAGCGTGACGAAATTCCGTGATGCTTAGCAGATGTAACGCACATTGAGATTAACGATTAATTACGGATGTTAGCTGCCGACAGGGACCAGCGGAAATCGGGAATATATTCCGAATTGTATAATTATACCTTTATTTAACTTATTATGTAATTAACTGTTTACTGTAACAATATGTGCCATATTGTATTTTAGAAATTAATTTATTTTTGTAAAAATTAAGCGCACATCATTTGTGCAGACGTATTTATTGTGAAACATTCATCGAGGAACTTCTCCTTCAAAGTTAAACGTTCTCCACGTTTTTACTGTGATCAGTTTCTAGAAAAAGATAAAGAAATGATATTGAAAGCAGCTATACATATGTGTACACAGAATAGATCAGCGCGGCATTAATTGACTTGTGCTTAAATAGTTGTGGTTTGCAATTGCATAAATAAATATTTTATTGTAAGCAGATATGACCTTTATCTTTTGTATTTCTTCGTTGAAGATATTTTCTGCATTGTTTCTATTAATCCATCGATGTATTTGTAATTAGAAAATCCACAAATTTTCGTTATGTGAGCAAGAAGACAACACGTGCCCGGCTAGCTCAGTCGGTAGAGCATGAGACTCTTAATCTCAGGGTCGTGGGTTCGAGCCCCACGTTGGGCGGTTTCTTTTTGTTGTTTTTTTCCATTCTACATTTTACATACAAAGAAAAATTCAGTTACAATTGTATCAATAAGTTGTACGATTGATCTTTTATGTTAAATTGGTTAAAAATTGTTCTCGAATGCATCTACTACATATAAATGTTTAAAAAAAAATGTCCTCTACACATTAGCAGAGCGTGGTTTCGATCCACGGACCTCTGGGTTATGGGCCCAGCACGCTTCCACTGCGCCACTCTGCTTTGGTGTTAACATCTCTTTTAATATTGCAATTCTTTTTGTTAATTTTAATGTTGGACTAAAAAAAATGTATACTCATTAATTACTATCACTTTCTCATACTCTCTTCAAGAACAATACAAAATAATAATTCCTTCGTTAATACACATAGAATTTTGAAAGCTGATGGGCACAGATAAACAAAAATTAATGATTGCAACGAAGTAAAGAAATATTTGTCGATTAAGCAACAGAATAAGCGTTCGCCTATACACTTGTTGACCTACAATCCTGCAATCGTATATCGACTCTGTAATTTGCAATGCTGCAAATTTCGCAGGGAACAAATACCTCAACAAAATGTAATTGATTACGAAAGCCACGCAGTCCGATTAACAAATAAATATACTTTCAACATGTTAAAAAATATTTGTAGACAGAATATTTCTAACAACTGAATCAATTTATAATTTATTTCACTTTATTGTAAATATATAAGTACACATATGTAAAAGACTCTTATTCTATTGTTAATAAGTATCATGTCCTTCCTATCCTATAAAATACAGTCGTTCACCTCAAATTGTAGCTATCATTTATTCCTTTCTCTCTAAAAATGACCCAATATATTATTAACTTCCCCAAAGAAGAATGAAGACAATGAAAATATTCATGAAAAGAAAGAACTTCGCAAAAATTCACAATCAGCATCGTCAGCGGTGCCAGATTTTATTGCGTGAAACTCAGCATTGCAAAACGTAACGCTCAAACACGTGACAGTGTTCCCTATAAAAACGAAATTCAGTCGTTCAATAATTAATCAAAGTTTGAAAGTCACGAAGGTAACAACGACGGAATAATGGAGTTCAACGCGTGCTTCCTGTTCCTACTGCTGAGCGCCACTCTGATCCAGGCTAATCCAGCTCTGAAGACCACTGAGAAGAAGTCGTTAACAGAGGAGAGTAAAGCAGACGCCTCAAAGGAGAATCTGAAAATCGAAGAAACTGGTGAGGACAAGGACAGATCGAAAAAAGCAGCGTTGTGCCTTCAGATAGATCCAATACCTTCTCAAACAGTTCAGACTACCTTTAGCGAACACCAACTTGGTCTTCAGAATATCCCATTGGTGATGCAAGCTCAATCCGTTCCTCAGCAACTCCAATCTCTTAGCATCGTCCAACCTGTTGCTCCAAGTTTGTCTCAGGCGAATATAGTAGTCCCGCAGCAAATGATTCAACCTTGCCCACAGGCTAACATGGTTCTTCCTCAACAAGTAGTGAATCCTGTCCAAACTTTGCAAATTGTTCAGCCTCCCACTCAACTCTATGGTCAATCCGCTTCATCTGTGAATATAATCCAATCCACACCACAGAACAAGGGCTTTCAAATTGCCCAGAAGCCGAAACCTAAGCCTAAACCAACTGCACATAATGTAGAAGAAACAGAGTCTGTCAAGGAACTACCTAAGCCTATGCGTATGGAGAAACAGCCAATGCCTTTGCCAGCACCACAAGAATCTTTATCAATGATGCCGATTGTCCCCACCTATCAGCAAGAACAAATGATGTTAATTCCTGAAACAGAACAAGCTACATTTATCCAAATTCCCTCTCACCCTATATCAGGCTGTAGTAATCCTCTCCATGGACTTATGACAGAATGTACTTGTCAGAAGATGGATTCGTCAGCTCTAAATATGATGCCAGTCGCTTCCTATCCAGCAACATATGCTTCGATGACGATGCCTCATATGGTAGCAAATGTGAGTGGCTTGTAATTAAATCCTTCAAACGCATTATTTAATACGATGATTAATTGTTTGTATTAACTGTTTACAGCAAGTAAAACTGGGACCTCAAGCCAGGACGAAAACGTATGTTAACGTGAACATTCCTCATTCTCATACCTATCAACCGCCTTATACTTCACAGTCTTATGCTCCACAAGAGCCAATATATCAACAAAAGACGTACACGAGTGGATTGAACTCTGAGTCGAGTTCATACGCAATCCATGAATTAGCCGATAACTCCTACGCAAGTAAAACATCCCTGCCTTTTCTCACAATCAATGCCTTTCCTTATACGCAAAGAGCCGCGAATCCCATGCCACTAACGGAGCTCTCCGAGAATTCTCTGATGTCCCACAAAGTACCTCGTGAAACTGACTCCGACCAACTATCGCCAGAAAAAACGCAGATCAAAGAGAACGAAGGCAAAGCTACGCTGATTGATGGTCGACGCAATGTAAGAAGTAACAAGGAAGAGGCAAAGGAGGCAAAGGAGTCAAAGAACCAAAAGAAACAAATGTAACTGAAAAATAGAAGATTTACAGAAAAGTAAATTTTGTATGCTATATTTTTGTACTTTCATGAATTTTTAATTTGTACATGTGTCAGATGACACGATTAATAAAACGAAGATTTGTAAATGAAGATACAATTATAACAAGTTACTTATTGTTTATATAGCAATCTGATGAAGAAGTTTCCTTACCAATATCTTGGCAGCTATTATTTAAACAGATAGAATTGTCTCTTGGTATAATGAGAAAGTTCTTTAAAGAAGATTCTTGTAGATATTTCTGTAACGTAGGTATGCTCATCTGTACGTATGAACACTTGCAGGACACAGTTGTTCCAATACTCTCTTCACTCGCATTCGGGTCTTTCAGGATTAAAATTAAATACCAATTATTCATAAACCATAAAAATTACATTTATAAAGCGTAGATGCAATAAATCTATACCATCAATAAGTTTCAAGTCCTCTTCCAAAATATCTTTATCGATACTAATCCACCTTAAGATATTTTCTCGAGTCGTGGAATTTACACGTTTTAAAATGTACTTAATATTCTTTTGAAGACTATCTTGATAAGGGAATGCCATTTGTTTCAAAACTGATTTATCTATGGACCAATCACTGCTTTCGTCTCCTTTACATTTGCAACAAGTACAACTGTCTGGATGATCAGCATTTCTACATTCTTCATTATAACGAGGAGTTAAAAATTTGTCGATTGAAGTTATATACAATTAAGAAAGGAAAAGTAAAGATTATAATTACCCTCAGACTTCAAACAATAACAACATTTGCAGTCTACTACTTGATGGCTGCTTATTATGTTGGAGATGAGAGTTACAGCAGACTAGAAAAGGTTTGTTTTTATTAGATGTGGAATTATTAGGAAAATTAATTATAATAAAATCATACATATTGTAACTTAATATCCGTAGCTCTTGTGTACGTATATTTATAATATTTCCTAATTTTGTGATGCGATGGCAGAGAAGTTTCTTTAGGTTTCTTGAAAAGCTTATATGGAATGTTCCAATACTCGTTTTTGCAACGATCACCTTCGTATTTCGCAAAATACCACTTATGATCCACTATGTACGGTCTGACATCTATATTCTCCTGCTCTAAAACTTGTGATATCAACATTCGTTTAACTATCTGCAAACAATTATTATTAAATGAATATTATTAAAACTGTTACGTCTCATATGATTACCTTTGCAGCTGGATGGCCAATGCAATTCCCAAATATTCGAAGTTGTCTTAACATAGGACTCTTCTTCAATGTGTACAAAATATTCACCATTCCATCGTCTGTAATTCTATTATACGAGATATCAAGAGTTAAAAGCTTGGAGGATGGAATGGCAAAACTTAGACTCCTAAAAATTACTGAATGTAGTCAAACAATTCTTGTACAAATTCTTGCCTTTCCAAACACACTAAATACCTCGCACCATGATCAGTTATGATGTTTCTATGTAAAATTAAAGTTTTCAGAGCCGGCCTTTTTATCAACCACGCGCATATGTGGTCGATACCGTGATCACCAATATTGTTGCAGCCTAAGTCTAACAAGTGCAACCAGTTGTTGCATTTCGCGTTGCGCATCATGCTCTCGATATCATGGCAACTGAAGTTATACTTTTGCAAATGTAATGCCGCCAGGGTAGTATTATGCTGTGAAGAGGAACGTAATTAAACTGGATATTAAAAAAGTGATAGAAATATGAAATTACTTTGAGCATGTGACCGATAAGATCAGCGAAGTGAGTAGAATCAAAGTAATACATGAATCCAGGATTAGGTCGACTGATATCCAATCTTTTCAGAGTTCTATTACTAAGTAACTGATCCGAACTCAACGTCATTACAAAGTAGATTAAACCAGAAGCTGTTTGATTCACGTCTGCAACGTTTAAACTTTGCATGTGTGTATTTTTCAATAGAAACAATGCGACATTCTTAGATGCCTGTAATCAATTATTTTGTTAGTTTTCAATCAATAATTTGGATCAATAAAATATTTTTGAAAGTGTCAGCCACCTGATCTCCAAATTTGTTTGCTCGTAAGTTCAGATTTCTTAATTCCAAGTTATTTCCTACTTTCAGCATGTAATTAATTCCGATATTAGCAATATTATTGTTTCCAATATCCAGTTCTTGAACATTTTTATGCAACTAACATAAAAATATTAATTGAAAAGTAATACTTAATAGTAATTCTCTCTTTTAATGATAATTGCCTTACCAAAAAATGATCGATCAAATTTATGAAGCCAGGATCCGTTATATTATTGCTGGCCAAATTAAGACGAGTGATGTTCTGATTTTTTCTAAGAAAAATCAATAGTGCTGGTATGTCAATGTCTTGAAGGCATCTCCTGAAATTTGTTCAGAGCGTATGTAGGAGATTTAATAAGAAATTTTGAAAGTGTAGTTTCTACTTTCTTCTAACCCAATTTTCTCATGTACTACATTTCCACGCATATCGAGCACTTTTTCTGTATTGCAGATCGTGTGGCAGAAGCATTTAAAGAAACGCTGATTAAAAATCTTCTGAACATATAGGGATCTCACATTTTGCTGGTCACTAATTAAATCGACTTTTTTACAATCTATGCATGAGGATGGACATTGATATTTATTGAATGTCATGATTCATCAATCAACCTTTGCAATTTCTCAAAGAGAACTCCTTAAAATTTTTCATTCAACTATATATATCCAATAAAAATAGCACTTGAAATGATCATACTTCAAGCAAGTCAGGCACAATTGTTTTATGGGAGTTTCATACATAGGTACACACATCCTTTTTTTACCTGGAAATATGACAGACGATTTTTTCTTCAAAAAAGGGGAAGAAATCGAAGTTGTTCCACTGGAAGTAATGTTCGAGGGTAACTAAAAAAAGAAAGATATGTTAGTAACAAAGACAAAAAATTATTGTTCAAATATACACATATGCACTTACCAACAAAAATTAATGTGCAATATTTCTTAGTATACTGCCAAATGGATCCAATTTCTTTCGAGCAAAACGTACAACTATTACCATTATCGCAAAGTGACAAATGGCTAATCTCTGCTCGTATACTCGATATGGTTACATTAACGACTACAGAAACGGGTCTTGCATTTTTTAAATATCGAAAAAGAGCTCTGTCGTTTGACGAATACTTGACGTACTTAAAAGACTTGGCGGAATCTAAGAACTTAGATTTCAATGAAATGAAGTACAAGATGCAGACATGCGGGAAACCCAGACGAGCTACTTGATTTATAAGTTCCACAAACGTTATGTACAACCTTTATTTCTTTAACAGTAGTTTACAGTGTGTTGAATGTTACACTTATTGTAATCTAGAATCCTGAAATCTGTTTGGATTGCGTGGCTGCTTTACAATAAATGGAGACGTTGAAAATCTCTGGCAGAATATAATTTCTTGACGTTTGATTCTCTTGTTCTTTTATCTTGCGCGAAATTCTGAAACTTGCGAAGTGATTTAATGCTTGCACAAAACCTACTTGAAAATCATCAGATGTCAGTAGTCTAATGATTTTTGGCATCGAGCGATAAATTTTTATGCATTATCTGGCGACAGATCGAACCAATTTTATCGAATCACGAAAAACTGTATGCGAAGTAATAAGTTAATGCGTAAATTTAATAATATACAAATTACACGAATATACATAATAAAACTGCCGAAAATAAATAAGTTTTACGATACCTTCCACTATCATTTAATTACAAGGCACGTGAATCACAAAAGAATCAGTGTACGTTCTCAATTGTATTACCAATGAAATCCCCAGAGGCCAATTTTACAGAACGACTCTTTTGCGCTTCTCGGAGTATCAAAAATAAATTAATATAAGGAGAAACAACTGAGGAACGTTAATGACAATATATGGTAAAATCGGGTATATAAAAATATTTCAACAATTTTCGTTTCGTGTTGACAAATAATGAAGAACAATATTGTTCCTCGATATGCAGGGAGATAAATACTTTCTTCGTGCTATTACCTCTTGTCCTTCGCTACAAAATATACTTTTATATATTCTGTTGGATCCATTTTAAGGCAGCTCTAATATTGCCAAGTGTGACGCGACCAAGGAAACTCGCGATTAATTGATACTCCGGCATGGTACGTCTTCCGCAGGATCTTGTGGAGAGTGACCTATTTAAAGAATTCTTTCTTGCAATTCCTTGACCGTTCTCCTCGTACAATATATCAGGCAGCTGCAGTATAGGACTCCGTCCTTCGCAAAGTACTTTTGTGGTTAAGCACAGAAGCCATTGCATCACCTGTTAAAGAAAAACTACATTAAGCGAATAGTCGGTGAAATATACAAATATGCCCGTATCTATAAAATAAATGAAGCTACCTCGTTACTGGACGGTAACTTCCCTTCGCTTCTGAACCAAGCACTAGGTGCCCACAAGTGCAACTGTACTATAGTTGCTGCAGTCTCTGTATCAAGTCGCTGAAATCGGAATCATGTCAGTAATTGATAAATTCTAAGACAGAAAGTTACATTTAATCATGAACTAAAATGTACCTTGTACAAACTTCTCGATAATAGATTCTTTATGAGCACAGAAATAATTGTTGTTACATGGTCCGGTAAAGGTGGGAGATCTGTCTCCTTGTAATCGTGATTCTTAAGGGAAGTTCCTTCGTTGTCATTGTGAAACGGATTTTTCATGCCAAATATTTCGTAAGCTATTGTTCCGACTGTCCAAAGGTCCGCCTTTGTATAATTTATACTGGTGAACGGGCCAGGTTCCGCTGTTATCACTTCCGGCGCCATCAAAGCGGCATTGCCGCCTTTGTCGATGTCATGAGTGTTATAAGGCAGGTATAACCCATGGCTTTTATCCGCCAAACAACACCCAAAATCTGTGATCACCAGGGATGGACAGTTATCCCCTTCTTCCGACAAGTCGAGCAGAATATTGTCGCTCTTCAAGTCGCTACATTTTTACGGACAAAAAAAGTATACGTATGAAACGTAATATGGATTGGTCGACACATAATGCGATAGTATTTCGTACAAACGAAAGGTATCGACTTACCGGTGTGCAATGCCATGCGAATTCAAATGAGCCACGCCCTCGAGTAATTGAGCAAGTAGTAATATCGATTCCCTCGTACTCAAGGTACGATCGCTCAAATATCGTTTTAAAGTGGTGTCGTATCTATAAATTGATAAGCAAGGGAATGTTAATGTAGAATGCTCGTTAAGTATCACGCGAAATACAATTATCTTCAAGTCAAGAACACCTGTATAAGATACTCAAAATCATCGTATGCATCTATTATGATTCTATTAGAACAATAAAAATGCAATACATAAATATCAAATTATACTGGTGGTCCTAACTATAGTTTTTAGAGTAATCAGAACCTTTTCATTAATAGAAACAAACTCATGTTCCTTCCAGATCCATGGGGATTTATACGCGCTGGCAAAGCGTCCGGATACATCCTGAGCGAACCAGGTAGAGCTGGTACTCTGTCAGCAAAAACATAATACATTGCCACGATGTTTGGATGTGGCGGTAACTTGGCTTTCCTCGCAGCCATTCTCACTTCCCAATCAGCCAATTCTTCATCCTTTAAATATTTTCTAGCTGGTACAGTTTCTCGATACATGGATCTCAGAATGGACAACGCGTTCGACTCTGCGTCGTAATTAAACATCATTTTTAATGCCAATGGAAATTGAGTCACATCCTTATTTTCTTGATCGATGTTTATTTGACTTTGATTTTTGTTGTTAGGAGAGTCATTGAATCTAGCTGCATGAACAATGGCGGAACATCCTTTCGCGATAGCAGGTCCAATTATGAAATCTTTTAAGGTCAGGGTTTTTTCTTCATCCTTTATTACCTCGCAATTTTTGTCATTTTGTGGTGCATTCCATTGTAATTTTGATATGGCTTCCTAGAAATCAAACTTTCTCTTACTAAAGCTTTCGATCTCCTTAGAATCCGTTTACAAGTAAATCGTTATTTACCCGAATTTCCCAACAGACTCCCTCCAGTTCATCGTCCTTCGTTAAGATCCCAGTGCCAGATGCCAGCGACACGCCAACCAAAGCGAAGAAAGGAGCAGAGTCTCCGCCGAAAACCAATCGACTAGCAGCCCGTCTACGCAAGTCAGCGGCTAAGGTATTGGTGACCCGTTTCAAGATATTATCAACAAATATTCGTCGAGCGTGAGCTCCCAGATAACCGAGGTGTCTTCCTGTGCCAGACACATTGCTGTTACCCTGGGGCAGGCAGCCCTGGGACTTGCCTATTTTCAAATAAAAAACCTTCAATCTCTACCAGTACATAAAAACACTTCAAAAACCTGCAAAACGTAATCACATTCAATTACGCGACACTTAAGCATAAATATAAAACGATACGACGAATCAAACAACCTTAAAATTCGAAATCGTGTCGACGAATGACACGAATAGTACGGCGATACATAATACAAAAAAAAGCATGAATTGTCAAGCGACGAAGGTTAAATCTACCTCGTAGTCCTCTGTTTTGATGATTCGCTGTATCAAGGTCCTTCAGAATCGATTAAGACGACCGAGATAAAGGCAGAGAAATAACAATGCATCGATGGTTTACTCACCTACTTGCACAACGTGTATCTTGTCGTGATATTTCCTTGGATGGCAATTAGAGTAGAAACACTCGGTATTTCTGACGGAATGCAGTAGAGCTCGACCATTTTGCACGAGACGGTAGGCCGCCGTCCGAATCGACATCTCTCCGTGTTTCTGGGCCGAGATAGCCCAGCGGGCTAAACCCCAGGAGAGACAGGCCTTCGCTGCCGAAGGCAGGCTCGTTCTTAGTAACTCGATCGTTTTTTAAGGATTCTCGGTTAACTGCGCAGAGGAGAATTTTTCAAAAGGCTCAGCTGAGTCCGTTACCCTCCCCCACCGTGGTCGTTTTCGTACTGCACTATTGGACCCTGTCGGACTGTCACGGAATCGCATACGCATTTCCATACCTATGCACACACCTATCTATACGTGGACGTTTCATAACGAATGTATCTGTAACTCGTATGGAAATAGAAATGAGTAGAAATTGAAGTATGACCATTTCGCTATATAAAATAATGGTGAAATTGCCAACTATTTAATGCAACAAACCTCAGACAACACAGCAATTTCTTGTGTATTTCAGTAGTTTCATTGTAATTCATTGTATATTTACCTATGGAGGTAAGAGAGAGAGAAAGATATATAAGAAAGCTATAAGAAAGAGTGAGATAGTTGATACTGACCTTACTTCAGAACCCCTGGCGCCATCTCTGCGAAAAGTGCTGAAACTGGTCGCACAGAGTTATCGACAGCGAAGTAAACTACTTTGTGGCGTTACCGACTTTACCGACTTCTTCATATAAGCAGACACATTCACGTCATCTATAAACAAGAGACTCTCGTTTACGACGTCTTTCAAATTTCTACGCTTTTCAAATTATTCACTTATTTCTTGACCATCAAAGAGTGCACATCAAAATTTACCTTTTGCCAAATCTAGATTTGTATTTCTAAATTTCTATTTTAATTTACCCTAATTGTAAAGACTTATTGTTGATAAATAAACTTGTTACATAAAAGCCATCCTCAGCAAAAGTTAATTAGAAGAAAATATCGTGGACAAGACGAAAATCCACAACTTACCGACTGGTGGCGCCATCTCTGCGGCGAGCGTGGAAACTATTCGACGAGTAGTTTCAGCACTCGCCACAGAGATGGCGCCACCAGTCGGTAAGTAGTTTACTTCACTGTCGATAACGCTGTGCGACCAGTTTCAGCACTTTTCGCAGAGATGGCGCTAGTGTTTCAGTAGTTCACTTCGCTGTCGATAATGCTGTGCGACCAGTTTGAGCACCTTTTACGGAGATGGCGCTAGGAGTTCTTGAGTAAGGTCAATATCAACTATCTCACTCTTTCCTATAATTTTCTTATATATTTTTCTCTTTCTTTCTTTTAAAGCGGGAAATATAAAATAAATTAGAATAAAAATATTAAAATATATATCCTGACGACACAATTTTGTCACAGTAAGAATATTGTGTTGTCACTTGCACCACGTGATATTATATATTTAAATACTAGATATTGTGCAATTTGAATGGAAGAATAGCTTTTAAACATCTATTGTATATCATTTTGAGTATAGATACGATTGTTCGATCCTAGAATCGACAGCTTTAGAAAATGATGCATATAAACGTATCTATAATCAACTGTATGAATCGACTGATATCGATTTAAGGATCAATCATTTCTTAACTTTATTTACAGTTATAACAGCACGTTCTGAGAATCTCTGCGTTATCGTTTGCGTCTGAAACTCGTGGACAATTCACGGATTCGACGTGGGACTTAAAGATGGCGCGCGATTACGGTGTCAGTCGCACGTTATGCGTGATTATTCTATGCATGAAAAAAATACGTGTAGTTTGACAGGTTTCACTTGCATCGAGGAACATATCACGGGAATCCAGGGAAAGTTTTCGAAGTCGAACGAAAAAAGAGCTTCGGATAATTGTTATGGAAACCGAAAGGCGATCAGACCTGTACGAGGAATGGAAGAGACGGGTAAATAGCGGTGGTTTGCCGCAAATGTTGCAATTCGTTTTCGAGCAGATGAAAATAACGACAGTAGAATAATTTTTCATGTATCGTTAAAAGGACAGGACGCTGACGTGTATTTTTATTAAATTAAGAATCGCTTACGCTGTTGTATTGTCTGTTGTCGGTTCGAGTTCATCAATATTAATTTTTGATGACTCATTCATAATAGGCTTACTCTAAATGACCTTATGTTTGCTTCCATTTAGCGGCGATTTAGTTATAGAAATTGTTGTACGTTATCGCAGGCATTTCTTGGTCCGCTTCCTCAAGGATTTCTCAGACTAGAGGAGCGCAATGCTCAGCAACAGCAGGAGGCAGCGGATCAACAGGCTGCCCTTGCGCTTCACCAGCTGCAAATGCAGAACATGCCGGCTATGCACGAACCTCATGTCGGTAGACTTAGTATAACAATTGTTCAGGTAATTCCGGGATTTTCATGTATACCGACGAGTGAGTTCAGTCTTACGCAGTAGCAATATATATATTTTGTAATAACAGTTTTGTTCATAATTTCAAAAAGATACTTCCTGCAGGCTAAACTAGTGAAAAACTACGGAATGACGAGAATGGACCCCTACGTAAGATTAAGAGTAGGTCATGCTGTGTACGAAACACACACATGTTCGAACGGAGCTAAAAACCCACATTGGAATAAAGTTATTCAATGGTGGGCGATTTGAATCATTTGTATTATTATTTATCTGTCTGTTAGATACTCTTTGCATCTGGCTTAATTTTTATTATTCAGCTATTTGCCACCAGGAGTCTCACACATATACGTAGAAATTTATGACGAGTGTTCTTTTGTAATGGACGAGTTGATTGCGTGGGGTCACATAGACATTCCATCACAGGTTATCCAAAAAGGGGAGACCCATGAAGACTGGTATATGCTTAGCGGAAAACAAGGAGACAATCAAGAGGGAATGATAAATTTAGTTTTTAGTTATACGGTAAAAATTGTTAACATTCGATCGACCAACGATTTTTTTCGTTATCATACCTTTCGTATAAATATTTGATACATTTTAATAGACCAAATGCCATCCATACATGAGTGCCCCTCCGGTTATGATGGTTTCTTCTTCGACAATGTTTGGTATGACACCGTATGCACCTGTAAACGTTTATACGGCACCACCTACAGCCGCAGTACCACCTGTTGCACCCAGTGCTCTGCCTGCTGCTGAAGTCGAATTGAAACAGGTAGAAATAATTTTCTGCTTTCTACGGCGCAACAATTTCTATAACTGTATGGTGTTCAGATTTCAGAGATGTTCCCAAATGTGGACAAAGAAGTAATTAAATCAGTCTATGATGCAAATAACGGGAAAAAGGATGTAACCATAAACTCATTACTCCAAATGTGTGAATAAGTCATTTTCTATTGCAAATCGCTATTTGATTCCAAAGGTCATATTTGTATTTTCTGCTATGCTGTATTTTATTTTAAAATGTAATATATATTTGCGGATTATTGCCATGCATTTTATGGTATTTAAACATTTAGTGATTTTAATATAAGTATATCTAGAGAACGAGATATTGGGCAGGGAAATATATTTTTTTAAAAATATTTCTTTTTATCTTGCAATATTTTCACTGATCCTCTTTTACACTTTTTCTTTGTTTTATATATATAAAACCATACGTGAGAAACTTTCATTTCCTAGATCGATACTAAAATTCCATATTCTTTAAGATCTCTGTTTTGGTTTATACATATGATTCATAAAAAATATATCATGTATATATATATAAGTATTTAACAACTACAAATTTTTATGTTTAGAATTATAAATGGAAAAACAATTATACTCCTACATGTTTAAGCAAAACCTATCGTTAAATGCTAAAATAAACTCGATATAATTTCGGTTAAAATACAATATTAACTAAAAATGGAATGATGACTATAGTTTCTGCTGTGCAGTTGCAAAAGGTATTTGTAATTTTTCTATCGAATGTACAATATATTAATAACAGATCTATATAGTGTTAAATGCTTTAATAAACTGTATAAGTTCTTTTTACCCTCACCTTACAGTAAGTAAAAGATTTTTTTAAACGATATATGCGTATATCACTCTAAATGAGATAAAAAGATCAGTCATTTTAAGCTTATACTAAAAATATTACTCCATTTATTATATTTATAATTACCCTTTATCCTTTACGAAATCCTTATACCAAGACAATATTTTGTACCATATAATAAAGTCTTTAATATATACTTACTGACAAAAATTGAAAAATAGAACAATTTTATGTAATTCAGTCAATATGTATTATCAAAAGTGACTTGAATATTATTTAAGAGTATGAGAAAAATATAACTTCACCAAGCAATGATAAGAATTATGTGAAGTGTACTATAATATATGTAAATAAAGACACATTGTCTTTTGTAACTTTTGTCAATAAGTATATCTAGTACATTACAAACTAACTCGACCATAAGTAGAAATATGTACTTTGCCAATGTGGCAAATATTTTGTCACTGGATCTGCTAAATATTTAGCCAAAGGCACTTTATCAGAAAGTGCTGTAAGGAGCGAATATATTTTGATACAACTATATTTATCATAAAAGGGAGATTTTAATATATAGAGGAGCACAGCAACCCTTCGTCTGAAGATTTCTTTCTCTTCTTCTTTGCTAAACGATATGTTTTTGGCTCCATTGTTTATTAACTTCAAGCTATAAAGGAAAATTTGGTTTTTGTAGAAATGAGCTATTCAGCTATGTTTAATTGTAATATATTGTAGTAAAATGGTTACCTGAGTAAATCAATGGCTAATGACAATAACCATGGGGGCCAATGTTTCTCTCCAGTAACGGATATACATCCCAAATGGAATAATGGTTTCAGAATATAAAGAGTCTATAAACGAAATGCAATCTATTAATGAACCTGTATTCTTTTTTCTATACAACATTTAAATTCATTCGAATGTAGCTACATTCTTACCTCAGCTAACATTAAATTTTTTTCAGATGCAGGAGACTTGTTTAAGTTGTCACTGTTATTTACATTGGAAGACAAAGGTTCCCATGAACGCATATGTGGCAAATTGGCACCTCTTATGCTCCTAATAACTTTGCCAGATCGTTTTAATGTAAATCCTTCCTTTACCTCCTCTACATCCGGCTCTTTTAACTTTTCTCTATTAAGCGGTTGTATCGGTGGATTTTTTGTTATTCGTTCTTTATATAAATGAACCAACAAGAGTCTTAACACTGTCCTGC
The DNA here is from genome assembly GCF_050948175.1 of Xylocopa sonorina. NCBI lineage: Eukaryota > Metazoa > Arthropoda > Insecta > Hymenoptera > Apidae > Xylocopa > Xylocopa sonorina. Next base: position 11,285,757 of record NC_135201.1, on the reverse strand, counting down.
CAAAGGATCGGTCGTAATAATCATCAGTCAGTAAATATCAGTTTCCAACTAGCTTAAATATCCTTACAAGCTTAAGTCTAAGTTCATAAACTTACTTAAATATTTGAATGGTAGTGATTATGAACCACCTGCCGCTAGAACCCCACAATTTCTTTGCAGAGATCTCAAAAAGTGCCTCCGTGTATTCCACCACTGTCAGCCAAATTTTTATTTTTGACTCGAATTGGGCAAATTTCAAATGTACCCGTTTTCCACTGTACATTAACAAGTCGTTGAAGAGAACGACTAAATTTGACAAGGAGTATAATAGCTCGGACACAAAGGTGGAATTGTTAAACTGACCTAGAGACAATTCAGTCGAAGAGAAATTAAGAATATCATTGTTATGTTAAAAAGAATCACTTTTTCTAACCAGCTGTGAAGTAAGGTAGAAATTGAACGGTATTTTCCACGTCGGATAATAATTGTGGATTTTCTATGACCCATTTCTTGTACGGTTCGATGATTTTCAATACGGAGGAATTTACAGTATCTAACACCATCTCGATTACTTAAAAAACAAATGGAAATTCTTTAATATCGACGAAGCGTAATTATCCTTGCAAGAACAGTGAGCAACCTGTATTCATTTTCTATCGATCAGAAAAAGAGTCGTTGGTTCATTACGACAGATCGTACAAAGGTCAATTTCATTATTTTGTTATTATATATAATAATGTCAGCGTAAATCCGGTCTTGACATTTAACTGTAATACACACGCATCTACACCGTCCAATGGAAAAGGGCTTTAATCAACATCATCTGGTACCATCTAGATGAGAATTTAAAAGAGGAATGACAAAATTTAAATACCTTATAGTGTTTAATCTAAAACAATATTCGTATTATTTAATGAATATGATGTACAATTAAACATATTAAGTTCGTCTTTGAAAACTTAATCTATATTGACGTATCTATAAGTCCAGCCTAGAGAGCCGGTAAAGAGAAAATTGAGTTATCGACATTTATCATTGTATGAGTTTCAACGTGAAATACGCTGTTTCTCATGATTTTCTATAGGTAGAAGTATGTTATTTTTACAGTAAGAATAACCCCAATATTTTAGAATTATCGTAGATTTTACCATACACGTTAAATGTTGATAAATTAGTATGCTACATTTCATATACGCCTCTCAACATTTCAAGTCTGAGCACGATTAGTGAAACACATCGCACACAAGATTCATTGTATATGTGTATGTATGTATACATACGTAACTTTGCCTATGATACACATCCAAGTATTGTATGCAAATATTACCTGATTAAACAGAGAATATATTTGCAAACTAAAAATGAATTACATTGTAAAATAAGAAGATACTTTTTTTAACTTTCCTGATTATTTAGAAAAATATTTGGAATCACCAAAAGCACAATTTTGAATACCTTTTCATTGCATTGACAGTTTATTTGATTTTAAATTTTCGGATCCGTTAAACCTACAGCAAATAGTTCGTTTGAATGAATATTCACTCTATATACGTGCGTATAATAAGATAATCAGACCAATAACATTCCGCAATATAAACGTCAAGCATTATATTACATTACAAATCTTCCGCATATTTTTTTAATTTTATTACCAGTAATTTTTTATTGCCTTTCTCTGAATCATGAATGGGTCTGAAATAATTTCGCAGCATGACGAACCAAAAATTAGCGATAAGGTGAATGCATCTGTTGTGAATGAAAACGGGGAAGCATGTGCCGAAAAGAAGAAAGAACACGAAGAGTATCAATATTTAAATTTAATTAATAAAATTCTGAAAGAAGGAGCAAAGAAATGCGATCGTACAGGCGTGGGCACTTTATCTGTTTTTGGTACTCAGATGCGATTTAGTTTACGAGAGAGTAAGAAAATATAGGCAGAAATTATTTATACTAATAATATCATATTATTTTGTACAATATATTAATTAATTTTATATAATATCATATTATTTTAACGCAATTAAATTAAGCAAATAAAATCTAACTAGAGTCATTTAATTGTATAAATATTATAGCATGTACTGCTGTTCGTTATGTATTTTATATTTTACCATAAGTTTAAGCTTCCCTCTAATGTAATAGGTGTAGCTTAGTTCACGGTCAAAGTTTTCTGTAAATATCTCAATGCTCCACAAGCGGTGCAGCTAGTTCCATCAAGGATTACGTAACGCAATGATGATAATGCCATTTACAATGAAATCTACTTATATTCCATTGTATTGTTTCGCAGTCAGAAAGCTTTTCATGTTGTTTTTTTATTATTTCTTAATCAAAGATCTGTAATTAATTATTTGTGCAATTAAGATATGTTCATTCGTATCACGACAAAGTATCCATCCATTTGTGTAATGATTATATCGTTATCAGAATAGTTGCTGTAAATAGACCGTTAAAGTTATTCCATTGGTAAGCGTTGAACCTGAACGTGGGCAGCATACATCTCTATCAGCGTGCCATTTGACCTCCAATAAAGCTAACTGCAGTCGATGCAAAATATTAAAACAATTTCTCCAAAAGTACATACGATAGCAAGTAAAACAAAATAAACAATTGTTCTAGATGTATTCCCATTGCTAACTACAAAACGAGTTTTCTGGAAGGGTGTAGTAGAAGAATTATTATGGTTTATTAAAGGGTCAACCAATGCCAAAGAATTATCAGAAAAAAACATTCATATTTGGGATGCAAATAGCTCGCGCGCATTCCTAGACTCATGTGGCTTCACAGATAGAGAAGAAGGAGATTTGGGACCAGTGTATGGGTTTCAATGGAGACACTTTGGCGCGAAGTATGAAGACATGCATACAGATTACAGCGGGCAAGGTGAAGCAATAATTTAACCTTGTTGAACTTCATTGTACAAATTTAATTATCTACAAATACACTGAAAGATTTATTTATACAGGAATTGATCAACTGAAAGAAGTCATAGATAAGATACAACATTCTCCCGATGACAGAAGAATCATAATGACAGCATGGAATCCGATTGATATTCCAAAAATGGCTCTACCCCCCTGCCATTGTCTGGTACAGTTTTATGTGTGCAATGGAGAATTATCATGTCAGCTTTATCAAAGAAGTGCAGATATGGGCCTTGGTGTACCATTTAATATTGCATCTTACTCTCTGTTAACTTACATGCTGGCACACGTTACAAACTTAAAGGTAAGAATGCGAAAACAAACAAAAAATAAGACATTCTGCGAACTTTCTAACAGAAATTATTCTGTCTTTTTATTTACTTTTAGCCAGGTGAATTTATACATACAATGGGTGACTGTCACGTATACCTTAATCATATTACCGCGCTTGAGGAACAAATCAAACGTGTGCCAAAACCATTTCCACGTTTAACGATCGTTAGAAACGTTGAAAGTATTGATGATTTCACAACGGACGATTTCGAACTGATGGATTATAAACCGCATGGAAAAATCTCTATGCCAATGGCCGTTTAGAAACCGGAACCAAAAAACGGATTATCGACACAAGCTTATAAATATGTACACTTTTTATCTAAAAAAATGTCATTATTAAGAAAATACATATTCAACTGACATTGAAATCGGTGTACGAATACATAATTTACGTAACATCATTCTTTTACCGTATCTATTTTATTTCCTAATAAAAATTGATTTCATTTTTTTTTTTTTTCTTTAATAAATTTGTATCTTACATATACATATGTGTGTACCATACATATACATACACACACACGTATATATACTTATTTATTTATATCAATTTCTTTCAGTACCAGTTTCGAAAGTGGTCCATACATGTCTGTTACAACTTTAACAAGTACAACTCATACTATGCGCGCTTTTTCACGCATCTCGTCGTAGAAACGAAAGAAGATTTTTTGACAGGATGTAACTGACAAGCATGGACGATAAAAGGCCTTATGTAAGCAACTTTCAGAATTTAACAAAATTACATTACTTCTATACAATATTTAAATCCAGTTAACTTCCTTAAATCATACGTATGTAAATACCTGTTGGAAATATTTTCTCGCGTTGCTATAGCGGAACAAAAAGAATCATTCCTACAATTTGAAAGCAGTATGTTTTAAATAAACATGTTACATTTCACTCACTTAATTTAAAATAACTGAAGGCGTTAAATCAGAAAAAAAGGGGAATTTAAGGAAAGTGTCTGGATATTAAAGGCTAGCACATCTTTACATCATTAGAGGATGAAGTACTTAACTGATGCAGTTGCTGAGTAACAGCCAAGGTACCACTTTCATTTACTGTAATAATTATCCAAATAACATCTAAAACATACAAAAAATTATTACTATTGTACAATGAAATTACAAGCATTGCAGCTAGTTTCATTAGGGTTCAAATAGTGTGTTAGCAGTATATTTTGTACTGTTGTGATTCACTGTTACAGAGAACACGATAATACATCAAATATTGGTATGTTATTTGACCCCTCGTGAAACCTGTTATAATAATTATGAAAATCTTATCAACTATAGTCGTGTGATACAAGACTATAAAAGCCTGAAATCTCCAAAGAGAAAGATCAACAAATTTACCTCCAAAGAAGGTTTCCGTAGATTTTACCATCATCCTCCATTTACTTTGAAATATACCACAATGCGGAGGACTCTGAAGGTCCACGCTCACTTCAGTTACTTCTTTTGGGCCCAGAGATGGTACTGATACTCTTGTACAGACTCCCATTTGTACACCTCCTATATACTGCAGGCAAACCTCCTCAGGCCAGGCTTCTGTGCCACTGTTCTGTATTTTCCATGATTTTCGAAAATTGGTAAGCGGTGGTACCGGTTCCCCTTCGCCAATAGTACTGTCACATATCAGTGTCATACAAGGAAATTTATTTTGTACCGGAGACTCAAAGTCAAAATAGCTACATATAGCGGCTTGAAGGTTCCTGTAATTGTATATAAGCTATTTGTATATGTACGCTTTATCAAGGAAACATCTTTAGTAAAAACTAGCAGTTCGTTAATAACAAATATTTATTGAAAACTTAAAAGTCATCGCTTTCTCCTACTACTACAGTGATAAGTTCGAGGAATAATTCGGTGATATATTATACGCTTCGATCTATCCTCAAATAAATCCATACTCAAGTCAGTCAGTCATTGCAAGTAATTGCACATCAAGCATACATAGTTTTCGTCATACGGAAACATTTAATTATATTGAATCGGACGAAACGTTGGATCTACGATCGTGAGCTGTCAGTAGGATAGATAGATAAGAGTCGACGAGACAATTCATAAACATGGCGACGGTAGGGTTAGGTCGCGCAAAACTGGATTTGACCAACGTAGAACGGGCACGCGGTAGTGTATCCTCACCAGTTATTCATATCTAGAAAGAACGCAGCGGTGGCTTCGTTCAGCTGGCTGCCGGCCAGCAGCTTCTGTAGCTGCTTCACCAGATCGTCCTTGTCGGTGGTGCCCAAACAGCTGAACTGGTGTAGCAAATGCTGGTCCAAGTCGTTGTCCACGTTCATGATGCGCTCTCACCTCTCGTTCAATAACCCATGTAACGCAACTGTCACGCACACACGGGACCCGTCAGACCCGATTCTCTGTTATCGTCTGATCTTTAACTGCAAATTTTAAATGTCATTCTACGTGACGTTCATCTGTGCGCAGTGGGTGCATGCATCCACACGGTACACTCTGCGCAAAGAGTGCAACAATCATGGGAAAAATAACTTCCGTACAGTCCCAAGTGGAACGTACAATTCACCTCTCGCAATTTTCCTCCCTTTACGCCACGGTATATCACCCTGACCTTGAACGTCGTCCACGTACTCCGGATTCTCCGAAGGATAAGCAAATACGCAAAACGGCCACGGATCTCTCGCGAAATCGACTCGTCCGTCCCTTTAAATGCGATTATACATAAGCGCAAGCCGGGTTGCATCTATCCAGGGACCCTACGATTTTTTTTATCAATTAACATACTGTATCTATCGATGCTATTTCATTTCAATACGAGATCGACTTCAAACTCTTTTCTTTTCAGCCTAGATGCTCGACACGCTACTCGAAATAATATTTGATGTCTCTGAAAAATTTTTATTTTATCAAATTATCCGTGATTCCTTTACCATCGATCGTTATAATATTTTTATACGTGTGATTATTCGCATTTTAATATCTGAAAATTAATTATCAATTTACTTTCTTACGGACTTTGGTACCTTCTATATTGTAATTATGACGCCAGTTACGAACGTGCGTCTCTCTAAGAATCTTGCTAAGGCTGCGAAAAAATTAACGAAATTTGAATTATACCATTTCCTCAACGAGGAAAACAATAAAGCTACGTGACAATATATTACAAGAATACAACCAATTAATTCGTCAAACGAAATTGGAAAACGGAGCAAGAACGTTTTCCGTTTGTAGAATTCTAGATTTCCTGCGCATGCGCAGAACGCTGTTACATTCGCTCAGAACTTTTCAGTACTCTATAATTTTCCTTGACAATCCACGTTGCCTCGAACTTGTATGCAATCTGTAAATATGACGTTCAAACGACTACTCGGTAAATTCATATTTATCGATGTGTACGAATAATATCAATCGATATAAATCGCTAGATAATTTGAAAAAATGTTCGCATCCGATACCTATTTGGAGCCACTTTCAAGTGTACGCACCTGATCACTGAAGTACCACTGCCGCCGCACTGCGCATGTCCGCGTATCCCCTCCACTGCGACAGGGGTTCGTCGATGCGCGCGCATCGCGCCGCGTAAGAGTTGAAATACGAAACAGGAGACAGTCGCGATCGGAAGTTGATCATGTAGATATTCTAAAATCGTTCAATCTCAAGGTGATTTCGCGTACAAGGTAGAGAGAATTGGAGTCTGTGTCGTACGGGGAACGAGCTCGCGATGAGACACGAGACATCATTGAATATCGCGCAGCCGTGATTACATTCGTTCGGTCGCGAGTTCACTTCCGCAAACTGAGGGGGCATTTTTTTTCCACAGAAAAGCGGCCACGGGCATCGATGAAACGTTCAAAATCATCGCATTGTTATTTCTCTGTTGATATCGAGGCTTCGTGATGAAAGTCGGGAGCCATTTCGCGATTAACTGCTCCGTCTTGACGATCGCGGATTAATCGCTTCGAGTGCGTCGAAATCGAGAGACTGGTAGAACCGAGGTGAGTGGAAATATTTATGTGCGGCAAATTTATTTTCATGCACACTCCGATATCTCGAAATATCCGTTCGATTTTTATATATAAAATGAAAACTGTACAACCGCCTCGAATCTTGAAAGAAATTTAGTATTCAACGAAATTTCATGCTTTTTTTAATTTACTCCATTTTCGATTCTTTTTTTCTAGACTCCCACCTTGGACGACTTTTAATTTCGCATTTTTATCATTTTCATTTGTTTCATGGCACTTAAATCTAAATGGTAGTCTTCAGTTTTCCCGAAAAGGTATTTTCTTTGTGTTTTTCTTTTTTCTGTTCACGGTTGTTTGTATTTTTATTATGCTTACTTGCGTTATTTTACGTTACAGGGATAATATTATATTTGTACGTTGATCGTAATCTCTGAGAACCATATTTTCGCACGATTTTAGGATCTACGATAGTTATGTGAACATTAAATAAACATTTGATATTTTAATACTCTTCTAACAGCATGATCGGGCCGTCCTCTGGCACCGGCGGAGTTCCGGAGCACGAAGTTTCGGACAATCAGTCCCGTGCTGGAAACAAACGAATTTTCGAGGACCTAGATATCGAGAGTTTTTGCGAAGAAGTTCAGAACAGTCGCAAACGGTACCAATACCAAGAGATCGAGGCCCCGATGGAAGTTATAGCTTCTAATCAAGTAATAAGCGACGCCACAGCCCTATTCTCACCATTATCCGCCCAGGAAGCTGGGGAGGAGTGTCCAGTAGCGCGACTGGAAGTCCTCCTCGTGGACGGTACTAATTGCACCTGGACAACTGTCTCAGAGCTGGAATCCCAACAGAATAATATTGAAGTTGCTGCTTCACCCTCCACATCTTCATCATCATCAGAACTCAAGCAGGAACAGGTGATACAGGAGATCCACGTAGAGGAAACCAGCTACCCCATTGGCTCTGAATATTGGGAACCGGTTGCCACAGTTGCATCCTCCAATATACAACACACCAAGACCGATGTACCTTCTGCTAGTCATCAGCAGCAACAGTTTGACGATCAAGAGACTGGAAACCTTTCTTGGCTGTTGGATTTCAAATTGGATCCCTTCATTGAGGTTGCAGATGAGAAGTCCACTGTGTCTTCACCAAAAGATACTTGCAATGGTGTGGAACTATTCAGAGAACTGTCAATCAATCCTTTATCTTTGTAATTGTGATCCTGAAGTTAATGTATGATTTGAAATCTTGTTAGAGGGTCATTTATATGTTACTACAACTTTTGCATAGACTTAGTAATGTATGGAATATGAATTTGTTGTAATTTCAAGCATAAAGGATTGACTCTGTGTTTGTACAATTATTAGTCATAGTAGCTTGGAGGAATTGTTGGTGTTTTTTATTTAGGAAACAAAACGAGGATAAATGGACGTTCTTATGGATCTGCCTATATCAACGATATCAAAAAAAGTTACAACGAGAATGGGTTATCACATCAAGAAATAAGTCAGAATTATTCTAGTCTCGATAACAGAAATTTTGCATCTTCTCGGTGTAACGGGCCGAAAAAACCACCTTTCACGTACACGGAACTCATTGAACACGCTCTTCGGGAAAGAGGAGAGCTTACAGTGTCCGCTATTTATCAATGGATCTCGTAAGTACTATGAAACTGCATCTAACAATCTGTGTACTGTAAATTCCAAAGCTTTAATGGTATTTATATAAATATCAGAAAGCGTCAAATTGGTCTTTGCAAATTAATACATAAGGGCTTGATTAATATTTTAGTCGCGTACGTACTATATAAATCTTAAAGCCAAAGAGGAAGAAATAGAATTACTTTTATTAATGGGATACCGTGGAGGGGTGAAAATGAGTTTCAGAAGCTCAATTATCTGTATTATCGTTTTTCATGAGCTCACGATCGAACAGGTGAAAGCACAGAACCAGTAAATTGCGCGTATTCGTGTTTGTGGAAGGGTGGGAGAGGGTTGTAACGAACAGGAGAGCTGGTACCAGCTGGTACCATCATATAGCGAGGGCAGCGGTGCCAAGGGGTACCATCTAAGAACGTGACCCTCCCCGACGTAAGCCATCCCGCATCGACGCGAGCCACGTTCCGGTAAATTCGTAGAAACTGGTTTCCTACATTTCCTACGGTTCGAAGAGCTATGTACTATGTATATATATACACACACGGAGTGGTCTAACGTAGAACGCTTAAAGTGAATCACTTCTAGAGAATGAATTCAACATTTGGATCAATAATATAATGTTCTTAATAAATATACTTAGGGTCCATTTCACCTCGTGCTAAAATTTGATTCTTGATTATTTATTAACATTATAATTGGTATTAAAGAATCGATTATTATTAGCAATAAATTGATATTTCAATCTAATTCATAATCTTAATATATCTATAATAATAATTATGTTAAAATATTTAATTTTCGAATTGAATGAAATCAAGTGTAATAAAAATTAATTGGAACTGCTACCTGTAGGATAAAATTCTTATTCTGTATGATCATCATGGTCATTAGACTAGGTAGAGATGTCCATTCAACACTTTAAGCTACAGGAGTTCCATTGAGTCCTTTGCCTTCGCTTGAAATCGAGGAATTCATTAGGGGGTGTTTAGCATGCCGTGACGTCGCCGCGAGCAGGTGAAGAAAATTGTACTCGCAAGGGGGTACACTAAAACGGATAAGGGATAGGAACTATTTAAACATCTGCCATTATGCAGTCGACTGAATTAGAATATTTCTATAATTTGTCGGTTTTAATATCTTGCCTATTCTCCGCCTTATTTGAAAAACAAATAAAATGTATTCGAATGTTTAGAGAACATTTCCCGTACTACAAAAGCAACGATGATCGTTGGAAAAACTCTGTTCGGCACAATCTCTCCATAAACCCCCACTTCAGGAAAGGATCAAAAGCGCCACATGGAGCTGGGCATCTATGGGCAATCGCGAACCGTTCTGCGGATTCAAGACCTAGACAAACTATTAATACTTCCTCCACAAATTCTTCCATAAAGCAAATTTGCAAGAACGCAATTGAAGCGGAAAATCTTAGACAAAATATCAGGTGATACCTGCAGTATATAGTTATCCTAGAATCGCTATTGGAATATCTTACTAATAGAATTGTTTATAGTCAAATGAGCCCAATAGATGAAGTGGAAGCAGCGACTGCCAGCATCACGCAACAGTCCACAGAAGAAGAGACTGAGAGTATAGTAAATTCTGTAACACTGGAGCACTGTGCTGAAGAAATCCTCAGTGGTATCAAGAAAGAAGTAGAAGTGCAATATCTTGTCCCCATGATGGTATCTAACAGCGAACATGAGACAACCCAATCCGACCAACAGACGCAAGAATTCCGTTATCCTGTGAAAGAGAGCGGTAATCGTATTATTGAAATAAAAATTGCAAATGTTTAATTAAGCTATCGTTTAAGTTAAGCTTTTTGAGAATACCCAATATCCTTGCGGGAGAATTGTACGCGTATGATGATGCTGTATGATTCATTATGATTCTTCTTTAAGGACACGATGTATCGTCTTATCGTCACTTTGCATCATTGAACTCTGAAAACTTCGAATCTCTAATTTAAGTCAACCATTAACTAACACAGCATATATCTTTGTAGATTTTCTTAATCCAGTATCGAAAGAAGTAGTTGCGGAAGAATGTGGACTTATAAGCGAGGGCTATTTAGTCACAGACCTGAACCCAACTACTTTGGGTGTGAACATGATCGAACCAGAGATCATAACGCCTGAAAATCTATTCGGCGAGGAATTAAGCTTTCAATTCTACGAATTGTCGTCTCCATCACAGATTCAATCTGCCTGACACACAGAGAAAAACAGATTGCGATTAATTGTTATTGACGACCTGCATGTGCAGAACGTTCAAGATTGCGATCAAGCAGAAAACGTAGAGAACGTTCGCAGTATTATTGATGAAAAGGAATTTCAGGAATCGATGGTCAAGAGCTGATTTTTTCCCAAATAATGGTACAATGAGATTTATATTATATAAAGACCGGGAAGGAATACTGTCATAAAAATTCTATCCAAGTTTCACGAATTTTAAGTGTGAACAAATCTAAATGTGACGCGGCATATTATTGCCTCAATTGTGCCTAAATATATGTGTCTTATTACGAGTCATTTAATACTACACAATTAGTATAGTTTTCTTTTAGCCCTTGCAGAATAATATGTAACGTTTTTTGTATTAGTAAAAGAAAATACAATATTTACTACGAGCTGTAAATATCATTATTCCTTTTAAATTCCAACATTACTTTGAAATTTTTATACATTAAGAATATGATATTTAACCAGCGATAGATGTTTGTAAATCGTTCATTTTGCTATGTAGAAATTATTTTACAATACAGTATGTTTTCATCAAAACTTTAATTCGTAAATTTCTTATTTTTTAGGTTCTGCATCATCGTCGTCATCAGAATCAACTTCTTCTTCCATATGTTGCTTAGATAACCTTTCTGCTAGTTTCTTTTGCCTTTCTAAGAGCTTTGCCTTCTTAAGTTCCTTCCTCTTCTTCTTCTCATCCTTTTCTACCACACTCAATGCTTCTTGAAGCTTCTCCTTGGTTACAGCACCTTCAGCAATCAAGCTACGTCTGATTTCCTCGATCTTACGTTCTTTATCCAACTTAGCCGCCAATTCTTTTTCTTTTTTCTGAGCAATCTTCATTTGTACATCATCTATCAATTTTTTCATACCAGCCATTTTAGCAGCTATTTGCCTTTCCCTGCAAATACAAATAAATATTTAAGCATCCAGCACTAGTAACATATGATTTACTATTTGCTATACCTAGCCATAATCGCCTCTTCGTTTCTTTTCTTTTCTTCTTGAATCTTCTTGAATCTATCTTGAATATCCAACGAATATAACACTCTTTCATACTCCTTCGCATCTTCTACTTCTTCTGGAGTGGGCCATGCCAATCCTGCGGGCACCCCTAACGCGTTCATCCCATATCTACCTAATATTCGTCTTTTATATCTAACCGTGTTGTGATACCACTCTTTAGGTTCATCATAAGGATTCTGGCCGAACAATACATTCCTGTGTGCCTTCGTGAGACCTGATTTGTTTCTCTTTCTTTCTAGTTCTAAGGTGTTTACTGTCTCGTCTAAGTAAACAGGTTCTTCTTCAGCCGTTTCGAGAATATCATCGGCTTTGCCCGTACTGTAACATCTCACAGCAATCTTTTTATACCTTAATCTTAGCGATACATTCTGCAGTATTTCTTTCAAAGCCATTTTCTACGATCCTCTTATATTTACACTGCTCCTTTATTGTATTCCCTGTATAGACAGATATATAATACAATATTAGTATCAAAACATTAGGCTAGTTAATGTACTATTACGTACTATATCTTTTAAAATGTAAAACGTTTCTTCGACTTATTCGAATTAATAAGCCATTTCCGTGATGTGATTAACCAAGTTACCAAATTACGTTTCTTGTTCCACTCATTAAATGTACTTTGCGATTTGGCTGTTGATCGTGAACAGTAAACAAGGTTACATTCGCCATCGATGTGAAGAAGTTGGGTTACGATGCGAGAACAGTGTTAACGTGCGAAGTGAATCGTGTTAGTGCTATGAATCCAACTTTATAATCTTGATGCTTTTACAAACTTTGAACGATTCAATTTTTTGGAATGTTATAAATGATATCCATATTTTAGAGTACTATAAACAAGAAAAATCAGCGACATATGTACGTTACAATAAATTAAAATAATTTGATGTGAAATGGGCCGGCTAGCAGAGGTATGATGTTCAATAAAAAATTATATTATGCATAGAAGGTATAAATTAAATTATAATTTCATCTCACACGCAGGTACCTGGTGCACAGTCATCCGACCAAAACAAAACTTTCGTGTTCATGAACGAAGGTTACACGCTAGGAAATTCTTTGGTTGCTGTAATCTCACAGAAGTGTGTAACGTTAATTATACCAATAATCATAACAATACATTTCGAATCATTAATTATTAACTGTACTTTTGCAGTCCTGATGTTGAGTTCTGTGCTTGCTTCGTCAATCACCCAGCCGAAGGGAATATCTACTTGAGGATCCAAGCGAAGAGAGGAAAAGCTATAGACATATTGAGGAAAGGATTGCAAGACTTTGAACGAATCTGTGATCATACTTTAGAGACATTCAATAATGCGTACGAGCAATTCAAGGCTTCCAAGGATGTGCCCGCAGATGGTACATAACTTTATTAAATCGAAAATATAAAATAAATCTTATCAATGTTTTGTTTCAATTCATTATATGTATATAGTATGCGAGGATGGATGAGAGAGGAATGCAAGAGAGTAACTACAACTAGGTAGATTTTGCATGGAGATTTTATTGTTTAAACAACCTCAGCAGGTCTCTGCCCTCCCATGACTTTATGGTTCTTAGATAAGTAATCCGCGAACTCTTGATACGGTGCTTTTCTCAATGCTTGATCGTGCCAGAGATCTGGTGTTAGATACGCATAGGTTTTAGCGATAGCTGCATAGGTAGCCTTGGCAAAATTGCCAAGGGTACACGTGGATCCCCTAGCCGAGGTGTAGCAATCCTCGATACCAGCCATCTGTAGCAACTTCTTGGGCACAGGCGCGGAAACGATACCTGTACCTCTCGGTGCAGGTATCAGACGCACCTGAACTGAACCACACTTGCCAGTGACTTTACAGGGTACCGTATGAGGATCACCGATCTTGTTTCCCCAATAACCACGGCGTACTGGCACGACCGAAAGCTTGGCCAGGATGATAGCACCGCGGATGGCAGTAGCTACTTCCTTGGAGCATTTTACTCCTAACCCAATGTGGCCCTTGTAATCTCCAATAGCTACGAAAGCCTGTGGAATGAAAACATTATTTGAATTATACCTCTTATGGTAATATTTTAAACCCTTTAATTACAAAGAAAAACATTGGAATAAGTATCATATCTTATCGAATGCTACCTTGAAACGAGTACGTTGACCGGCTCTAGTCTGTTTCTGTACAGGCATGATTTTCAACACCTCGTCCTTCAATTCGACTCCAAGAAACTTGTCAATGATTTCATACTCCTTGATCGGCAGGGAGAAGAGGTAGATATGCTCCAAGGATTCGATCTTTCCATCTCTGACAAGACGTCCGAGCTTGGTCACTGGAATCCATTCCTTGCTATCTTCTTTCCCACGTCCACGGCCACGACCTCGTCCTCTGCCACCGCGGCCTCTACCCCTTGGTCCTCCGCGGTCACCACCGCCACGAGAACCAAATCCTCCACGAAAACCTCCACGCGCGGCTGGAGCAGTGTCCGCCATTCTTTGGTAATTAACAGAAATGGAATTCATCGGTTATCGAGTAGAAAGGAATAAATAATTAAATGTTCAAAACGTAAAATACTACATCGTCATTTCGCAGTTTAATAACTAGTAATTACGTTTACCATTTTGCCAAAATAAACGTTAACGCTTGTTGCAGTGCAAAATGCAGTGCTAACCCAACAACACGTGACTCTGATGAATATTAAATATCTCTTAACGAAGGTAAAAATTTGCCTTTTATAATAATTATTGGAGTTGTAGAATCTTTTGTATTTATAAAATTGTGCAATAGTCGCATTTTGTTATGGATATTATAGAAATATCTTGAAAGCGTTCCGCAGTGTACTTACGTTAAATCTTTCCTCTGATTACGGTTGCGGAAGGAAGATCAATCGAGCCTCTCGAGTCGTTCAGTTAGATAGCTCGATATATCTCGATGTGGACGTCACATCCGCTACTTAAATTCGCATTCCAATAAAATACGGGGCAGTTCATTTTTATTCCATTTATCCTTTAATATACTCTTTTATTCTTCATCGTTCGCTTTTAATTAGTTAAAATAGATTTTCTGTATTCGGAGGAAATAGTATTACGTAAAGTGAGTCATGAATTCTGTCGTTGTGCTTTACATCACGTATGCAATATCTACAGACAAAATGATTGAATAAGAAGAGCGATTTTCATGTCCAGAACTCTGTTTTATCACAATTTTCCTTGGTAATCAAACGTAAGTGAACTGAATCGTATATATTATTGCAGAATATGTAACAATTCTCAGTAACTATCATACTTATACGAAACAAATTCTTAAACAATTATCAGCTACCTAACCCACAAGATATAATTTAATTGGAAAGCGAATAAAGTATGAGGATCGAAGGAAAAATTGAAATTTTTATTTATAACATCGTTATATCCTCACATTAATTAATTAATTGTTAATTATGGTTGTAGAACCGGTAGGATGCCACCTATGGATCTTGAAATCTCATGTCGAGTTTGAACCAGACTTCATCCGAGGAAGCCGTTCTATTAACACGCGGTTATAAATTTCTGAAAAAGCTGGGTGAAGGTGCTTATGCGAAGGTTAATTAACCACCTTATAAATTATGTATTGAAGTTACAAAATGATGCGATGAAAGAGTATATCGAAAATGACGACTAGCTTCAAACACTTTTTAAGCTCAGTCGTTTCCTGGCAAGGCGGAAAATTTTTCTTTTACGTTCCTTCATTTAATGTGAAATTCTTATATCCACTTTGTAATAATTGCAGGTATATCTGGCGGAATATAAACCGGAATCAGACCCAGAAAAGAATAATACACTGGCGTGTAAGGTGATAGACACTGCGATAGCGCCGAAAGATTTCGTTCGGAAGTTCCTGCCAAGGGAACTCGATATTTTAGTGAAATTAAACCACCCCCACGTGGTGCATGTACATAGCATTTTTCAAAGACGAGCTAAATATTTCATATTCATGCGTTACGCCGAGAACGGCGACCTCCTTGAGTTCATCCTGAAAAATGGCTCGGTTGGTGAAGGCCAAGCGCGCATATGGTTCCGACAACTTGCACTTGGTATCAGAGATAAAATGAGATTGTATTAATTGCAGTTTCTCGTACTGACAATACAATTTTGTTTCAGGTTTGCAATATTTACACGAGATGGAGATAGCTCACAGAGATATGAAATGCGAGAATGTTCTTTTAACGTCGAATCTTAACGTGAAACTGGCCGACTTCGGTTTCGCTCGTTACGTGATAGACAGTCGAGGTAAACGTGTTCTAAGCGATACTTATTGCGGTTCCCTGTCCTACGCTGCTCCAGAAATCCTTCGTGCCACTCCGTACAACCCCAAGATCGCTGACCTCTGGTCCCTCGGAGTCATTCTCTATATTTTACTGAACAAATCCATGCCCTTCGACGATACTGATATAAAGCACCTGTACGAGCAGCAAACGAGCCGCAGATGGAGGTTTCGCAGCATGGTCGCGGATACATTGAGCACGCAAGTGAAGATGGTTGTCACTCGTCTTTTAGAGCCTGACGTCTCTAAACGTTGGAAGTTGGAACAAATTATCAACAGCGAATGGATTGCTATGGACCCTCGGCTTCTGGTACTTACGCCTGCAGAACAGACCGCTCTCAATAGTGCCATACAGGAGAGAAAGAAAATGGAGGAAAAATTCTCTAGGAAAGATCCTGTAAGGACTCAATTTATGAGTTGAACGATTAAGTGGAAAAAGAATACCATTTAAAAATATCAGTAGTATAGCACTATCTGTAATACTTTGGTACCAATGCATCACTTAATTGTTTAATGAAGGAAATAATAGATTCCCTTCCTTGGGTTTGTTTCCCAGAAACTGTTTAAGGTGGAAGAGAAGAAAAAGGCAACGCCAGTTGAAGAGGTCACCGTAATTAAGAAAGCTGCGAGAGTTTGTATTCTAATTTGATCGAGTATTGTTCTTTGAAAAGATATTTATATTCTATTCTTTCCATTTCCCAGGTAGCAATGTCATCTGTCGCGGCTGGACCTTTATTCAAACCGACTTAATAAGTACGAAACAAGTGGAAGTTGTCGCATAATAATTTAAGAGACTACGTGGTTGTGGTTGGAATGATTTTTCTAGAGTTTTATACGTTTTTTGGAAGTTCCATTTTATTACATTCCACCAGAATTATGTATACCATTTATTACATATTATAACATTCAAGTATCAACAAAATAACATTCAGCAAACAATTTGATTTATTCAGTTTTCGCGATTGGAAGTCGAAGTTACTTTCAATTTCCTGCGTAACGTGCTTTCATTAAAGTCGTACTGTTTTCCGACGTACATCTCACGTAATAATTAAACCCATCGGCGAATGTCTCCAGTTTTTCATTCAGATGAGTACCAATAATGTTTCGAGGACTTGCGAGTCCTTCGAGATTCCACAAGCCGTCCGACAATAACAACAACAGCTGACCGCTAGGAGATCTGTTTATCGCGAATACTTCCGTGGCCGGCAGTATATATTCCTGCAAGTCTTTCCATGGCGTGTATTGTAACACCAAAGTTTGCGACATCAATCGCAGAATGATCCACAGAGAGTGCAACTTCAGCTCCACAAACGCGTCCATTATGTTTGGAATATGTAAGTCTACGGATTTAATTAAAAAATATTTACACATTGCAATATACACTTAACGAATTACAACATATACCTTTTAAGTGGACAGAAGTGTTTCCTTTAGCGTCGTATAAATTAATGGAAACGAAATTGTCTTTTATGAGAACGACGAACTCCTCCTCGTTTATTTCAATTGATTTTAGCAATATAAAATCGTCACTTTTCGTTTGAGGATAGAAATTCGACACAGCTTTATTAATACAATGAGGAGAAAAGTTTGTGGACTTGCACTGTAACGTCTCAATGATTGTAGACTCATTGAGAGTATTGTTAGTATCTTTCACGATTTCCAGCTTGTTTATGTAAGCCGCTCTATCTGAAATGATGATGAGACATTTAAATATTTATATGAAATGTATAACCGTTGCTTAAATATTTATAAAGAGAAGAAGAAGATACTTCGTAGGACTATATTAATTATTTTTATTTCTTTTGAAAATTTGTTTATTCTTTCAACAAAAGGTGGGACGTTCGAGTAATTTTTGTAAAAGTTCTTTGTGTCCACTCCTGCATAAGCGCCCTTAACTGTAAGGTTTCCAATGATATTCAAGCTGTTTTGCATTTCAATTCCTGTTTTTATCTTTTGCAATGGTTTGTGTTTCTTTAATTGACGATTTATAAGCTCAGTCAAGTTCACATCATTTACTAAACCATTGATATTGATCTCGGATGCATTGATAAAACCCAGAATCTTTTTTTGTCCATAGATTGTTTGATTTGCAGATTTTGATAATGAATCTTCGATAGTACTCCCTAGTATTGTTCCGGATACCCTGTATATGATTGATTATTAGTTAATTTGAGACAATTAGCAATAAATCGATCAATCTTATTAGTTACTTCATATCGTTAAAAGTTGTAGTGTTGAATCTCTTCTTTCCTTTGATAATTGGTAATTTTGTTGTCTGCATTAATGCATTATTAGCCCATTTATCAAAATTGTATCCGGCCAAATTTTCTGCAGTCAAAATGAGAACAGTTTTCTTTCCAGTCACGATATTTCTTTCAGAATCATGTCTTATAACGTCCTTCTTAAGATCCATGTTGTTAATTTTCTTCACTAGCAAACTTCCTGCATTTTTTATGAATTAGATAGTTTCAAAGCTTTTGATTTCTTCCTTTTAATTAATTTCATCATTGTTACCTAAGATTTTTAATGTGTCAAATGTCCACTTCGCCTTCACTTCCTGATCTTTATCTTTTACCAAAGTATTCTCAAACATATCATTAAAATCTGACAATGAAGATTGTATAGTTGAAACATTTGAACCCACAATAGTAGGGACTTCCATATCGCTTAGACTAACAGGGACTACTATTTCTTGCCATTTTGTTTTACTTAAGACACGTTTGGAAATGTTCTTCCATACCTCTGAATTTAACGTACTGGCTGAATTCTAAAATGGATTATTATTTTAAGAATAGATCAACGTTTGCAAGAGCCAAGGAAAAGTAAAAGGAACACAAGACGTCAAATCTGGACCCCTCAAGATTAAGAAGACTAGACTCTACGTTCATTGCTACATCTCTTCCAATCTTGTAGTCGTAACATCTTTTTTAACAGGTATTCAACTATGATATTATAGTTAAATATTTGTATGTAATTTCATCACTTACATTTAGAGTAACATTTCCTTTTATCACAGCGTCTTGAATGTGCAAATTCCTTCCATAAAATACTGTAGCATCTGTCGTGAACCAAATATCAGTGAACAATCTTTCTAATTCATTATCATTTATAATCATTATCGTTGGTTCGGACGAGAAGGTTGCAAATCCTTTGACGATTATATTAATTGGAGTTCTGTTTTGAATAATTTGAAAGGAATATGGCAAATTTGTCGCATTTACTATTACATTTCCAGAAATTCTTTTTTTATGGAGACTCAGATCCTTTTCCCCATCAGTTAGGTGTAAGGGAAGATGAAATGCGTGTGTATAATTAGTATTGAAACCATTGCCTGAAATAAAGTTATGATATTTAATATTTAATACTAAAGGTCTGTATAAACAGAAAAGAAAAATTAAAAATCGTAGCTCACGGAATGTTATGTTTCGTAAAGATATCATATCTTCGATATTTATGGCATTGGCTAAGAAATCGGTGAAATTAATATTATTAATAACGTCTACAACAGCATTTTGTTCTAATATTACATTTTTTACTATTTTAGGTACTACTCTTTGGAATCGAATAGGTGAAAGAAGATTATGCGTTGTCAATTTTGTTGCTTCTATCGAAGCATTGAGAATATTAGGTTCAACCCATAAATTCGCAAGCTTCTTCAATTCTGTCGGAAAACGAATTATAATAAGGAATTAAATGTAAGTATAGAGTGTTAAAAAAGTCAGTCAACTTTACCTGTTAGATTTAAATTAGTTGGCCGTATCGCGGTTACATTTTTTACAATTACATTATGATAGTATCGTTTCCCAGGTAAGACAGGTTTAAAAAGAGCCACAGAACCATCGACGAAATATCGTTCACCTAAATTTCCAAAAACTCGTGAACCTGTTAAACGTTTGGCGGTAATGTTGCCTGCTGTTAACGTCGAACTTTTTATTTCTCTTGCAATAACAAGCGCAGCGCACAACTCTGTTTGGATCCTTCAAACAGAGGGAACATTATTCAATCTTTAATGATTATTGCAAAAATATACATCCAATAATCCTACCGTGGTAGCTTCAAGTTGTCATAGGTGAACTTCGTTATCTCTAAATTACGAGGGAAATGTTTTCTTCCTGATATAACAGTAACACTCTGGGAATTCGCGGTGACGAAGTTTTGCGGTCCGTGTAAAGTAATGTTACTCCATCTCTAAATTGATTATATCATAGTTAATTGTTGTAAAGCCGTATCATAGATATTAGTCGACTACAAATAGTAATTCTCACCAATTTTTCGCTCGAAAGAATCAGGGACGCTGTTACATTATCATGCAAAGATATCGCATTTGCCAATGTAGTCTTGACCGATCCTGTCTTGTTGGCAAATAAGTCTGCAGAACTGAGATTTTCGATCTTAACGTTCTCCAAAGTGAAATTACCATATAAATCCATGAAATCAGATATAAATATTATAGGCGATAATCTTTTCAAACCATTTCCAGATGGTTTTCCTTTTAAATTAATGCTATTCTTTATTTTTAGTTCCGGCACTTTAATGGAACCAGTAATCGTCGTGGATGGGCCATTTGATGGTAATAAAATTCCACCTGTTGCTACATTTAACTTCTTAACTCTCATCTTCTTCATCGTTACTTCTTGTCTTGTAAAATTTGTGGCGATGTTTAATGGTATGGTAGCATTAGTTGCATTTACACTGGTGAATACGTGCTTCCCTAAAATGTACATATCTCGCAAATTACTTTTACGAACCAACAACTAGTATGTTTTTATCGAAAAGTGTATCACCTGAGACTTCTTGATCGCCGTTCACTTTTAATGTATTTTCTTGTAAATCACTTAAAGATATTCCATTGATTAACCCTGTAACGGAGATGTCTTCTATCGGAAGACTCAAAATCGGACACCTCCAATTTTTTATTTCATTAACGCTTAATTTATCGATGCTCGATGCATCGTTCATATCCTTTGGTACTGTTAACTTGGCTAAGAGATCAGCATTCCCCTTGACGTATAATCGGTTAGCCGTGCACTTTGTTTTACACTTTACTTGAACATTTTTCGCACGTAACGAGACAAGAGTCAAGTTTTCAGGGTGCGACTTGTTGACAGTAATTCTCAGCTTCTCAAATTTAGTGATCAGCTCTTTATATCGTTTCGATATGTTACTCAACTGTTGCGCGTTATGTTTATTTATCTGTAAAAAGTTCATCGGTTAATTTAATGTATTTTTGTTTCATCTGTTGCAGGGAATCTTACATTGTGAACGTTGAGCTGATCGATGTGGCCGTTCTTAATTTTAATAGGACTCTCCAGGTTTGGAACATCTACAATTCTTTGAACTATGCTTTTAGCATTGAAGTTCCATATTTTTATTTCCTCTTGGAATTCTTTATAGGACTTCTGTTTAATCCACACCAGCTGCCTCAACGTCCATTTATCGTTTATATCTTTCATTAGTAATAATTTTCTGTCATACAGGATTACTTCATGGAACAGGCTGATTCCGAATAGTTTTGTATTTAACTCTATAAATCTCCAACCATCGTACTGATAACATACTATTGCATTTGCGCGTAATGTCAATAATATAATTGCCTTGTTCGTAATAATCGGGACCACAAATTTGCTGGAAAGAATCTGTTGGAACGGTACGAAACGATCGTGGATTTCTTTGTAAACGACAGTGGAAGACTCTGCGGACAAGCACAGGAAATGTTCTACGAAGTGGCCTTTTTTGAATTGAAAAGAAGAGACGTCCTGACTCGCTGGTAATCTTTGCGTTATTTGAAACTTATCGAACTTTAGGGAGTACTTAAGAATCAAAGTAGTGGATCCAGTTACCGCTAGGTACATGAAACCTTTGCTTTGAAAAGGAATCACGTTCTTGGTACCGATATCGATGTACTGTATTCGATCGAAGTAGCTGCCGAACCAGATGAAAATCGAGACGCTCGAAGGAGTGGCGATAGCTAAGTGCAATTCGTTCATCCCGTTCCAAATCGTTAAATGCGTCGTATCGTTCGATTCAAAATCCTGGATGGGCTGCAGAAAGTAATTCTCCAATACTCTGGTAAAACTTAAGATCGAGACGGTCCCGTTTCGATTTTGGATTGTCAGAAGCGCTCCGTAAGTGCAACTATTTACAGTTACTCGCACTCCATTTGTTACAGGGTAACTTTCGACGTTGTAGAAGTTTCCATTCTAAAATAAATTCGACTAACTTAGAGAAGGAGTCTTCAAGCTTTATTTCAATTTCATAAAGGGTAACCAGAAGCTTACATTTATTTGGTATAGAGATAGTTGGGATGTATTCAGAACTACAGCAAACCAGCTTCTTTCGAGGCTTTCTTCTCTTCTGTATTGAAGAGAAAAGAAGTTCATGTCTTCAATTACGCCAAAATTTAATTCGCTGATGCCTTCGAATCCATTTAATACGTTAATTCCTGTAAAATAATCGAATAAATTTACGAGGAAAATTCAAATTTAAATTTCGAGTGTCTATCGATTCGTCGACTCGAATCGAGTTCGTTCGACTTTCATCGATTTGAATTGTCAAAACACGCGTGCTCCATCAGCTGACACTTCGATAACCTCAATATTTTCTTTATCTTTCTTTTTGCTTAAATTCGAGATATATAATTTCGATTTGTACACATGTGTGAGACATTTTTTGACGTGCAACATGTCCACGAACGAGGAAATAAGCGAAAATTTCACTGCTCAAATTTGCGAGTTAGAAGCTTTGCAATCTGTTTATCCAAAGGAACTGGTGATTACAGATCATGGAGTATTGGCTGATATTAACGAGTTCATTAGAAATCCTAAGCAGGAACTCCCTCAGAGACTGGAATACGCGATCGAAATTTCGCTGAACGGTGTAAGTCGAAACTTGAAAACGAGGTTAGGATTATGAATGTTTCCCAGTAATCAGTCAAACAATTTATTGTTAAAGCTCTTAAGCGTATGCTATGGCTTGATATCAAGAATTCTTAAACAATGTACACTTAAAAGCTTTGACAATGATAAACGCTTAATCTCGGATCATAATCGACTTTCTAATAAAATAAATTTTCGCAGGGTTCGATAGAATTGTTGATTAGTTTGTCGTCGAACTATCCCAACGAAAAGCCAGATGTTTACTCGAGAAGTTCAGTTCTGAATCGAACACAACAGTTGCTTTTGAACCAAGCATTGAGTAATGTTGTAAAGCAACAAGCGGAAGGTGAATCTTGCATTTATGCATTAATATCATGGCTGCAGGACAATGGCGAAGAGTATCTTGCAGCGTCAAATAAAGATCAAGAGAAAGATGTTGATGATAGAGACAAAAATAAAGTAGAGAAGCCTATAAATTTTGCTAGATATTGGATTTACAGTCATCATATATATGGTAAAGAAAAGCGGAAGGATGTAATTGCTTTAGCAAAAGAGAACTCTGTAACGGGCTTCTGTTTGGCTGGAAAGCCTGGAATTATTTGTATGGAGGGTAACTTTGAGGACTGCGACTACTGTTGGCAAAAAGTATTTGTTGTTTCAGCTCTTTAAATTAAGATTGAGTAACCTATTATCCTTTAATAACATTTTTGTAGTTTTCTATCTGATATTAGACAGTAGTGGATGAAAGAAAAATTAAAGATCATATTAAAAATGGTTGCTTATCCATATTTTAAATTATTTATTATATAATTTTGTATAATCAAACGAAATTGTTTTAAAAACTTTTAGCTGAAATCCATGAACTGGCATAAAATACTGATACGATTGATAGAAAAAGAGGAAGACTGTGAAAACGTTGATAGTCTGCGTAAATTTAACGATTTCCAGGAGATATCATTCCCTAGTTCCGAACGACACAATGATATGGGCAAAGTGCGGAAATATTTAGTGGAACACAAATCGCAACACGTATTTAAAGAACTATTCGGCATTGAAGGTAAATCTACGGAACTGATAATTAACAAGACGTGATTTTTACAAGTTCGTTATGTAAATGAGCATATTTTCAAAATAAAATATACTTATTATTCTCACGGTACTTACCTCCATTAAAATCCTCGTGTAATGCTCTTTTATAACGTCCAGAAATCAATTTCGATTCATTGTTAATAAGTTCTATAATTTTTTTATCAATTTCAGCCTGTGTATCGTTATTTAAATTTTTCGACACTGAAAAGAAGATTACAAAATGATGAATGAATTAACACATTAACGATTTCTTCCGCCACTGTGCATTTTATACCGTAATTCAATTTAAATTTCTTGAAAAAATCTGTAGTACGTTCGAGCGCGGTATTTAAAATGTAATTTTTGTTCGTATATGCATTGCATGTTGTTATACTGATTAATATCAAAATTAACAAAAATTTTGATGTCATATTTGAACATTTGTCACCTTAAATATCGACTCACGACTAGAAACACTTCACAGATGAAAGTTATGTCCTTAAACTGTGTTTATATTTTTTTTCCTTCTTGCTAGATTAGTTCCAAGCCTAATTGGAACACACATGTACACATAGAACCTATAATTTAAAACAGATATTGCGCTAAATCTTCAGGGAATATTTTATTAGGATTCAAGCATAACAATGATATACAAAACGTGAATTGCATGTTTCTGTTTTTAAAATAGGTAAGAAATTTATATTTCTTTTCATGGGAATTTTCTTTCAATTATCATTCATTATTCTATCTAACTGTAGCATAACGTAACAATTCGTTGGTGAGGAATTGGCCTGCAGTATAAGAAGCTGGTGGCCCAAGAACATCCTGCGTTGGACTGTAAACTTTAATTTGCCGCATATGTGTGTCTCGTCCGTTCTGATGGTTGCTTATTACGGCTATCTGAATCATGAATGTCCTAATAGGTCTGTCATTTATATCTTTGATAGGAATCACAACCCAGCCAGTTGGTTCATTCAGGTCCATCACTTCTATTTCTTGGAGGTCATTAAAATTTGTACCAGCCCTGATGCTTATCCTACGGATAATATTACATTAGCTACATTTAAAATATAAAGTTACAGATGGTTATGCAATTTAATTTGAAAGAATTACGACTGCAGATGTTTTACCTGCTAGGTGTATAACTTTCATCAAGCTTATAGTCTGTATATATACATATATCTCGTATCGTTGTCTTTCGCCTGAATTGAATGTTCACCAAATGTGGAAGCTGCCCGTCTGACTGCCAGTAGGTCTCTGTAATATCGTCTCGCAGCTGATCCACGCCGAAACCAGGCTTACAGCTGGACAAACTCCAAATCGCATGATTTCCAACTTCCCGCACACGACCTGCCAGCTCTTCCTGCACAGGATCCACCTCTCCTAAGAAAAACTGTTTTACAACGGACAATTTCTTTTCTCCTTAAGAAAATTCAACTCTATGGAAGATATTCACCTGCATTACCAGTTTTGTTACTCATTGTTAATTTCTTATCAATTTACACAACTGGTAAGACGTGGTAAGTGTCGTTTATTTCGATGTTTAGAAAATAATCCATCAAAAATATTTTTACTATTTATTTATTATCATTTGCGATGGATACGCGGTAAGACATATGGTAAATCACAACAAAACCACGTGACTTTTTTCAGGTACGTAATTGCAACGCTAGAGTAGGATTCGCAAGAAGAGGAAGCCGTTCGCATTTGCATTTATACTCGTTCCCTTCAATGTTTCCTGCTTAAATAACACATCGTTAAGAATCGTTGAAGATGTACTGGCACGCACATATGTTCAATCTTATTTTATCTAGATGCGATAATACAGAAGCACATCTATAGAAATAAGAATTTTTTACTGAACCAATGGAAGGTCCATCGGATCCAATACACGCATCGTCCCTAGTAACGAGTCTCATTGCGTATATTAATTGAACAGAGCATGATACATATCATTGATTTTATATTTACTTATGAAATATGTATGACATGGTGTGTGTCAATAAGTCATTATTACATCGCTGCGTGTTATTTTCCTGAAGATACTTTTTTTTTTTTCTTAATATTCGATAAGAATTAGTTGAGAACCGCTGGTTCTGTGATAGGTCAGTGGTATCCAATTTACGACCCGTCAAATGGTCCGTCAGGTGTAAATAATTCGGAACGAGCGAAACAAAATGGATCAAATAAAGATCCCAAAGGTATCCAGACAAGCGTCCGTTTTGTGTATCGAATTGGAGTTTAAAGGGAATCGCGAATCGTGATTACTGAACATCTGTCAATATGCCATTCACCAATCTGTGCCCTGTTTCACGTTATATCGGTGTCAATACAGGAAAAAAGATAACGATCAGTTCTCTACAGTAACATTTAATCTTTGCAATTTCCTTTTAAACAACTGTACATTATCCGCGAACCTCGATAATTAATAAATTTAGGATAACATCATAACTAGTTTCTGTTGGGTTGTGTGCGATAGGATGGCTTGTGACTAACGATGGAAAATTTGTAATTTCAGGTGGAGAACGTAAGGATTTTAGACAAGTATAGTAATAATCACTCTATAGGTACGCTATATTTAACTGTAACACATCTTATATTTACTGAACGAAGCGGAAAGAAAAAAATTTGGGTATGTAAATCTATATGAAAGTATCTATAGAATCTGAGTATTTTAAATGTCCAGAAAGTATTAATTTCTAAGTTACTTAGTTATGGTATTAAGATAGTGATAGTTATGATATTAAGATAGTGATAGATATTTGGTTTGAAATTACAGGTCTTGTATACCCACATTGCAAATATAGAGAAGCAACCGTTGACTACGTCAGGTTCTCCATTATGCATCAAGTGTAAACACTTTTTTATCGTAACATTTGTTATTCCAAAGGAACGAGATTGTCACGATATATATCTGACTTTATCAAAATTGTCTTGCCCAGGTAAACATTGTTCTATGATTTAGAACCCAGTAAAGAAAGATTTGCATCTAATGTTGTATATTTTTTATTTTTCAGCAAGCTTGCAAGATCTTTATTGTTTTAGTTACCAGGCAAGTAAGGACACGTTACCACAACACGCAGGGTGGAATTTCTTCAATGTACAAAGCGAATTTCAAAGGCAGGGTGTTCCAAACGAAGAATGGTCTTTAACGTACTTGAATACAAGCTACGAGGTGGAAATTTTCAAGATTGTTTCATTGTAGAGTTTACCAATTATCTATTTTGAATACTTATCGATTGAATCCTTTTTAGCTCTGCGATACGTATCCGAAATATTTATATATACCTAGTACATGTTCTAATAGCACGTTAATAGGCAGTGCGAAGTTTAGAAGTAGAGGGAGGCTGCCAGTTTTAACATATTTACATTCTAATAAGGTATGTGTATTAAAGGATGCGTATAATTAATTAAGCTACAAGTAAAACATTTTATAGGCTGCTATTTGTCGATGTAGCCAACCTTTATCGGGATTTAGCGCACGATGTCCCGACGACGAGCAGATGATGTACAATATCTTGCGTACAAATACTAATTCGAAATATATGTACGTTGTCGACACACGACCGCGCGTAAGTCTGTAAAACGTTCATTAAGGTATTTTATAAATTATACTAACGTACTGATTAATCTTTAATCTCATATTTGTAGATCAATGCCTTCGCTAACAAAGCTGCGGGAAAGGGTTACGAGAACGAGAATTTTTACGATAATATAAAGTTTCACTTCTTTGGTATCGAAAACATTCATGTGATGAGGACAAGTTTAAGTAAATTGTTAGAATGTAAGGATATCATTGTTTTAAAGCTTTTACTTGAATTATGTCCCTTTTTTTATGAACACGATATTTTTGATTGCTGTTTAGTACAAAGAACAACGTCAATGAGTGCATTTTTGAATGGATTGGAAAATAGTGGATGGTTGAAGCATATACGATCAATTTTGGAAACTGCTTGGTTTATAGCCAGGGCTGTTTCGAACGGAGTTAGTGTAGTAGTGCACTGCAGCGATGGCTGGGATCGCACCGCTCAAGTATGCTCACTAAGTGCTCTATTACTGGATCCATTTTACAGGACAATCCAAGGTTTCCAAGTAAGAATTATATTGTTACACATCCAGTATATATTTTCGTTTCATTCTCTTCTCTCTTTCTTTAGGCATTGATAGAAAAAGACTGGTTATCGTTTGGACATAAATTTAGCGACCGTTGTGGTCATATTAACTGTGATAGTAAAGAGTTAGCACCAATTTTTACACAGTTCATCGATGCAACGTACCAATTGTTGCAACAATATCCTTACAAGTTTCAGTTCAATGAACTGTTTCTAATAACTCTCCACGATCATGTACATAGTTGCCAGCACGGTACTTTTATAGGGAACTCGGAGAAAGAAAGGCAAATTCTCAGGTACAGTTTTGATAATATAATTAGACCATGGATATTTTCATAAATATCTGCAGTTTGAATTTTATTTGTATCTAATTATATTTCAGAGTATCGGAGAGAACATATTCCCTGTGGGGATATATAGCAAATAATATGCACGAGTATATAAATCCCCTGTACAAATGCAATCGTTTCAACGAAGAGACTAGTTTCGTACTTCAGCCTAAATTAGCGCCACAGAGTATCGTGTAAAATACATCACTTATTTGTTGTTTTACTGTTAATTAGGAAACAAAAATTTAAGAATAAAATAACTTTTCAGTTTATGGCGCGGGATGTACTTTAGATTCGAGAATGGTATTCATCCAAGAGAAACGTACGAAGATTATCTTCTAGTAATGCACGATCATGTCAGTTGCTTGGAAGATCACGTTAAGCTTCTCGTGAAGGTATGAACACTGTTTACAAATTTTCATCGTCTATGAAATTTTTAATATAAACTTTAATTATACAGAGAGTTAATGCGTTGAGCTCAATATTGAATTTAAATAACATCCAGAAAAAGGGAGTGCAAGGGAAGCTGAAATTCGATAATAAATTCGCAAAGGATCCGTTGTCAGAGACTATCATAGAGAATTCAACAAATCACGAAGAAAAGACAAAGTGCAAGTTAAAAATCAGTCAATTGGAGAACGAACTGAAAACGGTTGCTTTGGACTGGAAATTATTACGGAATATAGAGGAATGTACATGTTCGACCACGTTTGATGCGTTTAATAGGAAGGTAAACTTGAATAGAATTGCAATTCGAAATTAATATTGAATATTACATTGAAAATGTACATTTTTCAGCATCACTGTTGGTCATGCGGACAGGTATTCTGCACACGGTGTATGGGTACACACACTGTTCTAGCTGGACATAATTCGCAGCGTGCCGTGCCTACTTGTAAGTTATGTACACAGAATTCCAGTATTCCTTCTACTAGTCCATGAATTGGTTACTTTGAACGCATATTTAAATTCGAGATTTATACCTAAGATGTATATTACGTATGACGAGTAAAAGATGTAACACATTAGGACAGGATTAAGAAGGTATAAGTGGTAGGCGATGAAACAAATATGAAACCGATTGATACAGTGTTTTGACATAGAAATTAACAGAAATAGTAGAGAAGTTAAAGATGCAAACTGTGACATCAGGATCAGGATTTGGTCCTGATCGTTGCTGCCTCAATGGGTGCTGTTATTTATGGCTTTAATTTTACAAGCGCACTATATTTGTTCCATCGGCTACGATGGGATTTGAAAAATTTGCTCCTGACGAGAATCTGTCGATAAGGAAACTGTACATTTTGTATACTCATTTTCTTTTCTTTTTTATACTGTTACGAACCAAAGCACGTTGATCTTAAACAAGAAAGAATATATATATACGTAAGAAAGTATTACGAATAAAAAGCAATTTTATTTTAATGGTTAACGTAAATTGTATTATAACGACTATTCTTCTAAGAATGCACAATCATACTCTTTCTAAACGAGACTGTTTTTACTTTATACTTTATATTATAAGAAAATATGAAGCAAGACGTAATGCTTCGCTTTTAATACTTAGAGAAGTTACACTTTCGAAAATAAAATTGAACTTGGTATTCTACGCTTTTTTTCATAGTAATTCATCATTTTTCCGAATGAATGAAAATTATTATGAATACGAAAGAAAAGAGAATTTTTACAATGTACCAGTTTAATTATTCTTAAACAATTTCAAACATAACAGTTACAAATAATACAACATCGTACAATACATAAAATTATTTCATTTACATTGTACACTTTATTAACTCAGTGGCAAAGTAATGAAACATTATTTAAGAAAGATCGTTTACATTGAATAATATAAATGCTTATGTAAAGACAGTAACTGATAATACATTAAGTAGTTCTACAACTTATTACGTGTTAGAAAGTATCAGACACGCACGATCCACGAAATTTCTAAAGAAAACGGAACACACGACTTTCACTGTTGTACAGAAATTGCAAATAAGTCTAATCTATTATTCTTTTTTTTTTCTTTTTAATATACAATAACAAAAGTTATGTTGCTAAATATCAAGGCATAAATAGTTACATCAAATATCATTCTTACAAATTTGTTTTTTCTTTTTTTAAAGTATTTATATCAATCACGCGGTGTGAGAAAACATGCTTCGACGTGAAAATTATTTTGCTCGAAAAATATGACATAATGAAGAAATTACGCTCAGGAACCAAATACCTAATTAACACTTAGGTAAATATTTGGCTCCCAGTGGTATTATATTGCATTTATAAATAGATACTGGAAAAAATCCTAACGTTCACAATGGCAAGTGTTTTTTTTCTTCTTTTTTTTTTTTAAGTGGAATGTGAATGTTGCATAAATATCTTAGCAATTATGAATTTCTTCTCTTTTAATTTCAATTAATTCTACTCTTTATTTGGTTTTCTTCGTCGTGGTCCATCGCCACCTAATGCTGGTGTATCCTGAAAGCAAATCCAAGCATTCGAATAAATCTTTCAAGCATTAGAATTGCCTCTATTTAGGGATGCCAATTGTATTTTTCTAAAAAATCAATTTTCGATTTCGAGAACAATCATTAACATCCCTACTTGAATCGTAGATACTTAAAACAATTTTTACTAACATTCTCTTCACTTTCTATTATCTCCTCAGTTTCTTTCACCTTTTCACTTTCTTCCTCCGGTTCTGTACTAGGTGATGTGTTTTCTGTTTCTTCTGTTTTTTCCTTTGGTGCTGTTTCCTCATTCGTTTCTAAAGGTTGCTTATCTTCATCCTTTAAGTCGTATTTGTTCTATAAACGACAATGATTGCTATAGTTTACACATTTTAAATAGTCGTATTCTTTTAAATACTTCTAAAAAAAAAAAGAAAATTAAGAGCTGACTTTAACTAATTATCAATATTAGCATATGATTCTACAAATACAAAATTTGTAATGTAACTAGAAAATTAAGAAAGTATACTCTACATGTTTTGTATAGTTACAGTGGATGTAAGAGAGGTATAGTTTAAGGACTTATGATTTTTTTTTATACCTGAGAAGCAAAGCAGCAACAATATATTACTAGCAGTATAGGGAAACCAGCAGCTATTATATATACAGCCCACATCCAGGGATGTTCCGCAGTAAATGTACCGATTTGACGCCATACACTCCACTGTATAAAATAATCATAAAATTACAATTCGTACGACTTATACATAAGCACTGCGCTCGTACAATTTAGATTGTGCGTTTTCTGGATTTAATTCAAACTCCAATTCAAACAATTTCGAATTCGTTCTTCATATACTGCGAAATTTTCAAATATCTACATTTTTCTTTTAACTTTGCATACTAATTCTTTACAAAACTTTCAGCTACGAAGTATTACGCTATACGCGAAGAATCTACACGAATACACTGCTATAAAATGCCATTATTATACAGTTCCATACCAATATTACGGAAAAGTGAATGATTTGCATGTCTGAGATCACAAAATGTACCTCACGAACTCGTGTCAGTAGAAACCAGATATACAATACGACTGGTATGGCGCAGTATATGAGATACAACGCCCACCAGCCTGGCTTATAATTTGTTGCTTTCATAATGCGACCCCATAAAGTTAACTGCATGGAACAGTGTACATGTACAACACATTTCATCAAAATTAGGTCTCCTTCGATATCACGCGATAATCTTCGGTAAATTCAATTCAAGTAAGTGGCGAACAATCTTTATGTCTTTGTATAAGGAAGATGAAGAATAATTACTCACACTCTCCTCTGCGATTCTAGCATGACGTACTTCGAATGTGTCGGCTGCCCACTTTCTCGCTACATCCTCGTTGTCAGTAATAAGAATATTGTCAAAAAAGATGTCCGTGGACATCGACCAAAGCTCGAAGCCAACAGCGTACTGAAAATTCAAATGTTTAATGTAAAATCGATTCGGTAGGCGTGCGAAAATTCTTGTTTGAAGAATTGACGGTAAAAAACGATGAGATAATAGCATACAATCGGAGTCATTCGGAAGGGGTGCTCGTCGTTGAAGTAATTAGGATTGTGTATCAGTCTTGGCTTCCATTCACCCTTGTAATTTGGATTATTGATCAAGGGCCACGACCATCTGCCTTTGTACCGCGGATTTCTCTTCATCTTCTGCTTGTACGGACCACAGCCTGGTGCATCCGCGCATTTTGGATTCGGAATTTCCGGCGGTTCCCATTCCCCGTCCATTTCAACATCCCAGTCTTCAGGTTTCACCGAATCCGGGTTTGGTATCATGGGCGGTTCGTTTTCAAGCCACCCTTCAGGCATGACATCGTCCTCGTCGACGATTTGCGCTGGTGCGTCCTCGTCCCAGTCGTCTGGCTTCACAGCCGTTACATCTGGGATCTTCTCCCTGTCGTCCCAATCATCAGGCTTGACGTCAGTAGGATCCTCTATCTCCAATGGAGGATTGACCGGTGGAGTGAAATCGTCCAGCAAAGATCCAGAGTTAACGACCTTGTTGTCGACTTTAATTTCGAAGCTATTGTCCGGTCGTACAATTAATGTGTACAAGTGAGGCTGCTTGTCCTTGAAGAAATCCTCCAAACGTTCCCTTGGCTTTTTGCAGTGCTTTTCCTCCATGGATCCGTTCAAAGGGTTTTTATGTCGAAAGATGAAGTGCAGCTAGATTAACATACAGATGAACATGTTTCAAAGCAGCGTATTCGCGAGTATAACGTTCTTCTATATCGGTAAGTTTATATTTGTATACCTTCATGTTGTTTCCACATTTATCAGGGCCGAACATTATAGTATAAGGAGTTTTATCATGGAACTTCTTCAAGTCTTGGTGTTCCGGATCCAGACTGAGCAGTTTTAGATAGGCGCCTCCGCATTCCTGGCCTTCCTGAAAATTCACTTCGTACTGCACAATTAAAGGGTCATTCTTGAAGTGAAAAGGTTTAGATAACGTAGTGGATATAGCGGCGTGCCTAGCTTTGCTCTTAAGCACTAGTCCTAGGTCTCCTTCTTGCGCGTGTTTCTTTGGTTCCTCCACGGACCAAATTCCTGCGCAAATAACAGACATTACAATCCCGTACCACAATACTCGAATACATATATACACCCAATGCTACAAATAACATCCAGACCATCGTATTTTGCTATATCCTCGTCCGCTGATTCTTTTTTAGCTTCGGATAAAACCCACGCCTTCTTAAACTTGTCCTCGTCGTCGAACGTCTCTACCAAATATGCGAACCCAGAGATTTCTGGCGTCTTGTAGACCACCTTCGACGCCACATCTTGGGCAGGGCTGTCGCCATTCTCGTTAGCGTTGATGATGTTACACAGTAAACATAAAGGAACGATTAGATTTGCTACAAGTATGGCCATCTCATATTCCTGCAAAATGAAACGTGCGAGAATGAACGTCGAGCCGGAAAAGAAATTAATCAAACAGCCCAGAATATCGTAGCGAAAGTGAAATCTTTTTTTTTTACCGAATTCAGTCGCTGTGCATCGATTCCTCGGTTGAATAGTGTACGAGGTAAAATAAAACGTCTGCTCTTAGCGGTGATTTAATTAAATAATAATAGTAATTCGATTACACGGAGGAAGGATGTGTGCGCGTTCGAAAAAGCGGAAACCAGCCGGACAATGGGAAATATAGCTTAATTAATTGAATTATCAAATAGAATCTCGCGGCTAGTGGCCGTCTCGAGCAACGTAACCGACAGACGAGCCAATTTGGGTTCCCATTAAAAGTCAGCCTCGACCAAATTCGCCTACGCGTTCTCCCTTTTTTTTGTTTTTTACCGAAAAGAAAAATTGCACGAGCTTCAAGGGAATTTTTCCATTCGCATTATCTCTGACGTGTGATATCCGTGCAATCTAACCGTTCCCCTTGAACGTCGCGTCGTTCAATCCCATCCCAGTGTTTGCCAATGGGCGATGCAAAATTCTCCAGAATGAGAAAAATTCTAATCTTAATCGATGTCAATTACTATCTTCTAATCGTTCTGAAAAAGTCAGTCAAAGTTAGGGACAACAAAAATTGTTATTTAATCAATAGATGGCAAAATATTTAGATATTTCCAATTTTATATTAGAATCGAAGAAAAAGAACTAAAGGAAACATGGTTATATTTCTTTTTTTTGTGGTAGGATTTCTAATGAAGCGTCGCACATGGTTAGTTGATAGCCACTGTACAATAATGCTCCTGAATTCGCCTATGATAACACGAAATAGATCCAATATCAAATTCAACGAAGCGTAGTTTGTATAAAATAACATTTCAGTCTCTCCTGTGTATTTTATTATATCAAAATGAGGTGACACATGCAAAATTTGTTAACATCTAACAATTTCTAATTTCAGTATCTGATGTACAAAATATTCATGAAAATGTGCCATGAACTGCATTAGAGCATGGAAGAGATACATTTCGCTGTTTAATCGGGAAGAGGGAGTCAATTCAGAAGAAATGATGGTACTTTTGTTTTTTTTTATTATAAACCCGGAAACATATATATATATATATATATTAGGTATGAAGGTAGATATTGGGTCAGTGGGGTCATTCAAAGTTTCCAGCGTTCGTATTTCACGACATAGTTGGAAGGTGTCGCTTGGTTTGCTGCATTGACGAAACTTGGGGGAGTTTCTAAGCCCCGTGCGCGGTCTATAAGTGTACCTATCATTATATTAATTGTTTGCAGGGCTCCTGCATTGGGGTCAACTCTTCTCGATTCGAATGATTTATTCCTCCGCTCTACATATGAAAAAGTCTCAAGTATCCGCGGCCAAGGCGTCCGAGAACGATCGAGATTGAGACGATCGCCGTTGGTTAAAAAGGTTCGCGAACGAGCTGGGAATCATTCGGTGGTGATCGATAAAAAGAGAAAAAAAGAAGAGGAAAAGGAGAGAAAAAGGAGGAAAATGTTTGTTGGTACACTCGATACGCGAGCCACGCAGTCGATCGTGCCCGAGGCGAGAATTTAACGCGAATCCTGAGAGAGTGTGGGCGAAAACATTCCCGAGGCCAGTGAAATACCAGTGTTACAAACATAATGTAAAATAGAAGAATATCAGCCGAACCAAGAGAGAAACGGGAGAAGGAGAGGAGAGTGAGAGAGAGAGAGATAGAGGTAGGGGAGAGAGAGAGAGAGAGAGAGAAAGAGAACGAGTTAACCGCGTGTGACCACGAAACGTACACACATCGAGGGAGAATTTTCGTTGATTTCGAGCACGAGACGAAACGTGTCGAGGAAAAGGACGGGGATCGATCGAGGGAAGAGAAGGTAAAAGCGAGGACGAAAAGCTGACGGAACTGAAAATGACGCACGACGAATATCCATTCGTCGTGGTGTACGTCGCGCGTTGATTCAACTTCTTTCTTTCTCTCTTGTCGGTGGTGCGCCACGAGAAGCGTTATTTTATACACACGATCGTAGAATTCCCATCGGTAGAGACCAACTGTGACGATAGTGTTTTGTTTCGTCGTGATTCAACGATCGATGCTACGATGTCTTGGTCCCTCTGCCGCACGATCTGAAAAGGGGTTTGTGTGATTTGATTTTCTTCTTTTTTTCCTTTCCCTTCTTTTTTTTTTTTTCTCTTCTTCTTTTTGCTAGGTATTCATGTTTGTTTCGTTTGTTAGAGGAGAACGTTGAACGATACGCCGGATACGTTTGATCTCACAGTGATCTTGACTTGGAAGTCAAGTTTGTAGGAAAGTTACTCGGAACGGGAGAGACATCAGCGGACGCGAAGAGAAACGAGAGAGAACAGAATGGCATCGTCCATGGTGGCTGTTCCCTCTGGAACGGCGCCTGTCCCAGCTGGAACTGGTATTACACAGAATGAAGAGGCAGAGAACGGCGATGTATTCGGTGAAAGGAATATTAACAATGTTACTGGCTGCAATGAGACCTCCAATCCTGGTGATGCCCTGGAGGAGATAAACTGTGGCTCCGGTAAGACCGGCGATCAGGAATGCGCCATTTGCCTGAGTAAACTTTGTTCTCCGCGCGTACTCTCTTGCCTTCACGTGTTCTGCGAGGCTTGCCTGGACAAGCTTCTGATGGACGAAGCGGGTGATTCAAAGATCAGCTCCGTACTGATTTGTCCTGTCTGTCAACAAGAAACTTCCATTAGTTCTAAGGGTGCCGCATCGCTGACATGCGACTATGTTCTAACTAATATTCTCGACATGTCCGCAATCGAGAATATGGCTGTACTCTGTACCTCGTGTAAAGCCAAAGAGAGCGCGGTAGCACGCTGTTCGGACTGTGCCAACTTCTTGTGTCCGAACTGCAACACTGCGCACCAGTTTATGCGCTGTTTCGAGAGTCATAAAGTAGTGGCATTTGAAGATCTAAAGCAATCCAACGAAGCTATACCAATACACAAACCTATTTTTTGCGAGTATCATCCTGCTGAAAATATGAAGTTTTACTGTTACACTTGCCAGGTAATTAAGATTATTTAGTTCTCTTGCCTCTTGATTTCATAATTTGTAAATAGCAGCTGAGCCCGTACGCAGTATGGATAATGTCTTTATCCTGTGCTTTTCCTTTTTTTTTTTTTTTTTTTTCTTTTAATTGCAAAATGTATTTCATTCATTTTTCATTTATGAATTTAGGAACCAATATGCAACGAGTGTTTGCTTGTTGAACACAAAGCTCCGGAACATCAGTACGAACGGTTAATGGACGCGGAGCCACGTCAGAAGGAGGAATTAATAAAACTGATGAACGAGAGCAAAGCGAGAATCGCAGACTGTGACCAAGTCTCGGTACAATTAGAGAATGCGCTTAGTGAATTGCAAGCACAACACGATCAAGCTAAGGATCTAATTGTAGAGACATTTCAGAGTTACAAAGCTATTTTAGAGAAATGTCGGGACAATGCTTTGGTCGAGCTTGAAAAGTTACATTCGGATAGGGAATTAGAAATAATGGATACATTTCATAGGTCAGAAAAACAATTACAACTTGACAAATACTTTTTACATTTTTTACTAATACATTATTCCTACATGTAGCGTTGAAAAAACTATGGAGAAGATAGAAGATGCTTGCCGTTTTACCTCCAGACTTCTCGAGCACGGTGACGCTGTGGAAATTCTTGCGCTTCGTCGTACAGTGGGAACGCAATTAATGAATTTAATAAAGAACACGCCGAAGCCAAATGTTACTTTTTCTATACATTTCGAAACTGATTACAATCAGTTTGAGAAGACAGTCAAGGTAAATACACACCATACATTCAACTAAATGTTTAAAAAACGTATCAATCGAACGATTGTATAAACGAGATGGGTAAATTGTAGGAAGTGTTTGGTAAATTTCACACTGAGAGTACCTCGGTGACAAAGTCCACACCTGAACCGATTACAACAATGCCAGGAGTTTCTGCAAACCAGCAAATTGTTCATACCTCGATGGGCTGTCCGCGTTCGATTAGCACAAGGTCTCCTATATCTCTTCCCACGTCAATGCAATCGTCCTTCGAAGGTGAACCATCGTTCGTTATACCTCCAACATCCAGTCCTCAAAATATCGCGCCACCAGCACCACCTGTATCCCTTCCTCCAGGTCCCATTCACGGGCTCACCAGTATTCAAGAGTACAATCTGCAGCAGTTGGCTAGCTTGGCAGAGAAAGTCGAAATGGTCGGAGACACGAACGTAGTTGAGCCTAGTTCTAATCCCAGTCCAACTTCACCTTTCACATTAGCTGATCTGTTCGCTGGCGATTTGAGTTCCACCAGTCATGCAATTAGTAATTTACAAGCTCTTGCGAAACTGGGAAATACGCTTGGCAATCAAGGTATGAAATTGACGATATTAATTCATTTCTTTGTAATGAATAGCGTAATGTTTCTTTATCCTTTAGACCTTGGAAACACTACTCTCAATGGTGGCAGTGGTCTAGTTCTGGGCAGGGGTCCATCACCAGCCATTGTAGATACACCAAACCTGGGGCTAGCTGCTAACAGTTTATTAAATGGAGGATTTCAGTCTTTGTCCTCGTCCACATCGCCGATACTTTCACAGGGTGCTGGTAAGATTCTTTTTTAAATAAGAAAATGTGCGTGCATATAATAATTTCGCTGATTCGAAACGTCTTAATTTTATGCTAATATTCATTGCAGATGATTTGAGGGCAGACACTATACATAACATGCCTGTAGTAGTAGGGAATACAGTTGGAAACGTAACCGGTTCAGGATCCGGGAATTATGCCCATCCACGTTCGAATAACACAAAACTAACTCCTATGCACATCAGGTACAAATTTGGACAGTTAGGTCCCAGTAAAGGTCAATTCAGCTCCCCTCATGGATTCTGTTTAAGCGCTGACGAAGATATTATCGTTGCCGACACGAATAATCATAGAATTCAAGTAATTTAATTTGATTAAATATCTACAAAGTGTAGTTTATCAATTTCACGTCCGTTTTGTGATCGCAAGACTTCCTTCGCAGATATTCGAAAAGACTGGTATCTTCAAATTCCAATTTGGTGTTCCTGGCAAGGAGGAGGGACAATTGTGGTATCCTAGAAAGGTAGCTGTGATGAGGAACAGCGGTAAATTTGTTGTTTGTGACCGAGGAAACGAGCGATCTAGGATGCAAATATTCACGAAAAGCGGTCACTTTATTAAGAAAATAGCAATTCGTTACATCGATATTGTAGCTGGCCTAGCTGTAACTAGCGAGGGTCACATTTTGGCTGTTGATAGTGTATCGCCAACAGTATTTGTAATCAGCGATACAGGAGACCTTTTAAGGTGGTTCGATTGCAGCGAATACATGAGAGAACCAAGTGATATTGCAATTAGCGGTAGATAATTAATTTCAAATAAAATATAAAAAGGTTAAAGTAATTCAATTTATCGAGGGAAATTCCCTCTTCTCGTTTGCAGGTAAAGAGTATTTTGTTTGTGACTTCAAGGGACATTGTGTTGTGGTGTTCAATGAGGAGGGCAAGTTTTTGCGTCGCATTGGCTGTGACAATGTAACAAACTTCCCAAACGGGATCGATATTAGCGATGCAGGAGATATACTAATAGGAGACTCGCACGGTAACCGCTTCCACGTTGCTGTTTTTTCAAGAGATGGTTCCTTGATATCTGAATTCGAGTGTCCATATGTCAAGGTAAATATCGTACAACCCTGAAAAAAATATTTTTCCGATATTCCCCTTACTACAGTAAAGGGCACGAGTGAACGTTTAAGGTTCATCTCCAGTAGCAGTTAAAGTCTCGTTCGTCAGAAGAACGAGAGAAGATTACCTTAGACGGTTTATAGTAGTAGTAGTACTCTTGAGTAAAATCGAAGAAGCTTTTCGATTTATATCTTCTGTCCGCCAGAATAATATTATACTCGTTTATAGTTGAATTCGATTAATGCTATCAGTTGATGACATTTCGCAGGTCTCTCGATGTTGTGGCTTGAAAATAACCTCCGAGGGGTATATCGTGACTCTGGCTAAAAATAATCACCACGTCCTCGTGTTGAACACTCTTTACATATCATGAAGCGAGGAAGCAGACCAAATAAGTATGTCGTAATTTTCTTCAGTGAGTGGAACTTCCTAGGTAAATGTTGCTCTACTCTAAATGAATTGAAGAAATGAAAGAAAAAAAAAAATGGAATAAGAAAAATAATCAACATGCCCGTGGCATCGAGTT
Organism: Xylocopa sonorina; assembly: GCF_050948175.1. Lineage (NCBI taxonomy): Eukaryota > Metazoa > Arthropoda > Insecta > Hymenoptera > Apidae > Xylocopa > Xylocopa sonorina. The sequence continues at coordinate 11,245,286 of NC_135201.1, read as the reverse complement.
CTCTGAGATTTGGGCCTATTGAAGCAATAGAGAGCAGCATGCAGCTTTAATAGTCTGTATAAACAAAGTAAGAAAAAAGAAAAAAATGGAAAACAAAAATAAATGCGTCCCTGTTTTATGAAAGTAACAACATTCGAAAGAAGAAACAAAAACAAAAAAGGTAAACGTACGTCTCCGACCAAAAAACAGTATAAATAGTAATTTAGCGAAGTTGCATTTGGTAAACTGCCAAGATAAATTAACGCGAAGACAAAACAAAACAAGAAACGAAGTTAAACTGAAGGGGAAGCAGTGAAGGAAGAAAAAAATCAGATTGAATTGTTTCGACCAGAAGTGTGGGGATGGCTGGAATGCACGAACAGCGAAGAGGAAGAGGAAGGAAGTTGCAGAACAATAGCTTCCCGTCACAATCGATCGCATCATCTCCGACTTCGTCAGTATTTTAGGTATGTTTACAAATCAAATTATTCTAGTCTCTAATGAGCACTGTTTTACACGCTGATTTTTCAATCTGTGCTCGAAGCAACGTGTATTTCTAACTTGTTTCAATATGAAACCAAAATGGGCGTACACGCATATTAAGGATATAGGGAAAGAAAGGAAAAAGAAAAGATTATAAGACTCTTTCTTCCGTACGTTACTTCGAGACCTATTCGTAGACACACTAAGTTTCTAAGGTTTCTTTAAGAATCGTTAAGTAATCTAATAAGCATGAGAAACGAGAAGTTACGGTTATTATTAACCGGAAAAAATGGTAATAATACAAATTCCTGTGCTTAACGCGATGGGGAAACGAACGTTGCATGCTGCGACACATGGTAGTACTTCCTGCTCTTATCATATCATATCTCTATTTAAAAGCAAAACTATATGGAAACGAAAACATACATAACATACACACACAGTACTCCTCGTTACGGCAAGCACGAAGCTTAAATAAAATGAAAAAAGAAAAAAAAATGAAAAAGAACAAAAAAATGAGCTATGTTCCTGGTGATTCTTCTCCGTGCATTTGAAAATTAGTAGTTCAAAAAGAATTAAAAAATGGATTTAAAAAAATAATAATAATATTCTACGAGGCACCGTTAATATGGAAGGAATAGATTACAATACGTTGAGAATCAAACATTTAATGTTTTGCGAGACGAGGAATCGTACACGATATTATATTCGAGAAAAAAAAAAATCGAAAACAATTATTCTAGACTTGCCACTGATAATAGATCCCATTTGTGCATTGTTAAAAGAAGCAAAATGAAAAAAAATAATAGGCGAGACACATAATGGTTACAATATTTACTCAGGATGCTTTATTATGGTCCACCATATAAATACAACATATATATATATAAATATATACACATATATATATATATATGCGTGTGTGAATTATTGGTTCGTGGTGCTAGTGCGAATAATAATAATAATAATATATCTATACCATGTAAATGTATTTGTTATAAAAATTACAGAATCGTTCCGACATTTTACAATGCTGTGGAACGATCGTGTAATATATTATACAAGGTTCGTAAGTTAACAAAAAGAAAAAAAAATTATACCACCGGTATCATAGGAACAATATCTTTATCTATGTATAAAAAGAACAAAACAAAAAAAAAATGGTAAAAACAACGTACAGTTTGCTAAACAACTTCTATTTATGTATATATAATTAACATGATCCGTAAAAAGATAAAAAATCCACGTAAAACACACATATATATATATAGAAATACACATATTTTTTAGGGTTGTTTACATGATCAGCCTTAAGATTTAATTGAAACTATAAAACAAGAAATAAATGCAATGTGTATACAACATACATATATATATATATATATACATACATACGGATATATTGGGCAGATCGCTATAAACTGTGTTACAATTATTTACAATAATGATTGAATGTGAATAAACTATCTTGCCATACCAAATGTTAGAAATATAAATATATATATATATATATGTATATATATATATTTCTACTTTGATAGCTTCAACAAATTTTCTTTCGCATACAAACAAATTGGCTACGCTGAAATAGAATCGGTTCAAGGGAAAGAAATGGCTATTTAGTGGTGGATGTGGGAGTTACGTTTAAAATACTTAGGGAGAAGGAGTGCAAAAAACCGCAGGAACGATGAATGAGGGGGCTACTCAGAAAAAAAAAAGAAAAAAAATAAATTTTGCGCATAACATTTATAGTAAATTGCACGAAGCCTACGTACGTACACCTAAGCTAATCAGTCGTAATCATCTTTTATTATTAGAAGTTTTAATTTTATATATATTAAAAGAAGAAAAAAAAAGAAGTAATTCTGAAGTATTTAATAGTCATGATTAGCAGAGTTATATAAATAATGCCTGTGATAATAGTATCGTCAGGATAAGTTGTGTCCTTACAGAGTCTCTGATGTTGTTGCTAGGTAAATATAATTAGAGGTACCAAAATGAGATGCTGTTAGCGTGACACCTTTTGTGGAAGGTGTATTTCTGTTTGATGCACAATAACACCCGTAATGCCATCGAATGGTCTCTAACGGTACGTTGGATATAAGAAAAAAATGAAAAAAAAAAAGAAAGAAAAAATAATAATATTGAAGAAAAATAAATAGAAATATGTTGCAAAAAGTTTGCCAGTCATATTGAAAGAAAACAAACGAAGAAGAAAAATAATGAACTCATAGTGTAATGAATGGATGACCATTAAATGAGAGGGTCTTTTACCTCACAAAATTATTATATTACGCTCACCTTATATATACTTGAATATTTTAGTATAGATTTACTCTATTTACATATTTTTATCTGTGGAAGACTACTTGGCTAATTTAGGCCACTGTTGAAATTCACCCCTTATTTGCCTTGATGTTTAAATTACAATAATAATATAAAAGGAAAAAAAAGTGAAACGAGGATTACTTGTTACGTAAATGGTAATTGTGATAGATTTTTTGATGATTTTTACAATCTCAAAAGTCTTATTATCCTAATATGTATAGAATTATAATAGTCACTCTCTACATAAAACTACATAAAAGAAAACTCTGCTTACATTGTTAAAAACAAAATAACTAATAATAATTAAATGACAGAAGAAAGAAAAAAAAAGTAATGAATATATCACCCTACGGTAAGCAGTTTACGAGAGACGAGATATATGTATACATATATTGTCAGTCTATTTGAAGTAAGCATATTCAAGATATGTTCTACGTATTATACTTTTAACTGATCTAATATTTTTATCGCTATTGAGAAAAAAAAAATGTAAGGTAAAGGATAAAAAAACAGTTTCCAAGGCCTTTTTTAGGTGCCACCTAAAAAAACAAAAAAAGAAAAAACGAGAAAAAGAACAAAAAAAGATAATACTTCGACACGATTTCGGTTTTTCTAATCGTCCTTTGTGTTCGTTTACAATAACGTGCTATCTGTGCGTGTGCAGCTTATAAGGGAGAGGATAGAGGGAGGTGAAACGAAATTCGTAAAGAATATATGTCCATTGTTTAGCGATTCGCAGCTAAGATGTCTCTGTGGCAATGGTAAGGAGATTTATTTAACTCGACGTACAATTTTCAACTTTTTACAGTGCGACAGAGAGCTCTTAGGAAATTATTTCTGCACTATTGGCAGGGTTGTTCATCGACGGAGGAAGCATTCGTTTCGCGCGATAAAATAGTTTCGATCGTGGCGCTTAACAATTTTCAGTCTCCACGATTCTCACTTTGGAACAATTCGATTTTTTATTCCTACGACCCCTTGAATGTTTCAGTTCGTCTCGTGTCTCCTTTGTAGTGCTTGGTCTATCGATTAATAACGTATGCCGGTGGTCGCAAGAATAACAGAAAGACGTAGACGCGTCCTAAAAGTTTCGAAACAAGTTGCTGCAACCATTAGACCGTGTTACGAACCTGTGCGAATAAAACAACAAACGAAAGCCGTTGTTTGTTGTAATCTATATAAAAGGTGGCGAAGAACGGGAAATTTGTGTCGCGTAGTCGAAACCAAAAAAAAAAGGGAGGTAATTTTACAAAGATATAAATGAAAGGAAGTAATACTGACGCGAAAATTAAGTATATATGAAATATGTTCCTGATTTCGGAGGTCGCATCACATTTAAACGATATAGTAAAGAAAAAAAAAAAAGAAGATAAATCGCGTGTTTTTTGCGGATATCGTGACGGGGCATCTATGCATACAATTATATATATAATATATAAAAGAATATATGTTATATATATATATATAATATATACATATACACTTTAACGATAGAATTTAAAGTGAAAAAAAGACGCAACATTAACTGAATTCTAGCCTACGATTAATCATAGTCTTCCTAGAGTCCTGGAAAAAAAAAGAAAAAAAAAAAAATGAAAGAAAAAGAAACGTTTGCCTTTTCGTGGTTACTGGTTTCTTTTAGTTTGAAATCGTGGCCATCCGGAAGTCGTTGCCGCGAATCCGTTCACCTGCTACAGCCACAATGGAACGTAATTTAAACCAAAGTCCTTATATCTCTACACCGGGTGTTTTAACGTTGACTAAATGGAAATTGGCAGCTGGAACGATCTGCTCAGACATTTTATCGAAACATGACTTTTATGCATCGCGAGGAAATTCACTTGACGAGTCGGGAGGAAGTAGAGACTGGGGGAGTGAGAAATAAGAGAACCGTACATACATATATACATATATAAATATTTTTTTCCTTCGAGCGTTACATTATTCGACGTGTATTTGTACAAAGATTTAAATATAGCGGAAGACAGGTGGGAGAGGGAGTTGAGGGGTGGAAAGAGAGAGAGAGAGAGAGAGAGAGATAGAATAGAAGACGGTTCAAAGCGAGAACCATATTTTATTAGTTTACTACGTGCGAAACGATTTCACGTTTCTTTTGTTACTCTTTTTTCCTCCTTATTTTTTTTTCTTCTTTTTAAAGTGGCATTTTTTCCATCGCTTTACTCATTTCTTATAGGTCGTCTTTATAAGTAACGTTAATTATTTTTTCCTTTTTTTTTTTTTTACCTTTGTCGTGGCATTAATGTGTTCTTGTGTCGGTTGTTGAAGAACATATTTATATACATATTATATATACCGAATTGTGTTGTTTTTTTTCACTTTGTTCGGACCTTAGGTGCGTGCGTTTTACCATTTCACATGACTATTTTTATTAATATTATTATTACTATTACGAAGCAGGGACACCATTTCTGGTTTTCCATAAATATATATATATATATATATTTTTTTTCTTAATAGTATTTATGACGTCATTTGAACGGCGTTTTTCTTCCGTTTTTTTCCTTCCCGCGTGACTTCGACGTTCTTTTTTATTACACTTTTGTATTTTTTGTTTGTCTTTTCTCCCTCCTTGTTTTTTTTTTCGATCATTGTTGCTCTTCGTTTCGCAATTTTCGTTTCGTTTCTTAGTTAATAGATTTCTTTTCTTTTTTTTTTCTTTTCTTTCTTTTAGTCGTTCAGCTATTCTTCGTCGGTTCTTGTTTTTCGTTTTGTTTTATTTTATTTCGAATACTCAGACTACGAAGTGGTAGGTTTCGATTTCTCTTTCGGACGAAAGGCATAGATTTTCTTCGTCTCGTTGCCTCTCGACCCGCCATCAATTTTAAATTCTTCGCGCAAGGCGAGATCGAATTTTTTATTTTACTTTTCTTTAATTGATTTGCGCTATGCTTTTAAAGATTCGTATAATTATTCTTATTATCGCTATCCTTAATCTTATCCTTATTATTATTATTATTATTACCCTTATTATTACTACTATTACTATAGTCATTACTAATATTTTTTAACAACAAGATTCCCTTGGTAAAGGTAGATTAATTTAAGAGTAATTAATGGTTAAGACTTTGCATTTTTTTTTTCTTTTTTGTTTTATTTTATTTCTTTATTCTAAGTTGAAAAAGACAAGATGTAGATCTCAAGACAATACACTGAAGAGAAATAATAACCGATCGATGATCGCGGTGTATCGTGCGAGTGCCAAAACGGTCACAATTTCTACACGACCATTTCCCCTCGTTCCACATTCGTTAAACGACGGTTTCTTCTTTTCCTTGCCCCCGGTTGGCTTCGATCGAGAGGAAACGAGAAGCTTCCCTTCGCAGGCAAGCTGGAAACGGACGAAACCGAACGCGAGAGTTCGATCCTCGGAATTCTCTGACGATTCTTTGGCCCGTCGCGCGTAGTGAAATTGTTTAGTGCCAAACGAGAATAAAAGTAAGACGAAAATCGAATACAAAAAAAGCAGAAAAGAGAGAAAACTTTACAAAAAAAAAAAAAAAAAAAAAAACAAAACGGAAGAAAGTTGAAAAAGAAAAGAACGAACACAGACTGCGTGATTTAACGAACGGAACGAAGAGGGAGGGAAAGCGCTCTGATCGCGATCGTACATATATATATATATATACATATATTTTTTTTTTATGTTTTATTCCTCGTTGATATTTATTTAATAATGGTTCGTTCATTAAGTTCCGTTTATATATGCATATATACATATAACAAGAAAAAAACAAGAAAATACACGGGGTATCAGTGGTTTTAGAGTTAAGGGTATGAGGAAATGGGAAGAGAAAGGAGCAAAAAAGGGAAGAGAGGGAAAAAAGAAATTATATATATATATATATATATATCATATATCTATATATATACACACACACAACATAAAAATGAAAAAAATGAGATAAGAAAGAATATTAAACGATTATAAAAAATCCTTGCTTAGTCAGTTAAAGTACAAATGTTTAAATGTATTCTATGATTAGTTGATAAGTGGGAAAACCGACAGAGGAGAGGATGAGTGCGTGCGCGTGTGAGAGAGGGGCGAGAGAAAATGAGAGGGAGAGCGAAACGCGTAGCTGCGTATAAAAAAAAAAAAAAACTTGGTTTCATTCCTTGATAAGCGTCTGATATAGCTTTATTTATATTCGCATTAGTTACTTGACGTTTAATAATACTTAAAACGGAAAAGTTAAAAAGAAAAAAAAATAGGACGGGACAGGCTGAGAGGGAGAGAGATAAGGGGAGAGGGAGAGTGGAGAGCGAAGTAAAGGGAATACGACTTCTTTGATTTTCTTTTTTTTTTTTTTCTTTTTTTTTCTTTCCTTGTTTTCCTCCTCTCACGACTATATACGATATAATTACACGTGTATGTTAAAGCAGCGTTCACTTTGATATTAAACTAACGATACACGAGACACACGTTCCTTCTTTTTTCGTTTCTCGGAGATGTTTTCTTTGACATATCAAATCGACCAGAAAATGGACACAGACACGAAAAAAAGAAAAAAGAAAAAAAAAAATGCCACACACCAATACGAAACCGTTGCATTCCATCGGCGTCCACGGTGCACGCCCTTCGATGTTTCCCGTGATCTCTCTGTGTGTATTTTCACGTTTTTCCAACGAGAAACTCGGCCCTCCCGCGTTGGAACGGCGGAGGGCACCTTCCTGTCTAAAGGCGACACTCGATTCTAGGACTGAAAGACAGTTTATTAAAGGAAGAAAGATACGTCCTCGGCGAGAAGATAGGAACAAAGTTTCTTCTATTAACGGGGATAATCCTGTACACTCGTTAGCAGCGAAAGTTCTACTTGAATAGGTCTTGGTAATTGGACTTAGCGTTTGGCTCGGCGTTCCTCTTGGGCAGCTGGATCTCTTCAATTTGCCACCTCGATGCCTCTTCGAGCCGCCAGTCACAAAGATCTTGAAGGGACGCGAAGCACACGAAAGACAGAGATACGAGGAGGTCGTGGAAGAAACGAGGTTGGTTCAATGCGCAATGATGCGCACGATAAAATATTATATTTATAATTTATAACTTATTTCGTATCTGTAAGCTACGTTCGAGGAGGTCGTGCGTAACGTTTCATTGCAATTGAAGGTGAACCGATTTTATTCCATTCGAATGGATTCCCCAGGTTGCCGTCACAGCCATTGGATAGGAGATATTTCGTTTAGCGTAAGGGTTTGTTCTTCTCTTATGTGTCCTGCACCGAGCTCTCGAGATTCGTTGTGTTTCTTCAAGTTCGTTCAACGATCAACCATGTCTTGTACCTGGGAAATGGCATCTCCGAAAACATTCTAGTCATAAAAGATTCAAAAGGATACGAACGGAAAATATGATCCAGTCTACTCGAGCTTTCGACACGAACCGTGAAAGGATTGCCAGGCGTCGATTGTCGTAGTCTTCCTTGGCGAAGGAACGAAGGGAATCGCGGGAGTTAGTTCCCCCCCGATAGGCCACTTTTTGCTCGTCGCGGAGAGTTTTTGACTAAAATCCCCCTGGATTTGAACCGTTTACTAAGCTTTTACGGACAATATCACAATAACAATATCTTCTTGCCGTTTAGGCAGAAGAAACGAATCAAAACTTGTGAGTCCTGAAGACGTTAGGCGAAACCGTAGTGTCGTGGACAGGGTGATCAAACGTTTGCTGACCTATATTATTGTACAGATTGAGAAAGCGAGGGAACATAAAAGTGAAAACGAACGCCGAGCCATATGTTAAGTGGAACTCCTCCTGTATACTGGAATTAAATAAGGAAACGATCGTCTTTGACGATGATGGTGGTTAAAGTAACACGATATCTGTTGGATATTGAGCGTATATTTTAAAAGGGAACGGAAAAACAAAGAAAATGAAGGGGAATAAATAGTGTGAGAAAGTAAGAGATGATAAACGAAACGGAACAGTTTCTGACAAGCGATGAGAGGAAGAGAAATTTTCGCAGGCGGTTCGCAAAGCGTGAACCATGTTTTCCTGAAACCTCCATTGGTATTTTTTATTAGACGGGACTATGCGTGAAAATGAGATGGATTTTAAGAAAGAAAGCGAGAGAGAAAGAGAGAGAGAGAGAAAGGATGTTCCGAAATGTTGTTTAAATACTTCAAAACTGTAAACTGTATAAAAGAATAGTACAAGACAAGAGAGAAATGGTAAAAATGCAATATGGAGAAAGCGTGTATTTCAAATATATTTTTTATATATGCTAATGGGATGCTAAGGAGCATGGTCGCGTTGTAAACATAAAACAAAACTAAAGATATTGCATTATTTCGTGTGAGTTATTGTGTACGGTTACATGTAAGGAAATGCACAGGCATATATCGACCGTGTAATCGATTGTTCCCCCTTGCCCCGCCCCGCCCCACCCCCTGAAACTTTAGATTAAATATATATATACATATGACTGCGAACTTGATTTTCAAAAGTAATTCGATATATGTATATATATATATATGTTTACATATACGTACATATATTGTGTACATATGTACATGTGTTTCCGTTTCTCAAGATTGAGTTCTTAAAAACGGAAGAAAGGATACAGGAACTATAATTTTGACGAATCTAATTTTAATGTCCCCGCTCCGAATTTCCCCAAAGTTTATTAAACCTAGTCTTATGTAATATACATACATACATATCTTTCTATATATATATATATACATATGTGGAACACGTGAGTGTTAAGACATATATGTATGTGTGTATATTACGCGCAGTATGCGTACGTACGTATGTATATGTGTATATAAAATGCAAGGTCTCTCCTTTCATTTAACGCGGATTTTCGCTTACTATTATTATAATTATTATTAATTAGTATAATTATTATGATTATTATTATTATTATTATTATTATTATTACTATTATTATTATTATTATTACTATTATTATTATTATTATTTTACTATTATTGCTGCTATTAATATTAATATTATTATTAACATATTTTTTTTCTCTTCCTTTTTTTCCTTTTTTCTTCTCTACGTCGGTACCTACTAAATTTTTAGTTTCATTTTTATATGGAATATTCAAATTTATGGTATTATACGTATACACATCTATATACACTTTTACAAACAACAATAAAATGAAAAAAATATAAAACGAAAATAAAATATTTTAATCTACATACTATTATTAATATTACGTATTTAAAGATATATGTGGAGAACATTTGCTACTTATATATTTGTCAAATGTATTGCGCGCGCGTTTTGCTTGGAAAGGTATTCTCGCGGGACGAGCGAAAAATGGGAGGAGAAAGGGGCTGATCGTATGTTGCCACAGCTCTAGATTTTTCAGAACCTTTTTGTGAAACTGTTACGCATAGTTATTATACTAAAACGTTTTTTTGCGTTTCGTAATCGCTCATAGAGTTATATTTTTTTTTTTTTCTTCTTTGAACGAAGGAAAGGAAACGATTGTCCCCGTCATTTACCTTTGTCAATTCACCCAATATCTTCGCACCCCACGCGGGACACGTTTCCAAGCAAATGAGAAAGAGAGTGTGTATGTGCGTGTGAGAGGGAGAGAGAGAGAGATAAAAGAATTAACTCAAACTAATGCAGTTCTTTGAAACATGTAGGGAAACATACGTTCTTGTCTGCGTATAGGCTGCAAAATGCAATAATAAATATATTGTGATGCTCACGAAAGCACATAACATAATTTACCAAAATTGTAATGTTTAAAATATTTCATGTGATTTTGGAAACTGTTATATTTTTTATTTCCTGCCAATTGTTTAATTTGTAATGTTGTTCTTTGTTCTTTTTTCAATAAAGTAAGCAAACCAAAACCCTATCATAGTATTCTCTCCATTGGTAATCGATGCCAATCGATTAAAGATACATTTCAGATTCCTGTGGATCATTGAAGACTCGATCAGCAATAAAATTAAGGTACGAAAATAAAAGAACATATTTTAAGTATTATGGTGTCACAACTTTTACTTTGTTACTTATCTTTTCGTACAATTTTATATACAGTAATTAGCTTTCACCATTTAATCAGAATCAGAGTCTCGACGACCGTATTGCTGTTTTGGTAATTCCTCTTGCAGTTCCAGGACGTGTTCGATTGGCTTTGGCTTTCCATCGTCTCCGATCCTGCAAGGCTGTACTATTCCTTTCCTGTAGTGAAACAATTTGATATAAAAATCGCACGAAATATAAATCAAATGAAGACGCAAAGAAATACTGACCTCGTTAGCTTGTCAACAAGACCAACTAATTGCAAAGCCTCGTACTCCTTTTGTTCTTCGGTCATTCCTTCTAAGGGATTGGGTTTTGGATGCTCGAAGCAGCCAGTTACTGGATTAATTCTTGAATAGAACAAACAATTTTTTTCAATCTTAACATATCAAAGCAACTAGAATGTTAATTAAATAGAAGCACTTACTGTTCTTTGTGTTTCAGGTACTCTTCGGTTTCGCTGTCTTCTGATTCAGAAGAATAAGCTGGTTTCCTTCTATTTGGTCCCAATAATCCTTTGTTCGCAAACATCCCCGCAGCGTTCCCGTATCCTGTATACTTCACCATGCGAGTAACTAAATGTAGCATTAATATTATCATTTAAAAATTAACATTTTTCAAATTCTTTTATACCAGTATTGAATACACAAATCTTACCATTCTCTTTGCATAGTATAAATAAGAACTCTGCTACGAGATCTCGTATCTTTATTACAGGGGATGTTAATAATTTACACAACTTGGCCCTCAAGGTATTCCCTTCTTCGGGACGATGCATTACATCCTTCAACGGAGGTAAAATCTAATAAAATAAGAAGGAAAATAGTTTACACAAGGTAGTTCGGTAATGTGAAACATCTGAACGAAACTGTTTACCCGTAGTCTTGTGTATTTTCGTATCAATCTCTCAGCCTTAACCATTCTGATAAAGGCAGTAACGATTGGACTGAGATTCCCTATTAAGTCTGTCTTACAATTTAATCTTTTGTCTAAGAATTTTAATAGAACTGACACTGCGCTTATGTCCACACCTTGGAATATTTGCTTATGTTTCTCTTTGGTTGGAGGTATAATTGGTGAATAACAATTGTACGGTATCACTATTAGTAGATCTGCAATATCACTGAAACGGAAAACAATATTACTGTGGTACAATAAGTAGATTGTAAATGTTTAGACGAGAGAACTTATACCTCCGAAGATCATCCTCTTTTTCGCATTTCGACAGTAACAATTTATACAAAATTCTAACTAAATTCTTATTTTTTTCTTCTTCCTCTGTTGCGTCGTCCGAATTTATGTACAAATTAAATAATGCTTTTAAAATTTCGCATGCTAACGTCGCATTATCATCCTTGATAACGAGTAATTCATCGCGATCGCATTGAACGCTTATGTTCTCTAACATTTTTATTAAACATTCGTCTCCATTCAATTGCATTTGAATGACTTGTCTCGTGGAAATATTGAAGGCAGTAATTAGGAATATAATTCTCGTATCAAATAGCATTACTTCACGTGGAATGGCATTATTATACTTTCTCATACGTTTGATCAAACAGGATAGACACGATGTTGTTGGTAATACTTGCTGTATCTTTGTACTATTAAAAATCAAATTGCATAACAGTTTCAAAGCCTCAATAGTAACTGTAAAACAAGTTGAATTAAAATCAAAGAAACTTCGTGTCTGTCACAATATAGTAATCTTACCATTGTTATAGGTACTTTGGTCTGCGTTTGTCTCCTTTAGAGCCGCATTATCTAATATAATATTTATTCTTTCATCTGTGATTAATTCATTTAAGTTTGTTTTGTCTCTGCTACGTTAGTGGAGAAAAATAACAGAATTACTTAGTGATAGTGAGAAATGTTAAGGCTACGTTTAAAGGAATAACGCAAAGTGGTGGCAGAAAAGTTTTAAATGCTCTGCTAGAAATAAAAATTCTATGAAAGTAAAGCAAAGTATAAAACCACATAATACACCTAATACAAGTACACAGAATGACATTAGGGTATGGTATATTACCTGAGTATACGCAAAGTGGACAAACAATTGTAATGAACAGGTGACTGTGAATTATCCGACAGACAACCAAATAATTTATCCCATAGCTTTGCCCGCAATTGGTCATCGTTCAATTCTTCGAATGTAGATTTAGTCCCGTACTGAAACAATTATTGCAATTTATATAATTGATAATATTTTGTAAAATGATCTTTCAAAGCTTCAAAACTTACACTTTCCTGAAACGTGACAAGGTCTTGCAAAATTTTATCATCCGTGTCTGAGATAATATTATGCACTAACGTCTCCATGTTGGCATCACTATGATGTACTTGGTAAAATTCGAAATTAATTTTAATTCATAACATTGATGACTTTTAAACGTCTGCGTAACGTTTTACACGCGAGTACAGGTCGCTTTAATGGACTAATCGAATTGCGCGCCATCTGCACGGGACCGGGCGCCATTACAAATGTTTGAAACTCCTGCGAATCAGTCCGAATTTTTTCGCAAGAAGAGACATCCTTTTCGTTCTGCGAAGTGTAAGTTGAAATGAAAATGTACACGAAGGTAATTTCTATTTAATATCTTCTCATACTTAAGTATTTACTTGTACAACGGTAAGTTTCACCAAGAAATGATTTCTATCATCGAATCGATAACTATATAAATTAACATTGCTTGTATATTTTGCAGGTAGTAACGGTCACACCTTCATTCCATTCGAATTTCATTACAACGACGAAGAACTTTGAACACCAACCAAATACTCGAATTTAACAGCGTTCATCTTGAGTTACTTGAGATTTGAACAAGAACTGAGCTAACTCTTGAACAGGTACAAGTTGAGAATAGATAATGGATTTATTAGAAGAAGAAAAAGGTCTCGCATATAACCTATTGCAATACTATTCTTATTATTATCGTAAGTACTCTGTATTTTCCATGCTAACGAAATCATAACTTGCAAAAGACTAATTATCGTAATGGCTAGTCTTACTAGACACTAAAATGAATCTTCTAAATTATAATGTATTTTGAAAGAAAAGAGATTGTCCTACCTTTCTCAGAGAATTAATGTTTGTATTCTTTTCAGGCGACAGACGGGTGCTTATTACTTGCGACGCTTCCGCTTCCCAATATTCTATCGAGGGATTGACCCTGTAACACATATAAGGGCCGTTTCTAGGGAAATTCTGGGGCCCGGTGAAAGGGCGTGGAACTCGCGGTCAAGGGGAAACAGGTTTCTATTCGCGGAGGCTTCCACTTACCGGCCGTCGACTCCGTGGTCGATGCTCCGGCGATCTGGTTCAACGACTTTCCCCTCCGCGGACAAAAACAAGCAACGGACATTTCTCTGTCCTTCTAACTGACGCACGCACGCGCGAGCGAACGCGGATTACATCACATTCCTGTAATTGCTCAACTACCGGGTTTTTTTTTGCTGGTAGAGATGCCACGATGCACAAAGGCGAGACGAGAAAAACGTTGGTTGGTATAGCAGGATATTCGTGCGCATTGGCGTAGAATTTTCAGATTGTAACTCGCACGAGGAATTCACCGTTGAAACTCCAAGCCCTTCTTTTCACAATATGCAATGACTTCCTTTACAGTTCGTAATGTAACGCAATCTGGAAATGCACAATACCATCGGGTATTTAAAGGCGAGAAGTTATCGTTCAAGCAAAACGTTCTTCCCCTATGTTCGTGTGCTATTCTTATCTTTTCACCCTCTATACTTTTGCACAGTTTTCTCGTCGCGTCACAAAAAACTCTCTATCGCTTAAATCTGAGGCTATTTTTGGCTCGCAGACGCTCGCACAGCTAACGGCGGAGAAGAATGAGACAAACAGGGAGAGGAAAAGTAGGGAAAAAGAAGCCAAAAATGAAAGAAATAATGCTTCGATCGCATCGGATGTGCACATTAGGCGTGGTCGTAGAAAAGAGCAGCGATACAACAGGTGCCTTACACAGGAAACACACTGGCATTGTCAGGCCCCAAGGACACACTGCTATAAAAACTCTTCTATCCCATTCTCGGTTGAGCATAAAAAAGGACGCGCGAGAATAGAGGAAAGATGACCTTGGTTGGTAGGGTTGTCCAATAAGCAGGAATAGTACGTACGTACATAGATGCGTAAATTATGCGCCACTTTCTAAACGAGTTAGGGACAGTATTCTTATCTTTTCTCCGCCTCGGGGAAGGTGCTCGTAAAGCCGGTTTGCTATTAATTCTAGCGAAACTTATTCAAAAACATGTTTGAACAGCAATGGAAATCCCGTTTCTATTATGCTTAAATGCGAACTGTAATTATATTGCATACTGCTCTTTAAATAGCTGTTTAACAACCAGATTAGATCTTTAGAAGAGTTATATTTATAATATTTGCCTCGGTTTTAGTAATAACAATGCCAATTACTATAAACACGAATAAAATATTGTTAAATAAATCATTAGAATTTAGAGTATAACATATTTTTATAACATACATTTGTGGAATATAATGCATTAGTTGGAAACTGACTTCTGAATATTATTTCAGCGGCTGGTTGGTGAAACTCGGGCCCTAGACTCTATTTTCCCGAAATCGTACGAAAGTCTAGAGGGAGAGATGAGTGTGCGTGTGTGTGCACGCGCGTTGCGTGCAGCAGGCCTCGGCGGTGGGATGCACATTTGGGAAATCATGCATATACGTGGCAACATCGCACTGCGGGCTCACATTCCACGTGATCAGGACCGGTTTGCGGGTGTCGACCCACTGACACTACACCATCACAGATAAACCTTGGCTCTGCATGTAGGATACACCTTGTGCTTCTTTTTATTGCAATACCGAAAATGTTGTAGCCGATTGATGGTCCAATAGAATCTTAACGGACAATCAGAATAATCATCTAGTAGCGTTTTCACGTTACGAAATGGTACGTATTTTCTTCGAAATAGTTTTCATATACGAGATGCACTGATTCGCCATCATTTAAATCTCATGTTTCTTCGAGGATATTATTATTAAGAATGATATTAAGAAAATACAATAGACCGCCATTTAAGAGGCTGAGAATTGTAAAAATGTACATACGTCGGTCATCACCACACTCTAGAAGTCGTACTATCGAATTAGTGTTTATATCCAATAACACAACTTAAGCTCATTTTTCATCTCGTTTCACTTGCACTATTATCATAATTTGATCAGAATTTTAATTAGATAAATATACAAAGAGAGTCTGATTCTTGCATTAACACTACGTATTAGGTGCACGTGAAAAGGCTTTGGCGTGCATTGCGAGGCCATTGACCGGAGGAGATCCCCAATCGATGATCGGCTACCTGCTGATACATTGTTGGCCGTACAATAGCGAAAGTATTGTCGGGCCGGTAGGAACCCTCTGGCGTCAAGTGCAATTATTCCGTGTAACCGAGTGCACTTTGTTCCTACCGTTCAAGATCTACTTTAGCCCTGGTGCCATAGCCATTCATTGTAGCTACCGGGTGCAACGCCCCATTCACCTGTACCGTCGACCTCCAAGCGTAATTCTATGTGATTTCTCTCTCTTTTCAAAATATCAGGACTGGAATTACGTCAGCAAAAAAATATATACATATGATAATACGCGGAATATTGTTTTTTACGCAATTTTAATTGCACAATGAGTTACATATGTGAGTTAACAATGGATATGAAAAAGTTCGTTTAAATTGAACAGTTTGTTAGTTAAATCTTTTTTATTACTTGCAAACTTAAAGGAACTGGTCCAAAACAATGATGAAATGTTAGATAAACATTATATGGATCGTTCGAATGCGTTTAACAGATTAAAATTTTCTTTCTTTTGCTCAGATGATGGAAGAAAAATTTCAGACGGTTTTCCATAGAAGTCAGAAGAACGAGAAGCGCATATAAAGAGAAACAGGTTCCTCTTGAGTAGAGGCGGGGGGATTGAAAAGCCGCTTGCATCCACCTTTCCAACTGAGACCAGCCTAGACCCATGTGAAACTCCCCTCTCTATAGAAAACCTACACCTACATGGTTCTCCTATATGTTTTACATAAAAAGGATACGCATGGCGGACCTAACGGTTTACCTATTCCGTTTGCAACTCTTTACACAACTTAACGTTTACAAGTAATAAAATTATACTTATTCGTTTCGATTCGTTTATTTCGTTTCATAGGAAAAAAATTGTTACGATATATAATTTTCTAGAGTGATCACGACAAAATACGCGAGAATAGGGAATCAAGACTTCCGTGCTATCTGTAGAGGCGATAAGCAAACAGTTGGTATCCCTCTATCATCGCTTTGCTCACGATAGATAATGTGCAACGTTGCTATAGTTATCACACTAATATATGCTTTCCTCGTGCTTGTTCACATTTTTTCCTCCATTAGAAAATCGTCTAACTTCTTTTTTAACGACCTCTTGGGAACGCGTGCAACAGTCCCTTGATGTTTTTCGTTGGTCCTGCGTTTTTTTCAGTGAAAATCCGGTCGTCCTGAAACAAGAGGCCAGCAGGCTGCTGCTAAATCTGGAACCCGGATTGGATGTTTCATTAAGTGGAACTGCGATACACTTAAAACCTTGCGTGTAAGCCTAAAACTATGACTAAGCGTGGTCACATATATCAATGACTTATTTCGTTATTATATTAAAGAGAATGTACCTTGAAACAAGAGTCATAGTCGTTAAAAAGATAACTTGCGACTTCAATTTTAAACAATTTAATTACATTTCACGTTTACAAATTTTTTCTATACATATTTTAGCTATCGTTTTAATTTTATAATTTGCAGGATATAAAAATTGTATTATATCATTCATTTCTTACACAGTTCAACAATTCTCTAAAATAATTTTTCAATTTCAGGTATCCTCGATGCTCAAAATGCAATGCATATTCTAAACTTATAAATTAGAATTCACCGAGCAGTCCTTAATGTGGAAGTGGGAGCAGTCTAGCCGAGGTTGTCGTATTCAGCCGGCGACAAATATGGAATTTTTTCGATGGCGCAACGGTATACAAGGATTCACCTTAGCAGCTTCGCATTCCCCCTTTCCACTCGTCTTTCTCTTCGCCCAAGGGCCTCGACCGATGGCGCACTCACACAGACATACACATATCTACCAATATACGGGCCATGCGTGCACGCAAGCACGCAGGGAAATGATTTTCTTATATCGTGTTGCCTATTTTATCGTCTCTTTTTCTTCTTTCGCTGTACGAACTATGGCCGAGATAAGGCTGGGAATTGAGAGCCGCATATTTTCGGCCGGTTTCTTAATACGCCACTTCGCAAGCCCTGGTAAACAGGAAACGGCGTCCACGTGCGTCCGTGTACAGGGAAGGAGACCTAAAGAGGAGGGAACTAGCAAGTTTTTTTAGCCATCCAACATTCAGGCTTTTAATTCACTCTTCTATTTGTACTTAGTGTCACATGAGTATTCATTGTAATTGTCATCCTGGCAATGAATATTTTTAATACTTTAGAGAAATTTTATGATAGCTTTCTTATATCTGGTTAAGAGGAAATGACACTTAAAATTTATTGCAAAGTAAAAAAAAATGAAAAGTTAAGCCTAGAGAATAAAAAGGTACACACGTGGTTAGTTGCGTTAAAGGAAAAAATTGTTTGATTTGCACGGCCATGTGGAGGTTGTCATGGGACATGGGAAAAGTTTTTGGAGGATTTTATAAGAGGACGCAAGCGCAATCAGCGGTCGCATCGAAGCCAGGGCGTGGTGGCAATTTTCGGGAACGCATACAGACATGCAGGTTTCTCGTTCATCGTACCGGGGGCCCGACGATGATTAGTGATGGCCTTAAGGCAACGCAAAGTTCAATTTTTAAACTTTTCTCGAAAAGTTTCATACTTTTCACAAATTTATATTTGACTTTCAAGAATCGCTCAATGCCTGTAATTTTTTAATCAATTCAGTAACTATTTCTGATGCTATACTAAAATACTTGTTATTTTCAGGTTCTTTAAAGCGAGAAAATTACTTTTGCACCAAATGAATTAAAATGGAAAACCAAGAGAGCAGAAAAGTTATGACGAAAAATTCTCAAGGAAATAAAGAAGTCAGTCTGTTGCTCGGAAACTTGTGAGAAAAAGGGAATCTAATGGCCATCGCTAGCGCTGATACGCGAGTAAAAGACGTGGGTGTACGCACACGACGCCGTATAGTCATCCATGCGCGCATACGTGTACAAGCATGCACCAGTTACACGTGTATGTGTCGTACCCCGCAGGATATTGGCCTAGACGCAGTGTGATTGGCCGATCGTGCAACCAGGGACGACGATGCCTGTGCAAGTCTCCTTGTGCGTGCTATTCAGTGGCGTAACTTTGGCGTACCCAAGCGTTATTTATCTTCCTCAACTACGTTTTACGAATCTCCTATGGATTACGTTTATTTTTACACAACATAACTTGACCTACCGGAGTGGTATGACTCTAGAGAATACATAAAGTTGAACTTGCAAACCATTACCAGTACAAACACTGCCATAGTTTGCAATTATAATTATAATACCGCAAGACATAACAATTCTCCACTTTGTTTCGATTATTTTCATATTCGAAATTGACTTGTAATATGTATCCGTACGAAAATGTTGGAGGAAATGCGCTCCACATAAAATTCATCGAATCGCCTTATCAGGAGACTATAGTTCGCATGCTGATAATCTGCTTGGTAAACGAGTGAGCTAATCATCCGGCCGTTTTGTTCCTTTGTTAGGCAAAGATATTTTCTTTATTGCGCACGCGCCTCCGGCACCGTCCATTTATTTTTAACATTCTTCATTCATTCTACGCGATACTTACACTGCAAGTTTAAAAGTCTGAATACCAAAACCGGAATATTTAGCATGATGGGCCACCGGTTACGCCACTGGCGCGCACACACACAGCTACGATAAAACGACGCACGAACACATGCGCACGACCACCCCTATGCGAAGAAAGCCATGACCAGTCTCGGTCCTAGCGTGTCTTCCACGCACGGCTCGTCAGTGGTCGCCGAGTAGGCCGTGGGAGAGGGTTTTCGCTCGCGTTTTGACTTCGTGTTGCTGCGGGTGTGCACTCGTATCGCGTGTCGGCCAGCTACTGACGCTCCTTGCCCTCCAAGATTCTAATCGTCGACGTATGACTACACGAAATCACGAAGGAAGGCGAGGGGTCCGCCATGAAAACGAACGTCAGTGAAGATAATTGAATGTCAAGGAGGAAAAACCTTGCGAATTCTGAGACGGGGATAACATTGAAACTACAGTAGAGAAGATAGACTGAGAGGGAAAAGTATAAGATACAGAAATAAAATATTCTTCTCGTGGAACTGTGCTGCTGTAAATGAGATCCTCTGGGGTCTCTTCTTTTTTTACCAAAAACTAGGCTTGGCAATTGGTGAGGATTAAAGGGATGTGAAAGGAGAGCTTTGTTTTGATCGGCGGTTTCATGCACGCACGCGCACCCGCACGCCATGCGCGATCACTAGGGGTAGGATTCTCGCGGCAATCGTTCTCGTATGCTGGTTTCGAGGGGATTGAGTGATGAATGCGAGTGCACACGTACGCTAACTTAATTGTACGTCTCCTCGCGTACTCCTCGGCGGCCATTTGAACAGTCTCGCTGCACCGCGCCTAGCGTTCCAAGAAAGGGAGACCATTTTGACGAGTAAGTCCTCGCAATACTGCGTCGTATATAGCTTTAAAATTGCGTCATCGTCTATGTTCCGAAAAATTCGACGATTATGTTCAACGGTGTTACAAAAGATGGAAATTCTGTTTGATCGATTTGCGCGATACAGAACATCGACTTTGATACTGGTAGAATTTTAACAATAATTTATGTCCAAACACCTTTACCGTTTTATCAGAATATTTGCTTGGTAGTTCGTTCTTAGATATTTGCGCTTAAAAGTCTCATTTACGTATTGAAAATGTATCGATGTTACTGTTCGAATTTCAACTTTCGCGTATACGTTGCACATACGACGCTTTCTACACATGCGCAGGACTATAAGCTGGCTTTTACGAGTTTTCTAGGAACGAGTTAAATTAGGGTGGTTTCACTGGACTGGGTGACTCATGCCACATGGATTACTATCGCTCATGAATTTCATTCTCGATTAACGCTTTAATGATTAGACGATCGTTCAGTGCCGAGAAATTCCACTTTTTGGAACATTCGAACGCTTAACTAGTTAAGTCCCGATTTTCCCAGCATCGTTTCATAAATCTGATAATCTCTTTTAGACCTCGATCAATTAATCGATCTGCCCGAAATGGCGAGCACGTCACAACAATACTGTCTGCGCTGGAACAATCATCGTTCAAATTTGTTGACGGTGTTCGACGAGCTATTGCAAAACGAGGCATTCACCGACGTGACCTTGGCAGTGGACGGAGGCGCCTCTGTCAAGTGCCACAAGATGGTCCTGGCGGCGTGTTCCTCGTACTTCCAGACCCTCTTCATGGACTTACCATGCAAACATCCTATTGTCGTATTGAAAGACGTAAAGTATTCGGATATTAAAGCCATTTTGGAGTATATGTATCGGGGTGAAGTAAACGTGGCTCAAGATCAATTAGGTGGATTACTGAAGGTCGCGGAAGTACTGAAGGTGAAGGGCCTGGTAGAAGAAAATGGTTCCCAAGGTCGTCGAGAGGAAGTGGATACATCTGTGTCACCTCCACCAGCCATTAGCACCAGTACAACCAGCAGTGCGGCTCACAGCAGCGGACACACGTCTCCCCCGCATTCTACAGGGACCACGTACAATGTTTACGGGAAATCGCCAGTCGATCGGAGTAGTAACCGTTTACCGTTACCGATGTGGTCACTGTCGGGGCTTGCCATGTCCCACACGTCCAGCTCGAGTCACCAGGTGCCGCCACATCAACACACTTCCATTCTAACCGGCTCCTATGACAACGGCTTCGAGACCTCCCCGTTGAAACGCAAGAAGCTGTCCAACATACTGATGAACAAGGACACGCCGATACTCAGAACGGTATTGGGTCAAGGTCACGCGGACAGCTCACAGGGAATCCCGTTGTTACACCCGGACAGCCACGAGGGTCACTTCAGGAATAACAGTAACGGTTTGTCGAACGAGAATGACAGACGCAGCAGCACAGACGTGGTACAGGGGGAGCCTGCGCATAGCCCTTACGCGGATGTATCCATGATGGATGAGTATGATAAACAACCTTCGCCACAGTCGTATTCCGCGGACGTGAAGCCGGGTAAGCGTAGCCAAGGTAGTAGCATAGGAGATTTCAGTTGCCATCGTAGCGGTAAACGTAACAAACTGCTTATCCCCGCAGAAATAGTCAATTACGTGCCGTCGCAGAAGCCAGAGTGGAAACGGTACAAACAGTACACGAGGAACGACATAATGTCCGCGATCGACGCGGTGCGCTCCGGGATGAGCGCGTTGCAGGCGGCACGTAAGTACGGCGTACCATCGCGAACGCTTTACGACAAAGTGAAGAAGCTGGGCATCACGACGTCGCGGCCATTCAAACGCGGGTCGAACGGCGGCGGCGCTTGCTTCCCGTACGGGATAGGCGGCAACTCGAACGGCAACATCTACGGCGGTGCCCTCTCAGAAAATGAGAACGAGAACACCAGCGTGATCGAGGGCCGCGAGACTGTATTCGACGCGTACAAGTCCAGGGACGACACTGTGGACCGAGTGATCTTGGACAGCGCTCGTTGTACAGCTAGCCCTGTAGTGTATTCAGTGAAACAGCAAAGTAACGAGGATCAGGTCGAAGATCTTTCTGTAAGTCGTAAGTCTGATGTTTGTGTGATAGTCCCGCCAACGTCGGCGATAAAAAACGAGGAGAACGTTGGTTCCGATTCATGCAGTCACAATTAACCAAGGCTCTTACAATTCTTCTCCTCGTTATCGCTAGGGGGTCCCCCCCCTAGCAGCAACAAGACGTACTATTCCTCGGTTACAATGACAAGAATGTCAAGTTTCTAGGTAATTTAAGGGCATCCATTTAGGAGAAATTAGACGTGGATATCCGTGATGTCCCATGAAACAACTACGGATAGTTCGTTTTCGTAACGCATCGGAGTTTCAAAGATTGCGACGCTTTGAGACGGGGCATTGCTCTTTGTTTCACGGGACACCATTCCTTTAGGGACAGTCCCACGTTTGTCCCACTCAGAGGGAACGCCAAGGTAATGTTTAAATGGAGGAAAGACACAGCTAAGCGGAAGCCAGTTAAGTAAGTCAGCGTCAAACAAAAAATAACTCAGGGATCAGCAGTGGGGTGTTGCTGTAACAGTAGGCCATAAACCAGATTAATCTAATATATATATACATATATATATTTGCTAGAAATCCGGTATAAAAACCACCGAGATATATGGGATTCTTAGAGTTCTTTTCTCAAGCTACCGTACACAAGACTGATTCATACGTTACGGATCCAAGAGACTGAAATATAATCGATGATTGGGTTCTAAAGTTGTTAAAGCCTAATGCTGACGATCATGGAATATAGTGCCTTTTTTGGAAGCTTGTAGCTTGTAAATGTAAAATGCTATAATAAGGGGACTCTACGGCATAAAGAAAGTATCGTTAACCCTTGTTAAAAGTTGTTAATGGTAACGAGAACCACGCATAGCCGGGTGCAGGTGTTTTCACTCGAATGATTAATTAAATTAATTGTATATGTAATTTTCGTTTCGATATCTTTTTTGTTCGGTTATAGACGCTCGATGGGATACGTTTCAAACGGTTTATTAAACAGAGAAGCTGGAGACCCGCTACGTGCGAGGGTGCTCCGAGGTTTTGAGAACCTAATTTCGAATCGCATTAAGCTTTAAACACTTTCGGACCAGTGAATATGCATGTTTCTTTTTAATTAATTATAATCATTGTGATTCGATGTTTTCATTCGTATTTTTTTTTTTTTTTTTCTCATTTTGCAATCTACGTGGTAGTACTACTTTAGAGTTTTAATGGATTTATATACACGATAATGTTACGTGAAAAAAAGAGGAAAGGAGGGTAGGCGGGCGAACGGAGAAAGTGTACATTATTTTAATCGATTTTGTTTTTAATCTATCTTTTTTTAAGAAAGATATTTCTATCCTTAGCATTAAATGCTGCCAATAGGGCATGTATATGTAATCTGAAATTGCAGAGGAAAAGGGGGATAGGGGGGGAAAAAAAGGCAGAGATTCGAAGGTTTTAAGGGAGTTGTACACTTCGAATAATTTCGTGTTATGATATCGCTGTTAATTTGTTGCTAATTATAAGATTACATTTATCGTTATACTGATCAATGGCCCTGGGATACAGCTGCAATATTGCTCAAATGTTAACGCATAATTACACACAATAGAACGAACTACCTCATTGTACAACGAACAAGATCGTTCATTATTAACGTTAAGACTGATAAGAGCCGAATCTGCGTTACCAGATCGATAAAACCATGCGTGTTTTATTTTACAAACGCTGATATATGTATACACGAAAAAGAAGAGTATATATATTATATTATATAAGCTATAAAAAGTATATTATATATTATGAACACAGATATAAATTTTAATTATCGTGTAGCTATAAGAATACGAGATATACAGTTTTCTCAGATATATGTTGAGACCGCCGTCCAACGGCCGAGCGTAACGATTTATAGGATCATTTGATGATATATAGGATGATCTAGATTCACGTATATATCATAGATCTCAGACGTTGTGCGACAGTAAGGATCCATCCGACGCGGAGGCAGTATAACGTGTTCATAGTAAATTGTTTGAAACCGAAGAAAGAGCTGCTACTTCCATGTAATCTCTGTTAGAATAGTATCTGCCGCATAGTCACTTTATAAGATCTCAACTTTTTCCAGAAAGTACAAACACGAGATAAGGGGTTCCATTTGTACCAACACTTTGCACAGTGAAATCCTGTCCGCGACTAAGCATAGAAAACTAGAGCACTTCTTTCCACGGAGACTGTCCATTGTTTCTAATTCGACTACGGTTCCAGACGAGTTCCATTGTACCATTAACTCATACAACGGGATCCGTTGTCAAGGAAAATCTGAAGATGTGATTCCACAAAGCAAAATGAGAAGAATTCAGGAACGAGACAGGATTGCGTTTGGAGTTTCATTTGCGAGAGAAAGATAATTTTAGAAATTTACGACCATTCCTTTCGAGAATGAAGCCTGACGCTAAATTTGGTCGTTATTGTATTCGTCTTACCTTTGTATTTTGGAATTGCATCCACGATATTTCTTCCAAGTGTGTCCGAACACTCTGTAAAACAGGATACTTATCGATAAGTACAAACCAAAGCTGCCTTAACACTCTATTACCTCGTATATGTATCTTGATGTCGAACTGAGTCTTGTTTTACACTGTTTAATAGTTTTTTTCTTCAATAGTTACCGCGAGGACCACGAGTGAAGGGTGTAGAAGGATTTCAAGTGATTAGATTCACGAAACATAAGATTCAGGGGGAAAATAGGAACCTTTTGTTAGTTATAATAGAATTTGTAAACGCAGTACCTGTACACTGATCGCGATGCGATTATGAAATAGAAGAATGATATTTATATACGACTGATTTTTCCAACGTGATTACGTTGAATCCATATTATAGCAATAAAAAGAAATAGTCGAATCGAAAGGATAAATGTATAATAAGCAGAACAATGAATAGTTCAATTAAACGAGCATAGATTAAAGCGGAAGCTTAGACTGAGACGTATTTAAAAGGACTATATAAACAAGAAAACAATGTGTTCAAAACAAAGAAGAAAGTATATATATATAGAGAGAGAGAGTGATAACTTATAAAATAGAGGAAGAGAAAGTTTTTTTTATGTAAGAAGGTGCTGAAAGACATATCAACGATTTTCAAAGTCCGCGTTCGGGGAGATGTTCTTTACGTTTTTACGGAAAACAATCCAATTAAATGGAAAATGGAAACGTCAGAAATTTATATATGAAAATTGGTGAAGTTTTTCAAACGAGCCACAGGCGAAGAGATATAGAAAATTTTAATCTGGTACCGAGGACTCTATTTTGTACCCGTATGATAGAGATTTTAATCGCCGATTCGAATTGCCGCGTAGACGCAATTCTTCGATGCCTTATAAAAATTTAGATGTTTAATTATGCTAGTTAGATCGAAATAAGTTTGTACATAATCACGGTTTAAGCAGACAAGTTCTAAGGGGAAGAGTTGCCTTTCTATCGTAATGTAAATCTAGCGTCGTATTATTTTTTAAGACTGATTTTTTTTTTTTTCTTTCGCTACGTTGAGAATTTGCACACACGTGCATGTGTACACGTGTACATACGCGCATACACGAACACACACATGAAATCGCACTTTTGATTAATTGTAAGTTTCTGTGTTTCACACTCTCCACAATGAATACGGGGTTTCCCCAATTCCACTATGCGAACGTATGTTACTAGAATTGTACAAGTTTGTTATGAAATATATTACCCTAAGAAACTCTTGAAGGAAGTGTTTGTCTTTGTATGCGATAATAAATGTTGAAGATTTTCTCTTTTTCGCAATAAACCGGTGAATATAAATCTTTAATAAGTGAAGTTTATTTTTCAGGAGCCAATGCGTGGCAAATTTCGTCTTTCTCGTACAGTTTCATCCTTTAGTATTGCGCGAAACAAATCATTGTTAATCCATTCAGAATAAATGTTGATCCCTCGATGGACTTAATAAATGACGCAGTGCGTTTACCTATTTTACCGACAGTATTAGCAGTGACAGTGAAGGATATCAAGCAATAACTTATTCAGGAAGCTTATTCGGTCGAGGAATTCGCAGAAGCCAAGTAAAAGTATATTCATTTATTTAACAACGAACAAATCTTTCTACTATTTATTAGTAAATTGTCAAGCGGTATAGTCACTGAGTTCTGTGTTTTATAAATAATTTTCTTCTACAGACATTTTAAGACTGCTTTCAACTTAAACGATTTTTTCGTTTGTTCGCCGCACGATGTCAAAGACAGTGCACCAGTGTCGCCCAGGGGGAGAAGAATTTCAATCAGGTCACGAGACAGCTCCGGATAGATGGTAAAGGAACCAAGGATCTGACCTTATATTGTAATTGCTCCGTTAAAAGATAGAGGAGAGATCTCGAGGGCAAAGGAGAGGTAATTCAGTGATTTTTCTCTGTTCCAAAAAAAGATAAGTTTCCTTTCCTTTCTCGCACAATAACATTAAATCAAGTCGTGTAACACATTGTCACCTCTCTAATCTTGCAACTAATTTAATAACAACCATCCATTTCAGTTTGGATACTCGATTTCCGGATAACTCACACCCGTAAAAGTAGTATCAAATTAGCTGTACACCGTGAATTACTCTAAAATGGAGTGGATCGAACGGAATGGAATAAAGACGAGAGAAAGTGGCAGGAAAGAACAGAAATGAATAACAAAGGGGAGAAATATGGTATTGTATGAACGCTTGAATGGCCCCATGGCCACTGGCTGGAGCAATCAAAAGCCACAGGCACGGTCGCATTATCCTAGGTCAGTACGCTTCTCTCTGGTCATCCCGAGCACTATAGGCTCCATCCCTCTAATAAGTCTCATTCCAGAGTACGCGCACGGAGAGAATAATTATGGGCTTGCGCAGATCGCTCGCCGGGGTGTGGGGGAGGGTGGCTAAGGAGAAATAAAGCCTCGAGCCCAGCCGGTGAATGCGGCCACGGATAGCGAAATTTCTCCGGCCCGTTTCGTCCTCCCGGTTAACCGTGGGATCTCCGTCCCGAGTCAATCTGCTCGTTCTTGCTGTCTCGGTGAGCTATCTATTTATGGATCTTTGCGTTACAGTGATACGTGAAACATAGTGGTAACCGAAACGTGGGGGAGGGGGAAAGAATAATAGCGACGAATCGAGTACGCGGTGTGTGTGTGAGGGATACACTTTTTCCTGATATTTCCACTTTTTTTTCAGGACACGCTGGAACATCGGCAGCTGCTCGTGACGTTTTCCTGGATGCTGAGGCATGCGCCGTAAAAACTCTGGAATTGATGTATTGCAGAGCGCAGGTACAAATGAGACGCGTTCGCGTGTGTGCACCGTCTGCGTTTCCTGTCCGTGTGCATGAACATTTGCATGCTCGCACAGAATTCTGCACGTCGACCCCGCTGTTTTATGGGGTATCCTGCCCGTTTCTCCATTGAGCATCGTTGCCCTTGATTCTGCCCCGGGGAAAGTTCGACGAGCAAACTTTAGAGAGCCACCCTCTATCCGTTAATTACGAATTTCTCGAGTTAGTTGATTGTTTTACTCGTCTTTTCCAAGGAGATGACTGACACAGATTTTGGATAATCTAGAATCGTTGAATCAATAGTTGTCTATAATTAATTTACTAGAGGAAGGAGGAACGGTGGCAATCAAATGTAAAATAGAGTTCGAATAATTGGGACGATCTTTAAACATACCAAACACGTAAATCCCTCCAAGTAATCCTTTGGGAATTTGATTGCATACCAAGAGCAGAAAATCCTCGTGGTCTCAATCTCTTAGAATTTAATTAAATTTCGTTGGGCTAGAAAATTGATTTAACAGAATGTTCTTAGAGAAACTATTACCTGACTAGTGGCTGACGGTATTTAATCACTTTTTGTAGATCTGCATTTATTACCTGCTGTGGACAGCGACGCTGAACCTAAAGCTTACCTCAGAACAGGAAACCACTACCGCGAAAAGTTGGGACTGCCCTGCAGAATGCATTTGCCTATCCCCCAAGCAGGTAACAGTACTCACACGTGTCACTCTATTGTATTTTCCAATAGAACTGCAGACAAATCAATTAGAAATGAATTGTAATTTGTCTGATGATCTGGTACCGACGACGAAAGAAAATCTGAACAGTAGCATGAAACCCAAACTAACAAACTCACTCAACCTTTTAGGTTCTCTGCAATACAGGTGGATTAAAAGATATTCCCACTCAACAATTGCCCCAAACAGTGGAGGAGCTCTCTCTGACGAAGAACAACTTCCCAGTGATAAAAGGCGACGCGTTCGCTGGCCTGCGAGTTCTGCGGAAGTTGACAATGGATGGTAATAACATCTCGACGATACGTCCGTTCGCGTTCCGAGGCCTAAGCAAATTACGCGAACTTTCCATTCAACACACCCCGCTGCCGTTCATCGAGAAGTTTTCGTTCGCCGCGTTGCAGAACGTGACCTTGTTGTTGCTAGCGAACAACAAGATTCGTTATATCGAGGGCTACTCCTTCGCTGGTACCTCGAACATCCGCGTAATCCTGTTAAGCAATAATCCGTTGCTCAGGATCCAAAGTCACGCGTTCTCCGGTCTGACGAACGTGGTTCGCCTGATTTTTCCTTCTGGGATCAGAACCATCGAACCAAATGCATTCGACGGCCTTCAGCACGTCGGTCTGCTGAAGCTGACCTACATGGATCTGTCCTCCCTTCAATCTTACACCTTTCGCGGCTTGTCTTACGTGCACTCGCTGAATGTACAGGAGAGCGACTTGGGTATCATCGAGAGAGACGCGTTCGCGGGGCTCACCCACGTTGATCGCCTAAATATATTCAACAACAAGATCGATCGGATCGAGAAACTGTTCCTACGGTACGAGAACAGTATAGACATGTTGAGATTCCATGGTAACCACGTGCTGGAGGCACCCCGTCACGCACGAGATATCAATCTGGAGGTGAACTCTATCAGTGCTATCGACAACCACTTCCCTTGCGACTGCCAGGCTCACAACGTGCTGGAAAGCGACTTTGTTAATGGCACTGTTAGCGAGTTTCAGAAGAGGAATTACTGTATCTCGCCTATCGAGTACAACGGGAAGCCCATGAACCTTGTGGACTTCGATCTCGTTGCCAGGTGTCACGACAACGTCGTGCAGGATAATTTGGGCTCGGGTGTCGTTGGGGTCTTCACGTTGCCAACCACACTGTTCCTCGTCCTTCTATTCTCCATGAATCTCTTCCAATGAATCGAAGTTTGCTTCGAAAGGTTACTCGTTGCATATCATTATTTTTCAATTACTTGAGATGTAGGGTAAGACGCAACATATCTTAATTTATAATTGTTGTACAGTACCAAATGGGAACGATTAAGCGTAGCGATCGAATTTTTAACATTATTTATCGATACACATATCTATTGATATATTTGATATAGTAGTTCTACACCTACTGCCATTCATAAAGCAGCTATTCTTCTTTCGGTATTCGAGGAACAGTTTTTGAGAATAAAAACTTTTCCATGTTACTGTTTTCTCATTTTGAACACTTTATTGTACGTAATAGATCGTTTCTTATAATACAAATAGCGTGTAAATTCAACTTTCGGTCTTATTTTGCATAAAACACACAACGTAACAACTGCAACAGTGACCATCCGTAACTTCGCACGGCTGGTTATTTCTGCAGTTCCGTGATACCGTTATCACGGAACTTTCCCCGTCGTTCACCGTATTCGATTGTTATTACTCGCACAATCTCAAGCATGCGACTACGAGCTTTAACTGACCCATGTAACTGGGCCAGCGAAACTGCATCCATTTTTGGATTTATTCTGTAAATTAGGGGTGATTCCAAATAAGTGACCTGTTCACGTTTCTACTTCGTATCTTGTTAACACTGCGTTTTAGACACGTTTCTTCTTTTTAGAGGTTTGAGTTTTACTCGAAATTCACTTCCAAGGACTTCCAACGTTTAATTACGGACTATTTTAACATTAAACAAAAATGTTTGTTTCAACTTTTACCTTCCAATCTAATATATTTTTAAATGCAAACAGAGAATTAACAGAGTTGAAGAAATAATTTTTGTCTATGATAATGAAAGTACGTAGGGAATAAGGGTATTAGTAAGCTCTACTTATATAAAGACCCTTTGCAAGAGGGGCAGAACTTTCGTGAGTTGCAAGAAATAAACAGCGCTATATCGTGCTTCATATGTATATTTTTTATTAAAAAGCAAAAAGGTTTATCTGACAACCTTGATTACATTGCAATACAATTATGTCTAAAGTTTCCTTTTTTATCAATGATAAACTTCGAGATTGAGTATAATAATTGAAAAGTTATCTAAAGTTCTCGACTATTTTACAAGACTAGTTTCCTGTCGTTTTATCAAGTTTTATACTGAGAATCGAAAAACAATATCGTGCTTTTAACTATGAGAAAGAGAGAGACAGGAGAGAACCAAGAGTCTTCTCTTGTCATTTGTAAAGTCTGCGTGGACTTCGGTCAGCATAGTAACCGAGGACCAAACTAGCTTATATTTTTTACCAACATCTACCACGTAACGTATAACGAGAAGAATATTAAACACTGTAACCTTTCATTGTAGTTGGAACGGTCTGTCATGTAATAAAGGATAACAAAAATCACCAACAATCGTCGTTATATGAGCACAATTTGACGCGGTTGCAGCTACTTTAAAAACACGAATATACAGAAACTTGAAACGGTATACTCTTTTATTAAATCTTTATTTAAATATTTAACATTCTACTTCTGTGTGAACCCTGTAAGCGCAAAGACTTCACTTTGGGATCGACTGGATTTTAGGCGCCGATATTCTTTGTTCTTCTGTCACTGTGGAGCTGAGGCGCACGTATGGAAGCATTTCCCATTCCATTCGCGATTCCATGGTGCACGGTATGATGCCTAAATCTTCTAATGTTGGTAAACTCTTATCTATTTTGTCAGTAGCATGATGCTAAATGGAATTTAATAAATTTTCTACGTTAATATAAAGATTCATAAGGTATATATAATAAGTTGCCGTGGATTTAGAAATTTCGAGTATACTTACGAATTCCAATACTTCCCATAGCAAATCTATTTCAGGATGTACTCGATATAGATTATCCCAGATGGTGGTTTTTATCCAAGAAAGCGGATGGTATCTCATATCGATAACCTTCAGTTTCTCATCGTCATAGTGTTTCATACTAATATCGATCATCCATTCCACTAATTTTCTTAGCGTGTACCGGTTTGGGCTAGATACGTGAAACGTTGAAACTTTTTATATGTAAAAAACTTCGTTACTAACGCCATGCATAATACCTACCCAACAAATTGATAAGTTTTGCCAGCTGTGTCAGGATTTGTTACAATGGCTACAATGCCTGAAATTACATCGTGAATGGATACCGGTTGCTTCTCAGTTTTTTCTCCTTTGTGCCATAATGGCAATTTACTGTGAACAAATTACTTGGTGAGATTACAATCGGTACAACTCATGAAAGATTAAGATTAAACGCACCTAGAATAGAGCAGTCTTTTGTCGTTCATGTAATGGCTTAAGAAGTTATCCAATCGTCCATATACAACTGATGGTCGAATGATAGTGGCTTCTGGAAATACTTCCCTCACTGCAACCTCGCCTTTCCACTTTGTCTTTAGCAACTTTGAACTTTCTGACAATATCATTGGCTGAAAATAAAACGCATACAATTAGTATCATTGCTACAATATTGCTTACACGACTGTTTCAACAACCATTAAATGAATTAACTTACTTTAGGGTTTTCCTCTGCATTCAAGCACGACATGTGAATAAAGCGTTCCACGTTGCATTTCTTAGCAATTCTAGCCAGTTCCCTCGCACCCTTCACGTGTACATCCTCAAAACTAAAGTTCGATGTCTCGTACCTTGTGCCAATTAAGTTAACAACAACATTGGAATATTTCATGGTTCTGATTAAAGATTCTTCGTCTTTAAGATCGAACGGATGAAAGAAAACTTGTCCAAGATCCCCACCTACTTTCAGTTCCTTAACATGATAATAATCGCATCTGTGTGGAAGAATAAGCTGTAAAAAATAATCTGATCGTAGTTATGGCTCGACGTAAGACTGTGATTTTTGTAACTGTGCATATTAGTGATGATCATAGTTACGCTTACCTGGGTGCCGATGCTACCCAGCCGAATGGCCAAGGAATGCCCAATGAAGCCGCTGCATCCGAATATTGTACAAACTA
Source organism: Xylocopa sonorina (assembly GCF_050948175.1). Taxonomy (NCBI): domain Eukaryota; kingdom Metazoa; phylum Arthropoda; class Insecta; order Hymenoptera; family Apidae; genus Xylocopa; species Xylocopa sonorina. The sequence goes on along the minus strand of NC_135201.1, from coordinate 11,212,462 downwards.
TCCCGTTGAAAGAACTACGACCCCCGGTACCCCTTTGCAAACTGGCTGTAGTAGGGTTCTTGATGATCCTCGGTTCCGTCGAATAATCGCAGCTCTGTACCACACAGCTGACATAGTGCGCATTCTGATTCCCTGTTTATAAATCACACAGTTCAAACTTAATATCATTACATAATTAGAAGAGACATTAATGTCTCTATAACTCATACAGGTTATAAATTAGCAATTGTACCAAATACTTGAATAGTAACGCTGCGAGAATATTGAAATAAAATAAGAGTCGAGTGTAATCAGTAAACTTACTCGTCGCTCGAACGATCTTCGGAACCCAAGTCGCCATGTTTTCTCATTTGTCCATGAACGAATGATGGCGAACCGATAAGAGGTCAGTTCGGCTCGAGCTCGTGAACAGCGACCATCAGCAGGTGTGCGTATTGCGAATGCACCGTAAACATGCAGAAATGTAACGAGAGTATATTGTTTTCTATGTATTTAATAAATTAATTAATAAAAGAGGAAATATAAGTCCTTGCGTACATTTAATTTTGAGTATTAACGCATCCAGAGTGAGCATCTTGCAGTTTGCAAAAGCTAACCTATAATTTTTCAATCCTTTCCAATCCTTTTGAATCCCTGCGCGGTGGGGATCAGAATACACCCGCAGTATCCCCTGCTTGTCGTAAGAGGCGACTAAAAGGGGGAAGAAAGAGTTGAATTTTAGTACAATAAATGCGCATCGAATATTTTTATTCCGTTTCATATAGTACAAAATATAGACTTCACTCTTTCTTCTTTTTCTGGCGATCCGTTTCGCTGTAGCATAGAAATGTATAATAATAAAGCAGCCAAGAGTAAAGTATCCCTATGGCGCAATAGATTGAAGTAAGAGCTAATGGCAGGAATGGTAGTTGATCACCGAATACTAACTTGTGCAGTATAGAGTCGTACACTGTTAATATCGGTAAATTAATCACATAGACGTATTCGTGGAAGTAGAGTATACGTTGCTTGAACTTCCGATGGAAAATTAGGAATGACGCTGTCGTGTAAACCAAGAGTAGCAATATTTTTAGCGGAGTTAAATTACTTGGATAAAGTAGAGGTAGAAGTGCAGTATGACCGGCGCTGCTCAGAATCAGGAAGACTCTAGCGTCATCCTTATTGATTGCAGCCAATACACTGTAAAACAGAGAACTCTAGTTTGATTTTATATAATTTTTATAGTACAAAATATTACTTTCAACTTTGACTCACCATAGTGGTATAATGGCAGTTAAGATAGCTTTCTCGTGCACGTGCCATCCAAATATAAAGGAACATAAGGCACATATAATTAAACATCGTACGAATTGCTTTGGGTTTGTTATACAATCTTTCTTAAATAATAAATGGTACAAAGCAGGCTGTAATTCAAGTAAATAAATGTATAAAATGATATTAAGTATCAATAGTCGTAAAACATTAATAATACTTACAATTATTGAAGAAAAAGTTAATAAGAATGTTACTAATGGAGTAGGTGTCGGTAAAACTAGAAATGATTGTACTTGTACTAAACCACTGGTCATTACTGCTGATTTAGTAACACTCAACCAGCCTAAATGTTTAAAAATTATGGCCACTGTTTTATCCATGCCTATGTATAATGCCCAGACGTTAGCTGCCCAGTAAGCATGTACTAAACCTCTTTTGAACGGGAACAGTCTCGACAGTACCTACAATAATTATAATTAGTTCAGAAAAATCGAAATCCGCGAATGTTTACGTAGTAGCTATTTACCTGAGGTATTTGTGAAACGAACGGACCAAACGAAATTATCAGAGTAATTATAACTATACTTCCAAGCATACAGAAACGTCTGAAGAACGTGCCGCCGTTCATACAATACGATCTGAGCAACCAGACTACAAAAGCAGGTGCTATGTACAGATAAATGTGTTTTAAATTCAACAGAATGGCAAACCACAGCGTTCCTTGCAAGACGGACATCTGGAAGATAGACTTTGCTCGATTCAATGAAATAAACATAAGTTCTATGTTTCTCTTTGTCCCTTACCTGCTTATTTACTTTAGAAACATTTGCAATAGCTAGTAAGAGAATACCAAGTAAAAATCCATTATACTGAAAATGTACATGATCCACTACTAATAGTCCCATATTGCATAGAGATAGAACTGCAAAGGTAACGTAATCGTCGTAAGAAGTGCAGAATACTTTTCCAATCCTAAAATTTATAATGACCAGCATATTAATCGCTAATATTGAACGAAGGATGTTCCAACGTTATAATGCAAACTTACTCTCTGACTCCATAAGCAAGTACCAAGTCCATGAATATAACGGAGCCTCTTTGGAAGAAGACGGTTTCAGTAGACGCATAGTTTAGATTTTCCACTTTCAGCATCTCAGGATCCACGACTTTTGCTACCTGACTCAGTAAATATTCGAACCATGCGAACAGCGGTGGATAATCCAGAGTCCATTGCGATTTGGCATTCGTGTACCATTCATTAATCGGCAAACTATGCGTTATGGCCAGCCAGTTACGGTGCACCTCGAAATCTGTGGAGCGGCTATAAATCAAGCAATATACATAACCATAAATGAAAAATGGAAGAACATGAAAATAAAAGAAAAGTTCAAGAGAAACATACTACGTAGGAATTAGAAGTACTTTCAGACACGTAATAAGAAGAAAAATACGGAAAACAATTTGGTTTCCGTTCCATTTCTGAACCGTGTCATTTATCTTTCTCGTTTTTTTCGAATTGGAAACATTTTTCTTGCTCGCGATCGTCATCTTTGAACGATACTTTACGTGGCATACTTTAACAAGTTTAAAACACTTAGCGGTTAATCAAGCCTGCCAATATAACTATCATTAACATACTATTTTCTCAACATCGTTAACATCTTTTAATTCTTCTTCAATTTTTTTATGTACAGGACAATTCTTTCCACTCAATCGTGCGTGCGAGGGCAATTTAAAATTTATTTAATATACACGTGGCGCCATCTCTGTGAAGAGCGCTGAAACTGGTCGCACAGCATTACCGACCGTGAAGATAACTTCGATCGACTGGTGGCGCCATCTCTGTGGAAAGTGCTCAAAGTGGTCGAACATCGTTATCGACAGTGAAGTGAATTACCGACATTCTGGTGGCGCCATCTCTCAGAAAAGTGCGAAAGCTAGTTTCCATATAGTTTCACGACTCTTCGAAGAGATGGCGCCACCAGCGTGTCGGTAACTTACTTTACTGTCGGTAATGATGTGCGACTAGTTTCACCGCTTTTCACAGAGATGGCGCCACGGGAGATATCAATTGTAGGGAACTATACCATGTCGATAATTAATTATTTCTTTTTAAAAAATTGTAAGATTGTAAGGAATCGTTAATTGTGGCAAAATGAAATTAGACTGAATTTTTTTTACAAAAAATAGTTTTATTGTAATTTATAACATCAGTGTGTTATTAAATATCAGTTTTCCTTAATTTCGCTATTTTACACACAATGCAACTTAAAATATAAAAAGGGGAACCCTCGTATTAGTTAATATGCAGCTTTTATGGTGTCCAATCCTTTAAGTACCAAATCGATTACTTAAATAATTTACATAAGAAGAGAAGAGAAAGGAAACGCGTCGCGCGCTACTTATTTTCCACACACCGAGGTACCATTCGTATTTACAATATAAATACACAATAAAGAGAAACGAAACGAATCTAGTTTCCTCGTCGCAAATGTAAAGGCAGTTCTTTTCTTTTCCATGCAAACGCTACGCAAACTTGGCACTGAAAGGATTAAGAGCATTTTTATCCTTAATAATCCTGGCGATCTTTGTATAACTACAACAGACACTCTGCTTTCGTGTTGTTCTTTTTACTTTTCTTTTCTTTAGCAAGTTAGAAAAAGAAGCGTTAGCAAGGTATATACATCAGTCGGCTGCAGTGATCAAGGACTGCGCGTCTAACAGGCTCTCCGTAGCAAGAATGGAACTGTTCATGATGGGCGTGCTCACCGTGTTCCCTATCTTCTTGTTCGAGAACGGGTAGAAGCTGTCGATGTTCATCTGAACGGAATAGCTGTTCGATTTACTGGTCGGAGAAGTACAATTGCCGTTTAGACTCATCTTCAATTGGTTCACTTCGTTTCGCAACAGCCTCGCGTAAAGTTCGATGTGATTCTGTCCTCCGTTCCGTATCTCCAGCGTGGGTATCCACCGGAAATAGCACTGGGTCCAAAGCTCCACGCTTGGGATGTTGTACATCGGCTTTATTATGCACTTTTCCATCGAATCTATTTCCCGGGAATTGTACAGGGGATTGTAAAACAGTAGGATGTCCTGTTCGTTGAACTGCTCCCGCCAATCCCACACGCTACGTAGAGTGAGAGGTTTCTCTGGGTCCTGCGAAATCGACAGATCTTTAAACAAACGTCCGTTAAGGTATACAAGAATCGTACAAGCATCGTAAAATTGAATAGAGATTACCGTAGCTGCCGCCACTCGGTCTTTCTCGCAGTTAAAAATGAACGTGTCGAAAATTGAAACATGGGCAGCGTCCCACAGCGTGGTCAGGTACGTTTCCGTGAACTCAAATTCTGCGGGGAATTGTTGACTCAATTGCCAGACACAGTCAAGGTATAAAAGGAGCAACGGGGACTAATGAAGCAGAAAAAAAAAAAAGATTTAACTTACGGGTGGTGAAGTCCATGGTAAAAGCCAGGCTTCACATGGACAGGGGAGCGGACAACTTGAAATGAACGTACCTTTTCTGAGTTTCTCTTAGCGATATGACCTAATCTATCACAAAACGGGTGCCCACCGGCGACCCACTCCTTTTGGAAAAGAGATTGAAACCCGTTTATGGTTCGGAAATACGGGTCGAGTAACAATTGAACTAAGCTCGATATAAGGCAACAAAGATCCGTGCCAGCACCTTCTAAAATGTGATCTTATAGAAGTAAGAACTGTGATAGAACTAAGCGTTATCGCGAATCGTTACCTTGTAAAATAACAGAGACTCCTAAGTGAAGATGCTCGCAGGCTTCAACAGCTTTTTGCAAACAGTAGGACACGTACTTCAACCATTTAGTATTCTCCAATAACGAATAGAAATTGTTATCCTGCAGCCAGAACTGTCTGATGTGTTCTAAAGCGAATAAACGAGTGATTATCGATTATTATTATTAGTTAAGAGTGCTTAAAAGGAGCAACGATTTAATTTACCCGGTGTACAGAGACTGGCGAATTTCGAGAATGCCACAGCAATTAAGTTCACGCTAATGCCTTTGTTTAACTCTAAAACTAGCGGTGGCATTTTCTGGGGATGACTTTTGCGAACATTTTCGAACATAATGTTCTCCTGTATTCTGTTGGCAACTAACGGCGAGAGTTCAGACATTTTCACCAATGCTGCACCACGTGCGCTTGACCAAGACCAAATAGGAGGACGGTTGCCTTGAAAGCGCTTAGCTGCGTCCATCAGCTGATTATCAGTAATCGATGCTGGTACAATTATGTATCGAGATAAACTGCAACATAGTTCTCATTTAGATTCCACGCTGTTAGACGACGCGATAGAATGTTTAACGAACAATTTTATTTACCTACGACAAAGCTTAAAGTCTATATTAACGGTAGATAATCTCCAGAACTTTCGTAATTTTTCATTGTGCACAGTTCGTTCCAGTTCGTTATGCCAGTCTGAAATATCCCGAAATAAACGAACAGCTTTATCAAGACTACTATAATAAGCTTCTCTGCAACCGAATAACAGACGATTAAGTTCATTTTGCGTAAGTCTCGATCTGCTGAAATTTTTTTATGTCTCTGCTCGAGAATACTAACTGGTAATCGTAAGCGAATAATAAATGATGCCTGCTAGGGAAAGCATGATGTACCAACGCCTGCAGAAGATTCTTTCCGTCTCCGATCGGCGAAAATTTGAAAGAGAAAGACCACGTTCGTAGATTCTAAAATCACAACACACACCTTCCGGTAAAGAGCCGGTTACACGGCGAATAAAATCGAAAGAAAAGACAATTACTTTACAAATAATAAATAACCCTTTTACTTTAGACGGTACAGTATTTCCAGGTACCAATTTCCGTTTTTTATCACCTACGGTTACATAAATATCTTCTATATTCGTTAAACACGTGTCCATATATCCGTACAGATGGTTCTGTTGATGCGCCGCATCCTGTAAGATCAAAATTCATCCATACAGAAATCTCTAAACTCTTGGCGCCCCGTAGAGGTTTACTCACATCTCCGTTGGTGTCGTCGGTAGTAACGAAAGTGAGCTTGAAACTCGTAACGGATAGAATACCAGACGTCCCTTGGTTCAGATCACTGACAGGCGAGAACATGAGAACCCTGTGCGCTTTGGTGATGAATATCTCACCGGGTAACAACTTAATGCTGCTTTCCGTTAAAGAGTTACGTCGACTAGAACCCAGCGGCTGCACAGAATACAATAATTACTGTATAAAAATTCTATATTCTTATCAAACGTGTACGAAACGATTACGCATCAACGACTGAACCATCAGAGGTCCACCAACGAGGTTATGTCTCAATGTTTACATAAGAATCTGTCTGACAATCACCTGCATCTCGTGTTCCTCCAAACCCACGTAACTTATGAAATTGTTGCAGCTTTTACTTTCCATCGCGAACGTTTGAACGGTTGTCGTTGGATCGGGCGAGCTAAAACCATAGAAATGAAAAATCCGCTCTGTACACGAACCCTTTTTTCCTTGATCAGTTCCCTCTCGGTCTCATCGCCGTCTCGCGTTGCGCAAATTGTCCACGTCCAGACGAGGCTGAGACATCTCCCCGCTCGTACAGAGTAATTCACTTCTCGTCACCAAACGTAGCCACGGTATAACCTCCCGCTGGTATCATCTTGCACAGTTCTCGCTCCTATTTCCTCTTCGTCCGTCGCTCTCGCGTTCAATTCATCGCTATTCGCAGTCCTTGAGCTTGCATTCGTCACCGCTGAGACGCTCTAAACACTCGCATCGTGTAACGTGGACTTTTCGTTACCTGCTTCAACTCCGTAATTAAATTTTTTATTTCACTTCTCCGACGTTTCGAAAGATTAAACGGATAATGTAACATTATCAATGTTTTAAAGTAATAAACGTTTATTGGTTTCACATACTTTTTTCGATATAAAAAGAGGGCAGTTTGTTCAGCATTTTGATACAGTTCGCTTTTTCTCGTTGTTGTAATTAATCCATTTTTCTCAGCTTCTCGTTTAGATTAGCATTCGATAAAAAGTTCGATAAATATAATAGTAATGGTTGTTTCTCGCTATTTGCGGTCATTTGTAGTCTACAATTTGATTTAAAATAGAATTAATAAAAGAAGTAAATAAGTTAGATGATATATTATTATTCCAGTTAATTGGTCGCTCGTTTTTGCTCGTAAAATACAATTTATCGTAACTCGATGAAGATTAATAATATTTCTGTCGTTTTAATTGTTAGTCGAAGCGAAGCACGCTCAGATTTAGACCTTTCCTTCTGTTTTCTAAATGAACCTTGGCAATCTTCAGGAATTCTGGCCTCTGTAAGAGATTGTAGGCAAGGGAAAGCAGATTTAACGTTTTCATTTGAACGTAAGCGACTCCACTGGAGAATAGATCGTGACTAAGCTCTAAAACTGTGCCAAAGTCACATTCATCAGCCGCAATCGTTGCTTGTCTTATTATTTCCTCTAATTTCGATATTAACGTCTTCCGCGTCTCTGGTGTTGGCGGGCATTCTATTTGTTTCAGAAGCTTTTCTAAGACGCCTACGAAACAAGTAACAAGATTAAATTAACGTTCGCTTAATTGGTTATTAAAAGACGACTTACTATCGGTTACGGCTAAATCTCTGTATCCCAATTGGGTCTTTTTGTCGTAAGGCACTACGATGCCAGCTTTGTGAAAAGTTCTCGCAACAACCTTTCGCTCTCTGGCCTGCATATCGCTCGTATTCCTTTCTAACGATATCGTCTTCTCCTTTGCGAAGCTTTTCAACTTCTGATGCAACTGCGACAGACGAGTTTTCTCGAACACGGAAGCCAATTTAACTTTCTCCCCAATGTGCACGCTAAAATGTTAGTTACGAGTTATAATTGTACCCTCCAGCTGTTCTATTAACGTTTTCCTTATCGCACATACTTACTCCAGTGCGCCAAATATATTTTCCGCGACAGGTTCGATTATACAATTCACAGACGCTCTGTTCTTTGCTACGAACACTGGTTTCTCCGAAATGTCGTCCCTCCAGTAACCGAAATGCAGACCATCTCTGCTGCTATCTTTGATAATAGTCTGTGGATATTTTTAAAGTTAGAAAACTTGTATAATCATAAAATGTGAGATTTTTAGTGGCAATTTTTTTACCTGAAATTCTGGTGGATCGTAGTAGTACCTCCAGTGATTCAACAGCGCTTCTTTGCTCTCAACCTTGGCATTTAAAAACCCCTTTCTAAATACATCGTAAGGGCCTACCATTTCCAAGTGGAGGTCCTTTAGAGCATCGAAAGGATTACTTTTAGAAATACTCTCGCAGAATTCATAAAACTGAAAGAAATCTCTTGGCATCTGAGTAAGAAATAAACAAGAAATAATTTCTTGCGAGTCAGCTGGAAGTATTTTGTCCGTTTCCACATCAATTTTGTCATCCTTTAACAACGACGATACGCTAACTAAATTGTTACATTCTTTTATGTCTTCCGTACGATTGGAACTTTCTGGTTCTTCCATGGTATTACAATATTTGTCACTCTCATTGCTGTTATTTTCAACAGACGTTACAGCATCATCCAAAATCGCGTCAGGTATCTCGTCATCTGTTTTCAATGTCTTTTTCTTGGGAGATTCGCTTGATATTCGATCGTCAGCCTCTCTTTTCCTCTTGTCAAAAATTGTGCGTTTCGCTCTCTTCTTTTTCTAGAAATTCAAATGAAACAATGAAACAGTTCGTAATACAAATGATACATTGCCAAATAAATGGACCAATCAATTTTTCTATACAATAAACGTGTGCGCAAATAGAAAAACAGGTAGAGAAGGAGTACAGAAATTGAAATACAAGTACGTAGAACAATTTAAAGTTTCTACCGTTTCTTTTGGCGGATGTTTATACTTCTTGTGATGCTCTGCATTCTTTTGATAGCATTTATTTCCGTATCGACAAGCAATTCGTGGGTCCTCCTCATAAATCTTACGCTGTTTTCCATCATTGTCTGGCATTTTTGTGGTTAGTTTTAACGGTAGAAAATTGGTGCGTCTTCGCAGAACAGAGTGGGTACCTTTTCCTCGTGAATTTTAAGTCCCATCAGGTTCCTTCGAATAAAATAAAAATCGCTTAAAGAACTCCTTTATCAAAGGAATCTCTTTCGCTTGTTACACGATATTTCTGTTATGCTAATCATTTATATATATTCTGGACACATTTTTAAAGGTTAAGAGTTGTAAAATGTATTAGTATTCTTTTCAAAAAATGTACCAGGGTTATTTAATTCATTGAGAAACTCGCAAGAGGGTTTCATCACGCGGTCCTTTCAAACTTTCGAATGCTTTAAGCGAGGTAAGTGATATAATAAGCAACAATTAACATAAAATTAATAAGATATTGCGATATAATTAAAAGTTTGTTAAATTTCTTTGCAGTTGCAGGAAGAACGAAGAGTTCTTGGAATAATGATTGGTGATAGACGCTTCTTTCTCTTTACTCATTCGAAGAGGAGGAACTTTCACTGAAATTATACATTAAATATATATTATAAAATGTATTGTAACTGTTGTATCGTTATTATTTGTAAGAATTTACTTGTGTTAACATATTCGCAATCTGTAAACTATTAGATTAGTTAAATAAATGTTAAATTGATAAAAAATTGCGTGTTTAAGCAATTATTAACCTATCTGACAATCCCAGAAAGACCAATCCTGATCCCTTAAATAATTTAACTGTAAGACTCAATTCCACGAATTTTGAGGATTACCGGAAGTGACGTCAATTTCCAAGTAATGGCAAGTAAGAATACCTCCTCGCACATCATGTTCTCCTGATACAAAGTCCGAAAATTGGGTTCTCGATTGAAAGTTCCGAAAACTGGCAATGACGTCACTTCCAGGAATTCTCGATGACGTCATTTCCAAGAAGTGGCACTATTGGGATACCTCCTCATATGTTATGTTCTCCTGATACATTGCCGATTTTTCGACCAAAAATCTGAAAATCCAACTTTGTATCAGGAGAACATGACGTCACAGGAGGTATCGGCAATTCCAGGAATTCTTGATGACGTCACTTCCAAGAAGTGGCACTTTGGGATACCTCCTATGACGTCATGTTCTCCTGATACAAAGTCGATTTTCGGGGTTTCGATCGCTAAAATCGAGAAAGTATCAGGAGAACATAACATATGAGGAGGTATTCGAATAGTGCCACTTCTTGGAATTGACGTCATCGAGAATTCCTGGAACTCTGGCGATTCTTGGAAGTGACGTCATTTTCCAAGAAGTGGCAAGTATACCTCCTGTGACGTCATGTTCTCCTGATACAAAGTCAGAAAATCGGGTTCTCGATTGAAAAATCAGAAAACCAGGATCGCCAGAATTCCAGGAATTCTTGATGACGTCATTTCCAAGAAGTGGCGCTTTCGGATACCTCCTATGACGTCATGTTCTCCTGATACAAAGTCGATTTTCGGGGTTTCGATCGCGAAAATCGAGAAAGTATCAGGAGAACATGACGTCACAGGAGGTATTCGCGACACTTCCAGGAAAATGACGTCACTTCCAAGAATAAGCGAAATTCCAGGAATTCTCGATGACGTCAGTTCCAAGAAGTGGCGTTTAAGGATACCTCCTATGACGTCATGTTCTCCTGATACTTTCCCGATTTTCGCGATCGAAACCTCGAAAATCGACTTTGTATCAGGAGAACATGACGTCATAGGAGGTATCCGAATAGTGCCACTTCTTGGAAATGACGTCATCGGGAATTCCTGGAATTTCGACGATTCTTGGAAGTGACGTCATTTTCCTAGAAGTGGCAAGCATACCTCCTATGACGTCATGTTCTCCTGATACAAAGTCGAATTTTCAAGATTTTGGTCGAAAAATCGACAATGTATCAGGAGAACATGACGTCATAGGAGGTATCCCAAAGTGCCACTTCTTGGAAATGACGTCATCAAGAATTCCTGGAATTGTCGATACCTCCTGTGACGTCATGTTCTCCTGATACTTTCTCGATTTTAGCGATCGAAACCTCGAAAATCGACTTTGTATCAGGAGAACATGACGTCACAGGAGGTATCCCAAAGTGCCACTTCTTGGAAATGACGTCATCGAGAATTCCTGGAAGTGACGTCATTGTCCAAAGATCGCCAGTTTTCCGATTTTTCAATCGAGAACCCGATTTTCGGACTTTGTATCAGGAGAACATAATGTATGAGGAGGTATTCTTAGTTGCCATTTCTTGGAAAATGACGTCACTTCCGGTAATCCTCGAAATTCCACGAATTTTACTTGTTTTGATATGTGAAAATGATTAGGAAATGGAAAGGGTGGAGGACAGATATAAGGATAAATGACAAAACTTGTTTAATTATCGTTAAATAATGTTGATTTATTTAGTAACAAATATATAACTACATAATCATACATTATTTCTTAGTTCTACTATTATAATTAAACATATGAAGATATACAAAGCAATGTAGTTAACTTAATTTAACTATAACTTAACTTAACTGTAACTTAACTTAACTATAATTTAACTTTAATTTAACATAATATAAAACGCATTATAATGTAACGCAATAAAGCTTAATACGATATAACAACGCAAAACTATAATATAACAATAACTTAAAAGAATATCGCTCACTGTAGTTGGATAAAAATGCAGATGTTCCAATTACAGGCAGCTGTAAGCGTCACTCAGCCGATCTCATTGCCACGTGGCTCCCTGAAACGCAATAAAATAAAGTCAAATAAAATACAACCCCAAAACGCAGTTACACAGTACAATATAACAACACAAACAACTTATAATATAATATAATAAATAATAAATTACCTCCAATTCCATTCAAATTATTCCAATCGATCGTAAATCACTCAAGGAATCGATCGTTCGATATAAATCGACACGCAGGATCGATATTTTTCAAACTGGCGAGTCAGCGTTGAAACAACACAATTACCTTCAATTCCATTCAAATTATTCCAATCGATCTTAAATCTCGCAGCGAATCGATCGTTCGATTTAAATCGACACGCAGGATCGATATTTTTCAAAATGGCGAGTCAGCGTTGAAACAACATAATTACCTTCAATTCCATTCAAATTATTCCAATCGATCGTAAATTACTCAAGGAATCGATCGTTCGATATAAATCGACACGCAGGATCGATATTTTTCAAAATGGCGAGTCAGCGTTGAAACAACACAATTACCTTCAATTCCAGTCAAATTATTCCAATCGATCACAAATCTCGCAACGAATCGATCGTTCGATTTAAATCGATACGCAGGAACGATATTTTTCAAAATGGCGAGTCAGCGTTGGAACTTGAATCTATGCTGAGTCGGTAACATCGAGATCCACTTGGAATGGGGTGAAAGGATACGCGAGAGAAAAATGCGCTCGACGAGAACTCTATCTCGCTTGTACTCAATGACGATATAGTTTCCCTCCCGAACGAATTTCCTTCGCGTCTACCGCGTAACTCAACGATGGAGCTTCTAATACACAGTGGATGCGTCAGATTTTGCGTTTTCATATAAAAAACGTCGTCGAACAGCCACCCTCGAGTTGGTACACGGCACTTGTTTCAGGCGACTGTCCGTTCGACATAAATCAGTGGGCCCGTGAGACGAACAGATCTCACGCACGAGAAAATGCTCGTCCCCGTATAACGACGTTCGATAAGCGGTTACGTGGATATCATAATGGTACGTAATCTAATCGCGTTAATGTTACTCATCATTGATAAAAGTTTTATATAAGACTGTTTAGAAAACTACGTTTCTACGATATTAGAAACTCATTGATAGCTCGGTCGGTCGAGGAGGGAGGTAGACAGGATGGTACGCTTGTTATGGTCAGAATAAGTTTGACAGTATAATTTTAACGTTTCAGACGAGGTGACACCTGGTTCTGCCATGCGGAACAGGTTAGTCACTGTTATTTTTGGCTCGCTTGTTCTGTGGGGTTTGATAACATACTTTCTGATCTCCGATCAACCAGTGAACGACAAGAGGAACACGGTAAGTCCGTCGCTGTACGCCAGTCTTTCGACGGTACGATGAATCGTTAAGTTTCCGATTGATTCGAATTCTTTGGTCGCAGGCTAGAGTATCGAATCAGATTAGTAAACTGGAGAAGAGGGTGAAAGAAGAAATAGCGTTGAATCAGGAACTACTGCAGGATATTACGGAAGATAAGCAACATAGAAGTACGCCGTTATTAGTAATACGTTAGACTTGATTTTCCGATAAGATTGATAAGATTTTCTGATAACAATCGAGCTCTAAATTTCTTATTACGACGACAGGAAAAGTAGGTACTGTAAATGTAAATGCGGATAAGAAGCAGAAGGAAACGAATCATGTTGATAAAAGTCAAATTCTCCTTGAAAAGAAGGAAAAGGATATAGATAATAATGATAAAAGTGTGCAGCAATCTCAATTAGAGCCTGTGCATTCGGTAAGTGTGCCACGGAAATAATAATTAAAAGCTATGGTATCCAGAATGTTTATATAATCTTGTACGCGTTCATTTTTGACAGAGCGAAGTCTCTCATAATGTTCCTACGAAAGGAAAGCTACCAAATGGATCTCCAATAATAGCAATTTTGGTGTTTTCTTGCAACCGTGTTACTGTACAAAGATGTCTCGATCAATTGATCAGATACAGGCCCAACGTAGAGCAATTTCCAATTGTTGTCTCGGAGGATTGCCAACATCGACAGACCGCTGAAGTTATTGGCAGATATGGAAATCAAATAATACGTATACAAGTAATATGATTCCACTAGGCCGTTTCAAATTAACAAACTAAAAGAATACAACAATAATATAAAATATATGCTTCAGCAACCCGATCAATCGGATATCGAAGTACCTCCAAAAGAGAAAAAGTTCAAAGGGTATTTCAAAATTGCACGCCATTATGGATGGGCTCTTAATCATATGTTCTTTAAACTTGGATACGATACTGTGATAATAGTCGAAGGTAGGTATTCTGTCAGCTTTATAGTCGTTTCTCTGTGGTATCACTTCGTAACGAGGCTTATTTTCCGGGCTAGACGATTTGGACATAGCCCCAGATTTTTTTGAATATTTTTTGGGCACATATCCTCTGTTAGTGTCTGATAATTCTCTATGGTGCGTATCAGCGTGGAACGATAATGGTAAAGCCGGTTTGGTCGATGAGAGTGCAGCAGATGTATTATATAGAACCGACTTTTTTCCTGGATTGGGCTGGATGTTGACGCGTCAATTATGGACAGAACTATCGTCAAAATGGCCCAAATCGTAAGCAAAAAGTTTCGTCGAACAAGATTGAAATTCCAGGTTCGATCGTCGACCGATAAATAATTTGTTTGCGCAGATATTGGGACGATTGGATAAGGCAACCTGAACAACGTCGAAACAGAGCCTGTATTCGACCGGAAATATCCAGGACTAGAACTTTCGGCAAGACTGGAGTAAGCAAGTGTGTATTTGAATGCTGTAATCAAATTAATGTCGAACAACGAAGAAAGATCATTATATCTTGAATCGATGCGTTATTTTCAGTGGCATGTTTTATGAAAGGCATTTAAAGTACATCAAGCTGAACACGCAGTTCGTGCACTTCACGCGAATGAACCTAACTTACTTGCTAAAAGTAAGGAGACAAAGTCTAGTTACGGAATAGTTTCCGATTAAAATTGATATTAATTTCTACCAAACATTTTTAGGACAATTACGATATAAATTTTGTTAACGAAGTGTATCAATCGACGGTAGTAAGTTTCTCGGAGTTGAAAACCGGAAAGGTGGTAGCACCGGGTGCTGTACGAATTCCTTATTATTCCAGACAAGCGTATAAAAACACTGCCAAGCAGTTTGGATTGATGGACGACTTTAGGGTAACTATTAAAAGTGATCGCAGGACAATTTCTGTTGTTTCGCATCGAGAGTATTTACGTTTCTATTTTCTACAGAGCGGTGTACCAAGGACTGGATATCGTGGGGTGGTCACATTCTATTATAAAGGAAGACGAGTACATTTAGCGCCCAGTGCTAACTGGAACGGTTACGATATTACTTGGAGCTAACAGAAGATCCGACACTGCATTATTATTATTTCTTAGAGTTCAACCGACTAATTGCTTCCACACAACGTTTGTTGAAATCGAATGAATATTTTAACTACGTTGAAGACACGTACACGTAACAAGAACGTTTATTAATTATAGCATAAGTATTGTAATTCTAATTTAAAGTGTCAACAGAATTGATCGTGACAACAATCGTTGCTTCTAATTTTTCTTGTAGGAAATTCCTCAGCGAAATTTGGATAAGCATTGTTACATAATAAGAGATTTGCATAGTGCCTCGAAACTCATACCCACCGTTTGTACGCACGGTGCGACGTGGATTATACGCTATTCTGATAAATACTTCTTCATTATTATAAATCATGTATTAGTTTCTTACAGATTATTAGTATTTATTCGTGCTCGAAAGATGAAGGGTTGAGATCGAAACAGCGTTCCAGAATATCACGTCGACGTAGCACCGTACACTGAATTGTAAAACGACTGATAAAAAAAAGGCTTAGATTATTCGTGCAATTTAGTTTGCTCACCGTTTCTATCCATGTTTTCTTCCATTTTATTATTCAAACAGAATCGATAGTTTATCATTTCTTCCAGAAACATTTCTACTTTCAGACGTCTAATCGAGTAGCTGGAAATGATTTTCCCTTCTCATAATTTCGCATTGTACGAACAATCTAACGTCTCTTCATCGTGTACATAATGTTTATATTATACCACCGTACGCATAATTATTTGAAAAAACAAAACTCAATGTTTCAGACTTATTTTTCCGATACGCGTCAAGCATTTTGTAATTCGTTTATGGAAAGAGAAACAAGAAATTTCATTACTTACGAACATGATAATGGAAGAGAGAAATGTGCGACTTTGTTGAATTGTTCCCGGTGTTTGAAAAAAGACTTCAATGAAGCGTACAGAACGGCAAAGTAAGTTAATGTTGTCTTCTAATTTCTTTATCGTGTAACGATATAAACGAAAGTTCTATTAATAAAAGAAAATTATATGCAAACATCTGCATCGATATTACTTGCCTTTACCTGAGCGTGCGGATATTGCTCGCAATTAAGCGTATCCAATTTTCGATGTACATACCGTATTGTGTCGTATTTATTCGTGATCTTATACAGAATAAATACAAACAAACTGCCTGATAACATTCGTTCTTTTAATCCTGTTATAAACACTGACTACAAAACGCTGTAGCAACACTAACGGCTAAAACCAGTGCGTCCACCATATTTCGCTGGTTTAAACGGTGGCGGTGATGGATCGGGTATAGGATCTGGATACTCGTGTACTTCCTCTAGTGGTTTCGGTCTTGGTGAATCATGTACTTTGGCTTGGCAAAAGTAGCCGAAAGGTGGTCGTTCCAAGTTCAACTTCTTTAACATACAATCGTCGAATAACTCTCTAGTTTTCCTGCAACTAATTGTTATCGAACCGCTATCACATGTTAGAAAAACTGTTGCTCCTTCAGATTTTTAATCGTACCGCTTCGGTTTTCAGTAGCAATCGATACAATAAGATTCTTACGACTTACAGATTGTCATTGGTCACCGTTGGCGATGTATTTACAACGCAATCCACGTGGGCTTCGAATACATCCCGACAGTGTTTCTTTATGTCTTGAAACCCCTCTAACGCGCACTTGGTTACGTCCCTTCCTTCCTTCAGGCACTTACGAGGATCTTTCAGCTCGTGTCTACACAGCATAAATTCCTAAAAGCACCAGGTCATTTAGCCAAAACATCGAGACGTTTTTTGACGAGAAACACGGGGAATGAACAGAAATTGTTTCATCGGTGGCCTTTAAAATTGGTGGATGCAGTTTTCTTTCTTACTGCACTCCAAACACTCCATTGCGATTACATAATCTACCGAGATGCGCTGAGAAAATGAAATACACGTAACGAGGGAGACTGGGGAATTATTAGAGTGACGTCACGGTAAGAGGAAATGTAATACATACATTGTTATACCATTCGCACTTCTTCCCAAGGAACACAGCGGCGGCATGAATGTACGCCCAACCAATATTTATCTCTTGCACGTTCAACTCTTCATCCGAAGGGAGCTCAAAGTCCTTAGCAACAACCATATTATCCTATTGGTATTACTTGATCGATGGGACGAGATCAAACCTCCCACTGCCTCATCAATCAATTCAAAACAATGATTATCAGTAACAGTCGAAACTTCAGTTTCTAACACATGATTCCTCTTATTGACATTAAGGTTACGGTACGATAGATTATTACTTAACTACAATATTCTTAAAGAGGGATTCGCGTGCCCTCTTCTCAATGTTCGCCACTCGCTACTACTCAATGGCGGTGGATTTGAAGTAAACTAATCAGCGACTGCTGGCGCCATCTCTGTGAAAACTGCTCAAACTGCTCGCACAGCGTTATCGACAGCGAAGTGAACTGTTTTGTGGCGTTACCGACTTTACCGACTTCTTCATATAAGCAGACACATTCACGTCATCTATAAACAAGAGACTCTCGTTTACGACGTCTTTCAAATTTCTACGCTTTTCAAATTATTCACTTATTTCTTGACCATCAAAGAGTGCACATCAAAATTTACCTTTTGCCAAATCTAGATTTGTATTTCTAAACTTCTAATTCAATTTACCCTAATTGTAAAGACTTGTTGTTGTTAAATAAACTTGTTACATAAAAGCCATCCTCAGCAAAAGTTAATTAGAAGAAAATATCGTGGACAAGACAAAAACCCACAGTTTACCGACTGGTGGCGCCATCTATGTGATGAGTACTGAAACTACTCGTCGAATAGTTTCCGCGTTCACCACAGAGATGGCGCCAGCAGTCGGTAAGTAGTTCACTATACTGTCGATAACGTTTTGCGAGCAGTTTCAGCAGTTTTCACAGAGATGGCGCCACCAGTCGGTAAGTAGATTACTTCACTGTCGATAACAATGTGCGACCAGTTTAAGCACTTTTTACAGAGATGGCGCCACGAGTCTAAAAGCAGTTTACTTTCCTGTCGATAACGATGTGCGACTAGTTTGACGACTTTTTACAGAGATGGCGCCACCAGTCGGTAATTAGGTTACCAAGAGAGATTGGAGTCGCCTTTAGTGCTCGTGATGCGATGGCGAAGGATTGTGATGTTACGTTATACTAGAAATACAATTTTTACAGTTTTTATGAACCGTACAAATTGTTTAAAAAATAAAATTCTTTAATAGTCTGTGAAATAACAATACGCAACGATGGGCGACAAGAGGCAGCAGAATTTATCGGTACGAACAGTAAATGATTTATATTAATCGTTGACAATTTTTATTCCAACTTAAATTTTATCTGAACTTGCAATTTTTCAGAAGGAGGAAATAGCGAAGCAGTTTATGTTGCCAGAGAGGAAGAGCAAGATAGCCACGTTGCTCAAACAAGATGGACAAGCCTATTGTATTTGTAGGAGTTCGGACAGTTCACGTTTCATGATGTAGGACACAAGTATAAATTATTCGTATTTCTGTTTCTCTGCCAATGCTACAGATGGAAGGATGTTTGTATGTATGTTTATTTTAGAGGATGCGACGCGTGCGAAGAATGGTATCACGGTGACTGTATCAATATAACAGAGAAAGATGCCAAGCACATAAAGCAGTTCTTCTGTATTGTGAGAATTTCTCGTTTATTACAAGTAAATGCCATTCGTATATCCACTAATCGAACAACGTGTGTTGCAGCGTTGTAGAGAAGAAGATCCAACTTTGATAACACGCTACAAGCCCAGAAGGACAGACCAGGAGGATCGTAAGTACAAGAAGCACAAGGAGAAGGAGAGAGCGCACCGGTACGAATACG
The DNA here is from genome assembly GCF_050948175.1 of Xylocopa sonorina. NCBI lineage: Eukaryota > Metazoa > Arthropoda > Insecta > Hymenoptera > Apidae > Xylocopa > Xylocopa sonorina. Next base: position 11,193,267 of record NC_135201.1, on the reverse strand, counting down.
ATGCACCTTGGGATCCTACGGTGGTGAAAAAGTCATTGAAACGTTGCGGAGAATGCACAGGCTGCTTGAGAGTAGAAAATTGTGGGAAGTGTGACGCGTGCAGGTAACACACAACATCAGAGTAAATATATCCTTCGTTACAATTCGGTTTGATTGCCAAATGAGTCGATCATTCTTTAGGCATTTGAAGAAATTTGGACCTTCTGTACGATTGAAGCTCAGATGTATACAAAGAACCTGTAGGGTGTTGGGTGATCCATTGAAACCGTCTAAAAGTTTCAATAAGAGTTCGAAGTTCATTAAGAAACGGAAAAGGGATTCCAGCAACGAGAGGAACGAGTACCTCGAAACGCCCAGACATTGTTACGGGCCTGCTTGTACCAAACAATCACGATCGGGTAGTAAATATTGCTCAGACGAGTGTGGATTGAAGTTAGCGACCAACAGAATTTATCAGGTACTGCCTCAACGAATACAGGAATGGTCGTTGACGCCGTGTATCGCGGAACAGAATAACAGAAGGCAATTAGAGACTGTTAGGAAACAGCAACAGGACGTTCGACGAATACTTCAGGAGCTGGATAAACGGCATGCGGAGCTGGACAGAATAATCGAACGCGCGAAGCACGCGACGATCGATCCGCAAGCAGAAGTGGACGATAACGATGATACAGAAATGAGTATGTATTGCATCACCTGCGGCCACGAAATTCATTCGAGGACCGCCATCAAGCACATGGAGAAATGCTTCAACAAGGTAACTTCTATAACTCGTGAACGAATTGCCAATGCTTATATATTTATCAGAACTTGATGCATTTAAGATGAAAATCAAATATCTCTACATGGATTCTATTCTCTTTTTCTTAGAAGACTTAGAGTTATATTTGCTTTTATATTTCAGTACGAATCCCAAGCGTCCTTTGGCTCGATCTTCAAAACTCGTATCGAGGGACAGGTGATGTTCTGCGATTTTTATAATCCTGCGAATCGAACGTACTGCAAGAGGCTGCGAGTGCTCTGCCCCGAGCACTGCAAGGATCCAAAGATCAGCGAGACAGAGGTGTGCGGTTGCCCGTTAGTCACGAACGTGTTCGACACGACCGGAGAATTTTGTCGAGCGCCTAAGAAGAGCTGCGTGAAGCATTACGTTTGGGAGAAATTACGACGAGCAGAGATCGATATGGAGAGGGTGAGGCAGTGGTTGAAGATAGACGAGCTGGTCGAACAGGAGAGGCAAATCAGAGCGAATATGGCCACTCGTGCCGGTGTCCTGGCGTTGATGCTTCACTCGACCTACAATCACGAACTAATGGAGCAAATGACGCAGGAACAGAACAGGGAACAATTGGAAGCTATGGAAGAGGAGCTTCAACGAAGGTACGGGTTGCTTCATAAGGATCAGGCTGCGGAACAATGATTGCTTTCGTTGTCAATGATTTCTGTAGGTGATGTAGCTCGGTTATATAAAATGAATTTTTTTTAAACACACCCCCGCAACGTGTTCAATATCGTGTTTGTGTCGTTGTATAAACGTGCAGCGTAATATTAGCGAGAATTAGATGTACAGCTCTCGATGGACTGAAGGAACGTAATGCGTATTGATTATCCTTGTAATGGTGACTGATATCGATTATAATTTGTATGAAAATCATTCGATTTCGAGCGATTGAAAGTGACAATTGAAGGTAACAATGTAAAGATTTTATTTAAAAAAATTAAGATATTAAATGGAAAAAAAAAGGAATATTATCGTAGAGCAATAATGTTAAAAATGTAAAAGGCTGAGATATAAGTTTAATGAAAGATCCGCTATAACATAGTTCGCTTGTGTCTCGAGAACGCTTTACAAGCTAGAGAATTGAAAGGGTTTCCGTTACACGAGAAAAAAAAAAAGAGAAGAAAAAAAGAAAACGCAAGCTACAAAAAAAGTCACCAAAAATCGTCTCCGGCTCGACCTTGTATAATTGTGTATTTCTCTTTATTTATAACGTTCAATTAAACTTTTGTAAATTCAAGTTCATAATATAATTTTTCATTATCTATTTTAGTGTTCACAATATATCATTTCGCATTATTTATGATTGCACATGTGAAACAAATCATCATAACTTGTTATATGAAACATAATTCCAACGTTTCTAAAATTTTTTTTTTTTTTTCTTTACCACACTTGTAACTTCAATAAATATATTACTTGCTTAATTTTAACCAGTTAAGTTCCGGCTCGTCGCTAGAAAGGATACTCTCTCAAAATACTTCTGAATTACAACAAGTTCCAATCGTAACACAGGATATTACATATTCTGGCACAGTATAACTCTCCAGTTTTATTACCGGCTGCGCATATACATATATAGATATATATGTATATATATCCCGAATATCCATGACGGTACACATATTCTGAACATACATAAATATATATATACATACGTCTTTATTTTTATATACATCTATATGCATGCATATACATATATACACACGCGCGTGTATACATTTATACGCATCATATATCTCTTTCATATATCCGCTGCTTTGTATGTCTTTAGATGCAAACTGTGAGAATTAAAACGCACGCTCTCACTTCCTCTCGGCATCAGTACCAGCATAACCCATCGACAATGGAATAAACTCGAATAACCCCAAAAAAAACCGCTTTCTTGGGTGAAACTCGCTATAAATAACTAGCTTAATATATTTAGTGTTTGCCAAGTGTTGCGCTCGATACTTACAATTGCAAAAAACAATCTTGCGTAACTCCTAGGACTTGTTTTTTTTTTTTTTTTTTTTTTACTTGGAAAACGAAGGCTTATTTACCAACATTATATTCAGTTCTTTGATTTCCACCACCACTTTTTCCCCTTTTCATCCTCATCGGTTTAGCAGTGAATCAGCATCGTAAACACCACGCGTCCAGCGTCATCTCACCGTACCACGCTTTCGTTCGTCCCTTTTTTCCGTTTTCTTCATTCGATCTTCTCACTTCCAGCGTAGTTTTACCATTTTTTTTTTTTTTTTAAACAATTCTATCGTTATTTCTCTATGTGTTTTTTTTCCCGTATTTTCTTCGACTGGTTTTGTTTTGCACATAAAGACATGCACGCTTCTAATGAACTTTCTTCGCAGAACTGAATCTGTGCATCCACGCTGTCTATCATTTTGTCTGCCACCCGGCTTCCGTGATTGGCGAAGCGTCGATCGATGTAACCCGGAAATCCAGTTGAATTGAGAAAACGGTGGAAATATAATTAATGTATGTTCATTTGTTTTTTTTTTGTTTTTTTTTGTTCGTTTTTTTCCTCTTACAATCTCTCGGCTCTGAGCGCGTGCACGACATAGCTAGGATTTTACGTATTACTTTTATAAACGACGAGACACAACTAAGCTGCCGAAAGAAATCGTCTCTTTCGCTAGCTCATTTTTTTTTTTCGTTTTCATTTACTTTTTTTTCAATTAATCTTTAATACTTTTCTCATTTTTGTCTTTCTAATTACTCTTGACGATCGTCGAGACTTGGTCCCAACCGCAATGGTGAGTTTCCTCGTGTCGTTCTGGATCCACTAATAACGATCGATCATCAACTCGAAATTCCGGCCGTTTCTCGGTCCCACTCGTGAGGGAAGCTGTATTCTTTTGGAAACGATGCGCATACCTTGACGTTTACACGTTTCAAATTGAAAAACGAAGCCCTCGCGTAGTCTTCGTGCGTTTGGTTCAAATTTCTATCGCGAATACTCAGAATATTTCGCTTCGTTACGCGTTCCAATATTGAAAGAGAATCGTTCGAATGATAAATAAAAAAAAAAAAAAAAAAAGAAAGAAAAATTAATTTCTCCTCTCTTTGGTTTCTTACTGTTTAATTCCGTTTTATTTGGAAAACTGTATCATCGAATGCGGCTGGCGATCGACGTTTCAAAAAAATTACAGCTAGACTCTCGAGTATTGACCATCGACGATCGCGCCATCGATTCTCGATAATCGTGGACACGAGAACGGCGGGAAGGTATGCAGAGAACGGTGATTGGTCTAACGGCTTCAAGGATTATGATGAAGGCGCGATAGTATCGGCAAGATTGAACGTTTACAATAGTTATCCCCACTGTACATCTCGTAAGTAATCTTGTACTTTAATTACTGAAACAAACGACAAGATCTCTAAACAACGGGGCGAGAATAAACGTCGCTAGGTGTGTAAAATATAATTATTCGATAGATCCGCATAGTTTTACGTTAGTTTTAAATACAAGTATCGACGCGTCTAAAGTAGCTTTTCTTTCTTTTCCTCTCTTCCCTTCCTCTAACTTTTAATCCAAGGAAAGTTCGTAACGCGCGGTTCTGCGAAATTCCCCGTTTTTGCCATCTCCTCGACGAATAACAGCTACGTCACTGCTTCGAGCGATGACGATCGATCCAGCAGGTATGATATTGCAGTGCGTATCGATTTCCGAAACGTCGTGCATCGTTCTCTCTCTCTCTCTCTCTCGCTCTCTCTTTCTTTTTTTTTTTTATTGCTTATGGTACAAGGACGCGGTTTAACGCTGTTCAACTTTATCTTACTCTAGTCGTTAGATACGGAGTCGATTTCTCCGACAACGTGAGTCGACCTTTTCCAACCTTCACTTCCGGTTTCTTAGGGTAGGTATTTCCTGAAAAAAATTCCAATCGTATCGCGAGTCTCCTCTGCTGGTACGTATATGTATATATGTATATATATATAGATTGAGGAGAAAAAGAAATGGACAAAGGAGGAAAATTTCGATGCACGATGTTTGAGATGCGTAACGCGATTATCGAACAATGGCGGAGCGTGAACCAAGAGAAATTGCAGCGTACGTTAAATGCCAGTACGAAAAGTGTCAACACATCCGGCGCCTCGGTACCGCGGGCAGTGGCACGTTTCGGTTCTACGATAGACCGGAAATACCAGATTGAAAAACAGAACGGATTGTGGCCATGCGATCATCGAACGACAGAAATCCTCCCGCCTGGGCTGGCTTCAAAAATATTCAGCGTTCCAACATGTATCTCATCCGATCACAATTCACAAGGGCCAACAAACGGCGCAACGTGTTTACCGTCTGCCGCACTCGTCTACGCGCTTCTTCCCTTTCAAATTTCTGTCCGCGCATGCGCCACAAGTCTCCTTTCTTACCTCTTTTTCCTTTCATTTCATTTTGTGTTCAAGATTAATTCTTTCGCAACCGACCAATCAATCGATATCTGCTGCGAAGTCGATACTCAGACAATTATCGTTATTATCATTATCATTATCATTATCGTTATTATTATTAATAATATTATTATTATTATTATTGATTCAACAAGGACAAAAGACAACGGTTAACAATAAATTCTGCGTAAGAATATTTAAATGCCGCAAAAGGATTAACCTTGCAATCTGGAAATACCGACAAACGATTCGATCGGCGACAGGAGCGTCGAATTCCGGGTCTATTCACTTGCGAATCCGCGAGGAAACTCGCGCCTCCCGTCGCCGTTTACACCTAAACTTTTTCTCTCTCTCTCTTTCTGGTAGAGCGATGGGATTTACTTTACAAGGATATACAAGTGTTTTCTTTGCGGCTACTCGCCTTCCATCGAACTCTCTTACAAAAGGAAAAACGTCGGACTCCTCAGTCGATCTTTGGGATCCTTTCCGTGATCACGTGATAACCTAACCTACAACAAGGTTTAGCCTCCTCTTTCAAGGAGAAACTGTACAGTAAAAAGAGAAATGGAATACTGTAAAAAGTAAGTAAATTATTTTAAATCATCAACCTCCCTCGTAGTTACGTACGGCTGTGTTAAATCCATACAACCTGCGGCGGCAAAATAGTGGGCGAACAGGAAAAGGACCCGCACAGATCGATGATCGCACAAAAATTCGAAGCTTATATGTAAGTGTATGTGTTCGACTGTGTGTGTGTATATATATACACATATGTATATGTATATATAGCAATATTTACATTGTAGGTGACGACGACTCGATCTCGTTACGGGATCGATAATCAGTTCGAAGCATGAGACGTCAAACGATGTTTACGAATCGGTGCAATATCGTACCGCTGCACGAAGGTATCTCTCACTTTCAGCTCGAACAAGTTCACACTCTTCTCCCATCCTCTTCTTCTCGTTCCTCCTTCTGTCTTCTTTGTTCTTGCTCGTAGCAACGTCGCAAAAGTAAATTACGAAGGATACAAAGACGTCTCCGGGGCTGAGTTGTGGCCGATCTTACAAGCTTTCACACCGGTAACAATCGTCGCGAGGTATATACAAGGAAATAGTTTCATCTCTCCGCTTCCGTGCTATGAGAATTCGTATCAACTCGACACATGGAGCATCTTCTGCACTGGAACATCTACTTGCTCCTGCTATTACGTTCGCTCTTCCGTATCGAACTCCCCCCACCCCCAAATGGAATCGTTCGTTCTCCACGTTCTGTCTCCACCCGTTTTACAACGCACGCCTCTCTTAATAACATCGACTTGTCGAGGAGGATCGGTGCATTTTATTCGTTTCGATTAAGTTTTCACTCCCGTTCTGCCTCGGCTATCGGAATTGTCGACGTTTCTTTTATTTATTTTTTTTTTTGTTTTTTCACTTTTTGCTTTCCACGATATTATTTTATACTCTACACAATCTTAAATAGTCGCGAAATGCGTTTAAATATAGAGTACAGAGTAAGAACAATCGGAGCGTAAAAAGATGCTTAATGCAGTTTAGGGACGGGACGAGTGTGACGAGTCGATTTTCGTTTTTTTTTTTTTTTTTTTTTATCATTTTTTGTTTCGTGTTTTTTCTTTTTAGCTGAGTTCACTCGGATGATCGGTGCGATCTCGACGGCCGGTAGAAATAACGTAAAAAGGTATACAACAGAGGACGACAATGGGATGAGAAAACGGCAATGATAACGGTAGTACCGGGCATGCAGAGATCTCGATAACAGCAATATATCGGTAACCTGTATGTATGTGTTCGTGTGTATGTATTTTTCTTTTTTTTTTCATTTAAATCTCTCGTTACTTTTCCAAACTTTTGTAAAATATTATTCGATTATCTATTGCAATAGCGATCGTGACCGTAACGAGTAGCAATCGACGCTAACATTCTTCGTTATTCGATATTTTATTAACCTTCTACACTGCTTTGCATCCTTCGAAATCTTTGGAATTTAATTCGTACCGTCTTGGGCGATTCTTCCACCGTTCGTGGAACGCGACCGTGTCTATCAAAGCCTGCGTGAAATTAGTAGCGGTCGTTCTTATCCTCCTTTTTCGATTAGGTTCCCATGGAAACGTGTCATTTTTGTTCCGCTTCTTTTCTTTTTTTTTTTTTTTTTGTGCATTTCTAAGCTCCGACAAAAAGAACTAAGAGACAGAGAGAGAAGAAAGAGAGAGAGTGTACATATACGTGTGCATGTATGAGTATTCTTCTTCAGAGAGGCAAGGGACAGGAAGTAGAGGAGGGTAACGGGTGAATGGGACTCGATAAGAATTCGGGTAGCACACCAAAGTAGCAGAGTGACAGAGACAGGCCATTGGAAAGCACATGTAGAAAGAAAGGTGAGAAATGAACGAGAAATAACGATGAAAGAGAAGAGAAAGAATAACTCATCACTGAAGATCAATTTGTCTTTTCAGATGGAAGGAAAATTAGAAACAATCAATGGGAGGGAGAATGATAGATGTGGGTGATCGATTACGAGTCGAACATAGTACATCACGATGACTGCGAGGACGACGACGACGTCGACGGAACGGCGACGACGTCGGCGACGATGGCATCGTTGTATATTAATATATATGTGTGTGTACCGTTTACAGGTATCCATAAGAACAGCGCGTCTTTATAACTGGCAGTGTAAGGCATATAGAGTGCTTAAGACTAGAATACGGTGCATGTAAATAGGCCTTTTAAAGCCTTTTCATCTTTTTTTCTCTCTTTCAAAACTAAGTCCTATGTATTTTTTTTCTTTTTTATCTTTTTTCATTTTTATTTCCTTTTTTCGAACGGACCTACGAAAAAATCTGTCCGCGTGAACGCAATGACGAATTAACGAGCTCCCGTGACTCGAGCGCGCGCAAAAATGAAATCATCCTATCGTTGCTCTCTCTATCGAGGGTAGTCCCTATCGTTTTTTTTTTCCTTTTTTTTTCTTTTTTTACCCTTTATCGCATCTCTCGCGTTCCGTTCCCCCTGCCGTTTCAACTTCAGCACACACACACACATCGAATGAATTTTTAGAAAGCTACATATACATATTTTGAACGAATATATATGTATACATATGTATATATCTATATATCAGCTACTGACTTCATGGAGACTTGGTAAACACGCGTCACGTTTTTTTTTTGTTTTTTGTTGTTCCTTTTTTCTTCTTTTCTTTTGTTTCCTTCTCAGTTTGTTTCTTTTTATTTGGCAGCGGTTCTCGTATATAGTTACTTTTTTTTTGTTCATCTCGTTAAAAACGTACAACTTATTATACTCAGCGCAATATAAATGTCTATTTACCGGCGTTGCAACAACAAATCGGGGTCCGGTGCCGTGAATGTTTGTTCCGACGAAAAGAAAAGAATCCGTCCCTCTAGCGACGTACACGATTATCGATCCGCGTTCTCGAAGATCGCGGTTGAGCGCAATCGATCAGCATCGAACAGCGATAAGTGTATCGATATATCGAGCAGACTCTCGACCCAGTGGTCGACACGTGCGCCTCGTTCTCGATCGAAATCGATAGATCCTGACAATAATTACAGCGCGGCCACCTGAACGAACGGGTATAACGAGGGCGAAATGAAAACGAAGCGAGACCAAAGAGTTCGCGATAAGATTCACGACGAGCCTTCGAATGTAACCAGACGCGTTTCACAGAGTTTCTTTATATATATTTATATCTTTTATTATACTATATACGTACGAGTTCCACGCGTGGCGGGCAGAGAACTCAAATAAGAGGTCTTGTCGAGGGTACCTGGTTCACGATTTTTGTCGGTAGATCGGCAGCTAGACATTTAATTACTAAAGATTACACACGGGTTTCGCGGCGTGGTGAACGTCCTTACTATCAGGATCTTCGTATCGATTTAAGCGTAATAATGGCAATGTCGTGGCATTCGTATCTTTTTTTTTTTTTTTTTTTTTATATATATTCATCTCTTTCTTACTTTCGTTAAATATTCTCTCGGCTTTAGATCCCCCCCTTCCCCCCTTGTGTAATTACGCGAAGGTAGCAAAGAAGAATCGGTGCGACAAATTTGTTTTCACCTTGTTTTCTTTATCCTTCGTCAAATCTCTTTTTACATGCGAAGTAAGGCTAAAAAACAATGCGCGCGCAATTCTTTTTATTTGTGTGTTTTTTTTTTCATCTTTTTTTCTTTTTTTTTTTTCAACTTTGTTTTTTCGGTAAGGCACCCCCAGTGCTGAGTATATTCACGGAAGTATTTAGCAAATACAAACTAGTGACTAGATCATCTTTAAGTCACGCGAGAAAGAGCGAGGAAGAAAGACAGAGATAGATAGGTGGATAGAAAGTACGGAGAGAGAGAAAGAGAGAGAGAGAGAGAGAGAGAGAGAGAGAGAGAGAGAGAGAAGTCAGCAGCACAAATAACCAAGAACGTAGAAAGTAAAAAGACAGAAAGAGTAAGTGTAGCCAGTATGTATTGTGCGAGGTAGAAGTATAGTAGAAATAGAGAGAGAGAGAGAGAGAGAGAGAGAGAGAGAGAGAGAGAGAGAGAGAGAGAGAGAGAGATTTGAAAGGGGACCGACAGATGATAGTAAAAAATGACGCGAAAAGAAGCTGATAAACGGCGACGAACAAAACGGTGAACAGATGTCGAAGAGAGTGAAGAAAAGCGAAGAGAAGAATAGCACATGGCTAACAGCGGCATGGGACTCTCGAGAATAGAACGGGACATCGCAAACGAGTCCTGTGTCGCGTCAGAACGGAAACCATCTATATTCGCAGTTACATCGTTTCCCTTCTTCCTTTGCTCTCTCCACCTCTGCTACAATTCCATGCGGTGCGATTTCACAGGAGAAAGAAGAAAAAAAAAAAAAAGAGTAAAAGTACCACAGAGCATTGTAGGAGAGGAAAGGGGGTGGGGGAGGAGGTAGTGGGTGGATGAGAACGACGAAACGAAGAAAAAAAAAAAAAAAAAAAAAAGAAAAGAAATCGAAGTCCGAAACGGAAATTGTCCGATGAAAAAAGAAAAAAGGGCGGAGAGCCAAGAAACCAAGGGCAGAAGGAACAAAGAGAACGTAATTAACAATTGAACAGAGGGAAGGCAGTGGTGCGTTACTTTGGTATCTTATAATTGGTGTTTCGCACGGATCAACTGAGGTGTCCGCGACGACGTCTCGTGGGCAGAAGGTCATCGTCATCGTCCTGTCTATCTTTCTTCCTTTTCACTTTTACACGACGCGAGAGCCAGGCGTCCGTTAAACAATAACCGACCGCTGGTGATAAAAGCACAGAGAGAGAAAATGACGAGGACCTAACTCGCGTCACGATTACTATTAATTCCTGTTTTCGTTTGACTAGGTTAGGTATAACGATCCCCTTCTTCGTTTCTCGTCCAGGATCAATGCACACGGTTCTTTCTCGTTTCCTCTTTATCTCCGAACGCGCTGGCCACGAGAAAAATAAGGACGAAGAGATGAATTTTTGTCGGCGTTTACACATCGTCAGAGAGGATCGAACGTAACACACAGCTTAATGACCGTCGTCGTCGTCGTCGTCGTCGTGGCTACTACTGAACCCCTGCCATTCTTCTTCCATCCTAAACGGCGGTCTCGGTGTGACTGTGACTCGACAGCCTTTCCACGTCTATCTCGGGTATGGTCAGCTCGTCTGGGTTGTTGTCGGCGTATTCGATGCTGCTCGTCTGCGAGAGCCGCTTGCTTAAGGACGACTGCTTTCTCAGTACTTCCGCGAATGTAGTGCTGCTGTGCTCGCTCGTGTAGCGCGCGTCTAGGCCCTGCCGAAATGCGTTCACTACGCGGATCTGTAACCGGAAATCTTATCGTCAGTGGAAAGCCTTCGTGTTCTTGGCTGTGCCACGAGATTTGGGAGAGATATACCGTCAGATAAACCCACTTGGGTGATCAAGGTTGATCCTCCTATCCGTTTCTTCCCATCGACATTTCTTTTCTCTTCAAAGTTACAAAATTCATTCCAATCGTTTGAATCTAGTCAGGTAGCAGATCAGTAGAGAGACATTTAACCGTTGATAATTTGAGTAAGAGACTGGTAAGAGGTATGCGTCTCTTATGGATGTCGATGGGAAACTGCGTATGGCTTTCAAGCGACATTAACAGTGAACAGGGCTGAAAAGCACAATTCTCAAACAAGTTAGAGAGAGTTAAAAAGCGTTTGAAATAATTTCTTAGTTCTTTTCGGGGGATATGATGATCAACCTTTGTAAAACAGATCAGGGGACAGTCATGTAGATATATAAATATAACTGTGTATGTATAAAAAGACAGAAAGCAGCGGCCACACGAATTACTAGAAAAACTAGCGGGGCGTCGATACCCTGCACAGCAAGGCAATAGTTAAACACAGAATCTGAAGAAGCGACGTCCATCCCACCTAGTACACCTGTAAATTATAAGACTGTACTTTCTTAATCGATAAATTGATTTGCCTGTACAAAACTTGGTCAATTCGGATCTACGCATCTAGGGTACACAGACGTCACCACTACAAATTGTGCTTGTAATGTCACGCAACACCACATGCACCCGTCGATCGTTGGAATCCTCCACGGGATCTCGTTCCCACATCCTGTTTACGTGGCAACGAGATTATCCACTGCTTCAGACACACGCGATCATTGATGCATGAAGCGGATATGCGAGGCTTGAAGCTTCTCAAACTTTCTCAAATCTGTTCGCTAGAAAAAAAAAAGAGAAATTTTGTCGTAAACGTAAAAGAAGGTAAGTTAAAAGAATGTCGAGCTTCCCATACGCTATTCCAAACAAGCCAACGTAACATTCCTTTTCTTTCTTATAGCCGGAACAGCTGATTTTCATGTTCCGGGTTCAACACCGACCGTATACACGTATGTAGAAACATTCCAATCCCACGCATATGCACTTGCACCATCCGGTGAGCTGTAATCCAGCGTGACAGGTTGCAGACTGCGAGAACTTGGCATGCATTGGCGCATTATCATGTAAACCGACGAACATCGCTATATTCAGATCAGCCAAGAAATTTATCCCCGGATGAAAAAAGAACAAGCCCCATCCGACAAAAGATCGGCGAGATTGTTCTCGCTTCTTTTCTATTTATCGTTTCTCAGTTTGCTTGGCACGATACACATGAAAAAGTACATACATGTAAAATATAAAATGTAAAAAGATACGTGTGTATGTAAACACAGAGTGAATCTCTTTTTTTTTTTTTCATCTTCCTTCCTTTCTTGCATTTTTATAGAGGTGACAGGAAAATGTGTCGCGTTGATATAGAACATACTCAAACTCGTGTTTCTTTCATCGATTCGATCGTTCGAATATTTTTTTTTTTTTTTTTTTGTTGAGAGACAAAACAGTAAGGGAATACTTACACGATGCGCCGCGGAGAGAGGTCCCCTAACCAGGCTGACGGTCAGTCTCTTTAACCTGGCCAAATATCCGTCTTAGACAATGCGTCTCTCTGGCACTTTAAACATGCACGCTACACCGCGCGATGCGCTCTGCTGATCAACGATTCTGCGCACCGCAGGGAGGCAACGGTCCCACGAAAATTTGCCCATTCTCTTTTACTTTTTTCTATTCTTTTTTTTTTTCTATTTTCGGTTCGTCTGCTATCTCTGATTCGTTTTCACTTCTAAGCAGCTCGCATACAGGTTGACCCACGTGGCCTGGTGATTCCCCGCTTCAACGAACGATGCGCCTGCCCTCTTTACCTTCGCTACATCAAACACGAAGCGGCACGCACGCTAAAACGCTCGAACGATCCTCTTCGCTAGAGTACTTTCCTGCGGCCGATCTCTACTTCTCTCTTCGATCCGATAAAAAAAATGGCAGTAACATTAGAAGAATATTAAGTCCAGTTCCCCCGCGGAGGGGAGATGCTTAAGCAACTCGACTGCGCCGATAACTTGGTCCTCGAGGTTATCGACGTTCGGTACGAGAGTCGAACTAAGTTCCGGAGGAAAGTCACATCGATCGTGCCGCGGAGGATCAGCCAGAGTACACAGATTCGTTGGAAGATAGAGAGAAGGTGAACAGTGGCGAAGAGAAGAAAAGAAGAATCGTATGACCCGCCGCGGATTTCAACGGAGCCTCGATCCTCGTATCGTGGATCACCGATGAGGTATTGGAACGTGTCACGTGGCACTTGGTCACGTATCAATCGTACGATCCCCGTGAGAAGGGAACGAAATATTGTTGTTCATCGACTAATGACTTCGTAATGAGATCGTTCGTTAGGCTAGCTGCAGAGTCGGAGCTTGGCAAGCGTACCAACTTGTACGAATGAGAATGTCTGGCGCGAGGAACCACGCGATTCTACACCACGTCGCTGGAAACTGTAACTCGAGGGCGTGATTCTATTCGTTTCTCTTTTAAAAACATCGTGCAGCTGTTTCGAGCCACGACGTGTCTATTTAGGAAAAGTATAATTTATAAGTACTTAAGAAAATTGCAATGCACGGGATAACGTAATAACGTGCCTTGCGAGAGAGCACGACGTGGATCGTGCGAGGAAAATTGCTAACTGAAAACGCGATGGAACTACTCCTCGAAACGTTTGCGATATGCTGACACGTACGCTCACGCTTTTTAACTTTCGTCTGGCGGCTAAATTGACTATTTTACAGGTTAACGATCGTTGGTGCCCGTTCAAAATATATTGGTTCAACTAACTTTTACGTTAAGTTTCTATGGAGCACGGGAACTACTGGTGCGACAACTGACAAAGATGACAATAATTGTACGCGAACCACGTCGTATAAGAAATGCAATCAAAGGTATTATTGTACTACTTGCTTGCATGTATGCACAGTTAGCCGAGTGATCAGCAAAAAGATTGGTAAGTACAAACGGTCAGCTCTTAAACAGAGCAAATGCCATTAATTACAGCAGATTCATAGCGTGAAGACGCCTCGTTACAACAGGAATACTCTCAATGAGCAATAAAATAAAAGAAAAAAGATAAATTTCATTCTGTTCCAGCTACGCTTCGTGCCCTTTCTCAATGAATCTCGCAAGAAGTCTCGTTTCGATGAAAAACAATTGAACTTCACGCGAGCGATAATGGAACTGATAATTGAACTAGAATTTCGGCGCGACATTCGAAGAGTTCACTGGATAGTTCCTTCGGGTAATCGAAATGTTTTTATGTCTGTATTTCGAATTATTTTCTTGTATGTATTAATCAACGATTGCTTTTTATTGAAACGAGAGATGTTGATCGATTAACCGCTATCTTTCTGATTCCCAAAGAGACAGTGGAAAACAAGGTAAAATCGTGAAACACAAAATTGCAGAGCGCAAAAAATGCAGCGTGCTGCTAAAAGGATCGCGAGAAATCTCTGATCGGTAAGTAACTGCACGTTCTCGACATCATTGGCGATTTGCAATCGAGGCTTCTATTACCGTTGAACGATTATTCTATTTGTACTCAGAGCAGAACCAAAATGAGCAGTACGACGTTTTTATACAAGTTGGAACAAGATTTGGGACGTGACTTATTAGATATTGAAGAGAGATCAGCCGATGTCGAGATCAACGCAGAGAAACGAACAGTTGAAGAAACAGAGAGGCGAATGAAGAAAAGCTGGTACGCGCGTACGTGTATAGAAGTGCTCTGAGCTTGTGTTTATGTGCACGTCGCAAAGATGTACTTGCCATAGCAGGAGGACAACGGACGCGTGTACCAGTAAGGAAAATAGAGAAAGCGGAACCGTGGACGTGTAATTAGTAGAGCAAGAAATAAAAATATTTCAAGCCTTTATATATCATCAACGCGTTAAAGTAGATAAATTACTGGTATCAATTTTCTTTCTTCTTTTTTTTCGTTTCAGATCGAATCCGAACGGAAATACAAAGGCTAGCGGATAATGTGACGATCTACGAAATAAAGATAGACAACAGAGCACAGGAAGTGGCATAAAAGGAAGCACGTGAAAGCGGGAAGACAGACAATAGCAGCCACAAACGGGTGGCACACAGAGAGCCAGTAAAGAATGCTGTGTTAAATAGTGAAATATAATTAGAATAAGTAGAAAGAGAGATAGAGGTATAGAAAGACAAAGGCTGAAACTCTGTATGTATGTGTGTCTGTGTAAACGTGTAAGTATGTTGTAATGCATTGCAGGTGTTCGTCTATGTGCGCAGAGTAAAGATCATTAAAGGTAGATACAGTCAGACAGACAGACAGACAGACAGACAGACAGATAGAAATAAGAATAAAGATTTAGCGAAAGTGAGAAAGATAGAGCAGAGAGGAGCGCTTACAGCTTGGTCTGTCGAACTCTTGCTGTAGGGTACTGGTATCAAACGTTCCTGCAACTCGCCACCTATTACCTTCAAGAGCAAAGGATAATATCATGGTTATAACTGGATGCAACGAGCAGTAAACGATCTTAGCAGTACACCACTACTTCTCGAATAATCAGTTTAAAAAAAATTCTTATCGTTCCTTAATCTTTCACCCGGTTTTAATAACAACACAGCTCTTGCCTCTGTAGGCACCTTTTAACTGTAAAATTTTCCTTGCAATTCTTCTGGGCAGTGGCGCTAAACTTGAATTTAAAGTCAAGGTATGAATGATTTTTATCTCGGAAGTTGCTAACTGTGTATGACACGATTGAAAACTGATCTTGGAGGTAAACCACTTTGTCTATAAAAAAAAAAAAAATATGCACATAGAGAAATGTTTTGTGACAAGAATGATCTTTCAGATTGCAGAGCTAAAAAGTGCCTGAATATCCGTCAAGAAAAGAGACTGCACATTTAAAGGTAGTACCCTGCTAGTTATGTATAATGTTATTCATGGTGCGAGTTGAACGTGGAATTCGATCGCATGAAGTGTGTGAGAGACAACGAACTTAAAGAATAACAGAGATCGATAAGCGGAAACCGAGAATAGCTCGTACATGCAACGCAAGATATAACATTCGTCAAGTTACATCCTCGTACCGTATCTTTTGTCTGGAAATTATAATCACTGCAGAATGAACAAAAATTCGTCTAGTGTACTATCGCTAGGACAAACTCCTGGTAATACAGAGAATATTTATCCATTAGTCCCGTCACTTGTACAATCAACGTTAACGAATCCCATTTAAAGTGCTTAATCAATTAGTCCAGTGCTCTACCTCTGCACTTCCAACATTCCAAGATTCATAACATAGAGAGTTAATCGTAAGAGACAAGAAAAAAAATAAAAAAAAGTACATATAACAATTACTTTTATTACGTGGAGTAATAATAGAGTATTTTGTGGACAGTGTCGCGAAACAGTGAAACACTGATCAAGCATACAAATGCCGATAGAATATTCTGTGTTAAGCCTCCGATAATAAGTAGAATGAATTGAGATTAGAGTTTGAAGTTCATTAGAACATAACAGAGTCTCGCTTGTCCGAATAGACACATGCCAGTAGAATACCACGCGTCTAGCTACAAGCAAGTCCGTAAGTCCGTTGATAAGAACACCGTAAAAAGGCTAGTGACAAAAATAATCTAGTAGAATGCTCAATGACTGCCGCGACACCAGCATTGTAGTACAGTCAACACGTGATCAGACAGGCTTTGCTAGAGTAATTCTATACTAAAATTCCCGGACATTGGCCCCTGAAAAGCGTCACGATACGATCCCTGTTAGAATGCTGCTCACTTATTAAGCCAGTCCCTTTTTACGCAACCTCCACTCTCCACCCACCGCTAGAAATGATTGATTTTCTTTTCTTCCATCTCTGTTGAAGAGAGAAAATGATACGTGGGAAGGGAGAACGATTCTCTCATTCTTGAACATGCCTCAACCAGTGGTATCGTGTTGCAATTCTCACGTACCCGATAAGAGGCGATTATTAATTAGTTAATCGTAGATGACCTTGACCAGGGCTAATGTCCATGTCTATGAACTCTAGTATAGCACCGAGTAATACATTTAACGAGTGGTCAGCCACGCAGGATTCCACTGATCGACTGTTCTATCGTTATATTGTAAAGTGCAAAAGCTCCAGTGCTGATCGCGTAATTAATTTACAGAATTTGTCTCCGACCAAGATGGAGAGAGGGAAAGAGAGAGAGAGAGAGAGAAAAAGAGAGACAGAGACAGAGAGAGAGAGAGAGAGAGAGAGAGAGAGAGGCATTTTTCCCCTGCGAATAAATAAATCGAATTACGAGCGAGAGCGGCAAGTTATTAAAAGTACACGAGTAAAATAGAAGAAACAAAGCGGGCGTGAGGAATTATGTAAAAGTGTAAGCTGAAGTGCCGGTGTTTCACAGCCGGGAACTGTGCCCCCGAGGAAATTTTCGCAAAAAGGTATTCACTTCAGCTTCTCACCTGGCATTAATTGACAAGAATTTGTTCAATGTAAACGGATGGTTGAACAAGTAAAATCTGTTTTGCCAGGTGAAAGGCCACAACTTATTTGTGATCATCGAGCCTGTCCTATTAAGCTCACAGTTTACCATCTTCCTTTGTTTCTAGGTGAAAATCTTTAAGTAAAGGATGAACAGCGAAGACACAGCTTGTAAATGTTTTAGTACGGACAGAACTTCCAACAGAGTATCTTGCACTTTTTCCCTTTCGTTAACTGTAAAGTAGTATCACGAGTTTGTGCAATAGAATATGGTCTAATATAAGCAAAGCGTAGAGAGATCATAGAAATGCTTTTACCAGTGTGTGCATGGACAGCGGACAATCTTAAATTCTTCCATTTTAATTTCACGAAAACACGTACTTTTTAGGCATTCATTTCTGTTTTAAATATTTCCTTTCCTCGCTCTCAGCTTACTAATTTTGTACCGCGATCGAGCTCATAAAGAAGTAATGCCTAAAAAGCTGATCATGCAGACTCTCATCTCCCGTCAGTCTGTTGGAATCAGACTGAAGACAAAGCTCAATACAGACAGAGTGGAGGCAACCTGTGTCAAGTCATGGCTTTGCAAGGTGCAAGCGTACAGTTTGAGGATGTTGTTCCGCGTGAAAAATGAAGAAAATAAAAGAAGATTCTTCCTTTCGCAGCTAACAACGCTCTCATTAATCACGCTTTGGTTGTACTCGTCCCGACATCGATAAAGGATCGTCAATTCCCCAATAATTCCTCCTATTACGTTTGCAACGTAATTACAGAACTCCTTACAGAAGTCTAGTTCGAAGAACAGGTAAAAAAATAGAATTACTTTAACGACGTTTAGAGAATAAATAGTTGCAATTTTTCTAGTTCAGGGCGAATGGTGAACAGTCCGGAAAGGGGAAAGATTCTTAGAGCAAAATGCACACGAACGATTGCCGTTAAGAACAAGCATTTTCTTTTTTTATTTACCGAGTTATTGTGCAGATTTCCTTTCTCTCCTTTCTTTCATTTTTTTTTTCCACTTTGCAAGGACGCGAATCGAGAAACGGACTTCCATGACGCGTACTCTTGTCTTGTCCGCTCAGCAGAGGGACGACGAACTGTAAAATCAAACAATTAATCCTCTGCACGGATTTGCAACGGTTCCGTTAGATTAGTTCCATGATATTTACATATTACACAATAATTATCTGGAGTTGTTACTCTCTTAGTGATCTGTTACTATTAGTTTAGTGTGTTTTTGCTTAATATTTTATTTGCTATCCGTGTGTCAACTTCCTGCTCAGAACTTGGAAGTTTCCCTTTTATTCTTATAGAGGTACGTATATATATATATATTTATATGAATGGCAGAAATTTAGATATTTGCAAATACCATTTACGCACGTCAACTTAAAACCTATTCCCTACTGGATATCAATGAAATGATCTGTTAAGATAATAAAAAGTAATTAATTACAAATACGCTAAGTATTTACATGCCACAAGATAGAATGATACTTCAACGCGTAGCACAGTTATGTACAAGCATTCGGATATTATCATTTTCCTCATCGAAGCAATGATATAGAACTTTACCAGCTTCGCATTAAAAATATTTCAGTTTCATCTACCTTGCACAACGTACGGTCAAGCGCAGAGGATTAATATCACAGTTAAATAATCATGTTACGCTTTCTATGTCATCGAGGAGACAACAGAACAACTGTATCATATTGAATAACGCATGTCTAAAATTGTTTGTGCACCCTCTGCTGATCGGTCCCAATCAAATATATAACATTCGCATAACGTGTCTTAAACTTTATTTTATATAATAACAATAATAATAGTAGTCGCGCTAATAATAATTAAAAATTTATATATATGTATATTATAATATATATAATAACACATATATATATAATAATATATACATATATTATACTACCTATACACATATCGTTATAATTGGTATTCAATTATCATCATCGTCTCAATGTAACAAATTAAGTTAGATGTGTCGGTATTTAAAAAAAAAAAAAAAAAACCGAACGTCTTCTCTCGATTGCAACGCCTTTGTGTACAACCGTTAATTCACATGCTACCGCCATCTGCACCAATTATCTAAGAGTATACCAAAATTTTTTGCAAGAATTCCATTCTTCCCTCCGCTGGAGAGGATAGGTACGAACATTGCCATCGTTAGATTAATCCTCTAGTTTGTATACACTTAAAGAGACAGTGAATTGTAGCCTGATCGAGATAGGAGGACCTTAACGTAGAAATGGATCAGAGACAGGAACAACACAACTTAAACTTCAGAGTAAGACACCGGGGGGAAGAGGTACCTCCCTTTGAAAAAGTTGTATTTTCCCTGGATATTTGACAAATCTTGTGCTCTGCGTGTCGCTAAGACAGAATGAGACGAGAATGTAAAAGCAGAATTAGCAGAAATAAAAAGTTGAAAGTAACTGTACAGTAATGTATATCGTTTGTTATAAAAGAGACTACCATTTTAATGCATTGCAGTTTACGCAGGAGGCTCCCTACAAGAAGGTCAAGTACGAGAACACAAAATGCTTGAGATTGTACGTTTGAAATATACCTTTCTTTTGTATAACTACTGGCGAACCGTTGGTAAACTATGATGCATTAAAACTTGAAAACTTTTCAGACTCCAGTTTCTCGAGGCCTGACTACCCTATAAAAAAGAGGATCCTATTCTAGCGTTCTGGGGGATTGGCGACTCGATGACTCGAAACAGAAAAACTCTGCTGTCCATCATTCGCATACTTCTACGCGGTAGCTAAGATAGAATCGCCAACGGATATTGCACAGTTCGCTGATCCAGTTGCGAACTGACTCAACTGGACTTTATATAGTGTTACGAGAGGGACTCCTAAACGCAGCCACCGGACAAGCGTGGCTGGTTTTGAACAGTACGTCCTGATGGTACATCGCAACCAAGAGAGAAGACTTTTACGTGATCGACGGTTTTTTTTTTTTCTTTTCTTCACAGCTCTCACGCAAGATATTAATATCGTCGTTTCTCCCCCTTGTTCATTTAGAGCTTCGTCTTTCGTTTCTCTCGCGCGCATCTTTGGCAGTGGATATCGGCAATTAAGTGGAGGTGTTTCACACGACATACACCTGGTGCGCGAAACGGTTTAAGAGGTTAGAACGGTATACGGAAAAACTGACTCCAACTCTCGTCGTCGGTTCGAACGGGGTTGAAGGTAAGTTCGCTGTGTTTCTTGTCCATTCGGAAATACGAATTAACTTCTGATCACGATCACTCAATGAAAGCTTGATCGCCCCCCTTTTTCAGAATTTCCGCTCTGGATCACACCATTTCTCATCGTCTTCGACTTCCTACGGTTCTTTCTTTCTCCAGACGAATATTACATAATATGGACCCACAAAATAAATTAATACTTACAAAGTAAAGCTCTCTAAGCACCTATGAATCTTAAGGTTAGGTTAAGTATCTTCAATGCGACCATCCCGTGCAAAGATGGCGGATCAAGATTTCACTGTGCCCCTAAGTATGATCAAAGAAACGAAGAGGGACAAGAGGACAGAGTTGAGATTCAATCTCGCGATTAAGTACTTCCTTTCGTCATCGTCGTTCCCTTCATTGCCTCTGGTGAGCTTCTTTTCCTTTCCTCTATCGTGGAAACGAACGAATTAATGCTCTTTCTCGTCTCACGAGAGACCGTGTTTGTTTCCTACGATCAATTAACCCTGCCCACCTCGTTTACCATGCTCTGTTACCGTCCCACATCTGTGGAATCTGTTTATAAAAGGGATTCGTGGTGACCGTGATATGATCTAGGGAAATCGAGCTAGAAAAAGATTCCTCTCGGACGAGGTGTGAATGGAAGTAAGTTCGCAGACCGTACAGGATGCCTATGAAGCCTCGATGATCTACCTTCGAAAGTTCTTCGATCGTTCTTCGATTGATTGTCCTCGTATTCGTTGAATCAATATTGGCACGGTATCGTATCGATCGCTTGACAAGAGAATCATTAAGTGTAATCGTCGATTTCAAATTTCATTTAATGCATTTCACCTGTTAAATGATCCATTCGGTTACAGGTTCGTTCACGCTTTGGCCCGCCGTCCGAGTTAACTCTTTCATATCGTACATCTGTTCAAGATCCTCCCTCGAACCGCAACCGATCTTCAATTTATTTCAGCCACGGCATTTTAGACAGAGAGACGATACAAATGGATTTCTGACAAATTAGTCACGTATACAAGAGGTTCGCATGCTCATAAACACCCTGTACGATATTCCCACGGAAAGATTAGACAGTGATCAATTGAACGATGATGGTGTTAAACGAGACAGGTCGTGATAGATAAGGCTTCGTCATCGATTACTAACCGCATCGCAATCACGAACGAGACACCCTCTCGCCCATGGCTACGAATCGGTTGAACGAGAACAGAATGAATAATACTGGTTTTCGAATCCTCTCTGGTCGTGGGAGTCGAATTTCGCGATGAACCAAGGTTTCTAATCGAAGAAACAAGCTTCCAGAGAGGAAACAGAAGATAAGTACATTTCCTGTCGACGCAACATGATTCAGAATAATTCCAAAATGGGCTAATGTATCGGTTCGACTCACCCTCACGTATTTTTATCCATAACAGGTGCGAACGCGATTATCTCTATTGGCTCTACTGACAGAGAAAGAGAGAGAGAGAGAGAGAGACAGAGAGAAAGAATGATTAGAAACTCTCGACACGTGCGAGTTATGTTTTATGGTAGAGAAGCAGACAAGTGGGGTAATATGTCGATGATGAACGAGACGGTGTGTGGGGAGAAAAAAAAAAAACGTATCGGTCAAGCAAGCAAGCTGTTAAGCCGGACTGACATGCAAGCAGACAATAGGCAGTCAGCCTAACATTTTGAATGAACCGTTATCAGGCTTTGTCTGTTGCACATTGAATTTGAGACCCTTAAAATAATATACACTAATTTCTGCGTACGCAACGATGGAATTTAAATGAGCAGAGGTGAACGAAAGAAAGGTTGAAGAAGACTTTGGTTAGTTCAACGGTGAATAATAAATGCTTGGAGAATAAGCTTCAGATTTCGCCATCCCATTTTCAAGTACATACACGTTCGATCTCTGAGGGCTTGTAAAAAGAAACGTTTCGCTATCTTCATTTCGCAGAAGGATGGAAAAATCTTTGGTAATCCAGAAACTCTGAAACTTCTTCTCACCGGTGTTAAAGATCCCACATGAACGTAACCCGTGTCGTCTCGTTTTCTGTGCTCGATTCCCCGAGGAGGAACACGAACTGGACAAGCGTTTCCAGAGCTGGTGTACTGGGCCGCCTCGTGAAGAAGTTTGGTTGCGCAAACAGAACTTGCTTCTGTCCTCCAAACGAGCGTTAAGTACTTGCAATTCTCTCTCTTTCTCCCAAAATCGGAAAGAAGCAACGCCCCAGAGCGTTTCAAGTATCCTTTCGCGTGGAGCGTTTTAATGAGAACTCCACGAGGTGAACAAGAAGAGGAAGAAAAAGAGGAGGATAAGTCTCCGAATGAATCACCAGAAATGCACGACATAAATCTTTTCTTGGTAACTTGGCTGAATAAAAACGTCTCTCCTTCAAGGGGTAACGGGAATGAAGATTCTGCAGGTTTTCAAGAACCCAATGGAGGTTCGCAAGTTAACGTTGCGAGAGGTTTTGGCTAAAAATTGATTTTAATATAAAAAATGGTTTTAAAAAACGGTAAAACCGTGAGGACAAGGAGCCACTTGCGTTCACAAAAATACCCCTGCGCAAGGAAAAAAGAAACTTCCCCTTTAAGCGAGCAATCTGTTAAAATGTAGAGAGTGTCCGATAAAGTATACGCGGTCAATAAGACCGGGAGACGACACAATATACAGTGTTCAATGTACACAGTGAACAGACTGGCAGTCTATGAAATAAAAGATTATTGGTGACGCTTCCGTGAAGTAGAGTATAAGAACAGAAAGAACAAAACGTACCTAAGTAAGAAAACAAGTTGACAACCGGTGGTCGACAACGAGCCTCGAAAAGCCACTTCTCTGGAGCTTAGTTACTAACCATTAAGAGACCAATAAAAAAAAAAACCCACAACATCATTATCAAATGAGTATCATTCAGAATGATTGCTATACGTTGAATGTGACAAGACAACCTATAGTGCCATAATAAAAGGCCTTAGTAAGAAATAGGGATGATCTAGAATCGAACGCGATGATCTGAGTGAAAGTTGAAACACAGAGAAACAACGACAGGGATCCAGAGAAAGAGAGAGAGAGAGATGTATGTATATATATATAGATATATAGATAGAGAGATAGAGAATGAAACAGAGAAAAAAACTTACAGCATAATCTGAGGGGACAGAAATGAGGATGTGAAAGTAATAACAGAAAAAAAAGAGGGGCGGGGGTAGGGGGGCCGTTTTGGGGGGGTGGTACAGTGGCAACACGCAAAGCTGGCCTTTTAAATGCTGGTCTCATGCACGAGCTTCGTCAATTCCGGCAGGGCCAAATTATTGGAGCTGAGAAGCAGGGAGTTTCCCGTGTTGCTGTTGTTGCTACTCTGCATCTGCGTATGGTGGTTGGGTTGTTGGGCCTGGTTTAGAGCGCTATTGGACGAGGATCTATTGTCATTGGTGGTGTTTATGGTGGTATTATGACGGTGGTTGTACGCGTTTCCCGATCCCGTGACGGTCAGCAACAACGGCGACGTAGAGCTGTTCATCCTGGCGGCCAAATGCTCCTGGTCGGCGGTCTTGTTCGGCAAATTGCCCTTGCTGGCGTTCAGCGCGGTGTTTGTCGGGTCTTCGTCAATGTATGTGAAGTCAGAGAATGGTCGGGGCCCGGTGTGGCTGCGTGAGCTGCGCATACTGTGTAAGCTGTGTAAACTATGGACAGAGCGACGCTCCTCCAAATCTTCCAGAGTCGACTTGAACGCTCTGATAACTCGAAGCTGCAAAAACAGGGAACAGGATGTTCTATCAGGAAGCGAGGAGGCAAGCCAGCGACACACAAGCACGTCATACTTGTATTTTAACTTCAATTTGTGTGTGTCAATAACATGTTCTTTTTTCATGTAGACTGCACTTTTCTATACATATAAACGTGTATATGTACATACATATATACATATATATATCTGTACACACACGCATATATATATAGTATATTCACACCCTGTTTCTTTTCTTTTTCTATGGTGCCTTATGGTTATCCAGTTAGTCTATAGATGTGTGTATTTGATTGTTTTCTTGTGCTTTCTCTACCTCCCCTTGTTCAGACGGAGAGACACCCGGTTCTCTTGCGGGGATAGTTTTACAGTGTACACTTTTGCAAGTTTCTCTCTATATCTATTTCGTGTCTCCTGTATGCAATGTGTGTGTATGTGTGTATGTCCAGAGTCTAATGTGCAGATATCGGTGGGTTGTTTTCTTCGCCGTGGACCTGGTTGCATTTCACCCGAGTTCAGACTTAAAACGATTGCACTTTCAGACGTGGCCTCTAACGCCAGGCGTACATGCGCGAATCTACCCTTACTGTGCGTACCTACCTACACTGGCCGAAAGTCGTGGGAATACTCGGAGGAACCAAAATAAACAAAAAAAAAAAAAAAAAAGAGAATCAACCAGGAGTTCTTTGCTTCGTTACGTACCCCACTATATCAATTCAATTCCTCCTCAACGATTGACCAGAGTGGTTTCTGAACAGATCAAATTTATTCGACTTCCATCCCCCTAGATACAGGGTACCCACTAGGCTAGCTGGACCTAGGCAAACCGATCCTGAACATAAAATGATAAACCTCTGAACCACAGGACCATCCTCACACCTTTCCATCGCACAGCGATCGTTAAACTTCTCCTAAAAGAAAATTATACATCAGAGATGAGCGAACATCTACGCTAAATTGAAACTGTACTCGTAGAAAGATCTTGCCGTTTAAATGCATTCCTGAGAGGAACGCAGAATTGCGAGTACTACGCAAGGAATAGACCTAAAAATGACTGAGGGCTCAGAAGAGTTCTCTTGGACAACCTGAACGCCGCACGTTCAATTGGAACTGGTCCCCAAAAATTCCTAAACCGGGCTAGAGACTGGATGCTAATTTTGATGAAGCACACGCTTAAACCGCGACTATAAACACGTCGAGAAGTCACTTAGAAAAGAGATAGAAAGTAGCGTGCCAATTTGCGGAGAGAGAGAGAGACAGAGAGCGAAAGATAGAGATACAGAGAGAAAGAGAGAGAGAGAGAGAGAAAGAGTGAGTGAGTGAGAAAGAGAGAAAGATGGAGACAGAAAGGACGTGTCTGCATCGTGAAGAGACTAAGAAAGAAGAGTTTAGAAGAAAGTTTTACAGATTAGAGAGCATTCTGGTAAACATTGTCGTGATTTCATTATCAACTTCTCGTGGTCATGCTATACGTATAACACAAAATTGATTGTTTCAGACAATTGTTTCACACAGGTTCTAGCTTCCCATCGCTCGAGACATCAGTTACAGACTGTCCCGTTCGCGTATCGGTTCTTAAAATCGTTTCGCCCTGTTGTCGAGAGACTAAATGATCGTGGCGCATTGCCAACAACTTGCTCTATACTTCAGTATCTCTTTGGGTTCAGTTCAATCTTTATTATAAACAGACTGACTGAAAACTTGGACCCATCGAGACCTGTCTATGCTCTGATCCTTCCAACAGTTATCGTTATGAGCGTTAAAACCCTAATAGCAGTACATATTGATATCTGATCGGTTCGTATAGTTCGATACGTCCTATTACTTTGGAGCACCGTAACGAAACAGGTGAACCGGTCTAGTAGTGGACTCCTGGACAATTGAGAGCCCTAGAACGGATAGCCTTGGCGGATTCCAAGTCCACTATAGGGCGCACCATGCGGCATTGATACGATCGTAAAGAAGATCAGCCTCAGGAACAGTTAATCCGAG
Organism: Xylocopa sonorina; assembly: GCF_050948175.1. Taxonomy (NCBI): domain Eukaryota; kingdom Metazoa; phylum Arthropoda; class Insecta; order Hymenoptera; family Apidae; genus Xylocopa; species Xylocopa sonorina. The sequence goes on along the minus strand of NC_135201.1, from coordinate 11,166,769 downwards.
CTGATAGTTCCTTCGAGCCACAGAGAGGACCAACGTATCATGCTGGCGATTACAGCAGTTACAACACATCAATAATCATAATAATCGTAGCCACTAAAAGCTTCTGGTCTGACGAGACAAACGCTCTTTCTGATTTTAGGGCATACAAACCACTGCAACAAACTCAACACACCTCTCTAGGCAACTCGCGCGCAATGCCGTGTTAGTTAAGTCGGGCAAACACAAAATCGATGCAAACGTGAGCAAATCGTGCACACGCACACTCGCACACCGCGTCGAGGGAGCAGATCGGATTGGAGTTACAGATCAGGCTGAAGGGAAATGCCACGTGCTTCGCTTAAGATGGATCCCTTGTAAGTACACTGCACAGTTTCCTGCAGCTGAGAAACAGTCGGCTGATAATCAAAGTCTGCAGGGTACGTTCCAAGCTGCAAAGAAGCAGAACACGCGGTCGCAGAACTTCTCAGCATCCGGACAATACCATCAACAATTACGAATCGAAGTCACGATTCGGTTAAGGAACCATTCTTTACCAATAGCCAGTAGTAATTATCCAACCGCAGTGAGCAAGTGACATGGGGGTAGGGTGGCAGAGAAGGAAGCGTAGGAGAGACTGACGAAAAAGCTGAACAGAGACAACACTCGTTCACGAGAGAGCACTGGAGAAACCACGGCGGAGCAGGTGTAGGGAGGATGTGTAAGAGCTTTCTGGTATTTTGGCATGCCCTGAAACTTCTTTGCGGAGACGATCTGCAAAAAGAGAAAGGCAAAGCGGGTTATTACGGGTGAACGCTTGAGAAATACATTCCAGGAGGCAGACTTTTCACGGGCGCTGCCAAATTTTCCGGCATCCTCCGTTGGAGGAAGTCCGACGAAAGTAAGAGAGAAACGGAAACAGAGATACGGACGGACAGGAAGGATAGAACCTCGTGATACGAACGTTCTCGTGCGAGTGTACGTACGACGTTAAAAAGAGGGACGGTCGTGTTATAAGTCCGGTTAGAAACAGATACCACACGGCCGCCAGGAAAAAAGAACGCTTCGCTTCATCGTTTCTCGTTTTCTTTTTTCTTGTTCTAACAGTTGCAGCGTTATATATCATAGGAGCGAGTACGAAAATGACACAGTATGGGGAAATATACACGCAGCACACAATCATATCAGACAGCTAGGATTAGACTACTGAAAAAAAAAAAAAAGGGAGGGCGGGCGAACGGCGGTCCGGGAGATCACCCCGTCGAACCCACCGCGCGGCCAGCCCACTCTCGCTACACAAAAACACAGTGGCGCGACGAAACATCGTTCACTGTATCCGTGCTAGAAGAATCGTCGCCTTCACGCCTGATCAATTCCTTCCCTCGACTTCGATCGAGCCTTCCCTTCTCCTGAGTAAACGGGAACAAATTCCTCGACATTTATATCAATTCTTCCAACCCCTTCGCTATGGATCCACTTTTCCATGCTTTATTATTATTATTATTTTTTTCGAACTTATTTCAACAGCTCGACCACGCAAGCAGAATCGTACAACAAGTGTCCGCCGCTTTCCTCGAAAGGAACGAATATTCCTCTTCCTGTTACGTAAAGACACTCAGAGCGGCGATCTCGTGTCCAATGGTAATTTATGCGACTGGTTTTCAACGGGTCCGTCCTCTGCGTGGGTGTGTTCTCGTGTCTCTAAACGCGGACTGCGAGAACACGACGCGAACTCCACGGGCACGGTACGTGGTTTCTCTCGGGTGGCAAGTGATCGTAGTAGCGAAAGGGCGAGGTTCTCTAGCCGTTCGAAGACAGGTTCGATGGCGACGCTTCACTCAGCACACCGTACGTACGTCGACGATCCGTCCTGTGTATGCGGTACGTATGGCAAACTTTTGACGGCACAACGTATTATTAACGGCAGGCGATCTACATGAGCTACGTACTTGTTTGTACTCCGACAGGATAAGTGTGGCGGCGGGCAAGACTGCCGCCCCGTTATACCTCAGTCTCCCGAATGGGTTCCGCTGGCTAACAAACCACAAATCATACCATCAGTCTTAATTTCTATTCTCTCCAATAATATCGTTTTTTTTTTTTAGGCGTGTTTTTTTTTTGCATTTGCATCAGTATTATTCCCTTACACTGGCGTATGTATCTCGTTAGAATTGTTGGTGCTGTTTCTTTGTATTTGTCGCTGCTGGTCTCCTCTGTTTTGTTAGTCAAGCTTCTCGATAATCGAGGGGAATGCTTTCTCGACGAGTTTCTCTCGTTCGACGCGCGTGTATATACGTGTAGTGTGTGTATGTACGTGTCTCTGTGGGTGTGTGCGCGAGTGGAAGACTGTCCTGGGTCCTCGAGGCGTCGTGCGAGTGATTAACTGGCTCGAGAGTCACTTGGAATATTCCTCTTGAAGGATCGAGGACTGATCTTGGTTCGAACTGAACGTTAATCGAGCTTTGCCAGTTCAATTGGCTCCGGAGTCCCTCGGCAGCACTCGATGCCCTCAAGCTTGGACGATATGCGAAGCAACTCGAACCACGGTGCGTTTGGACTCAACGAAGCTTGAAAAGCTTGCGCAGAACAGAATTGAACGGCCGATTTGCTGCATGCAAGCGTTTTTTATTCCATTGCGAGACAGGGCTGAGCACGATTACGCGGCCAACGGTTCGGTTTTTCATCTTAGAACGACGAATCGTTGGGATTCTTCGATGCAGCGACCTGTTCGAAGCAATGGCAAGCTAACAACTGTTTCATTTTGTTTCTTACGTTACCCCTTCTAGCAATGGTTCTAGGGATTTCCATTGAGAAATTCCAAGAGCATTGTCGCAACCGTTCCTCGCTTGTTCCGGCTCGAGCGCAAATTCTCCTCGTTCGCCGGAAGGCAACAAAAGTGTACAAGACAAATGCACATCCGCCTCAAGCTTGCAGAAAGTGATCGAATCCCCAGTCTATGTGTGTACGTGTGTGTATGTGAACGGACTTTTTCGCGTTCGTGTACGCGTGTCGGTTGGTATGTACGTGTTGGCTGCCAGTTTCGTTGGACATCTCTTTACCAGACAGAGAGAGAGCTTCGGTTGTACACGGCAGACAGAGACAAAACAGACAGATAAACAGACAGACTGTGCACGTATACATCATCTCATTATACGCAACAGCAGACGCACATTGAGAGACACACGATGCATTATTCATGACACGTATCATCCATCGTATTAATGTTAATGGTATGGGTATATATATATCACAGCAAGAGTGGCGCACACTGCAACGATTAAAGAACAGAAATAAGAGATTAAAATAAAGGAGCGGATATCACACAGCCAACGTTATTATATATATAATATATAGACGCCCACTTGCGTGGGCGGTACGATTGTGAGTGGTATAGTAGTTGGTACATATATATACATACATACATGTATCTATATATATATATGCTTTCGTTCCTTCGTGTGAAAACCACACGTTGGATACAACGGAATGTCGATTGTTGGCACATGGTTGTTAAGTCATGTTTCTTTACACACTGATTGCCCATATTATGTGTTTTTAATTGAGAGTTCCTGGTTGTTGCGAGTTGTTGCATGCAGTTCACACGCATAGCACACGTACAAGGTACTTTTGGGGCTGCTGATACGCAGGTGCATCATTGAGTTCCACGGAGGCGACAAATTAAATGGTCAGTATTTAAGTCTGCTCTCGGTCGATACTTGAATCAATCTTTTGCTCGGTATTTTGTCACCAGAAAGGTCAGTATTAAAGCACTAAACGAAAAAGAAACATATCGTTACACCCATTTTGTTCAGAGACTTACTGTAAGGTGGAAAAGTTACATTTAAACATTTCTTTTTATAGATAAAAGAAATATGGCTAGTAATTGAAGTGTAATACTGACCCTTCTCATTTGAATGCCGAGAAAAGCAATTAAAATATCGACGAATCAAAATACAAGCCTTTTATGAATGCTTTCGTAGGAGAGAGTCGACGACATCGCGACTGCTTTCTTTTCGCTTCGTCTCGAACGTGGTCGTACACGGGATGACGATGGCAATGACGATGAAGCTTGAGACTAGCCGACGGAGATCAATTTCCTTTTCTTTTTTTCTCTCCTTTTCCCGTATTCGAACGAAGCTACCGGGCACGGTTCGAGCTTGAGTCCAAGTCAAGCAAGAGATTCGTCGAGGGTTTACTGTTCTCGCCGCGAAATCAAACGAGTGTCGTGGAAATGAGCAGAGCGAAGCGAGAGGCGCAAACTACCGAGGAACGTTTGTCTTTTAAACACCGACCACAGATCGTTCACTGGAAATGTACAGTTGAAGCACGACAAAAAATACAATATCCAACGCCTGCTTCCATGGCGGAGGATCGTTAAATAAAAGAGCACGGAAATAGTTTACCCTCGCGTTACCCTCCACGTTGAGGGACACATTTGCGCGATGCGAATGCTTTCTGGTGAAATCTCTCGACGAAAGAAAAAAAAGATAAGAAAGAATGTGGTAGTGTGTCAGAAGCAAACAGCGAAAACACGTACAAGTTCATTCTTAATGCTTGGATAGTTGTTGCATCGTATGGAATCATTGAATCGTTTGACGAAACGTGTATAAAAAAAAAAAAAAGAAAAAACTGAACGATTCCTGGAACTGAAAATCGTGTCGAAAAGGAAAAAAGAACAGAAAGATTCCGAGGCAAAAAATGGAAACGTTCAAACAAGTGGATGTAGATGTGGTTGTCGAGCAAAATCAACACCCCTAACTCCGGATGATATTCAAATCGATGATTCCGTCGTTCGAGTGACAGAGGAAAGAAACAAAAAGTGAACTGGATGGCAATGTTTGAAGAAACTGAAACGAAGGAGAGAGAAAGAGAAAGAGAGATAGAGAGAAAGAGAGAGAGAGAGAAAAAGAATAATCGCAAAAGCGTACCTTGCCGCGCGTGTATGTGTGTCCTGCACACATATATACGCATACACATACATATACGCGTACACATACGCGCATGCATTTCACATACACGTGTGTATATATACATATATCTACGTATATACACGTATATACGGGAAAATCATATACGTACAGACATACGCACAGACGTGCATGCAACATCTTAGAATTCAACGGAAGAGAAGAAATGAGAGAAAGAAACGGAAACGGAGATACCAAAAAATTGATAACTTGGGATGCGGGTAAGATCTGGAGGCAGTGTCGACGTTCTTCTTTTCTGATCGAGTAGAGAAGGGAACTGGAATAGAAAAAGACGATGAAGAAACGTTGCTTGGCAGATTGAAATTAAATTTGCATATCGAGATCGAAACGAGTACCTTTAGACTTGAAGAGAAGAGACCGGATAATAGTGGAAGGGAAGAGTTTACCTGAGTAGTTTTCATTGTAGAATTAAGATATCGACCAGAACAGATTCGCGATACGCAGGTACGATCCACGTGAATGTTCTGATCATTGGAACATCGTTGGTACGAGTTTAAACAGAGTGAAAAGGAGTCGAAGGGAGGTAGAATTGGGTCTAGCAGTTGGACGTCGGTTGGTCTCTCTTCCCTTCAAGCGAGAATCGTCGGAATTGCTGACTGAAACAAAACGGGTGACTTAGTAATCCGAGCAACGTGTGTCCAACGAAGGGGAAGAAAATGAAACGGGTCGATTAGAAAGAAACGTGGCAATTAAAACTGATCCAACGGATCACAGGAATCTCTCCGCTGTGTCGACTCGCGGGGAAATAAAAATACAGCACGACTTGCGCGATAGAAGCGAGTAGAAGCTCGCGACTCGCAAGCAGAATTGCGACGATATGAAACATAGATAGATAGATAGATAGAGAGAGAGAGAAAGAGAGATAGAGAGAGACACGTTGGAGAGGCAGACAATTAGAAAACGGCAAACTCAAATAGAGAAGAACAACTTGTGGCAAAACAGAGGGAAACGTAAAATTCTGACGAGAAGAAGGTAAACTATGATGTTAGAGTATAAGTTCCAGGTTCGGTTAGAAATCAAAGTAAGCCTGAATCAAAGTTAGAAATGAAAAGTAGTCGTACTGTTAAATAGGAGGTGAGAGAGAGAGAGAGAGAGAGAGAGAGAGAGAGGAACAAAGTGTGTGTTAAACAGAAAGCACCAGTAAGAAGGAAAACTCAGACTGGTTAATGAGACAAACAAAACCATTGAAAAAGATAAATTAAGAAAAAGAAAAAAAAACTGGTAATCGTAAGAAAGAATTAATATTTAAGAACGGTCAAACAGTGCGGAGATTGGACTTGCGGACTAACCATATAGTAATCCTGAGAGGGGGATCTGCCTGTCACAGATACATTCTGCACCAGAGTTCTATTGCTCGTCTGAAAGTAGGTTACACATTCAATTTACATAATTAGCTTAACTCAGAATGTGGTATCTATAACATTGTTTGTTTTTTTTTTGTGTTTGTCTCTATAACAGATGAAAAAAGGTGTATTATAATATCATAGGGACACGATGTCCAGTGTACGTTAAACATAGTTGTGTGCATGAGATATTCTTGGCGTAGGTAAATACGTCTATTTCGTTTTTCGCTTTCGCAGCTTTCTTTTATCACCATGTTAGGTCTAGAGTAGTGTTACCAGAGTGAGAAGAAAGGAAATAAGAGAGAAAGCGAAGTGTAAGTCAATAGAATAAAGAAAGTGGAGAACATCTTCGGTGAAACTTTGTTCTTCCTTTTCCTCCTGATTTATCTTTTGGACCGTGCGATTAATCCCATCAGAGAATTTCAGTAACTCTTGCAGTTCACGTCTGCCATTCGGATGGCCATTGTCGCATGTCCAAGAGGTGTATCACAATAAATTAAAAGGAGCGTCGCAATCGTGTAAATTTGACGATCTACACTATCGCGAGCCGCGGTTTTTGTCAAGTATGCGCTAGCTTCATCAGGTTTAACCCGTCCCCATTGAGAGAAACGAAAGAATGAAAATAAAAGTAACAGAAAAATACGAGAGGCATCGTCGACGAGGAAGGGCTGCTTGTTTATCCTTTCCGACTCTCGCTCGAGCATCGATCCCTACATTTTCAAGCGTTAAACAACTCCTTTCCCTTACGTTAACCATCCTAAGCTTTCGTGTAAAAGAAATTTAATCAAAATTTAGATCTACCCAAAAGTCTCTAGTAGGATCCTGGTCGAGTCTTAATTTCCTTTACTTTGGCGAGCTACGTGTATCTATCGTATCTCGCGTAAAACGTTTATCCCAAAAGCTATCACGCGTCGAAACGGAACTTCCTTTAAACCTCCTTCACACTGTATTCTTTGATCGAAATCCCTAGGAGTAACGTTCGCGAGTACTTGTCCCCTGAATTCGGTGATTGTCCCTAACTGGAGAATTAAAAAGTCTACTCTACAGAGAGTACGGTTCGAATGGAGGTCTTGGATCGAGAGATGAGTCGAGGACTGCTTGGATCAGTGGTAACTTGATTCTAAATAATCGGATCCGTGCCTCTAGGTCGAGCAGATCGACGACTAGCTGTCTAAGACGCCTACATGCTTGTGTTCTAGGTTCGGAAACGATTATGCAATGCTTGGTGAAACTAACACAAGCTGAAGAGGTCTACCATTAGCGGTCGTCTACACCCTAGGGTGTTCTGGTGTGGATCTTTACCCATCTGCTATTTTTAAATAGACTCTACTCGTCTTTAAGTCGTCTATCGTTTACGTTAAACAAGATTCCCTCGATTGTTAAAACGTCGAAGTATAAAATCAACACGCGACGAGATGGGCAAAGATCGTTCATTCCCTGGCATTAATCACATCACCGACATCCCCGTTGTCCAATTAACCGCTTCGATTCGATTTCACAGGTTCAGAGGCACGATTCTGTTTAACGAGCTTTGTATTCTCTGTGGAATCTTCTCTGTGGCTATATCCGAGGAAATCGAAGGGGTTAATAGAGACAATCTCGATACTCGTGGCCTAAAGTATTCAGACTATGTTTTAAAAGGTATCCTCTTCAAAAGCGGTAAAACAGCAATGAACGTGTTAACCCTTTATAAGTTTAGGGCGGAATCCCAACCGTGAATTTACGGTGAATTACAACCTACCTGAAAAGAAACACGGGCAAACATTAATTTCGAGGAAGATGAGCAGGCTCTATCGTTAGAGATTGGAACGTTCAGCGTTCATAGAATGCCCAAAGAAGATTGGATCTTTCCAGACGTTACCACTTGTCCGTCTTATAAAGGGTTAAAGAATGAACAGCGACACCTCGAGAAAGAAACTGTATAAAGACGCTCTTCGGTCGATTTCAGAAGATCCCAGACAGAATCGTGTCACTGTTGGAACAAGGGGAAGATGACCCCGAAGATGATCGATCGGATCGAGATCGAAGTTGGCGGTGTCGGTGGAAAAAAACATGGGGAGCATTGGTTCGCATGATCGTCGAGCTTTCTTTCTTTCTGTGGCTAACGCAGGACGGCGTCGCAGTATCAAGAGGATTAAAAAAATAAAACGAACGCAAGGTACGCATCGTCGAGGTGACACGGCAAAGAACTCAAATGGAAATGCAAACCAAGGTAAACAACGGTCTGGAACGTAAAAAGTAAACGAAATGAAAGTGAAACGAAAGAACGTACACACGTGGAATAAAACCAGACAGAGAACGTACGAATATATATATATACTTGTCGACTCTGTGCGTTTCGTGTAGACTGTACACTACTGCATATGGATGCTTCCCTCCGGGTAGATTCGATGGCAAAGGTTCTCGAGCGAAGAGAATCGGAACTCCGTATCAGAATCGAGGGCTAGCTAGTGAAACGAATTTGTCAGATACCAAAACAACAGATCCACGAGGTAAACGCTCTCTTATCTTATCCCATTCGATGCGGATAGCAGCAAGACCAGTTATCAAATAACTGTAACAGTAAAAGTCCGTCCGAGACTCTTCCTCACTGATCCTCCTTCATCCTGAGACACTTCCCACCGCGAAAAGATTCATCCACAATGCAGTAGCTCATCTGCGCACACGATCGTTGTTAAAAAGAGAGCACAACTTTTGTTTAGCTGCGACGATGTGGTATATTCACGGGCGTTGTAACGCTGTCGACGGTGGTACCGGTACACGTGGTTCAACAGGAACACAGCCGGTTGGTGGTGGAGACGAGGCCCTAAAAATCCGGCACCAGGACGACGGAAGGACTCGTCGACCCGTGACCGTGGAGAGAAATAAACGTGTCTCGCGCGTACGCGCGGTTCTACCTTTTTTCTTCCCCCTTCTTTCGTCTTTTTTTTTTTGTTCTCAAGTGGTCCCGTTAATTATGTATTCTCGTATTTCTTTTTTTTTTGCGGGGGTGGGGTCTTATTAGTTTGGCACTTCCTCAAGTTTAACCCGCGGGGACGGGGAGAGAGGGGGAGGGAACCCGAGAGAACGCTGACTTCGAGTGATGACATGAGAGTGAGAGAGATAGGGATAGTTACCTGTGTCTGTAGTCGTGTTAGACCACGGATCCATAGAATTTGTCCTGCGCGCGGCTTTTTATCCGAGTCAGGGTCGAATTTCTCATCTCCGAGATTGATCGCACCGATATCATCCGGCTGGCCGCGGCCCCATCTGTTTTTAAAAAACATGAAACCAATTCTTCATCACTCGATCCCTGTTACACACATGGTCTATAATCAAAGTAGGTTTTTTTTTTGTTTTTTTTTTTAGGAGGGAGATTTTGATTCTTTTTTTTTTTTTTTTTGTTTTGGATTTGGTTGACTGATGACGCGTAGAGCCGGCTCCTCTCAACGCACTGCACCCAAAATTTTCAGTTCTACGGTTTTTTTTCCCCTCGCTCCTTAGCTTGGACACCTAACCACGCTATCTCTCTAACGGTGTCGCCGGATGTTGGTCAGTTCAAATTATTATTATTACACTTCCCCTTTTCATCAAGTGGAGAATATATATATGTGTATCGATCGACGGTGGCACAACAGAGATCGGAAGTGGCCAAGAAAGGAAAGCAGACGGATAGAAAGAGAGAGAGAGAGAGAGAGAGAGAGAAAGAGAGAGAGAAAGAAAGATGTGCAAGCTGTTTCAGAGTCGCTAGGCTATCGATAATTTAACCCTTTACACTCTAATGTCCTCTGAGGGGCCCTCAAAATTGATTAACAATCAGGGAGATAAAACTTCTTCCATCGCAGGTTTTCAAGAAACGCGCGTGGTCCCTGAAGTCTTGGAGAAGAAGATGAAAACTGGTCGACGTTGGCAATAGAAATTATTGCCAACGTCCGAGGAGGCGCAGAGTGCAAAGGTTTAAGTTTCATCGAACCAATTTCCCATCAGCGAACAAAAGCTCGCGGAAAGGAGGCAGCGACTGCGAAACAGCCGGCGATATTTAACGCGCGTACAAGAGGAAATGTTGCGACGTGTAAAAGAATGAGCCAACGAACGAGGGGATGCGATGTGAGGTGCAATGCGGATAAAGTGAGCGATAAATGCGGTTCTCCATCGACATGAGGGGATGGCTTGTTAACGCCTGTGGTCCGTGTGCGCGCGTGTATGTATATGTCTATGTACATGGCGTGTGTGACGACGATAGAGATACTTTTGTACTTGTCGGGAGAAGGGCGACAGCGGTGAACAGAGAATCTACAAGAATAAGAAGAAAGTCAAAGAAAACGGTAAACGAGAACGGAAACGCGATGACGGTGTGAGGAGGAGGGTCGTCGTGATGTTTAAAAAACGTTCCAGGGAACGATGCACGTGTGCTCTGATATATACTTTCAGGACCGGGGTGTGAGATATCGTTGGTACTTGATCGTTATTGTTTTCTTTTTTCTCCCCTTCTCCTCTGGACTGGTTCCTCTTTTTTTTTGTCTTTTTTTTTCCTCCATTCAATAGCTCCACACGATCCGCGAGAACCACGAGCCTGAACGGCGCGCGATAACGCAACTTCCCTGCGCAATCCACTGGTTAAAATACGTGGGCCGTTAAAATCGGCCAGCGAGATCCGAGATCTCTCTTACCTGTTCAGGAGGGACGATTATTGTTCAAGTAAAAGCTCAAGAATAAAACCGCAACTACGTTCTCTATGTAACCTACAGACAAGTGGCTCGTTAGAAGCTTTAAACAAGCGAATGCAGAAGATTAATAATTAAAAAAAGTGTGAGAGAGAGCCCCAATCGTGTTACGTGACGGCTTCGTCGTTTCACATCGCGTGATCGCAACACCGTGTCTGTATGGTGGACCAGGACGACCGCACAGAAGCAACCCATGATACACATAAAACGCACGCATCCTATATCTTAAACAGGCGTGTGTATCTCTTTGTTCAATTATTTTTTTTTTCTTTTCTTTTTTGTTTCTTTTCTCGTGTCTGATCAGTTTCGCCTTGCTTCTTCCTTTTCTTTTTTTCTCGATACTTTTCTTTACGGCTTTCTCGTTTCACAGTTAAGACGCGCTCGACGCGAGAGCAGCGAGATTTGTTGATTCCAATTCGCAAGAGACTCCTCGTTTCATCCCCCAACCAAACCCTCGAAGCTTGCGAACTGGGAAGCAACCTAAGCGAACAGAGAGAAACGGATGCAGAGAAATAGGAAAGAAAACCGATTCTGAAGAAGAAAGTTCGGCTCCGTGCGTGTGAATGGGCGGATGGGGAAGAGAGAGAGAAAGAGAGAGAGAGTGAGAGAGACAGAAAGAGACAGACAAAGAGAACAAGAACGAAACCAGAGATTGGAAGAGACAGACAGATACAGCAGGATAGAAATATATAAATGTACAGACAGACAGACAGACAGACAGACAGACAGACAGACAGATAGACAGAAAGAAAGAAAGAAAGACAGACAGATAGATAGATGGGCGCAGACAGATAATGTTAAAGTTGTTGAAAGAACAAAGTCGTAAACAGCTCCAGCGAGAGAGCAAGAGTGATTAGAGTTAAAGTGCTAAGCCGCAAATGTTACCACTTATTATAATAACAGAGCTATCTCGTTACTTTGCAGCTCTCTAAGAATCTCCAGAACCAAAAGAAACTGTTACTGTGTACTTGAACTCGGTTCAAGCGGGCCACTGAGATCCCTTGCACCAAACAGAAAACGCAAAAATACATTACAATATACGTGTACACGGATGTGTCGTGAGAGAGACCAAGTGTTACGGTGAACACCACGTCGGGACGCCGTTTTCATTCGGTTACTTTTTACACAAACAAGTACGTAGACGTCGGAGAAGGGTCTTCAGTCATGCAACAGCTAAGCCTAATACCGAGTCTAAGAGTTCTTGCCGCGGAAACGGGCACCGATTCGTAAGTCCACTCATGGGAATTGGTGCTCGTTTCCCCAAACAGAGGCCTTGGCTACATCGGTATCCAAGTAAGCGCATGCTTATTCAAATGTCTAATCTCTTCTCGCTAATTTCCATTAAGAAAAAAAAGAAAAAAAAAATAGTAACGAATGTTTGGAGTAATTTTTGACATCGTCGATATCTTATGTTCGCCACTAAACGTTCAAAGTTACATTTTTCTTGTTTCTTTTTTTTTTCTCTTTCTTTCAAACGGAACCTTAAACGTTGTTTCGCTTGGCTAGCACTAATGTACAGTTACAAAGAGGTGGGAGCGAGGGAACAGCTGAGCACGCGCGGATCATTCATCTCTAACGTGTTTCTCTAGTTCGGATCACAGTGATTCACCGGATCGTGGGTCACGAATTGGGTTACTTTCGATACGTTGGCGTCTAGGGAGCATGCTACGTAAAGCGATTACTCTAACGTGGTGTTGTGGGGGTGAGAGACGTATGACGGGCAAAAGCAACAGGAAAAAGGAGTCGTAGAAGCGAGAAACGTAAACCGACGGAAGCGCTACAATCATAATACAGCTACTAATAATAATAATAATAATCATAATCGCAATAATAATGACAATAATAATAAGAAGAAGAATAAGAATAATAATAGTAAGAATGAATTCCACGATGCATGCCTCCCTTCTATCACACCTTTACACGATACCGATTATGATGATACTTATCTTTCAAATGGTACTGTCTTTTCGATGTTCCTACACTCGTGTTTCATATACAATTTCCGAGTAACATGATAACAACGGATGTCAGTTATATAAAAGAATATACTGTGCCAAAGATACATGTACGAAAGAACCTGTACGAAATCTGGTCGCTCTTTATATTAATAACGAGAATTGTTCAAACAAACCAGAAATTAGTTTCGGTGGTGAAAAGAAAAAAAAAAAAAAAAAGAAATTCTCGATATTAGTATTAAGATGATACATATAACATTTGTACAATATGTTCTCATACAACTACCAACCATCGGCGAGAGGCGATTAATAAATATTTTAATAACAGGTTCTGTACTCTTACAAAAGTAGATAAGAACGCAGAATAATCGTGCTTAATTGTCGAACAACTTTCAATCGAGTATACGCTATAATAATAAATAGATCGACGATATATATTTCTCTATCGAGAGTTCGATTCAGTTAAAAAGATTCATGCAATGCCGGCTATCGTGTACGAGGAGGATCTCCGATAAAAACCCATAGAAACTACGTACGAAAGAACCGTCAAAAAACCTAAATTAGAACACGTGATCGCGGTTTCGTTGATCAAAAAATAGTTACATTATAAACGAGATGTATATATGTACATATCACAGCGTATTTGTTAAGATTCATTCTCAAAGCTTCGAAAAGGCTCCCTTGTTATATTTTTAAAGTGTCCCAGGCGAAACGCGTTCCTGTCGCGTCGCACGATGCAAGAAAGCAAGAAAGCAAGAAAAGTCCACGCATTTCCCCCTCCCGCCCCGCATTCTCTTAATTTGCCCAGAGTTATATGCGTGCAATATGTGGCTGGTTTAGTCGCTCATAGCTCCAAGATGCTTTTTAGAGTGGTTGTTACACGCGTCGACGTCCGGCATTCTCGCTTTTGACTTTCGGACAAAAAAAAAAAAAAGAATAAAAAAAAAATAGAAAAAAAAACCAAGTTAAAAATTATACAGTAAGAAAAGAAAAAGAAACAGAAAAGAGTACGTAACGAAAAGTACCATCCCGAAATATTATTCTGAATGAGAACGCAACCAGGGCGAGACCATAATACTTTTCTTTTTTAAGTCAGGTCGCCAAAGGCTGCGCCCGTTAAACCCAACAGAAGTATCTCTCATCATCTAGACACTAAAAGAAATGGAAGTTTTTTTTTTTTTACGTGAATATGTTTATAACTTACGAAAGGATTTTAGGAATCTTGCGCGTAGGAATAGTCGTAATTACTTGGCCCCACAATAGAGTACCGATTCCGAAGAACAGGCACCACATCCATTGTTCTAATGTGAGAGCTTTCGTGCTGAACGCCATTTTACCGTATTGTATGATAATTACCTAAAAAGAAACAGAGAAAAGTTTATTGGCGAGGCATAGGAGAACGGGCGGATGTTCGATGTCACCGAAAGTGTAAGGGAACTTCTCGTGTATCCGTTTTCCGCTTGCCTGAAACTCTCTTTTCTGTGTTAACGTATCGTGCGGTTAGTTGCGAGAGAAATAAGTGTGAAATTCTACCTGAACAGCGATTAACTATATGGACATTCGTCGACGAGTATTCGACAAATTTGTCTGACGTACCACGTACTATATAACACTGCCAATGCAGTTCGTTACAGATTAACGAGAGATATATGCATATTTGACATTTCCAAATTACCAGCTTATTCTTCAACATCCTAATTTTCTATTTCTAATTTCGTACGTATTATTAACGAAGTAGAACATCAAGTTTCCCCAAACATTCCACTTTCGCACCTCAACTTCTCTCTCGGAAACATCAGTTTTACTGGTGACAAGGCAACAAGCACGATTCTGATGGATGTCGGAATATTCAAAGAGATGACTTACCTGCGATAGACACGTGGCGATCCAGATAGAATAAAAGATAGGGTTGGTGAATATTCCTTGGAAGACATTACGCTGACCGTGGATTTTCCTGGCGTTAAATTCGTTGAAAAGAGTCATCATGACGAACGTGTTGAAGATGATGGTGAAGTGCTGCGTTGGACCGCCGCCAGCCTGTGCAACTCCCCGGCCGCTATCGATATCGAGCATCTGGTCACCTGTCGATCATACGGTTGATCGTTAAACAGACGTCCCCGTTCGATCGTCTCGGTTATCTCGAGGTCCGAAAGTATCCTGCCTCTTGTGGATTCGAGATAACCGGGAATGAACTCGAATAAGGAGGGAAACAAGAGAAGAATAATGATATAATTACCAACGAAAAGAAGCATAAAAATTACAGACAACTGATAGACAGCCTGGCCGAGTATATTCTTCATCATTGTCCTGGAGATAAGCGGCTTCGTGCGACCGTACGGTCTACGAAGCAGAAGATCAGGCGTAGGCATTTCGGTGGCTAATGCGAGAGACGCTAACGTGTCCATGATCAAGTTCACCCACAACATCTGCACCGCTTTAAGGGGGGAATCTTGCACGGCACATGCCCCGATAAAAGCAACTATAACAGCGACGATATTGACGGTCAGCTGAAACTGCAAGAACTTCGCTATACTATCGTAGACGTTTCTACCCCACATAACCGCCTTCACGATCGACGAGAAATTATCATCCGTTAGAATGATGTCGGATGCTTCCTTGGCGACGTCCGTGCCGGCAATGCCCATCGCGAACCCGACGTCCGCCTTTTTCAAAGCGGGACCGTCGTTCGTACCGTCACCAGTAACAGCGACCACCTCGCGCGACGAGCTAGATTTACTGTCGATTATTCCTTTAACGAGCGTGTACTTGTCTGTAGGCGACGATCTAGCCAACACCCTCAACTTCGGCCACACTTTATCCAACAAATGTTGCTGTATCTCGCCGTTGCTGTCGCGGATCCTCCTGTTGAACTCTTTACCTTCCAGGATCAGGAAGTCCTCGTTCGGCTTCAAAATGCCGCATTTCATCGCGATCGAACGCGCAGTGTTTATATTGTCACCGGTCACCATACGCACAGTGATGCCGGCCCTCTGGCACTTCCTGATCGCGTCAGGCACCTCGGGACGTACCGGGTCCTCGATACCAACGATGCACAGACACGTCAGGTTGTTCACGATGTTCTCCTCGTCGTCCCAGTTCGGCTCGTTGTCGATGTGAACCTGATTGATCTCTGCTTTCCCCGGAACGAAGTCCCGGCTAGCGATGCAAATGGTACGGAGGCCGTCGCTCGCCATCGGCTCGATCACGTTCTTTACCAGACGCTCCTGCATCTCTCTGGTAAATTTCTCCAAATGACCATCGCGACCATATATAAAGGCACATCTGGAATTGGTAACGATAGTATCAGTGGTGGTGTCTTTTTTTTTTTTTTTTTTTTTGTTTTAACCGTGAGAAATTGAAAAAGAAAAGATGATGCAACGCACTTCTTCATGATGATCTCGGAAGCGCCCTTGGTGAAGAGCCTGTATCCACCACCTTTCCTCGGGATGGCGGTGGACATGCTCTTCCTAACGCTATTGAACGTGTAGACCCGCGTGAATGTTTCCTCAGGTTGATCGTCCCGTATCGTCTGATAGTTCATGCCCAGGGCTACTACGAATCCAAGTAAGGCACATTCGGTTTTATTGCCGACTTGAAGCGGCAATTCTGAAGGGTCCTGCGCGGGTATTATTCTGGATGTGTATGCCGAATTAATGGATATAGCTTGAATTATTAAGTTTCCAACGTGCGACGGTATATCCGAGAAGTCCGGGGTAGTCTTGCTCATCTTCTCGCATATGTACGACTGGACGACGGTCATACGGTTTGTCGTCAGGGTGCCAGTCTTATCCGAACAGATCGCCGTGGCGTTGCCCATCGTTTCGCAGGCATCCAAGTGACGCACCAGATTGTTGTCTTTCATCATTTTCTACGCGTGTGGACGACCCATCGAAAACGATAGAAATTTTTAATACAGCGTGTCGATCGTTCTTTACATCTAAATTCATTCATTTCAGGGAGCATGTGTATACGGTAAATGTTTATTCACCTTAACAGAATAAGCGAGAGACAGGGTGACGGCCAGAGGAAGACCTTCGGGAACGGCAACTACGAGTACCGTTACACCAATGATCAAATGCCGCACGAGATCACCGGCGTACGTATTCCTCCACTCTTTTCCGTCTATGTAAAAGGTCTTTACGCAGAATTGAATGACTAGAATGAAAACGGTAAGCACTGCTATGGTCGAGCCGGCGTAACCGATTTGTATGGCTAGTTTAGTTAGCTTGGCTTGAAGAACACTCTTCTCCTTCTTCCCCTCCGCTGCTTGCCCGTGGCTGGCCGCGTGATGGTTCTCCCCGCCCTCGTGCTTACCACTGCTCACATGGCTGTTTCCGGTTATTTCTACAGCTTCGTCTCCTTCGTTACCATATAACACAGACAGATCCATTAAAATTAAACCATAACACGCCTCATCTGGAGCTCGATTCCCTTTTCAATCACCATCCTAATCGACCATTACCGCGTTTCAATCCCAACCGTGTACACGTTTAACGCGACGAGTGTTTGCAAATCAAAGAAAGGTGACGGTTGTTTAACACATTTGAGACCGATGACCCAGCAGGCATGAATCACGCCAAGTCTTGCGAGTTCATCAGACGACTCTGCGCGTGTTCTCGCAACGATGCGCTCGTCTCGAATGTGTTAAGCTTCCATTTTTCTCTACACACATCACTCAACCCTGTCGCAGCCTTCGCTCGAGCCGATAAAATTGTCCGATGTCGGGACACGGATCGTGACGATACGATCAATTTCGAATACCGCGCTAGGGTTGAGCTAAAATTAAACTTGTGAACAAGACAGCGGGGAATCGAACTTCTCTGCGTTTACGTTTACAACTCTACGTTCTTTTGCACGTTTTCTTCGCGAGCTTGCTATTCGTGATACTGACGACTAGACAGACGCTAACCGATCAGTATCCGTCGACGAAAGAGTATAGAAAACGTGGTCACAATAAAAGCCGGTAATAATGAGAAACTATAATCGGGTGTTAATTGAAAAGCGTAACAGTTACACGTCGAGAAACCACAGATTTGTGTAAAATTAAAATGATGGCCTGATAAACAAGAGAAAGAAACGGGGAGCGTTGCCAGAAATAAAACCTGAAGCTGTACAGGATTTTATTAGCAGCGGCCAATAAATCTCTTCAAATGTGCATAAACCACTGCTGCTATCGAGAACATTCACAGAATATCACATGTAATAGAAGGTACAGAGAAGCACGGATGAGGCTCGGCTTTACTAAATCTTTTTTCTTTCTTTTTTTTTTCAAGATTCTTCCACGACTTCATCGCATACATATATACATATATTATCCCCCATTCACTCAGTACGAGAACAAACATGAGCAAGTAGAGAAGAGAGGAACAGCAGAAATGAAAGAAAAGAGTGGATTGATTCGACGAAATGCAAGACTGTCTTTTCGGGTACGCAGCAGGCCTTGTACAGTTAAGGGCAAGAAGAACTGAAAATAAAATCAAGACTGTTCATTGATAGGGTATATATGTATATATATATACGTGTATCCGAGTAAGACTATATTTTATAACGTGTGCGTATTCTGAACGAAAAGAAAAAAGGAAAACAGGAGAATAAGAGACTATAAAAAAAAAAAATATAATCGATACGCGTGTGTGCTCTTTACACGTAAATGTCGTACACCAAAAATGATGAACAATAATGATAGTACTTTATTCACCTGTTAATGACTTCTTCTTCCGCTGCTTCTTAGCCTCTAGATAAAAAAACGCATGCAAAACAAAATTGATTAGCAGTCTATCTAGAAATGTAATATGCCAGTCGTAAGTTACGCCATATTCGTAAGATTCTCTTTCATTAGCAATCTCCCAATTTCTATCGTGCGTACTGTTCTCGTATACCCGCGAAATGCTCGTTACGTAAAATCCTAAGTGGACAGCCCAGAAGGTTTCTCTCTTCCGTCGATGCTAATTCTGATTTTTCTTTCCCCTCGTTACTAGCGCTTTGTTAATCATTAAGATTTCTTTGCCTCAAACGATGCAAGAAAAAGTTGTTACGCGACACATAAAGGACCTTCCAGGTTGTGCAACACGTACAACATATACAACAGCGTAAATCACAAGGAAGCATACTGGATTTATGTCTATTTAATCCTTCGTAAATAGCACAAGCTCAATTCTTACTGTTAAATACCGAAGATCGATGCTTTAATTACGCAATGTGATACAGTTAAGCGTAAAATGAGTTTATTGTTCGCAGATCGATCGAAAGTGAAGAATTATTTTCCACACTTTCGATTGAATCATCGCGTTACGAATCACGGTGCGTTCCATGTTTCTAAAACACTTGTCCAACACTTCCTCTAGCAAGAATTGATCTTAATACGGTGGTAATGTTAAAAGATATCTTTGAATCATTCAACGAAGGGTTCTTGTACAAAAACACATTAAGACAGATGTACGGAACATTTACAACCAAATGCAGACGGATGTAGATTAAATATCACCAAAAGGGCGTATGATACGATTAGCTAATAACCGTGGTGATAATGGCTTTAACCAACGTGCGGGTAATGACAAATACTCGACTGTGTTTTGTACGAAACTTAACTCTCACGATTCACTCGCTACTTTAGAAAGAAACAATCTATTTAATGTGTCTGCGAACCGGGTTCTTCGACTTGGAAGGAAGAAAGTCAAAACTAATCGGATATGTTTTTTGAAAGAATAACTGGTAAATGATTCAACGGATCGTTGGAAAGTATTGCGAACGCATGCTAAGGAAAACCAAAAGGGTAACCAGTAACTAGAAATGTAAATCAACGATAAAATATTCTCACACCAATTCAAAATAAACACCATGCGTCAATTGTTGGTTCTCTACGTTTCTTTTACGTATTTTATGCCATGCGTTTCGTAGTACCCGCTACTACTACTAATACTACTCTCTCTCACTCTCACTCTCACTCTCTCTCTTAAAACGATTAGTAGTTGAACTTTTTTGGAAAAGGTCTATTTAAAAATTACCTAGCATTCACTACAGGAGGAAGTAGCGAGTCTTAATCAATTTCTTGAAATACACTCTATAACGGCAGTACTTGGTATATGGTATAACGTTTTGAAAACAAGATTACTTTACAGTGTATTTTTTTTTTTGTTCGAATATCGAAGATAATCGAATTGATTGACCGGTTTCTTTATTTTCTCGAGTCTTGTTCTCAAAATGGAAATTTCTGAAAACTACACTACTTCGAAAGTCATCCCACAATGTTCAAAATTGATTAAGGGCACATTACATACAACGTTCTTCATTGAAATCAAGCTTACATACCTTTCTTCATCTTCTTGATCTCTTGTTCTTGCTGATCAACAGCAGCACCCAACAAAGTAAAGATAATACCAGCCTGCGAGTTCACGCCTACCGCGGTAACCAACATTTTCCCAGAACCCTCCATCACGTGTGTACCTTTCGAAAGAAAAAAAGAAGAAACATGACGTCTATCGTATTAATTTACGAAACGAGTGTGACAAAGTGAAACAGAACTCTCACCTGAAAGTACCATGGGATCGAACAACTCCCCTTTTTTTACATGATCCGACTCTCCAGTTAAACTAGACTCATCCACTTTGAGATCGTTGCTTTGTATAAGGATACCATCTGCTGGCAGCAGGTCTCCGTACTTTATCTGGATCATAAATAATATAAAATATATGGAAAACCTTTATTAATCGACAGAACAACATATTCATAAACTTGAAGTCAATTATTGATCATCTTACTTTTTAATCGTGTATCTACATTCGCAGCGACACTTGAAAGATATTTCTTGTTAAATTGTTGCACGTACCTGACATATGTCACCAACAACTATGTCAGACACAGAGATCTGTTTGACCTCTCCTTGCCGAATGACAG
Source organism: Xylocopa sonorina (assembly GCF_050948175.1). Classification (NCBI taxonomy): domain Eukaryota; kingdom Metazoa; phylum Arthropoda; class Insecta; order Hymenoptera; family Apidae; genus Xylocopa; species Xylocopa sonorina. The sequence continues at coordinate 11,145,911 of NC_135201.1, read as the reverse complement.
AGAATTTATGTTCCCCTTCTATCCGACTTTGGAGGCCCCTAAACTGTTTTTCCTTAGAGTAGTCATTGGAAGCTGTTACTATTACCACCAAGATCACAGAAATAAAAATAGCAGCTCCTTCAATCCAACCATACTTTGCTTCATCCTCGTCTATTAAAGCTGAAAGAAATATAAAAATATATTCGACAATGCCTCTCTTATATGCTATTATACAACAGTACATTCTCTCGTGCGGGAAACTTACGTTTCTCCTCGTCATCTGCTGGGTGATAAAAGCTAAGACCTAACGAAACCAATGCTGCTACTTCCAAGATGATTAACGTAACATCTTGCAGAGCCTCCCACACTAACTGTAGAAACGTTTTTGGTGGTTTTGGAGGTATTAGATTGGAACCAAACGTATCCCGCCTATGTTCGATGTCCGCCGCTGATCCACTGAGACCTGGTACGACAAGGATGATTTTCTCCATGAATACACTATTCCGATACATCTTTCGTATCTTCCGACTAAGAAATATAGCGAAAATATCTTACCTTCACTGGGTGAAGTGTATAACTTTTTACAAATCTCCTGCACACCACCATAGCTATTGATTTTATTGACACCTTCACGTCCTCGGAGCTCCATAAGCTCACGGAGTTGCTTAAGAGTGACACCATATTGGGCCGGTCGGCCATCTATTGTTGCCATTTTGCCTTGCCCGCTGACGTTGGCCTAAGCCAACTCTACTGCACTTCTTTACGCTAGCAGCTCGTATTATTCTCTGGTGTCACTGACACCACTGGCCTCCAGGGAATTGGAGGGCCAACAGCTGCAACAGACAAGCAGGACATCTTGAAATTCCGCTACGCGCAATGATATCACTGTAACGTCTAACATCCTTGTATCAAAATCAAGTTACGCATAGCCCCCATATTGCTCTGCTATGAATACTGATTTAAAAGCGAACAATTAGCATACAATAATGGCACGTGAGTCATAGTTATTCGAGCAGATGTGTCATTATGTCATAATTATATTGGTAAACGTCTCCGGTCTTAAAAATCCAAAGATAAAGACTTTCCTCTTGCGATGTTACATTATCAACATTTGAACAGTCCATCATACACGGATAATTTATCATTAAAGGAACGAAATCCAAAGGAAATTTCCATTCGAGTCACGGCAGTCGACTGAGAAAATTTCTAGGTTATACGTGAAAGTCTCGATGAACTTCAAGTCGGATAATTCGCAGAACAATTATTCCACTTTCCTTCCGAAAACCGTACACAGTTAGGCGGTACGCCGTTTCCGGGGACAACAGGAAATTCGAGTCAGTGAACCCGAACATTATCGACTGGTCCGCGTCGACGGTCGAAATCACGTAAACAAAACGCGTAGGTGGTGACGATATAACCCTATAGGTGTCATCGACGAGAAAGAGGATCCAGCCACGAGTTATAACCCTCGACTGTCATCGAACGCCGACACGACGGGTTTGAGGTTATGTACCTGAACAAATGAATCATTACTGGGAGGACGCAATATGGACTGGCTGGATAAAAGTACTGGACTGATCGCAGACGAGACGATGGTGTCGCGGGTAGTAAACGGTGTAACAGGATTCGAGCGATTCGACGAGCATCGACGGATACTGTTCGTCTAAAAATAACACTGACCGCGGAAAGGAGACAGAGCGACGACAGTGCCACAGGGAGAAACACAGAGGGAGAAAACACCCGTTTACCTTCTGGTGACAGTTTACGTGTTGACGTGGGGAACGGTCCGCGAATTGGCATGCAAACCGAGCTTCACCTCACTGGTACCGGCCACGGAGCTTCATTATTCCCTGTCTAATCACGAACGTGCGAGACCGTAATTCGCGACACACCAACCTCCTCTCTGCCCAGCGAACCTACTCGCCACGGGAAGGTGTGTTAAGTGAAATAAGCCATTAGCAAAGTAGTAATCGATTCGTGTTGCCCTCTAGCTGCTCGCACGCGTACTGCGCAAAGTTTCACTATTTTCCTTCGATTCCACTTACGGTTCGATGCCGAGCATCAAACCGACGTTGACACGCGAAATTAATATTACGATCGATCGTAGTCCGTCGTAACGGAGGTTCGTTGGTTTCGTGTAAGAAATTTTCCGCAATTTTCTCAAACGAGAATCACGCGAGCGCTTTGAAACTCGTAGACGAATACTCTCTTTCACGGGTCGAGCACAGGATTGGGTAATCGCGTAGCGTTACGGTTTTTAGGAATATTCGTTCGGTTAACATGTATATCGTTTACGTAAACACAGGCGACGACGTTTCGCAATCAGTCTGATCTCTGATAACGCAGACCGCACTGAAAGATGGAATCGAAGGAACGATAGTCGACGCACGTCGCGCACCGAATCCTCGCGATCAACTGAACGCACCCAGTGCACATTTTCACTTGGAAAGTTCAACCTGATTCATTCATCGCGTTTACGTAATTTTTACTCACAACTCTATTTTCATCCCATTACACGCGGACTCCCGCTAAACAACTAGTTACCGCAGCCTTAAATTCCTATTAACGACTGGTACATGACAGGCATCATCGTGCGAAAATGAGAATTCGCGATGATCTAACCGCGGTGAGATCGCATTCCGACGATGTCAGGCTAAACTGTTTTATCGATTAATCGCAACGAACAAAATGGACCGCGACCCGTTCTACAAAAAATCGATCTCGCAGTTTCCTTTTCGTTTTACATTCCGAACAAAGTCGTGTCGCGACTGGATTAAAGGGGAAGCAATAATTGCCTCGACTATTCATTTTACAATAAATCGACACAGTTATCGCGTTTTAATAATCGACGTCGAGAACCCAATAACCTCTCGCGTTTTAAAGAGCGTCGTTTAACGAAAAGTAATTGTTTCGAGCAGTCAGAAGCCATTTCTTTGGCCGCGTGGGGAAAGGAGATATTTTCTCTGCGCTCTATATTTCGAGAGTACGTGTCGATATTGTTGATTGAGCCGAAGAGCCACAGTCAATACGGGGCAAACAGAGCGGCAAAGCAGCAGGAGGAGGGAAAAAGGGGGGCAGCTACTACCAAAGAGATCGAGGAAACGAAGAAACCTTTTACAATCGAAATTCCACCTATTTTTGTATCTTCACGCGGATTCCCTTGTATTGTTTACACTCCTCCGAGCTCTTAAACGGAGAGGAACAGAGAGACGACCACGAGATATTCATATTATTGAATTTCGCGACGTGCGTGCGCACGCGCGCGTTACATTTTCCAAGCATCGGATGGCAGGAGGATCGTAAATTTCCTTTTCAAGCTTAAGCCGTTGACACGTTAATCGGTAACAGGCGCGGGTATCTCTAACGATACCGCCGGAATAATTATCGATGGGGATTTAATCCAATTTCCATCTTTCCAATCTACGGCGTTTCGTTTACCGTTCCAATAATGCCAGGCAATTTTCTAGGCGATAGAATCTCTCTTTACCGACACCCGTGTGCTAATGACGCGCAGCCTGTAGAGAAATCGTCTAATCTCGCACCTTTTCTTCGATGGGCTGTCGCAGGTTCGATGCGTGCTCCTTAATTAGAAGCTGATTCGACGGGAGGCCGGACTGCTGCCCTGCCAAGCGCAAAATGCGGCAGAAAAATCGTTTCACTTTCAATCTCGCGCCGTACCCCAGCTGGTGACCCTACCTCCCCCGAGTACCAACCTCCGAGGCGCTGCCGCCATCCCTCAAATGCGAGCGCCGCGCGGTGGCTCTGTGCATAATCGAAAGGTTATGTCATGCACTTTATCGACGTGAAATTTTTTTGTCGGTAACATCATCTGTGTATCTCTGGTCAATGAAGCGCGAACGATAATCGATCCATTAATAATCTCGTAGAATCTAGCAATAATTACTCGACCTCTAATTATAATGCGACCAGGGGATCCGTTTTCACTGAATCGGATAATATCGCTCTATTTCGATGCGGAACTCGCCGCGCGCATGAGACCCGTGTATAATTAGTGTTTCACGTGTTCGAACTACGAACTATTACTACCACTATTCACTACCGCACACGCACACACACAAGTCCTGTGTACGCTTCCGTTTTATTTCTGGTCTCCTTAAAGAATTCACCATATCTCCACCTTTCAGGGATCAGCCATGACCGCACGTGCCAGTTTCCGACTATATCTCCGACTGACACAGGGTCCCCACCCCGTGCGGCTATTTCCGTGATTCTCTGTCGATGTCTGTCGATTAAAAATGAAGAAAGAACAAGAGATAAATAGGTAGTCGATCGAGGTTTCATTGACGGATTCTCATCGTCGAAGAGAACGAAGAGGAGTCGCGTGAAACGAAATTTCTATCTCGAGTTTAAGCGTGGAGAAAGGTACGGGCACGAGTCGTTCGAGTGAAAGAAGGAGGCGGTGCGGACGCGGATTAAGCCGAATACAGCCAGAAAGACACTGCGTGGGAGGTAGAGGGAAGAAATTTAATTTTCCTATTCCCATTACCCCTCGTCTAATTTATCGTAAGTGCTCGTTACTCGATTCACGTCGTGATTTCGTAGATAGGGTTTCTCTAGATAAAAAAAAAAAAAGTTACTACCAGCCGAATTTTAAATCTATCGAATGACGGAATAGAAACGATATCTCGAGATCCGATCGAACGTCCGATCCGAGCACTCGATGCGACGATCGCGAAACTATGTTAATGACAGATAACCCCGGGATCGATGAAAATCGATAATATTATCGAATCGTGTATTATCTGTCGATGCAAACAGAACTTATTCCAACAGAGAAACTGACCTGAAAATACCTCGATGAAATCGATAAGGATACCAGCAGCGTGTTGTAACTCGCGTTTTCGTTAACGACTCGGTTTTTATTAGACAAAATTGCGACGGGGTAACATCATAGATGTAACGGGCAGATTCAAGTATAGCGGCGTGGAGAAATCGAGTGGGTTGACCTTAGCCGGAGCGAAGAGTGACAATTAAGCCGCGGAACACGCGAGATTTACAGCGCATAAGCATCTGTGCATTCGTATGCAATTACTCGTGAGCGCGCGCGAGCGCGGCCACCGAGTGCCATACAATCCATTCATTGCTCCACGTTCTCATTACTCGCTCTTCTCCGACTGACAAGCCGCGCGAGAAATGAAAGAGGAAAAAGTATCGCCCAATCCTCCTTTAATGCCGCTGAATTTTTCATCAATCTCACGTCCCGATGTTATCCCGTCGATTTCAGTTTAATTAACGCGCCAGTCGAATTACGAGATATCATCGGCCTCGATACAATCGGTTCTCGACAGACCCAACGAGTTCGATTGCTTATCGGAACACTGTCACCCTTATTGGCCTCAATTCGAACTACTTACGCGACACGCCAACCCTAAACCCACCGACGCAATGTCGTTAGAAACACGTTTCCCTCGAAACTTTCTTCTACTTCAAACAAGAAAAAAAAAAAAAAAAGAAAAAGCCACCACCACGAACGTGTATAATTTTGAAGTTTCAACGAGAAATTCCAGCACAAATTACTTACCGGGAAAGTCGAGAGCATATCCCCGACAGTTGCACAGATTAATCTCTCCGAGACACACGCATAACCACACTAAGATGAATATTTATAAACCCAAGGCCGGCGGTACGACACTCGAGGGGCGGGAGCCGAGGTAGGAACTTCGGCAGAAGGTCTGTCTTCCGCGAAGGGACGTTCGCGCCTCGGCTCGTCGGGTGAACGAATTCGCGACGCGACTATGAAAGAAAAAAATTCACAGGCGACCGGTAGCGCGCGCTGAACGCCCGACACCAGAGCCACGTGCTGCCGTGGTGGGGCGGACAAGTGGAGGCACTAGAGGGATCGACAGAGCGAGAGACAGAGAGTGAGAGAGAGTGAGAGAGAGAGAGACGGATGCGACCTTCTCGCTCAGCCACCGATAATAAGCCTGACAGATTTCAAGATATGAGCCTAGGCCGCTGTAAACCGCGAGGATTGATAACGTGTCGAAGTAAAGTATCGTGTAAACGTTTCATGACGCTAATGTGCTCCACGCTATCGTATTATGACGTCAATCGTGGTGGCGGGCACAAGGGACGGGAACAGACTCCGGATATATTTGAATGTAGACACACGGGATAGACGATGCGGTAGTGGGGAGGGAGGGGGTCGATTACACACGCACAGAGCGTCTGGCTCGGTCGAACTGAACTCGAATTTCGTGCTTTCATAGGGAACCGTGGGAGCGCGACCGACGGTCTGGCTATGTGGAAGAAAGTTAGAGACGGGTTTGAACCCCGCGCTACTACTTCAACGAATTTATTGATCTGATTTCGTTAGGGCAACCGACTACGCGGCACCGTTTTCACGTACTACCAGGGGTAAACGAATTTTTGGGGATCGAGACAACGAGCAGGGACGGGAATTGATGCTCCTCTTAGCTGCGACGAAATGGTCCTCGATGTGACGGTTCGATAGAAACGGATCGTAGAGGTTTTCTAGATTGGGGACTACGTCGGTCGAATGACTATGCAAAGTTCTAAAACCGTGGAGATATATCACCATGAGTTATACCTAGTGATATTGTGTTCTTATAGTATGGTACGTCTTCTACCTTCGGGTAATGAATTGCCCCAATTAGTTTGGATACCATAGCTGCTACATTGTGCCGTTTGAACTTTGGATCAAACGGAAGGGCGATGTTCAGAATGCTGTACAATATTACGTCAATGTAAATGGAAATAAAGCAATAAAATGTCAGATAAAGATAATAATAAGTCTTACTATTTTATTATCGTACCGATGTTCGAGAAAATACGTGCGTCACAAAAACGTTTTAATCTGTACGGACCTTTTTTTATCTCCTGTACACATTTGAAAAATTTGCATCACGAGATACGTGGAGTACCACTATCTACCATTCTTTCTTCGAAAATCACGAATCACGAGGAAAATAAATTCCAACAATTACAGTTGCTGGACAGTTAATTGATTTGTTCTCGATAAGATAAGCATTTTAAACCAAGATCCGTCGATAGAGTTTCCATTGAATTGTCCAGCGTCGGGAATCGTTAAATATTGTCCGACCAGAGGAACGAATGATAAACTTGACGCTACGCGCGTACAACGGAGAACGTAAGCTGCGTGGCAGAGTACGAGCGAGTGAAACAACAATTCGTCGAATTCGCCATTAAATTGCAGCGAATTCTGCCTGGGTGCCTTCCACTAAATCGTGATCCGACTTCGGCAGGAAAACACCGGAGGATCGTGCGCGAGGTGAAGCAAAAATTGACTAACTTTCGATGGCTCGATTCGATACAGTGGAGTCGCTCGCGGAGAGAGAATAAACCAATTCGTTTCCACGTACGTATCATGCGTACAATAATCGTGATTCACTGGTGAAACGAGAATAACACGATAGATTCTTTGTAACGGGCGTCATAAATGAAAGGAGGAGGTCTTCACGGAACGCGAATACGACGCTGTGATATTAAATTGCTAATCAGTATTCGTCACGCTAGATGCGACGCTTTCATGGAAACGGTGAACGAAGAACAACGAAGCTCGTGACCGAGCATTATATATAGCATCCCATGGCTACTACTGTGCCTTCGTTATTCCAGCGATATGTTTATTTACGTTAAATACTTCACACGCTGCACGAAAGAGGGATGGTAATAAATTGTCTTCCACGAGTCAAGCCGTCGAGTTAAAAAAATGTACGAAAACCAGTAGGCCCGGGTTTCTTTCGCGGAAAAAAGGTGAACGAAAAAGGTGCCGCGATATTTTCGTTCGCGGAAAGCCTCATTGTCGAAGAAATCGGCTTTGAAAATATTGGTGAACGTTCACCGCAATCCCCGCGTATTTTCAACCATGATTTTCCTCGAAACGATAGCACGCTCGAAAAAAAAGCCAACATCCGACTCTCTGCTCCTTCTCTTACGTAGAATCTTACGTAAAAATGTCCGCGCATACACGAATCACTGAAATTCCATCCCCTCGGCTCCTATCGCTCGTTGCCCAACATCCGACTTATTGTTTCGCTTTCGTTAACCCGGAGCATTGTTAATGGAAAATCCGTTGGTCGACGAGGCGGTTACGAGCTCCGCTGCCATACGTCGATTTTAAGTGCACGCCAAATATTGACTCCGCGTCGCAACGGATAAGGGAAGAGGCATATTTAGGAAACGCTGAAAGGAGTTCGAACGACGAAGAGACAAGGGGATGCGTCTCCAGTGGAAGGGACATGCGCCTCGGAGGAATACGAACGAATAACCGACATTTATGATTCACAATGTACATCGTTGTTCAATGATAACAAAAGTCGCGCGCCGTTGAATACGCAACCGTAGAGAATTCCTATCTTAGATCTAAACAGGCTTGGCCAACTACCACGGCCATTGTTTTTACATACGTGTGGGCGTGGATATACATATGTATCGTACGTTACTCCGCGTAGCCGTCACACCTTCGGGGTACATTACATTGTTACGTGTGCAGGCGAAAGAAAAGAATTCGACTTTGAGACGAGAAGAAAAACGATATCGTGGTCGGTATAGAGAAAATCGAAATTTAGGATTCGTTGTGTCCCTGTTCTGGGCAGGGAGAGTATCTCGAGCGGCAATAAACACGTTCGGTGCAACACACAACTACCGAACGAGTTCACTCGCGTGTATCCAGGCATTTTAATCAAATTATTCCGCTCCGACGTTCCCTCGATCCTATTTCAAAGAAACGATCGGAAGTCCGGTATCCACGGCACGAAAGTTTATCGCTTAGGCATCCCCACCCTCCTGTGACGGCCCTTGTGAACGATACCCAGGATCCAGTCGACGATCCCGTCCTCGTATCTAAAACCTCGCTCGCCTAACCTGCACAACGTACGATGCAATTTCGATCTGCTGGGATACCCCTTAATAGTTGGTCAAAAGGGACAACTGGAAACCTGGAATCTGTGACACGAAACCATGCGTTACCTATTGGGCATGGATCGCTATGTATGGGCTTGGCACGGCACGAGGAACCGAAGTTCCACGATTTCGTACGAAGTCTCGCGAAAACACTGCCACCAAGATGGCAGCTAGTGCCGTACGCGTTCGAGGAGAATATCCTTCCTCCTCTGCGTAATCTAAGAATCGTTTAGTTATCGGAGATGGAAATTACCAAGAGTTCTGAGAACTTAAATTCGAATAGAAATCGAAATATTTTTTACTCGATTGGAATAGGAGATTTGCAGGGAATGTATTTCTCGCGGGTAACCACCCTTATCGCGTAGCGGTTAGAGTACATCGATAGGGAAAAGCAGAAATAAAGAGGAGAACGTTGAAATTGTCTCGGGTCTAGGAACGTCGAACGAGCGATGCAAGATATTCGAAAATTTCTATAGATTTGGCGCGCTGTTTATTTTTATCCCAGCCGCCCTAACGTTTGGGTCGTCGCCCACATCGTCCACGCCCAAAATCGGTCCTGCTTATGATCGTAGGCAGAAAAACATCCTCGACACGATGAATTGTTGCGAAATTAACCATTCATAGCACGCCACGCGCCGCACGGTTATTTAATTACACGGAAAACAAACGTTCCTCAGCATCCGCTGTACGCAAATAAAATTCCGATACCTCTCCTCGCTTAACCCTTTCACGCGCACAATAAATTCGAATATTCCGCTGAATGAAAACATTTTTACGATTCCACGAGGTGAACGAATAAATTCCAACGATACTCTACCTCCGCAAAAATGTTAAAATTCAGCCGACACGTACCCAATTTCCAACATTCCAAGGTTATCGTCGACTTTTATCTCTTGACTATTATTTCGAAATGTTTGCCGCGTTACAGGGACAATTATCGGCGGTGCTATCGGCTTCCGTTCGAATTTTCACTCTACCGTCAAACACTGACGCGTACAGAATTCCTGCCAATGCTAACAGTGAATCATTTGTCCGACTTTATACGTTACACTGCAAACGCAAACAGATTCTGTCCCGTTCCCGATGTAAAAACTCGATCCTCGAGATATTTCGTTTTTCGATGGAAACGGCTCCCGCTACCGACCAGCCAGGATATCTCGTATCCCTGAACCGTGACGCACACAGTGTTATTACGTCACGAATCTCGGGCTGGATGGTCGATCGATACGTGGCTCGTATTATCATCCACGACAAAACGTCGGACTACCAAGTCTGCCTGAATTCGATGGACTTTTTCTTCTGTTTATTATTCCTCCAGAGAAACGATATATACATATTTTATTTTCTCTTTTTCTCGAAGAGCAAATTATTCGCTCCACGCGCGTTACCATATAACGAGCGCTCCCTTCTCCAACGCCTTTTACGATCCATTTACACTGGGAAGTGGTGGATCCTTTAAATTTAACAATAGCAATAACGGGTGTCGCACGGGCAATTAATTGTTAATTGCTGCGCGTCCACGTTTGTTGTAACCCGGTTAAGCAGTCCAGGGTTAACAAGAAACTCCTGCGTCACCGAGTTAATGGATAATATTAATTTAATATCGGTCTCGATGGAACACATCCTATTGCACGCAGCCATTTACACAGTGGCCTCCTCGCCGCGTCTCTCTTTCTCTCTCTCTCTCTCTCTCTTGTTCGGTGTATATAAATACTTGGTCGTCAAGTGTACCGGACATCGCGCAGCGAAAGTGTTACAACGAACGTAACAATCGTGACACCATTATGCACGATTTAATGCGCCGGTTAAGATTAGACCAGAAAGCTAAATAAACCGTTAAACGCCAATAAGGTTAATTCACATCAGACGTCAATGAACAGGAAATTAAAAGCGTTCGACACGCGGGGGCCCTCTATTCAACCGGCGCACTTTGTCCTTTTTCAGATCGTGCAGAAATACGCATCGATCTAAGGATAGAGGAGGACAAGCCCCGGCCCAAGAGATCCTTTACCTTCCTCACGCGAGATGTCACCGCAGTTCGACGGACTGGGTCCTGTCGATCCCGTAATTGGGTTTTTCCTATCGTTTACCCTTCGACACGTTCCAACGATAACCGAGTTTTCCCGAGGGATTAACAGTACCTCGCCGTCGAGCCGGAATTATGTCGGGTACCGGCAGGTAATCGTGAACAACATTGAAATTAAGTTCGTTCGACGAACCGATGGGATTACCAGACGACTATTAAGACCCACCACCACCTGGTGGAGTATACGGTAAATAAATTAACCGTTTTCCGCGCGTTCAAAGATGTTGTTCGCTTTTCTCGGATACCGTGCATCGGGAACAGCAGATAATGCCGATACAGATAGCTAAGAGAGCCGATAAGAAGGGATTTCATGGAAAAGTTCGAAAGATCTATCCAGTGAGAAATCAGGCCGATGCGACGTAAATTGGTACTATTGTGCCCGAGATATCGAGAGCTAACGAAATTCTGATAAAAACCTACGTTATCTTCTTACGCAACGGGAGAATCTTCTCCAATACGGGGGGAGGATGAGATACCGATCGTAACAACACGGTTAATTGTCTTTTCATAAATCAACGTGTCACGTCCTAGGCGAGTTTCAGAAACGCGAAGATTAACAAGAATTCTCTACGGACGGTTAAATCACTTGTAAGGAAGAATTCTCTAGGATCTAGGGAATTTCACGTGCAACTTCGTGAAATATATAAACGGAAAGGAAATACGAAACGAAGACGTTCGGTTCTCCTAGTTTCTCCTTTACCAGCGCCAGTTATGGGGAACTAAATTAACCCAACTTGCGAGACATTCTTGCAGAATCGATCTACTCGCAAACAATGCAGAAGGCTCCCAGGAACTTTCGTCCCGAAGTTACACATCATTTTCTAAGGGAGTGTAGAGACATGCGCGAACAGCCAGCAGTTATATGACGCTGATGTATTACTGCAACGAGTGCGATAAATAATTTGGCGTACCACGGACCCTCGCCTACGCCATCGCACATCGTATTCGAAAATATCCGAACGGTAACGAGCACCGCACAGTGCGACGATGAATTTTCTTTTCCCGACAAGACTGTACGCACTTCGTACACACATATATGCGTGGGAGAATTATTTGTTAATACCTGTTCGTTATTTTCACGCAGATATACCCCAAGTTAATGGATAATCGGAAAATCGAGGAAGGGTGAGATGTCCCGACAAACGCCCACTCTACCATCGCGAAAAAGTTCTTGAATAGCACTTGCATTCCTTGTCGAGAGCAGATAAACGTTATACGCTACTGGATTATACGGTATTGATCGGTATCGAAGCCCTTAGTAATAATAAGCGGCGTCCTTGATTTCGCTTTGTTAGTCTTCCATAGGACAAGCTACGAATCCGGATGCGATAGTGGGACCACCAACAGGAAAACCGGAAGACAAGGGGATTTCTCACTTGGCCTTCACTTTGGCCACTCGTGAAATTACAAGAACATCTCCAAGTATTTTCTGTAAGTACAAAAATGATATTTCATGAAATACTTCGTCTCGACGCGAACGTTTTTTAGAAGCGATTAAAAAATATATGAAAAAAGAAGAGATGGAATCTCCTCCGAGCAAATTCCACAAAAATGATTAAGAATACGGCAAAGGTATGCCCTTGCTTTAACGAAACTACCATCCATGGTGGTTATGCGCGCAGGATCGCAGGAATTATCGAGCAAAGTGCACGTACGTCGATGAAAAATGGGTCACGAAAGACAGTGCAAAAATAATTCCAGCTATCGATCCCTATCAACTATGTGCACGTGTTAAGGACACTAGTGCAACCCGAAGAGGCCTCGAGATGTATTGGAAATTGCACTTTAGACCGTGCTATACATCTATATCTCTCGCATACTCTTTACACGTTGCTGGAGTAACATAAACCGGGCGTTCCTCGAGCTCCTTTGTTACGCGGATCACTTAAAGAGGTGGTTACGGCGAAATATTCACCAGCCTGTTTACCGACAGAGCATCGACTTCCATCGAAACAAGAAGCAACCGTTTCAACGTTCCATCGAGCCCGCCTACCTAATTGCCTCGCCTACTCGAGCTTGGACTCATTGAACTTGGCCCACGGCAATAATTGCTTTTACTTTTACCTTTACATCGGGCGTGCACAACCTGATTAAAGAAAATTTCCTTCACCCCCCCTCGCTCGCAGTTCTAAAGAGCCAGAGCGGAAGCAGTGACCATGGAATTGTTCAGTAGGGCCGAGTTAAAAATCGAACGAAGAAAATTTGCGGAATTCCTCTCGCAGCTTCGCGTAACGCATTTCGACATACCGAGGAAACCTTGAAAATATCCGAGTCAGGTAATTACACGGCTTCTCCCGAGTATTATTAGTAATTCTATCTGTCGGTCGATTAATAATCACTAACATTTCACGTATTGATCATACATTGACACCGCGATTCGAAACACCCTTACCAATAAGCAAATGAAAGAACGAAGGTCGACTATGTACCGAGTGCCCCGCAAAACTGGGTCGCACTATTTCATTGAAATAATCATGTCACCGCGAATCCCCTGAATGGGCTTCCAATCGTATCTATCCTCGAACGGAATCGCAACAACTTTTTATCCCAAAAAGACGGGGAAAAAAGTGTGCTGTATTTTTCAAAATTGTCATACGAGCATTAACATCGGCATTGATCCAATATGGCGGTGCGCAGTGGAGGCAGCCAACTCTACGAATGATACAGAACAGCGTAGGTTGGTTTAATAAGACGGATACGAGCGGAATGGCTGTGTAAGGGTGAAGATTTCAGTAGTACGAGTCTAGCTATCGCGTGGCAGTGGTTCGCCAGCGTCTTCGAGTAATTCAGACGGCAGCTGAAACGCGTTTCACGAGCCGCTCACGTGCAGGCTCGATTAACTTTTCATCGAGCTGGGAGGGCGAGCCACGTCGAACCATGAATATCGAATATCTATATGACTTCGATATTTAACGGCCATTTTCATTCGTCAACATCCCCGCGGTTTTCGTTAAACCAATCTTCTCTTTATCGTTGCGAAAGAATTGAAGGAAAAAAAAAATTAAAATTAAAATTAAAAAAGACGTACAAAATCGAGCAACTTCGCGATTATATTATGGAACGTTACGGTAATTTTCGTTGGTAGAGAAATTGGGGTAGGACGGAGGACGAGAATAAAACTCGTTCACTGTAGCGAAAATGTAAATCGTGGATAATACGAACGACGTAATCCAGAATGCGATGTCTAAACATTGAACATAGGATTCCGATGATTTATCGCAATCAAGAAAGTTGGCAGACGGTCGCGTTAAGTGTCCGCGCCGGGGAGGAGTGCCAAAGTACCGACAGACTAGACGTCGAGTCGACGCGCATCAATCCTTTTGGCACCGGTTGACCAATATTTTTCCATTAATAGCGTTCCCCCGAATTTTTAGACAATGTTTTTCATTTAAACCTCCCGACAGGGGCCTGTGTCCCAGTCGATAAAACAGCGGGCTCCACGCTAGCCGGAACGAAAACACGATGCAGTAACGTACCAAGGATGCCGCCTCTAATATTAGCCAGCGAGAAAAATAGTTTGCAAGCGAAACACGAAGTTGGATTAAAAATGAATCGACTAGAGCACTCGGGCTTATACTTGGAATATATTATCGATCACGGCGGGACGGAGCAGTGTAATCGTTCTAAAACGAAAAACAACGGTGGCCGTATTAGAACGGCAGTAATAATACCGTATCGTGGTGTTACACTGGGTACATTAAGTATGCGTCTTTGTCCCCGATATACGTAACGAAGGCTTATCTTCTTGAATTAACCAGAAACGCGACTCCCCCTGATGGTCCCAAGCGTCGTTTAGCTTCTGTTCAATTATTTCGAGACACCGCGAGTCACGTTATCAGACACTCCGCGACATCGTTACGGGAACAATTTTTATCACGTACGCCGACGACCTTTTCACCTAATGATTCCCGATCACGAACCGCCTCCCGCCGCTGGCCCCGTGAATCATCCTATTTGCCGTTTCGAGTAGTTACTCCGCGCGTCTGCTGTTCCTTCTCTGTTTGAATTCTAAACACCGTGTATCCACGATTCCGTATCTGTTCCTCGTTATCGACCGTAGTAGCGAATAGCGAGCCGATGGAATTTACGTTTCCCCCGTTTCATTGATCACGAATTTCCCAATTTTTAACCGAGCCCCGTTCGTTCACCCGATCCCACGCGCACCAGGATCGAATAACTTGCCGCGGGTGTTGCGTTTCACGCATTAGTCGAACACAGGGGGGAGAGGAGAGCGATACGAGCGATGGGATTCGGAAATATGAAAAATAGAAGCATCCTCTACGGTGAACGACGATAACGGTGCCCGCGGTTGCCTGTGCCGCACGCATCAAACTTACAAATAGAAAAGTTTCGAATAAGAGCAAAAGGTACCACCCCGTCGACGATGTATGCGACGACGTCCCTCCGTTCGCCCCCGTTACAAAAGTGGCTTACGGCCAAAGCGAAGACGATATTTCATCCCGATGGAATCTCGAAACTTTCGAGCCATTTGCCCCGCGGAGCTCGAGACGCGGTTATATAGC
Source organism: Xylocopa sonorina (assembly GCF_050948175.1). Classification (NCBI taxonomy): domain Eukaryota; kingdom Metazoa; phylum Arthropoda; class Insecta; order Hymenoptera; family Apidae; genus Xylocopa; species Xylocopa sonorina. Next base: position 11,130,416 of record NC_135201.1, on the reverse strand, counting down.
ACAGCCCGTGCACATTTTAAGCAGGGCCGTGTTTCGCCCTGCCCCATATAAACGTCCCGGCAATTACCAGAAATCGTTTCACAGTTTCTGGTCAATGAAATTCGGGACGGCTGAGACGAGAGTCGACTTCACAAAAGCCCGGATACCCTGCCAAAATCGTACTTAGAAATAACCGGTGCCCTTCGACACACACCGCTGTCCCACCCATACGAGTATATCTATAGACGCATCGAACGTTTCGTACCATGGAAAATTACGCGATTACCACAGCCCAGCCGGGCAGTCGATAAAATCCCTGAACGTAAACCCGTCGACGCCCGTCCGATATCGTCGAGCAGTCGCCCCACGAGGAACGATCGAACCGCGCGCAGCAACCTCCGAATTCGAACGGACGCGGGACACAGCAGCTTCCAAAAAACCGTTTCCAGATAAACTCGGTTCGTTAAAATAACCCGCGGGCGTCCTCCTCTGTTAACAGGAAGACAACGGTATATCCGTCAGCGCGGCTCGACGGTGCACGGAAGAAGGGAAAAGGCATCGACGGCGGCATTATTGGCCGGCGTTAAAGTTTCGCCTCGAAAAAGTGAATCTCGACGGGCCGCTGCTTTATTTCTGGCCGGCGCGCACGCTCGACCAGCCTCGCACACGTGCCTAGTTATTTTTAAATCCCGCTACACGTCCCGTGTATGTACACACCGGCCGCGGCCGTGATAGACGGAGACGGGATAGCGTCTACGGCGCGGCGGGTGGTGCCTACGCGCAACACCACGTTTCCTAGTCAAATTTTCCTCGACCAGCTGTATATCGCCGGTCGATAAATTCCCGGCACGTGGCAGTCCCGATGTCTCGATCGAGTCTCGAGCGATTAGTGTGCCGGCGCGAGCTACCAGACGCACCAGAGCGCGAGACCATTTTTCATCTCGTCGCGTAAAACCCAGACGCGGCGCGATACCGAGGAATTTTTACGCGACCAGTAGCAGAGCACGGCTCGATCGAGTTGACATGTAAGAAGCTGCTTGCTCAACCCCTCGATACGATATACGCGCGAGAAATGCAACAGCGGAACACAATTACATAACCGCATTAATTTCCTTTACCAAACGATAAACATTTAAGGGGCCGCTGCACCGAAAATATGAGACTTCGGAATCGGAATTGTTTCAGCCGCGCGTTGCGTCACTCGAAGGGAACATCACCTCATCCTCCGGACTATTTATACGCCTGATTCTTTCTTGTCGAGTCGCCGACTCGCGGCTCGTCTCAGATTTGAATCGGGATTCTGAAATGCTTTAGGTGTGGTCGATGAATTCGCGGCACGTGGTCTCTCGACGCCATTGAGTCTCGAGTAACTTAGACGTCCGGAGACGTCTTTTCACGGTATCGATTTTGCATTGGTACAACGCGAAGAGGAAAGGTTAATCCCTTGACAACGATTACAGATAGCTGGATATGCACTCAAGTTTTTCCACCCGTGCCATACGTTCAAAGGGTTCTCCTTTCGATACAAGAATAGAACATTTCCACACACACGTACCCTAACGTATGAAATAGCCGCCTTCGATAAGTCTGTAAATCCTTCGAGACGTGGCTGTCTTCGCGAGGCCTATGTACTGAGTTAGGTTCGAGTGAAATCGAGAGAGAGAGCCAGTCGTAAAATGGACTGGTGGATAAGAAATCGACGGCGAGCATTCCTCGGGGGGTGGGGGGGATCATTCCCCTTACAATAAAATGATTAGTCGAGATGTAGGCGAAAGAAATCGATCGCCGTTGGGTGGGAAGGATGGCATGGCGCGTACTATTTGCGAACAAGTATTTCCACTGTCCCTCCCTAACCTGAAAAAATCAATTCCTGGAACAATAAAGATGGCGAAAACGTGGCCAATATCTTTCCCCGTGAATCACGACTGTCTCGTCGCAGATTCTCTACATAAAAATCCTGGCATCGTTTTTATAACCTCCCACTGAAAAAAACAACATTCCCAGGAAACGATAAATTCCAACGAAATATATATACACCCTCCTTTTCGTCCCAATGCGGTGAAAATAAAATTTTTTTAATTCTTCGTTCATCCCCTCGACTACACCCTGTCCGATCTCCCTCAACCCTATTTTCTATCACGAATCACATTAAACGTACAGCCGTGTAGATACTTCTTCCTATACATATACTTTCGTCCCTGATATAGGTCGATAGGTCGATATACTCATGGCTATCGTTCAGCCGAACATTTAAAGGGGTATGGAATCGTATAACGAAACATCGGCTAATCCCTAAAAAGAACCACTCCCTTGTTTATCCTATGGATTAACATCCGCGCGTGTACTGTCCCCCCAGGCCGTGTTAAACGTCTTCAAAAACGGGGACGATAATTGCACGCGCATATACGTCTCCACGGATAACGATTTACCAGCCGAGCGAAGATCGAGTTACCGAAAATCGTGTCCCTCCTCCGTGTCGTAAATATCGCTAAGGAGCCCCGAGTCGATCGGTCGACACGCGATCATCTCGTAAGTGGCGATGTCAACGCCGTAAAAAGAGCTAAAATGGCGCGTGTGTGCCCCGAAATGGGGCGCGATAAAGCCAGGCTAGCCACGGCCGCGTACGACCGTTCCTCCCCACGTGCGTAATTAGTTTTGACGGGCTATCGATCGCAGCCGGTTTCGTCAGCGCCGCGAGTAAGTGTCAAAGGTTGAGTACACTTCCTTGCAAGTGAGTCTAGGTCAGCCGTATTGGGTCGATACTATGAAAGCAGGACAAAGACGAGGACGGAAAGCTGGCTTGCGAGAGAGCCAGAAAGATCAGCAGAGAGTGTGTGAGAGAGAGAGAGAGAGGGAGAGAGAGAGAGAGTGAGAGAGCCTTCGATGTATTTCAGGACAAAGCGAATCGGGGAGAGCAAAGGCGTGCGCCCGTTGGCAAGCTGGTGGGGGGAGCCCAAGGGCTACCATCCGATGGTGGGGAGAGGCGGTGGAATTTTATGCACAATTATTTCGGTGAGAATGGCTGAATTAAAAGGGACAGATACCAGTTGGGTCTGACTAATCGCGACCCTTTCTACTGTGCCAGACCGTACGGCTGGTCCGCCCGCTATAACACTGTTATCAACCCTGAATCATCGGGTACACTATTAAACCGGGCATGTTATACGCACAACGATTCCTCCGTACCCACACATCCTCGCGCTGGTCTCGATAATTCGTGCTTATATTCGAGCCGGAGTTTGTGTAATTCGAGATCGTGTTCTGAGAAAATAAATATTTCCGTAACGTACGCGGTGAAACGTCGTAACAACGAAAAACGACAAACTACCAGGGACCGCACGCGTGTGTGCGCGTTCACGTACGCATATAAAGATAGGATTACCTCACCGGTTCCCCCAGTGTGTAATTCGAGCCTGCTTCGATTCCGTTTACCACGAATCATCGAGAGCAACGTGTAACAATGCTTCCGCCTGGATTCCCTCATCTTACGTAATCCACAACAGAATACAATCACTCGAACGATAAAAGATTCTAGCCAAACTACTCCGTTTAGAAACGAGGCCCTCGAACGTGAGAGCCACGGTACCAAGCGGATCGAAACGATTCATCGGTGACACCTTGCCCCACCAAATACGCAAATGGTGTGCGTGTATACGACGAACGGTCGAAAGGGGGTGATCGGAATCTTATTGCGAATCGCGTGTTCCAGGGAACGTGCCTCGAGGCGCGGCGGACATAACCCCTGTAATACCCGTGCGAAGCCATTATTACGCCATTCACGTGCTCTATGAAAGGACGAAAGTCTTAGACGAGAAATAAGAAGAAGAACGAGGAGAAGAACAAGAAGATGATAACGATGACTATGAAGAAGAAGAAGAAGAAGAAGAAGAATAGAGTAAAGGGCATACGCAGGCAACAATGCGGGAGAGGAACGCGGCGCGAGCAAAAGCTGCGCGCAATAATGCGCCTGCCCGATCCCGGGACACACGAGGTGTAGGAGAGAGAGACCGTTTACAAGGATAGCGAGTCTAGCCATCCCTGTTCGTCAGAGACGCGGGGCTCTGGCAGGCTGGCTGGCACTCCCGAAATAATGTTCAACGGCGACCGGCGCAAAGTGGGAGGGTCGAGTGGAACGGCGGTAGGGTTGGCCGTTAGGAGGAGGTGGAGGGGTGAGGAGTACGTAGCGCGAGAGCCACACGCATAGGGGTAGGTAGGTCGAGGAAGGAGGAGAAGAACTATGAGGAAGGAACGAAGGACGGAATCGAGCGAGCAGACTAGCCGGTTACATAATTCTCGTAATGTCACTATGGTGCGGCAATCCGTGCACATGCGATCCGGTTTAAGCGACTGATGTATCTCGCGACTCCGGCAGGAAGTTGACATGAGGTTCGGATCACGTGAGAGGGAACAGGGTGGGGTAGGTATGTCGGAACTGAAATTGAACCGTATATAAACGACGGGAGATGTTCGTCGACGGAAAATGCGAACAGCTAGAGGAATAGAGGTTAGAAATCGTAGGCGTGTACAAGGACCAACGTCCACGTATACGTGTATATATGTATATATACGTGATATGTACGTATATGTACGTATCTATAGAGAAGAAAAGAAAGAGGGGGAGAAACGCGGATGATACGATCTCGTAAGTAGAAATGTATAGTCGAAGATTTGTACACGTGCGTGTATATGTGGTACCCACGGGTGGTCGTGGGGGTGAGAGAGGCACGAGGCTGCGGAGGTTGGTATTGGGTGGGCATAGAGAGAAGACGAAGGGTGGAGGCGGGGGCAGGGGAGCGGGTGTTTGCGGAATGGCGAATCAATCGGTTGAGGGTTCGGGGCAATACTCACCGCGCGCTGATGGTCTGCAAGATGTCTCGGTGTCTCGTCGAGGTGGCAAGAGAGAGAAATTTGATGTCACATACGCCGCTTCATCAGGCCACTGCGCGCCGTTTATACCACTCTGCCTTTAGCGGTTGGCGCTTGCTACTAAAAATATACTCACTTGCCGTGTATGCCCCCGCTTCACGTCTTGTACCGTGACCGACACATTTATTCGCGCGTTTCGGAGCACTCGTATACTTGCAACTACGAACAAACGGATCGCTCGATTCCCCTGGATCGTGTCACGGACGCCCGTTCGGTGCCGTGTGTTGCCAGCTGCCGCCGCTTGTCGCCGCTGCTGCACGTCGAGGACAAGAGACTGCCAAAAGGAACCGAGGGAGAGAAAAAAAAAAAAAAAGAAGAAACGATCCTCAACTATCCCTGTTACATATACACACACGTGGCTCTTTTTATTCACGCGGAAAGGAAAGAGAAAAAGAAAGAGAGAATGGTGAAAAAAAATGTACAGACTTCGAGGGAGAGAGAGACTGAGAGAGAAGAAGCAGCAGCCTCTCGTTGGTTTCGCGCGCGCGGCCCACCGAACGCGAGACCCCGCGCGGCGCACGAAAATACTCGCGCGGCCCCCGGAGAGCTTTTTCTCTCTGGTCGAGGCGCAAGAGATCGCGTACCGAAGTAATCCAGCCGGGCACACCGGTGAAAATCTCTAATGCACTTCAACGCACAGGACAGAATATACGGGGACGAGGGAAAGTGGGAACGGAGTAGTAGTAGTGGTAGTGGTAGTGGTAGTGGTAGTAGTAGTAGTAGTAGTAGGAGGTGAGTGTATATATACGCGTGTTATGTACGTATGTCGTAAGGGAAGGAAAAAAAAGTGTCGAGGGGAGAAAAGTTTGACAGAGAGAAAGAAACAAAAGGGACGTTCCACCGCGATTCGAACGGTTAAGAACGAGGGAACGCGTAAGAATGGTGCACAGAGCCGACGTCTACGAGGAGAAACGCACGGGAAGAAACCGAGGAGAGGACGAAATCGCTACTTCTTACTCTTTCTCCGCGAGGCGCCGCGTCGCGACGCGCCGCGCATGCACTACTATGCCGACGACCGTTGGAAAATCACTTCTCCCTCCGCCACCCCGCCCCTTTAACACCCCACCACTTCTTACCACTGTGCGTCTCCGCTGTGACACGGAGAATACCTATAACCCCGGGCACACTCGGTTTATCGCGTCTCTGCCGTGTAGATGATATGTGGCTAATCTTTAGAGAAGGGAATACCATGCCGTTCTTACGCAGTACCGATTACGATTATCCTCCTTCGACCGAGACATTCTTTCCTCGTACGATCGCGTGTACGTGCCTGTTTTAATTATTTCTTATACCCATCGATCAACTTGCGACTCGCGAAACCGGAAGAAGAGTGAAAGAAACGGAGGAGCGAAAATATAAGCTGCGTCTCTTTCTCGCTCTCCTTCTCCTTTCTGGTCGATCGATCGTTCCAGATACTCGATACCGGGTTGAATTACAAATATACGCCAATATACGAGCCGATGTTTTTTCTTTTGCGCCGCTTTTCATACAGATTGGCCGGGTCAGCCCGATTGCGTGTTATCAGCGACCAGCGAGCTACACGACGTCCGCGCATCGACGTGCCTTTTGCGTGCGCGCGCACGCGAGCGTGTCTTCCGTTTTACGGGTTATGTCGCTGGCCTCGTGTCTCCGTTCGTCTCGCGAGGCCTACGTATCGAGGTATATATTAACTCTCTTTCTCTCTCGCCCTCTCCCTGCGCACACTACATATTTCTCCTCTGCCAATTCGTATTGAAATTTCTCTTTACTTCTCGTGTATACGTGTGTGTACCTCCGTTAAGTTTCGTGTCGTTTACGAGCGCGGGCAAAGTTTCCTTTTCCCGGAATTGTCGACTCCGATTATTCTTTTATCCAAGGTGTACGTACGTGTGTCTGACTGGGTATTACACGCCGGTGTGTTGTGTGAAAATGAATCAGAGGGACAGAAAGAAAATGAGACGAGAGTACAGGGTGGAAAAGAGGCACGGATAGAGTGCGCGCGAGAGGCAGGGAGAGGCTGAAGGTCCCTTTTCTGTGCACGAATTCGGTGCAAGTCACTGCGCCCGATCTGCACGATACTGAAGTCTCCGTTCGACTGCCGTGTCCTCACCATCTGAGACATTCCGAGTCTACGCGCACGCGCGCTACCGCGCCTCGACCGCCCAACCCTCTAACACACTACCCCCATTTTCTATCGTCTTCCTTTTGCTTCCTCTCTTTGTACTATTTTCATTTTTTTTTTCACCCCTCCCACATAACCCATCCCTCTTTCAGTTTTTATCGTTTTTAATATGAAATTTCTATACACCCTAATTTCTGTTTTCCCCTGTCGTATTGCTCGATGACTACTGGTGACAGTTATCACGCGGATCTAGGATTGTCAAATTTTTGTCTGATCTTTTTTTCTACGATTGCATTATACATGTGTACACGTAGTATCGCCACTGATATTTTACCCCCACCATCCACCCTTTTGTGGAACAGTCGAGCGCGCATACTCGAGAAAACGTCAAAAACCTTAAAAACCTTTCGGTGTAAGGAGGAGGAATCGTACGTTTCAACTCTCAAATATTTCTTAATAATTCTTGATGCTTCTAGGGCGACCAGATTCGCGGAATTTTAACGCCACCCGGGAAAGTACCGTGGAGATCGCACAATTAAGCTGTCCTAGTCCCTGACCTGTAGATATAAGCCTCTTACGAACCACTTTTCAAACAATTCGACTAATATTTTCTAGCAATTATTAACGCGTGCAACATTGCCCTATATATTTGGAACATCAATTTGTTATACTTACAACTAAAATATTAAACGACAAGAGATGTCGAGGCATTTCTCGTTTTAACCTAGAAAAATATGTTTTGTACCCATGATCGACCCACGCAATAGACGAGGCTATAATGCGTCATCCTAAACTTGTGCACTAGGGTTTCTTATTTCTCCAAGGGAATCGGCCGATTCACCGCATTAAGAGCGGTGGTCTTTGATTGCCTCTGCAGAAAACGTACCGCGCATGCCCAACGAAGCTTCCAAAACCTGAAAATACTTTCTGCCAAGAAAAATTCACCAAATCCCCTTCCTCGACCATATTTTCCGTTCGTACAACGGATCGCGTCCATCCGATACGATTATGCACTCTCAGCTTAATAAATTATAGACGCCGCGCCGTCGATGAATCGATACAGCAATAATCGAGCTTGCATCAGAAAACGCGATACTTTGCGGCGCACGAATGAAAACCGATCGCATCAGTCAAGTTCAATTATTTAAATATTTATCTCTTTCATTAACGTTCGCGAGGTGCATTAAAAATAAAGTTGTGTCTTTAAGTACGGACGATAAACTATCAAGTACTTTTCAGATCCAATACGAGATACGGGGCTGAAATATATTTGTGGAAAGAGCTCTATAAAAATTATGATACCGTATCGCGTAATTCCAGTTCAAACAGGTTCTCATCGAAACGATGTGTTTGACGTCACGCGTGTCGCTCAAACACGTACATTAAAACTGTTCCGCCACTAATTTTAACACGTGCACGGCTATGGCTGGATTAATTTTATTGCTGGTAGTTAATACAATTAATTTTACTTCCTCGCCAACAATTGGCTACGACTGACGTCAAACGCAGACGTTGCAATTGCCAGATACTAATTTTCGCTGAAGAGGAAAAACGTCAACTTTTATATTCGACGTAATCAACCAGTTTCTCCTTTCATTTTTTTATGCTCGCGTACCCACAATGATAATCGAAACGTCGCGAATTCTTAAACTCTGGTACGTTCTACTCATCACGGCACGCATACATACGCTCATAACCTACTTAACGGCACGTTTTTTTGAAAGCAAGCAAAAGTACGCGGGATTTCATCGGTTACGCGGATTCATGCGAGGCGTACCATCTGGCGGGATGCAGCTTAAACTTGCACTCATCTGTCGGTAAAGGAACTTCAACAGCTTTTACAGCATTCCCTCGAGCTCTCTTCTAAGTTTGTTTACGCGCTGCTAACTTCTGGGCTACGTTTAATGTCCTCCTCCTAATGCTTCGATGTACAAAACCGAGACTTTGCGAACATCTCAAACCTCATGAAACTGCAATGCCAAATATCGTTACTACTTTCGTACGATGAGGTTCGAATTTCGATTGAAGGTAACAACTGCGATAGAATCGCTTTGACGAAATTCTGTAACTACTAGATTAACAACTAGATACCCGATGAGCTGTTTAAAAATAGTCGAATACGAGGAGAATAGGACGCGAAGAACTAGTGCCTGGAGAACTTTGTGTGAATGAAACACCACACGATCTAAAAAATATGGGCTAAATTAATAAATATTTCACTTCAATTAAAAAAAAAAAAAGAAACAATACTTCAGTGCATTCCAAAATGTTTAAACAAAAATGTATGGATACAACATAATGAGAATTTATAAACCGGCTAGACTCGTCTTTGAAATTATTTAAGACATTTTACAAGCACTTGAACTTAACTTATTAAGCAATTTACCGAATCGTTATATTTAAACACCGATTAACAGTCTTGAATATGGTAACTAATTACGACGTCCGGTTATACTGGCATGTTAGATAAGATTAGAATATTACCACAAGAATGAAGGAAATCATTCACAACTGTGCATTTGTGAAATTGCATAAAATGTGAACATAGTCAGTTTTATGCGAATCGCAGGGAACAAAGACCGTCATTTTCGACAAATTATTTCGATCGAGGATGAAGATTAAAAGCGCGATACTTTCGCGCTGAAATGGATAACGAAATGATACGCGGTCAAAAAAAAGCCGCGCTCGGATAGCACACCGATCCCGTGCACCATTTTGAATAATAAAGGTCAAGATACGGTATAACATTAAGTCAAAGCGACACTTACGTTTAACATGTATAGAGGTATTCTAAAAATGCCCATTTATTCGAACGCATTCACCCCCCGCGACAATTGAACACGAACCCTTGAAATGCACACTGTTCTGACATCTTTCTGAATGTGTGCCGAGATGGTCGCTCTCACGTGCGACACGTATATCCTCGTTAAAAATATGAATCACAAGATGCAACAAATTTATTTACCCTCCGCCAGGTCTCGAGAGATAAGCTCAGACTGTAAATACGTGTGCGTTTACGAGAAATTTCACGGAACAAGAATGTGGCAAGTCCATGGGAGCATCGAAGCTGCTAATACGAAAACGAATCCCTGTAGGCATTTTACGAGCTGATTTACTGTGACGAATATCGTATTCGAATTATATAAAAACTACGTAGTCGGAGAGGTAGCGTCACTTACCCAAGACGTCCGAAGATTCTTTCCATGGCCACAACATGCACTCTGCTGGTATTCTCTTAATGTCCTCCAGTATTTCCACGCAACAGGAACAGATATTACCACTTCGCGCAGTTTGTTTCCCAAAAAACTGCACAAATTCGTCGCGAACAGGGCATGAAAACAAGCACGTCGCACACTCGAGGAACGCCGCGCGCGAACTGAGCCTGGCTAGCTGCGCCGTGGCTCGAAACTCGGCTACTGCGCAACCTAGTAACAGGGGCGTCACAACGTGACTGTAAGTGACAAATTTTTTCATTTACATAGAAACTGTTACAACGATACAATAAATCGTTTGTAATATTAACGAAACTGTTTCTTATTATCGTGCATATTTAATTTAACACAGTTTTATTGAAAGTTTCCGCAAACGCGGTATGTTATTATCCATTTCCCTTCAGAAAGGTTCTCAATGAGTATAGTACGTCCCCAAGAGATAGGAAAGGGAATTGTGGGTAATTTCTTGCTACTTTTTTAATCCGGTGGACATTGTAAAAACGTACATTAACTTTAAAAGTAATTTTTTCACATACATTATTCTACTTTACTATCTTCTCGTCGTGTAATTAACATTGATTAGATTAACGAAGGGAAATCTGGGTAGAAAATGTTTCGTCGATTAGTACAAAATTTAAGTGATTTATTATATTCATAAGAAACGGCGATAAGAAACGGTGCAAATAATAAGATTAGATTCAGAGTAATCATTTAACTACGAAGGTACACTTTACGTAAAGAAATTTACTGTTATCTTAAAATACCATTTTCTCTTTGCTGGTTAAGCTGTTTAACAAAATCCTCTCCGTGGTAAGAGGGCACTCTGGAAAACAAAAAAAAAAAGGGATCGATAAGTGATGTTACTGTAATAATAAGAAATATAGACATTCCTGATATTCTTACCCAATTTGTACCACGGATCTTTATCCCCAGCATCGATTCTCGCTGAATCGAGCGCGTAACGAATTGCAATGGGCACGGTATAACTCATACACAACGGTGGTTCACCAGTAGCTACGATATTCGACAGGAATTAAAACTTGAATCATTCACTTTTGATTATTTAGCTTACCTTTCGAACGAAGAACACTCAAGAGATTGGTAGCATTTCGACGGAAATAAACCCGGAAGTCGACAGGAATATCCTTCGCACCAGGTGGCTTATAATTCTAAGAGGAAGATATATTTCGAATCTTACAATGGTTCGTTCCAATTTCGAATACTTAAGAAAGAAAAACTGTAGCCACGAACCCAAGTTCTATAATTCGTTAATTGACCAGTCGCCGGATCGTAAATCAGATCTTCGGTGGTCCAGTATCCCATACCCATCACGAAAGCACCTTCTACTTGACCCAAATCCAGTTCTGGATTCATACTCCTTCCGACATCCTCGACTAGATCAACTCTGCGCACAATGTGTTGTCCAGTCAGCACATCCAATTCAACTTCCGCTATCGTAGCGCCGTATATTGAATACGCTTTTATATCGTCTTTTGCAGTAAACCTAATTTCATCGTAAAACGCATTTTATACTTATTTCAGGACGAATTATCGTACCTATAATTACTAAAATGTAAAGAAAAACGTACATATATCGCGCGCACAAATCAACATCCTTCGTGTATGCTGTCATCGTTAATTCTTGCCACGAAGGGTTCCCCAACTGCTTTCTAATAGGCGATAGTCTCTCTAGCAGTTTATTGCAACATATCATAGTTGCCTAAAATTGATAAAAGTTATTTCTTCTTAAATGCACAATATCTACCGCATAAGATAATAATAAAAGAACGAATAGATCTTACATAACAACATGCTTCACTGGTAAGGCTACCACCGGTAGTAAAATTGTTTGGAGCCGTTAGATTGTTAGTTGGTTTAACAGTAACCAACGATATATCGATACCCAATGTATGCGCTGCTATTTGAGCAACCTACGTTCAAAATTAATGTATCAGAAGAGAGCTTTGCGTGTATTATAATATAATTTCTTCATTTTCTTTCCTGTACCTTGGTATTAATTCCTTGACCGCACTCGATTCCCCCATGAGTGACAGAAACGGTACCATCCCGAGCATAAATTGAAACAAGCGCATGGAATTGACCCCAAACCATCATGGGATACATCATGGGTACTAAAGATATTCCCCTCTTTTTCCATCGATTTTCCTGCATAAGCTCGTTCAATTAACAAATTGGTATCTTACTTAAAAGCGAAAGATCATATGTACTTACGTTGTTGAAGGTGTCCACGGCGCTCTTCCTCGCTGCGTAATCTGCCTTCTGGTGTAAATCCTCGATCATATCTTGCAACACTGTCTTATGCTCTTTGCTCATGTTCGAATATCGAACCTGCAATGGATCTTTGCCAACAACTTTTGCTATGTGTTCCATTAGGTTCTCCACCATAGCGTGGGCTTCCGTGGAACCTATCAACCGATAAGAAAAGTCAAATTTCGAGAAACCATCTTCAATCTCGTAGATTACGACTAAATGTGACATACCAGGGGCCCGACAGAAAGTGTTGGAGGGCAAATCAGTTTTAGTTTCGTAGCCTTGACAAGACCACGTTGAGAAATCGTAACAACTGAGAAGTTTCATAAAGGAAAATTGCAACTAATTTATCAATAGTTTTTTATAGTGTACATTTAAATATAATATATTCACCTCTTCAAATGTTCGATGGTTTCGGGAGCATGGGCTTCATTGAAATTGCAACCGCTATTGCCCCAGTGAGTCGAATTTAAATATTGAATGCAACCATCGTCGTCCACACCAATCTCATACTCCTGGAGGGTGTCATATCGCTTTCCTACGGTTATCATGTTGCTTTCTATCGTCATAATGAACCTGGCCGGCCGATTTAATTTGTGGCATGCTAATGCGCAAGCACAAGCGACCTGTGTGGCACGAGATATCTTCGCGCCATAACCACCACCCAATCTCCTCACATTGATATTGATGCTACAATTAACAAATTAATAACATAATGAATTAAATCAACGGAATATCCTAGTTTCCTATCGTTTACCTATTATTCTTCACACCAAGCAGCGAAGCTATGGCTACTTGGGTAAGATCCACGTTTTGCGTTGATGAGAAAACGTCCATTCCATCTTCTATCGGCACACAAACACAAGTTTGCGTTTCCATGGTGAAGTGGTATTGGCCTCCGCATCTAAATACTCCTTTGATTACGTGCTTCACATTAGTACCTGCAAAGTATCGAAACGATAAAATATACTTGAAAATAGAATAGTTTTCAGACGAACGGGGATTTCTAGCGCACCTTTCGTTTGTGCGGAAAACTCAGCTGTTTTAAGCAGCCTGGTCTCGTCTTCTGACGCAAGTACGTCCTCGATCGCAAACAATGCTTTCTTGGGCTCGACATCGGTGTAGGAAACGCGTACCTTCTCTGCTGCTTGATTGGCAATTTCATGAGTTTTCGCGACTATTATTCCAACTGGTTGTCCCACGTGCTCGATATTCTTATCCGCGAACAGCTAAAAATGGCATAAACAAATCAGATATCGCATGACAAACTGATGATCGATACAATGCTTGTGTATCGATTTAACCTACCACTTCGTCATTATCCAACATCATCTCTTTCGCAAATCCCGGTATAAAGAGATTTTCTCCTGGAACATCCTTGCTGGTGTAAAATGCAATCACTCCTTTCATTTTCTACAATCAAATATACCGAAGGTCGAATTAAGCAAACAATCATGAGTCAATGTGTTAGTTAAACAGTTAACAAAAATTGTACCAGTGCTTCCGAAGTGTCGATCTTATCCACTTTTCCGTTAGCTACTGTGGTAACAACGAAAGCGCAAAAAACTTCGTTTGGAAAAGATGGTATATCATTCGCGTATTGCGCTTCGCCAGATGTCTGATGTATAGACTCTATCTTCGGCAAAGGTTGATTTAGCGGCCACAGATTCTTATCCGTATCGAAATCTTGTTTCCCCGAAGATAACCCGCGCTCCAAAATAGATCCACCACTGCGCGCCCTCGGATCTATATTCTCCGGTTTAATGCTTAAAATAAACTGCGAAAACGTTTCACATATTCACATGTATTCGTCCAATTAGTAAGAACTTCGATAATTGTCCGTTTAGAGCTGCAAACCTTAAAGAAAAGTCCTTCTGCCAGCGTTTTTCTGAACTGCGGAGAATAGTCGGGCAGCACGTGGTCAGGTTTAAGTTCCTCATCCAACTTGTTTAAGGCTTCTTGGATTACGCTTTTGTCGTAGATGGATTTTCCGACTAGAAAGTCTTCAGTGTTTGATGCGTGCAGCTGAAAAAAATTAAGCCATCTGTGATACTCCGTATCTTTATTTATTCCAGTTAAAGGCTTTAAAATTTTATCATGATTTACTCACAAAGTCCGCATTAATTCCACCCATTATGATATTTGGCTTTTGTTGAACTACTCCGGCACCGTTTAATTTAAACAAGAATCCCGCGTTCACGTGAGCATGTGCATTCTGAGCTCGTGGCATTATCTACAGTCCAATCAATTTTTATGTTAATGATTGATACCATGACAAGCCGAGTTTTTTCTGTTTTACAGATTCGATAATTTCAATAGCGCACCTTGTAAGATCTGTATTCGTAGTCTTTGCTAAGCGCTGGTAATATTATGCTGTATATAATTTTATGCTTCATATCGAAGTTCAGAAATTCCAAAAGAGTCATACTAGTCTTCTTACTGCCGCTTTCCACTGTTCATGAGCGAAAATAAAAATCATTTAACAGAACATTAAGCGCAACGTTGGGGAGAATAATTTGAGCGTAAATTTTTTAAAGATTACTGCTTTCGTTTAAATCACTTCATCTACCTATATGTAAGCGTGCTCCCGCTGTTTCCAACATTAGAAAGAGATCCGAAGGAAACTCCCGATGTCCGTGTTTAATCATTAAATTCCCTGCCAATGATCCAATCTGCAATTTATAATTACAAGGGCTCGTACATTCGTCATCTGTATGTAACAATGCACGCAGTTGCATTCATTTACTTACATTCCTCACGGGGACGCTGGCTATTAAATCGATATGTTTGGCCAAATGTTGCAGATACCCAAAATTTGGTTCCTTCGAGTATTTCTCGAAGGCGTTCATGGCCACATTTAAGGAAACATTACCGCCAATGACTAAACTATTGTTCTCTGTACCTACCCTACGTAGATCAGGTATATCATTTATGTCAATAACTATATCCGGTACTGCCATACGATATACACCTACATAGGAAATTACGTGACGTATGAAGATCAGTTGCTTTAAGTGGATATCATAACAATTAATTGAAATTAACTATTACCATGCGCGGTGTTGCCACCATGCAAAACGTAACTCGCATTTGGATTCTTCTGAAATACTGCAAACAAATCATCAACCGACAGGACTTTATAAAAGGCAGAACCGTCCAATTTCATTTCAATTTTGTCTTCCCCGCTCTGGATGATCGTGTTGCAACCGTTACAACCATTTTCACAGAGCATGCCAGTTTTTTTACATGTTTTTATCTTGAATAATTCCTGGATAAGGAAAAAAAATACATCTATGTTACATTTTTAAAATTGCACTCGCTAGGTTATTGTTATCGATAAGAATGTTGTTTGTTGCGTAAGTAATGTCTTTTTTTACGAATTGTTGACAGTTGCCTTATTTGGCGAATCTGAAGCTTTTTATGTATTCACGATAGCTGGTCTTACCGATAAGATATTGACAGTTTGATATATTTATTCTATTCTATTGATATTTTCCGATGATAAATATTATGCAATAATAATCTTATCTTCGACCCACCTCGATGTCTTGAATGTCTCTAATAAGCTCCTTTGGCGCATCGCTCGCGAATCCCTTAAATGCATCCAGGATCGGTCGGTAGCCGGTGCAACGACATATATTGCTCCCAAATGAGTTTTCAATTTCTTTCATAGTCAGCTTCTTACCTTGTATGAGACTAAAAAACAGTGACGACCGTGGTCAATTTAAATTTATCCTTGACATTGATACCGTTTAAGTTATCTACGCATAAGTATGCCATACGTACCTGTACATATTCATTACCATTCCAGGCGAACAGTAGCCGCATTGAGAGCCATTTTTTCCCGCCAATGCCGCTTGAAGAGTATGATATCCCTCCATCTTGTTGCCCAATCCTTCGATCGTTTTGATATTCCATCTGTGACCAAAAAAGGAATGATAAGTTAAGATAACTATGGCAACAGATATCAGAACAGATGGCTCAAAGCGGTGACACGCACATTTTTCAGTGGTCTATACAGGAATCTTCTGTTATAGTACACTGAAATAATGGATTTTATGCTTACCCATTGCAAATCAGAACCGGTACAAGGCAAGAGTTCACAGATATAGTTTCACCTTTAACGTCCACCGACACGATGCAAGCACCACAGCCTCCTTCGTTGCACATAAATTTGGTCCCCCGTAATTTTGCATGATTACGAATAAAAACGTTCAACGATGTTCCAGGTGATATGTCTTTCGTCACTGAAAAACAGTTATACCATTCTCGCAATTTTGCTCGTACTTTTTGGAAACTATCAAGTCAGAATACGTACCGGTATAGTTCTGTTCATTGATGATGAACTCGACAATGTCTTTGGCACCCCTGAAACGATAGATTTCCATTTAGAAATACAGAAAACGCTAGTGACTCGAAAAAAGATACGCCACACGTCAATCTTGGTTTGTTTACGATCGATCGGCTCGAGGTACATTAGACCTTCTACGCAATATATTTATAGACTATGTAGATAAAATATGTTCGACCTACAACATTCTGAAAACTAGAATGGCTCTGACACGGACAGCGACATAACAGTTACATGAATACACTCGGACTGGCTAATTGAGGCAAATGAAAATCTGCAACGCACCAAATAATCTGCTCTTCAAACATATTCATGTACATTAGTCAGCTGATATTTACATAAAGACCAGATTGAACAATATACATAACGATTAGTCATCGAGATTGATTACCAATTCGCCAATATAAATTACTCCAATCCACCGAATTTAACATAGTGTGTCGTCTCTAGTAGCGTACACATAGCGTACACGCGAATAAGCTTGTCACAGGCAATTAAAATACAGGCAAAAAATATCTACTCTGTACAGTCATAAAAACGAATCACTCATCTAATCGTGAGAAATGCAACGCAAGCATTCTTAGAATAGAAAATAATAAAATCGCGGGATCACACATTACAATTACGCTCGACGCGACTACTTCTGATGACGCTCGTATCATACAGCGTGCACACTCGCAAAGGAGTACCGCAGCACGATAGAGTAAAGGCTTCACTTAACTTATTGAACGTAATGAGCAGTCATTAAAGGTCGTAAGAAGGACGCTATATTGGAGCAACCATGATAAGCAAAAATCACGCAAGTTTGCGAACAAAGGGGACGATAGAAATGAGACAGATGAGTCTTACATGAATACCAACTAGAACCGAGTGAACCGCGACGAGAGTTGAATAAGCGAACACCATGGACTGTCGCGACGAAAATAATCGACTAGAGCTGTACTCCTATATCGTCGAGCAACCACCTCCTCTGTCCTTCCTCATAGCTGGCAATGAAAAGATTAAAGCCATTAAAGACGAAACATGACCACATAATCGTTGCGTAACAGTTTAAAATAAACTTTTTGCAAATATTGATAAGCGAAAAGTAGAAGTTCAATAGATTGTTTAATAACTATGTCGATAAAGAGTCATATCTTGTTCCATATAATATATTTCAAAAATTATCCGTCTGTTATCTAAAGACTCACTCTCTGGCAGTTAATTTGAATACGATAAACAATTTGAATAGTAAACAATTCTTTTTCTCTACGGTCCTCAAACAGTGAGGTACAGGAGTTGATACTCCTACAAACTAAAGCGTTCAATTTAATCGTAAAACGTCTATATCGCTATTGAAATTCTTCTCGTCGCTTTTTCGTTGCTTTCTTGTGAATTCTTCTGATGATGTAATCCGAGTTCTTCAACCGACGACGGTACTTGGTAATGTTCGAATCAGTCAATCAAACAGTAAGGTACACGTAAGCCATGCGCAGTTATAATATAGGAGAATTAAATTGTTATGCAAAAATCCATTATCCACCTTGGTGCACTATCTGCGGAATGTATTAAATATTTATCGTGTTACTAAACCAAAATTGAGTCTAATTTTATAAAACATGCAAGATAAAATGTAGATAAATAATCGTTAAAAATTAACACCGTCATCAAGGATATATGATACTAGTCCATAGTATGACGATGAACAATGACGCGAATATTTCACGCTTACATTTTGTTAATCACTGAAAATGTGCATTTCAAGTGTTGCACCTTCTCGTGAAACACACGTCGGCAAATTTACTCGATTAATTCGAGTCGTAAAGAATGATGCTGCAATTACGCAATGTTAGGGTCGCAAATTAGTTTGCATTGTAAAAATCAACTGACTTCATAATGTAAACTTCATGTAAACTTACATAAGTAAAAAATGTATTAGTATAACATTGTAGTCTAAGCTCAGCATTAACTATTAACACGTGTCAATAATAACAACATTACTAATGACATTAATGTTGTTTAGATGTTACATAACAAGTCTGTTTGTAGTAGTAGCTGGAACATAATGCACTGTTCTACAGCCAAACCGCTGTGAAGAATGAAATTCTTTATCTGTAGGTAAAAAATACACTTTCGTGTACTCTGTAATATTGTGTACAATTTTCAGCACTTACGCAATACTGTATATCTTGTTTTCGTCTATTTTTCGAAACGTTTGATAACTAGCACTTTAGTTAATAACTGCTAAAAGAAATATTAAAAAATATAAAAAAAAACGTAGACAGTGAATGTCATAAAGTAACGAGCTTTATCAGTCTTCAAACTCTATAAACGTACTGCCATTTATCTGTGATTGAATTTATCTAGAATTTACTTTGAAGGAGTTGCTTTAGTAAACGAAATTATAAAATTATGTCACTTCGCAGATGGGAACGTTTCCCTTGACCCTCGTTGCAATCGAACTGGCGTGATTCAATGTCCCATTCTCAATTCTGCTCTTAACGACGAAAGTCAGTGATTCTCGTTCAGCTGTCGATCGCAAAACCTGTTTCTAATAGCCCCTGCGTAACTGATGGGTCCCTGACTTACAATCGGCTTTCACTGTGCGTGAAAGGATCTCAGATTCACTCTAGGGTTAAGAAGGTATCGTTCGCTTCGGTTTAGTGTTTCGCAGCGAATGGTACACGGCGCAAGAAATTTTTCCGACTTTCTCTTTCGTTCCTACAATTATTTCGGCATCGTTCAGTCACTAAACTCGACGCAACTCTAATGCAACTTTAACTTCTAGAAAAGAGAAAAGTATAAAAGCAATGATCCTTCCTGCTACGATTCGGAACAAATTCATAGTTTTATTATATAATGAATGAAAAAAATAAAATTGCTGTACAACTGGAATGCATCACCAGCTTTTTTTGTGAGAAATATGGATAGAACTTGGGGGCAACTTACTCGAGGTTCGTTCGACTGCAGTTCATATTCGCGAAGGTTGAAAAGACCGTTCGTTGACAGGTGCGATGCTTCTGGAACTGTTAAATAACAGGGACGTCGCACAGGTAACAACCACTTTGATCGAAGTTACGAGTGCTACTTGCTTGGTAGCCGGCTAAAATCGTCTTTGTACTCCCGCGATACACAGTCTCCCACCACCTACAAGAAATATGGCTACTGTAATTGAATACTATTTTCCCTACCGTCTCATTCACACAAACCATCCGTTTGTAACGGATTGTTTGATGACAACCGTTTGTACCAGTCCTCGAGTTACCAGTTCCTTCTGCTTATCTACATTCCTGGTAATCGCAATGAAATATGAGTTGACGGCCGCAACCAGTCTTTCATCAATTAATTAGAGAGTGATTCGGCATTCTCGTGCAAACTTAAGCGACTCTTCTGCTCTCTGAAATCTGCAGAAAGATTGCCGAGGACCGTTAAGAAGCAGTTAAACGTTGATCGCGGTAACGAGGACCTCCAATCGTTGAATCTCGCCTCGCGCACGGTTCAAGAACAGATAGACGTCTGATTAATTTCAATAAATACTCTATTAAACGCCATTCATGTGTTACAATAATAATCGTTACAACGTATTCATAGCGCATAATGATATCAATGACAATTAATACAAATTAATCGTAAATAATATAGCGTCTCAACTAATATATTTTACTCGGTGTACACCTTCCGTTTGAATTTTTTTCACGCACAGTCAATCTGACCTATTTATCTATGTTCAAAGAGAGACGACCTGACAGAAGGTAGAACGGAAAAACGAGATTTCTTATAATATGGCATTACTACATAGGGTATCTTTCATTAGGTTGATCAGAAAAAATAGCGGTTTTCTCCGTGTATGTATAGATTCTCTAGTTTTCCTACCGATATATCGATTCGGTCGAGCTCACCCAATCTTCTCCCTATCACTCACTCTCTCTCTCTCTCTCTCTCTCTCTCCCTCTCTCTCACACTCTCTCATTCTCTCTCTCTCGCATTACTTTCTCATTAAACAAAATATTTCTGCTAAAGACTAGCGACTTTACACAGATTCCTCCGGGGGTGATGCTCTTTAACACATCCAGTGCCATCCGTTAATCCTTAACTGCTCGACCGTTTTACCCCTAACACTTTCTCACACCGGACAACAGCTTAAACCACAGGACGAGGCATGGTCGAGGCGAAGGTGTTGCCTCGTCGTGGCGAACGAGAGGCACAAAGAGAGATAATAAGGTCGCTCATTGTTCACAGCGTGCAGCCTAAGCGATACCAATGGATGCAGTTAACTCGTGGGCTAAACTTTTTGCGACAATTATGCCCCTTCTCAAAGTTCATACTAAACGTATCGATTAGCAGGGTGTACGCGAACACTTTAACCGATGTAAACGGTTATTTTGTTCTAGAAAAAGAACAGGAGAAAAATATAGATGTTCAGTGTTTCAGTGATTCTCAAGCAGAACTTTCTAAAATGATAATCGCATGCGTCGATGGCAGATGCTAATACGTATAATATTCTAAACGACAGATGTCTCATAGTACAGTTACATGGTAAACGTATGCATATTTTATCGGAGCAGTTAAGGGTTAATCTACACCCGCTATTTCACTCGCCAAAACAAGATAAACTCTCGATTAACGTCAACTCCAAATTACTTAGAATGGAGGAAAAATACGATATTTCTTATCGAAGAAATTAATGATATGTACAATTCATCTAACTAAGTATCTAACTGTATTTACAATAATTCTGAACCAATCCTAGCTCCTAGTTAGGAAGTAGAGGATAATCTGTACAATAAAAAAAAAAAAAAAATTAACGTGAGAACAGAGATAACTAGATAACGTATTGGATCTAACGTCAGCTACGGTCCAAGGGTGATAGAGTGTGTAGAATTTTTGCTGGGCATCGTTACGTCGCTCAAAGTAATTAAGATACTATTACATAAATTTGAAAGCAATTACGAGCTACGTATCGCTTCGACTCCAGCCTACCTGGTACATGTCACTGGATATTAATGGACTACTCTCGATCAACGACTGGCGATCGTTAATAACGCGTTCGATACACTTTCCATAATGTTCTAAACGAAGTAAGAAAAGACAGAGAAAGCTACAAAATCATTCTCAGGTTCCTACATTGGCACTGAACGTGTTAACGGCTAGTATTAATATAACATTCGTTTCTCGTTTATATCTCTCCGAATATCGTGTCGTCTTTCTTTCGCTAGCTTACAGGGGAGAATTACATAGATCGCTACTGCCCTAGTATTCTCGATAAAATATGCGTTATGTATATGTAATATTGTCCTGTTACACTTGATCACCAGTAAGTTTATCACGACTGTTTGTACGCGTCTTCGCGTAACACGACAGTGGACAATCCAACTCGTTTAGAACGGAAAAAGCTAAATGCGAAGTGCAAAAGGATCGATCTACGTCTGCTCGAGATTTTTCTCGAGCGTGAATTACAATTTTTTCTCTTCTCTCACTCCTGCTTACGATACAGCGTGGCATTCGCTAATATGAACCATTAAGAGAATTGACCAGTCCGAACTAACAAGATTCTGTCATATCACCCTTTTTTTGCGCGAAGTGAGACCTCATTAATTCACAAACTGCTCAATCTTTCGCATCGAATTACGTCAATTAAGACTCTTATACATAGACAGAGATTCAAATGTTTCTTTATAGTTACACATTCCTTTTCACAGAAATATTTCTCTCTTCTTCGACGAGCAGAGTTAAGAAAATAACCGTGGAGAAATTTGTCCATCCCTCCGCGCATCTTTCGTTCAAGAATTCCCGCTTTCGAACGTAGAACTTCGTTAATTCGAAACAGTTCCATTACCGCGAGTAATTCGCATCAACGAAGTTCTTGCTGCACAGAGGAAAGAAAGAAACGAAAAGTTTCTCGACAGCGACACTGAACGCAACTCGGAGATTCTTCTCTTAAACTTAATGGTGACCAGTTATTTTCACGCCATGATCCGTAATCGTTAATTGAACATGTACTTTATGATCTAGTCTCCTATGGCCGTTACTTCCGCCAACTCCTAGAACCGTATTATACAAGAAAGCCTACCTAAGCTAAATAAGTCGCAAAACAGAGAGACTTCGGCATCAGGGGTGCACCGAATGCGGAATTGAACAATTACATTTCACGTACCGTTCCATATTACGTTCCAACAAGGTTTGTTTCATAGCTAATACCTTCTCGCGACATTCTCGAGTACGATTTGTGCATGACCCGGTGTGAAGAGGGACATTCGTGCACCCCTGACTTCTCAAAGCCCAACGCGTCGAACAAAACACTCTCAAACACTCTCATCGATAATCTCTTCTCTCGTGTTCATCCTTCCCTTCTGCAGTCACAGCCACAATTGCGATCTTGATCGAAGAATTCGTTCGGCGCTGAAAATTGTTAGCAATAACAATTTTAGTCATTCGCGCGTATGTAATTCGATTAGAAATTTACTCCACAATTAAATAAAGTAGCCGATAGGAATGTTCGCAAAAATTCGTCGAAGCTTCAAGCTTCTCTTTATGAAAATAAATAAACATGAATTGAGTCACCGATTACTGCTGATCGCAACTTCATGCTGGCTCGAATGACCACCGAAGAGGCATATCGGTCAATCGCAAAACGTTCTCTCATCCCATTTCCCGCTCCTCTACAGGCTTCTCTCGCTACGTTTCTGCGTACGCTGTATCTCCCCTGCTCACTGTTCGGAATCAGCCATGAAAAAAAAAGGGCGCGTACGATTGCAACACCTCGGGGAACAGAGTGGAACAGTTTAGTACAAGGTTTTACAGTTTGTTTCGCACACGGATCGCGTTACGATGAAAGTAAGGATAGTCTCGATCGATGTATACCTGATACAATGTACAGCGAAGATTGTTTGACGGGACGTAGCTGCACGTGCTGCAGGGGGGACAAAATCAATCCCGAGTTAGACCTTAGAACAGGAATTATTGACTATATTAATAGTACCATACTGAATCGTAGATCCGCGTATTACATTCATCATAATTTATCAATATGAGTATCATAGTCTTAACCTGTTTACATAATTCGTTTAAATTACCTAATTAAGACATCTCGGAACGGTATACGGATAAAGAACATTAGTGAGACCACCTAACATTCCACTTTTTTTTCTTTCTTTTTTTTTCTTTTCTCTTTTTTTTTTTGCCACATTCACTTGCACACACTTTTTCTTGCATTCGGTCATTCGCTATATATATATATATATATATATATATATGTGTTTGTATATACATATATGTATATATATCGTGTATGTGTGTATGCGTGTGATGAAATTATCGCACATATAGCTATCATTCAGTATTTAATACTTTAACAAAGGATACGTCGTAACTGCTTCAGTGCCCTGAGTCGAAATCAAACTAATATATCGGTATAATGATAGTACGAAAAAAATGAAACGGAGAGCGACACGGGTGCGCTATTATTAGGATTACGCCATATACATATACATTTATTTATATATATTTATATATATATATATAATTTTTTTTTTTTTTTCATTAGATAATATTTATATTTTTCAACGTTTGTATTCTCTTCTCGCGCGAATTCTGAGATACGATCTCGTACGTAATGCACCTGCACAATCGCGTGCACGTGTATACGCGGGCGTACGTGAATTTTACAATATGGATACATCGTACACACGAACCGGCTATATAATTTCCAACGGCGTATATACGTTTAGAATCGGCATGACCACGAAAAGAAAGAAACCAGCCACGACGACGTAACTCCTCCATCTCTACCTCTCACCCTACAGCTACACGAAGGGATAGGATTCTTGTTCGGACTCGGCACACTTTCCAGCACGTACATAAAGCTTGAATATATCCAACTTCCACCGATGTCCTCCTCTCCTTCCATTCACCGTGCATTCACTCGTTCCCTTTTGCACGCGCACACGCTCTCCCAGGATCCATCCAGGCGCTCTCCCTCGCTTTCAACCGTAGTTCCGCCTTTGACTACTGGAAAAAACGCTACGATGTCGATGCAGTACTATCACAGACAACTCTTACGGAATAGCCGCATCCACGCAATCTCCATGGAATTCTAAACGCAATACGGCTCGTACAATTTTTTTGCTCTTTTTCTTTTCTTTTTTCTTTTTTTACTTATTTTTCTTCTTTTGTTGCTGTAAACTCTGTCTCTAAGCTCTCTAGATTTTTCCCTCCTCTTTTAGTCGCCTCCCAGGACTGTATACTTGAACGTGTGTATGTATGTATGTATGTATTTATGTATATATATATATATATATGTACGTGTGTATGCGTGTACACTGAGGCTACGCGTATCTCTGTAAGGCAACCGCTGTAAACTGAGTAAACTCGTATATGCGATTATACCCGATCAGCAGTAGAAATATATAATATATTAATGGGAATACGTCGGCGCCGTCGCGTTTCTCGGAGGGCGATGGCAACAAGGCGTCCGATATTCTTTCTGTTGCTCTTCTTCTCCTTTTGCTGCTGCTTCTTCTTCTTCTTCTTCTTCTTCTTCTTCTTCTTCTTCTTCTTCGCGGGGACGGCCGGCTCGTTTCGAATGACGTACAATAACGAGAGCAAGCAGGGCACATTTCCTAGGCATATTATACGGTATTTACAAACTTGGTACTTCGTCCGCTCGGTTCCACTCAGAACTCCTGCAAGAAATTAGTCTCTCTTAATTTTTACCAACCGGATCACCCTTCGACCACCAATACCGATAATATCATTTTCTCTTTTTACTTTCAAGTAACTGAAAAAAGTTGATCGACTTGGTGCAGATGTACAGAGTTAACTAGAAATTAGAGCTGTTAGTAGATGAAACTGGTAGAAACTATGGGTATACATATCTCAAATGTAATTGTGCATTGTTAGATACGTTGCTCGATTAAAAAGGGAATCGGTTCGAAAGCCGTTAAAAGCTTACGAGAATCAGTACTACTTTCAACACAAACATGCTACATTACGTATTAATCACGCACGAATCCGAGTACGGTTAATTACAACGTATGCTTCTATATGCATAGCTTCGTTCTATCTTAAAGGAATGATCGAGTCTGTGCATCCGGTTACGCATTCCTGTCTCTATCCACTCACACAAACCGACCGATTACAACTAGGGATGACCTCACTGGTACCCATCGTGAAACAAGATCACGTCGATTAGCTTGTATCTCCAGTAATTTCTAGTTAATCAGAATGGATCGCAATCAACAGGTTCGTCACTGGGGCTACTTTTCAACGGCAAGGGGATAGCAGATAGATACCTAATCTCTTCACAGGGCACCGAATGGATCGAGTTGGACTTGATTATTTCGTGGCTGCGCGGTAGCCTGAGGTGGTTGTTGTTGCTGTTGCTGTTGTTGCTGCTGCTGTTGCTGCTGCTGCTGCTGCTGTTGGGGTTGTTGCTGAAGACTAGCACCCATCATAGGATTCGCGTTGGGCATCATCATTGGCGCGGCTCCCCCTGGGACCATCATACCACCAGGCCCGCCAGCCATCGCACCCATCATCGGCCTCATGCCTTGCATGCCCTGCATGCCCATTGGCACGCCTTGCATCCCCTAAAGACACCAGAAATCCGCCACATCAGAGCCAGCCTGCGCACTTCTGCAATTTTTATCGCTCCCAAAGTCCAACTGTTTCCATGTCTTTCTCCGCTTTAGAACATTCGCGTTCCCATCGCGACAATAGATCATTTGCTATCTGAATCCATTGAAAAATCTCTACGCTCGATCGTTCGCTAAATATCAGGTAACTGTGCACGTCTGGTTTCAGTTGAGATTTAGATTGGCTCTGTGTCATCTATCGTATTTACATCTAACGGTAAAGTGTATTTACAGATATCGTACAACGGATACTTATAGTTATAGAGTGTCTCGTCTAAGTACACCGTTCAAACAACACACGGAAAGACACACTTTGATATTTGCTAGGGAGACTGTATTATATGTCAAACACACAAGTGCATCATACCTACGAATTGATTAATGCAAAGCAGGGAACACGGGGAATGGATACACCTCCGTTCAAAAGTATTAAAACACTCGCTTAATTGTATAATAAGCGATTGAAGAGAAATATTGCAATATTGATCATGGATTTCACTTTTACGCGGAAGTGTATGTCAAACTGGAGCAATGTTTATGATGTTTTACTAATTATTCCTTTATGTGTGTCAGTAACTCAAAAGATAAGACTTCACTGTACCAAAAATAATTCAGTGCCCGTTCTTTAGCATACTTTTTTCTAAAAAAAAAAAAAGGAAAATAAATCTCGTTAGTAACGATGTTTGTTATGTACAGCAAAAAAAGTGTAGTCAAACCTTTGATCAAGCGACACGGTGTTTTAACTCCTTAGGAAATTGAACTTACCAATGGTGCAGTGTGGGGAGGGAAGCCCAGGGTAGTTGAAGGAAGTTGCGCCATTCCTTGTCCCTGTAACAGCAGGTAGCATGCCGTATGCCATGCATGCATTGTACAACTAAGTGTATGGGTCGACGATCGTGTCCTCGCAATACTCTAACATTTATTTCCTCGATTAATATTTTCTGTAACTCTAATCAAATCCGATTCTAAAAAGTGGCGAATCTTTTGTGCGAAGTTCTAGGACAATTCTGTCGTTTGGAGAAGCGAGGAAGGACCAAAGATCAAAATTGCTACCTAATCGTGAAGAAGTGCAGCGTTATTTCCTCTGAGCACTTTTAAAAGAAAGATTACTAGCATTATTTTCTCCCTCCCGTTACCAATTCAATTATACAGTGTTTAGTGGTGTGTTGACACTTTGGTATATAAAAAAAAAAAGAATGCCACAGTGCAACCAAGTGTACAACACGATAACCGAGCTAAGTGCATCAAACCCGAGAAAAGGGAAGTAGGTATAAGTGTGTTCGTCAGAGATGTTTACGTGAAAGCTTAACGAGCTATGAAGCAAGCGTGCCATGACAATAATCTAAGGTCGTGAACGTGTGTAGTAAATTCCACGCGGTCATTTTCTCATCACTGAACTCGCTTATCGATCGTCTTTTGGCCCGTAAATATAGAACAAGCAGGGGGGGGGCGGGGGTGAGGCGCCACGATTACGTGTACATAATTCCGTATTGGATACGGAAACGGCGATAACTATTTATAGTTAAATAGTGAACTGGCGACGATTAAAAATAGCATGCTACGGGTAGCGATTCGGTGTCAAATGACGAGAGTAGATAAAAGTGTCGACACATATTGGTGGGAACGTAACAGATGTTAAAGGTCACGATACACTGCTGTCTAAGATGTTCGCGCGTTCAAGAACAACGTGCTGATATAGATCTAACGGGGAGCTAATCAGCACGTTGAACTCACCATGGGACGATAGCCAGCACCAGTCGTAGCTGCCATAGGCTGCGGTGTCCATCCACCGGCTGGCCCTCCAGTTTTAGCAGCGTTCTTAGGCGAGTTCCATTGCATGCCCCTGGTAAAAAGTATAAAAATATTAGTCTCCAGCTGGCAGTGTACACTGGCAACTTTTAATCTACTTACTTGACTTGTTGTTGCGCACTCTTGTTGATAGTCAGATTTTGGGCCAGACTAGCAAGACTGCTGTCCAAGTCCCCGGTCAGCACCTTGCCAGTGGACGCTGTGTTTTGCTGCTGTCCTGCTGCTGAAATATTATTATCTCCAGCTACAGTGGAAGGCATCAGCACCATACCCAATCCGTCAAAACCTAAGCAATATCTACATCAGCCAAAGCCCCGAGAAGCGAACCCCAAGTACGCGCGTTTCTATTGCACACTGGATGATGTACAAATATATCGTGTACTCGATGAAATGATCTACTCCCACCATGAAATGAAAAGGCATGAGTTTCGACTGATAAATTACCAAGTGACAATTGTTTACGATGAACTGTAATGATGTAAAACGTAAAGGCAAGTAAGCGATAATTCCCTAAAATGTTCTTAATATGTACATCGTGTACTACATTCTTCAGGAAATTCATGCTTCGCGAGGTAGATACGTGTATGCAAATGTTTGAAATATATATATATCTTTATCTTGTTTGATCTTCAATTGCTATCGTTATTCAATGTTATGCTAAATAATTGCATTGGTAGTTGCTTCATGTTTTTTGATTGACATGCGAAAATACAATTAACGGTCAAAGCATAATATGTATCTACTCATTTGCAATCAATAATATAGAATATGCAGGAGACTACTTGAAACGAGATGTCGCAACGAGTACATAAAATGTACAGGATCTGTTATGCGTTTGTAATGAAACGAGCAAAAGTCTTCGAATAGACGTGACCTCATATTCTCCTAGTTATAATTCCATACAGTTCTCTGGCAACGTGATACGAGATCAAGCTATCCGCAGACTAATCGAACGATGAAAATCCATTGGAAAAGACCTTAAATTTCCTATCGATTATCTTAGAATCATGCCAGTATCAACGACTATACGTGCAAGCGTAGCAAAGATACATCTGTTAATCGACCTTTAAAAACAGTTCATTCAACTTTGCAATCTACTTCTGGAACAACGATACAGGTACACAAATCACTGACGCTATACAACTCTGAGCACGTACTTCTGTGACGAATCTGAAACTACTATCGCTAGTTACGCTAATCTACGATCAGACTAAACAGATACCAAGCGATACCAGCAACTGAACAACTGCACCCATGAACAGATTGCGAACGTCTCCGAAGATTTTACTCGACAACCTCAAGCTCTGTCAACTAGCTAATCCCCATACTGCTTTACAGATCAATCAATTCTCTAATAAACGGTTGAACAGTCGCGATCGATCGATAAAATACGTATCGGGCATCGCCACAGGAGTACGCAGCTCACGAGGTCCCCCATCGACTCTCGGGGGCAGCATCACCGAGCCGTCCGTGCATGCAAACAGCAGATTCATCAATACATTCCCGTCACCTGAGATGGGTTGCTTTGCCGGTGAACCGTACCCCGCCGGGACTTGGGTTGGGATACCGTAGCCGACCATCGGTCCGCCAGGCATGACCGGCTGCCCGGCACCACCAGCGGTCATATCGAACATCGCGAAATTCAGTTGCATCGGTTGCTGTTGCGCCTGTTGCGCGGCTGGCACTTGTTGCTGAGCGACGGGTGCCGGTCTCGACGGAGACACGCCCAGTGCCATACAAATGCTATCGTTCAAATCCTCGAACGCGTCCTTGACGGGAGCGGCGGCGTTCTGCGCTGCCGGATGTCCGCCCGGTGGTTTACCAGCCGCCGCTCCGGACACGATAGGCGAGGCTGGCCTTGGTGTACCGCCGTTCATCGCGGGAGGCGGCGGTCTGGGAGGCGGCGTGGCAGTGGACTTACCACTGGCGATAGCCCCAGTGGACGGCGCCTCCCCGGCTACGTCCGCTGCGGCTGCCTCCGTAGGCTTGAGCACTGCAGAGTCGCTCCCAAAGAGATCCGCCTGGCCGCCAGCACTGAACAAGTCTCCGCCGTGTTGGCCTTGTTGCTGGCCATCGCCACCGGTTGCGCTCGGGGCGGGCACGTTCGCGGCACCCTGCTCGAAGAGACCGAAAGCGGCTGCGTTCGACTGCGTTGGCTGGGAACCGAGGGATGGGAAGTCGGACATGAAGGGGTTCGGTACGGATCCGGCCGTTCCTGGAGCACCAGCTTGCGCAGAAATCAAGGTGCATCGATTATTAGCGATTTACCGTTCCCATTGTCTCTCGATGCTGTGTTAATTGCCGCTGGCATAATGGGTGCTTTGCGTTGCTCTTACTAGATAACCGTGCCTTCCTCTAGTCTCGCGCGTGCACGCATTTTGTGCGCCTAGATGGACGGTTGGTTGTTGCCTGGGAATAACCGAGAAAGGTTTACCATCTTGTCATCGTGTCTTGTATATCTGAGTTCCTGGGCACCGACCAAC
The DNA here is from genome assembly GCF_050948175.1 of Xylocopa sonorina. Classification (NCBI taxonomy): domain Eukaryota; kingdom Metazoa; phylum Arthropoda; class Insecta; order Hymenoptera; family Apidae; genus Xylocopa; species Xylocopa sonorina. Next base: position 11,099,673 of record NC_135201.1, on the reverse strand, counting down.
GATCCAACTTGGCATAGTGTACGAGTGTGACAATAAAGTTCTTGTACCGATCAGATGGATACAGCACTGTTCGAATTTATAGCCTAGATTTGCTCGAACCTCATTGTTGCATCGTGCGCATACGTGGCAAGAAACATGTTCTGTTCTCTGATACCTGAGAAGTTAATCCAACAGTCTTTGAAGTTAAATTCAGTTTACAGAAATTGAAACTCGAAACGCAGCGAGAGAGGATTAATTTACACAGGCATCATTATAACGATTCTTAATTACTAGTTTAGTAAGAAGGGAAGATTAAGATGCAGAAGTATGATACAAGATCTAAAGCAAAAATCCTTCGCCATAAGGAATGATGGACATATGTACACGTACAACGGTGAATGTGAAGAAAGAAAAAAAAAAAACAGTGCACAGTCTGACATGATAAGTGAGAGAATGTAAGATCTTTGTCCTGTGTAAGACACATCTAAAGTACGTCGAATCGAGTACTCACCAGGTTGACTGTCTTGATTTCCGAATACGGAAGAGAAACTATTATCTGTAACAAAGTTATTATTTGCTGGGGGCACTGCCGCGAAACCTACAAACGAAAAGATATAGAAATAAAAATAAAAATTACTCGACGAGGTGAAATAAAAAACGCGAATGGAACAACGAAACGAAAAGAAACAGCCGGTTACGATCAATTAGAAATAAAACAGTACTGGTATTTACCGTTACCATTAGTCATCCACATATTGTTCTGCGGTTGCGTAGCAGTCGGTCCGCTTGCAGCCTGCGTGCCTCCAAACATGTCCGCGAATGGATTGCCTGCTAATTGGAGCAGATCGTCCGACGCTTTCTGTGGCTAAAAATTGAATACGGACTCGAAGTGAAATTACCATCGAGACAACGAAGAAACATACAATGGTTCGAACCATTATCGAGGAGAATGGTCTCTGACTACCTGACTTTCAGTCGTCGTTGTCGCCGATGGTGCGCCAAACAGATCAACGATCGGTTGATTCGCATTGTTCGTCGGTGAACTAAGGAATGGATTCGTGCTGGGACCGCTCGACGGGGATTGCACTTTTGCCTGAAACAACCAACGTGCTAATTTATCATCACTTACGATTAGTGGTTCTGAAGTAGGAAAATCGTTTTCTATACCTTGTACTGGTTCATGGCAGCTTCCTCTTCCGCGAGAGCCTGCTGCCGCAGCGCCTCATCGATATGTCCATTTCCAGCATGGTCAAGGCGATTATTACTGGCTGCTGTTCCAAACGCAGTACTGGTGGAAGACAGGGCGGACACTCCCGACTTTACATTCGTTCTATTGCTGCTCGGGTAATGATTGGGCGATGGATGTGCGTCGATGGAGCGGCGGATTCACAGAGAGGAAGAAAAAAGGAGGAGAAGCCGTATTTTTTTTTTTTTTTTTTTGTTTCCCCCAGCAGAAAGATAAGTGTGGCCGTAGGGAACGAAAAGGAGCGTTGATCATTGAAAACAAAGGAGAAGACAAACAAAAAAACAAAGAAACAGTGTAGTACGTATAAAGATAATAACGATGTGTAAAAAGTTCAGCTACTCAGTGCCTCTTTCTCGCTTTCGCTCGACACGTACACACAGGCATACACACGTTACATTAATCATAAATACATGCGTAAACGCTAACTTTCTTTTCCTCTCGTTCCTCCACAGGCACTCGGTTCTCCCTTTCGTATCCAGTACAACATCTCTTCACTACGTACGTTTAAAAATAAACTCGCACAAGCAATCAAGTTAAATAGTAGTACTACGTAACGTGTCTCACAATAAAAATGAAACAAAAACTATAACACACACGTACTTTCTCGTTTGCTACTGCTACGATGCCGCACGTTTACGTACAAGATCAATTCTGTGCAAGAAAATGTCACCTAGCTTTTAACATTACGATTTCTAATCAAATTTACTAGATGTACATTCCTCTGGGAAGTTGTAGTCGCGAAATTTTCACCGTCGACCTTTTCAATTGCTTTAACTCTTCTTTTTTCTTTTTTCTTAATTTTGTAGAGGAGTGCAGTGTGTAAATAACAGGCAAGATCGAAAAGGAAAATTAAGTACAGATCGAAAAAATTACAAACCGTTCCTTTACAAGCTTCAACAAGCTTCATATACAATAGTTGGGTAAGCAATCGCAAGAATGATCCACTCGCGAGTAATTCAGCGAGGGTAAAACTTGTCCAGGTATTATTTAACTTTAATCTTTAATCGCAAACGTGATTCAGAGGTATTATTCAACTGATAATTGTACCTAACGCTTTTCTTTGCAGTAATAATTGCTAAAAATAATATACGTAACTGAAAGGTGGATAAAATAAATTGTAGACACACGTGCAATAATCAGCAGATAACATATTGAGAGAGAGAGAGAGAGAGAGAGAGAGTGAAAAAAAGAAGTGAAAAATGTCTGCGATAAAACGTAATCTCTTTGGCAGAGCAAGCTAAGTGAAAATTTCTGCAATCGACCTCGAACGAAAAATGTCTAGAAACCGAATAAGAAGCGATAACGAACTGATCGAAACTCAATATAGTTGCCACTATAGCCGGCAGAACGGAAGTCGATGAAGAATCAAAGAAACAGAGCCAAGGGAGTGGAAGGGCGAAAAAGAAATCCTCTCCGAACGGAATAAAGAAGCACACGTTTTCAAGCAGTAGAAAAGAAACGGCAACATTACCTTTTACCCTACGTTTTACAAAAACACTTTGCGAGGAGAATAGTATGATCAAACGATTGGATGAAAAATGGGATTTGTATCTTTGTGTGTCGTTGAATTTGCAGTAGAATAGTAGCAAAGGAAAAAGTCTGATGGGATTCGATATTATGCTTAAATTATATGCGACTGTGCTTCTCGAGTTGTGATTATTCTATAGAAAATATTCGATTCCAAACGGGAATACCTTTATATCCACAATTTCTTTTTCTATTTTTTTTTTTTTTTATTTTTTTTTATTTTTTATGTGCACGCACACGTATCGTGTTTGTACCTTTAACTTTTGACAAAGGACGAATCGCAGAATATTCCACGGGGCCAGTAAATTTAATCCTGCTCTGAGACGTTAACGTAGATCTTAGGTGTCTGCAAGGATTATAGTCAACATACCTTGCGGATTGCGTGGGAGTGTTCGCAGCGGAGCCTTTCTTTCCCTCCAGCGAGGCAAGATGTTGCTCCAACGCGTCCAGTAAGCTACTGGGGGCCTGCGAAATATTAATTGTTAAAATTCAATCGAAATAGTCCCGTGAAACTAACGTATATCCGTAATCGTCGGCAAAAATCGAATCTTAATCGAGATACAACCCTTACCTTCGTTAGATCAGGTATGTCTCCTTTGTCGATGCCGACGTTCTGTAAAAACATAACGTTAATCACTCTGGAAATGAATAGTCAATTGATAATCTAGGAATGATCGAGAAGCTTACCTCGGCAACCTTTAAAAATTCACCCACCCGATCCATTCGTATGAGAAATTTTTTGTACAGGTCCAAAGCCTCGCGACATTGCTTTTTGTTCATATCAAAATACTTTTCTGGAACAGAATCGATCGGAGATTAAATATTACTCGACCAGAGGCTGGACACGTTAAAATTTGAGCGATGAAGTACGATACCTAGCAAATTAATTATCCCATCATTGTAACAGGCGAATAATCTGATCAGATCACGGAAAAGGAGCATGAAAGCCATGTTTATCACGCCGTTCGTGAGGTCGTTCGCTGTGCAATCGAATTCTAACAACGCGTCCAGCTGAGCCTGCAAGACTGGCAACGTTTTCAATAATTTCTCAGCGTTCATTGTGCGCAGAGTGCGGTCGTCCTTTCTGAAACAAAAAAAACAACAAAAAAAACCGAGGAATAGAAGAATCTTCGACTCGTTCTTCGCACTCGAACGACACCTCTTTAATCAAAATCAAACCGCTTACCCTCTCTTCACCTTGCAGAAGTCAAACGCGACGGTCCTGTACGAAAGAGCCTTCTCGTTGAGGTACTTTGCGTACCTTCTGATAAACGGTGACATGTCATATCCTACAAAAAGAAACGAAAATCTCAATAAAGTATGTAGAAGACAGCTCTTTCGAACGGTGTATCACGAAGTGACGCAAAGGTACAAGAAGTTCAGTGCACGACCGATGTGCATGCCGATTGGAGTAGTTCAATTTCTCACACAGGGAGGAGTGAAGTAGAAATCGGTGGAAATTGATACTGTGTGCAGGTGCCGTAGATCGTTGCATGCGTGCAAGTGTAAGCGGCCGCAAGCCTCGTTAGAAATATCGATCCCGACACGTTTCCAGTCTGGACCAGCTGGCGAGTGTGCGTGGTGTGTCTGTGTGTGTCGCGAGTGGCCGAATAGACCCGTCTCGACTTCCTCCGTGTGAAAAATTGAACGGTGCCCGTGTTTCAATTGGATCCAGCCGCAAAATTTCGAGCGGAGCGTCGCTTCCGCTGAAGAATTTCTGAGCCACTGATCACGTTGTACCGCTCAACCGTTTGAGACACAGTGGTTCCATCGTGGGATCACCTGTTCGAACCGTCTCGCAACTTCAGAAACCGATGATCCTGCAACGAAACCACCGTTCAGTATTTTCATTGAAATAAAAGAGGGATTTCTAGCGACGGTTCTGCGCATCAAAGGGTCGATCGCACAACTGTAATCGATGGTACTTCGACGAAGTTAGACGCGAAGTTCATTGAGAGGCCACTACTAGTACTCTCGAGATTAGAAACGTTTGGTTGCCCATCGACTTGTAGCGTAAAAGTGTTGAACAAAGTGACGGACAGGGGGAACTAGAATGGGATGGTATGGAAAGTTAGTACGTTGGCATGAAACAGTTTACAGAGAACAATCGGATATCTGTTAGTGAAATGAATGTTAACTCACCGATACGTGCTCCTGCTGTAGCCAAATAGAGAGAAAATTAATTCCATGTTAGTAAATCATAGACAGAGGCAAGATATAGATAGCTGCGCAACGCTAACAAGTTAGCCAGGAAGAACTTATTACTAAATTCCTGATTCCAGAAAGTTAAACGTGTGTGCGTGTCTGTGCGCGTGTGCGTGCGTTGTTACAAACATTTATGCATCGAACCTTTACCGGACAATATCACTTTAACATTTACTTATGTTAGTAATCGATTCGTGATCTTTTTAACTGCAACCTGGATCGTACAAATATCTTCTCTTCTCTCTGATCGATTAGAGATCGTGATCGTCCAATGTTGCGATTAAAACGTATCATCGAACGTTCCAAAGGTGTTAACAGAGAAACGGTGAAAACTGTGCGGCTGTGCTCGCGTGCTGTGCTGCATTCTCGCAACGTAACTTGTTACTCCTCGTCAGAATTAACGATGAATCGTATGAATTTTAAAGCAACGACGAGGATAAACTTGGAACACCTCATGCTACTTCAATAATGGTCCAATCAGATCACCATCGTTCTGCTTCTTTCCTTCTAAATACATTCAGTTTTCAGATTCAATTGTTACACTCATCGAGAGGGGGAGACGATCGCAGAAATAAAAGAATAAAAAACGAGGAACGAATATTGACAAGTAGACGATCAGAATCGAGCATCTAATTGAACCACTCGACAGAAGTCAATGTATGAAGTTTCTTCTGAACAATGTGGTCACCTTGAACGCCGCTTTTATCGAGAAAATTACTGAGCTGAAACGTGCTGTTGCTGGACGCCAGATACTGTGTAAACCTCTGCAACAGAAAAGGTCGTTGCACTTGTTAATACAGTTGCCTCGAATTCATGTTGATCGTTCACCGCAACGCGGTGACACCATAAAAAAAAAAAAAAAAAATAAGAAAAGACCGTGATCCATTTGACGCATTCGAACATACAAATTTGAACAAGCATCCAATTTATACGTTTACATTGCCTAAGTTTGACCATAAAATATCTCAATCGTTGACTCTCTATCAATTTTTCATTGCTCGTCATCGCCACAGATGAATTACAGTGCGATATTTTAAAAGAAAACAAAGAAAAAAGGACCGTTACTCGGATCGCTGGCATTAGTCGCCGTTGCGCTGCTCTGTCCAAGGAAATGACTATGTTGCAGGTTCGCTACGTTCTATTGAATAGCATGCGCGAAACCGTAAACGTTAGACTCCGGTCACGGACTCGTGCTATTCGATCCTGGTGCGCACTCACGCACTCGTCCGGGCCGCTCTGCCAGCAAGGGCGACGACACTTCCCCTCTTCAACTCATTACTGAACCGAAATGAGTTGGACAACCTCTGGACGAATGGTGAACGTGTAACGTATACTCTGTCGAACGAGAGAAGGGCCTCAGGGCGTACGTGTCCTCTCCTCGTCGCTCTCCAGGTACACTTCGTCGGACACGATTCGCGAGTGTGTTCTTTCCAAATCGATAAACCAGCGTACCGCGGAAACCACCACGCTCCTGGGGAGCTTAAAGCAGGATCTTGTAATATGGATTCGCTCTGGTTTTAGAATAAAATAAATGGCAAGAACGATGGAGAGGCGATTAGTCGGAATACAAAGGGAGCGCCCTGAGTCGACCCTCAGGTTTTTCCAATTAAAGGATCAGATCTTTGCTGTCCTATCGTTTCGAGATTGGCATTCGTCGAGAGGCAGAGGGGAAGGAAGTTCGTCTGATTGCTTTTAAGAACCCACTTAAATCGGCAGAGCCGCTCGTGCTACTCCTGGATCCTGTTCTGCATTGCAGATACGAAGGAGGCTGGCGGTCTTTTTACCTCGTTGCCGTAACAAAGCATATGGTGCACCGTGATCAGAGCTTTGAAGACCACCGTCCAGTTCGTGTTCTGCGACCGTTCTATCAGCAGGTTCGCCAGCTGGGGTATCGACACGTTCGGCTCGTTCGTGCAGCGCACCAAGTCTGAAACAAGTAAGGGCGAGTACCGCGATTAGTCACGACTAATTTCTCTCTGTTGCTTTCACGACGTGGGAATAAATAATAACCTGCCACTCTGTTTCTATGCCTATCCTTTCGTATCATTGCTAAATATAGACGACCTTTATTTTCTTTTCTGTGCTATCGCGCGTTAGAAGAAATTGTGTCAATGGAAAAAAAAAGTTTCCTCGTGCATTGGATAACATCGGGCGGGACGTTCCCCCGTACGCATTCCGTGGAAACGGAGATTATACAAGAGTTTTCCCTGGCTCCTTCCGAAGTAACAATCATCCGTGAACCTTGTCGTTGTTTCGAGGAGCGTTGGCAATTAAAATAAGACCGAGATTAGCAATTATCTCTCCTCCAAGCTGTTCCCAATAAAGCCATGGAAAGCTGTCTGCCACTTGGAACGGTTATTATCGCTTCTTTCTCATCCTGACGGATGGACCGTACCATTAATTGATAACCGTTGTGCTCTACGTAGATACGTATCCTCTAGTTGTAAAAAAAAAGAGAAAAGAAACCACACCGTGTTCCCGATTGAAAGAGCGAAGCGACAATATCTTTGGAATCCGCGTTGCATCTTTAGAAAGTTGTGTACATCCGTATAAAATGCAAGTATGTCCAAGGAAAACAGGACGGACAGCTACAAGCTTGATTTCCATGGGATGATTCACGTCTTCCAGCGGTATCCCCCTTCCCATTCGTCGTCTGGCCATCGAATAGAATTATCTATTTATCTGAACCGAAGTATCTTTCCAGGAAAACGACGTACCATCGCTCGCTATGGAACCAAAGTCGTCTAAAATTAATTCCTCGGTAGAAAGCACATCCTACGATCATCCTGACGATAAAAGCAGCAACGACGGTAGAAGAGGGCGTTGTAATGATCGTCGAAGGGCTATAAACGACAGCCAAATGGTTTTGCAATCGATTTCTAACAATATCCTCTTGAATAACAAACTTCTTCAGCTAGCGAACCCTCTGAACCGTTCGATTGCTTCACGATCGACGTCCAAAAGATCCTAGCCCTTTCCTAGAGCATCCTGCGCGATTTTTATCATCGATGTAACGTCGTAAGCGACCTGAAAGCGTGCACAGCGTGAGATTCTTTGTTTGTTTTCAGAAGAAGAAAGTCCATCGTGACCGGTGCCAAAACGACGAGATGTCTCGGCGAATGCTCGACCTTGTCGCGCTTCCTCTCTTCTAATAATGTACCCTTAAACACAGACCTAGTAGCCGCTGTCCCATTGAGTAGCGTTCTACTATTTATAAAAGGCAGAAAGCACGCAATTCGGTGTGCGTGGCCTCGTCAACGGTGTAGCAAGCGATATCGAGACCCTGGTCATCCGCAACGATTCCTAATCAACTGGACGACCAGTTTTACAATTATTCCACAAGAAACATGGATATGGGATAGAAGATGCACAAGCGACGAGTCCTTCTGTTGTTCAAGATTAAAAGCGAGACGTAACGTCGCTGCTAGTGGTTACCCCTTCGGTTACTTGCGATGTAAAGCTCCAAGAATGTTTATCTATCGGAGAACTAGCTATGTTTGTACTCAACGATACCTAAAACAAATACTGTGTAAAAAAAAAAAAACTTTGTCGAACGAAATATTGTTCGAAAAAGCGGAGACACTTTCAAAATAACGATTTCTAAATTAGCTGCCGAGGAAGGTTCGCTGCGGGTAAATACGGGGTCCGGTTTAAAATAATCAACGAGAGCAGACCCATCGCGTTACGCGCGATGTTTTCTATAATTAATGTTATAAATAGACAAGAAGAACCGTGAGGCGTTAATAAATAACATGTTTATAAGAGAACACGGGTAGCAGGGGGAACCCCGATGAATCGAACAGTTGTTCGCGAAAAACGGACGATAGAACGTTTCGCGTAACGAAGAACGGAATCGTTATCAGAAAGTTATCTGAAAGTTAAAGGGGTGTGCGCGTTGAGATGTTTCCACCGAGCCCAGACACGAACGGGGGCGTCGCCGATAGCGTGTTTTGGTAAGACGATAGCTGCCAGCCGGCGTGGATTATCAAAAAGAATGAACTTTCGCGTATTGCAAAACACGAACATCTGGTTACCCAGTTCTTGCATCATTATCGTCCGTTAGATTCCATTCTCCAAATTTTCCTCGCCCCCAGACGCGTTCGCCGTTGCCAGTAACATTCGTTTCAATTAACGTTCACGCAGAGAGAACGATTCCATCATTTCGTTCCCAAATATATACGCAACTAAAAAAGAAAATGGTAAAGATCAGTACGGAACTCCAACAGAATTAATTTTACACAATACTTGGGACGAGAATCGATATCAGAAACGATGGACCTACCGCGGTCGGACAATTTGAAACGATCAGAACGCTGGAATCATATCGGAAAAGAGAATGAAAGCGGTAATATCGAAGGGAACGATACCACCGGGTCCGAAATGGAACAGGATCGAAGGACAACGACGATCGTCGAAGAAGAAAGGAAGCCGTGCGAGGAACCGCGAGGAATATCGACGGTGGAGATCTTCCGGAGACGATTAATCGTACAATGCCCGCGCTCAATTACACCGGCGGATCAATTGCGCAACTAGACGCATCTCACAATAATTACCACAAGTATTACCTACGCTACGCGTTCGCATGCCGCATCCAAGGGCTTACGTAAATGCCTGGTCGATAAGGAGCAAGGCTCGAGTCGTTGAACTAAGAAAAATAGTTTGGCAAAAAACCGGTCCCTGGAATCGGAATGATCATAACATCGTTGCACTACATCCGAGTACGGTTCGGTGAAAGTAGCTACGCGAGACAACGATCCCCCAGACCTGCCAACGTGATCACGGGTCGCGCGTTTTCTACAATGTTGGCATTTTTACCGGCTACGGGGAGTCGTCGATAAGAAAGGGCTAAAGCGCGGCTCGTTCGTGGCCGATTCTTGATCAGGAATTTTCATCGACAGCTCGTGGCGCTGCGTTATTTTTAGCGCGGCAAGTGATCATCCGTGGCCTCCGAATGAATAAGTAATCAGAACAATCGCGAGGTCATCGGCTGAGCATCAAGTGTACGGCCGATCGATAGCCGGAATCTCGTACGAAAGCTAAGCCAGGGTGTATTGCCAGTGAGCATGTGCGAGATACGGTTCGTCCGGTCGATCGTTGCTGGTACCGCGATCGATTCGATCCTTTCCGTTCGGATCCTGTTCCGTCACACCAAATTACGAACATTTCGCGTAACTGTATCCCATCCAACGCCAACAATCATTCATCCGGCGACTCTACGGACTTCCTTCATCCGTGACCTAAAAAGAGAGAAAATATTTTAAGGTCAGGCTGTCCGCGCCGCGCCTTTACCGACAGGGTTCCCCATCGTTACCCCTCGAAACGATCTCGTACCAGTGAATGATTTTTTCCATCGCGGTTTTTTTTCTAATTCAGCGAAACGACGGTAACTTTCACGAACGGGAGAATCGTTCTGCGAATGCATAGAACACGATTGCACGCATAATTTTCCAATTACAGCTAGCACCGCTTTCTTCCAAGGAAAGTCGATAATCGAAGGCTGGAGCGAGTCTCTCTCTCTCTCTCTCTCTCTCTAGGGAGAAAGGGAGATCTCGATCGTTACGTCACTGCTTACGCAACTGGTTAACAAAACTTTCTCGCAGAATCGCATAAATGCGAGCTAGTTCCACGTAATTTGAATAATACGCAGAGATCGGGATTCCAGGCGGTTGATATCAATTGCAGATAACCAAGACGTGATTCATGCTCGCTTGAACCTGTCCTCGCGCAAACGTGAACAACGAGAGTCAACCATAACTGCATCGTCTGTCGCTAAAGAGAGGTTCCGATGTAAAATAAAGGAACACGAGGAGAGTATCTAGTAAACGTTCGTTTCGATAAAAAGGATACACTCGAGAGTTCGACGAGGGCTTCGCCGACGAGAATTCATTTCGCTATCTAAATTTGCAGACCGGAAGAAAGACTACGAGTTCCGTTCGACCAAAACGGAAACGCGTTCTTCCATCTAACGACGTACGATTGTTAACCTTCTTGGTCGCCAGGGGGGTGGTCGTAACAGATGATACGAGACAATAGGAAACGATATACGTATCTTCTCGCTTTGCTATTCACGATACGATGCTGCAACAATTGAAATATTGAGATTCGATTGATTCGAATTAATAAATTCCGTTTCATTTTACGGATCGAGAGACCTTTGCCCAGATACGAGCTTGGCAACGGGCTTTCGAATTAAAAATCCATCTACGCGTAAAGCGCACGCACATTTTTCCCAAGGATGTGTTCGCGCGTGCATGGAAATTTTGAACGATTGTAAAGAAAAAAAAAAAAAAAAAAAATGCCATCTTCGCAACAGTTGTTATTTGAAATTTCGAACGATAAGCATGCAGACTTTCGGTCGCGACGATTAGACGGTTAACAGAAGATACGCAATGGTTACAATTGTGAAAGAATTCTTTTAACGAGTCTCCACGACTCGCTCGAACACTTCTTCCACGAATCGTAACAAACTGAACTTGTAACTCGTAGATTTTTAACACGATGAGCGAAGTAAAATTGCGAAATGATAAAATTGAAAATGATATCGCGAATGGGACGATTAGAAAATAATTCGGCACGACCAAAAGGTGCAAAGACCCGACGCTGCGCTCCTCGTTGAATGTGGACTTTTAAATTGGAATAGATACGGGTCACAGCACCTACGCGTATATCTACAAACCTTGGTGGAACTCATGCGACGGTGGAATCGATAATCACGAGGAACTCGTGCGGTTTCCTACCGTTTCGAGTACAAAGTAACTTGTTTCCTTCGATCAACCTCTCGCCCTACAGTCGACGAAATTCAATTAACGGCTGAAACAACGCGAGGTCGGTTAATAAAAATTCACGCCCGCTTTTTAACGTTTAAATATTCACCAAACCGTTAGCACAAGTCATTTAAGGCTTATAATGTTAATCTTAACGGTAACCAAAGACAATAGCGTGTGCTCGAGCTGGTTAAAGTCGATGGTTGCTGGAAATTGGGTCGATTTGCCAATAATAGAAGGAAAAAAGTGCAATTTTACCACCGTCGAGTTTCAATGCTCTCTTCTAAAAGGAAAAAAAGGGCAATTAGCATAACAGCAGGAAGTTCGTCGAAGAAATATGACTTATCGATACCGTTCGTTGATATTCAAACGCGGAATACCAACAGTAGTGTTTCTGACGACATGCGAGGAGCGTTATGTCACTAACGAGCTTCTACTTCGTGGCAACGTTCGTAAACCGATAATATCGTAACAACCATCTCGCGCAGGAAGCGCAAGAAACTACTTTCGCATGGAACATCTGTTATCAGCCACGATCCAAGTAATTCAACGTACTTTCACCGTTATTCGGCTAGAAAACTCGATCGATCGTTGTTAGTTCTTCGAGTACTCGCACCTTTCGAGCGATTCACGATAAATATCGAAATTACTCGTGCACTCGTTCTCGCACGGTTCGCTGAATCGATACGACTCTTCCAACTTACGTCAACGCGAAACTCGCATGGCCATCGATAACAGCTATGCACATTTACGTTAATCGTGATAGATCGATACGTAACGCGACGGCAGGTGCTTTGCCAGCCAAGCCAATAGAATCGATACCAACAGCTTGCGTGCGATGTGAATTCCACGAGTCTCGCATGCAGAATAAAATTCCTTTCCTCGATAAATGCTAATGCTCGTTACTGGTTTCGGCTACGGTTTCGAGGAACGCGAAACGATATCCTGCCGGCGGGCGACACAAAATATCCGATGACGCATGCTGATTTCACGAATCGTAGGATTCGCGGCTGAACCGAGCAACGACACTCGAATCATCGATAGACCATTCCCGTTTCTTTGTCCTCTTCTCGATCGACGGCTCGATTCCTCGATTATCAAACTATCGTCCCAGCAACGTGGGTGTTGACTTCTGCGAAGTGGAAACGCGGCTTCGAAATTGGTCGAGGCACTATCGTTCGAGCAACACCTAAGAAATGGAAAGTAACCCGTTGAACTCGTGTGGCTTGTGCAACGAACGTGACCAACGCAAACTCGACACCCATGTACCAACTAAAGTTCGTGCACCTTGAAAACCCGTACGGTTCCCAAGAAAAGAAAGGGGAAAAAAAAATCCACATCCCAACGTGATTCATCTTCTTCCGGGCAGTCCAAAGCGCTAATTCAACCGAACCTCGCCGATAGCAGAACCCGCGCAGGAACTAACATTTCCACAACAACGATCCCCAACATCCATCCTCTCCCTTTTCGCAACGAAAGCAGAAACATTCGCACCACTGGAACGTGTTGAAAGCGTGGATAAAAAGGTAACAGCCGTTCGACTAGCTCGATCGGGTGCTCGAAGGACAGGGGGACGAGACGAACGAGTCGACTTACATTCGAGATGCTTCTTCTTCGGGCCTATCATCTCCTCGGTGGTGGCTTTGCAGACAGCCTTGGCGAGACCCTGCCCGGCGATGCTGTGTCTCGCTGCCAATAGCCTGTCGTTGATCGTCTGTCCCGCCATACTGTCGCCGTTCTTCCTTCTGTCACACTCGAACGTTACACGGTAACACGCACCTCTCGATCGCAATAAGATCGCTGGTTATTATCACACCCGCGGCAACCGTTGTCCGGCTTCGTGGATAGTGTCAGAGACGCGCACCACCCGCGTGCGAACCACGGAGAGAGAGAGATAGAGAGAGTGAGAGAGGGAGAGAGAGAAAGATACGTATAACACTCGGTGGGCCGCGTATCCGTCGGCTGTTGCCGATCCAGCACGATCGACCGGTGCCAGGACACCCAGTACCTATTTCTCGGCCAGCGGATATAATCGCGACTCGATCGAGCCCCGTGTTAATCGCGACGGCTCAGCTGGGCGAACGTCAGCTCAGCTCACGGCGACGACGGAAGGCTCACACAACCTGCCAAAATGGCGTCCCGAGACCTCCTACTCCTTCGCCGGACCGATCACTCCTGACGGCCAATCCTGCTCTTTCACCGCGAACACGGCCTACCACCACTGACGTCATACCACCGTGGTCAAGTCGAACTCTAATAGAACAGCTTCCAGACTCTTTCTCCCAATCTTTTTCAATTCGATTTTTACTTTCCAATTGCCAGTCGATCGGATTATCGAGAATCGCGAACGCTCACGCGTGTCTAGTTTCTAACGCCCTGGAACTTATAAATCGCACTTTGCGAGAGGTGTTCTTTGTGTGGCATAGTAATTGGTTTTGGATCGAATAAAGTGTGTTGTATCATTTTTTCTTTTTTTTTTGTTTTTTTGTTGACACAGAGATGGGAAGAGAATTAGGTTTGCAATTATAATATCGATCGAAAGGGGTGTCTCCGTGGCGAATTTGAAATCGATAACGGTGGTTCGTTTTATCTGTGCGCACGCATGCTTCCCACGGAGTAATCCATCTAATGTATATCGTATATCGATGGTTAAATAAAAATAATTACCCACCCGTTTTCTAATTACTCTATGAACGCTTGCATCGCGTGACTTTTTTCACGTATCTCCTACGAAAGTATGTGAAAAATATATAAATATGGGAACCAAGTTTGCAATGGTTCTGGCAATGTAACAACAATATGCATGACGATATTGAAACCTAGAATTAGAGAGAGCACGTTGAATAAAATTGAACGATTAGTATCTTGATATATTTTCATGCTACTTCGAATTGATTTACCAAGGGACATTCCTCTAACTAATGTTGGTACCAATACATATTATGACAACACGGCATCGTGATTAGAATTACGGGACTCGTATACCTTATCGTACCGGCTGTAACACGATCAAATTTTAATAATGCGTACGTATAAAGAAAGTTGGGAAACTTTCTGTTGGTGCGTTCATAGAACATTGTAAAAATTGAATAAAAAATCCAATAGAATGTATTTTGATTGTATTGTACGACAAGCTTGCTAGTTAAACGCTACCAGCTACTTTTAATCTCGCTTATTAGTTTTGACAACGATTCGTTTAATTAATATAAGGAAATACCAATGCTTGTATCATTTTTCAGCCGTCAATAGTGGAGTATCGTTTGTGCTGTCATCGATTTTGACGGTGCTCGTGTTTTCTGGAATGCAGATATACAAAAGTTGGCTGGCATCCTCGCAGATCTATACGATTTTGGCAGGATACGTCGGATCGATATTATTTATGTGTGTGTTAACTGCTATAGGAAACTTGGAGGCGACGATATTTGGCAAATCCTTTCAACAGAAATTGTTCCCCGAAGGTACGTTATCCCCTTCTCGTGTTACCAAGTTAAGCGTCGACGGTACAATATTAATCAGACTTTTTCTGTTACAGTCGTCTTTTCCCTAATCGTTAGTTTAATTGCATCTGGTCTGGTGCATCGCGTGGCGATCACAACTTGTTTCCTGTTCTCCATGATCGCGTTGTACTACGTTAATCGAATATCTCAGGAGACGTATGCTGCACCTGTGCCCACGGTGTCCATGCACGCAAAGAAGAGAAAGTGAAAAAGAATCCTAGATTTAATATAAACATTTTTACTACACCGTCAAAGTCATAAATTCTTATGATTATTCTAACTTACAAATTTTTGCATAAAAAATTGTTTCATTACTATCGGCTTTTAATTCTTCACCTTTGTCCTGAAAAAAGAATTACAACCAGAAACGGATAATGAAAGTCAAAATATATTTATATCGCATATAAATATTTTACAATAGTTTAGGATTTTGCTTCCTTTTGCTCTCTCTGTGTTTTTCCGCTTCTTCTTTGTCACTGAAATACTCAAAGGCTTCGTCTGATTCGTCGACGCTAAGATTATCTTTGTGTCCCTTTGCGGAGTCATTGTCTAAAGTGGGCTGGGCCATGACTTGTTTATAAATTGTCATTGCCTACATAGACAAAACGGAATGAAACGACTTGTATCGGAAAGTCTGAACAATAAATGTAATAATAAACTCTAAATTATTTAATTGACGTACTTGAGTTACCAAGGAAGACACATCAGCGACATTACTAGGCAAGATAATAGTATTGTTAACTTTCGCAAGTTTATTAAATGCCTTAACGTATTGCTCCGCTATGCTATACGCTGCTGCATTCTTTGCATCCGTTAAATTAAGCGCATTTGCCACAAGCTGTAAACTTTTCGCGCGTGCTTCTGCAATTGCAACCAACGCAGTTGCCGTACCAGATGCCTTATTTATTTCTTCTTGCTTTGCTGCTTCTACGATTAGATCGTATACATTTGTTTATTAACATTCGAATAAGGAGAGTAGACGTATATTTTAGAGCTAAAGAATCGTATCCTTGTACCCGAGGCTAAAATTTGTGCCAACCGTTTTCCTTCGGCAATATTTATCTCTGCTTCTCTGACACCTTCCGATTCTAATACAGCGGCTCTTTTCTTACGCTCAGCTTCCACTTGCATTTGCATCGCTTCCTGTACCCTTTGCGGCAGTCTTATGTCACCTATTTACAAAAGCTTAAAATGGTAATAATCTCTATTAAAGGGTAAAGAATCGATCGCGCTTAATCTTACGTATTTCGTATCGAAGACAAGTTATCCCCCAAGCTTCGCTCGCTTTATTTATACTTTCGACTATACAAACGTTAAGCCCCTCTCTTTCCCTGAACACTTTGTCCAGAGCTATTTTTCCTAACTCGGATCTCATAGTTGTTTGGGCTAATTGAACTACCGCGAATTCTGGGTCGTCGACACCATACGAAGCCAAAAACGGATCGACTACTCTTAAGTACAATATACCGTCGATATTCAGTGTTACATTATCTATAAGAAGGAAGATTAGAAAGTAAATGCTGCGATTATAGCGGTAACACTTGAATCGTACAGTCGATGACTCGTACCTAAAGTAACAGCACTTTGCCGGGGTATTTCTATTGCTAACTCTTTTAAACTCTGCACGTATTTAACACGATCGATTATCGGCGTAAGAATATTCAATCCTGGACTTAAAATCCTATGGAACTTTCCCATTCTCTCGACGATCCATGCCTGACGGTAGCCAAATAGTACCATTAGTGGAATAGAACTCGTTAGAAATAAATGCGAAGCATCTGTTCTTGAATACATACCTCTTGTTGCGGTACGAACATTATGATAGTGTTTAAAGGTGTGCCAGATTTATGTCGAACGAGTTGCACTAGTGGTAACTTGGGAACCGCGTGCTGAGATCCAGAAAGCGGCTGGAGCTACGAATGAAATTGTGGTTATGTTATGATCGAAGAGGTTCGCGATTTCGTTGGAGCATTTCGAAAATATTGCGATTACATTGAAGATTCCAAAGTTACGAGCTAGCTGCTTGAATCGACAGTTCATTTCCAATTTATACATTCGCAGCATTATATCGTTGGACGAACGAGATGTTTCTGATCACCACAGGAGGTTAGAGTCGCGCGTTTAAACTGTACGCAAAATCACATCTTTCTCATTCGAAATTCGGATCGAGCGAACAGCCAATTAAATGCTCTCGTGTGACATTCAAATAATTCAGTGAACGATACTCTTATTTCCGCGATATCGAATTCCATTCGTTCTACGCAGGAATGATGAAAGGCACAACGTGTACGAGTAACACGGTAGATACGCGATTCGCTCGATATATGACAAACACAGGTTTTATAATTAATATTTTAGGCAGATTTTTTAATTAATGTTCATTCGAGAATTGTTTTAACCACTGGCGTAGGATGGCATTTACTAAGGGGAAAAACGGTGTTTCAACAACTGAAATATCCAATGAGAAAGAGTGAGACAGATGATACCGACCTTACTCAAAGAACCCCTGGCGCCATCTCTGCGACGAGCGCGGAAACTATTCGACGAGTAGTTTCAGCCCTCGCCGCAGAGATGGCGCCACCAGTCGGTAAGCAGTTCACTTCACTGTCGGTAACGCTGTGCGAGCAGTTTCAGCACTTTTCACAGAGATGGCGCCACGGGGTCTAAAATAGAGTCGGTATCATCTGTCTCGCTCTTTCGTATAGCACCTTTCCCTCTCTTACCTCCAAGGCGGGAAGTATTCAAAGAAATTACAAAAACACTACTCAAGTTTACAGGGAATTACAATAAAATTACTGAAATATTTAAGAAACTTAAGTAAAACTATTGAAATGTGCAGGAAATTACAATAAAACTAGTAAAATGTACAACAGATTACAATAAAATTAATAATATGTACAATTAATTACACTTAATTAGTTTTATTATAATTTACTGTATATTTCCCTAGTTTTATTGTAATTTCTTGAATATTTCAATAGTTTTATTCCAATTTACTGTTTATTTTCTTAATTTTATTATAATCTATTTTATATTTCTCGTTTTAGAGGTAAGAGAGAGAAAGATATATAAGAAAGTTATGAGAAGGAGTGAGACAGATAATAGTACCCCACTCTAGTACCCCTGGCGCCATCTCTGTGGCGAGGGCTGAAACTACTCGTCGAATAGTTTCCGCGTTCGCCACAGAGATGGCGCCACTAGTCGGTAAGCAGTTCTCTTCGCTGTCGATAACGCTGTGCGAGCAGTTTCAGCACTTTTCACAGAGATGGCGCCACGGGTTCTAAAATAGAGTCGTTATCATCTGTCTCACTCTTTCTCATAGCTTTCTTATATATCTTTCTCTCTCTTACTTCTAAAGCGAGAGATATAAAAATGATATATAATATGATAATGTAAAATAGAGATTTAAAAGCTCTTTCCTTATTAAAATTGCTCAAAATCTAGTATTTATTATTTATATTTACATTCGATACTTTACATTTTCATTTGCAACCAACAATCGTTGTATCGAGTTAGATTATAAAAGGTAATGAAAGGAATTAATGTCCTATATCTTTGTCTCGTGTTAATCTAATGTAGAATCAAAATGATTAGACTGTTTAGTTTAATTATTCTTAATATTCATTTGTAGCGTGGATGGAAAAATGTCATCCTACGCCACTGCTGATGGCGCTGCGGAATCTGAGGGCGCCACTGTGATACGCTGGTGGTTTTTGAACTGTTATGTGATTTGCCGTGTTAGCTGGGAATAAGTAGCAAATAATATCGCAGAATTGCAATCTGTTTGCGCGGCTAAACTGATTAGAAGTTAAAAGTAAATGAGTTCCTCGCATATCGCTCGCAAGTAGAATCCTTTCGACTTGAGCGATCACGTTTCTCTCCACTCTGTTATATCGATTGTATTAATTTTTAATGAGTAAGCTTTTTCGCGACAGTTACTTGCTAATTTCAGTAGATTTTCAATTGATTCGTTTAGAGATACATATGCTGGGAGGAAGTTTCCTTCTCTGTTTTTAATAAGAGAAAACGAACTTATTTAACGATTCGTTCGTTTTCAGAACTCGATCATGGAGTACGATAATGCATCTAGAGAAGTAAACGCATAACCTAACGAGACAAAGGAAAGATACAAAGTTCGAATCGAGATTCCCCCGTTCTTAGATCGGACGAGCGATTACGATGGTAAACGATCGAATGGAAAAGGGGTAATTAAAAGGATGCGTGGCGTGAAATGAAACGAGCTTAACTCGTTTATTGGCGAGCGTTAGCGATTTTTAGGAGGGCGGCCAATAGGAGGCGATGTTGTCCACGCCGGGAGAAATAATGCGGTCGTCGGGGGAGCAGCCTGCTGTAATAATTGTGTGGCAATTGACAGTGCAGTAGAAAATATCGTGTGTGTAGGTGCGTGTTATTAATCGGAGAAAAAGGGGAAATTACAGGTTTCATTTGAAATGTCATCGCCTACGCAAGTGGTGAGCAGCAATTTTTCTGATCGCTCTCTCGATTCCCGTCGGTTTCTGCGACGGTTCTTCTTCAATTTCTACACTTTTCTCGTTATTACCATTTTGACACTTCTCCGTACACGTTTCTCGTTCTCCCCCCCTCTCCTTTCTTGGTAGAACAAACTCATCGAGTACGATTCGCATTTTTTATTTGAACGCGTCCAAACGAAATGTACGACCGCGATAAAACAGCATTCCAGCGAACAGCTGTTCCCTTTGTTTTGAACGAATGGCCTGTCCTTTTTTTACGCGGACCACTCATCGACTTTCCCTTTTGTTTACGAACTGTTAACAACTAACGTTGGTAGTATTGCGAATACGCTCGTTACGCGTTTATTTGTTTATTATTCTCTCTCTCGTTCTCCCTCGGATCCAAGGAAAACTGGAAACAATTTATTTATTTCGTTGATTTCAAATCAATACTGCTTTTTGCTACGCCAGTTTCTCTCGCTTTGGAATCGACGGCTCGAATCCTTTGTTCTTTGTACGACGTACAATGTTTAATGAAATTTAACGTTTACGTTATCGATTGTTGGAATCGTGAATTAACTTCAATTTCATTGACGCGAAAATTGAATGCACTTGACTATTCCGATCAACTTGCCCTGATCTTTTAAAGGATTCTTCAATTAATCGTCATCGTACGCGCGTTTATATCGTTTCATCGAAATGTATTTTTATTCGATCGAAAGAGTGAATTCTCGGTCCTTGATGCTTAATCGTTGTCGATACGGTGTTTCATTTAAATCGTTCAACAATCTTATCGATACGATATCGTAGGGATCGATCTCAGTTTGAATTATTTGCAGAGAACACAGACGCGCGTGTACAGAAGCATTCCGTAGACCTGTTTGTTTATCTCTGGTAGATTTTAAGTAGAGGCAAATATTATGAGTGCACAAGGATAAGAGGCAATTGTTGTCAAAGCATTGTGCCTCTGCTCTTTAACGATTCACCGTTCTACTATCTTATCTCTGTCGTACATTCGTTTGTTTGTTCCTCGATTCTCTCTAGCGAACCCTCTTCGTCACCTCCGTAACTTTTGTGTTTTGCCAATAACGAAAAAACCATTTATTTGCATACGCATAAGTAACTGATATGCATTAACACATTCTTGCGCTCTTTTTTTAACGAGACCTTGTTTATCGAGACTTTGTACGATGACAAAGAGGAATCGATCGAAAGTAAGAATGAAACGAGAGAAATTTAGAGCGATCTCGTACAGACGTCTCGATCGAGAGGGTGTTCTAAATCACATCCACAGCCGCCTATTCGATTCCAATTTCATGTTTTCTCTGTTCCAGTTAAAAAGCGTCGGCCCAAAGCTAGTCCCATTCTTTAAAAGCGTGTCCGTATATTTTATATTACTGGCCGAGCAACCATCCTTGCTGACGGCATGTTTCAAGTGTTTGCCAATTATAAGTCTAATTGTCTTTGTTCTCCTACATGGAATTAGTTTGTCGCAGGAGTAAGTGGAAAATAATACTGCATGCGCCCGATTTTCTTTCGTCTCACGCCTTTCTTTTAGTAACGGGTTCTCGATCGATCGAAACCTTCGAAATTTCATCGAATCCCCCGGTGTACACGCGTACGAATCCGAGCTCGAGACCGTTTAACACGCCAGCAAACGCTTCCACGCGCGTATCGCCGATCAAACCGCTGAATAATTAATCCTTCTTTTTTTTTTTTTTCTTTCCACACATTTCCGATCCAGCAACAAAAAAAAAAAAAAAAACGCGGCCACGGGTGTCGACGTCGCGCCTAGAAAACGACACCTCCGAACGAGGCAAACGCTTAGCGGAGCGGAAGAAACGAGTTAATCGAGCCTACGTTACATTTCCGTGGCTACTCGTTTAGGTGCTACCACGGCCATTTACCATACCAGAACCTCGCTTACACGCTTATTTTCAGGTCGCTTTTTTCCCATGATCGGTAAAACGCACATACCAAACTTGCCGCCGATTATTTTCTTTCTCAACAGTAACCATCGCCTCTTTCCTACCGCCCCCCAAACTCCGTATATTTCACAGATCGCGCGAAAATATTTTCGATCGATTTTCTCTAACAGCGATTTTCCGTTGGAACGAAAGAAGAGGATCGATTTGTTGCAAAGGCGGAATATAATGTTCTCTCTACCGGCCTTGTGACGTACGTACCGATGATTGCTCTTGTTTCTATATAAAGTATGAAACGTCGCTGTTACGCTAATTCAACCGCACGACTTGGTTTAGTAGTCAACGACGCTTTGACTAATGTTTCGAAACAAAAAAAAAAAAAAAAAAAACAAAACAAAAAAAAGTAGAACAAAAAATAATAAAAAATAGTCGCTTCGAAAGTTGAACGTTGATCGAAAAATGTTGCGACCGAAAAAGTCACCTGAAAATGTAAGTGTAAGCTATAGAGTACAACACTTCTTCATCGCTTCTTTGATCCTGTTAATCAGAATCTCCGACTATCAGACATGGGTATCGTTTATTCGTAATTTAATCGACGATCAGTTTTTTTCTTTTTTTTTAGCCCTGAACCTATTCAAGAAGCGTATGCGAATAAATTATTGAAATTTACTATCGTTATCCATTTTTGTTTCTGTGAAATGAATAATTTATTCCGAATAAATTATGCCCACCTTTGCCGCCATGACGAATGTGAAAGTGACATAAATAGTAATCTAAATCGCTGTTCAAGTTACGGAATCGAACGTTGGAATCCCTTTCCAGATACACCTTCTCTAGACGAATATTGACAGGATTGATATTCAGTTGCATAGGGGACGCGTTATTGGTTTGGCCCAGTTGCTTCACGCCAGGAATGTGCATGTTCGCTCTGGCTCAAATCATGTACATCAGCGCATTCGGTTTCATACCGCTCAACATAATCCTAGGTACAATTCTATACGCGATTTGTTCGCTAGGTAAGCCTTCGATTAAATAATCCAGCAGAGTGACGATAATTAACTCTAAAATTCGCTTCGTCAACTGAACGTGAGATTATATATCGAGCAACGATTAACTAACCAGCTGATCGTGTTTTGCAGTCATATATACTCTAATGCCTGGACTGAACGGAATTCTAGTCATCGGGGTTCCAGTTTACACGGTGCTGTTAACCACCATGGCCTGGAGGGCGATATCTAGAGTACAATTTTACAAAGTACCGTGACAAACAAATCATAATACCTGTTTACACGCTGTTTTCCAGTCCCTCGACTTTACGGGTCATTTAGCCGCTTCCTGCCCCGTTACGTGGCACAACAAAGTAACCGAGAGCACGCGGATGAATCGAACCGAGTGTTCCATTGCATCGTGCGCGGTAACACGATCCAATGATCCGATTAAAGGGGGAAAAAGGAACGAGTAGGAAGCGGCCTACACCTTGACCGCGTGAAAACTTGTGAAAACAAGTGTTCGCCGCTTAATATCGCCAGGATCGGATGACAACATCCGCAGCGTTTATGTCCACGCGGTTCGATGCGATTTTTCAAAATGATCTACGATTGGAAAACACCGTATTCAATTACGTATAGTTATCGAAACGGTACTATTTTCCTTACGCGTAACGTATCGATTCTTATTAAATGATACTTTTTTTTTGCCAGGAGTTATGGACGTGGACTAAATTATGTAGTTGCATCGGCGGTATATGCTTCCTTGTATCCGATACGCTGTTAGGTTTTCACTATTTCCATACCCCTCTACCGTATTCTCAGGTATACCGATGTCTCGTTATGTTTCTTTCATAAACGTTTCCGATATGATGTTTCATTTTAATCGTGCGAGTCTATTTTCAGGTTTCCATAATGTTAACGTACTACGCTGCTCAACTAGGGATAGCTCTGAGTGCAGTTGGTTCCAAGACTAGCAATAACAACAACGATACCAGTAACGATAAAAATGAGGTAGCTCTAGCGAAGGGTTAATGGAATATCGTCTTCTGTATATAGACTGTAAATATTACTTCGAGCACGTGAATCGCACGATACTGTTCAAAATAATTAGAATGAAACGTAAATACTCCCAAGATCTCTACTCTGAAACTACATAATTTATGTAAAATTAACAGTCTTCGAGATGTAGACGATAATCTACTTATTTTGATCGGTATATTCCACTGGAGACTATATAGATCGATGTAGCGTTCTCTTTGTTTCAAGATAGGTAAATTACACGTCGTTAAATGATTTATTGCCATCGTAAAGCTAAAGTCGTAAACACTGCCACTTTCCTAAGGCAAGAATTTTTACCTAATTATTCGGTATCAAATAACTCATTATAGTGGATATTTATTGTATTTACAACCGTTCGCATTGATCGTTATTCATGTTTTTTCCTTTTGATTGACCGTGGCAAGATATGAAAGAAAAAAACATGTTCCAACGCTGTGAATCAATGAAAATGGTCATACGATAATGTTAGTGGCAATTAACATATATTATTTATGAAACTATTTCATTCACCTCGATTACTATGTGCTCAAAACGTATGATAATTATCATACTTTTACCGTCGTTCATCGGACACAGATAACGGCGAATTAATGGTAACAGATATATATATATCGTTTACGATTAACATCACATAAGCAGTTTGTGTGTAATCTCACGGTACACATTATAGGAACTATAGGAATCAAAAGGCATTTCTTTGCAAGTACAAGCAGTCTCTCGGATTCTGGCACCTCGTATGACGCTAATAGAAAACGCAATCGATTACCGATAGGCGATTACATTCGATGAAGCCATTCTCTATTGGACGACTGCCAGTCCGAGTTTGTGTTAGCGTGCGTTCAAATCGATGAGACTAAGCGTACGGTAGTACGTAAAACTGATAAATATGTATCAGCTCGTAGATAGCCGACTATGATTAGTTAAATGTGTACAGATAGAACAATGTAAATTATGGAAAAGAAAAATGATGGAACTCTTTCATCATATTTAACGATACTTATGGAAAATGAAAAATTGTTTAAACACGACTTAAAACATTGTTCGACGGTTTAAACAATTTTTTACAGGCATTTTTACAATTCAATATTTAGGGGTAAACCTTGAGGACCTTACTTAGAAACTACTGGTAGACTATGTATGTTATTTTACTATCGCATTTACCGATACTACTACCTATAGTCTGTTAGACAATAGTACTGCATTTATCGTATTTATGATAGGCACCAAGTGGAACACTTTAAGTCCGACAACCGAGACATTATTTTTCCAAGAAAAACTATTTTTTCTATCTGACCGAATGAGATGCACGGTTTCCTCTATTTGAACATGCATTTCTCAATTTTAGAAATAGTAATAGTCGACTACAGTTCACATGTAGATCACGATAACATATCACTTAATGTTAATGGTTGAACAACTCGTGTTCGAACTGTAAGAAGGAATTTGGATTCGTTGGTACGTGTAATTGGAGCTGGATAAAAGTGAATTCCACGATAAAAGGGAATAAAAGTATTAAGATTTTCCCAAAATTTCTTCAAAATTAATAATTATACTATGTCATAACGAGAACTTCGTTTCATTCAGCTCTTTCGTTACATATAATTGTAAATGTAACGTTACTATTTATTGTATTTTACTACAAAAGCATGTACAAGTATAAAATAACAATAATCCCTGAAATACATTTAGGATGCATGTATTTCAAACGTATATATATATATTCATAGAAATGTGATATTTTAAATATTCTAGAATACAATTTCTGGATCTTTTGTCTTGAAGTTATTCAACTGCTAGGCGTTATAAAGCTGAAAATTGTTACGAACAGAAATTACATACTTTGTAACTCTATCTTGCGTGACGATTTTGATTTGAACTCGTTTCCTCATCACGTATGTGTAAATTCTAATTGTATTTTTTACCTGATTAAAAATTTGTTGATTCAAATACAATATTTCTCCTATCCCAACGTTACAGCACAGCTTCTGTCTACTAATCCTTACTGTAAAACTAAAGTTTCTGCACCTCCTCGTCGCACAACAATTCCGTTCGATTGTTTGCTTTCTTCAGCGCATTTTATTTTACATTTAAACAGTCTGAAAGGATATTTCTATGTAACTTCTTCTGAATACATATCTTTTCAAACAGGACGCAACGTTACCCACAATAGTATATCGTTCCACATTTGTGTTTGTTTCTGATTAATCGCGATTGTTTCCTGTAAACGTTCCTTCTCCATCGTTAAAATTTTTAATTTCTTTTCCTCGTTCTCGATGGCAGAATTTAATTCTTCTTTTATCTTTTTACCAGGCTCAGAAATCGTTGAATCCTACACGATACCAATCGATTAATAGATGGAGAAAGTTAATTAACCGAAGAGGAAGAGTGAAAAGAAAATTTAACGAACCTCCGTATCTTGTTTTATCCTCTCCTCTGTAACTTTCATTTTACTTATCTGTCTCTGTAATTTTTCCTTTTCTTCGACATACTTTTAAATCGAACAATTAAGTTAATCGAATGAATATGTTTAACGAGACTCGATATTGGTCAATTACCTTCTCTATTTTTGCTTTTCTGCTCTCCAGTTCGGTCTGCAGATCATTAATCGGGATATTCATGTCTGATTCTATTTCTTCCTGCGTCTTTTTTGCTTTTTCCTGTTGCTGCTCGAATTCACGACATTTCTCCCTCATTGCCTGTACCTCTACAGCATTGAAAATTATTGAATACTTATATACTGCCGTTTTTTCGTTGCATACACATTCATACCATTTATTAATGGAACTAATTTTGCTCTAAAGGCTGATATGTCCCGTGACAACTGAAGATTCATCGAGGACGCGTTTTCTTCGGTGAAATTGTCCGAAGTATTTCTCTTTACCGTCTCCAATCTTTCTCTCGCCTGATCACACTGGTTATACTGGACGAAACAAATTAGCATACTTGTGGAAATGAACGGAAATGTACTTTAAAGAGTACCTGATTTTCCAAAATGGCGGCTGTTCGATGCAACACGCTGTTCTCCGCATTAAGCCACGCCAATTCAGATTTACAATGCTTATAAAGCGTTCCTCTGGTCTTCAGACGATTTATATACCGTTTTAACTCTTCTCCTTTAGGAATGACATCTTCAACTGCTAAATTTGAAAGTTTATGCTTTTCCTCTAATTTCTCTTGCAATTCTTGCAACGAACTCTCTGTTTTCTCCAATTTCTCCAGTACGTTCCTTTTAATATTTGCAACCGCAGCCGCTTGTTGACGAAACGGCTCGATTTTATCGATGTTAGTTTTAGAAATCTAAATAAAGTTCACATATACCAGAAATGTAGTTGAACACGATTGATAAGCAAAAGCTGACAGATAGCAAGACCAACGTCTTACCTTAAGTTCGACCAAGCCCTGAATCTCTTTAGCTATCGCGTCCAATTTATTTCTCAAACTGGTTATTTGGTCTGGCCCTAAATAAGAATACTGTTTCACCGCCTGCAAAGCTTTTATGCGATTTTTCTTCGCGTGTATCTCCGCTGGTAACTTTTCATTTGTAACGATGGTTTGAACAGTAATCATTTCAGACAGATGCTGTAACAACGATTGAACTGTAACTTCATTCTCGTCTTTCTTCAAAATTTGTAATTCCCGTTCCAATCTTTGAATGTTCGTCTAAAATATCAGTTCGTTATAAAATCTCTACAGAAATTAATTTAGACCCCGCAATCAATCAAGTTTCATTACTTGTAATCTGGATATTATCTCTTTCTCTTGTTCCTCTTGCAACACAAGATCGCGCTCTTTATCCTTTTCTATTCGAAACGCTCGAGCAGCATCCAGCAAGTGCATCCCCGCTTCCGCCTTTGTTCTCATTTTCTCGATCCGTATAGACACCGCCTGAATTGAATTAACTTAAATTAATCCTCTTCCAGAAGAAATATCAACTAGAATAATCCAACAAATATCTCTTCTTACTTCTTTCTCCTTCTCCATCGTTTTCAAATCCGCAGTAAGCTCTGTGGCGTTCTCGAAATTCTAGATTCGCGGCGGGCGAACAGAAACAGTTCAATCCAACAAAGTACGAATCGACTAACACACCAATGTAATCTTTTTTTACCTTCCTCCCTATTTCCCTTTCCTTGTGGACCATTTTGAATCGATCGATCAAGCTCGTGTATTGCTCGTGCAAAGAGGACACCTCTGGATCGCTCAAATACTCGCCAGGGACCTCCACCTAATCGACGATACCAAAGTCACTCGACGGAAATAATTTCGTGGGGTCAAGCCCGATGAATCTGTACGTATAATGGACGGATACCTTGACCAGGAAGCGGGAGAGATAAGCCCTTTTTCGGACCGTATCTACGTGCGACAGAAGCCAGGTGAAAATTGGATGAATGGTATCGGGATCGCCTCGAATCAGACCCTGCCTATCCGTCGATCGGACCGAAAACAAATAAACTTAATTAGGAACAGAGTATCTCTCAAATGAGATGAAGAAAAAAAATGAAATCTTGCCTAAAGCTTGCAGGATCTGTTTGTGGCTGATAGTTAAGCACACGGAGGGCGGATAGAATGTAAATAGAAGTCTCCTCGGGTGTTTCATTCCTCGTATCGGCGTTACCATCAACATTTTGCTGCTGTATTTTGATCAACACTTCTCTCAACACCTGCAACGCAACTTCCATGAGCAAGATGACACTGAACGATACGATAAACATATGTTTTTGAAGACCAAAACATTTTTAGGATTGAACAGACGCCGAGGAGCATCTTCCCTTACTTGAAGCAATTCCTCCGGGCTTAGAGAATTGAAATAGATTACGTTGTAGTTGCTATCCAGCAATTTGTTCACCTCTGCCACGATGAATTTGGTATTCTCCCTCATGGTACAGAGCGTGTGGAACCTTCTGCGACTTAAACTCGAGGATTTGGCGCAGAAGGATATACGTAGAGGCGAGTGGGGAACCTTTTTGTTGTAGCAAATCGTTGTCGTGACAACCGTGTTCTCTTCCTTCTTCGATAACATGCGCAAAAGTCTCTTGATGTACAATTTGGAATCCGCTGGAGTCATTTCTCCGTTGACCTTTCCCTCAAAATTGGTCGCTAATTAAATCTTGCTTGTGACCCACTATCGGTGACTCCGAAAGGTCATTTAATTTTCAACTCGGTGAAATCGTTCGATGAAGCACCGTGCACACATCGATATCGATTCTATGGTAATTTGCACGCTGGCTGATTTAATTGAAACGATTAATTACGATTCTTACTGAACTGTATCTTCGTGCGCAGGGATAGCATTGCATAGAGATTACAATTACATCAACAAAAATCAAGTTATACTTTTAATCGAACGCTTGAATTGTTTTTAAGCATCCTATTTCGTAAAGTCAGACGGTAAATAAAGCTACAGACGGAGTTCTGTGTGTGATTTAAGAATCATTATAGGCTTTATTAAAAAGAAATCTGTCGAGACACAAGATCATAATTAGCAGATAACTACAGAGATCATTGCCTCGTTTCTCTCTTTCTTTTTTTTTTTCAATATATTCTCAAACATAACGTACTTTTTCATCTTTCATCGTTATAAAATTGCAAGTCTTTCCTTCTTTCATTTTGTTTTAATAAATAATCACGCGCAATTTTGATATGAGAAAACTTGACAATCTCAGTTCACGTATTCAATCCTCGTTCAATAAGACAACGAGATACGTCTTACGGGACTCCACGGTTCGCCAGCGGTGTAAGTGGATTGATCTGAGCATAGTTTCTTTCACAATACTGTATATTGAATCTTAATTTTCCTATTTAACAAACTTCAACACTAAACAATTACGTGTCAGAGTTTTGTCACATTTCCGTTGCGGTTACCGCTAGAATAACTTAACTTTCGTTTGCTTCTGTGCGTTACAACAGGTAAAATGGTCATAATACATCAAAGTTAATCAAGTCGACCAAAAAGGAAAAATAAAAATAAAAAAGAAGGCAATTAAGAATAATCGCTTGGCAATTAACCGGAGCGTGATCGATAAAAGTGTGATTAGTTTCTGTTTCGCTCCTCTACTTATTAAGGGGACAACGTTCCCGTTAAACTCTTACAATATGTTGCATATTATTATAAAAATGGCTCGTGAGTCTTATAAAATGAACCATGCAAGTTATATACTTGTGACGATGTTTAATAATCAGTCTAGAATTTGAACAATATAGCAACGTTGCGATAATCAAATACTGCATGAAAAATCGTTTGAAGAGATAGCACTATATATAAATAGTATAATATATATATGTATAATCTATATTTTTATCATATATATATATAAGTACCATAATATTGGGTATTGGATGTTACATAAAGGACAGAATTTAATGAGCTGAATGTCCATCTTTCCATTTGAACAAAATTAAGAAAAAAAAAATAAGAGAGAGAGAGAGAGAGAGAGAGAGAGAATATAATTCCCTAAGTGTATATTGCCTTAAGAATATTACAGTTGCAAAAAGTTTTCGCGTGCACAAATATAAAAAAATGTAAAATTATGACAATGACTCGATTTTGAATATTATGCAAAACCTTACTTTTAGCACTGTACGAATTTAAACAGCGCCGTCACGTTCAAATTCACGCTTAACGCGATACGTGCCGATAAGTAATTAAGCATCACCGCGTAAGCCTTCAACCTTTGAAATTTTTTTACACAAGTGTCACAGAATTCAAACGAATCAGACTCGATTTTACAATCGTTGCTTCCGTTTGCGCAGCATCACAGAATAAAGGGATAATTTACAATGTTACATAAAAAATTATAACGATTAACAGAGGCAATCAATTCAAGGTTTTGGTTTCAATTCATTATTGACGACCATCGAGCAATTTCTTCCGACACATAGCAGAATTAAAGAAAAAGAAAAAAAAAAAACAGAAGAACGACGAAAAAAATCATACACGAACATGTATGAACGTTAATATTATACTTAGGTGCACTTAGTGTGTTGAATACTAAAAATTTATTAATTTAAAATCGCCAGTATTGAACTCAACCTCGCATTATATATACCTAATATAAAACAAGAACACAACAAACTTTTCTGGCATACACAATACATTTTAACATGTAAGATTGTATGTCAATTGGTTTCTTTCATTTTTCATCCAGTTTCTTCTCATTCGATTAATCATCTCCCTACCCCTTTCCCTATACTTCCTACAGAATTTTCTTTGTCATTGTCTTATTTTCCAAGATAAGTAAAAACAGCAAAAGTCAATAGTACCGATGATTGTTATACACTTTTATACTTTTTTTTCTCGTTTTTTTTTTTAAACTGGGAATGCTTGTGTCATTTTGAAAAACAAATTTCCATTGTACAGAGTATTGTAATTTCTCTTACAGACGGTGACGTGACTTAAGATATTTTCTTCATGTGTGGTGTGTGTATGTGTGTGTCTGTGTGTGTGGTGTGTGTGTAGGGGGGAAGAAAGGATGGTGATTATAGAATAGACTCCAATTTATCCACTCTTGAAGAGAAGGATCGCTACCTGACCCAGGTAAAAATAGATAAAATGTCTTGTTTCGTGTGTCACGTAGCTTCCAAAGTTACGCCCTACGATGCAATGCCACGTTGGATTATATTTTTTGTCGAATTCTTTTTTAATAAAGGCTGCAATATCCTGAAACGACAGAACACGTGAATTAATCCAACGTTAACGGTCCGTTACGAATATTCCGAAACGATCACGTTCCCGCTTGTACATAGTTCCTTGTCACGCATAAAACATTTCCAAACGTACCTTCTCTATATTATACTTTTCGAGAGCTTGAGTTGCACAGTCGACAGCATCCTGCTGCATTTCCTCCGACATATCAGCATTCTTAATTACAGCCTTTCTGTCTGACATTTTTGTCAATCTAAAATGTAGAAGAAAGAAGAAAACCAAATATTTTTCGCAAGCCTCCGACAACAATACGGAATCGTCTAACGTTCAACATGCGTGGCCATAACTACAAGGTTTACATTCACCTGGAAGTAAAACCAAGGCAAGTTGCTCTAGAATTTTTACCGATACATATACATACACCAGAGAACAGACGCGTTAGCAAGCTTGGTTCTCGTAAGCAACTGCCAGTAGTTTTGCTCTCAGGCGAGGATCAATTCTACCCTGGAGAACAACTAAGATCCCGTCTCTCTTTCTGTTCTCGCATCGAGGCGAGCAAAAGGGGACATTTAGAAAACTACAGATTGAAACCTGGAATAACGAGTGCGCGCAATTTTGACAGTGGCATACATGTCATGTGCCGGCATGACGACTCATCGAAACGTGGACAGAGAAACCGTGTACGCGAGTCAGATGTGCGCTTAATTAAGCGCGATGCAAATAGTCGCGTTAAGCTACGGGAGGAAGGCAGCGGAGGCGAAACGCGGGAGGATGATGTTTTGTCGATACGCGGCGAACGGAATAATAATTCGTTTACACGCGATCAGGGGCGGCCAGGCCGTGTTAACGGCGTCCGTTTGAAAATTCACCGCTGCGCCATGGTGAACGGGTGCTGTCGGGTATACAAAAACCGATTTTGACATGTAAAGAGTTTGGTTTCCCGGTCGAAAATCCGGGAACGGATCTATTTATCTTGGTATTAACAGCCGACATACCTTTTTAAATGATACTTTCACCGACAGATCAACACTGGGGAACGATCGTTATATTGTGGTCCAGCGATAATGTGTACTTATGTTTTTTATGTGAACTGATTTACACAAAAAATTTTGCTCGCTCAAGCCGCCAGCGACTTTTCCTCGATCGAGTTCAAGACTGAAGTGCCAGTACTGCGATCCTGCCCACTGATTGGCCAGCGATTAGGGTCTTCTATCACGGTCTTCTATCGGCCCAGAATGCCTTGCTGCTAGCAACCCGCGTAAACATAAATTCGAGTAATCGATATGATGTTTTTCCTCGAAATTCAACCTGCGACGATGCTTTTCTATTTTTCATTGGGCGGACCGTCATTTCGTTGACGCAGACTTTCTTTTTTTTTTCTAGAAGAGATCGATTACATATCCGAGCAGGCTAAAGGATATTTTGAACAATGCGGTTCAGTTTTAAATAGGTTATGCGCACTTTGCGATATTACAGGCTCTCGAGATATACGTATATACTTTCAAATATTGATGGAAAGGTGCATGGCACGGAAAAATTCTATTACGTATACTCCTGTGGTTGGATCGTGGATAATTTGCGAATCAATGTCGATTATGAAAATAAGTGTGTACATTCGTAAAACGAAAGCAATCTTTCCAATCGGTATTTACTTTCGCTGATGTGTAAATGAAGCTTGTAGAAATCTGGAGTGTCTATATTAACTTTTTAAACACGCCTGATATTTTGTGTGTACATAAAAGTAGCATAATTTCGTATGCGTATCACATTTAATCGCATAAAATGGCATTACGCACACTTTTTAGCTTCGAATACCTTTCTTCCTTTTTTTTTCTTTAAATTGAACGATTATATAGTTGCGTTACAAGATGGCGCCATGATGAAATTAATGTATTCACCAACACAATCGTGTTTTCTATACACACCGCATTCGTACACGATTCTTTGCACAAGTGTCATTGTATAATGTATACACAACTGTTCAATCAGCTGATTGCGATAACAGTAACGTAACTAAACTTCATCTATTTTCTAAGATTTTCAATTCCTACTAACGCAACGCTTAATCAACCGCTAGAAAAAATACCATTAAAAATGATTTATTGCAAGTGTAACCAAACTTTTTAGCTATAGATATACAAGTTTATCTATTGCACTTCAAGTTAATTTTGACACCTATAACGTAACGCGTTGATACGGGTATGTCGTCCCAAATTGCGCATGCGCAGTACCCGCCAATGATACTCGAGAAACCCTTAATAAAGGGGCTTTCTCTCTGCGTGTAAACCAGTTCTGCATTCGACAGCGGTTGTTTCGTAGGCAGAGGTTTTTTAAGAAAAAAAATAACTGTCCTTTGGAAGCGACGTAGTTGACAGCATCGAAATTCCGAATTTTGAGGAAGATTAAGAACTTCTTCCAAAATGTCCAGACTCGCTCTGTGCCTTTGCGCTTTCATAGCGCTGGCCAACGCTGATCTTCAGAGGTAAATATAACTGTTATTCTTAAAAAATGCGCGACAATATTATTATTCTATAATCGTTACAATTTTTATGTATCGAGCTAACGATACTTACTCATCGCTTAATATTTTCTATAATATCTTCTCGATTCTGTGCTACTATCTGTGTAAAGTAACGATGATGAGTAATAATGGCTTTCTTATGAAAATTGATTCATACATATATTAAGTGCAAAAATTCAAACAATTTTGGTCGACTGCAAATTACTCTCGTGTGATTCAGATATCAAGTTACACGAGCCGTGCATTAAAATAAACTTTGCAGAGTACAAAAATTGTTATTCTATCTTTTCAAGGATCCCTTTGCATAAGATCGATAGTGTCAGGAAACAGTTTAAAGAGTACGATACAGATCTGTACCAGACACGAATGACTTTTGGAAACAGTCCTCAGCCAGAACCACTTTCCAACTATCTTGATGCTCAATACTACGGTGTTATCAACATTGGAACACCCCCGCAGGAATTCAGAGTAATCTTTGATACTGGCTCCTCTAATCTATGGATTCCGTCTAAAAAGTGCCATTTGACGAACATCGCATGCAGTGAGTAAATTAAAACTTTCATTTCCTGATAATTTAAAACTATTCTATTATATACACAGAAATTATATATAATAAACTAATACCGTAAAATACTCAAAAGTTAAAAAATGTGATACAGGGTCGAAATGTAAGATATTTGTATAAAAAATACAATGCAGATAGTTATCTGCTCTAAGATCTATCTAGCTATCTATCTAGCAGAGATTTTAGATGATCTACAAAAATTTAGATATCATTATAAAATTATCACTATGATGATTTATCAGCACTTGAACTATTCATTATTTCTTCTTAATTAAATGTATCATATAGTTTATCAGCACTTGAAGTGCCTGTTATCTTTTCACTTTAATTAATAACATTGTTTTTATTTTAAGTGTATCTAGATTAATTCAAGTTAAAAAAATTTGCTGCTATGATTACACCAGTAATTATTACTTGTTCAAGATAGCATTTAAATTTGATATAATTGTTATACACGTTTTTTGCAGAGTTGCATCACAAATATGATAGCAACAAATCGTCTACTTATAAGAAAAATGGTACCGACTTTGCTATCCGATATGGCAGTGGAAGTCTCTCTGGCTATCTGTCCACTGATACCGTGGAAGTAAGTATATGCATATGATAAAGTGTGTACATTTTTCTCTTTTTCGACCATCAGCTTGTCTCTGCACAATCCTCCGCCTATTGCCTGCAAATAACAATTCAGGCAATTCCATTACCTATGTAATCCTACCTTCCTTGTTTTTAGTATAATTAAATTTATCTTTGCAATTTTATGATTCTATTTTGCCATAAAGAATCTTCATAAACGATCATTAGTCACTAGTTCGTGGTAAATAAACACTAAGAAAAAATTGATTGCAACTTATCACATCGTGTTAAAAAAGAAAATCAACAGTTGCTATCAATAGACTGCCTCGTACTGGTACAAAGCATACGAGTATCTTGTGCTGGAAGCAAGTGATCTAATAATGAAAATGTATAGATTGCAGGATTGAAAGTCAAGGATCAAACTTTCGCCGAAGCCATGAGCGAACCCGGTTTAGCCTTCGTTGCCGCGAAGTTTGATGGCATTCTAGGAATGGGCTATTCCAGAATTTCCGTCGACGGTGTAACACCTGTTTTCTACAACATGGTAAAACAAGGATTGGTACCCCAACCCGTTTTCAGTTTCTACTTGAACAGGTATAAGGAAATATCTTAGAAAGCCAGTCAATGCATCACAAGAAAGAAGGAGCTAATGAAGCTATATTAACTTTCAGGGATCCTAAATCTGAGCTTGGTGGAGAAATGCTCCTTGGTGGTTCTGACCCAAACCATTATAAAGGTTCATTAGTCTATGTCCCAGTGGACAAAAAGGGATACTGGCAATTTAAAATGGACGGGTAAATAATAATTATTATAAAAATACATCAAAATCTAATTTTTCTCTAATAAAACGTAAATATTAGAATCCAAGTCGCATCAGGCGTGAAGGTTTGCCAGCACGGTTGTGAGGCTATTGCCGACACAGGTACCTCCCTAATCGCTGGGCCAGTCAAAGAAGTTCAGGAAATTAACAAAGCGATCGGAGCTACTGAAATCATAAATGGAGAAGCAATGGTTGACTGTGATTCCATTCCTCGCCTACCCACAATTAACTTCGTAATCGGTGGCCATTCTTTCCCTCTAAGAGGAGAAGACTACGTCTTGAAAGTAAGATGGGAAAGAATTTCCCTTAATTTTAATTACCAAGAATTACGAGTTAAAGAAAACAGAATATCTTCAACTTTTAATATCGGTACTATAAAATAACGCTCTTGCACGTTTTGTTACCTGAAGGTCACACAGTTTGGAAAGACAATGTGCATCAGCGGATTCATGGGAATGGATGTCCCTCCACCAAATGGTCCGCTATGGATCTTAGGAGATGTGTTCATCGGTCGCTATTATACGGAATTCGATTTGGGAAATAACCGTGTTGGCTTTGCTGAGGCTAAATAGATATGCTAATTGAATTTATAAATAATATCTATATTCTTTGATGTAATTGTTTCTAGAATAACGTTTTGTTTCGTATGTCTTTTGCCATTTCTTTAGTAACATTTTTTCTGCCTCTTGTACGTATATAGCTTTGCAGATAAAAGTAAGCATGATAGATAAATCATTTAAGGAACGCATAAAAATGTAAAACTTGTAAAATATAATTTCCATAATGAGATATGCGATACATTACGAAAACTAGAATAAAAATACGTTTTTCCATTTTATATTCTGTTCAACTTATTTTCTACTTCCTAATATAAAAACTATTTTTTCCTTTTTATCGCGTGAAGCGCATAGTGAAGTGTCATTGAATTTGTCCAAGACCACTGTCTCGTCAGAGGATTAAAAATCGTTCCATGGACTAATTTGGTTGTACAACCATCTGCGAAAGAAAATCACACATACTCGATTAATAAAAATTAAGTACACAATTAATTATTACTATTGAAAGACATGTTTTACATTTTTCTAACAAAGACTGCATATCCACTGGTTGGGTGAATCTTCTCCATTCATGTGTGCCCCTTGGTATAAGGTTTAATAGATATTCAGCTACAAGAATGCCTCCAATCCACGAAACAAATGTTTTATTGAATGTTGTAATAAATATTGAGCCACCAGGTTTTAAAGTCTCTATGCAATGCTATGAGAAACAAAAATGTTGTTACATGGCTTCTTTTCCTATATAATTTTATTATTTAAGCTTTTTCTCTGTCAAAGAGAAGTCATATCTTTTTTATAGTAAAATACCATACCTTCAAAAATATTTCTTTATTATTTACATGCTCTATAACTTCTGAGGCTACCACCGCATCGAATTTTTCTTTATTATTTTCAACAAATTCCTCGATAGCACCTTGAGTGTAGTTCAGTCTTTCTGTTATAGAAGCATCTAATGTGGCATGTTCTTTTGCAACTGTTATTAAACTATCGGAAGCATCAAGTCCAGTCACATTTCCTCCTAACCTAGCTAGAGATTCAGAAAGTAGCCCTCCGCCACAACCAACGTCTAAAATATGAAGTCCTTCCAGTGGTAAGTAAGGAATTTTTTGTGATAACCCTGCATTAGCTAAACCGTCTGATATAAATTTTACTCTGATCGTATTGAAACTGTACAATATATTATCCTTTGCACCACCCCACCACCAATCATCACGCTTACTGGAAAGGATTTTTATCTGTGAATTATCAACCGTTGACTTTCCGTTTTGCTGATTCATTTTTTCGGTTAATCTAGAATCACGGATACAAAATACTTTATTTAGAATAGACGCAAACGTGATAAATATATTCTTAGGTTATTTACCGGCTTCGGATAATTGCGGTACCAGAGATGGATCTGCATGATACTCTGATGAATCTCATAATTTATGTGAACGAAATTACTGGATACGAATTGATATATTTCTCTGAAAACAAACGAAATGTCATACGAAGCGTTCCAATATTCAACAAATATCGTCTGCTTGTTTGTATACTCTATGATTGGTCACTGTTACACCACTTCAGGAATTACATTTTAAACGTTGTCCATCGAATTCAAGACGAATTATCCTAGAATTTCAGAAAACTCTATTAAACCCTATTAAACTATATTAACGTAACACTTACTTACGTACTTTATCTGTATTTTCCAATTAATTTAACATTTACATGAATACCTTCAATGAAGTGAATAACTTCTGTTACTGATTTTTCGCGCCTGCAATACGTGTATAAATACACAGAATTCTTCAAAAAACGATGGGGTCATTCGACCCCGCATCATTCGAATGCGGGGTCATTCGAAAACGCGGGGTCATTCGATCCCGCAAAACCGGTATTCCTAAGCACGTAGAACGAAGTTTAATGAATTGTTAGATTAAACTGTTGAACTGTAATTTTATAATTTCTATTTAAAACGAGCATGTGTATTACCACGTAGTTATTGTGCAATAGAATATTTGTTGGTGGTAAACTAAACAGAGCAAAATTAATAAAGCAATTATTAATACGAAAGTTCTTAATTTTGGGTTGTATACTTTTGGAACATCAATAAATTGAATAGTTATGCCACAGTATTTATTTTAGAAATATGATGTAAAAAGAAGGCGTAAATATATCGATCGAATATCTTTTGTACGGAAAACGTTGCTGAACAAATGCAGCTCACGTCTGGACATTATTATTCATAAAGTCGTTCTTAATATCAATATTACAAAATACAGATGTAAATGTATAAATCAATCTGAGAAGTTTACCTTAAAAATTTTGTATTAAAGTCATTACTCTCTCTCTCTCTTTCTCTCTCGCTCTCTCTCTCTCTCTCTCTCTCTCTCCCTCTCTCATGTGCGATCATTCGGAAATATTGTTTAATCTGAATAATAAGAAGAAATACTTTTAATACACTTTATAGTCAAATATTAATTTGAATTCTGTTTTAGTCAATGCATAAAATGTTGAGCAAATATATGTAACAAAATATATAAATTATTTACACACTAAGTTTCACTGTTTTACGAAATTAACAAAAGTATCTTCTTTACAAATCGGAAACAAGATTCCTCCATGAAAAATCGTCATAATTATCCCTTAAATTGATTGTATTTTCATCTTCGACTAGATCAAACAGTTTTTTAAAAACGGTGTACTGCGATACAGTACTTTTATCCGCAATTATGATCAACTTGTGCTTAGCCCTCGTTACTGCTACAGTCAATCTTCGATGATCACCTAACACTTCCAAGTCCTACGATTCGAAAGCATAAATTAAATTTATGACCTCTCAATTTATATGCACAATTTTATATTACGTAAGTAAGATA
Source organism: Xylocopa sonorina (assembly GCF_050948175.1). Classification (NCBI taxonomy): domain Eukaryota; kingdom Metazoa; phylum Arthropoda; class Insecta; order Hymenoptera; family Apidae; genus Xylocopa; species Xylocopa sonorina. The sequence goes on along the minus strand of NC_135201.1, from coordinate 11,060,474 downwards.
CCTCTTTTATTTTATCGCTACTAGTTAAACTTTTCGCGCAAGAATAAATTATTACTTCTTTATCGCGTCCTTGATACTGATCCACAGTATTTACTTCAATATCGTTGGTAACAATCGTTTTTAATAGATTCACATGAGATCTGTACGCTGCAATGACGCCAATACTCTCCTGCTTCACGCTCATCTGCATATCAAAGTATCGTTTCAAGCTCAAAATTTATTCGACTATTTAATACGAAAATGAACTGGTTAAACATCACCTTTAAAAGTGTTTTCACTAATTTCGACACTATAGCCCCTTCCCAGATATTTGAATGCATTTGGTCGCTCTCCGAGTATTTACTGCACACATCGTAACTTGCATTTAAATTACTAGTACATCCTGTATTTAATATAACCACAGATTTGCTCATATCTGATGACAATGTGTCTCGTACCCACTTCCCTTCTTTTTCTAAGATCTAAATTATAATCGTGTTAGTTTACATCATCAATGAAACGTTAATATATACATATTTAAGTAATTTAACCCACTTGGTCCACTGAAACGAACGTGGCATTTTTTATTCCTTCATTCCCTGCCTCCAACAAGTTGTTATATGTTAACTCATTAGCTAAATGCATTATTCTTTTATTCATCCTATATTGTTTCGTTAAATAAACTGTATTATTCTGATTGTCCAGTCGTGCGAACAAAGACTCGGTAGCACCTAATTTCCTATTAAGAAAAGATAATTAATTCTCTCTTTACCTAACACAATATAAATTTAATAATATATACCTCGCTACTTTGCTTTTTATAATAGGAGGTAATTGGTCAGGATCTCCTACGAGAATAAATTTATGCGCGCTATATAGCGCTCGCAACACTGTTGGCTGCATAACTTGAGTACTTTCGTCCACGACACAATAATCAAACGTACGTCTTACCAACAGTGCATGATGGGCACCGTAACACGTTACTCCAACAATATTCTGAAACATTAATTATCTTCAGCGTTATGCACAGTCAACGAACTTTTTTTAACGAACACGCGTTAAAAACGTTTAATACCTTGCTTAAGTAAACAGCTTCTAAGTCATCCGGTGTGCAGCAATGCGAAGTTACATGTCCTTCGGATTTATATTTTAAAGAAGAATGAACAGATGAGCCCAATCGCAAGAAGTCTATACCCTTGTCTAACAGTTTCAACAGAATGTTATCTACGGCACTATTCGTGTGAGCTGTGATTAAAACAGTATGTCGAGTTTCGTGTAATAATTGTATCAATGCAACCAAAGTTTGCGTTTTTCCTGTACCCGGCATGCCTTTGATTAGCATATAATCATTCGCAGACATCGCTTTCAGAACTGCTCTTTGCTGATCTTCGTTTAATTTTTTCAATATTTCAGTGCCTATTTGAACAAGAGAGTGCGGTATACCTTTATCAAATGTTGCCGGTTTTCTGATGTAAAAAGAAACAAAAAAAATAAAAAAAAATTAAAAGCTGTAAGAAATTTATAAAATGATTAATAAATTTTGCAAACCTGTCTATAATAATATCCCGCAATCTTTCGCAAATTTCATTGTCAGCCAATAAACCGCCAACATTTGCAAGATTAAAGGAAACTAAATTTGAAGATGTGTACTTATCTATATGGAACGATTCGTCTGAATTATATTTCGTAATATCCCTGATACAAAATAAAAAATTAGAATTTAACATAAAATTCGTATTTCTGTATTTACATACCTATCCAACAGAACGATAATAGAATCCTCAGTCCTTTTAACTATGAATCCTGCAGATATGTTTACTCTTACATTTGTACTAATTAAAACATATTCGTTATCAGCGAATTCCATGTATGGGATCTTGCTATGCGAAAATTGTACATTTAAATTTGCACGAACAAAAGTATGTTTGTACTTTGAATTATGTTCACTAACTTTTCCTATTACTTTTAGATTACTAATGCAAATTTTTTTCATTTCTCTGGAAGAAATAAAAAACAAGAAAAAGTAATCGAATATCACGGCATTATGTATTAAGTTGATTTGATAATACCTTTTTTCTGCAGTTAATGTCCATAGATATCTCATTATACTCTCGCTCGATTGGGCACTTTCCTCTATTTCCAATAACGAAATCCACAGCAAAACATAATCAATGTGAGTGTGTTTAAACTTTCCTAAAATCTCTTTACCAAGTTTTGTTAATGGATGCGAGTCTGACAGTTGAGTTTCATTATTTTGTAAGTACATGCAACATAAAGTGTTGTAAGTACACTTCGAACAAGCCGAATGATGGTTAATGGGTTCAGGCAATTGCATTGTTTGCCAATCTGACTTGGAAGTTGTAGTTGTTAAGTTTTCTGGAGATGTAGGTGTCAAATAATTTACCAAAGTGTTCCTTAAGAGTATCAAATCCCTTCTCTCCGAATGACTACCTTTGATCTCTGACATGTGATTGTCTCTGTAATAAAAAGCATATGATAAAATGTATTTATTAATAAAAATTCTAAATACTTTAATGAGTAGTTGAATTGCCTGAGGTACAATAGAAGACCACTGTCAGTATCTTGACCAGTGAGAGCCATCATCATGATGTATAGAATAACCTGGCCCCTGTGTTCTAGTGAAAATGAAGGTTTCCCTGTTTTAATTTCTAAAGGCATAATTTTCTTTTTCGAATGTGTTTTCACTTCTGCAGTGATATCTATTTTTCCCTTCATGCCTAATGCAGGAAGCCATACGTTCTCTTCTATATCACAAATTTGACTAATTTGGCCTTCGAAGTTATTTCGGACGTTAACTATGCTACGCTGTTTTTCACCTATCAATTTTATAGTTTTTTATTATAGGGAACAACGACAAAATGTACATTGACCTTTTTACCTCGCAGATAATGTTGAATAAATTCATATATTTTTGGTATAAATGGAAGCATCTGTTGCTTGCATGCATCAAGTGTTATTTCTGATGCATAAAGCAGACTGCTTGTTTCTTTTGATAGCAATATATCATCCATCAGGTTTTTAATATCTGTTAATTGCTGAATACCTTTAACTATTGCCTGTAATAATAAAATATGTTTCTTGAAAATGTAAAAAAGTGCTAAAAACAAAAGAAATGTAAAAATATATTTACACGTTGCATTAATTGATGGACTAAAGTTCCAATAACCATTGGGGAAGCATCTCCTGTTTGATATGGTAAACTTTCTATTTTCCTAAATTTTTCCATTAAAACAGATTTCCTACTACAGAATGTAGCTGTTGCTACTGTTGTGCCTGACATTAATAGATCTGGATTATTCACAAGATAACCATTGTTATTGTCAATTACCCATTTGCCAGAAATTTTAACAGCTTGCACTGCTACAATGTCACCATTTCGCACAATACAATTTCGCCTAAACATCAATTTAAAGTATCGCGTTAAATATGAAATTTCAATTATAATAACAAAAATATATTTCTTACCAAAATCCAGAACAAACAATGTTACTCTCTGCATCCAAATGTTTTTGTGTCACAGTCAATATCATATTACTATCTTCTATTTTCACTTCAACAATTTCGCATCTTTGTAATGTATTAAAGTTTATCTGACTATCTAGGGACCATTCGTCACCAAAACTAAAATCATTAAAATCATTTATATCAATTAATTGACATTCTTTCTCTGTATTACTATGCCTAGATTTATTTGTAGAATCTGTTCCATGTTCTTTTAATGGATGATATGTACTAAGATTACGATTCTCTTTTTGCATTGTTTCTTTTGTTTGACACGGTATATTTTTATTATTCTTCAGATCTATATTTTCTTTATACTCAGCAATTGGTATATCATCCCATTGTACATCATCCCATACAGTTGGAATTGTATTTAAGACAGACAAATTAGGATCATCCATCTGTGTACGATTTTGTTTTTGTTTATTTGGTGAATCATATAACTTATGGCTATCATCATACTTTGTACTTTTTGTCTGCAATAATTCTAGATCATCCGATGCTTTCCGCTTCTTACATCCTTCTTTAATTTTCACGCTGGTTTCATTCATCGCAGTATCTTTCGCTTCAGGAGATTTGTTAGTTTTTGTAAAATATTGCGATAGTTTTGTTTGAACTTGTTTCTCATTGTCGGATAAATTATGCTACAAAAAACAAATTACACACATGATATCTGCATACAATAATTCATTAATTATTGCATTTACTTATTATTACCTTATTACAATCAACTTTTTTCATTTTAAGTTTAGTCTTCAATAGTTGTTGCTTGAAATGTATATGTCAGAAATCGCCGATATTTCGGTGAAAAAGATAAAACCGATAAACAGAATTGTACAGCATGCAAAAGTAAAATACTAACGTATATTTTTGTAATAATTAATAACAGTAAAGTGTATATACGTATGAGTAGGCAAATTGGATCGTTATAGAATAATCTTGTAACTACGCTTGCAGTCCTTTAAAGAAAATTTCCAACGACCTCTTCGTCTTCTTTGTTCCTCAACTTCTTGCGTTTCCGTTGGGCGGGAAAATAATCCTGCGCGATTCAAGTGCGCACTGCTTCTACAAGTGCTGTAACTTAAGCAGCGAACATCGACGGCTTGTTTACCAACATCACCAGCTAGTTTCACGTTATTAATTTGGTATCTTTCTCATCTGTGCGATGAATAGAGTGATCTTTTAAATATTCCTTATATTTCATCAAGTAATATTATTCATATATGTACATTTATAAGTTTATAATACAACTATATATAATCAAATAATACTAAGCATCACGATTCGGTTGACTTCTGCAAATTACTGAGATACGTCTATCTTTTGGTATATGCTGCCCTTCAAAATATGATTTTTCATTTTTGAAAATTTCATGGTTATAATTATATCTCGCCGCTCCGCTATAAAATAAAGACAGTGAACGATCAAGCAATTTGTATTCATAAGAACAGCATTACCCTTACCTCATTATATATAAAGACCTTCTTGGCAATAAGAAGTCTTTATATAGTGCTTCATTGTTAATCATTTGTAATCTCATTACACAATCAGTTAGCAAACTTAAACCGGCAATAATTTCACCACAAAACTATAACAAAGATAACAATAGAAATTTATAGTTTACTTAAGTTCTGCTGTTTGCCATTGTTATGATCTACAAGCGAAATACATACTCTGACACTGTCAACGTGAGGTTTTATCCATCCATCTTTAGCTAAGTCCAAGACATGTATCAATGGAATTTGGGACATCCCTTTAGGAAATGCTTTCTCTCGAATTTTGTTTATTATCTTAGTGTTCTTTTCGTTCCATTTACTTCTCTCTGTCTCTCTATAACTATGTATCGCCTATAATGTTCAATTATAACAAATATAAGCAGAATATAATTGCGATAACTTCTCACGTTATACTAACATCGTCCCAGTGTGATTGTTCGTATCGAAGCTTTTGCATGTAAGGATCGATCTCTTCCATTAAGGACTTCTCTTCTTCAACTGTGACAAAATTTGGAATAATTTGCATCGTATTAACAAGCTCCACCTTCCAATTCTCCGGACTTGTGTCTATCTTGTTACGTACAATTTTCGTTTGTGTATAATATCTTAAATTGGTACAATTAATAGTTCCTTTTATGAAATGAGTAAACAAATTTACTTTAACATTCATCTTTTGCGATTCCTCTCCAATTAGGTTAGAAACAGAGAACGTAATCGATACTTATGCTGTTGAATATTATATGCGTGAAATTATTTATATATTTAAGTGCATATATCTTAAAATAAATATAACTTTCTGAGCGATTAACAATATTGGTAAAAAAATAAGTAATTATCGAACTATATTGCAAGGGGTTAGTCCCACTTGATACGGTACTGATATTCTGATTTCTTTTTAATTAAAAAACGATAGTAAAAAATAATTTGCACGTTTTATTAATGTGCAATACACAGGATGCAAAAATTATAAGTATATTATGGAAAAGGTATTTAAGGACTGGAATAATTTATTTTCGATGATATCACCATTCAACTTTAATCAAACAATGTCTGCGTATATACTTCCGTATAATTTCTTGTAATAAAACCAGATAATTTCATGATAAATTTCAAGGTTAAGAGTCTGTCTTACGGATGTTGTTATACAAGGTTGATATGAATGATTCAAATCATGGTTTCGACGGAGATTAAAGACGCATTAGCCATGACAGCCTCGATTTGCACAGTTTTGCAATTTTTAGCCGGTGTGTAAGTAAAAAATAATATGAGTCTCTGACATCGCGTTTACTTCTATTTTCAAGAAATTGCAAACATTACTTCTATACGTTTTGTTTACACAAACATAACTGTACATGCGTACACAATTGCAAGCTACCGTGTAATAATTTTAACAGAAATAAAAAATTACTTTTAATAACAATGTAAACAATGTATGATTAAGGGATCTGATCTTTTCAAGGCATTCGTTATATTTTAACAGGAAGTTTAGTGTACTATCAGAAAATTATAAAAATATGTTTTAGGTTCGTATGTAACAAGATTATTAAAAGTGGCACAACAGGAAATAATTCGGCATTGGCATTTGTAACATGTTATACATCGTAAGTGTTATACTTTCATTGCAAATATTTCCTTCCTCTTAATAATCGTTTGTTTACCCTTTGTACCTTTACGTTTTAACTTGTACATATTTCATTGTTTTATAGACAATTGTTACCTTCTTGTACGATATGTTACAGATGTCTCTTGTGGTTGAGATATGGTATGCTTATCCAAGATCAGTTTATATTGTTAGTGAACTTATTTGGAGCTATACTTCAAGCATCTTATGTTTATGTCTTCATTGTATACAGTGTACAAAAGATTAGAATTATAAGGCAAATAGTGGCGGCGACATGTTTCCTCGCTCTTGTATATTTTTATAGTTTCTATGAAGATGACAGGCTATTAGCCACAAAATATGTTGGTTTCCTTAGCTGTACATTAACAGTATTGTTCTTTGCATCTCCGTTGATGATGCTGGTAAGATTCCATGGCACTTGTTGAACCGATGGTTCAAACAAGAAAATGATTGAATAATATCTTTTCTAGGCGCATGTGGTGAGAGTTAAAAGTACAGAAAGTTTACCGTTTCCCATCATCGTGGCTTCTTTCGTAGTTTCTTGTCTGTGGTTCACATACGGTTACATCCTCGATGATCAATTCATACAAATACCAAATTTCTTTGGCTGCGCACTGTCTGCGTTTCAGCTATGTTTCTTCTTAATTTATCGCAACGACCAGTCAGATACGTCTCAATTAATATAATATCAAATTGATCGGTTATCGTGCATAAAAAAGGTTTAATACATACAATTCTTGATGTATCAACGTTTATAATTTAAAACACACGACTTTTGTGCTACTAAGAGGAAATATATTTTTTAAAACAATCAATGGACATTTAATCGAGAGAATATTTTTGAAATTGAATCATTCTCCGCCAAATATAATTCCACGATTTCCCGCAGTGTACCTCTATAGACAACGCAATTGGTACCGACAATTTCCCTAGGCGGAAAAAATAAAAATTGATGAACATTCAGATTCCCAACGATTAAAGAACATCTCCCATGTTACATTTAACATTTTGCAGGATAAATCGATCCTAAAATATTTCCTGTAAAATATACAGTCATCGACGTCATCAATTAGGTATTTCATTAATATACTTACGATTATTAACATTTATATTATTCATCCTTTTTAGTCTCCAATATTCTATTTACTTATTATTCATTACAAACGGCAAATAAAAACGAATATCTTCTTGTAGTACATCAAAACGTACCATCGAGTCGTTCATTTGAATCGCGTAGTAGTTAAAGAGATCTTCAAAGTAGCTTCAAATGAATCTCAATTAATTAAAAAAAATTAGCTCGCTGTTCGTCAAAAAATATGAGCGTTTCGTATCGTTGATTATAAAAAATCGATGAGCGTAAACATAATTTTTTTGGCGCGCGTCGTTCCACAAGCGGAAATCGAATGGAATCTACTAGAGGCTTTGGAAACTCGATGGACTTCCGGTGGAGAGGCTGGTTGGCAGTACTGGTAGCCCGACGAGAGGAGAGAAAGAGGTGTGGTGTTGCGTGACTGACTGCGAGGCCGAGCGTGTGTGTTTGTTGTGTTGTACGCGAAATTTTTATTCTCCTTTTGGGAAAGGGAAACGTTCGCTTTTTTTCCGGGAGAGAGATCGCACGTTCCGAAGGGAAAATCATGTCGTCGTACATCCAGGTTGCCGAGGACGAGGGCGACGAGCCGATTGAATTGCCGACAGAGGACGATAGCACACTTTTATTGACTACCGTTACCGCCCAGTTTCCTGGAACATGCGGCCTGAAATATCGCAATCCCGAGTCCCGGACGATGCGCGGCATACGTCTCGTTGACGGACGTCTTCATCCGCCGGAGAATGGATGGGGCAAGGCGATTTACTTTTGTGTCTTTCCAAAAGGTGCTTATTTCACTCCGAATCATGTTCTTTTCTTTCTCTGACCGTAGCCACCGCCGCCAGCTCCTCACCTCCCCCCTCTCAAAATCTACTAACGCCATGATATTAAGATCAAGTACACCACGCTTTTTCTCTATCGATTGACACCGAGACCTGTATTATTTAGAGACACGAAGTGTACATTTTCATCTGATTTTTAATGCGACTTGGAGTTTGGTTTTTTTTCTTCTTTTTCATACGTATATTTTCTAACGCAGGTTCGATATTCTATTTTTGCCGTCACCTAACGATGATGTGACGCGCGATACTTTTCATCGATTATTCGCGCTACGAACTTTATGCACCGTCGATGCTTGATCTCGAACGATCCCTATTTAATGATTTTTTTTATTACAGTCGTTTTGTACCTGCATATCTTTCCTTCTCTTTTTTTTTTTTTTTATATCGTTCATTTCGAAGTCCAGTACATGTGTTTGTGTTTATTACTCTTGTTTTGTGCTCCTCAATTTTCGAATTCACTCTCTTCCCAATCGATCGACTATTTTTTAATTTAGTGTTCATGTTTAAGAAAAGAAAAAATGGAATTTACTGTTGACAATGCATGATTTGTTTATCGATAATTTAAGATCTAGAGAAGTTTGAGAATTTATTAATGATACTTCCATAGAAATAATTTTGAGCTTAACGTAAGCACATGTTAATATTCAGTGGAATGAAATAACAGTCATGAGATCTAAATTGATCGTAAAATAAGTTTACGTAACTATATTTTTCGGTTGCAATTTTAATAATATCTATAAATGAACCATCTATTTTTAACAACTAAAATTGGTTTGCATCTATATGAGCTTGTGTTTGTACATGTATATATATATATATATGTATGTATGTATGTATGTATGTATATATATACGTACAAGACCAGCATAGATGTAAATTAGAATGTTTAATAAAAACTTAACAATATAATGTATATATTACACACATGCACACATATAAAAAGACACGTACACGATACGACACAATTTTTTTTTATTTTTTGAACGATAATCGTTTGTACTGGATTTCTCTATGTACTTCCATTTTTCTTGTTCTTTTTTTTTATTATTATTTTTATCGCAGTTACATTTGGTTTTTCTCTCTCTTACTGTAATAATATGTGCGTGTGTACATGTACGGACACACACACATACACACACATGTAGAATCTTTGTAATGAGACTTGCATTCTTTCAAACGAGGTTTCTAGTAAAATGAAAAAAAAGTTAGTAGACATGAACACTTATATCTTTTCAGAGAACAAACGTAAATCTGATGACAATTTGGAAAATTCCACAGCTAAGACTAAAAGAATGGAAACAAAGTTGCGTTGCACAGACTTGATCGTACTTGGTTTACCATGGAAAACTACCGAGCAGAACTTGCGAGAATATTTCGAAACATTCGGAGAAGTACTCATGGCACAGGTGAGTTTCACAAAATTTCTCTAACCAGAATCTTGTTTCTCTTTTTCTCCTTTTCTAAACATTTTTGTAAAATACATAGAACTAATGAAAATAAATATTCCTAAATTATATAACATTATTATTATTGAAATTCTTTTCTGTGATTCTTGCGAGAAATTTGCTGATTTACGTGCTAAAGACTTGCAGGTGTACAGGACCTTTTGTAGAGTTAAAAGTATCAATGATTGTTCAGCTGCATTATTGATATAGAGATTATTTAATTGTAATGTCTTAAATGTGTACTGACGACATTCGAAATCTTGCTACAGGTAAAAAAAGATGCAAAGTCAGGACAAAGCAAAGGGTTTGGATTTATTAGATTTGGAAGTTATGAATCTCAATTAAGATGTCTCGCTCAGCGACATATGATAGATGGGCGATGGTGTGATGTCAAGGTTCCTAATAGTAAGGTAAGAGCGTCATTATGTTCATTGACAGACATTCGTAGTTCTTTCATTTAAACATCTTCGTATAGCTCTGAAATGTTTAACTATTTAACAGTTGTTTAAGATCGAAAATACATGTATAGGATATTTGCACGTGAATCGTAGATCTGTACATTGTAAAGTTATAAAACAAACAAGACCTTAAGTAAATCTCGTGAAAATTTAACGTCTATTTGAAATAAATTCATTCGTACAAAAATTTGGAAAGCTCAATGAAATTGAATTAATTTTGTCATGAAAATTGGAGAATTTTAAACTCGAAATTAAGAAAGTAAAGAATAAAGAATAATGAAATGAATAACGAATAGCGTTAGCAAAAAAGACAATTGAAATTTCTTTTTTTCTTATCAAGTCCGATACAGATCTATGATGCGTGTAATGAAACATTAGTCGAACTATAAACGACAGCGCGAGTTATAAGAAAGTTAAGAGAATGATTAAGTAGCCAATGGCACGAACGCGGGTACAGTACATCTTGCTTTAGAAATTCCTTTTTCTATTCCGAATCATTGCACAATGACTTTGAACGTCGTCTTTTATATTTATAATGTCTCTTGAGAAAAAGGTATACTCTGTGGTATAAATAGGTGAATGTGTAGTCGATTTAAGTGGAAAATTTATAAAGGAAACGTGACAAATGTGCGTGAATGTTACATGTGTGCTGTACGATGGAAAGTGAGAGAGTTTTTACCTTTTAAGAAAGTATGCTTGCGTGATCTTGTAAATAACATTGGTATGTTTGTGTCCTCCTTAAATAGTGTGTGAAATTTTCTCGTGTATGCCATGAATGAGAGATACCACTGTCAGACATTATTTTTTTTAAAACATTTACGTGATACAAGTTGAGAAACGCATAGCCAACAATTGATTTGTGCAAAAGCTCGAAGTGACAAGCATATTAGCAACAAGCAAAGCCGTTAGTTTACGAATTCGATTCTTCAGCACGTGGTTCCCAAAGAATTTTATGTATCGTGCAATCCGTTAGCTTGCAGAAAATATTATTTGAGACGAGAGATTTAGAGTGATCGAACCTTTGCTACTCGCGTCTAAAAAGTATGTTTTATATATATATAATGGGAGTGAATTTAAAATAATAATTGGTCGAGAGCACTGGTTAAATGTATAACTTCTTTGAAGTCGATAAACATTGTAATGGGTATGGCTTGCGTGATAGTGTGTGCATACCGATGGTCCTGATCCAAATAATGCGGTGTGTCGTACCTTAGTGAGCTCTGAATTTTGCGATGAAAGGCATAACTTTCAAGTCGTTAACTGGATTTAACCGTAAAATCTTTCCATTTAATTGTTCTCGATTTAACGAACGTGTTGTAAAATGTCAGTGACAAACAGTACGAAGAAATAGAATGTATAGTCCGTAGACGAATGAAAGACGCGTGATGAAAAAAATTCGTGTTGCTCCTTTACCACAAAGATTCTCGCAGTTCTCTTCAGTTAGCGCGTGCTTACGCGTCAGGCTGGAAAACTTTATACAATTGGTATGTGGTATGAGACAGTTGAAAAGAAAAGAAAAGGAAAAGAAACCTCTTTTTTTTTTTCTTTCTTTCTTTCTTTCAAATAAACATGTATGTCCATAGTGCGACAAATGAGCGAGAGTACGTATATATGTGTGTGATTAAAAAAAAATTATAATTAGATAAAAAATTGTATGTGATTGTCGAGGGCTTGGTGTATCTGGTTGCAGAATATTGATGGCTTAATGATGGCTCGTCAGTATGATACGAGCAAACACAATGAATGCTACCGCCCTATACCGGTTCATACGCCGAGTAGTCGACGGGTACCAGTGGCGAAACCGTATATCAACTTAAATACGCCCGAAGCGGCTAATACACCTAGGTACGATTCGGAGTACGATTATAAGACAACGCACTATCCGTCGTACCCGCCCAATTATCCGTACGACGATAACAATAAGTACAAGTACGAGGGCCAGAACTATAATGCCTACGAGAAACCTAGCTACCCGTCCTACGAGGATCCTGGGTACGATACACGTAATTACATGGTCCAGCATACTACCGCGGCTCCAGCAAACCCAACCGCGTATCCGTCCGACCCGGAGTACACAAGATACACCAACTACGAGGGGCGTGCCGTGTACCCGGTTATGGAGAATCCGGAGTACACGGAGAAAGCTAGATACAATTACGGTTACGATCGAAATTATTATGAAGCGGACGGTCGTTACACGTCCGCGGATTGTAGATACACGCTGGATGTACGATATCCAGACGCTAGACACGCGGATAATCGAATACCTGCTGATAGCAGAGAGGCTGAATGTAGATACCCGGTGGACAACCGTGAAATAGACAGAAGATACGCGGTCGACGGTAGCAGGGAACCGGACGGTAGATACGTTGTGGATAACAGGGAAGTAGACGCGAGATATTCACAGGACGGGAAGGAAGTGGACGCTAGGTTTGCAGATACAGCAAGATATCCGGCTAAAGAGAACTATTACGATCGTTATTACAAGCACCGTCCATCGAGGGATCACCATGTCTCGGACACGTCAAGATACTGATGAGTCTTGTTACTATCGTTAAATACACATGTCACGGTTCAACGGGAATAAAAAGATTTTCTCGCGGTTGGACCTTGTCGAGGCTCGATCCGTCTCGCGCAAAGTACAATTCAGAGCTTTCGTCCCGTTTTACTGACAGAAACACGTGGTAGCGGTAGCCCATTAAGAAATAACGACGCTGAACAGAGACATTTCTTATTGGATGGTACCCACCATGCGTTACGTAATTAGTAGAGTAGGATGAACACTTTTAATTGTACTTTCGAGCGACAGAGAAGTTAGCAACGCGTCTTTCCTTGTAATTTCAAGTTAATAAACTCTTAATTGTTCTGATCAGAGATTCAAGAATATTATAACTTGCCATTGTGAACAGTTGCCACTGTCAATGTTTTTAGATGCACAACATGTTCTTTTAAAAGAATTATTATTCTAATGTTTCACAAGCTTCTCGAAGCTGACTGCACAATGCTTACGAAACGTTGGTGTAATTCTTTTCTAAGGACAGCTTTAACAGCGATAACTATCTTAATTCCTATGGACTTCGTATCTGTTCTTTTTCTATTTGTCACGAGTTTACGAACGATCTGTCGTACTTCTCAGCCGCTTATCCAAATGGTAATATGTAGAATACGCGGGGCTTCTCAACGAATATATGGGGTAACGATGTTACGTATCTTTGGTTGAGAGAAGCGAATTATTTGATTTTCATATGATACGATCAACTAGAAGTATAAAATGTACATATTCCCCTTGATTCGTGATTTCTGTTTTTGCAACTAGCAAAGCAAAAAAAGAAAAAAAAATAAGAAAAAAAGAGAAAAATAAAAGAAAAAATTCGTTGTCTAATAATTAGTAATAGCTTCGAAATAACTCTACATTTTATCATCAACTATTGTGCTTATTCAGTTTAAGATAATGTAATATATACATAGCATGAAATTTTACATCGAATATATACACAGAAAAAGAGGACATTGTACAGAATTTGTGCATGGATTTTAAAGAGGCCGTAGTGCTTAAGTGTTATATACATACATATATATATATATATACATACATGGAGATAAAAAAAAAGCGTAAAAGTTGATCAGGCGACATCTTTTTTCTGAGATCGATAAAACATAGACATGTGTATCAAAAAAATGGTTTTCTATAAAACTTGTCGTTAGTGCAGATCTAGCTTCTACTTTATTCTTTCTTTCTGCTGCTCTTTTTTATGGGAAACGACTGAATGTTCAACTTAGAGATTTTAACTATACGATATTTCGACCTATGAAACAACTCCGCACACGAATCTAAACCATAGATATTTTTAAAACATTTTATAAATGTGTCATAGTAATGGAAATGTGCACTGTACGCAAGTTTTACTGAGACAAAACAGAAACAAACAAAAAAAAGAAAAAAAAAAAATAGAAAGAAAACAAAAAAAAAACATACCAAAACCTGTGAAAATCTGTTGTACATGATTGATTGATTGTGCGTTTGTGCGTAGGAGGGAATGATTCAGCAAGTACCCTGCAAGGTATTCGTGGGACGCTGTACAGAAGACCTAACCGCTGATGATCTGCGCGACTATTTCTCCAAATTTGGCGAAGTGACGGACGTGTTCATCCCAAAACCTTTCCGTGCATTTTCATTTGTTACTTTCTTAGATCCCGAGGTAGCCCAGTCCCTCTGCGGTGAGGATCACATAATTAAAGGAGTATCCGTGCACGTCTCGAACGCAGCACCGAAGTCCGAGGGGAACAATAAGAATTTCAATAATCAAGTGAACTCGAACATGCGCAGAGGCGCTCCTGGCCCCGTCGAGAATAACGTTCAGGGGAACTATCAGGGTAACAGATACATGGGCCATTCAGGTAACAATATGGGCCCAAACGGTTGGAACAATCCAGGTAACCGTGGGAATCTGGACATGCCGAATCTCCAAGCGCTTGGCATCACCGGCCAGAATAACGGCGGCGGCGGCGGCGGCGGTATGTCGAATCCATTGGCGATGGGAGGATTGAATTTGTCCGCGTTACCAGTCAACCCCGCTCTGGTCGCAGCTGCGCTGAACCAAGCATCTTGGGGGCTGATCGGTAACTTGCAGAATCAGGGAAACGATCAGGGCTATTCGAACCAGCCTGGCCCACCTGGCCAGCCGCCTTCAGGCAACAATAGTATCGGTAACAGTGGAAACTCTGGCTTTCTCAGTTGGATGAATCAAGGTGGTGGTGATGGTAATACTGGAAATCCTGGAACAGGTGGTCCAGGCCCGAATAATCCGAACGCGTCCCAAGGTGCTTGGCAGAATCATCCCGGGCAGCGTGATCAGAAATCGAACACCTTTCTCAAGTACGAATAAGCTGTGCGGCGGGAGAGAGAGAGAGAGGGTCCCCAGTGTAGTCGTCGGAAAGTGGTTAATCCGTTCCTTTCATCCTGATACACATTAACAACACCAGTGGCAACGGTCTAGGCAAGTGTGTTGTAGGTACAAACTAATCTTTTTTTCCTTTTCGCTCTTTTTTTTTATTTTTATTTTTATTATTACTATTACTACTACTACTATTATTATTAATGTCATTATGTTCTTTTTTTCTGTTTTTTTTTTTTTTTTTTTTTTGTTAATTTCCATTTTTCATTCGTTAAAGAAAGAACCAAAGCCTCTGCCAAACGGAGAGGAACGGGTTCCATGATTTTCTGTTCGTTTCAACCTGGAACGAACGGAAATTGGGAGAGAAAGAGAGAGAGAGAGAGCGAGCGAGCGAGAGAGAGAGAAAGAGAGAGAGAGAGAGAGAGAAATAGGATAATTATCATTTTCCTCTTTTTTTTTTGTATTTTGTTCACTTGATCATGATTACCATATAAGATATACTGTGCTCTGTAGAGAGAAATGTACGATTGACCACCATGAAATTATTTCTTTTTGCACGTCACACGAGGAACGAACATAGTATTTCTAATATTCCTATATCTTTCACTTTCTTATCGGCTTATTCGGATACATATATCTATATATAAGCACAATTCCTCAAGTGCGTGTTTTAGAGAGGACGGATAGCTTCGATCATCTGAACCTGCATATATAACTGTGCATGATCTCATTTCAAGCGTGCGGTCTAAGCCAATTCAGAGATAATTGCTATATTGAAATGATCATGATGATAATGCTGATATGGTTATGATGATTATGATGATGATGATATATATGCATACGTATATATATAAATATATATAATATATGATGACTGTGAATGTGTCGTAGAAGAGGAAGAACGAGATTTATTGTAGCGGAGTACGTATATGTGCTTATGTTTATTTAACGTTTCGTGCCGTGTGTTTAATGTGTAACTGAGAATTAATTGAGGGGACTTGAACGCGTTAGAATGAGTCCCGTAGAGTTTCTGGAACGCGAGAGTATAAAGAGTTTTTCTTGATAGTTGAGTGTGGGATAACAATCATCGATTTGAATCTTAATTTTGATCTTTTCGCTTCTCACTGTATTGGTGGGGGGGGGGGGGGGGGGGGGGGCTAATGCCATCTCTAAATTAATTTTAATCGAATCATTAAGAATCATAAACCTATTTGAATTTTTACAACTGTTATCTAATCAAAACAGAATATCTGCGGCCATGAGATTAAAGCAGAATGATCGATAAGAAGATTTCAAGGGAAATGACTAGCATAAACGTTATTGTTTTTCCGTAGTTTTTTTTGTCTATTGAAATTATTGCATAATATGTTTCTTATTAGGGAGACTATCTTAGATTTTCGTTCTAAAACAACGGGAAGATTCAGAGAGACAAATGGAAACTGTAACATTGGAAATTACTTCCAATCACGTTTCAGTGCATTTATTTTGCGTTTCTTTGAACGAAATTTCACTCTTGTTTTCTGTTTCTTTTTCTTTTTCTTTCGTTTTCATTCTTGTAATCTCCATTACAAGGTAACTATGAATATTTATACATATGCGTATATACAGAGTGCTCTGCAATTTCTCGTACAAGCGTTGCCAGTATGTTTTGTACGTGAAAAGGTATCCTGCAAAGTTTGTACGAGAAAATGTTGACCACTTCGCATTCAATATATATATATCCTCCATCTATGCTATATTTACTTCTTAATCGACAAGTTGAAATTTCAGAGGCCCATTCCTTCGTTCAGCGAACAATGCAACGTAGTTTGCGACAAATGTAACGTACGTTTATCCGTTTTTTTTTTCTTTTTTTTTCGTGTGTGAAGAACCAGGAATGTATGGAAGAGGATAAGTGTGAAAAATCGCATATGCATACAGATTGATCGCAGCTACCCGAGTTAAAGAAAAATTTACCATTCACCCTTCGAACGTGTTTCGCCTTAAAAAGCGGAGAGAGAGGAGAAAAGCGAAGAAAAAAAGAAAACGTTTCTAGCGCGTGCATACGAACGATTTATGTGAGAAATGTGTTTTACGTATTGGGTATGATAGGTGCGTAAAGAAAAAAAAAAAAAGAAAAACGAAGAAAACAAATTTCATTGATTGATTGCGTGTGAAAGATAGCGTTTGTAATCTTTTCGAGTTCTCGTTTCTTCCTTTACGAGTTCACTTTAGAGACTCTTGAAGTGTCGCAAGTTTTTAGTACACTTTTACGAACGAAATAGGGTACCGCTTGAAACGACGAGTAGGTTTAAGAATTGCGAGTCGATTTGTTTCTTTTCCAAAGATCACTGAACAGAAAAGAGAGAGAGAGAGAGAAATAATTAAAGGAAAAAAACAAAGATTTCATTCACGTTGCACGAATTGTAGTCAATAAACTCTTGCTATAGATGAATTTTTAAAGAAAACGAACACAAAAGTAATTGCAGCATTGAAATTGATGTAGGTGAATTAAATCGAGATTCACCAATTACGACTTATTCATCATTAAAGGAATAAAAATTGATTCTTATACGAGAGATACACTCGCGCCGTTGTACCTTCTGTACGTTTACATTGATCGTAGATGATTCTTTTCCTTTGACGTGTATACAATTTTATCAATTTATTATTAGTCTGTAGCGTGAGTTCTGATGTGTTACACTATGCTTACTCGAGACTGTATAACGAAAAGAATCTTCTCAAAATGTTCAACCAAACGCTTTGAACGTGCACCCCTAATTGTAAGATCAAACGAATGTCACGCGAACGTAAATCCCTATACAGTTTACGAGTTAGAGCTTTCGAAAATCTACTGAAAGCAAGAATGGTTCGTCCGTGTGTTTGTAAGAATTTAATAATTGTGTAGTTTCATTTATTGTTTTTTAGAAGGCTCTAATTTCGCCTCGAGAAGTACGCGGGCTTCGAATCGCGTGACATTTGGATCGTGACCTCGCAGGCCTTGAAAAAGTCTCACGTCAGCTGTGTAATTTATGTATTTGCTCGTATATATTACAACGTTAAGGTACATGATAAAATTATCGTTGTCAAGTGTGAAACGAATGTTTCTCTAAGTGAATATCGCATACCAATGGATACAACGTTAGAAATGAATGTGCAGCTCGATATAGATACAGGCAGAGGTATTTGCCTTGTATCTGTGAGGCTCGTGCGGTCACGATTTTAGCAGTACTTACGATTAGCAATGCCCGTCGGTTAAGATTTGGTCAAATATTTGAGAAGCTGTTGGATTTCCATTGCGCTTCCTAGAAGCGCGTAGAAAAAGGAACAAAAAGAAAAGAAGAAAAGAGCAATTCCTTCTGTACGTTCAAAAGATCGTTGTTCCTCTTTTTTTTTTCACGCTTTCGTTTAAACGAATTAAGGAGATTGTTATTATTATTAATTGTCGATTAGATTGGATTGTTTTACCTCACGTGTCTCTCTGTGTGTATGTGTGTGTATGGCGGTCGAATGTATTTGTTAATGGTCGTCTCAGAACTACAGGCATGAAAGATTTAATCGAGGATCGATTTTTGCTGTCTTACGATGACTAGCATTTGCGATATAAAAAAGAAAAAAAAAAAAGATATGGCAAAAATTAACCACGTGTTGATAATGTTGAGTGAATAGATATTAATAATTATGAGGCGAGCGGTAATTAGTTGCGGAAAATAAAGGAAGAAAGTAACAATGATATTTTATGGATGGGACACAGTCGTTTATTGAATGCCTGAATATATACTATATAGATAAACATATATATAGATATATATATTATACATATATAGATATATATATCTTTATTGAAATCCAGAATGTTTATACATAATGTAAAGAGAAAACATTAATGGAAAAGTGCGTTGAAGTTTATTTATTGACGTCCTGCTGTAAATGATAACCGAATATACAAAGACTGTAGTTTAAGACAACTTTTAACAGACATTAGAACCGTTTCTAGCTCATTACTAATAGCCGGCCGATCTATTTCAAATCGTTCGCTTATCACCACGAGAATATCGGTTAAATATTCCTTTCTGATAGTTTGACATCAAACAAATTGTTCAGCGGCAATCGATGCACATAATTGCCTCGTAAGTGAGTGAGTGTAATTGCTCTAATAGCGTGGCCATTGTAAAAGTGATTCTTCATCGTGTATACATATATTTATGAATCGGTTGGATCCAACTGTTGCTCAAAAGATGCCTTGGCGAAACGATTTGGAAATGATCTACGACAAAGTGTGTAAATAATACGTAAGGAGCATTAATGTCGTTCGTGAACGTTTACAGAGTTTTGTTTGTAGACAGTTCTCCCTATTGTAAATTAATAATCGAGATTGTGTATTATTATTATTTTTTTTTTTTCTTCTCAAACGAGGATACTGAGAGTGATGACGACCACGTGCAACATCAAAACGTTTTGTCATGTGAGAATGTTGTTTTGATAGGTGGCAGAGATTGATTCTTATTACAATAAGTTCATTACAGGATGATTAAAAACTGATACACTGGCAGTAGTTTATTTATATACATTCTTCAAACTCCTTCGCTGGACCATTTGTTAAATACCTGTTTCTGCGTTCGATCAATATCGAGCAATTCTAAAAGAGAGAAGGGCTGTAACACGATTGGTCAAATATATTTCTGTATTCCGTTTGAAATAATGTGATTGTATGAAGGTATGCGTGAGATTGCTCGAACGAAGAACTGCTTACTAATTTTACCCCAATTTTTTCAAGCCGCCAAACATTTTTTGTTGAGAAATTGTAAGTTCTATCATCTAGAATCAACAAACTTTACGTTAAACCAGAGAAACTTTTTTTTATGCGTTCGACGATTATATATTCACACACGAATTTATTTCAGGCCTGCGATATTTTCTATATTTGAGTGCTAATGTGTATACTATTACCTGTTACACGAGAATGGTCCACTCGCGAGAATGGAACCCGCACAGGTGTAAACGCATATTTTTCTAGCAGATCTCTCGGCCTTAATTCAGAATAACAAGATCCGAGGAGCTGTATGCGATGCGTTACCCAAGTTTATCGTATCTCTGGACAATTTTCGACGTTTCAAGATCAAGATAAGCGAAAGAGCATATTTGAAAGCTAAATTTATATCCCATCATATTGTACATACAGATATTGTAATCTTCTAGCCGTGAGATGTATCAGAAAACTTTCATGTTCCCATAAATGTGTAAAGTTGGAATGTTCTTCCAATTGGAATCAAAGTTTGTTCAGAGAAAAACGCGTCGCTGATGAAACGGTTGATGCTGATCGATGAAACAGTGGAGGAACATTCCAGTGTGGGAAGAGAAGACGATCGAAACGTTGAAAAGCGTAGGAAGAGATAGGAAAGCTTAGTGTGCAGCATCACACCGTACCGACAAGAACGAATACTCAACTACGTGGATCATGTTTGTACACATGTTTATATAAACTTAATTCCACATGTCACTACTTTGTCAGAGCACAAGAAGGAGAGAAGAGAATGAGTGAGTGGTTCCATCGCACGGAATCGCAACGAGTGGAAGCATTTTGTGAGTTAACAGGTTACCGTCCAAAAGATGAATGAACTTGAGGATGATGATGGTGATGATGGTGATGATGATGATGATGATGGTGATGATGATGGTGATGATGATTATGATGATGATGATGATGATGATGATGATGATGATGATGATGATGGTAGGTGGTGGAGGTGATAGTGGTGATTATTTGATGATAGTGATGAGGATGTTGATGATAATGGTGATGAGGTTGAGGATGAGGATGAGGATGAGGATGAGGATGAATATGAATATGATGAGGATGAGGATGATGATGATGATGACTGGAAAGTAGACGACAGGCTAAACTTCGAAACAGGTGACTACGAATTGAAATTTATTTTTTATATATAGTGCCAATTTTCGGCGTTGTCGCAAATTAAACGTGTTCACGCAAGATTTTCTTGATGCAAACGACGCTTCTCATTTTACTATAATATCCCGCTATACCGTTTTCGTCATGGGTGTCGACCATGTTGCCTAATTTCTTGTTTATTACAGTCCTAACGTTTGATGATCATAGTAAATAAAAATAAAAAACGACAAGACAAATTAATTATTCATCTGCTTGTCCGCATTTCTTAATTTGTATTTAGGAATTACTCTTGTGGTTATTCACTGGTAAGAGTGTCCCTTTTGTAATTCCTTGGACTGAAATATTTGATTTCCCATGATTGCACGTATCACAAGTTGATTAGCAAGTTAGAAAAAAACGGAAATGCGTCAATTCAAATATGTATCTGCATAAAGATGACTAAATACAATACTAATCAACTAAATTAATACAAACTAATCCTCTACAATTAAAAAATATTGCAGTTATACATTAATTACTATTTATACTTTTTTTTTTAACAGTTCAGATGAATCGATACGTAAAAATCCAAAAAACTTGAATTGATATGTTACATATGGACAAGTGAGAGAAAAGACAGGGAAAGATACCATGTCAGTTTCATAAATATTGACAAGATGCAGAGTGGACTCCTAAATGAAATTTGTTTCTATACAAACTTCATTTTTATCGTAAGCAGCGGCTTCAATTAACACTTTACAATGACATGCTTTTGCTGATAATTTTAATATTGTACTATTTCTATTTGTAGATGTTGCCTGCCGTGGAACCTGGCTGATTGTTGAGTGTCCAACCGATACCATCAAGGACTATAAGAAATAATTCAGAAACATACCTTTGATTGCTGCTCCTCTGATAATTATATTGAAATTTACAAAATAAAAGGATACGAAGGTTTTATTTTCTGATAATACTGACGATTGTATTTATGGCATTTAAATACATACATTTGTACCAACTTATTTGTATGCAAAAAGAAATCAAATGTTAAAAAAAATGGAAATTACTAAAACAATATTTAGAAAATAATTAGAACTAAAAATAATGATTATATAAGGAATACTTAGAATATAGTATATTTTTATTTAAATATTCTCTGTTAACATTAATTTACAAATTTATGCTGTACACAAATGTTTAATAGCCTATACATCCAACATATTTCCTTCATTATAATATACAAATATTAAATCGGTGAACTATCGGCTCTTTTACAAGTATAAATACTAATTACAAAAGTTCATGCACATATTTTAATCCATTTTTATCGTTAACTTATTAATATTCAATAGGAGCATTGACATACATTTAAATACCAAAAATACTACGAATATGAGTATATCGGTCATCATTAAGACACAAAAGAAACTCAACAATCTATCTAAACCTCTACAATGCTAACAACAATTCTTATTCGCAGAAAAAGAAACAAAGTACATTTAACAAGGCACTGTGCATAGAAAATTTAATTGCAACATTATACTATACACTGAATGAATATGTTAATTCAACAGGTATTCCAATAACATTCTAATATCATTTCTTGTAAAGTATAAAATAATTCTCGAAAATGTAAAACATTTCGAATCGCTCATTATTGGAGCCGTCGTCAATTACATACAGTTGACCTTTTAAGAAAACAGTGACATTTTTAGACACGTGGTGTGCATGTCGCATTATTTTTCAATATGATAAACACTGATTGTCTACCAACGTATCGGTTATGTAAAAAAAAATAAAAGTACCAAGTTCGCGTACTTTGAACATTTACCGTTGAAGAGGGTAAACCCATAAATACAACTGCAAAGGTAGGACTTATGTAAAATCGCCGAATGAGAGAGCCGGTTTGTAGTAAATCGAATGGAAATTTTGCTAATTTATCGATGAGTATAGCTGATTCATCAAACGCCCGCCCCACCACCTGTTCACCTTAATGTCTATCTAAAGTAGAGGCAGAAGAGTCGTGACCGTCGCGGAGCCCAGTGATATTGGACTTAATCTTTTCGTGATCGAAAGAATGGCGCCAGCGTTGAGCAAATTCGCGACAAGACGCACGGTGGTTGGTGCTTGTGCGTTAACCGCGTTGTTATGGATGTTAAAAAGAAGAAAACGGAAACAGGTCACGAAGCACAGGTAAAAAAGTTTTTACGCGCAATCGTTTCAGCTGTCGTTTCAATATACATATACGTATACATATATATATCGTGTGTTTACTTTATTTAGCAGAAATGCCTGGCCCGTTAATGATATTCAGTATGTGATCAAAGAGGTAAGAAAAAGAGAAGTTTGCTTTACTTTTCTATGGTTGTGAAATTGTGAACCTTGCTGAAATCTGTCTATCTCGCTTACACCACTATAACCGCTTGACTTTTGATTCCTCTAGGAGAAGCCAAAAACGCCTAAGGCTTATGTCAACGCGAGGTTCTTTAAGCAACTATGGCGATTGCTCAAAGTTGGTATACCGTCGTTGATGTCCGCGGAATTTGGCTTTATCCTGCTTATTGCCGTCTCGCTTGTCGCGAGATCCCTCTGCGACATTTGGATGATAAATATAAGCACTCTGGTTGAACAGTACGTAAGAAGAGAAATTTTTGCTTCACCGATCTTATATTTTCATGTTACTAGTTCTGATATGTCAACTTGAAACTTAGTAAATTTCATTTCGCATTTTTAGGTCGATTGTCAGTATGGATACAGTTTTATTTAAATCCCGCTTGCTTAAATTTATGGCTATGCTACCAGTAGTAAGTGAACAGAACTGATATATTAAATTAGTGCAAAAGTGCTGTTTAGTGTTTCGCATTGTAGAAGAGTAAGTTTATTCTTACATGCATTTTACAATAGCATAATCTTGCGATAGAATTTTGGAGTTATAGAGAGATATCGTACGTTACTGATAGACACATAATTGATAACAAAATGTATTTCAATATTCCTACCATCTAAAACTGGCAGAACGTTTGCACTTAGATAAAAAAGAAATCTATATTTAAATACTCTTATCAAAGAGTACTTTCTGTAGATTAATAACGAAATTTGTTTGCTCCGACTGTTAAACAACATTATTCTCTTATTAACTGGAAAAAGTAATTGATGCAATCACTTATAATTATATTTATTTAGATATCTGTGGTGAACAATGTGTTAAAGTACGCTATATATGAAGTGAAGCTGAGATTACGTACAAATATTACACGAGATTTAATGGATCAGTACCTTAAGTAAGTCATAGTTCTTATTCTGCTCACCAATTATTGGATTAAATAATCAAATAGATTAAAACGATCTAATTTAACGTGTAATGTAACCGATCATCTTTGCAGGGGTTTCACTTATTATAAAATGAGCAATTTAGATAGCCGTATAGCGAATCCAGATCAACTTTTAACCACCGACGTCGACAAATTTTGTGAAAGTTGCACAGATCTGTATAGTAACATTACGAAACCAATACTGGATATTGTTATTTATGTTTACAGGCTCACAACTAATCTTAGTAGTAAAGTAAGTGGGATATTTTATTACAAATTCTGTTATAGTATATTTATGGTAATGTGTACTGGTATTTGCAGACGCCGTTGCTTATGCTCTCTTACCTCGTCCTTGCCGGTGGAATTATAACTCATCTTCGGAAACCAATCGGTGCTATGACCGTGAAAGAGCAACGTCTCGAGGGCGAATTCCGTCATATTAATTCACGGTTGATCACCAATTCCGAAGAAATCGCATTCTACCAAGGAAACAACAGAGAGAAATTAACTTTACTAGCTAGTTTCCATAAACTTGTAAGTTACTACCAAATATATATATATATTTTTTTTTCAACATTACACGCAAAATATTAGCTTGTACTGTAAACAATATTTCTTCACAGGTGACACATCTACGCAAATGTTTAGAGTTCCGAACTCTGATAGGAATAGTAGATAACTACATCGGCAAATGTAAGATATCAGATATCAATATAATTTGTTAATAACGAACGTACTCTTTAATGTTTTATCTTCGATACAGATGTAGCGACCATAATCGGTTTCTACTCGGTGAGTATACCATTCTTCCAGAAGGATCACCCTATCCTCTCCGGGAGTACCAATCATCGATACAAGAGTTATTACACGTACGGTCGTATGTTAGTGAAACTGGCGGAGGCTATTGGCAGATTGATCTTAGCCGGTAGAGAAATGACACGATTGGCAGGCTTCACTGCCAGAGTCATGGAGCTAAAGGTCGTCCTGGACGACTTGAATGCTGGAAAGTACCAAAGAACCATGATATCCGACTTCAAGGACGAGCCAATAGGAAGTCCCGGCGAAGGAAAAATAGTGAATAAAGATAACATTATAAAATTCGATCGCGTACCTCTGATAACACCCAACGGAGATATTCTTATCAGAGAATTATCATTCGAAGTTAAATCAGGCATGAACGTATTGGTTTGCGGGCCAAATGGTTGCGGAAAGAGTTCTCTGTTTAGAATTCTCGGAGAAGTAAGTTGTTATTGCTTAATTGTGTTCTAAATCTATTTGCAAGTCGGATAACGACAAATTTTTTAAACAGTTATGGCCAGTATGGAGCGGCACAGTTACCAAACCTCCACGAGGAAAGCTGTTTTATATTCCTCAACGCCCTTATATGACTTTGGGTACCTTGAGGGATCAGATAATTTATCCTCATACAAAGGCGGAAATGATGAGACGCGGACAGATGACGGACGATGATTTAGAAAAGTTGTTAGATTTAGTTCAATTAGGTCATTTATTAGAAAGGGATAAGGTATCTAATAGCGAGGGAAGTTCGAAAGTTCAAAATTGGGACGTTGTCAACGACTGGATGGACGTTCTGTCCGGTGGTGAAAAGCAGCGTATCGCGGTACGATTCTTTTTCTTCCCATGGAATATAGAACACGAACACGATACGTTCTATACTTAACATTAATTACGATAATTTTTATAGATGGCCAGACTTTTCTATCACAAACCACAGTTCGCAATTTTGGATGAGTGCACAAGTGCAGTTAGCGTCGACGTTGAAGATTCGATGTATTCATATTGTAGACAAGCAAATATTACGTTATTCACAGTATCGCATCGACGCTCCCTTTGGAAGCATCACGAGGTTAGGAGATTGTTCGTTTAAAAAATGTTTCTCTTATTATCCGATTTATATTTATACATTTATATTTTCAGTATTACTTACAAATGGATGGTCGAGGAAACTACGACTTCAAGCTGATCGAGCCAGATACGGAAGAATTCGGATCGTGAATTTTCGTATCCTTTGCATTTGATAATACTTGCCGCAATGCAAGGGATAGGAATGTTATGTTCGATTGATTTCGAATAATTTAATTGCACGTCTGCAGTGTACAGCACCTGTGTATATGATGTATGCGTATCTCTGTGTTAAAATCGCATAGATTTACGAATATTGTATTACCACATATATTGTATATTTTTATATATACTGTATTTTTATATACCGTATATTTTTATATCGTTGTCTTTTACATCAAAAAAGAAGAAAAAGAGAAACAAAACGAAAGACAGTAATGTGAAAGAATGGTAGTGTACACTGCATTATGTAGGCCTTAATTACTATTGACTCGTTAAAAACAAAGAAAACGAAAAATGATGTGTAATTTAAATGTTATTTGTCTTGGTACATGTTCTTCCAATATCGTCGAAGAAACTAACAGGAATTATGGGGACATAGTTTTCTCGACGCAAGAATTAAGCTGTCGGTTGAAGCAACGTATTTTTGATACTTAAATAGATTTTTTTCAGGATCACATTACATAACACCGCTAAAAGTTAGAACGTATCACATAAATTGCATCACAAAGATTCAAATATTAATTGATATTTATGTACGCTTGTACATGAACGAAGCTATAGTTCAAATTATTTTGTATTCTAACGATTAATAAGACTAATAATTGTGATTTGTTATGTGTAGATCACATTGAATAAGCATTGCCAGAGCGTATATCGGATTGCTGGACAATAAGAATATATAAAAAGAGAAAAGTCGATGATGAGAAAATGGTATTGCCAGATCCTCTGTACATCCCAAAAGTATTCGTATGATAAAAAAAGAAAGAGAAAGGAAATATCTTGGCGAGTACACCGCAATTTACATCGGTTCACTTTCGCTCGACTCGGCGTTTTAAATTTCTCGCGCCTCGCTCTGCGACACATGGCGTCCGCCCTATAGCTGGCAGTCGCCATGTTCGTTGACCGTTGATCGGTCGGAGAAGCTCGGCCGGGTTTAGGAAGCTAGCAAAAGTCCGGGCTTGCTGGGTATTCAGTTGGCAGTCGCTAGTCGCGGGGTTTGTGCGGTCCAGGGCTCGTTCAAGGAGGCGCGTGTGTTCGTGAGGGAGATAAGAATAAAGCGCGGACCACGTATATCTATAGGGTCACAATAAAAACGGACGAAAGAAAGGGATCCGATCGTGTACGTGTCGAACAGTGTCGAAATAGAAGTGGTAATGGTCTAAGAAGAGCGTAAAAGGTAATCCGTATCTCGAGTATATACCCGCGAGATCGATCAGAAAACGGATAGTGGGTCGTATACGTGGTTCAAGGGTCCGGTAAATTCTCTCCTTTCTTTTCTGATCGGCCGAATTCGTCTCCGCCTTTCTCTCTATCTTCGTCCCTCCCTCTCTTTCTCCGCCTATCACCGCCTATCTTTTGACCGCGGCGTTCGTCCCTGTTTTCTCGGTCGCTCTTTGGTATCGTTGTCTCCGCCGAGTTGTTCCTCGTGGCGTGCGCGTTCCCGAAGGCACCCGTGGGCCGGACCTTCTGCGACACTGTGGTTGTCGCGCGACGCGGACGAGTGCATCTCGGCCTCTAGGTAGGACGCCTGGAACACAGGTGCAGGTGCGGGTGCGTGTAATCCACATAGCCGTGTACGAGACGCGGGGACGTGGGTCGGGACGAAGTAGGTGCGCGCAGTCGTCGGCGACACGGTCCCGCTGGTGCTTGTAGTGTCGTGGCAGAATGGACGGTAGTATGGGTCCGCCGTCGGATGTGACGGCAATGGGCAGTGAGAACGACGAGGGATCGAAGGCACAGCGAGACACCGGCGACAATACCAGCAGCTCTGGCCCGTCAACCGGCCCGGTCGCTTCCACGTATTCCACGATGCAACCGAACCAGCCAGCGGAATATTGCGGTCAGGACTCGATAAGGGCCAGCTCCGTCTCACCGCTCCCTACCACGACGGCCGCCTCCTCCTCGTTGTCGTCGTCGTCCACCTCCTTAACGCCGCCGCCGCCACCGCAACCGGGGTGTGGCTGCGTCGCCACCGGTGTCCTCGAGCCGGACGAAATTACCATCAACATCACGCCGACCACCGGTGGACAATTTGACCTTGCCGTCGATCGCACGGACACCGTCGAGAACCTGAAGAAGATCATCTCGAAGAGGCTGAAGGTCGCCAAGGAGCGCATTTGTTTACTACATCGCGAGAGGTTGGTAGATGTATTATTAATTCGAAACAGCGTTGTCTATACGCGGAACGGGAATTACCGTTTGCTTGCGGTCCTCTCTCGTGGCGTAAACATTATCCTGATATTACAGTTTCCGTGTCAGAGAATTCCTTCGACGTTGATAAGCTCGAATCGGACAACTCTTCCAACGGAGATTACAGCGTGGATAGTCTGCTGATTTGGAAAAAATATTGCGATTACAATGGGAGAATAGAGAGGGCGGAAGCGTGTTCGAGTCATATGTTTTTAATTTACCGATAAGTCGATAACGTGTCGCGTGGTTGCGATCGATTTCGGCCGGATTTTCTCGCGGACCGGTCACGAAGGAGGAATTAGGCGTAGACCCTTGCCCCCTCCGTGCCTTATCTTCGTTAAAAAAGAAGGGAAAAAGGAGAGAGAAAAAAACTGGTAGGTGAACGTGCATGTGTATGTGTGTGTGTGGTTGGTATCGTGTCTGCGTGTACGACGTACATGGAAAGGCGCAAGGAAGAGGGAAAACCGTATCAACGCAATGAAAGAAAAAGAGAGAGTAGGCATAATATTCGTAGGCGTCGTGGGGGCCGCCGCACGGACTGATCCTCCTCCGTACGAGCACGCGAGAGAAACATGGTGGAGAGGAAGGTTGGCATACTATAGACTCCCGGGAGTAGGAGGAGGTGGAGGTGGTGTAGTAGGTAGAATATCTCGGGAATCGCGTTTTCGTAAAGTGGAACGGTGACAGCCATGTGCAGTGAGAGGTAGAAGAAGAAAGAGAAACAGTTGGACGGAAAGGACGACGGCGGCGGCTGGCTATTCCCGTACGCAATACATCGTTGGAATTTTCTCTGTTTCTCTTTGTATCCTTCTTTCTCCGGTCTCTCCTCCGCGCCCTATCTTTCGCCCTCTCGTATCCGGGCGCAGGTAATGGATATTCGATTCTTCTATTGCGATTCTTTCAACAATCCTTATCGAATGAATATCGTCGAGTAGAATGCTGGTTTCAAATTTACCGATCCGTTATGGCATTCGTGAATCGTGAGTGGCATTTTGAAATTCCAAATCTCAAAGTACAAGGTGTGTAGGTGGTACGTGCAGCAGCGCGACGGTTCCAGCAGAAATTCTCCAGGTTTCTATGCAAAGTTTCCATCTTGTGGAACGCGTGCCCATCGCTACTTGTTCCCTCATGCCTGCCGGGCCAGTTTCACAGGCACAGGTAGCACACGCCGGTTCTTCCTCGCTGCGTATTTTAATGCGTGTGCGAGCTTGCCTCTCCCATCGTGTCGGTGTGAACGCGACACGTGCACATGGTCAGTCGTTGGTTCGTTCGTTCGTGTTACGTCCTGTTTGTCTCTTTCTCTGTTTCGTTTCACAGCTCCTTGGAGACGCATGCGTATCGTATTAAACGCACAACTATGGACCTTCGTCTAATTTGCTTATAGTGGCGTTACCTTTCTTTCTGCGAGACTGTCAAATTGTTCGTCGATACTCTGCTACGTTTCATTTGTCAGTATCGCTTCATCGAGCTGGATGATCGTTGTTAACTGGCTTTATACTATTACTTTGTACCACGTGGATCGTCCAAGGCCCATAATCTACATTAGAAATAAAATCACTTTAATTGCAGTTGCTCGTTTTTAAATTTGTTTTAGGAGGCGGTTATTATCGTAAGCTTTTTGTGCGAAGAAGGTTGCGTCTGCTTCTGGTCAGATGCGACTTGGGTCACGTAAAAAGCGAGTCTCAAGGTGCAATGCAACCTTACCTTAACTGTTTTGTGCCACTATTAAGCGTGTGTCATCGGGAGTTGCATACCTGTTAGTCATCCTCGTTGCTCGTACAAGGATAGAACTTTTCTGTTCAATTACTTTTATCATTAAGAACCACTTATTTAAGAATCTTCCACTGATACAGCTAAAAACCAGTATTTGCATTTGATGTATGACATGTTTTTATAGTCACATAGTAAAATAAGTTTTTCTCTCACACGTAAAGAGAAAGAGAGAGAGAGTACATCAGCAGTGCTGGAAAGTTACACATTAATTTTATGATCTCCGGGTAATCAAACAAAGAACAATATTTGTTTCATTGTTATCAACAAGAATGTTCTTTCATTCTCTTACCTTATACATATGTAAGATTTAAATGTATGCATGCAATGTATTCTTAGCATCATTGATACAGCGCGCGCTTTTTTCTTTCTCATTCATGTCGGTCCGAGCCTATAGGAAGTATACCACTCTGTGATTCGATTTTCCACTGCTGTATCCCTATGGCTCACCATAGCGAGAATGTTCTGTGTAATACATCTTGCGAAATGGTATTCACTCATCCGTTGTCAAATAGTCAATGTTTTTTATCGCTCTGAAACCGATAACCTTCTCAGAAGGCGAGTGTAAATCTATCACTGCTGCGCGCATTGTTCGATACAAGTCATCCACTTGGACGTTTCGTTGATCAGATGGATTCTAATTGAAAAAAACATTCATAAGTAGTTCTTACCAAGGTGTAAACAATGTAGATTGTTTTTTTTATCATTGTTACCTTGAGACGCGTTTGGAAAAGGTGAGAGACAGGCTGCGAGAGGACACAAAGATCAAACACAGGATCCCAGTATCTTCACCAAAAACCGTTAAGCCCATCGCAGTCCGGGCGAGCGGCGCCAGGATCCGCCACCCTCGTACTTCCGTTTCCAATACTGATCAATCGGTAGATGTCTCTGTTCGAAATCAATTTATCAACGGGAAATTCGATTCTACGTAGAAAAGCGTTGCTCCACGAAGGTAAAACTGATTACGAGTCAGCTTAAATCGTATTCTCGTGCCTGTACAGTTTGCACAGTGATTTCTTCGTAAAGGTATAAGCTGCGAAAATAACCACTTGACAATTTCGTGGAACGTATATATGCATTTGCTGAATCAAAATCGATTATACGAACGCTGACGAAGAATGTCGGTATTTTCGCAATCAGTTCAGCAGCGACTAGTCAATACTTTCGAATGGTACGCACACTCTGACAATACACTATATCGATGACAAGAAGAAATTGTCGCTTGTGAAACGTGTCGCGTGATAAATTTACTTTGCTCTTATCGGAAGAAGCTTCGCTAATAAATTTCAATCGGGCGTTACCCCGTGTTGTATAATCCCCGGTGTCGCAGTTACGGGTATAACAATGGCGTAACGTCAAACAGGTCATCGCTGTTGGCTAAGCTCTAACGAATTGTCCAGATTTAACTTATTTTTTTCTCTCTCTGAAAAGAACGATCGATTAAAATACTGAGTAATTTAAATTCAATGTTAAAGGTCAACGGCGTCGTCGATGTCTATGGATCTCTGACGAGTGGTCGCATGTTCTAATAAATGGATAAGGAAACGTGGGAGGAATAATGATGGATAGATGCGAGAGAATCGTCTTAACTCCTTCCTGTTACTAATAGAGGCTACTTTTAATTTACGAAGAGGTTCGAATCCGTTTTTAATTAAGAACGATGTGGCCGTAGGAAGTTGCACAATGGAGACTTCCGCGACATTCCCAGTTGATGTCAATTCCTCGTACGACTATTTGCGTCTCCTCTGGTTGTCTCTGCTGTTGCGATAATACGGCTTATCGAACTGCCTAATCTCTCTCGGATCGTATCGTTATCAACATTTTTTTTCTCCCCCTAGCATGTCGATACGATGATTAACACTAATGTCGTCGAGGTTTTTTAACCACTGACGTTGTCGTTTACGTAATCAGCCAGCGTGTCACTATTTCCATGCGTATCGTCATAATCGATCGTTTGTACAATTGCAAATTTTGTCATGAAGATGATTGTGTATCTTTGAAGACGGATTTCCACGGACGGTAGCTCGACCGTGGACAAATCATTATCCAAAGAGACCACCCGTGGATGAAGTGACAATCGTGTTTCACGCGATAAGTGGTAACGCCTCGGTCATGCCAGACTCGTACGCAATTATCAGGGAGACACGTCATAGATCGCAATGCCCGCGCGCGTTGGCGCGTTTCACAATTTTTCTGCTTCCTCGCTTGGTCGAACGAAGGTTAACTGACATCCCGAAATTTTTGTTTCAGACAATTATGCGAGGGAACGCTCGAGGAAAATCGTTTACAAGATGGCAGTCGGCTCACGTTACTGCCAAGCGTAGAAACCGGCCTATTGGTAAGTGAATTGCATGTTTCTCATTCGTTTTGCGTTAAATGCCTGATCCAATCGTTCCAGTTACGATCCGATAACTTATCATTTTTAGGCAGAGCTTTTATTTCTTTCGTTTCTTTTTAATATGTTTGGACATGATCAGGACTTAAATTGGTTACAAGGTATGATCAATTGGTAATAGCCTAGCCTGGAAATAATATCGATGGAAGTACTTTGAAATGTGCCTTCGACGGATGTTCGTACATATAGTTTGGATTTCTTAGGATTCCTGCTCGACGAAGTGTTCATTGTTTCCTGTTCTGCGTCTGATCTGTGGAAGAAGGAGTTCTCGTTGAAAAACGGAAAACTTGCACAGAATTGCAATCCTGGCGAACGCCGTTAACTCTGCTCGCGTATCATCGGGTCACTTGGTTTCTCGGTCACAGTATCGTCAGCGTCTTATTTCCCGGTGGTATTGCGTCAAATTTTCCTTAAGCTGTTCCTTAAACTTTCTCCCGTCATCGACGAGACACCTCGAAGGTACTCTGTCTGTTTTTTTTCAAGTCTACCAATTGATCCTCTCTCACAGCCGTAGGAGTCGAGCCTCGCGCGATTCGAATCGGCTCGCAATCAATCTCTCGTTCACCTTACGATTTTATCTTTCAGTTCCCAGCGTCCTTTCCATCTCCATCCATACAGAAAAGGAAAACGTGTCTCCCTACAGATGCGCCCCTCAGCCATCGTTTCCATGAGAACGAAGTCAGAAGAATCCGGCCCAGCCATCTTCGCGTTAGATTGTTCGATTTGAATCGATAAACACGGAGAGCGAGCTGGTCCGTGGAGAGAAAACCCGGGTGCACGCGCGCATACACAAAGGATGTATACGGTCTTTCTCTCTCATTGAAAGAGTCTTTAGGCCTGCGAGTTCGAGGCGCTGGCAACAGCGCCGGCACACAGGTCCTTATCGCGACCGAGACTCGTTCGCATGGCTGTCAAGGGGACCGCCCGCTCGAGTCTCGGTCACCCGCAGTCAATTTTAAAGTGCGCCCGTGTGTAGGGTATATAGTTATGCGTGTGCATGGAGCCGTGCTTCGGGCCACGATCCACCTCTACACACACACACGTGCACACGCACGCGCGTTTCGTTCTTTCGTGGGTGGTTACGAAGAAACGGGGCGAGACCTACGCTGGTTTCGCACGACATAGTTGGCTAGCCTGATCGGTTCTCCTCTGTGTAAGAATGCCTCTCCTCGATCGACACGCGTCTTTCGTCTTCTTATTTTTTTTCCCCTCTGTACAACGATCAAGAGAGTACACCGCACCGGGTCTCTCCGTACTAAATTCTACGGCGGCACAGAGGAACATAGGTGTACCCTACGTGGCTGCGCCGCCGCATGTAAAAACGTAGTACTACGTTAACAGTTCATTCATAAGCACGTAGCAACGGTTCTTGACCTTTAATCGCAAAAAGAAAAATACCACGTATCGGGGCGGTTCTCAACCTTTAAGACGTCAGTATCAGAGGAATACGTATAATGTTTGTATTTGTATTTTGATCAAAAGTAACACCAGATTTGCGGAGACGTGTAGACTCTCCTTGGGTTAGAGGATAAAACGCGAAATCGATCACAGAGCGTGGGAGGGAGAGACATTCACCCTGTAGTTGGTCCGCGTGGTATTAAGACTCTGCGCTAAACAGGTTCAAAGTTTGATAAAGGCGACTCTGGCGGTAATATGCCTGCTCGGACCAGAGGAGAGATTTTATCGATCGGCTGTGGAAATTTTGCTGAACAGTTAGAAGCCTCTGCAGCGTTTTTTGCCTTTAACTCCGAGGGAACGCGTTCGGGAATGGTATTAAATGTTAATTAGGGTGCCGCGCGTTAGGACACGAGTTTGATGTATCGTTCCTGCAGCTGGCTCGCGTTAA
The DNA here is from genome assembly GCF_050948175.1 of Xylocopa sonorina. Lineage (NCBI taxonomy): Eukaryota > Metazoa > Arthropoda > Insecta > Hymenoptera > Apidae > Xylocopa > Xylocopa sonorina. The sequence goes on along the minus strand of NC_135201.1, from coordinate 11,025,663 downwards.
TTATCGCGAATGTTGCCAAGCGAGGGTGGTAAGACAACAGATCGCGTTGTCACAACTTAAACGAGCCGAATTATGCCGCTTTGAATAAGGAAAACCGTAAGAATGCGATGATGTCACGATCGTTCCTCTTTCGTTCCATTCTATACGATAGAAAGAAGAGTCATAAGGTCACCTTGCGACGCGACTTTATCGTTCAGTCACCAGATAGTCATAACTTATTTGGTTTGCAACATTGCAATCATACATTTTCCTTAGTCATGCGGTTAAAAAACAAGTTTTCCTCCCCGTCAAGTTTCTCGATGCACTGTAGCGATATTATACGCGCATTCAGGAGAGGCATCTCGACGTGGTGCTTGCATATATCAAAAGAAAGGCGAAGTCTGATCGTGATATGCAATTAGAGCGAAAATAATTGTAAATTTCATCTAAACGCGACCTATTTATACGCCAGTATTGTTACATCGCGTATCTTTGCATACTCTAATCGAGACCTTTTGTACTTGGGGCGTTCCTGAAAGGGATTAAGTCTGTTTATGCGTGTAAGTGATGTCTCCGGACGGGAATGCTGATATACTACGTATTAACGTAATTCGCCGTGTACGTCCTACTTCGCTTCTCTACTAGGTATAGCCAGTTGACACGTGGTGCGAGTAGATCGTGAATCGTAAACGCTTCTCGTGCACCCGTGGTCCCCCTACTAGAGACTCTGCTGTAGCCGCAGCTCCCTTTCCGAGAGCGTACGCTTATTTTTTCCTTATCCTGCAACAACGAACCCACCAGCGGCCAGACAGACGTGCCCTAGCGACACATCGCAGAGGGGGGGAAGGTGCCAGGCAACCCTGGAGGGGCGTCAGACACGGGTATTTACGATTCACGGTGTATATATACGTTTCTGGCCTGACAGCAGGTTGCGCTTCGAGCGTGGCGCCATCCGTTTCCTCGACGGTCGTCACGGCACTCACGATGCTCTTCTGCGGTTCTTCGTTAGGAGTTCTCGAATATATGCTATCACTGCGTTTGTATCAACCATGGGAATCCCAAATCCCTAATAATAATTAGCCGTAAACGAATTCTTACAGTTTAAGTAGGAAGCTATCTAAGACTTAAAGCAATCTGGCATGTAACATTTTTTATAGTTTTACAAACTGATTAGGTACTTAATCGTACTTTGTTTCTCTTCTATCAGAACAATTGAAAGAAAGGTATCCGTATATTTATAGTCTCATTCAAATCGGGGATCGTTTATCCTTTGTCTTTCTTGGTGAACATGCGCAGCATTTTAACAGCTAATTAATTCATTCAGGTTTCCAGTCGGTGGATATTCTCGACAAAGAAGAAAGTGTTACATGTTTGCAGCGGTGTTGTTGATCCAGGGTCCATTCGTCCAAGACCAGATTCCCCACTGGACGAATACGAGCAAATCGAATTACCGAATATGCGATGACCGTCAGTGAAAGGAAGTCCGTTAGGTGTACCGAGGGATGCCTAGTTGTGCCCGTCTAGGGTCTGAGCCGCGGTTCCGCGAGGTTTCCTCTCTTCTGCAGGTCTTCTCGCGTTTCCATCTCTCGTCGTGGACTCATCGATTCAACCTCATCTTCTTCGCCTGGATGAATAGGCCATGGAACGCGTTAGACGATAGAGAAAAAAAAGTTATCGATACGGTTCAGAAGCGGGAGCAGTTCTTAAAGGCTCGATAGGAAGATCCTTTTCAATTTTTGCCACGATTTTTCAATAGACAGACACGTAGGACGTGGAGGATGGTATAATCGCTTGGAAGAAGCCGGCACGCTCATGGAAAGACGCAACGTATTAGGTTTTTAATCATTCAGACTGTGCTACGTGTACAGCTTCTTTAATTTCTACCGCTAAGATGATAGGCGATAACGTATAGGAGATTACACTGGAGGATATAGAAAGTACTTAGCTCGGACTTGCGTATTGAAACGAGAGCCATAGAATTGGTCAAGCGGAGTTGGTTAATCTACAGGCGAGTTCTTGGTCGTACGGCTTCCTCTCCTCGACTCTTCGAAACGTCGCCTCTTATCCTGTAAAAGCATTTAATCACCGTTTAGCGGTGAAACACTTGGTATAATTGTGCCACGTGTTTTCTTCCCGACAGGCTTGCTTTTCCACCATAAAAAGAAAAAGAAAAATAAGTGTGCGGCGATCTACCACTTTGATTAATATCGTGAAAAATGTTTCCAGGCACAACGACCGGAGCAGAGCGTTATGCAGGCGTTAGAAAGTCTGAACGACTCCCAGGTGAACGACTTCCTGTCCGGCAAAGCACCCCTGAATCTCACCATGCGATTAGGGGATCATATGATGTTGATCCAGCTGCAGCTATCCACGGTGACACCGGCTTCGCCAACTGCCAGTCAGTCGACCACCAACACCTCTGGTTTGACCATCGGTGGGAACAGTTCGAACGGACCCAATTTGTCCACAAGCCACGTCTCTACTTCCCTCCAGAGTAGACGGTCCACGGTGCTAGCAGCACGTTCGACCAGCAGCGCCTCGCCAACGGCCAACCAGTCGACCAGCAACACGTCTGGTTTGACTATCGGTGGAAATAGCTCGAACAGCTCCAACTTGTCTACCAACCACGTCTCTACCTCACTGCAAAGTAGACGATCCACAGTGTTAGCCGCGCGTTCCACCAGCAACGCCTCGCCAACGGCCAGTCAGTCGACCAGCAACACGTCCGGTTTGACAATCGGTGGAAATAATTCGAACGAGACAAACTTGCCTACCAGCCACGTCTCTACTTCGCTGCAAAGTAGACGGTCCACCGTGTTAGCCGCACGTTCCACCAGCAGCACCTCCACGAAGTTGCAAAACGGCATCTCAGCCGCGAGGGCTGCGAGGGCAGCGTTGATAAGTAGCCTGGCCTCGGCATTACACGCGCGCGCCTGTTGCAGCACCAGCCTCTCGACGGCCACCACGACGACCAGCCCCGTCTGCTCGAGTCGCGCGACTACAGCCTCCTCCGTTTCCTCCTCGTCCACCTATTCACCGATCAGTCCACCGCACTCATCCTTTTGCACAAGCCAAACGTCATCGGCTCGAACCGGCGGCAGCAACCATGGCTCAGCGTCACCGAACGGTAACGCGAACGCTTGTCAATCCTGCCTTCTCTACCACCATCATTTCCACCATCATCATCACCATCATCACCACCATCACCACCATTCGAGGAACAAACCTAACAACGCCTTGCTCTCGTCCTTCGTGGAACACTTGCAACGATCTACCTCTACCGGGCGCGGATACGCGGAATCCGTGTCCTACGACGCGATACCGCCGCGCAAGAAACTTTGCACCGCTCACCACCACGCCCAACAGTCCAGCAACGACATGGACACTAGCAGGAGTAACGTCGCGGATGGGGACAACGGCCCTCAGAGCCCTACCTCTTCCCTGAACGAGCAGAACTCGAAGGCGGCGACTCTGGACACCAGGGCGTTAGCCGAAGCTTCTCGTAACTTGACGCAGAAACTAAAGCAGCTCTCCTCTGAGGTACTCACCTCGCGGGTCGACCTCGCAGAGGTATACATTATTACCGATGCCAGTTCCCCCTGTGTACCACTATTTCTTATGTACTTCAAAGCTGTGTGTCCGTTAAGGTCTTGGTCGATTGGCTTTACGATGATTAGAAGTATCGAATACACGTATCATAGCGATCGTATCCTGAAAAGTGGCTTTTCGAACGCTCTCTTAGGTCCTTGAGCGTTTTGCTTATTTCATTCGTTCAATGAAATTCTTGCTAATTGCCTTATCATCAGATGCTTGCAGTGTATAAGATACTTTAATTGGGACACACAGTGGAGTTGATTTGAATACTTTTTATTGGGACGCTATTCAAATAGTAATTTGTAATTTTTCAAACGCAGGAGAACGCAAGACGTAGGCAGGGTGCAATCATAGAGAGTATGCATCACCATGGAAAGGGTGTGTATTCGGGTACATTTAGCGGAACCTTGAACCCAGCTCTTCAGGACAGACACGGTCGTCCCAAGCGTGATATAAGTACCATAATTCACATTCTGAATGACCTGTTGTGCGCAACGCCAGCTGCCACCGCAGGTAACTTTAGGCATCATCATAGGCATTCTAACGGCCGCCAACAGTCTTCAGCCTCCTCTCCGTCCTCGACTGGAACGACGACCACTATGAACGGCACTTCGACGTCGATTGGTGGTTGTCACGACTCATCCAACCCTGGATACTCCACTGGTACATATACTCCAAAAGAAATTCAGATTCTACGTTTAAATTCATTGATATTTCATTTTCAGTGCGCTGGGAGATGTGCAATCCCTTGAGAGTTTCTAGCAAAATCGAAATTGTAGATTTAAATCGTTCCAGTGAACTGGATTTGCCATTATTCCGGTATCTTTCGTTACAGAGGAGCTATCGAAAGAGAACGAAGCGACCAAGGGTAAGATGAGACGCCTGCGTTTGGTGATGGAGCAGCAACGCGCGAAGAGGAAAGCCAGAAAACAGGCAGGAGTAGCGCCGTATACCACCCAGTGGGCGGCGGTGACACCGGATCCTGATCCGAACCACGATCCAAACACATCAAGTGCCGGAACCTCAAGCACGACAGAGTCTCAGAACGAGCCAGAATTGCAACCGTGCAGCCCCGAACCGGTCGTAGCTTGAACGTGTTGACTAATCGGCACCGAGAGTAGTAATCGTATAATGCAAACTTATATATTTTTTCCAAACTAGCGCACTGATTTATTCGAGGATAAACGAGGCAGACTCGATCGCTTTTCACCGCGTATACGCGCTTCTTTGCGTCAGGAAGTGTTCTGTTCTTTGACACGCTCACGCCAACGACTGGGAATTAACACGTCCACAACGGGGGAGAGAGAAGTCGTGTCTCGGTGTTGTTCTTTCTGGATACGCTCAGAATGATCGGCTGGGAACGTACCGCGACCATTCTGTTCGTAATACATAGAATATTGCAACGAATACGGAGAGACTGTTGAAAAAAAAAAAAAACGAAGAAAGCTCATCGCTTTATAGTTCAACACGTGCGACGTTCTATACGCATAATTTCTCAGTATTGCCTACGAATACGCGTGTACCTCCAATCCAAATATATACTATCGGAACGTTTGGGCTTCGTTCAATCAGTCCCACGGGAACGGCAAACCAATGGAACGCGATGAAATTTAGCAATATCGTATAACGGAACGACGTGCAATGTTTAGAGCACAGTAATAGGAATTATTAAATTAGAAAGTTTTACGGGAAACAATGTGTAACGTCTTCGCTGGAAACTTTTACGCTATATTTAATAGTGGAGAGAAATTCTAATCTAACAAGTAATTAAACCGCATTAAACGAGAACAGTGTTTTGGCTAATTACACTCAGGACTTGATATCGTAGCTGACAATAATTGCGTTCGACGAATGAATCAGTGTGACCAGCCCGTTACTAAAAGAAAAAAAAAAGAAGAAGAAGAAGATCGACCTACGAATCGAAAGCTGAGAATTCCCCAATAGTATAAAAGAAAACGCGCACGATATATGCTACATAGAGAAATTTTGTCGAAGATTTGGGGAAAAAGGGGTCGTTACTTTCATCATTGATCAACTTAATCCCTGTCGGTATCGGTGTATACTCAAGTTTAGTAGACACGTGTAGTATAATTTTAAATTCACACACGCACACACACGCTCGTACACACACACACAAATACACAAACAATACACACACACGCATTCGCGAATCATAAGAAAGATTAACGGCAGCCAATTGTTACAACTGTTTAATCATGGTAAAAAAAAATGAGGCTTTGGAACTTGTTGCGACAAGGAAAGAGATTTATATTTTTTCCTTTCTTTCGACGAAGAATATTTGCGTCTATTAGCGAATCGATTGGTTCTTATCACAGTTAATATTATGTACAAAAAGTGCGCATTGTGGTGTCACCGATATACTCGTGCAAACTTTTGTTTGTCAGTTGACGGGAGAGGCAAATTTAGTTACGTGGCTCATCGGTGGAATACATAGCGAGCGATTAATCGTTCTATAAAAGGAACAGGGGAGATTTCGCGAGCCAAAATAAGACGAAATAATATTAAACGTACCGCGCGTGTTTTCTTAATATTGAAAGTCATTTTTTTGGTAAAACGAAATCGCCTTTGCCGCCAATTGTACCGCGATTAATCGCCTATGGTCTATGAAGAGCTACGAATGCTCTCGGATGGTGGCACAGTTCCTCGCGCTTAACGTACCGATGAAATTAAGCACGCGATATCGATCAGTTGGTTCACACTTAAACAAATCTCATATCAGTTCTGATGAATATAAAAAATTAGAACAGACTGGAAGTTTTCAGATACGGGAATATTTAGTCGAAAGCTTGGTTGCATCTTATCCAAGGATTATTGTAAGTATATCGTCGTTAGAGCGAAGCGAGACCGAGCAGAGGAGATGGAAGAATGGAAAAAGTTCGAAGCACGCGGATAAATGGTCCTATAGTTAGAATTAGATGATCCTATCGCATGGCATCGGCGCCAGAAATTCATTTAAGTTTCACTAGGTACTAAATAAATATAATAATCTAAAATAATAGCGTATTACGTTTAGGTTACTTAGGAGGAACAAAAAAATATTATTACTATTATCATATTATTATTATTATTATTATTATTATTATTATTTCCGCTACAGTTTTGCAAACTGGCTCAATATTGTAACATATGATTATCGAATTTTATCGAGTACCAAAATAAATAAGATTGCTTGCTAAGCTAAGGAAAAAAAACGAAGTCCATCATCTTTAAGTCTTGTTTGAGTGTAAACATCTGTTGAGTGTTTGTTATTATTGTTATCACTGTTTATTGCCTGTGTAAAGAAAAGAAAGGAGAGAATCGCCGACGCTGTTTCGTTCTACGTTTATTATTGATCATTATTAATTTTTAAGTTAGAGAACGTGTTTCTTTTTTTTTTGGTAATTATATGTTTCGTTTTAATTTGTAAGAATATATATATATATATGATTTAAGAAACCTTTAAAAAAAAGTATGAAATTTGATTAAAGTTATATACATTCATTTTTAAATTGTTTATTTAAATTATGTCTTTTCGATTACGTAGAAGTGTAAAAATTGATTAGCGATGGTTTAAGAATGATGCTATTATAGTTTACTAATGAATTGTTGTAGTTACATGCAACATAGACTTCGCAATATATGCAACCGTTAGTATTGAAAAGAAAAGAATGAAAGAAAAGCAGAAGAAATTGTTCATTTAATGAATCGAATTGTCACAAACGTTATGTTTATATTACACATAATATTCGGAATAGAGTTTATAAAAATGCAATAATAGTATTGGAATTGTGCAATTTCGTTGAAAAAGATTTTGTAAAATGTACAATTGGTATATTTTATTATTATATACCTTAAGGTTCTGCGCTTGGACCACACTATGCTTTAATTAAAACTAATAACGTGCCAACATTTCTAATACTATGTAGATGTACATGTTTTAACACTCGAGAAATTGTTCTGTTTGGTACAAAGTTCAGCGGTATAAACCTGTACCAGAAGCAATTCGTTCCATTCAATTCTATCGCACATGTTTTATGATGGAAGACTATCCTTAACTATCGATTCGAGTTTTTTTCTCATCGCTTATTCACGAGAGGACTATAAATTACTCGATGAGTATAATTTGTATATTACTTTTGGCTAAAAGCGATATCATCCGAGATATACATATACTCTTATCTTATATATATATTATGTAAATACTAAATTCTTCTAATACTATTAATGTTACATGAACATTACATACAAAACGATAGAAATCGTACCTCTTCTTAATACATCTTATTAATAACAATATACAATAATACAGGATGCCCTACACCTTTCCGTACAAACTTTATTTTAGTGTATTCTTAAGTGAATTATGCTGGCTGAGTTTGTATGGAAAAGTGTTGAAATGTTGATGTACACTTTATATATTATGTAAAGGTAATTAGGATATGTATGAAAAACTTCCAAGTTCATTTACATGGGCTTCCTTTAAGTATACTTAGCACGTAACTTTATTGTTCAGTCGGATAGTATAAACTAAAAAAAAGTAGGACTCCGAGATGTTAATTAACTTTTACTAACATTTCGGAGCGTTCAATAAAGTATCGAGTCAATATCTATTTTACAGAAAGAGGTGATCCTTACAAGTTGTCTGTAGTTTTAACTGATGATAAAAAATGGACGGGATGCAACGGGCGAAGTGTCTATATAGTTTGTGACCAAGAGAAACACGTGGTTGCTTCGCTCAAAATAGCGTTGAAGTTTGGCCGAAAGAAAAGCGATAAAATGTGTAACACTCGCCCATGTAACTTTCTTACGGATTTTTCATTTTTCTTTATGGCAGAAGGCTTCGTTGAATATCTTATATTGAGACAAAAAAAAAAGTTTTTGTATACTTTGGCACTTGAAATTTAGTCGTTTAATTTTACATGCTAAATAATATAGTGCACTTGCAAGTTCGGAACTTAAATACGAATATTGAAAAAAATACCGTTAAAGCATTTCCATCCTGATTGTCTAATATAAATTAATTTTCTTCGTAATAACTTTACGACACATGTGACAAGTTTTCAGTGGCGCGGCGCAGTGCTCACAGGCACCGTGACCGCACAGGAAAGCGACATTCCGACGTCGCTCCATACAGATGCTACACATATTTGCTTCCTCTAGATCTGCCACTCTAGTTTCTAAATACCGCAAACGTTCTAAATCCTTATCTTTCTCCCTTTCCTTGTCCTGATTTTCTTCCTTCTTTTCGTCCAACGCGTTCTCTTTCACTTTCTCTTCCTGTTTCGTCAAGGAAATCTCTCCTGTTGCTAGCTGGCCATCTACGACAAACCAAAAGGAACAGCGAATTAATTTTTATAGAAACAAGTATATCGCTTAACGCTATATAGAATATACCTTGAATAGTTTCAGTTTTGTTAGGAATTCCATGACCACAACGCGCACAGCTGATGATTGGCACACTGCTGCCCGGATTGAACCTGTTCTCTTCTTTCGTCGCATTTGTCATTATACCTAGGCAATTATGACATTCGGAGGCGTCACCAGAACCTGGAATACCTTTCCTGGCCTCTCGTCCCAATTCCGGCTGTAACGCTGTGTCTATCTGATATATGGAAGGCTGTGAGGTTGGAGTATTTTCTATCCTGCAACACAGATCAGGTTTATATTTCACGTCATTTTGTAATTAACCGTAAAGTTTATTGCTCATTTAACAACCTTCGAGTTACTTACTCTAATTGGGTATTGTGACTTTGGTATTGGTAACATCGTAGCAACTCGGCGTACGGTGCAATCTGGGGATCGGCTTCGAGGAGCTCCATTGGCGTCTTATTCTTCGAGTTCTTGACGTGCTCTAGAAGAGTACAAGTTCTGTCTCTGCTGACCAGGAAGCAAGCCAATGCCAGCTCCGTCTTAGCACCCTGCCTCGCCAAATTTTGCCATATCTGCGATGAACATTGTTAAAGTAACGTAACCAAGCGGCTGAAAATCGAAATGCTTAGAAAAGAACATGACGTACAGCGTAAATTAGAGGGTAATCCCGACAACTTTCGGGTGTAGGAACTACGTTGCTTTGATTGGGGCTCTTAATAATAGCAATATGTAGCACCGTATCTCCATCCGCGTCTGTGCTGGCAATATCAACGTTATGTTGCACAAGCAACTCCACCAAAGCCCAGTGACCCTGAGAAGTGGCCAAATGCAGGGGCGTTTGCCGGCGATTGTTTCGCAAGTCTACTTTTGCGTTTCCACCGTTTGGGGCAAGAAGTATCGCAGCCACATCCCTGTGACCGTTCAGGGCAGCAAGATGCAGCGCTGTAAAGCCATCCTCCTTTTTAACGTCCACCAAGTGCCTCGCCCGTCCTACTAATCTCTCCATCGCGCTATACAAAATAATGCACACAAATATCTTGCGATTAGATTTTCAGAAAAGGATCGCGTGTACTTACTGTGCGTTGCCCTTTATAGCAGCGTGATGTAGCACGTTGAAGCCTCGTTTGTTCCTCAACGTGAAGTCGACTCGTTCACAGGAGCAAAGGGCATCGACTATGTCTACGGCGTCTTTTCCAATCGCGTCGTGCAACGCTGTGTCCCCATACGAATCCTGCAGATTAACGTCGCAATGGTGGCGTAATAAGACTTTAACACACTGAGCATGTTGTTTGTTCACAGCTACGTGCAGTGCGCTACATTTGCCATTATTCACAGCGTTAATCGCCGCGCCACGAGAGAGCAGAAGTTCCATTATTTCGGGCTGGTTACTGTTCAAAACAAAACCATTTTAATTTTCAAGATTTAATCACGCAAGTGTTCGACAACAGTTGATAGAAAGTGATAGTACAACGAACCCAAAAGCAGCATAGTGTAGAGGCGTGTCACCATCTTCGTCCACAGCTCGAAGAGACGCCCCAGCATCCAGGAGAAGTATACAAAGATCTCTTTGGCCTTGATGTGCCGCCACTTGCAGACAGGTCTTTTTGCCACCCCCTGGCCCACCAGCCCTCGCGTCCACTCTGCCAGGATACTTTTTCAGAAATTCTTGAACTGCTGAGACACCGGCTTCTCCTCTGGCTGCGTCCCGTAATAATTTCTCGACTTCTATGTCTACGCCATCGGCTACACGAAATAAGAACACAAAATCGAGATATTTAAATCGATACGATCGGCTATTAAATATAAGACAACATACCCGTCCAATCTAGACTTCTATTTGTTTCTTCCTGTAGAGAGGCACTTTCTGTTCCAGGAGGTACGAGGGTGACACTGAGAGGATTGAACGTCCACGTGTGGCCGTCCAAAGCTACTCTTAAATCTCCATCGGAGTATATTTTGATTACCTTGCCAGTTTTTCCTAAAGCCTGAAAGAATTCTCTTGCTATAAAATCCAGAGACAATTAAGAGCACGATGCACTTACATTCTTCATTACATCTATCCATTCCCCATGGCCCCGTTGATAGAGTTTAACTGCAGTTAAGTCTGTCTTTACTCTAACTATGTCTCCAAGGGAGAACGTGTCTTTACTAGTAACTTTCGTTAATGCCTCCGGATGGAAAGTCCACCGGTTGTTGCATCCCTCGAATTGTATCCGGACATCTCCCTTGTCCGTGATACGATGAACTCTGCCGATCTTTCCGATATACTCGGCCATACGCGGATTCCAACCACCATGACCTTCTTGCATCTCTTTCAGCGTGTCTACATCGACTAATACTTTTATTTTATCCCCAACACTGAACGTTGAGTAGCGTGGACTAGATACGGAGGAAGGTGCGCCACTTCTAGTCGGAGTTACATTGGTCACATTACTGGATACTGTCATTACCGGCTGTCCAAGGAGCGGAAGGTGCTCCTTGTAATACGTGCCAGCTGTAGCTGCTTCGACGTAACACAGATCTACGCAACCTTTATACCCCAGGCGATAAACGTTTGTACTACCCTTAGACCATGTTACAGTTGCCACTGATCGACTGCTTTCATTGTCCCATCCGCGTATGTCCATAACTCTACCGGTTTTTCCTGAAATTTTAATTTAAATCTATATTCCTGTACTTTTCTGTTATACAGTGCACAGACTAAATAGTTTGAAATCCAAACAGGCAATACCTCGTCCTCCATCTTGATTTCCCCATTCCCAATCGGGACCGCGAACAACTTTAGCTCCTATAAATATCCCTTTTAAAGGTATTTTGGTGCAGCCCTCTCGTGGAGTCAATTGAATCCTACATGATTCATAAAAAGGTTTATCAGCTGAACTGTCTTACGGATTATCAAGTAATTACGATAATTTCTGAAGCACCGACCCTACGGAGTTAGCCATTTGAAATCTCTCGAAACAGTGACTCAAATCGTGCACATCGGCCATGTAACACTGCGTGCACAAGTCATAATCGCAGCACTGCATGCACTTCCATCTGATGCCAATTATACCGTGCCGTTTGCAACCGTCGCATATGATGTTAGCGTGCTTGACGCCTGTAGCTGCATTGTCGAACACTAGAAGATCAAAAGCTCCTTGGTATCCGATTCTATAATTGCTCCTAGATCCGTGATCCCACTGGACGATAACAGTTTTATCCGGTGTCCTGTCAGACGGATTAGGACTAGACGCCGAGTTGCCAAACGAAGGCGGCTTGCCAATCTCGACAACGGTCCCTGCGAAACCTTCTCCGCCGTCCTGGTCGTCCCACTTCCAATCCTGTCCACGGACAACTCTCAAGCCAACTTCTAACATCTCCGTACGCGCGTGATTCCCTAAGTAATCCTTCCAGAAGGCAAACGAAGAAAGAAAAATGAGTAAATTACAAACCATTGCACAAGAACGACTGCGAAACAAATCGTTAGAAACATCATGCACAATTCTCGATCATTCGTATTAGAAAACGTCCATTCTAATCCACGTTCAAGGTGGACCGAGGAAATCCTCAAGAATAATCCATCGCACAGTCACGTACCTGAAACAGTAAAACCTAGCGCGATCTACCAGTTTCTGAATCATATGCGATCGTGCGGCTTTTTAATGAACCGAAGAGAAAACCCCGATCAGTGTCGACGCTCGACGAAGAGGAGCGTGCACGAAACGGTCCCCGGCGAACTCTGAGCGTCCCGCAACATCGTCAGCAACGTCCACGAAGATTCATCTCGACTCGATAGATTCTGCGTCTGTGCCAGCGATCGTAACCTCATAACTCGGGGGAGAGCTCGGCCAGGCCGAAGGCGCCTCTTTCGAGCGATCGCCGAGGCTAATGGAAAACTAGAGAGGAGGACGAGCGAGGCTTGTTTTCCCGTCGTCGAAGAATCTCGGTCCTCGGTGATCAGAGCGGGCCGCAGTTTCCGTCGGACGCAGGGATCACATCCTTGGTAAACGAGAAATTAATAACAACGCAAGTTCCGTTCCGCGCGAGATCGTCCGCCAGTGTAAACGGGTCCATGACCGAACGTGGTGCGTAACACGGACGGGAGCGTGGAAAAAAAGCGCACCTTCTCCCTATTTTTTTCTCTCTCGCCCGATGATTTCACTTTCACGATTTTTCCTCGTCGCCACCGCCACTGCGCCCTGCTCCCGATAAAGGTTCCCAGTGGGGCTGGATGATTCAGGCCCGGCTGCTGGGGAACACGTCGCGAGTTACTCGAAAGGTTAGCGATTTTCTTAACGAGTTCATTACCTCGCCACGATCTTCGTGAGACCGTACCACGGCTCCCGCACCATTTTCACGCGCAATCGCCCGCGACCGACTCGCGGACCCCCTGGTGCTCTGCCCTTAACCACGCTTTAATATCCACCTATCGAGATTCCGAGCATTCCTACTATTTGATCGATAACCAAATCGGATCCCCGATAGGTGGAGATGACATTGTTCGCAACGGATTCCTCCAGCACCGCTCGTATGATCGTTTCCCGTGTACTCCTCGAGCATCACCTTCAGAGAGGGGGGGAGGGTATCGTCTCGCTGGAATATTTAATGGTGGCCACTGAGAGTAACGCGAGCAGAGAATAATATTAAATAGAGCGAGGTTAAATTCACGTTTATTTTTATTCATCTTGGTTGACTCGCATCCTCGAGCGATCCCGAGTTGTTAATCTGAAAAAAGAAGAATCGAATGGGTTATCAAGCGAGTTCTTGCTGGGTCGCGTATCGATTGTAGTCGATCGCGGTGAAGGGGTTCCGCGAGGCGAGGCTTTCTCTGGACACTGTTTACGAGGCGGCGCGCGTTTTGTCGGGGATAACGGACCTAACGGACCCGAAGCGGAGTCGTGGCTGTGTCGATGATATACGAGCGGGCAGCGCGTCCCGAATCCCGTCGCGGCCGATAGTTCCGCACCGGTATTATTATTCGTCGTTTTACTTAACCTCCTTCAGTGATCGCACAGCCTAAAGGGGAATATCTGCCGCGGGGAGGATGAACCCTCTCGGATGTGATGGTAGTGGTGACGGGGACATGGATCGACACGCAATGGGACGCGGCCATACGCGGGAAATATGGATCAGGAACCCGCAGGAACAGAATCCGTTAAGGAGGCCCAATCAAGCCACGTCTGGAGTGCAAACAGGTTGCTATGACTTTGGAAGACTTGAGACTTTTCTTCGCGTACGATCGTCCCCATTAATCCCTCGTGGGGGTGCTTCCGGTTCGATTAGAGACGGGGAGAGTAGATCGCGCGGTGTTGGGTGTCGAGAGAGCCGGCAAAGGTCTGTGAAGAAAGTCTGCGTTTCTGTTCAAGTTGTTCGCAAATTGCTGTAACATGTCCTCGGAGGTAGATAGATACGGAAGAGTGTAGATTGTATCGGACGTTTAGCAATTAACGATTTCGGAAAGCAATGTTGAGTTTGCGATAATTCTGTGTCTTCGGAGGGTGGAGATGTGTATAGAGTATTAACGATATTGTGGTTTGTCGGTTTTCGAACGCGGTCTTTTAATTGCAGATTCATTGGAGTCCAGGAACCGCGAGCAGAGCAACTCGGGTAAATCTATCAGCGACATCGTACTGAATTCTACATTGTCCGCGGACGCAGCTGAATTCATTCCGAAAACTTATCTTGCTAAATCGTCAGTGGGTACTTCAGTTAACAGCTGGTGTCACTTCGGCTTAATCTATTCGATTATTGAATCGATATATTCTGTTCCGTAGCATCAACAGCAGCAGGGTAATCCACAACAGTCAACCACGAGACATATACATAAATATTCGGTTCAAAGTAGATTAGAAATGGCACGCGAAGTATCTCTTCAAAAGACGCAACAAGTACAAAACTCTGCATGTAATTACGAAGTCACTCAGCATTTCAAACAAACTGATCAGGTCCAACAGTTCGATAACCCCTCGCAGCAACAACGACAAGAAGAGCAATTCTCAAACATTCAAGACTATGGAAATTTCGATGGAGGTTCAGGAGATTATAAGAACAAGCATCAGGTTTATATCTAAATGAAAATCCGACGTAACGAGAAGCAAAGATTAAATTATTCACCTATGTATTAATCGTGTGTTCGCAGGACTCAAATATAGAAGATGACAATTATATAATTGAATTTGCAAATACAACGCAAAACTTGATGAGCGTCGTGCATTCGTTGATATTAAATCCAGGACGTTTCACTTCGATCGTGCCGCCGCTCATAAATAACCTTAGGCCTTATTTAGAATTCCCTAGTCAGTTTCAAGAAATTATGAAGATAATAATTCAACAGGTATCGTCGTTTCGTTTTTGTTAATCGAGAAAAGAGAAAGATCGCGTACTCTACTACTTAAAATTATTTTCAGTCCATAAACGAGGGCAACTTTCGGTACAGCGGTGCCCGGCTTTGCGCTTCTTTGGATAGCAGTTTGAGTCCCACAGAACAGAGGTGTTTCAGAAGGACTTTACACACCCTGTGAGTTATGGAATTGCGAGTGCGACTATTTATTTCGAGCATTTAAGCGATCAGTTTTAATAAACGCAAGTTGGCAACAGGTGTAAAAACGAAACTGAGAGCCAAGCTTCGAATTGGCAGCAAAACGAGAGCCAAACGGAGGAAGAACAGAAGAAGTGTCACGGACTAATATTATTCCTGGCCGAACTAGTCACTCAAATGGAGCACATTTCCGCTTTCGGTTTGGGAGACTTATTAATTCAGCTCATTATCGTTATATTAAAGAAACCAGCGCTGAATTCCGTCAAGAATATCTGCCAAGCCCTTAAGGTATATAATGTTCGAAATATCCTGCAGTAATATAAAATCTACTAAACTTAAATAGCTGCTCAAATTAAACAAACTTTATTGGATAAGTAATATTAGATTATCTGCATATTTTACTGTCACTACTTCTCATTTAGCAAGGTTTACCTCAATTTAAAAAATAATGATACTGTAGAATATATGTGAGCACGACGATAAGAAATTAGCATGAAGTCTCTGGGCGATCCGTTATTTATATTCTGTAACATTAATTCTCTTGAAACAATGCGTAGTTAGCAGGACAAACTTTAGAAAAGGGCGAAAGTCGTAAGGAAATGGAGAACATGATGCGAATTTTAACGGAGCTCGTAACGGAAGGCAGAGTGGATTTCCATGTTGGACGGATGGTGCACAGCGTCCATGAATTAAGAAACGGGAACTGGGGACAGAGTTCTGTTAATTCTACGACGGTAGAATTAACAGAAACGATAGATCCTGATCAAGCACTCGATGAACCCGTCTTCTACGGTCCTGACGGCAAAGTGTTGACAGCGGAGGAGAATAAGTTTCTGGAGGATGTCGCAGACAGTACAACGAACATCGATGATAACGTGTATGCATATCTAATTAATCGACAAATAAGTGTCGTCCATTTAGACTATTGGTAGAATTTGTTACATCACTCGAATGTTAGTGAAAAAGAAATTGTCAAATTTTCAAGAGTTCCATGGCTTTTATAAAATTAGAATGTTAGTTTTAAGATAGAGCTATTTAATTTGTCATTTGTTTAAGTAATATTCGAGCGATGCAGTGAATTCTGCCAGCAGTGAACACGTATATGCACTCGAATATTTTTACAGTATACTGGAGCACGGTTACATGGAAAGTCTAGAAAAATTTTTATCGGAGGACGAGGACGACATAGATGAAGCTTATGAAGAATTTTTAAAGCATATACCCAAGCAGATTAAGAATCAGACGCAGAAGTAATGCGAGAATGCGACGACGGTTGCCTACTTATAAGTCATTATCGTGTAATTTCGTTGGTCTCATAGTTGGAAACTATGAGGATGGTTTCCTAAATTTCGTTCGCGAATTTTTATAATATAATACGAAGTGCAGACTAAATCGAATGGTATGACAGTACAGTTTTCTGCATTTGTACGATAGATGTTAAAAAATGAATCCGTCTCGATTATTAATTTGTAAATCTACATGAGACAGATTGACCAGGAGTCAATCTTTTCCCCATGTTTTACGAACTTTATTCAGCCTCGTTGTCAACATTTTCTTCTTTTCTAACGCATCACACTTTTCTTTCTACCGTGCCTACCGTTTCTTTCAATTGAATAACGAATGTTACAACTGCTTGTTCCTAGGACAAACAAACAAAAAAAAAAAAAAAAGATACGATCTGTTTGTTTATGATACGAACACTTACTATTAAGTTATTTAAATTATTGTAATAAATCAGCCAAACGAATAAGACGAAATATTAACCGCTGTCTTCATCATTTTATTTTTCGGCACTACGGTAAATTGCTAGAACTTTTTTAATCGATTTTCATACGTACGCCGTTGTAACGTAAACAATTTTCTGTTTTTCACAAGGTAATTTCATAAATGTGCAGTCTATACGCCCCAAAAGTTTGAGTATTCACTCGACGCTTACAGAGGATTATGTACGGTTCACTTTGCTTGAACAACTTCGTCTGATTCAATGAAATTAAAAGCAAAGTGAAGAACGGTGCTTTCAATTTTGTTGTCGAATCATTTACGGTTCTTAGGCAAAATGAACCGGAAAATTTCACCTCTTTGGAGATGATTACGCACAGAATAATAATTCCGTCGATGATCATACAACGCGTATGCGGTCGTATTAACACCATCAGGCCCATTTTTGGCGCGAGCGAACGATTGTTCGTTGGATAAGTGAAACGTTATTGCTATACGATTACTCACGGTCTGTATTTTAACCCGTAGCACGGTACTTTTTTGAATATATTTATTTCGTCATCGGATTTACATTCCTCCAAGGTGAAAGCTGATTTGTAACAGAAAAAAGAAAACAGAAAAAGATTACCGATGATTCATTTCTTAACTAAATCATTGAACGTAATCGCGTTTCCGTTAGCATACTATTTATTAATTTGTACTATGGGATATATTTATATTCGATTAGAAGGAATTTGTGTAACAGGACACTTCATGTACCAATAAAAATAAAATGGAATCGTGTAATTTTTATTGGGACGAAGTTAAGTCATTCCGAATGCTGCCTTGCTTGTACACGATCTCTAAAGCAAAAAAAAAAAAAATGCGTAAAGAAATTAGATGTACTCGCAAGAAGAACTGTCCTTGGACAATTTTTTCCCGGATAAACGATTCTGTGGCCTGTTTAATATAAATGATCTGGTACAGCGAATAGCGTGGGCAAGGTCCGTCGAAGGATTGTCAGGGGCTTTGCGTAGGCAAAATTCCAATTGGGACTGAAAGTTACGGGAGGTGGGGCCTTCCTTATGGTATTTACGCACTCGTTGAGAATCTGTTAATCCGTTTGCTCCGCTTCTTGGACACGATCGCGCTTCATTTCAGGTAGAATTCTTTACTGTATCCCGATTGAGACAGTATTAAAGCACAAGTGATAAGTCGTAGTATAGGTCAGACGTCGAGGGTTCTATGGCTGAATATAAATACGAAGTGATCCGAATAACCGTACGACAGAATGTATCGCGATTCCAAATTTTTCTCAGGAACTTAGTATGTACGAATTGTACGTGGTATGTAAAAACCAAGTATTGCGCAGAATTCGAGTCACGCGCGTGCATACAATGAAATGCAACAAAATGATATATTACTATGTCGATTTAGTTTCAGCCACGGAAACCACGACGCCTTTATAGTCTACATTATAGCCTGTCATTTAAATTGTTTTAGATATGCTAGAAATGGAATGGCTGCGGACCATATTTCTAGTTATTTCCTTGTTTGCAATTATAGTTCACGGTGAATATTATCAGCCAAGAATAGTAACGGCCAGGGGCACCAGTAAGTTGCACGAAAACTTTTCATAAGTTTCTCTGACTAACGTTACTTTCATTTTATTACTACGTAGGTTGCGATTCTACCACTTGCGGAATTAACGCAAGATGCACTCTCAGCGAAGGCAGACCAGTATGTTCTTGCATGAATCTGTACATGGGAGACCCTCTTGTGCGCTGCACCAGAGTAGAGTGTTTAAGTTAGTATTTAACATAGTATTCGCACGTTTTCTATGTTTTTAATCGTGCTTTTAACTACGTAAATATATATATATATATATATATATATATATATATATATATATATATATATTTTTAATTTCCAGCTAACGCGGATTGCAGTGAGAGCAAAGTATGCACCAACAACAAGTGCGTAAACGCTTGTGATGGTATATGCGGTGTGAATGCGTTATGCGAGACAAAAGATCACATTCCAACGTGCTACTGTCCTTCTGGTCAGGCGGGAGATCCTTTCGTTTCTTGCTATGGATCCGACCTGCGTAAGTTACACATTCATATAGCTATCTGTACTGCAAAAACCGTACATATTATTACAAGGTGATTCAGAAAAAAAATGAAAATCTACGTTTCAATGTTTGGGAGAAAATTAATGTAAAATTTGATCTTACTTTGAATCATGAAGAAAGAAAGAGAGAGAGCGTTTCTCAAATTCTTAAAAACTGTTTCAGAGGTCGCGTGCAAGCCGAATCCGTGTGGATCCAACACCAAGTGCGAGGTAGTGAACGAGATTCCTGTCTGCACTTGCCTTCCAGGTTACAGAGGATCTCCGTTGACCGGATGCCGCCGCGAATGCGAAAGCGACAACGAATGTCCTAATCATCTTGCTTGTTCGTCGTCATTCAGATGCGAGAGCCCGTGTAAATGCGGCAAAAACGCGGAATGTCGCGTGGTCAATCATCAGGCGAAATGTACTTGCCCAAACGTAAGTATTAACTTATTTCCTATATAGTTAATAGACGAGTATATTTACGGTGCGTATGAGATTTGATGGCGATCAAAATTTGTCGTAGAACTGGCTAGGAAATCCGTACGTATCTTGCCATCCGGAGTGCACCACGCATTCGGATTGTCCCTCGAACAAGCCATCTTGCCTCTACCAGAAATGCGTCCATCCTTGCAACGGAGTGTGCGGCGTGAATGCAGACTGTAATCTTCGCGATACGATTCCAGTCTGCAGTTGCCCAAGAGACATGACTGGCAACCCTTTCGTCAGCTGCAGATCGTTCGAAGCGCGTAAGCGACTCCAATCGTGATAACGATTGAAAATGATATTCACGCATCTCGATATCCTGTTCAAAACGTTCAAGACTAGGTCATAGTACGCTAGAAAAATCTTGTTACATCTCTGAGTATAAGTTCAATCATTCCTTATCATTTCTAGGAGATTTGTGCGACCCGAATCCCTGCGGAGTGAACGCAATTTGCACGCCTGGTCACGACAGCTCTGGAAAGGAGAGGCCAGTATGTACTTGCCCCACAGGGTACATAGGAAACGCTCTGACGAGCTGCCAACGCGGAGAATGTTTCACGGACAGCGATTGTCCGGACAACAAGGCGTGTATCGATTACTCGTGCAGAAATCCATGTACCGGCATCGAGTGTGGCTCGAGTGCGATCTGCACAGCGAGACGCCACATTGCCGTTTGTACCTGCCCGAATGGAAGTCGCGGGGATGCTCTTTACGGTTGCACTCCAATCGAAAACAGAGCGACGTACAGCTACGGTCGACCCGACCGCTATCGTTGCTGCTAAAGATTAATACTGATTATGGAAGACGTAATGAGTATCATTCTCTTTAATAATAAGTGTCGTACAGTTGTAATTAGAGTATTGTAAAATTGTATTCAAGCACAGTATATATCATTAAAGGCGCAGAGAAGCCGTGTAAGTAGAAAAATTAGACGAACTTGAGGAAGTTTCTTGCATCTTTGTGCACTTATTGCTAGTCATTTTATGGATGATTCCATTTGAAATCAAATTTTTTGCCCATGTGTCGTGTCGCAGATTAAGTACCGGAGTAGAACCATCGTCTGATATATTCTCATGGTCTGAATTACCATATCTGTCGTTCTCATCGTTACCAACGGAACGTAGAATTAAAATACAGTACCAACTACGATGGAAAGTGGAGATTTAAGATCGCAACTGTAGATAACTTTAACAATACAAAGTTCTAAGGCCATATATACATATATAATCATATACAGTAAGTTGCTGAGGCCATAAATTTACAACGAAAAATCTGCATGTTCTCAGGGCTTCAACAAGCTTACGGCTTAAGTTAACAAATACTGCGATGCGATTGCGATACATCTTAAAATCAATTCTCGCGTTTACCTCGCGCGATCATTCAAATTTAAATCCCTCGACTTCAACAATCGATAACAACACGCGACTAGTTGGAACGCTTTCTCGCGAGATGGCGCAACCAGTAGATCGATAGTTCACCTCGCAGTCGATAACAGCACTCGATCAGTTTGTACACACCTCGAAGAGATGCCACGGTCGTCGACGAAACAAGATTTCACGAAAGAAATCGTTCGCTCGCGATAGGGCGACAAGTCTATCCCGTCTCTCCTCCGCGGTTAGATATAGATTAAACACGGAAATTTTTAGAAATCCCACAATAAAGTAAAACCGAATAAGTGCGCCAGAAATCTCTGGAAACATTTTGTTCGTTGGTAAAGTGACGTGAGAACCAGGTTTCAAGATCGGGACGCAGTTATTTATCCTCACGTTCGCTTTTTTATTTTTATTAAATAAACCAAGAAGAAACGGAACAAACTGAAACTACGTACAGAGGATTCTTGACAGATAGTTCGTCGGCGTTGACTCGCGTGACGTATGATTCCCTGTTGCGTAGGGATCAACGAAGAAAGAACCTCCACCGGTGGTTTCTGCCGATTTCGGATTCCGTTTCATTTTTTTTCTCTCTTTCTCTCTCTCTCTCTCTTTCTCTCTCACCTCTTCGCGTTCTAGTCATTTCGCACGGTCTGTTTGCGGCGGTGGATTAATCTCGTTCTCTACCTTGGAAGCGCAGCGACGTCGAAACTGGTTTCGACCATATTCCTCAGCGGAGCTCGATCACGATCAACCGTTCCACGCGAATCATGTCGCACCAGACGGGCATCAAAGGTGTTTATCAATTCGCCGCTTTTCCTGGTAAACCCGTGCGATCGTGGCTAGCGAGAAGCTTTTTACAGCGAATCATTAACCTCTAACATATTCCTTTTTTTTTTTCGATCGGCTACCAACGATTTAACGATCGTTTGTTTGTTTCCAGCGAACGACGCGCTGAAGAAATTATTCGCCAAGTGCCGCGATGGTAAAATACGAGTCCTCAAGGTTTCCATCGAGAATGGTGAGTTTCCTGGCGAGGGTTGCGATTCGAGTTTGCGAGTAAGTTTCTCCGCGTTCTGTTGTATCTCTGCGAGCGATCTATAGTGTAATATTGCTTCCAGGAATTCGATTGTTACTTGTAAAGTTATGATAGTAAGTATCGTGGAGGTAGAACCACTTTGGTTGCTTGTGCGTAATGTACTTTGCGATGTTAATCGGGTGTAAAGACTTGTATATGATTTTTACTGTAGACAGAATTAATTTAAAGTAGTCGTAAAGAATTGAAAATACTTGGTTAAGAGACGATTATACTTGATTAAGAGGTATTACTTTCTTTTATTGGAGTATTCAGAAAGAATTCAAGAATGTATCTCAACTTGGTACGTGTCCACTGCGGAATGTTCCTTCTAGCAACAGAGAATTTAAGAGCATTTAGTCAGATTTGGAACCACTTGGAATGTACTTGATCCAATCGTTAGTTGTAGTACATATTAACAACATGAAACTGAAGTATTCGTTTTATTTTGCAGAGGAATTAACACCAGCTGCCTCATCGAAGCCAGTGAACAAGTGGCAAGACGATTACGACAAGATGATCAAGCCCTTGATCGTCGAGAATCAACCCGCGTATATTCTCTATCGTCTCGATACCAAGTCGCCTGATTCCGGTTACGATTGGTTGTTCATTTCCTGGTCGCCTGACACTGCACCGGTCAGACAGAAAATGTTGTACGCGTCGACTAAGGCGACTTTGAAGCAGGAGTTCGGGACCGCGTCCATAAAGGAGGAGTTGCACGGCACGGTGCCGGAGGATATAACGTTAGAGGGTTATCACAAGTACAAGAGGAACGATGCTGCTCCGGCACCGTTGACCACAGCGGAGGAAGAATTGGCGGAGCTGAAGAAGAACACGGTTACAACCGATTACAGCGTGGAGACGAGACACCAGACGTTGAGCGGGGTCGCTTTTCCTGTAACGGCCGAGGCGGAACAGGCGATCACTGAGTTAGGTGCTGGTATGCACGAATACGTTCAGCTGAGGATCGATCTGAAGGAGGAGAAGATACATTTAGTTATGGCTTGCGACGTCTCGCTGGACAAACTTCCAACGAAAGTTCCAGCTGACTCTGCCAGATACCATCTTTACAATTTCAAGCACACTCACGAAGGAGATTACATGGAGCATATAGGTATGTTGTAAAAATAAAGCCGACTGCGTTTCACGAATCGATAATTGAACGTCTATTTACGGTGATTTCAGTTTTTATATATAGCATGCCAGGATATAGTTGCAGTATCAAGGAGAGGATGCTGTATTCCTCGTGCAAAGCACCGCTTTTAGAACTTATCCAATCACTCGGAGTGACTATAACAAAGAAAGTAAGTAAACGGATAATGCTTGTCCACTTTTGATTACGTGCCTTCTAATTTACTTGGTTTCAATTGGTTTGTTTTTGCATGAACGTCTAAACAGGATCGTTTGATACTGGTAAATTTCACCGATTAAGCGTTCGATTGTACGTTATCTTATTGTTTCGTTCTATTTGCGTAACATTTAAAACTAATTGATCGCTGGTGTATCGATACTAGTCACCGTTTTCGTTCTTTTTTCAGTCGTATTCCGTGCAATACTTTCCTCTATTTAAAACTTGATCCGTTTTCTTTCTCTTGCTAGCACTAACATTTGAGATTAAAGTATTTCTTTTTCTTTTTTTTTTTTTGTTTCGTAAACAAAATTTTGATGAAATCCTAGTTGGAAGTAAATAGCGGTGATGAGTTAGCAGACATGTTGGAAGATCCTCCAACCATAAAAGAAACAGCCGCAATTACGCCTGCAACTCCGTCAACGCCCTATGCTCCTCCTCAGTCTCTAAACGAGAAAAAATCAAAGCAGAAGAAATCTTGTATCTTGAGTTAACCGATTCTACGTTCTCTGTCTGCCATTATTATTATTATTATTATCATTACTCTTAAATGTTTCTCACACGTGTTACAGAATATTTCAGATATTTTACAACGCACATGATTACTCCTCCCTCGTGAATTCTGAATTTGTGATAAACACGATACTTACCCGATGATAGAAATATGTTACGCGTAACATATACCAAGTAGTATAATTGACTCCCGATTCAACTAGAAAACGAGTAACACACGGTACAGTTATGCAGTTGTTCGTAAGTGAGAGAAGAGAAAAAAAGAGAAGAGATCGAGAGAAATTTAACGTGCGTCTTTACAAGAGATAAATCTTTTATTAATTAGCGATATATTTATTGATATTTAATAACGATTGGTCAAAGTGATACTTATATCTACGTAGCGAGACAGAGTAGACCAAACGATGTATTTTTCTAAATTTTAAAACAGAGCCAAATTGTCATGTTAAGGTCTTTAACGGAGAACTACCTTTTTGATAACTAGGAGAGAAACTCGTAACGCATAGAATTAACCCAGGAAAATGCAGTTCTTGTTAACGCACACCGTACTGCAATGGATAAATTGTTCGTTCGTGCACAGAGAATGCTATATGAGAAAAGTGAAGAGGAAAACAGCCGTAAAATGAGATTCAGTTGTTTGATATTGAAAGTGAAGCCTTCTGATCGTTCTTACGTCCTTTTTTTTTTTTAATCGTAATTGCGTTTCAACGGCCAACAGAAAAAAAAGTCTCGTAAAGATATTCCCTCCGCCTCGTTTATAGTTCCTTTATTTTACTCGTTTTTATAGCCTGTACGATTCCTATGATATCTTTTAACTGTTTATCGTGTCAGATGCGGAAAATAAACCCGGTGAAGTTGACCGTGAGAATTAGTTCCTAGTCCAATAAAAAGTGATGTATATATATATTTATATATATAAATATATATATATATGTGTGTGTGTATGTATATGTTATATTGTTAAGTACACGTATCTCTTTCGTATATTAGTGATTTCTTTTTTTTTAATAAGTAAAATTCGAAGGCTTGACTTTCAAATTCATTCGAACATTTTGTATAGGGGATTAGTGATAGTAGAGGTGTAGAGTGTTTAAAATGAAGTATCTGTGGTAAAAACCTGCATACCTTATGTGATTATTAGAGAGTTAGGGAAAATTCCATGTGCTCTAGCTAGCTGATGCCACTCACCTAACTTCTCTGCGTTAATATAAATAAGAAGAGTATGTATAGCAGATGAGTGATAAACGTGCAAATCGCCACATTGGATTTGTGGATATATTTTCTTTGCACACGATTATCATTTTTTAATATGAGCTAGTGATAATACTAATTATATATATATATGCATGTTATGTATATTATATGTATATATATATATCATGTTTTACACTACTGTAAATGATACAAAACATTAGATTCCACAAATATATGTACGAAGACTGATCTTGGTATGTCCCATTGGCTGTATAATTGAAAAATTCATGCAACATTCTATCTTTATGCAAGTAGATGTACATTCAGAACATTTCTCCAGACCACTTCCGCATCTTGCGACTATTTATCGTTAACTTTCCATCGGTTTGATTTTGAACTAAATGGGCAAGATGTAATAGAGCAAACGTTCAGGATGAAAAAGAGACAAAACGTACATTATACGACGTAGTTATGCTTCAATTAAATAATTTAAATTAACTAGCGGATATTACATGTTAATTGTGATAAGTTATTTACATACTGTAGCTTCTCAAGTATTTTTAGATAATTAAAAGGAAACATTCCTCGTGCGAAGTGTATAGCAAATGGGACTATAATCTAATAGCCAGCAGAACAAGATATTCGAGAGCCATTCTATTTTTCGTGATCCGTATTTTTTTAACTCTCGTAGCTTTTTATAAAAAACTTTTTAAAAATTTTCGTCCAAGACACAAATGAACAACTCGGTGTGTATGTGTGTGTGAGAGAGAAAGAGAGCGAGAGAGAGAGAGATTGATTGGCCTAATTTTAACGAGGATAATGATGAAATGAAGTGCGCCAAATTCTTGGCTTTGAAAACATATTTACTGCTTTTCGTTCGATGTTGAGTAGAATTCATCTCGCATCGATTGGTAAAAGTTGGGATCGAAACGTGAGATACTTTTTTTCAAATATCAAATGTTCTCGAAACTTACATATACTCATAACACTTTATTAGCTTTATAATTTTTTTTTTCTTTTTTTTTTGTATAGTTTTACGAAAGCTATTTCACATATTTTTTTCTTCTTAAGTTCCTCTTTAAATGCTTGTCTACCTTTTACGTGCAAATAAGAAACAGAATTTGGCACACGTTTCTATATATGTAGTTACAAGAAACGAAAGAAAGGGAAACATTTTGCAAAGTGCTCAAAAAAAAAAAAATGAAATTGTTAATGAAAAATGTGTTCCATATTTAGATTATAACGCACACTATAGCCTGGACATTATTTCAATTTACAATATATTGTACCAGGCCTATTCTGTAAGTTTTTTAGTGTATAATTTCGTTTTCAAACCTGTTAGTGAATAATAATTGTAGATTTCATTACGATCGAATAAATTGTATATCTTGCCAATACTAAACACGCTACAAACAAATAAAGCATTATGCAATCTAATCTTACAGTTTGTTGTGTTTTAATCATCGTAACAAGGTGACATATGAACACTTTTTTACTCATCATGCGTTTAATTCGTATAGAATTGAATAATAGGTCTCTAAGGAACCGCACGGTGAATCGATCATTGGATGGGTATGTAATTACGATTAAGATTTCTAAGATATGTTTAAGGCATTCAGCTTACAGAATAGGCCTATGACGTTACATTTCAGCTTTTATTTCTACCTTCTTTTTTTCCTCGCACACTTTCTTTTTTTTTTTTGGCAAAGTTATTCTTCTGGTCTCTAATGCAATGTAATAATACTCCTTTAAAATATGTTAATTGTATAGCTTGAGATAGATGACGGAACAGAACTAACCGAAGAATTTTTACAAGAGGAGTTACATCCAAAAATCAGTTTGCATCAGCCGAAATTCGCGAAACCTAAGGGTCCACCAGGCAGAGGGGCAAAACGTTTAACCAAGGTCCAAGATTTAGGAACATCGGAGCAGGAGATTTGAGAAATTATGTTTTCCGAATTTGTTGAGTTAAACTAAGAAGAGATATATATATGCACATCATACACTCAAACATATATATACATACACAGATTCATTATATTGATGAATATAGCCCGACTTATTTTGCTTTGTTCCTTATTATATAGTATTATTCACATTTTATCATTTGAGAAGATTATGCACATGTACATCTTTTTATCATCACAAAAAGTAACAAGTATTATTAGATGTTTGCTTACTCTTATTTGAGTATCAGGCCTATTCTGTAACTACAATTTTAACTTGCATTGAGTATCGTTTACGTTATATACATTTTTTAAGTTCAGTGCACATATAGAGTATTGTCAGAGTGTAAATAAGGATTGTTTGGAAATGAGAACTGATTATATTACATAATGATGTTGTACCTATTTATTCGAGTTGAATATTGTTAAATTTATGGCAGCGCGAGATGTGATTGTAAAGTTCGCTTTTTCTCTCGCGATATAATCAAGAATCAAGATGATCCTTTCGGTATCTACTATTATATGTACAAATATTATTACATAATGTCTTCTTTTTTTATGTAATAATACAAACGATGATCATGCAAATCAATAGATGTATGCCAATGAGACGTATATATTGATTCGTTTTCGATTAAATATTTATCTTTTAAACAAGTCGGCTCCGTTTGCTCCTTCTGTAGATGTTTTTTCTTTTAATTCCTGATTTCTCTTGTACATCAGCTTTATTTCCGATTCTTCCTGGGCCATCATCACCTTTGAACTTTCTACTATTTTTCTGGAATTAATACGGAACATTAGCAAGATGCTAGAATAAATATAATTCTTAATTGATGCAAATTATACTGGGGCTTACTTTCGCCGTGTGTTTAATAGTCCCATACCCGCTTCGTGGAGATTTGCTATATCGGAGCCAGTTAGGTACAATATAGCTACCGCTACAATACCATACAAGGTACCAAATAGTGATCCTACCACAGAACCTGAGATTGCCCCCTTCAATCCCAAATTTACTTTAAATAAAAAACCGGTTACTGCACCGGCTAATGTATGATTGATCACATCAAAATACCCTCTGTACAAGTATAATGCTAAAGCTGTACTCCTAATGAAGAATACCATACCAGTCAATTAATTTATGAATGTTACATTACTTAGAGAGGTATCAAACATTTTGTATTTTTGTATAAACTATGCCAGTATATTTCTGAGCAAAAGATATTAATGCCTTTCATATTATAACTAACGATAACCGAATAACTGTTTAACGCGGCTTCTATGTACTTTTCATTATACAAGATTGTAGACTTATTTTCAATGGTAGAACATACTGGCAATTTTGTACAGAACTCAGATAGACACTTTACAATGTATATACTTGTCATACATACGAAAAAAAGAAACAAAACAATCCAAGCTTTATAGACGCTCGATAGCCACCTTTTAGTACAGCTATCACCATCTGAGATTGCAATTCTCTGTGGGCAAAAAATTTATGCTTGTACAAGGTTGCTTGATTCTCTTGCTTGAATTTAAGTGGTACATCCCCAGCTTTTGATAATCCGCCAGACACAAATCCCATCGAGCAACCAGCAATCGTTACATTAATAATCGATTGGATCTCTTTCGTTAGGTGGCCTGTTCTGTTTTATAGAAACAGATGATACATGACAATCTATGCTACTAAAAGAGAGACTAATCTCGTTTTAACAGAGATATGACTTAAGTAGATATACATACTCGTCGAACATGATTTCATTAATCCTATCTGTAATCTGATCCTTCATTAATTGGTACTTAGATATTTTTGTTCCTAATTCATTAGAATTCTGCTCAGATGACGAAGTGAATGGAAAGAAGGCAGCGCAGATTAATCTTCTGTTCACTGCTGCACGAAACATTTTTCCAGGGCCTAAAAATTCCTCTGCTCTTTGGTTATGTCTCTCTTAATAATTCAATCGATTGGCAGTAATAATTCCAACCGCCAGCGAATTATTCCACCATCAGTTCATTGTCAATAATACATTAGTATTATAAGTTATATAATAATAAGGAATATAAATTTAGAAACCAACAAATACTTTCCATTCGAGAGGTTAAACGATTTCTGAAATCGCTTATCGAACCGTCGAATTTTGCGCGATTTTGAAAATCATAAGCACACGAAGACGAAAGCGATACAATAACTCGTTTAAAATAATTTATTGTCCTCGCATTCGAATCGTGAGTACTTTATTTCCTCAGAAGATATTCCTGGCAATTACAATCAGCGAACAGTTTCGCCATATTTGTAACAGATGGCGTATTCCACAATTTCACGATGATAAACCAGTTTAACCAATCACAATCAAGAACACAATGAGAAAATAGCGCCACCAATCACCTGTCTCGTTACCAACTGTACCAGGTATAAATAGAAAATGGCTACCAGCTCGAGAATATCGGACAGGAAAGTTTGAGTGGCTTGAAAATAACTAAATTTAACAGAAAATCTTTAACAGGGCATCGTTGCGGAGATGAAGAGGAGCTTCAGAAAGTGTTATCGTGTATCTAGATTCACCAACGGAGGAATGACTACGCAGAGATACATTTCGACAAGCTTCACACCATCTAACCTCCATTAGACGCATTTTCAGAACAGAAGGTATCAAGATTTGAATACAAAACCGAAAGCCACCGTGGTATTTTTAAGATCAAATATATCTAACACATATCGAGCAGATAGAAACATCGATAGAAAGATCGAAGACGCGAATTTTGGATGGACGTAGAAAGTGACACGGGTTTGATCGAGTCCCAACGATTTGACGGCGCGACGATGGATCGAACGAGCTTCAAGGAACGTGAAATCTATATATTTAAGGATGTAGAAGAGGATTTACACGTTCAACGATCAGCGAGATGAATGACAAGACAAAAATTTAACTAAACATAAATTATAGCTTAACTAGTTATACATTGTGTAATACAATTGAAAATTTCAAAGTCCTCAATAGGATATGGGAAGTTTCAAATGTATTGTAAAGGATTTAATGCTAGAACCACCTGTGATAAAAGTATTGTAATTTCTCACTTGGAGAAAGTAGAATTGTGGATGAATTATAGAGAATTCTTAACAACAAATCTATAAAATGATGGTGAAATCTATAGAATGAAAGTTATTTTCGATCTGGTGGTTCTAGCATTAATTCTACAACTATATTTATGTCTATGCACGTAGTCCTTAGCTTGATAATGTTTTCGAGAGGGCAATCTCTCGAAAACATTACCAAGGGCCCAGGTCCACCAACGGGGAGGTGACTACGCAGGGACCCATCCCTAGTTCCCTAATCCCATCCACCCTCCATTACATTTATGTGTTCTCGGCACAGAAGGTACCGAGGACTGTCTCTACTTGAATAATTTAAACGCGGAATCCATAATACATTTTCTAAAATCTACAAATGATTTTCAGAAACTGCAGTATGGACTTTGGAAGAGGGATAACAAGAAATGCCATTATCTTACCAGAAGTGAAATTTTTAAAGTGTATCTACTGACACTTTAGCAAAATTAAAGTGTTCTACGGTACGATATTTAAAGCAATGATACTTAGTAAAAATGGAAACAAAATTAAGTTAAGTTAAAGTTAAAAATCGATACTAATTTCAACTAAGAATTGAGAT
This sequence comes from Xylocopa sonorina, assembly GCF_050948175.1. Classification (NCBI taxonomy): domain Eukaryota; kingdom Metazoa; phylum Arthropoda; class Insecta; order Hymenoptera; family Apidae; genus Xylocopa; species Xylocopa sonorina. The sequence goes on along the minus strand of NC_135201.1, from coordinate 10,994,793 downwards.
AAAGTTCGCGACGCGAACAAAACGAACAAGTATCAAATAAACCTGCGTTAGATTCTCGCGAGAGGATTCTAATCCGATGGTTCAATACTAGTCACTAGGTGAACCATACCCGACGCGAATCGCGAGCAAATTATATTTATGCCACGTCTTACAACGAAACAGCTGATACCACGCTCTCCCCAATGGTGAATGCGGCTACCATCAAGAATTCAGCGAGACTTAGCAGTAGGACGCATTGCCCAACGACAGGAACGAACTTCGTAGACCGCCCCAAGTCGTCTTACAGCAGGCCCGAAGACCCCAGCGACACGGGGTAGGAGCTACTCGGAACGAACCTGCGTGAGCGCGTCCAATGTACTAAGCCTATACCCAAGTCGAGTACCCAACGGGCGTACCAATCGACAAGGGCTGCGAAATCTCAATGGGCTCCGAAAACCACATCAGTTTGATTGAGTATCGACTATTTCGCTGCGTGGAAATGGAAAACTAAATCTCGAGCGAATAGAAAAGAAAAGAAAAGAAAGCTACGTGAAGCGATTTCACGTAGTACAAACTTAGAATGCTCAAGGGAGAATGTAACGCATGTTTATCGGTACTGACTACACGCGATTGTAGAATGGCTATTTCTCACTTTGGATAAGAAAATGGATTTCTTTACAATTTTTTTACAATTGAGTTACAATTAAATTACTTAAATCTAAGTGCTTATAACTAAGGACGCACGCATCCCACGACGATCCAACGGCGATCCAGCTGTGATCCAGCATCGAATGTAGAAATTGAAATGAAGAAGGAACGGAATGGATATCGAACCATCAAATGACGAGAAAAACATAACATTCACGTGAAATAGTCGGAAAGAATAGTGAATCTGCTTTACAGAACAACCCTCCGTCGAAAACAAACACCACAGAGAGAAATAGAATGTTAATGATACCGAATGAACTGAGTAACAACGACATAATTATACTCGATTGAGATAAATTAGGGAAGACAGGATAGGAGGGATTCAGGTTACACACTTATAATATTATATTATATTATGTGAATGTACAAATATGTTTGTTAAAACTAACTTATACTATTTGCAATCCAACTTGAATGTTTCAAAGTCCTGAAAAGGACTTGAAAGATTTAAGTTGTACTGCAAAAGACTCGATACTAAAAGTACCAATGATTAAATTATTCTAATCTACTGCAAAATTAATGAAATAATAGTTGGATAATAAAATAAATCAATGAAATAGTGAAAGTAAATCTATGAACTCTTTACACAAGACAGAAGTTATATATCGTAATCTTTTAACTGATTCTGGTACTTTTAGTATGGAGTTTACAATTATACTTATGTCTACGTGCGTAGTCCTTAGCTTGGTACCGTTTTCGAGAGACCGGTCTCTGGAAAACGGTACCAAGGGCCCAGGTCCACCCCGTGGAGGTGACTACGCAGGGACCCATCCCTAGTTCCCTAATCCCATCCACCCTCCATTACATTTATGTGTTCTCGGCACAGAAGGTACCGAGGACTGACTCTACTTTAATAATTTAAACGCGGAATCCATAATACATTTTCTAAAATCTACAAATGATTTTCAGAAACTGCAGTATGGACTTTGGAAGAGGGATAACAAGAAATGCCATTATCCTACCAGAAGTGAAATTTTTAAAATGAATCTACTGACACTTTAGCAAAATTAAAGTGTTTTACGATACGATATTTAAGACGATGACACTTAGTAAAAATGGAAAGAAAATTAAGTTAAGTTAAAGTTAAAAATCGATACTAATTTCAACTAAGCATTGAGATAAAGTTCGCGACGCGAACAAAACGAACAAGTACCAAATAAACCTGCGTTAAATTCTCGCGAGAGGATTCTAACCCGATGGTTCACTACTAGTCACTAGGTGAACCATACCCGACGCGAATCGCGAGCAAATTATATTTATGCCACGTCTTACAACGAAACAGCTGATACCACGCTCTCCCCAATGGTGAATGCGGGTACCATCAAGAATTCAGCGAGACTTAGCAGTAGGACGCATTGCCCACCGACGAGAACGAACTTCGTAGACCGCCCCAAGTCGTCTTACAGCAGGCCCGAAGACCCCAGCGACACGGGGTAGGAGCTACTCGGAACGAACCGCGATGAGCGCGTCCAATGTACTAAGCCTATACCCAAGTCGAGTACCCAACGGGCGTACCAATCGACAAGGGCTGCGAAATCTCAATGGGCTCCGAAAACCACATCAGTTTGATTGAGTATCGACTATTTCGCTGCGTGGAAATGGAAAACTAAATCTCGAGCGAATAGAAAAGAAAAGAAAAGAAAGCTACGTGAAGCGATTTCACGTAGTACAAACTTAGAATGCTCAAGGGAGAATGTAACGCATGTTTATCGGTACTGACTACACGCGATTGTAGAATGGCTATTTCTCACTTTGGATAAGAAAATGGATTTCTTTACAATTTTTTTACAATTGAGTTACAATTAAATTACTTAAATCTAAGTGCTTATAACTAAGGACGCACGCATCCCACGACGATCCAACGGCGATCCAGCTGTGATCCAGCATCGAATGTAGAAATTGAAATGAAGAAGGAACGGAATGGATATCGAACCATCAAATTACGAGAAAAACATAACATTCACGTGAAATAGTCGGAAAGAATAGTGAATCTGCTTTACAGAACAACCCTCCGTCGAAAACGAACATCACAGAGAGAAATAGAATGTTAATGATACCGAATGAACTGATTAACGACGACCATACTTATACTCGATTGAGTTAAATTAGGGAAGGCAGGATAGGAGGGATTCAGGTTACACAGTTATAATATTATATTATATTATGTGAATGTACAAATATGTTCGTTAAAACTAACTTATACTATTTGCAATCCAACTTGAATGTTTCAAAATCCTGAAAAGGACTTGAAAGATTTAAGTTGTACCGCAAAAGACTCGATACTAAAAGTACCAGTGATTAAATTATTCTAATCTACTGAAAATTAATGAAATAATAGTTGGATAATAAAATAAATCAATGAAATAGTGAAAGTAAATCTATGAACTCTTTACACAAGACAGAAGTTATATATCGTAATCTTTTAACTGATTCTGGTACTTTTAGTATGGAGTTTACAATTATACTTATGTCTACGTGCGTAGTCCTTAGCTTGGTACCGTTTTCGAGAGACCGGTCTCTGGAAAACGGTACCAAGGGCCCAGGTCCACCCCGTGGAGGTGACTACGCAGGGACCCAACTCAAGTGTCAACATTCAATAATGTTTAAAAATCAAATTATTAAGGTTTTCAAACTTACCGATTCGTAGAGAAACGTCGTTGGTATCCTCGATCAGCACCTTTCAATCGCCCTCCACCAGTGCCTCCACCAAAATTCGTCACGCTCCAGTCACCCCCAGATGATCTCCAAGTGTCCATCAATCAACATCCAATCACGTCCAGAGCACCTCCAGACACTCTCACCTACACCCCCGCGTCCCCCATCCCCCAGCACCAAGTATAACATACAACCGTCCGCCACGACGGTCAAGTGGCAAAAGGTCTGTGAGCGCTCCGCGCGGCCCTTATATACCCTCCGCGCACGCTGCTACCCCTACCACCTTCGCAAGGTGATGGTTGACCGCAGCCGTATATATCCTTGTTATTACGTAGTGATCGTCTATGATTTATTAATTTTCACAGTTTTACTATAAATTTATGCTCTTAGCAATTAATTACAGTGACACACATATTTATTTGTATATTTTTTTTAAATTTTATTGCAATTCTAAAATAGATTAACATGAAACAAAGATGAGAGATTATACTTCTTTTTATTATTTTTTATAATCTAACTTTATAATAGTTTTACTGTAATTTCTTGTATATTTTAGTAGTTTTATTATAATTTCTTATATATTTCCTGCTTTAGCGGTAAGAGAGAGAATGATGCTATAATGAAGAGTGAGATAGATATTGCTGACTCTACTCTTGAACCCCTGGCGTCATCTCTTTAAAAAGTGCTCATACTGGTCGCACATCGTTATCGACAGCGAAGAAAACTACTCAAGAGCTACTAGCATCATCTCTTGGAGAAGCGTTGAAACTGTTAGGGCATTAGTTTCATCACTTTTTACGGAGATGGCGTCAGGGGATGTGGAATAGGATCACCATCATCTGTCTCACTGCTTTTTATAGCATTTTTCTCTCTCTTACGTCTAAGGCGCGAAATAAACTGGTGTGCTAGGACGCTCTTCTTCGTTATAAGAAATGGGTGGATTAAATAGAAAGAGTATTTTATTTCTGTATTACATTAAGCTCGTATAAATACGTACACAAGTATATAAGTTCGACTATCGCTTAGAAGAGAGTACAAGCGTATGATTGATAATTAAAAAAGAGAAATTACCATTTACAAAGTATAAAGTACATGATATAACTACCGCGCGTACACGAAATACGCGTTCAGGGAGAAAGAAACACGATTAAATTACCCTAGTCGATACACATATGTCGTTAAATACCAGTGGGAGGGGGTGATTATACGTAAATGTGCTTGTGACTGAGTGGTGTAAGTATATTGTGTGGTATTAAAAGGTAGAAGCTGTAAAAAAAAAAAAAGAGGGAGGTCCGTGACGGTTGACGCTCAGCATTCGGAAGGTATGTCAGGCTTCTTTTTTATGGCGATGCATGATGTGATGCCGTTTACTTCCGGAAACTGTTACGTGGTGGTAGATACTGATTGCTGGCCCCAGCTCCACCGAATTGCCCGCCAGTACCTGCTGCACCAACGTACATTCGAGAAGAAAATCGTTTACTTAAGCAAGAAACAAGGTAACAAACAGGCACGAAATGATTAAGAAAACAAGTCAATCACGGAACCATACAGTGGTACCATCTTTCAGAAGAGAACGAGATCATCGTGTCGCTATTTTACCGACGAGAGACAGTTCAAACCGAGTAGATATGCACGTACCTCCTTGATAGCCACCCTGGAATCCTCCAGCTCCTCCTTGGTAACCACCAGCTCCTCCGTAAGCACCTCCACCACCTCCTCTGGAGAACTGAGCCTGCCCTTCGTACTGGACATCGGCGGTATACCCATTAGCATCGTCAGCCATGTATTTTACAATCTGCGTTCTTGAGTCCGGCAACAATACTCTGTACTCTCCTTGGACCGAGCTACCATCGCTGCTCTCGCGTTGAGAGTAGTCGTTGCCGCTAGGGGGATCGTACACCTCGTACTGGAAGCTGTACGGCTGAGGCTACGAGGAGAAGGTATATCAGAGGTTATCGAGATCAGGTATCATCGAAAAGAGAATAGAAATTCATTGTTCTTTACTCTTCCGCTGTCACGACCACCGTAACCACCCTGGAATCCTCCGTCTTGGTAGCCACCTGCTCCCCCTGGGCCACCGAATTGTCCAGGGACACCGTAAGAAGTAGAGGGACGCGTGAATCCGCCGTCACCGCCACCCCCTGGTGCTCCGTACAACGCGGTGGGTCTACCTCTGAAACCCCCACCGAAATCTCCGCCTCTTCCGCCGCCTACGTCGCCGGAAAATCCTGTTGTACCACCGAAGCCTCCGCCACCTGGTCTGTTGTACTGGTAACCACTTCCACCGGGGCTGCCACCCGACAGCAATCCAGCAAGTGCATCACTAGCCAGACACGATAGCACCAACAGCACTTTCGTTAACTGGAACAATGTGGTTGAACGTTATTACCGGCGGGTGGAATTCTGAGGACGAGGAGATCGACGAATGGAACGAGGGATGTTTCTCGTATCAGAAAATAATAACGATGCGATTAAGATAAGTAGGTATTTGTGAAACCAGGCGCAGTTACTTGTACGCTAATGGTTACAGATGCGAGAATCGTCGTTGGGAGCAGCTCCGTTAATAGGTTCGGCAATTCTGATTCTTGCATCGATTGGGGAATGTTAATAGGCGAGAACGCGATTACTCGAATGAAAATTGTCTCTACGCAAAAATGGGATTAGCAACGGCGCGGAAGATGGACCTGTTGCCCGGTTTCGTCACTGAACGTCATTAGCACCGGCGACAAAAAGAATCGCGGAGAGACGTTACACCGAGAGTTTAATAGAATGCTTGAAATATTGCGTGCCGATAATTCACCAATGGCGAAATTAATGTTCCGCTAAAATCAGGGATGATTGCTTAAGACGAGCGTGTCTTCTTCTCTAGAACAGCTGCTAATGCGCTTGTCTAGCGAACAGTGGACAGAAAAATGTGAAGATATACCTTCCAAGTCGAACCGCGTGGATTTCAAGCATCTCCGCGGACTTAGCCGAGGAAATTTCAAATGAAAAACGATATATACAATATATTTCTCACAATGTACTTCGAGTGGATCAGATTTTTAGATCCTCTATGATTGATATGCTTCAGAGTTTAACTTCTAGGGACAAAACTGTTGTAATATCAATATGAACAATTCCTTCATGAATATTAACTAAATTTTCAACTTGAATTAGATTATATTTTTCTAAAATTTTCAGAAAATAATACAATTAAGAGATTCAAGCGTGGCCAATGGATACGAGTCCAGCAACGATCTTCAACAACAGGCAATTGGGTTTTTCTTGAAGAAGAACCAAATCTAACGTTGTCACGACTTTATCAAAATATAGCGGAGGCCAGAAAACGGCCGCAAAACGTCTGTACCGTCAAGTTACCCAAAGAGATGGTTAGTAAGCATAACCTGGAGGATAGCCTACCTGGTGGTAATTCATATTGGTGTTATGAGCGAAGACGCGAAGCGAACTGAGAAGATGATCCACGGACGAGTTTATATACCGTCCAGACCCTTTGTTACAGTTTATCCTTAGCGCTGCATATCCACGTATTAACCAGTATGTATTAGAATGACCGACTGTGGGTGTGGGAGGTGGAGAGGAGCAGCGCATCTTCCCTTCACTCTCGGTGATGCATCATGGGAAGAGATACTCCGTTGATGATGACTGAAACAGCTTTAAATTTTAATTGGATCCACGCACGTGACTGCTCGATCGCCTGGATCATTCGGCTGTCCAAAGAAGAGAAGAAACGCTCCAGGTTTCAGCGAATAAGGGAACCCTTGATAAAATCCCTGCAAGAAACCACCAGGTTCCTTCTGTGGTTTCGCAGTCTTCTTCTACAGAACACGCTTGCGTTTGATTGCATTTCTGACAGTGCCACAGTTGTGCAAATTTATTTTCTTCTAAATATTTCTCATTCTCAGTAATTTATAGCCAAGATTGCTTTTGTATCATTTTTTTTTGTAACAGCTATCGTGACTTTCAATTCGTGTTGGAAAATAATTTGCATAAAAAAGGTCTAAATTTCGTCTGGATGTTCGAATGCATCGAACCAATTGCTAACTTGTAATACGAACGAAAGGGAGATGAAGAAATAGGCTTGCTGGATGGTGATTGAACGACCCGTAGGAAATAAAGGATTAGGAGGAAAACTCATCTGCTTTAATGCCTTCATAAAACATTGGAGACATGCATGATGCAGAGAGTAATATAAAACTATAATCCAAGTAATAAAAACGTGTGCTCAAGATTGGACTAAAAAGTGAGAATCTAACGTAACTGAACTTGACTTGTGAAACGCCTGATTAAAAGTTTGATCATTTTTCTCTGACTTAGTAGATGCTTGCTGTACTGCGAAATGCAAAGCGTCATGATTTTTTACGAATGTCCGGTTCTGCTACACTTTCACTTTGAATGGAATGCGACCCTGTTTCAATATTTGGCAATAGAAGCTGCTTCAACCAAAGATTGCTCCTACACAAGGTTTTGCAATTTTTGCGATACGTCTGTTCGTCCGAGCTGTGAAATCACGGCTGACAACTAAGAAAACCGTGGAACCCGTCATTAATTGTACGAGGTGCTCCTACACTTCTTCAGCGGATCGATCATCCCACATTTTCAGACACGTCTCGACGGTGACATAACAGATCGAGAAGCAAAAAGTAGATTTTAGACGATGCTGTCGCAAAAGTAATCGGCCAGAAAATTGTCAGCGCCCAGCTAATCGGATTTATCCCTGAATGATACACGTACGACGATTGCGTGTTCAGGGTAAGTAATGAATTCTGCTGTTATGTCATTATCAGTAGAATGAGTAGTCTTTCGCCAGGAGGATTAACATCTTTTTAGAGATTCATCCAATTGGTGACTACTGGACACTTCCTTAATCACACCTTCCCTTCTGGCGCCATTTATTTTCTGGTATCAGTCATACAAAGTCTAATGATTCAATTAAACAAAAATCTCCTTGCTATGATATGTGAACCGTTGTGTGCCGATATTAATTCAATCGTGCTGTAGAATCTGGTACGATCTCGGACAGATTGCACAGAGATATCACCCCATAATTCCACGCTACTGTAAATCCGGTATAATCGGGTCAGGAATTCGTAATCCCTGGTGATACCTATGATCAGCCTTCCTGTGAACTTTAACTCGATTGAGATAGCCGCACTTTTAAGGCTCTAACCGTTTGAAATTAATTCTCATAGCCGCAAAACGTAAGTATAGCCAAGCTAGTAAAGTATCGTAGGAACGATGGAACGAATAACGCAATATTTCAAGCGATCAAATATACGCCGTAAGTTGTGTTAATAATAAAATTACAATGTAGAGTTAACGACTCGCTTAACACGGCTGAACGGCATCGCAATCAAGCGTGCGGGTAGTTGATACACCTTGGACGCGTGGAGCTGTTTCGACCATTGATATAATCGCGACTATAAACGTTATGGTATTCTATTTTCAGGTAATTGTCGGCGCTCCCCCTACGTCGCGTCCCCCCTCGGCTTAATAAGAAGTTTATTAACTGGTACAAATGATCAGCAGGCCGATTACGAAAATGACCGGGCCGATTCTTTTTTTTTTCCCCGTCCGTCAAGATTGATTGCCAGGCCTGGCTGAAGATCCCGTGACGGGTATGGAGAATACCGTGGAGCTGATCCTATTCAGAAACTTGACTGATGTCGGCCGGGTTGCTCGCATGGAATCGTTTCTAAGCGATTCCTCGCGCTCGCTATGCCGAAAGCATTAACTCGTCTCCGGTTGACGCGCACACTCCCCGCAACGCGGCGGATCCTTCCACACTCTCGAAACACTTTTGTCAACGATACAGGATTTCCAAAGGCGAATCGATAGATCTTCATTTAGAGAATGTTTATCTGAATGGACCTGTTACAAACTGCGGCCAATTAACAGTGACACGTTAAACATAATATTATTTATTGCAGACCCCCATCCAGTCGCTCGCGTCGACCCTACCTCCTATTGGAATCGGACTATTAATTGGACCCACGATCGAACGAATGGAAAAGTTCCAAGTCCCATGCAGAGATGAGACAGAGGAACGACAATCCGGGTAATCTGTGAGCGGAATAATTGCGCAAAACGACGTCACAATGGCACGTACGTTTATTGTAATGATTCCCCTTCGGCCGTTAATTCGTTTCTTAATCTGATTTCGTAACTTCTGTACAGCGTTGCGTTGGCTGGGATACCCGATACAGGACGATCCGCGGCGGGACGCTTAATTAATCTCGACATAATTATCGCTAATTATAGCTGACAGAAGCGACGGGCCCTGGGTAGACGGTGGTCCGCGTATGGGCGATCCGTGCCCTCCGCGAACGCCCAGGCTGATTCTAATTTCCATCTACACTTTTTCGCTTGGCCAGGAATCGCTGAGTGAACGTTTTGAGTGCGCCGTCTACTCCGTGATCGGGGATAAACGGCGGTTACGTAATCGTTGCGATGCGGAAGACGTGTGGAGCCTTCCTGCGCATGCATGCACCTATGCATTCTGCTTCTCTTTACACAGAACGGTGCCCCAACCGCTCTGGAGGGGATCGTGATCGACAGCTCTGCCCCCTGGTGGTTAACTACTGGTGCAATTTGTGTGGCACGCATGGGGGTTACCCGATGGATTCCCCCGGATATGTACACGTGCGATTACCAGGCTCGAGGATGGATCTGCTATTGGGTTTATACAATTTTTAGAAATCTTGTAGGAACACGAAGAAGAATCTAACCAGTTTCATGCAGGATCTTTTTATGTTTCCACCAGTTTATCGAAGAAATGCCTGATTATATTACGTGGTACAATAGGAGGAGATGCATGCAATGCACTCTGGGGAAGAGGGAACCGGAGACAGTGAACAAATCGATGGTGCTCAGAAATGATGAATGTTTTCGAGGTTTCATCCTCATTTCATACGGATTTTTCGTCACGAATCCAGAGCGCTAGAGGTCTATTCCCGTCATTATCTGCGTTCCATTGCAACTTGCTAACGTCTTTCATGTCGAACCACCGGCGAGACGTACATACGTACTCTTCAGTAGAACGCATTACCGATTTCACCATCGTTCTACGAAACCTTTTTCGCAACTTTATCCCGTCCGTGCTCACCCTCGCGGCGAGCCGTGCACGAATGGGACGCATCCGGGTACTACAATTGTTAACGAACCTTCGTCGACCCTTTTCGCGCTACCACCACGCATAAACTTCGCTCGTACTCTTCTTATTAATTTCGTAGCCAGAGTTCAATAGAAAAATTAAGAAGAATGATGATACTTAGGTAATATTAGATATTACTAGCTCCTACACCAATATCTTGTTAACCACAATATCATACAAGAACCGAATCATCAATGCAAGTAATGGGTAAGCACAAAGCTCAATAGTCGTGTCATATTCAACCAGAACTTGTACTCTGATCGAAATCAACTGACCATTGTATCCATCCAGGTGGACCAATAAACCGAACAGGATCTCTTCTGATCATTGGTGATCGCTGTGTTCATTGTGGATTCGAAATGTACCATCGTAACACTCTCCTCGCTGACCGTTCTCCAGGAGTTTTAAACGAAGTCAAGGAAATTAACTTTAAATGGAGCGCCGTGGCTCGCAAGAAAGCACTTTCAAAACTGTTGTAGCATCGATTAAACCGACAACTCATCTTTCACGCCGGCGAATCTTTTTTTTCTTAGACCACGAGCCAGACGCATCCTATTCGATTACGTCACCAGGTTTTCGTAAGTTCGTCATAACACACGCTGCGATCAAAGCGGACTTTTTATTCCCAGTTCCATTCACCTTCACCTTTACTTTCAGTCGCAACATCCCCTGTCACTGGTGGAAGGACAAAACTGGTCGAATCTCTGCCCTCCTTGCCTCTACGGCAACTCTGCTCGATATCTGACGGAAAGAGTTAGATGGACGATCGTTAGCTCTCCTTGAAGTTACGTTACATTCTTGCGTTCCTCTGCTGACTATAATCGTAGCAAAACCGTAAGAGAATAAAAAACTTGAAGTCCCCAATCTCGGCTATTATTAAGAGCAGTGACGTTCAAAAAGGAACTTGTCATTATAGGCTCGTTTATCACGTATTACCGTCTCATACGGATCTCGTACGAGTACGAGTAATGATTAATTATTGCTATTAAGATCGATCTCGCAAGTGGCACGAGGATCGCCACTATGTCTGCCTAATTATTTAGCCTCAAGTAATCACGAACGAATAACTAGAGTCTGTTTTTTCAGAGACCAAATCTGATGCAACCAAGAAGGGAGGGATAGGGGTGTTGGTCATCTTAGTGCACTTGACTAGTTCGACACGGATTGAAATCTTATTTGGAATGGAAACTTAAGAAGTCACATTATCAGAGAAAGGGCTCTCTCGAGCATGCGACGATACACGTTTCCTAGTGACATAACATAACTGAAACCTCTGCTACACCTACATTTATATCATTTCCACGTTAATTACCGATTACTTTTTTTATTGAAAAATGAAACACATTTTTCAGGCTACTCTGTAAGGCGCATCAACATAACGCAGACTCCGTTAATCCTCGATTTCACCAACTGTGGGAAAACCAGTAATTATATAGTCGGCAGCGATAAATAATATTATTTATATAACGATCGAAGCTCTGAGACGAGCAGCAGTGTTTACACTTCCTCCATCAATCCTTTAGCTCTTTTCAAACTACTCTTCGATACTTTGATCTATTTGTGTATTTACAAACCACCACGAGGAAAAGTTAAAATTCTTTTATTACAAAAGCGCTAATCTTACAGGACTCTCCTTACCCTACGTCAATCACTGGAATTGTACTACAATCATTTAAAGGCTGGCCCATACGTCGTCGAAGGGACCCGAGTATTGTAATTATTGCGAGTTCCGAAGTTGTTGTAAGTACTGTCCAACGAGTTGGAGCCAAATTGTTGCGGATAATTGTTACCAGCGTTCGAGTTTCCATTAGGCGCCTGATAGTTGTATCCTCCATTGTTTCCTTGAGGAACAGAACGCAATGTTTAGTCCTAATCGCCTCGCGAAACCTCGATTTTTCTCGTGAAAATTAATTGCAGACGTACATCAGTTTGTCTACCAGCAAGTGTGTCTTAAGGAAACTTTGAACTACCTGAGTTATCTGCGTTGTATCCAGCACCACCGTTGTTACCATTGAAGCCAAAGCCTTGGTTGCCACCCTGGTTATTATTATACCCATTGTTCTGCGCGTTGTACTGATCAGGATAGGACGCTGTACCCTCGTATCTCACATCAGCATGGAAACCTGTCCTCCAGTCCGCTGTATAAGTCACTATCTGTGTCCTGCCATCGGGTAGCTGCACCCTGTACTCTCCTCGCACGGTTTCACCGTCGCTGCTCTCCCGTCTGCCAAAGTCGTTGCCAGTCGCCTGGTCCTTAACCGCGTACCCAAATTCATAGGACATCGGCTGAAACAGTACAGGTATATTCCTTTAGCGTCGATTACATGGTACTAGCAACGCGAGGCTACGTGTTATGCAATGTTTGGAGACGCTGAAGTTTATGTCCCCCTCTTTTTATTACAGATTAAGTAACGTTTGATTGGCGTCCACTTTAATTATTACAGCGACGCGGAGACAATAGCCAGGTCATACCCCGCAATCTGCATTGTTGGTACGCGCCCGCATGATACCCATTTGCATGATAGGTGTCGATCGGGGATCCCGTTGCTGAACTTTCTATTAAAGTGACTTATCGGATCGTTCGTTCGTATGTTTTCCTAGGCCCAATACAACTATTTCGTTACTGAACCATTGTCTGACACGTGTCAGGACTAGATAACACGGAGATGCCATTAATATTATTGGAACTGTTTGCTGTGCTTCTGAATACATCGCATGGAGTAACACGATCTCCTTACGGTTTAACCGGGTAAACGTACGAGGACTAATTGCGATAAGGATTTGTCATCGAACACGTGCTCGTTCTTGCACAACGAGCCTGACCAATTTCATCATCGAATTCCCTTCCAGTTTCTTTTTTATCCAATTTTTGTGATCGATGCGGAACGACGGATTCACCTAAGTGCGTGCAGCATGTGAAGAGGACATTAGAAAGTGTTATGCTTTAACTAGTTCAACGGCTTACTACTTCTCCATTCCAGTACACTCGAAACTCCATTAATATTATGCTGATATTGTTTAGATCGCGAAGAGGTAGGACGAATGAGGTGGCAGACGAAAAGAATGACGAGGGGACAAAGTGAAGAGGACAAGACGATACAACAAGGGAACGTAGCGTTAGCGATAAAGACGTAGAAAGTAAAGAAGAAGAAGAAGAAGAAGAGAAGCAAAGAAGAGTTCAGAGAATAAAGAACGTGGGGAATAAGGGATATTGTGATTTAATCTGGCTCACGCCAGGGTAGTCGGTAGTCTCCAGGCTAGAACGGCACAAATGTACATAAGCTGACCGTTTAGATTCTTAAGGCGATTAGCTAATCGGCAATAACGATTTGCTGCGGATGAGGCCTGTGGTGGCGGTTCATCCTATTAATATTGTTACGTCAGCCCACGTTTACGACACCACGTACGACAGGATGAATGTGTAACAGTTCGCAGAGGAACCGAGATTCCGGTGCCCACACAACAAGCTTTTTCCACAACTCGAAACTGGGTCACGGACAGCTTTTCCTGGCCCGCAGGAAAAACATGTATTTCCTCACCAAACGTTTTCACTTCTCAACCCGTTCCTTTTCGTTTCGAGCAGCTTTGTTCGTCCGTATCAATTTGTCGACTTGAAATAATCTGATCGTATATCTGTTCTGCCTTCTCCTGCGACTCTGAACGCACTTCTCTGTTGCAGGACGGGACGGAAAATTGTGCCAGCACGGTATTTCTGATTTCATACGTGATAAACTCGTTTATCCATCGAGTACGCGGACCAACGGCCCTAACGGCCACGCGCTGCTCGTCTTGCGGTTGTCCAGAGGATCCCAGCTACTTGGTCTGCGCCTCTGACGAGGCCATACATCATCTCCCACCGTCTAAATCATCGATCTTACGCCTCGGATGCGTTAGAACGTTGGGAACGTTTATGGTAAACCGTGCAGTGACCATTCGATGCGCTCGTGAACGATCGCATGATGAATTTTGTATCGAGGAATGAGTTTATGCACGGGCATTACCGCGGCGTAATTGTTTTGCAGGTAGAAAAACGCCCGAGATGAAACCATTGAAATCGTCCCGTGTTCCCGTCAGCTTTTGCAGCAACATTTGCAGGCTGCACGTGTTAATGTAATTTGAACGGTGTTGCAGTGGTTTAAGGAGTGGTTATTGTTCTATGTTGCAACGGAGTTGGGGGTACTTATGGAGCCACATAAATTTGCTTAATAATAGCTCGAAACGAGCGGTTCATTTGTGGCCTTTGATCTCCTCTAAGAGATTTATTAACGATACCTTCATCCGTTCCAGTTATTATAACTCGAACGATTATCACAATTAACTGTAGTACCTTCTGACAAATGAATTTCTATACAGCCAGACGCTCCTTACTTCCAAAATGCTGTACCGCGTGGGAAGACAAGAAAGACAAAGGGCAACGATATTATCTGGCCATTATGGAGAGTAAAATCAACAAGATAAATGCTCAATCGATCCAGTCTAGATTTGCGTAACCAGATCGAGGGTGCCCGCCTCGACAAAGTTCAATGTTACTTGTAGAATATCCAGGTCTATTACACTTCTTGGAACTCTTGGAATCTACTGCGAAACATTACAGCGGAAGTACGAGATAGATTGATTTATTCTTGATTGGTTGCACCTACCTGGTCGACGTAATCGTTGTCGTTCCCATTATCATAATGATGACCACCAAAACCGTTTCCATTTTGTGCTGCCTGATTGTTGTTGCTTCCAGCAAAGTTCCCTGGCACGCCATACTGAGCGTTCAATGGAGGCTCGCATCTTACTGTTCCTAGGCCCACCAGCAGGACGAAAGATAGCTGTAAATCACAATGGTCCTGTTAATTACTCGAGACACTGGAATATAACCGTGGGCCGCGGATTGCTCAAGGCATGGTTGGAACGTGAAAAATGAATCCGCGATCAAATCGAAAGGATCGCATTGGAAATCAAGAAATGTTTATGGATCACACTTGAGCGACTGCCTCGCCACCGTGGAACATCTCATCTCTTCGGACGGTTTCGTAAAGCCAGCATTTACTAATCCCTGAAAACTCCTTTCACTAATGGATCGCGAGGAACCGCGAGCACCTTAAATTCTGCATCAAGCGATAATTGGAGCATCCATGCGACTAATCGCTGTACATTTCTATTAACGATTACAGGAGCGCGGTAACGAAGGAACGCGAATGCTAATTGAACGGTATATCAGATGGATTCCCAGGCGCAGAACCTGATGCGCCGCTACGAAAGCGCTAGATGATCAACCTGGCTGGCCAGGTTGCGTAGGCGAGAAATTGGAGTCGTGAGCCAGCGTTTTCCTACCGTTTCTGTCGTGAGAAAGCCTCTCGCGCGCACGCACGCGCCGGCACGTTGCATCATCGCGTCGCGCGGTTCTAAATCGCGCGCCGCGAGATTAAAACGTGGAGTTGCGGAGGATACGAAGAGGAGATGGAAGGAAAAGAGAAAAATCAGATCGTTCCGTCGAGTACCGATGTCTTCTGTCGAGGGACTGATTTTTAAGACCCTTGCAGCACGCGAGTGCGTTGTACGTGTGCTCGACGGTATAACAATAGCAAGATCGAGCACAATTTCATCCGGATGTAAAATAACAGACGAAAGCTTTCGTTCATGAATAACTCATCGTTGACTAATTGAATATCTTGTATAAGATAATCTGTTCATTGTAATTGGATGGTACAGATTTGCTGTAGACTTTAAACACTTGAATAATTTTGGGTAATAGAATCTTAAGAGTATATATTTAGACGCCTGACGATAGGCAAACCGTGTAACTGTAGTGTACGACTCGTTGCCTGGTATCAGGCGTACGAAGTCTGAATTTTAAGATTCCACTACTATTTGCATCTTGATTGCAATTGAACAGATGCAAAATTGACTCTGCTGTGTTTTGATATTGTTACAAGATTTTAATATTCGAATGTTACAGGGAAATTGGAAGTTACTTTTACGCAGCTGTTTAGAATGATTACGTTCCTGCAATTAAATGAACGTTATTCAATCGCTGCTATTGAGAATGGAATTTTCAATTTTATTCCATGAGAAAGTGAACGGAATTCACTTCCAGTTGACTAACTACCCAGGATATTAATGATACCTCCAATTATATATCCCCTTTTGTTTTACGAACACCGGGATTTCCTAGTTACCACAATGTTGATGACTCAAATCATTGGGCAACTAAACAGATGTAACGTATTGGAATGATTTCGTAGAGTTGTCGTAAAATTTTGCTGCTAAATAGAAAGCGGAGATCAGTAAGCGTTGGAAAGCAGATTTGAAATAATTAAGAACTGAAGATTGACAATGATTTATAACAGCAAAGGATACCATTGTTTATCTTATAATGCGAGAGACAAAGTGAAGAGAAGTCTTTTCAGGTCGCTAATTATGAGAGCTGATTGTCTATAGTGTATTCAGTTCGCAGGTGAAGTTATTAGACTATTATACCAATGGCAAGAGGACTGACCCACATGCACGTGGCCCAAATTGTTCCTGACTCGCGACAAATGTTAACAACATTCCTGCATCCCAAAGAATGTAGATTAACATCTTAATAATGTTTTCAGGACTAAGAAGTTGCGCCAAAATTGTGGAAGCTACTTTTGATTTTCGTAACAAGCACCAACCGTAACGATGTCATTTAACGGGACGTTAGAATGGCTGCACGTAAACCGATTGCGACACCGTTGTGTTGTTATTCATATTCCTGTGCAAAGCGTACGTGCCTGCGCCGCATTAAGCGGGATGATTACGCGGGAGCAAGTCCACTTACATAATGAAATGCAACATCCCACTGTGTACCTACAAAACGAGCCGTGTTACGTCCAGCTGCGGCTGATATCTGCCGACCAAATACACTTCACGCACCAGGAGACACTACCCGTGCACGATGTCGTACATCGAATCGCCCCAACCCAGGGACTTCGATTAATTTCCACCCACTTACAGAGCAACGAGTCTGATGGTCGAGGCACACGGGGTTAACGAATACTTGTGATCGAGCAATTCGATAAAAAGAAGCCTCTAGAACGTTGTAAACTGGTACTCTCTTGAAATTTGGATTGATGATAGATATACTTCCGGTTGAGACGTGGTTGGGATTAGTGGCAGGGTTGCGAGTTGCATGATGGCAGAGTATGCGTTGGATTGGATTGTAATTACTTATGTAATTGACATGTGAAATTAGTTTGTAGATATGTTAGCAGCTTGACGAAAGGTAGATGTAACTTGGACGCTAAAACTGTGGCTGTAAATAATTATAGACAGTGACTGTAAATGATTGCAATTGAAGTTATATCTGCTAACAGGATTGAGTTACCATGGAAGACTGTCACAAGCGTTTAACGTCAATTTTACATGCTATTTACTGACTCGAGGTTTAAATAATTGCTCAGGA
The DNA here is from genome assembly GCF_050948175.1 of Xylocopa sonorina. Classification (NCBI taxonomy): domain Eukaryota; kingdom Metazoa; phylum Arthropoda; class Insecta; order Hymenoptera; family Apidae; genus Xylocopa; species Xylocopa sonorina. The sequence goes on along the minus strand of NC_135201.1, from coordinate 10,976,881 downwards.
GTTTTCGATTGATACTTGGAAGTATAAAACTTTTAGGATGAAGACACTCGAGTGCTTAGGTCCACGAAATTCCAAATGGTTTTACTACAATCTCAGTTTCGAGTTTCAATTGGTCTCATCCCTTCTGAACAACCACTCGAACCACTTAGCCAAAGCCACGATCCGTTCAAAAGCAAGACACCCTTTACCAAATCTGCAAACAGCCGAACCGTTTCGTCACCCTGGAACGTCCCTGGGATCACTGTTCACGTGTAAACGACAGTAGTCGCGACGAAGACAACCGTGACGCCAAAGCATGGATAGCGCCAGCACCAAAAAAAGATTCGGACAATCTCACTGAATAAGTGAATCCTTGGATTACCTGTCGCACCACTCTTTCCATACTTGTTCGAGAGTACTCAGAAAACCGGAGCACTGTGCGGAATGCTGAATTCTAGTGACGTTTTACCGCATAGCTGGCTTATATAGAGAGCTCCTCTACGCCTACAAAGATTCATTTCCTGTCGGGCACGGATCCTCCTCCAGCACGAGGATGATCCGCGTGGATCCCCCCGTGTACACACAACTGTGGTCCTCTCATCGTACTCTAGTTCACATAGGAACGCCAGCCGTGTGGAAAGCCCGCGCTTTATTTCCCATTGTTCAGCCGGCTGGCATGTGCGATTTTGGGGCGGCGCTGGAGTCTCTTCCAGAGCGGAGAAAGCTGATTACTTCACCGCGTGGGACAGCCTCGCGACGAATCTAGCCTGAGTACCAGGGATAATTAACCAATCGGGGCTTAATTAAGACACCAGGGCCATTGTCCATCCCCCTGGATCCTGTGGTGTAACGTCAACGCTGTATCCTTTTCATCCGTCGTTGTTCTCCTGTAGGTATGCGGGACAGTTTTTAGTTAAGATGAATCTAGTCGGAGGGACGGGAGCATAACTGCAACGATTATTCCGTGTTTGGTAATTTCAAGGTATTGTAGTGTCGAGGATGGAATCTGAAACACGAATGTCTGCGTATGCATAAGGAAAAAGTTGGGGTCGAGGTTGACGTAGCGAACTTGATCTGATCTGTGCCGGTTTCATGCTGGCCTGATTCAGGATACGATTGTCGAGATGGAGATGATGATCAAGGATCAGATTGTAAAGGGAGATCTTGATCGTTAACTGATAACGAAAATATCATAATAAAATAATGTATTATCTGATGTGATATTAGCATCAAGTAAGTACCATTGCAGTGTGCCAAACTAGTAATGGTACCGCATTACAATCTTGTTAAACCGTGAAGAGGACGATTTTCTTGGGATAGTAAAAAATGACAGCATAAATTCAGAAGATCCATTGATCTCATCGCCAGCAGACCGTAACGCGTTCCTGCGAGCTCGTTGGTCAGCGAGATCGTAGACGAAACGACGCATCTTAACGAGTGATACGAGCTGGACACAATGTGTAACGCGAACGAATGCTGAATGGAACGAGATCTCGGCACGTGGACCGATTTAGAAAGTAGCCCGGGTTTGAAAGGCGTTAAAATCCGTCTTTCGACTTGGTCATTTCGATTAAACGAATGTGTTGTCATACTATTGCGGATAATCATATTTCGCAATTCATCTTCGCTGTTCCAGTTCGACTTGAATGCATGATCCTTGAATATTAATCTTAGCCTTCGAAAGTTAAGGCAGATTGAAAGTTTTATTTCTTTTTCAATGATGACTACGAGAATAGCGAATGAACGAATATTAACAATTTTTTTTCAGAAGCTACGGAATAGCGGTGAGGTGGTCGCAATTAGTTAAATAATCCACTAGACGACTGAGAACAGGTTCTGCGTGTCCTAGGACTTGTTTGAAGCTACCGAGCGTAACGAGATTAATAATGATCTCGTTTAGACAATGGCCGTAATCGCAGTCATCGATCTAATCAGTCTGATCAATGAGTCAAACGAAACTTAATCAAGACCGGTTTATTGTTTATTTAGTGTGCGAATTCTCACTTTCGATTCCTTTCGTAACCTTTCCCCGATTGTTCCCCCCGTTACGTGAACAGGAAACAATTGTGTTGCGATAAAGGCTCTGCCGCCTCAAGGGACTATTTGCCTAATTAGTAATTCGTGGAAATTTTTCGGCAACCGGATCCAGTTACAGGGAAGTCACAGTTTCATTGTTCAATCAACAAATTTTGTTACGTCCTCGTTTCGTCACCTACGAACGCAACGCACTGTTAAAAGAATGATCAGCAATCTATCCTTAAGTTTAAGCACTCGTTCGGACAGTTTGATGGAGCGTATGCGTAAATAGTAGAAAGTTGAACAATGGTACTGGATATCCCTAAGCTCTCCTGATGATAATCAAAAGGATCCTCAAAGCAATCTCTCTCGATGATCACTCCTTCGCTCAAGCGTGATAGACAAGGTCATAACACGATCAAAGGATGGTCTAAATTCTCTTCCAATGTTACGCAAGCATCCTTTAGCATAATTTGACCGATCCTTCTTCTACTTTGCTCTATACGCACCACTGAGGAAAGGTATATAATTTGAATATAATTAGAAATTTCGTAAAAAATAGAGCCACATTTTCATCAGAAATCATATTATTAGATTCTATACAAATTATTATTGTCTCAATTGACGATCTCTTTTAAATTTACTAATGTGTCGAGTATCTTCGCTTTCTACTTTCTTCTCTGGAACTACGTTCGCAGCAGTCGCTACGTCCTTTTCCTTAATGTCTTTGACCACCTGAAGAGAAAATTAATTTCCATTTCTTAAACTCCTTAAAATTTATCGAAACATAAATATGTATAATATTAATTACAATTTCATATGTTGAAGATTTAACACCTCCTTCTTCTTCTTCTTCCTCTTCTTCCTCTGTACTATATTCTGGTGGTGCAACTTGTTCAGGATTCACATCGTTTGGCGACCTTTTTAGGATGGACATAGGTTTCGAAAATACTCTATAAATATCTGCTGGCGTTTCTATCGAATCTCCATCTGATTTAGCAACTGAATTATTCTTGGAATGTACGAATTCTATTCGAACAATTTCTTCCTCCGTATCTTCTGTGTTTTTGATAGACTCTTTCTGCTCTTTCGTCAGTTCTTCTGCTACTTTGTTCAAGGCATCTTCCGGCTCCGCGAATGAAACTGATTTTTTCATTTTACATTTCTTAACAGTTTCCTCGGGTTGCGCCTTATCAGAATCAGAAACTTGTTTCTCTTTTTCATTAGAATCTTTTTCTTCGATACCTTTTTCTTCAGAGTCTTCTTCAGAGTCTTCTTCAGATTCTTCTTCTGATTCGTAATACCACTCTTCATTTTCTAACTCATCTCTGAAGAGATCGTTGTACTTCTCGTCTTCTAATCTAGAAGTCAGAAATGGTTTAAAAATAACTAACAAATTTCGAAGGATTTTAAAATGTACCTATTAAGTTCGTCTGCTAGTTCCTCTTCGATCTCGAGCTGATCTAGCCTATTGAACAAATCTTCTTCCGTTTCTATCTTTTTCTTTTCTTCCTGCCTAAGTTTGGCTAATTTCTGGTGATACTCCCTTTCTTTTTCTCTGTGTTTTTCTGTACAAAAAATGTTGCCAAAGTTATTACGTTTCTTCTAGAACAATATAAAAGTGATATTTCGTTTACTCGATTACTTTTCCACGCCGCGATTTGATCTTCATTCCAATGCTCTACAATTTCCTTGCCAGCAAGATCTTCAAAGAGATTGGTCTCTGCTACCATCATCCTAGTTTCATACAAATCTCTTTCTTTGCTTAACTTCATTAACATTTCATCAGCTTCTACAATAAAACATTACAAGTGACATTAAATGCATCCCAGATCCATAATATATCAATCGTACTTTCTATTCTCCTTTGACACAAGGCTACTGCACCAGACGCGCTATACTTTGCAAAATATCCATCGCCCAAACAGGCAAGCACTTCGTTAGTGTGAATTAGTTTCCCTTTCATCAGGGCTCGCCTACCAATTGGCACCATACAGTTAACGTACAGATCTTTTTGGAAAGTTTGCAGCGCTTCTGCAACTTTCTCATGGCCTTTCTTGTAATTAGTCCATATTTTACATTGCTCCTCGTTCTTTTGGATTCCCTTAAGAAGAAACATGTTTTATTAATCTCTACTTACATCAAATCTATGAAAGTTCATTTACTTTTATTAATGTTCAACGATTTACCTTTGCAAGAGCTTCGTTGAGTAACAAATGTTGAACTTTCTGCACGTCAGCCGTAAGATTCATCGTTAAAGTAGATTTAAGAAACAGTATTCACCGAGTAAGAAAAGTTTGCAATTAAACACGTTTATTAGCTATCGTCAATAACAAAATACAATTATTCATTTTCATATTATACATCAAAATGTAATGGCAAAGATTGGTTAGGCATCGATCCAGGAACATTATCTTCATACAGTTTTTAATCCATAAGTTACGTACTGATTATTTATTTCTCAAATTATTTAAATTATTTGATACAATCATGTTTTAATCTTAGTTTCAGTTGTCGTAATTTTTATTGCAAGTAATCTTTTAAATTTGTTAATTATCCAAACATAACCTAGAATGTGGTATTTAAATCTGCAGATCTCTACTCATAACACTGTAGGTAAGAGTACAAATCTTTATTAGATGTCCCTCTCTACATAATATAATATAAAGGTTATAACAATTAATTTAAACACTAATTATTCTCTCGATGATCTGATCGTGGAAACTAAATTATATATATCATAATAATATTACGTTCATGAGAGAAAAATATACAAAAATATATTCTTTATTTGACAAGTAATTAATTTCAATTTGAATTTAATTGGAGTTCTCGTCGACAGAGGGCACTGGCATCGCAACTCGTATATTCAATCGAGTCACGTGACTATGTATCGCATCCACTCGTAGATCTCGTTCTTGTTTCCTTTTCCGTCGAAGGAGAATAAACGCAAGATGGTTAGTGAATTAGTGAAAATCCATTTTTATTTACAGCATCTTAATCTATTATTATTTCAATGTTCGTTTATAACATTCTTAACTGTGCAACGAATCGAAGTATCGAAAAATTTTTGTCATTCGTATACTGTTTAAAAAAGTAATCGTGCGCATAACCTCTCTTTCTGTTTCGACGAGTTGTGCGTTCTGGCATTTTGTTTGCAATTAAAATATGTTATAATTGGAGTATAAATGTGTCTAATGTCGTATTAAGAAAATGTATATTGCGTGAATAAGATGAAATTTTAATTTGGATTAGGTTATAGATTCTTTGTATGTTGTACAGAGGTTGTCAATCGACGTCTGTTGGCGGTGTCGAAGGAAACATGCGTCAAAAGTCGAAGTCCTCGAAAATAATTGTTATTGATGTTGTACAAGAGTGGAATATAAATAGTGTTGTGTTTGTCGTTTCAGGGTAAGGTTAAGTGTACTGATCTGAGGACAAAAGATAAAAATGATTTGCTTAAGCAGCTCGAAGAGCTCAAAACAGAGCTGACGAATCTTCGAGTGGCGAAGGTTACTGGCGGTGCTGCTTCGAAGCTCTCAAAAATGTATGTATGAATGTCATTGTTAGTTTTTATGTTTCGGTATTGATGTTTTATGATACAATGATTTCCATATCTTGGATTAGTATTCAGTTTTCGAGTGATTGAATACAAATATGTAGCAGATGTTCTAAATTTTTATTGTATTGTATATATTTCAGCCGCGTGGTGAGGAAAGCGATAGCTAGGGTATACATTATTATGCACCAAAAGCAGAAGGAGAATTTACGTCTGTTGTACAAAAATCACAAGTACAAGCCTTTGGACTTGAGGCCAAAGAAAACTAGAGCGCTCAGGCGAGCATTGACGCCTTACCAAGCCCACAGAAAAACTCCGAAAGAGATTCGCAAGCGATCTGCATTCCCTCCAAGGAAGTATGCTTTAAAGGTGTAAGCTGCAAGGTTCTACGAGGCAAAATAAAAGTTTTTTAAAAATTCAAGACTTGTGTTACTGTTAAGAGGAAGGATAAAAATTTGAAAAATGTAGGCAGATGCTTTTTATTTTGTATAGAAAAAGGGTACAAAAGTTAAACTTAGGCAGTTTCTACTTGTTCTATCGACCTAATCCTATTCTTGATTGTTCAGTAACTGATATTTGGATTTATTCATCAATATAAGAATTCAATTGAAGTATGCATACTCAATTGATAATGAATGATAAAATTTAATTAAATATCGAATCATAACGAACGTATAATACGTGAATTAGAAGAATTGCAAAGTAGAAGGGTTCTTTGCTCAAATCATTTTTCAGTCTAATAATTTTTAGATACTGAACATTCTAGAATTAACAGGTGCTGCGAAGAAATGTTTAAAGACGAATGCCAGGATTTCTTGAGAGCACAAAGTTCAAAAGTTCATCGCTGTCCTCGCAGACGAAAGGCTTTCGATGGTGGCAGGCCACATCGTGCCATTTGATACCGTCGTTGTAGAAGTTGTTCAGAATCGACAAACAAGATTCGTCGTTACCCTGTAAAACAAATGCGTACGTTAAAAACAAAAATGAAAAAATATTCAGCAGCGTTATTAGATAATTAGTCGTCGATGTAAACCAATTCTCATGAAACTAACATCTTCGTGAACTTCCTGAACACTTATTTATTGTTATCATGTTTCACAATTTGGACTTTCTGGCTTTTGGATTTATTTCTAGTTAATTCTGATAGTTCAACGAAAAATACTGAGATAAAAATATAGAAGGAGAACAGATATAAATTACCTGAGCAGCCTCACGATTGTCAGGTTGTGCCTGTCCATATCCACCTGTGTTACTCCAGTCTCCAGTGTTACGCTGCGTGGTAGGACCGATCTTGGCTCCTGAACCGGACCAGAACCATCCGTTGATGTTCTGCGGTTGCAGATCTGGTCTATCACAACCGTTGAAGTTACACTTGCGTCCAGAGGTCCAGATGAACCTCACGTTTCCTGCACGAAGAAAGGAAAGGAAGAAAAATTCGTTAACAACTATGGACACAATGGAGATAACAACATTCTCTTTTAGTAAAATTCACCTCGAGCTAATCTCTGTTTAATAAACTCATTTTCTTGTGGCGTTTCAAGAGAGACTGCGTCCATACAGTGTCTGCGGCAGATATTACGAGCATCCAGCCAGTCCACTTCAAGACTTCTAGTCGGTTGATGCTCCCAACTGAAGAAGTATGAATGCGCTACACCTCTGGCATCCCTGTACGTAGCATGTCGTACTCCTAAAACAAGCTTCGATACGGAAAATACTCACGCAAGAGTATAAAGTTTGATCGAAATACACTCACGATTAGCGCAGCTGCGCGCGTCGGGAAGAGCAAGTCGACGTTGAGCGTTCGCCGTAACCGCAGCGAGGACCAACACCAGCCATATCGCTCTCATGTTTGCAGTTCTTCAAGAAAAGAGAAAGAAAAAAAATATGAAACATTTGATATTCAATATTTAATGGGTAACTTAAATGATTCAAGTTAATTTCTGCTTTAGATGAATCCAATGTTTAATTAGAGAGAAAGAATTGTATCCCAGAAGCCTATTGTTTAAAGTGGACCCATTAAGTAGAAAAATGTCAGGCAGTGAATGTTCCAGGAAAACAGCGTTTCTCGCGCTGGGTATCTCTAGCAAGTAAAAGTTTCTTGGGAACGAATGTTTGTCGAGGGTGAAAGGAGACTTTTCAACGGTGAATTATGACTCGAGAAGGAGAGGACTAAAGGAGAATCTCTCATAGCGATGACGGGGGAAAATGCTGCTGCGATTTTGCAACGGGTCTTAATTTTTTTTGTAATGTACCATCAACTTTCCTCTGTAGACCAGCTACAACTTTCTAAATCGTCTTTGTGACAAAACCATCGCCGTGTGATGCGTAATTAATAGCCTGGCAAACGTTTGAATGCGAAGCAATTGTCTGACCAACGATCTGTAACGCAGCAGAGAAATTTCGTCCGCCGCAAACGACATTAAGGAATAGTCGAGAGAAGAAGATTGTACATGAAAAGAAGATACTCCTCGTTGTGATTAACCAAGATTACATATTGTACATTTGAAGTACTTTCCATTTCATAATTCAGATAATTGAATAGTCTAATGTGCGGCTACCACCGCTTTATTCTGATCGTGTATGATTATCATACTGAATAACAATGATTCTTATTTAGGATTCCGCGCCATTGCGGACTTAATGAAGCCCTCCTTTTTAATGGCACGGCTTTCGCTAAAAATTAGTGTCAGCGGTCGTTCACCTGGATTGGAAGAATACCCGATAGAGTCTAGGAAGAGATGATTCAATTACAAACCGAATGAAAGGAATTTCTTTCACGGAATGATTTGTAACCGCATCGAGGAAAGTTCAATATACCAACGACCGCGTAATTTACGAGATAATAAACCGGCTGGAGTAATACTTGATTAATTCAATCACGGTAAAATCATTTCAATTATCCGTTTACGCAATGCAATACATCTTGCTTGTAAAACTTTACAAGTATCCAAGAATTGGATAGATTACATCTAGTCGCACAGTCCTACCGTTTTACCAATCAGCGAATAATGAACGAACCGTAAATGTTACTTGATTTATTTTATTGATTGCGACTCGTGATAGAGCCTCTCCACGCTTTCACTGGGAATTCTCTGGAGGAAGGCGTCGGGCGATTTCTGAAACAGACAGTCGACCGGATGAGTCTTTCGACAGAACGTTAGCTTATCTATTACGTAATAATAATTATCCTGTTATTGAAGGGATTGCGAAATTCGATAGGCATCAGGACAATTCCAGGAATCTGCTACGAGAAACGAATTACATTTTCATATACGGCGCCATTTCATTTTCCTACGCTATCTTCAAACTTCTCCTCCATATTAAATTACCCAGTCTTCCTGGCAAGGTAACCAACAACATACCATAACAGCTTTTAAATTCTAATTGTAAGTGAACTCTCATTGAACCCAAACGTACATTTCATGCAATTTGTTCTACTGTCTAGGGTGTTATGCGTCGTTCGACTGTTAGTTACAGGGTTAGATGAGTATTCGCCAGCGAACGAGAAAAAGGGAGAGAGATCATGGCTTTATTTCGTATCCGCGTATGTGCTCGTGGAACCGTTATCTGGCCGGCTTTATATCGTCCGGTTTACGCGGTTGGCTGTGTGCTCTACGTATTTCTTAACGGCTCCTCGTCTGTCTGTAGGCCCGCTGCATATACGCGTATTCGGGACGAGCACGGCGATATAAAAACGGGGCAGGAGCGTGCCAATGCGTTCGTCACGAGAAGCAAGAGGACGAGAGAAAAAAAAAAAGGAAGAAAATTTCGACTTTCGTTCGATCCAGATCGATCGAGGATCGTTGGTTCGTCCCATTTCTCCTTTTTTTTTTCTTACTTCATCACGAACAAGTTCCGTTCGTGAGTAATATTAGGCGATACGTTGCGTTGAATGAGAACTAGTAGGCTTCTGATGTCGAATCGGTGCCCAGAGAATTTCCAACGTCATGAACATAGAGGTATTCTCATTTGTATGTGAAGCCATGTTTATGCAAATGCGTGTTTGATGACATGTAGGTCATTGGTGACACCTGTTGTCCCCTTTCTTTTTTATCTTATATTCTTTAATGTGCCAGTGCGAAAAGAGTTGGTCTGGATGCTCGAAGGATATCTGCGTTTCTGAGATTGTCCACTTCCAAATGCAGATGCTCGGTGTCGGGAGGTGTCCGAAGGGAAAAGGATTCATCTTTAATTCAGAACTTTTGCTTAGATGGCTGTGGCACGTTCAATGAGGAAGAGAAGTTTCTCTTCCATTTGATTTGCCAAGTGGTTCTCCGATGGATGGAAACCAGGCACAATTTTTCTCTTCCTTTTGCGGAGGATATCGTAAGATGTAATGAATTCTTCGCTGTGGTAATACTTCACGTGCTCTATGTTGCATCGTTGCGTATGCTCGCGGTGATCTTACGCAAGGAAAAGTATATACCTTCGCGAAGATAAACTCCTCATCGCCTCTCACGAATCGGAGAGAAAGTGAGCGATCTTCAAAACGAGCGTGTTTACTTAAAAATCGAAATCAGGCGAAGATGGCGTATCTCCAGGGGCGGGCAATATTTTTCTCTTATTAAACAACAATTATATTTCCTGCTTTGCTTTTAACTGATATTCGTTTTTAGCCCCCCAAAAGAAACACGAGGGAAGGAAGCTATGATTAGTACTTGTTCGCTAAATTTCTCATGGTGTGAATGCGGTAAAACGTTCGAGAACAATCTTGAGGAACGTGTGCGCAGAAAACAGTGAAATAGCTAATTGAATGTAAATCAGTGAAGAAAGGTAATTGAGAGTGCCTGGTTAATTAAGGAGCTATCAATTGTTCGCGTCTTTATTTGCTAATGTAGATGTTTTAATTTATAATACCATGGTATAGAACAGCATTACGCATTAAGCTTTTACTAATTTAATTACGCAATGCTGCAAAAAAGTTCCATCTAAATTTTCTATGAGGATATTCATTTTCACAATTAATCCCAAAAACTTCAGTATTCAATTAATGACCTCTCAAAATTATACAACTTCTTTATCTAAAAATATTTCTAACGTTATTATGAAAAGAGCATGGTTTATCATTTTTATCAAATTATATCTTCCCAAAAATTATTTCATAATCCTTAGAATTTGTCACACAAAGTAGTGACTATTCTTAAATATTAAAAGAATATATATTTACTAGATAATTAAAATTACTAATGTAAGTAAACAATTTCTATTCTAACGTTAAATTAAATAAAGAACGTCTACTGATGTGTAATTTGGTAAAATTTTTCTTAGAAGGTGAAAGCAACCGAATTGAACCTGAGTTTAGAACGTGATGACCCGTCACGCGGTCACGAACGTGATTTGCGGTACAGAACGCGTGAAAACCGCGCTTTCAGGAGGAAGATTATCGAAGAGAAAGCCCCGGAGAGTTCCCGCGCAGGTCATGCGAGAGGACCGTCCGATTCACGAGGTCGCTTTCGATTTCTCCGAGTTCACTTACCTAGAGAAGCTTCCTCTGGCACCTAATCAACGTTCACCCGGTCCTCTAGATCCCTCCGATAAAAATGACGACGGTAATCTGCCAGTAAAACTCGAGAGGGTATGATAAAACTTCTTTCGTGATCCCACGTACAAGTTTGGTCTCTGTGTGTATTTTTCGGGTGGCTAAATTGGAACGTGAGGTTCGTCCACCAACTTGTCGATCGCGGCGAGAAAGAAGAATGAACTGCGATGCACGAGCAGGCAACCGGTATATAGCCGGCCCACATTCCCTTCTGGCTCGAGTAACCCAGATTCTTCCCACCCGACTGCGTCTGCGGAGCATCTTCGGGGGCCTGAAAGGGGCCCTGGATAAGTCCTATCTTGCGACGGCACCTCTCACTGGTCGCTTCCCTTCTACCCGTTACTCGCGTTAGGTTCCTCGAAGTCTTTGGGAGACTAGAATTCGTTTTTCTCGCGTTGGAATCCGTCACTCTAATTGATTCTCTTAAAGGAATTGTCCTTCCACCGCTCGAACGCATTTAAAGTCGTCGGTTTTCATTGATGGATGTAACTATGAATTGAAGTATCGTTTCCTTAGGTTCAACGTTTTTCAATCACTTATCATTTTAGCATCATTGTAGTGTTATTATAGTAAAAATCGACCGTTCACTCGTTTGGGTTATTGGAACGATAGAAATTAAGTTTCAGGCAAGAGAGAATAAGTTTTCACATACCAAATATATTTACAATTGAATTTACAGATATTTTCTATTACATTGCTTTCTTGGGGGCTAAAAATACCAGTATAAAATGTGGCATTTCTAAATTAGCTTACAGATTAGTACCATTTATTTTGTATGTACAGATAACTTGAAATTCTTCCTAGTTTTGAGTGAAATTGGTGATGTTTCTACATGTATTGCTAACACCGCGTCACCTTCTACCTTCTATGAATATCCCATTCTCCATGATTATGCAAAGATAACGAGTAACTTTGAGTCTGACAAAGTTTGTGTATTTCAAACAGATTCGAGTTCTTCACTCTTCCTCCTGAATACATTTCTCTACCAGTTCTTTCAAGTTAGGATTCTCCATGGCAGCTGCAATTCTTTCTTTATCGTTTATTTGCTTGTTTACTGAAACAAAATAATTAATATATCCGAACAATCAAACTACAATATATCAGATAAATAGATTCTACTCACTCTCGTGCTCTGTGGAGTGCGCACCCTTCTTGATATATATATCTAGCTTGAAAAGGTCTACCAAATGACGCTCCAGCTTTATCCTAATGCAAAGACCGATAAGCGTTGCTAGTGTGCAATGTGGCACTGTCGGATTAAACTCGATACGAATCACAGAAACACCTCTGGGTGTTTGTCTCGTAATCTCAACGCAGTCTTCGTATACTACATCTAGTTGCTCCAACGTTTGAGGTTTCTCTGGATCCTTGATCGTTCTCAGCAGATCTGTGATAATTTCAAGTTTCTTTAGCTTTAATCCAAACAGTTCATAAGTAAATCAATTCTGTTGCTGGCGGTGAACAAGATATAACCCTTAAATATAATAACAATCATCGAATTCTATTATGTTTGTATACGATGAGACATATCGATTGTATTGAAATAACACGCTACTGTCAACGACTTTCTGGTTAATCGAAGGTAGCAGTCAGGTGATTTTTCGTTCGTCGTGTATTATCAACTTGCCATATATGGACTCCTTGAGCTCAGTGTCGGATCGGGAGACGAACGCTCGGTTTTTGCCATCCCGGTAGCCTTCAGTAGCTTCCATTTCGTCGCCTGCAGGCAGACCATCTCTTATCTTTCCTACGATTGAGATTTTTCGTAAAAATGACAACATTCTTTCCCCGTTCCCCTCTGACCATTTAAATGTCGCGATGCATCATTAAGATTTGTTTACGTTATGGCTGACAATTGCGACGGACCTAACCTCTGGTCAACGACTCGCAGAACGCACGACGTGCGCGTCATCGTACGATGAAATTATTACAAATTCCGTTTCTCAATAACATTTAATTGAATTCTAATGCCAAATTTCTTTAATTTTAAGTTCTGTACGTTCGTTGAGCCTCAATTCGTTTGCTGACTATCGATTAATCAAAATAATTGAAGGAATCATCGAAATCATATTTGATTTTGCCACGAAAATATGATAATCCTCGAATCGGAAGCGGTTGAAGTCGCCTCACAGATGGCGTTCAAGTTCCAAAGGTCGGTTCAACGTTTTGAACAAGACGTTTCATTCTTTTATCTCGTACCATCGGTTTTTTTCCCGTAGGTTAGTTCAGTGACCCAGAAATGACATCATTCAAGGACACACGCATACTTCTAGAACGCCCATCTCATTGACGAACCCTGTCCTCCGTTGAGCATGATGTTAATTTGAAATTGCAACATCCTCTCTTTCTCTATCTCGAGCGACCTTGCATCGAGGAGGCGAGGGTAGTTTGCGATGAACGTCGCACTGAAATTTAAATTTTAGCGCAATTTTATCATGTGTTAATATTGTTTTGAAAAATTAGTAACGCATTATTGCAACTTATTTCAGAGATCTCCTGCTGAGCCGCATTTTATCTGCACGAGACTTCAAGCGAGCTACGCGCGCTTTGGGAAGAGGCGAAGGGGGCGAAGAAGGTGGAAAGTTCATAGTACAGAGATCGTGACCCGGGTGCAGCGTACAACATAACCTATGATCCGATTTACGCTGATGGTACGAGTGTTTTCTTGGGCGTTGCATCTTGCGCACGCTCCGTTCCGCAGCGGGAGCACGCAGAGAGTAGCGTGTAGTGTCCTCCGTCTGGGAACACTGGCAAATTCGTGGAAGCTAACGGCGGTCGCGTCCGAGCCCTCCGTGAAACTGATAAACGCATTCATTCCGGCTGGCCGAATGAGGTTTTAAGGTGAGAGAACGGTGCAACGCGTGTCGGGCGAGGAATGCGTAAGGAAAGCTTTCTAGAGGGCCCGATCCCTCCTCTTTAATCCATTATCCGCGACAGAGCATGAAACTTAAAGACGAAACCGCGATACGCGACTCGAGGCGGTGGTCCAACGTGATTTTACTGATTTCGACCAGGATCGGAGACGGGTACTACCCGTATTAGGAGATTAAGTAACCGTTCCCTTCTTCTCCGTAAGTGCCTTTTGCCAATGGCTGCGCTTAGATTCTGCCAGTTATCCTATCTGAGAAAGGTAAGAATTGTTTCACAATTTTTACTCAGGCTGAAGGATTCTGTGTCCGCTGATCTGATACGTAAGTTTTTGCCGCTACTCAGTTATCCACCCCTCCACTGTTTCTGCGTTAAGATTGGAGTTCGTCGACGAATTGGCTTCGAGGGTAGTTAACGAAGTAAAGACATTTTTCTCGACACTTTTCTCTTGGTTTTTATTTGAAGTAAACTGTGTTTCACTGTTTTCAGTGACCGATAACTGTCTCCGCGTAAAGCGTTAAGTAGCTATGCTTCAAATATAGTTTAGAAACAGTCGAGCACTCTGTGTGTCACGATAAACTTCACGATTTGGTGCATGTGAAAGTACTCCACGCGACTGTGAAATAGTAAGTTGTTATTTATTATTGGATTAGTACGGTTGAATTCTTTTTTTTCTGTTCATGTAAATTCTGTATTAGGGATTGGTGGACTAGTAAGTATTTGGAACGAGACGATCGGGCATAAATAGAAAGTATTCCAAATGTTTTCGTCATATCAGTTCTTGCTTTCGTTGGACGACAGCCTATTTACTCTGCTTTCTATTTGCTTTTGCAATTAGGTTGTACGGTTCCTTGGAAGTGACGTAACGCGCCAATTTTTGGCTCGCCAGCTTTGAAGCGAAATTGTGTTTCACATATTCCGAGGGATACTGTACAGCGGCAACGTTAGCATCGTTATTGATCATTCGCACCTAGATCATGCTTCTATAGACTAAGAATAAGGACCAGAGAGGATCAGTCGACAGAGATCGAGGTTATCGATTAACTAAGTCACGGTGAATATTAAGATTTCACTCGAGGTCAAGTGATCGGCATTTATGAATAATTGTAACAGTCTTTCGTTGCAGTCTTCTCAGACAAATGCTCTGCGCGATATATATTCAGTTTAAGAACTACATTGAAGTTTATGGAATAATTCGACACAATTAAACACTGCTACATTTAAGCAATGACGTCATGGAAATTTGATAAGAAGATTGGAAAGTAAATTTCGTGTCGTTTGGGATTGACGAACGTATTGACTAGTCGATCGATAAAGTAGTATTTTTATCGCTACGTCTGTTGCCCAGCATTACGGAATGTAAACAATGAAATGATACTGGTATGCATAAATACTGTCCGTTACGTTTCTATGGCGTCAATTTTCGAAAGACTATCTATGAAAATGATAAAAAGCATTCTTTTGATTATGTTGTTTAAATGTAGCTTCTCCTTAATGCTCAAGCAAACATCTCTTGTGTCAAAGATAAAATATTTATCTTGAAAAGTGATATTAGTTCTCTGTATGACTTGTCTGTAGTGCTTCTACATTCGGAAGAAGAATGATTTCGAAGGATATTTTTCTTGAGCATTACATTTAGATATCTCGTTTTGTCATTGCACATAGACTTTGGATATCTGACTAGAATGAATTTAAAGCACCATATATTGTCAACTTGATCTTTTAATTTTCATTAATTTATTAACAATTATAATTGCTCTTAGCTATGTAATTATCCACAGAGAATTCTACTTAGTCCCAGCACGCACATTCTATAGATTTTTTTAATACAATAAGACGTCAGATGTCGCGTCAAATACATTCTTAATGAAATAATTACTATAAAAGGGAGAAGGGAATTCACTGGATAATTGACAGTAGTATTTGCCATAAAATTTAATTTACAAATTTTCCAACAAAACACATACTATCTCATCGTACGCCAGAAACCATCCACTTTCGATTACCGAATTCGTACGTCCCTGGCCTCGATATTACAATGTGTTTTCATCTAGCGCGCGTGTGCAGCAATTTCACCGAGAGTCGCTCTGGTTTGATCTGAAAATTCAATTAACAGGTGTTCATTTAATCTCGAGGCTCCCGTAAGTTGTATAATACCAGCCTATCTAAGGAACCTGTCCACCCAGCCCGACCGCATTCACACAGGCTAACGCCAAACGCACGTGAGATAGTTTCAATTTTATTTTCTGAAAAAAATTTCGATTACGTAACGCGTTATCATACTTCAACGTCCATACACATCATTTTTTCCCTGCTCCAATCAGGGCTTGCGTTATCGAAGCATCTGCCGTCTATCAAGAGAGAAAAAGTGTTCTGTTTTCAAACTCGGAACGCTTGCTCCGTTCGAAGATGCAAATAGTTTGAGATCAACAGTCAGAAGAGCGGAAACATTTTCGCGACCTACTGTACCGGCCCCCGTGTCGTGTTTGTTTGCAGTCCATCGCGCAGGCGTGCACGCCCCTCTAGATCGTGAACCGAATTACCGGAACTGTCCGCCCAAAGGCGATCGAGCCAGGAGGTGGAAGCGAGAAGAGAGAACGAGAGACGGAGAGCGAGCAGAACCGGTGAGAAACGATGCCGCGGGCACGCTGGTGGAACGCTGTTATCGCGAGCAGTCGGCCTAGAACGTGGGAACAACTGACTGGCACCGCGGGGCCAGGGACGCTCGCGGGTAGATCATCCGCACGCATGACGGCTGCGGAGGCGGCAGTCCAGCGGCCGGCTGTCGGCAGAACGTCGAGTCGCGGCATGGCGAGCGGTGCACCTGGAGGCAAGGTCCTCACCGAGGACAATGTTTTCACGAACCTTCGGAAAATGGAGTACGCGGTGCGCGGCCCCCTGCTGCTGCGCGCCCTCGAGATCGAGAAGGAGCTTCAGAAGGTAAGCTTCAGAAGGTGATGTGATACCTGGTGGAGTTCAACGGACTCCTTCGAGCTGTTTTGAAAACGGATTCGATTCGCGTTCGTTCTTGTCGTGCGATAACATCGAGCATCTGCTTGCTCGAGATGGGTTGGTGTTTTAGATGGGCATGGTCTGCGAGATTTGAATTGGTGTTGTTGGTTTGTAGCGTGTGTCGGTGTTCGAATTGCTGGATTTTGAATAATTGAACAGTCGACGATAGTGGAATGAAGGTGTACGAGGCTCGTATCTCGGATGCAACGAGATAGCATGATTTGAGGATTCTTTGTGCTGTGATTGAGGTGGAGGAGAAATTGTATATAGAGGTTAGGTTCAATTTGAAGGCATTGCGAAATTTATTGAGAAATGTTGGTAATTTTAGGAATAATCTCGTCGAGTTTTTCATTTAGGTTTAACTCCAACGATAACAGGGAGACGTGTTAGATAATGCTAGATAAACTTTGAAAGGCATGGAACGTGATAAATGGGCTGGATGCGTGAAAAAAAATGCTGGTTTTTATAAATAACACGTTAAACGTGCCAATTATGGCTCGTAATTTGCACGAGCTAACGCGTTCTTTTAAAAGCATGCTTGAAATATGAGGACGTTTTTCTAACAGCTGTGCGATCTAACGACGTTCGTGTTGAGCGTCGAAAGTACAGGAAAAAGCAATTTTTATCGCCAGACGCCTTACGCGAAAGAAGGTAGATACATGTTCGATCGATTGTGATTTAACGATGGTGTTCGAACCACCTGTCGCGCAGGTCGCTTTCTGGGTATGAGAGCATACGTCTGCTAGAAATAGCATTTTAATTCGCGTGTATTAGCGAAGACCAAAGTAATGGAATAGCACAAAAATCTTTTATTTTGTCTTATAAGCGTATCTTTTGCGCGTACCATATTTTTCATTGTACATTCTCTATGCTGAAAGTATAGTACTCGTGCACATCCGGTGCATAATTAGTAGCGTATATAAGCTATATTTGTGGTATATATAGTATACTTTACTTAAGTCACGAGACAATGGTCTTTTTGTACGATTTCTTTTCAAAGTTTTTTTTCTACGCAACACGTTCATCGACTCGTCGAATAAAACAAACGTTAGGGTCAGGTAATCGTACTCGAAATGACGGACGACCATAGTAACAAGAGCCGCGTTTAAGTGGTTTGTTGATTGACCGTGTAATCCGATATCATAAGCTGCGAAAAGAGATAAACAGGCTGTACACTCATGGCGATTTTCGTCTGGCTACCAGCACTCGTGTTGTAGGTGCATAGCATATATCTGTTACATGTACGATGCTCATAGTATTACATATATAACATACATACGCGAGAGGAGGAGAATTTCTATGACGATTCGCTTGAGAAGTTCGCTACGTGATTTACTCGATAAGCGAGTACCAAGGCTGGCTGCAGCTTGTCAGATGATGTAGAATTACCGTGAGTCACGAGGAGGTAGTAGTGCCAACGATGGTTGTCAATGTTTGCGAATTGCACGTCACAGCTTAGATTGTAAACGTAAACGAAACAGCCTTATAATTGCCTTGAAACGATTAGAGCCACTAAATTACTACAGAATGTTGCTCGCGGTACGAGAATCGTTTATAAAAATTTTAAGGGAAACCAATTGATTGATACTGCCTCCGTTTTGTTACAGGGAGCGAAGAAACCATTCAAGGAGGTGATAAAGGCTAATGTGGGGGATGCACACGCTATGGGCCAACAGCCCATTACCTTCTTGAGGCAAGTACTGACTCTCACGGTGTCGCCCAAACTTCTCGACGACCCTAGCTACCCCGAGGATGCGAAGGAACGAGCCAAGACCATCCTGTGCCAGTGCAAGGGTGGCAGCGTTGGGTCGTACTCGGAATCTGCAGGAATCGAGATCATAAGGAAGCACGTGGCTCAGTACATTGAGGATCGTGATGGGTTTCCTTCGGATTATCGTAACATTATTCTCTCGAACGGAGCCTCAGATGGCATCAAAGTGTGTAGATTATTTCTCTTGTATATGCATCATATTTTAAGTGATTTAATAATCTTCCTTGAAAAGCGTGTTAATAATATAAATGTCCATTCGTGTTGCAGTCCGTACTGAAGCTGTTCAACGAGAAATTGGACCAAAAACCGTCTGGCGTAATGATCCCAATTCCACAATATCCTCTGTACTCTGCCACTCTAGCCGAATTCGGTCTAGCCCAAATTGGTTACTATTTAAACGAGGACAACAAGTGGGCGCTAGACATTTCCGAGTTGGACAGAGCCTTGAACGAATCGAGGAGGACTTGCAATCCTCGCGTGCTGGTCGTTATTAATCCTGGCAATCCAACCGGGCAGGTCCTTACGCGTAACAATATCGAAGATATAATTCGGTTCGCGTACAAGAATCATTTGTTCTTGCTGGCCGATGAGGTTTATCAGGATAACGTCTACGATAAAGATAGTGCCTTCCACTCGTTCAAGAAATTAATGATGGAGATGGGTGAACCGTATTGTAAAATGGAGCTCGCCTCTTTTATGTCTGTGTCTAAAGGTATTTTGAAATAGTCGAGATGCAAATTTGAAGTATCGTTTATCCTCTCTACGAGTGAGTAACGTGTACCTTTTATTCACGTTGTGGCTTAGGTTACATGGGAGAATGTGGAATCCGCGGCGGGTACGGGGAAATGGTCAACATAGATCCGAAAGTAATGGCAATCTTGTTGAAGTCAATCTCAGCAATGCTGTGCCCGACTGTTCTTGGCCAGGTTGTGATGGACGTTGTAGTGAATCCCCCGAAACCAAACGAACCATCCTACAATTTGTTCATAAAAGAAAAAGAGCATACTTTACGCTCGTTGGCAGAGAGGTCCAAACTAGTGGTCGATACATTGAACAGCATTCCAGGTTTCAAGGTATTTTCTAGTAATTAATTTAAAAAAAATTCAGCTGCTTAGTTTTAAAAGCTGCATAGAAGGAATCTAAATTCGTAAACGTTATTTTCTGGTTTTATACAGTTCAGGAATTTCTAAATTCACCTAGAGCAAAGCTGAGCAATCTTTTTTAGCAGTGAGCCAAAATTAAACAATGCCTTTGGTTCGCACTTTCAGCCTGTACTGCTTATCTTTAATTATACTGCGTGCTTAGTCCGTAACGTTTTACATTTGCCAAGATTTTCGAGCTTTCATTATTTTGGCGCGTGAGTGTGCTCACGCGAACACTTCCACGAGTACTGCAAATCACTTGCCATTAGAAAGCTTATAGATACCATCAGCTGATATTTTATACTGGATAATCCGACGAATCAGTCCACGATTTCGATTTTTCTTAGGTCAATCCAGCCATGGGTGCCATGTACGTGTTCCCTCGAATCGACCTACCGAAAAAAGCCATACAGGCCGCGGAGAAGGAAGGTCAACAGCCTGACGTCTTCTACGCCTTCAAACTTTTAGAGACCACTGGAATATGTGTGATACCGGGTTCAGGTTTCGGTCAGCGACCAGGAACCTACCACTTTAGAACAACGATCTTACCGCAGAAGGAAAAGATAAAAACAATGCTCGAGAGTCTAAAGCAGTTCCATCTTAAGTTCCTTGAAGAGTACAAATAATGATAAGATGGAGATTTTTTATGCATTTCATTTCGTCCTCCACGTGCCAGGCTCAATGTTGTAATCCCAGTATCAGTATTAAATTGCCAGGGGAATATTCTAAATTTATTCGAGAAGATTATCAGGCGGCTGTCCGCATTCTGCTTCGAGGAGATACGATGGGAAACTCGTGATATTATGTCTGATTAGTTATCAATCTGGCACCGTGGGGATAACAAGCTTTTACTTGAACGTGTTATTTATGAGAACGGAATTTATCGGATATTTGTAAATAGTATGGATTTATAGTTACGTTTACGAGTACGAATCGATGAGCTTTTTCTTGGAATCGAAGGGATGTATGGTGGGGTGTTTGTACGTGTGTATCAAAGTAATTCGAAGCTAACGATATGTTTTTATAAATGCACACAACGATACTACTGAACCAGGTATTTGTTCAGGCAGTTCACGTAATTATGAATGTTACAAATGTTTTATGTTATAGGTGATTTATTTTGGGAGGACAAATTGTTATCACTATATGCAGGATACGTAGATAAACGTGAGAATGACTGTAAAATTTGTATCGTGTACAATCACGTACGAACACATGTGTTCAACAAAATTCATCTGTCAAAAGGACTCACTTGTTCACATTTGTCCAAGTTCTTCGATGTTCATTGAAAGATACATCCTATCAACAAAGGTGATCCGTAAAAAAAAGTATATACAGTGATCGTATTCACATTTCACAGCAAAAAATCTAGCACTAATTAAAGGTACCGATAAATCTCAGAGGATATCACGTACTTATATGTTTTTAAACGTTTTACTGATGTAGTATATGTGTCGTAACAAAAGCGTCAGAGAGTGGACTAACTTGTGCACAATAGAGAATGCACTATGGCCACAAGGATCACATCGAAGATCTTGATCGAATGAGGGATTATTAATGTTCGAAACAGAACCAGAGCTATTAAATATTCATTTGAATACAATCGTCGACAATATGTTACAACTGCTTGTATGCCCTTTTCGAAGAGTGCATTCGTTGTTCATACAATCCCCTCGAAACGAATACTAATTGTTACTCGAACAGAATCAACGATGAAATTTATTTCGAAACCATTTTCTGAGGTAATATACAGGCCAGAAAATAAAGCTGTCGTTCTACTCTACACACAGGCAAATCGACTAATAATTATTAGAAAATATTTTATCAAGAACTCTTTTTGTCGTTAACGAATATTCTCCAGAAAATTGTACACGTTATATTACTATAACTCTTTGCTATAACATTGCTATAAGTTTTTACACAGCGTACACCTATAGATCACTGGCGAGCCTTTCGATTTCATCCGCGAAGAATCTCATGTCTGCCTCCGTAAGGCCAGAGTTCTGTAGAACCAGCCTGAAAAAGTTAGGCAGCTGGTGCAACGGTTGGTAGGTGATCAACATTGACCCCTTTTTCATCATTCGCTCCTTCACCGCTGGCCCGATTTTTTGCAGGACCTTCGACAGTTCCTCACCTCTCAAGTGCCGCTTCGAGGGCGGCACGTACCAGAAACACACGTTGGTGCACTCCGGCTCGAGAACTAATTTGAAGCCTTCTCTGCGTCTTATAGAATCTGTGAAGTACCGCGACAGTTCGAACACGCGGTCCACGTGCTTCTCCAGACCCTGAGTACCTTTCGCCTTCCACATGAACCAGAACTTTAAAACGTCAGCTCTACGACCGCATTGAATATGCTTGTCACCGCTGTCAAAGGAAGTGTCGTAGAATTTGTCCGGTTGGAAAAGGTAACTGGCGTTCGAGCCGTGTGCAGCTTGTAGGAGACCTTCGTGGCGCAGTAAAAGAGTCGAGCATTGCTGTGGAGCAGCCAGTAACTTGTGCGGATTCCAAACAACAGAGTCTGCCAGCTCGACACCGTCCAAAAGATACTTGTACTTCTTAGACATCAAAGCCCCGCCTCCCCAGGCTGCATCTACGTGGAACCACAGATTGTGCTTCTTGCATATGGATGCAACGTCCCTTAGAGGATCGAACGCGCCTAGTACCGTGGTTCCTGCCGTGGCAGAAACCATGTACGGTATTGCTCCTTCGTCTAAGGCTTTCTTGATCTGTGCTTCCAAGTCTGCCACGCACATTTTACCTCTGTCATCAGTTTTCACCCCGTAGATATTGCTAGCGCCTATTCCCAGGAACGCACCAAGCTTCTTGATAGAATAGTGGGCGTCTTCGGACGTGAAGACTATCAGTCTGCCTTCACTGGTGGAACCTAACTCTTTTAACCGAGGAAACCTGCGGACAATGTACAGAAGTTTCTAATTTGTAACTCATACAAAAACTTGTCTATCACGGGTAGGAGCGAGGGTAAGAAGTACCTGTAATGACGTGCCAAGTTCATCGCGTATCCATTGGCGATGGAACCGCCTGGACAGAATATTCCTTCACCCCTACCGTCTTTCCAGCCAACTATCTTCCTCATTTCGCGCAACAGCTCCTCTTCCATCAAGGAGAATACCGGAGACACCTCGTAGGTGTACACTGAAGGGTTCAGAGCGTCGGTTAGCCATTGTCCAAGAAGACCATACGGATCCACGCTGGAGTACAATTGATTTATGAATCGAGGGTGACCCGTTTTCACGCTGTACTTGATCACGTCGTTGGCGAGCGAAAGAAGCTCCTCGTGAGTGGATCCTTGCTCGTAGAGCTTCAAATCGACGACCGAGTGGAGTGCAGCTGGTTCTATCCACTCCACCACTCGGTTTGTCCTTGAAGTTCCCTAAGAAAGGTAATTTTTATTCTAGTTTATGAAGCAATAGACTTGTTACTTAACGCTTTCATGACTACGGGCACGACGTAATGTCCTTTCACGGTTTAAGTTTAATAGCCAAGGTACTTGGTAATTGAGATGAGTGTATTTTTCAGGGTATCCACGTTGCCGTTGTGCAAGTCATCAATTAAAATCTGCTTTTTCTGACCCAAGCCAGAATATCCATCAATTTAGAGAGCAACAGGTTAAAAAATGTCCATGAATTAGCATTGAAATTAGTTTTTCCTGTATTTCCGTGAAGCAGTTTTTCCTACACTCTGTTCAAGCATCATTTAACTTGTAAGTGGACTAACGTGAATTTGATTGCGACGTAATTCTTTGCCCGTCAATTAACAACCGATCGTTAGCGAGTGACATAAAACAAAAAGAAACCGCATAAGAAACGTGTAAGCTATGTTCAACAATAGTGAGGGGAAAGGTTTCACTTTAATTGCAACAAGTAATTTTACACCAAGACGAGATTGAAAATGAAATGAGTTTCAGAAAGTTACTACATAAATTGAATGAATAGTTCAGGAAGTTGTACTTCAGGAATTCACCATGTACATTCCTAAGTATAATTATTATTGCTACTTCCTTGATAGATACGATATATGTAATCGTAGAGCTTATAAAACCCAAGTTTATGCATATATCGCAGGTAATAGATCACAAAAAGATATCCGTGTACTTCATTTCCTTCTCCAAGGACGAACTTACGCATGCACTTCATTCCATGCTCTATACTTGAAGTAGAAGTATAATATTGAATACGATGCAATGAATGATTTAAAATGTAATGATCGTGTGAGCGCTCATGTGGAATAACGTGTGACGTAAACGTATCGAGGACCTAGTTTTCTTTTTAGTTTCGTTACAAAATCCGGCAAAACTATAAATACGCCTTCAATAATGGTTTTTCAAGTTGTGCAAGAAGCAATTGGCGTACAAAAAATTGGCAAGGGTAATTGATCTGGTCGGTCGTTAATTGACAAGAAACAAAAGTTTCCTTGTACTAATGAGGAAAACGGTAGGGTTTTCCCCTTGATTCATTTACGTTAACTACATATGACTCAATCGCGGGTTTCAGGTCCCGTTAAGAAATGGGGATACCCACTTTCCTTTGGTATAATTAGCCTCTTAGTACTCTTACCAGTATAAAACACCTTAAAATTTAGTTTAATTGTTCCTCAATTGTTCTTCATCAAATATTTCGAATTCGTTCTTATGTCAGTGATAATCTCTGTCCTCGTACAAGGGATTCGCATAATTCGAGCGCATGAATGAACTGCGGTTCTAGTACACACACGATATAACGCAAGCGTACATACTATCTTGTTTATAGTAAACTCGTTATACAAATCAATGAACTTTGAATGAAGTATCTTTTTTTTTTTCAAAGGAGTTGCACCAATAACAAAGCAAAGAGGAAGTATCGATTTTATTTATCAATTGTATTTGGATTAACTTGAATTGAACTTACCTCAAAAACTGCTTCTTCCAGGAGCAGATCGACGAAGTTTCTCATAAATTTCTCGTGGACCTCTCTGACCGGAAGACTCTTGTAGTGATAATTCTGTTTGACGTCCTGCTTGCCAACGAGTCCCGTGCAATCCTTCTGACAGAGGTCTTCGTCATCGTCAGAGGACACACGACAATTGTTCTGCGAGCCATTCGCACAGACCTTACCCAGGAAATTGTCTCGCGTTTGGTTCGGTGACATGCTCAATGTTTCCTCGTTAGCGGGCATGGTTGCGCATCGAGGCTCACCTCGATCTACTACCGTGGTTGCACGTACAGTTTCCTTTATACTAAAGCCCGCTGACCAAGGACAGGATCGTTACGTTTATTTCACTAAGGTTCGCGCGACTGGTTTTCCTTTCCTGCCTTTTTTTTTAACAGACGTGCAATACTGGGCCTTGATGAATTGGGAAACTGTTCTTTGTTCTGGGTCTTTGTCTATTCCAATCCAATGCATCGTATCATCTGGATTAAAGGGAAATATGATAACTAATTTGGTTATTGCCAGGAATTCTACAATATATAAAATTCAGATTACCCATTATTGGGTAAATTGTTCAAACAGATCATTCACAGTTTAAAAAAAATATTCAACATTATTTCGCGTGTTCCGATAAATTGATCTAGTATTCTGATAAAATGCTATTATAAAATAAAGTGGAGGTAAAGAATAGTGGATATGTATCTACATAAATTAATATGCATGCTGTCGATTGCAAAAGTCGGAATGTATCATTCACGTATCGCGTGTACAGTGTCAAGTATCATTAGGATGAGACTTTCTTGAGTTACAGCCATCGAACAGCATTAATTTTCAATCGTAAATAAATAACTCGATGGATCGTTAACTTGTTTTTTGTAAAATCTCAGATAATTAAAAACATTGGTATACATTCGTTTAGGTAAAAAAACTACTGATAATCGGTCATTGACAGGAATATTTAACAGACATCACTCAATGTTTATCTATGCAAATGTTTCTTGCCAATTATGTAACACGCACAGTGAATATATAATTTTTTGTAATTAGATCTTCCGCGCGCTTTACCTTTTTACGTGCGGAGTTGAGCCAATTTTGATTTAAATGATAAATTTCTTCCATTATAAATAACAAACTACTTTTTGGCTAAATAACGTACAACTAAATTAGTGACAACAATAATTTTAATAAGAATTTTATTCTTTACACAAATATGTTTCCAGACAAGCCGAACATATCTCTGTTCACAAATGGAGTTTTCCTTTTTGCTAGAAAAATATCTCGCATCTTCAGGTACTTAGTGTTTTACGGTCTCTCTAAATCGCTTCGCATAACAAAGTACGCATCAAAAACACGTTTCTCGACTTGCTTCATTAATTATCTTTTTTTCGTTTGAACCTGGGCAGCGTAATAGTACAGAATAAACTCTTTTTCTCCCTGAAAGTCAGATCTCAACCGATTTGACAATGATTCTTACAAGTATTAAGGTGGTTTTAACAATGTTTGAATACTGTTACCCTTTTTCTTTACAAAAATACATAAATTCGCGATACAAATGCCATTGCACTCTTGCACTCATTGACTAAATTGGTTACACTGGGAAAACTATTTGCCAACACTTCCCTAGAGATTCAAACGTTTCAAACAGTACATTAGAAACTTGAATTGCTGGTATTATGTGTATGCACCAAACTTCATTGAATTGATTCCTTGCAAAATTATTTTAAAGAGTAGCACAAAGTATTTTCTACACAAGTTCTATGTAAGCATTAGTTGCACGAAAAACTTCAATGAAATCTATTTCACATAACTTGACATTCTTATTGTAAGTACTTATATTGTTTCAAACATTGTTTTTCATAGCTTTCATCGTTTCTTTTATAGCCAGATAGGAATTCTTATGAAATACTCTATATCTATATTTTAAAATATATAATAATATTAATCTAAATTACTAATATCAACTAATATTATCATAAAATATACTGTAATAAAGTGCAACAATATTAATCAAAATCCCTTGTGCAGGGTTTGGAAAGTTGTACAAACTAGGTGTTAAGTTTGTCAAACTTTGAATGCATAGGAAACTTTTTAACTATATGTCAATATTTTACAAAATTATATTCTATACAATTACTGAAAATATTACTCCTCAAGGATAGATATAAAGGTCTACCATATCAATATTTTTATATCGACTTCATATACCTATATCTAAGAAAATCATTTAAATTTTGCTTCAGTATCTCCTACAAACAATCTTTCTGAATTATAGTAACATAAATCTTTTGATCTTTCCTTAACTAACGTAAATAAATCGTTATGTTTGCATGATAGTAAATACAAAATTAGTTCTTTGTCCTTGCTCTTACACTTCTGTATACAAGTAATTATACTTGCATTAGAATTAGGCTAATAACGCATCCAATTTCCAAAAGTTTGTTACTATCATACAGTATAACATTAACCAAAGTAAGCACCGCAGTTAGAGCAACGTTTAGTCTTCAATAGCAGGCAACAAATTATCCCCAATGGAAAGAACAGAATCGCGCATAGCAGTCCAAGACAAGTAAAATCATCCTCCATTATTCCAACCTGTGCGTGAAAATACCAATTTAATTATGTTGTTGCAAATTAGCAGACCACATCTTAAAAGTATTTCATTATTTTACAAACAAATGCAACTTACTCTACACGCAGGACATCCTCCAACTAAAATGATTTCAGGCATGATTACTGTAGTCGCTTGCGTGGAGCCGTAAGAAGGTACATAATTGGAATTATAGTTTGCACCAGTGCTAGGATAGTACCCTGGAGGTGGAGTCCACGAATTGGAAGCTCCTTGTTGCGTAGCATTGTAACCCGGAGGTGGTTGCCATGAGGAATTTGCTGCAAACAATTAATTATACTTTAATTACCAATATTGATTCCAATGTATTGTATCTTTATATAATAATTTGTAACAGTTTCATGTCGCTATCAATTACTTTGCTCGTATAATTAGATACTGGAAATCCATTTGTTCCCTATATTACCATGCAACCAATTTAGATTAACTGCGACTTACACGAAAGAACATGCCACTGTCTGGTACGGATAAGGTATACATATCGCTGTTAAAATGTGGATAATAATAGATAACAGAAATTACCGACTCCAATTTACATAACAATATGATGTGCAATATTTCAATGCTACAATGTTAAGCGTTACTTCTCCTTCGATTAACGTATCGAACAACACTAATTTATTGCTAACAATATATACCATTTTTCAGGCAAATGGAAATACTGGATGAACACAACTAAAGGAAAAAAAGAAGAGCGAGCGCGTAACAATTATCGAAACGTTAAAACGAAGAATCAAGAAACATTCAATTTCGGATTAGCTCAGTGAAATGAGAGCAGCGACGATCATAGTATATCGTGGCTGTAATTGATTCTGAAGAGACGGAAAGGAAAACAATGGAATTAAAAGCTCGACGCTCACTTCTCGGTGCTGTGGCCGCAGAGTAAGGTGGAGGCTTCTCTGCGCCCGGATTTAACGGTTGTTTTTCCATTCTCCGGTAATCGAATTAATCGCTTTTATCAGCAATTCGCACGATAAACGAGGCCAATTAGATAATTTAGCATCGGCACGACGATTTTTTGACAGCTACCACCTCGTAATGGTTCCCAGGTCTCTCGTGACGTGACACCCAAAACAAATAGCGTGCATCACTATTTCCGCTCGGAAGGATTCGCCGAACCCCGTCGGATTAAACTCTTCTTTTTCCCATTCTGCGATTAGGGAACGAAGTTTTATTGGCTGGACGACCGTGACGTTGCTGGTCGTGCTCTTTTTAACGTCAACACACGTTTCAAATTGCACGAACGTGCATCTCGCCGTTAAGTTTCGTACATCTTAAATTAAATCTGCGTATACTTAAAATTATTTACGATTATTACGATATTTGGAATTACATAAAATAACTTTGCGCATCTTAGATTGAATCTGTATATACTTACAGCTATTTACGATTAATGTAATTTAATTGAGCGACATTGATTGAACGTAGATGGAACTGCAGACAGTTTTAAGTCCAGTGAGTATTTACCGCAGTTACTTCTAATTTATTGTAATTTTCAAAGCAGAAACGTATCAGAATTCCACTTTTTTTACGTACATTTCTCTTTCACGCTGAAACAGAAGGTTATATATTGATTTCAGTGTGATCTACAGAGAAGAGGTTAAGAAATATCGCAAGATTTGTTAGAAGGATTTGAATTTCCCGCCGTTACGTAACACAGTACCGTCCGTAGAATGCGATCCTCGACGAATGTCGACTTGCACAACATTTCTACGTACTCGAGACATCTCGAATAAATAATCTCACTGGATGGTACATATTTTTCATTGAAAAGACACGAGAACCATCGATTTAATAAGGTACACTTTAATGAAGAGCGAAGAGCGAGGAGAAATTTGGTAAGGTTCGAAATGGCGGCGTGTACGACACTGATCTAGCGATTTTTAGATTTATGTCATAAATAACCAACAAATTCTGAGGGCGCCACATGGCACACCTTCGTCGTTTCAGACTGTCTCCTGCGTGCGGTTCCTCTGCTGTTTCGAAAGTTTACTGTCACATTTCCCAGTTTCGCAATCGTCGCGCATGATTTCGTGAAAAATGATCTGAGGACGTGTTCCTGTGACGGATCCAGCTCGACGCACCGTTCGCACGACGGCAGGCCTTCCCCAGAGTGGCTGATCGATCCGCGTTCCGTCGACAGTGCCGCAGAAGGGGTACCAGTGAACCGCGGCACAACATCGGGCCGCCTCCTCGAGCTGGACGCAGGGTGATGCGCGTCGAACACGAGGTGCACGAGTACACGAGCTGGTGAAGATGCGAGGCTCCAGCCGAGCCGCGTGTGCTCCTGTGCCAGCCTAGCAGAGGACCCAGGCGACGATGCGAGATAACTCCAGAGAGATGTTCATCATCAGAGCTTTAGAAAAGATCCTGGCCGACCGGGATGTCAAACGGTCGCACCTGTCTCAGCTACGAAAATCCTGCGAAACTGCGCTTGGTAAATGTGCATGCCATTCCCTGGTATCCTTCTGTACGATTGTACTGTGCGAACGAATGAAGCAGTCGATAACTGTGCGAATGCCTACGGGTTGTATGTATTGGGTTTGCATGTAGTATCAACGCGAGGTAGCAAATGGTTGATCCTTTAGTGGATACAGGTTCTCGTATGGGATTTCATTTTAGCTTATTCATTCTAATTAGTTTAAGAGTAACTTGTAACGTGTTGTTTCTTATAGATGATATTAAAATTCCATGAAGTGGAAGTCAGTTCCAAATGTATTTGTGGAGTTGGATGGTATATGTGTTGCATATGTGGTAGAATTGGTGATAGATTTGAAAGCGTTACCTTTTTCCAGCATTAAAAATTAAGTGATTGAATTGCATTTGTTGGTCTTCATACCGAGATCTAAATTGGATCAATTTGATGCTTTGATATATTGCATCATCATGAATATGTAGTATCCCACTGTAGAAACTTAAAGTAATATACATGCAGTATTTAATAATATATATGTAAATATAATTTAAATAATGTACAATAAAATGCATGTACAGATATTCATCGATAATATAATGATTTATAACATTGTTGAGTTCTTGAACTTTGATATCTAATGTATGTTGTAACACACTGAGTATATCTAAGTATCCTTATGAAAATAGTCATCAATGTATATATTGTCAGTCATATTCTAGCCTATTTTTAATTATGTATTATTATCCCAAGTTACTGCACCATCTCCGTTTAATAAACATAAAATAAAAACAATTCTCATTTCCTGTTTAAACAATCGCGAGATTGAATTTATTCATTTCTAATATGTATTCTGCTTTTTTCAGATAACTTGCGAAATGAGATCAAAGAAGGCACGGGTAGCCAGGTTTCGACCGCGTTACCGCAACCACGCAGCGATTCGTACGTAATTTCGGCGGAAAAGTATTTCCTGCCCTTCGAATTGGCTTGCCAGAGTAAGTCACCCAGGATCGTGGTCACTGCACTGGACTGTCTGCAAAAGTTGATCGCGTATGGTCACTTAACTGGAAACGTACCTGATTCTACTGAACCAAACAAACTACTGATCGTACGCATCGTCGAAACAATATGCGGATGTTTCATGGGACCCCAAACAGACGAAGGAGTTCAGCTTCAGATTATAAAGGCTCTTCTCACAGTGATGACTAGTCAGCATGTAGAAGTTCACGAGGGCACTGTACTGCTCACCATACGCACGGTGTACAGTGTTTATCTGGCCTCGAGGAACCTGGTTAATCAGACCACGGCTCGTGCCACCCTCACCCAGATGATAAACGTCATCTTCGCGCGTATGGAGACGCAGGCAGTAAGTTTATAAGAACTAAATTTAATCGATAATTCTCTTTATTATGCATGTTTCAAACATTTATCTTGTTGGCTTCTTTGTCGTGTCAGGAAGAAGAGAACGTCCGGAACGAGGTGGAGCAGTTGGACACGAGCAATGTGAATTCCACCAATTGCAACTCTGGTGGGGATCTAGAAACTGATACTGTGAATCACGAAGAACAATCGACAGAGAGCAGTCAGGAGCCTCAGCTGATCGTTCGAGGAATTTTGGAGGATATGGTCAACTCTGTTGTTCCCGAGGATTCGATGAATACAAACACGATGACTTCCGAGGAGGCTAGCTTAGACCAAGTGCCTATAGATGAGAATTCAGACGAGGCTGTGGCGGAGAGCGATAACATGGTCCGAGCGAAATTCACTCACGTGTTGCAGAAAGACGCATTTCTGGTTTTCAGGGCACTCTGCAAACTTTCCATGAAGCCACTTCCAGATGGCACTCCGGATCCCAAGTATGGAACATTCTGAATATTTTCGATTAAAATAGCTTAAGATATATTTATTGCGATCATATACATTTTAGATCTCATCAACTTAGATCGAAGATCCTGTCCTTGCAATTACTTCTGGGTATATTGCAAAATGCTGGGCCAGTGTTGCGTTCGAACGAAATGTTTGTCATAGCTATAAAACAATATCTCTGCGTGGCGCTATCGAAGAACGGCGTCTCTTCCGTTCCGGAGGTGTTCGAGCTCTCCCTTGCGTTGTTCCTCGCGCTATTGGCTCGCTTCAAAGTGCACTTAAAAATGCAGATAGAAGTCTTCTTTAAGGAGATCTTCATGAACATCCTTGAAACCTCCAGCAGTTCGTTCGAGCACAAGTGGATGGTGATACACGCTTTGACTCGCATCTGTGCGGACGCGCAGAGCGTTGTGGATATATACGTGAACTACGACTGCGATCTTTCAGCTGCGAACCTGTTCGAAAGGTATGAAAGTAACGTCTACTTACAAAGAGCATTTTAAAGAAATTTTGAGAATTATAATCATCAACAATTTCTTTCTTTTTTTACTGCAGACTTGTAAATGACTTGTCAAAAATAGCTCAAGGTAGACAAGCATTGGAGTTGGGCGCTTCGCCTAACCAAGAGAAATCAATGAGGATCAGGGGTCTAGAATGTTTAGTATCGATCTTAAAATGTATGGTCGAGTGGAGCAGAGATCTGTACGTAAATCCAAGCGTTCCAGCCGATCAGCAGATCCAATCGGAACCCCCTGATCCTCCTGTGGAACCTCTGTTGCCTCGTTATGGAAGTGCTGGCAGTCTGTCCTCTGCAAACTCTAGTCTTGTGGGCAACAAGGAAATTCCAGATTCTCCAGAGCAATACGAAGTGCAGAAACAGCAGAAGGAAGTGTGGGAGACTGGAATCGAGATGTAGGTGTCACAATTACTTGCTGTTCTAAGATTAAAATATCGAATCTCGATAGCTTAGTATCTAAAAAATGTCCTAAACAATTCATACGGTTTGTCGTGACATTTAAGACTGTCTAATATTTAAAATCATGATGATATTATTTAGGAAGCGGTAGGTGCGCAAAAAGGCATAAAGTATATTAATTATATTGGTCTTCTTGCCTTTAGTTTTAATCGAAAGCCAAGCAAGGGGGTACAATATCTTCAAGAACAAGGTCTTCTAGGTAATTCGTCCGAAGATGTTGCACGATGGCTTCACATGGACGAACGACTCGATAAGACCGCAATCGGCGACTTTCTTGGCGATCACAATCACAATCAGGTTATGTACAGTTACATTGATCAAATGAACTTTGCCGACCGTGATTTAGTTACAGCCCTCAGATATTTTCTCGAGGGTTTCCGATTACCTGGCGAGGCGCAAAAGATCGATCGTTTAATGGAGAAGTTTGCCAGCCGATATTGCGAATGTAATCCAAAGTAAGCATCGTTTAATAATTGTTGGCGGTTATTATCGATACAGAGTTAGCAATATTATTGACAATGCTATCTGTACGCTATTAATCATTTTTACTCCAATATTTTTAGTAATGGATTATTCACAAGCGCAGACACTGCTTATGTATTGGGCTTCTCGATCATTATGCTAACTACAGATCTGCATTCACCCCAGGTGAAGAATAAAATGACTAAGGAGCAATACATAAAGTTAAATCGACGCATCAGCGACAACGAAGACTTACCAGAAGAGTACTTATCGAAAATTTACGACGAAATTGCGGGTAACGAAATAAAGATGAAGTCTAATCCCAATCGACCTGGAAAGCAAGGTAAGATAAGATAAAACGCATGGTAGCAGAACACTGTTAACAATGTCAAACACCTGTTTGATGTTACAGTAATATCTAGTGAAAAAAAGCGGCGTTTATTATGGAACATGGAAATGGAGGTGATCTCAACAGCAGCGAAGAACTTGATGGAATCTGTCAGTCACGTTCAAGCGCCGTTTACCACGGCCAAACATCTGGAGCACGTTCGACCAATGTTCAAAATCGCGTGGACTCCATTCTTGGCAGCATTTAGCGTTGGCCTTCAAGACTGCGATGACCCGGAAATCGCCTCCCTTTGCCTGGATGGCATTAGATGTGCGATACGCATTGCTTGTATATTTCACATGACGGTAAGTCTCGCTTGTAATCTGGGCAGAATTTTAAAACAAATACGTGAGTTTATTTTCTAATCGTAGTTGTAAATGTACTTACAGTTAGAACGAGACGCGTACGTGCAGGCCCTAGCGCGGTTCACTTTATTGACCGCCAATTCACCGATTACCGAAATGAAAGCGAAAAATATAGATACAATTAAAACACTGATCACCGTTGCTCACACTGACGGCAACTACCTTGGCAGTTCTTGGCTTGACGTAGTCAAATGCATCTCTCAGCTTGAACTTGCACAACTTATTGGCACTGGAGTCAGGCCACAGTTACTCGGCCCACCCTCAAAACCACATTTCCCTTCGCCATTAGTGAATTTCAACTTAACTCATAATAACTCTCATCAGAATAATAATTTGAATCTCAGCTCATTGGATCGTAAGTACACGTTTGCTTTGGAACAAGTATTTCTTATACGTTTCAAACGTATATTGGTACTTAAGGACGATCTATAAAGTATTATATATCTTATGTCTATTTTTTTGTACATTCCAGCAAGCGTAAAGGAATCCATAGGGGAAACAAGCTCTCAAAGCGTAGTCGTGGCTGTTGATAGAATATTTACTGGTTCTACCAGATTAGATGGAGACGCCATCGTAGAGTTCGTCAAAGCTCTGTGTCAAGTCTCACTGGAGGAATTATCTCATCCAACGCAACCACGAATGTTCTCCCTGACTAAGATAGTAGAGATTTCTTACTACAACATGGGTCGTATCAGACTTCAGTGGTCTAGGATCTGGCAAGTCATAGGGGATCACTTCGACAGAGTTGGCTGTAGTCCACGCCAGGATATCGCCTTCTTTGCGGTTGATTCTTTGAGACAGCTCGCGACCAAGTTCATAGAGAAGGGAGAGTTCGCCAATTTCCGGTTTCAGAAGGATTTCCTCAGACCCTTCGAGCACATCATGAAGAAGAATCGATCCCCTGTAATTCGAGACATGGTTGTTCGTTGCGTAGCACAAATTGTGCATTCGCAGGCTCCTAATATACGATCAGGATGGAAAAACATATTCAGCGTGTTCCATCATGCGGCCAGTGATAGAGACGAAGCTGTAGTCGAGCTGGCGTTTTCTATGACTGGAAAGATTATAAGTGAGCACTCAAATATTGTAATAACTTTGGTTTGCTACAATTTTTCGTAACTAATATCTTTAGAGCTAACTAAAGCTGCGATCCTATTTTACGTGTGTGTTCTCAGACGAACTGTATGCTGAAGACTTCAGTATTATGGTCGATTCCTTCCAAGATGCCGTCAAGTGCCTCAGTGAGTTTGCTTGCAATGCCTCTTTCCCAGAGACCAGCATGGAGGCCATAAGGTTGATACGTTCTTGTGCTTCGTACATCGACCTCAATCCAAATCTCTTTGCAGAGGGCATGATGGATGACAGCGGGATGGTGTCTGAAGAGGATAGAGCTTGGGTAAATATCCATTTTATTTCATTAAAAATTTGTAAGTTGAACATTTTTGTTTTTATGCTCCCTTCAGGTTAGGGGATGGTTCCCGTTACTATTCGAGTTATCGTGTATAGTCAGCAGATGCAAGTTGGACGTTCGAACGCGTGCATTGACCGTTCTCTTCGACGTTGTGAAGACACACGGAGCTTCATTTAAACCCCATTGGTGGAAAGATCTTTTCCAAGTCTTGTTTAGAATCTTTGATAACATGAAACTTCCCGAACAACATACGGAGGTAAAGGAAGGAATTGACTAGCAATTAAATATTCTTTTACATATCGCTAATCAGTATTCAAAGCAATTTACGACGCACACCGCATTAGAAAATGTTTATGATTAGCATATATTTACTCTGTACTTCTAGAAAGCAGAATGGATGACGACAACGTGTAACCACGCCCTGTACGCCATCGTTGATGTGTTCTCGCAGTTTTACGACACTTTAGGGCCTCTCCTTCTAGAGCAACTATATTTCCAACTACTCTGGTGCGTGCAGCAGGACAACGAACAGCTGGCACGTTCCGGAACAAACTGTTTGGAGAACCTAGTTATAAGCAACGGCATCAAATTCGACGAACAAACGTGGAACAAGACATGCGATTGCGTCCTCGACATCTTCGAGAGCACGTTGCCGTCCGCGCTACTCACCTGGAAACCCCAGTCGCCTAATAAAGAATCCGATCTGGATGTAATCACAGGCGAAGCAGATAATCATATAGGGATTCTGAAACGAAGCAACAGCTCGCAGAATTTAACGAACGGCGAAACCGTAAAGAACAAGATCTTCTCTGCGTTATTAATTAAATGCGTCGTGCAACTGGAACTGATCCAGACGATAGACAACATCGTGTTCTATCCAGCCACCTCGCGGAAAGAGGACCAGGAGAATCTGGCGCTAGCGCAGGCGGACATGTTCAACGGGAAGTCCTCTGAGCTTGGCGTAAGAGCAGGCGCGGACCAGCAGAAGGAGGAACAGGGCATGTACTGTGCTCTAACCACTGCACACTTACTACAGTTGGTCGAGTGTCTCTTAAAGTCTCACAGATTCGCCAAGAGCTTCAATTCCAACCACGAACAACGGAACGTGCTTTGGAAAGCAGGGTTTCGAGGCAACGTAAAGCCGAACTTACTGAAACAGGAGACCCAATCGTTGGCCTGTGCGCTTAGAATCCTGTTCAAGATGTACAGTGACGAGGCCCACAGGGCTGACTGGAGCAAAGTGGAGGCCAGGCTTGTGGAGGTCGCTTATGAAGCGTTGGAGTACTTCCTGGCGCTTTCTAATGAAGCCCACAGGGATGCCTGGACGCCAATACTCCTGCTGTTACTCACGAGGATCCTGAAGATGAGCGATAATCGGTTTGCGGTACACGCGTCTAGCTGTTATCCGCTGCTTTGCGAGGTAATGTGTTTCGATCTCAAACCGGAATTACGATCCGTCCTCAGAAGATTCTTCTTGAGGATCGGTCCGGTGTTCAGGATTACGCAGCAGTAGTTGTTGTAATTAGGCGCTGCAAACGGTGAAGTTAAGTTAGTTTTTCGGCTCATCCGAAAGATATTGGGAGAGATTCTTGCAATTTAGGGTGATTGTAGCTTATTGTTTAGTAATCTTGTGATTAGCTCAGGCCAGATTCGATCACATCTGTGGAGAAATACGTGAAGTTTTAAATAAGCCAATCTTTTCTCTTTGTTTTGGAGTTTTCTGCTAATAAAACGTTTGTTTCAGCTTGTACGCTACTACACGAATTTAGGTTCTCGTATGTGCAGCATTATTTTCATTTTGAATTTGTGAAAAATCTGTAATCCGTATATTCTAGCAAGAATTCCCCTATATCGCGAAGCGAATTAAAACGAAGAGGATTGAAGGAATAAAATGTTAAATACGGAATTCGTTCGACATTAAAAAGAGGAACGCGCGACGCAAGAGATCAAAGTGAAACACGTTTTAGTAAAATCCTAGAGAAAATGCATATGTATGTATTGTATATGTTCTGAACCTCCTTTGTATTTAACATGTTCTTCATTTTTATAAGGAAGAAGAGACTTAAATGCGAAGAGTCATTATAATCCAGTCGATATATAGATATATATCTCTATGTGCAGGGTATTTAATAAATAGGGTATTTTCTGGACGTAACAGACTATGTAACGTTGAGAACAAAATACTAATAACGGTGTAGACTTTCGTTCCGAGTACACGATACACAAATCTGATTGTCTAGATTTCAATTAAAATTGGACTATCATGGACACTGTTTCGACGGAGTTTTTATTGAATTTTAATTTTGATATTATGATTGAAAAATCGAAACATTCCCGGTTATTATAAATTAATTACGATTATTAATAAGACAAGGTGGAAGGTGATAAATTGATGTTAATAGAGAGGAAAGATTTATTTATAATGTTATACAGGTATTTATAGTTTGACGAGACAAAGATGGCACCGCTGGGGGTAATTTGAGGCGAGCAAATGGAAGATGAGGGACTTGTAAAATATCTTCAGCCGTCGATCGAGCAATCGCAGTACAATACTTAGAACTTAGCCAATTAGATTCACGGATAGAAACTGAGGAAAATGTCCCATACAATTGGAAACACTTTACACCATACAACAGAGAATAATGGCGTGCAGTTCGTCTTTTTGCTTTGCCACTTGATCATGCTAGTTAGCGATGCCATTTTCGCACGGTCAATCAATAACGTAATGTCTTGCGAATCTTATAGGTATATTTATTCTCGAGTTTACGGGTTTAGATGATCGATGCCAGGGCTCTTTCGCTTCTGTGAGTCGGCTTGTGCATTGTGGAAGCTGACGCGAATGCCATGGTCAGCATTGCTCGAAGGATAGAAAAAGTGTTCAGTCGCAGAGGAAAATAAAATTGACAATGAGGAGGCTTAATGTTGTAATGTGGTATAGATGAATCGTATCCATTTATACGAGCTTCTGTGATTATTGTATTCGTGATCTTTTTGATAAGCAATTATTTTGATTGTAGCTATGAATGATGGCATTCTTCCTTACGCTGATACATTTTGCGCGCGTCTTAAGTTCTGCGAGCCAAGGTAACTCTGAGTGGTCTAAATCGGTGAACTCAAGAATAATGCTGCGAAATCTTGCTTTGTGTGTCTGATAAAAGGATAGTGTTTCCTCGTTCCCAGGAAATGCGCTATTTGTCAAATGTTTTGTATATTTGATTATTATAAACGTATACAAAGAGTGTCTCTTGAAATATACTGTGCGATAGGAATGCGCATATTGTCGAGTGAAAAATAAGATGATTTTCGATATTTTTATAGGGCTGATTAAGCCAGTTTGTAACCACGGAATATGTGTTGATTATTTGATAACCGACAGTCAGGTAGAACTCTTAGACGGATTGTCTTATTTTTTAACTTGGACAATCTTACTTATGGTACATTTTTCTAGACACTTCCTGTATATTTAAACGAAACACTTAGGAAATGATGGTATAAGCGAGAAATGGCAGATATTTAATTATAATTAAAGGAGAAGATTCCGTTCAAAGCCTGGTCCTTATTTTTTACAAATTTTACGGTTATAAACTAAGGACAGCCGCGCTTACAACTTAGAAGTGTCTTAGATGGAAAGGCAAGCGTGATCGCACCGATATTCACTTTTTAAAGCACCGATGTTACAATTTTTCTAAACGTTAAAGATATTCAGTTGGCTTCTCACTAATGTTCGCATCAATCTTTTCAAGTGTTTTGCTTCGTTCCATTCAATCAAAATAAGTATAAAGTATAGTATACACCGAGAATCAAAGGGAATCGTAAATAACGAAACGCAAATATAATGTAATTGAAAAACGTCTCTCGTGCAATTTATTGTATATTTAATATCGCGGATTTAGCTCATTTCTAGCTTGTACTACTGTTTTCAAGATATATAGCCTGTGTATAAAATTCAACACCCGCATAGTCATCACCGAGAGTAGTCATAAATATAAATATCCATCGCGGATAGCTGTTCGGACGAGTGATAGTTATCCTGATAACTCGCTGAGGTCTCGGTCGTTATACATAGAGTCAGTTTTAACGATAACACGTGGAAATTCCCGTGGACACACGTTGCATGTATATTCACATGGCATAGAATTTATTTATGCTTAAGTTAGATTAATTATTTACATAATGCAGCCTTATTTAAATAAATTCTAGAGAAATAAGGGGATCATTTCGTTTCCTACCTTCTCTTTCAAAAGAAACGGTGATTCTTTGCAGTACAGGACTTTATTTTGTATACAGAAAACTAAAAGAATGTTGGCATGTACACCATATTTACATGGAAACTTATCATCAGTGTGTCTGTAGTTATAAAAAGAGTATTAATAAGTAGCTACAATGGTCTTCAGAAGGAATAACTGGGTACTGTTCCACACCATTCCTGGATGAAAGCTAGAATGTCATTCAGATTCGAGTCCTGAGGTGCTTGACGTGCAGTATTGACCAATTTTGTCCAGTCGTCACGATCTGCCACGTACTGGCCCTGTACAGAAAGCAGTCAGACACTATAATTGGAATACAATGGAAAACAGATGAATTTACTGGAAAATACCTCTGCGAATCTAATTATTGGACCTCGAACAGGATACCCAGTCAGAATACAACCTTGAAGACTTCCAGAACTAACAGAGGGAGAGGACAACGATCCTGTGTAGACCCCTCTGTGATCTGTAGGGAGGACTTGTTCCACCTTCTGATCCATGGACACTGCAAGGACCCATTCACGTGCTTCTTCTCTCTGTTCTGCTGTTAAGCTCAAGGTTTCTGGTAATGGAACCTCCACTGGAAAATCTGTTACAGCCAAGTCATCGACGTCCAACACATTGCTATCACCCTCTTCGATGCACTCTTCCAAATCCAAGAAGTGATTTAGAAAAACGAAAGCCTCGCTGTTCAGTGAAGCTGTACGCGCCTCAATCCCAGCTTCATAATATGCTCTGTCAGCGAGAAGGAAGTCGGTATACCTCAGCAAAGTGATGGAGGCTTTTAAAACTAAACCAGAAAGCACTG
This sequence comes from Xylocopa sonorina, assembly GCF_050948175.1. NCBI lineage: Eukaryota > Metazoa > Arthropoda > Insecta > Hymenoptera > Apidae > Xylocopa > Xylocopa sonorina. The sequence goes on along the minus strand of NC_135201.1, from coordinate 10,936,508 downwards.
GATAATCACGACAGCCACATTTCAAAGCTGAGTAATGAGTAGCTTGAAGCAGCCTCTCAAATTTCGATTTTGCAGCAGTTTCTGCTGATTCTAAACTGTTCCAGAGGTCTAAGAGTACAGCACGTAGAAGAGCTAAGTACTTATACTCGTAGTATGCCTATAAAAATAGAAGAAGAATAACAGAGTAGAATATTCTTTTACTCGGAGAGCTAGCCAGCATGTTATCCTCACCTTTGAGTTCAGTACACTCTCTGACAACTGTAAGTAGAGATTAAAATTTTGTGGAATAGGAGGAGCCCCGTACTTAGCATACAATTGCAAAGCGTCTAACGGAGCGTTCCCTTTCAGAAGCTGCACTGCTCTTTGCGCTAGATACTTATGCAAAGTCTGAGGACTCTGATTGCTCGCAGTCTCGAACACTTGATTCCATTGACCTTTCTTGGCCAACACCTCGAGCCCAGCATCCGCATCTATCTCTACGAGTTTGTCTATTTGCCCGTCTCGCAACATGGCTTCCTTGTACTTCTCTTCAAGGTACGGCTCTATGTCTGGCGCCAGTTCGTTCACGATTCTCTTAGCCTTCTCCCATTCTCCCACAGACGCTAATGCGTCGATCGCATCTTTTAATCTGTCTGCCTGCAAGAACACCTAGAGAAGAAAAAGAAAGGCTCGAATATATAAAATTAAATCACTGCACCGTACAACGGGTGTTTTATAACAAGCAACCGACTTGGGCAGCAATAGCGTGTTCTCCAACGGCAAGTAATCGCGATCCAAGGTCTCCTCCGACCTGGGCAGCGATTTCAGGATCAGCTTGATGAAGCAGAATATTAGCAGCCTTGATAAGAGAAGATCTGGGCGCTTGTGGGTCCAGAATCAGGATATCTAGAGCAGCTCGTACTTCGCCAACCTCTAACCACTTTTTCGCTTCTTCAAACGCGTTCGCGCCTGCCAACGAGGCGCTCTTTTGACCCAACTCTCGACGGAGGTTTGCTTCCTGATTTGGCAGGTACTCTCTGCAGACTCGTAACGCTTCGGACCACATTCCTGCGTTCTGTAACATTTGGGAAACGTTTGGAAGACGGTTCAACACCTATTCGCCTACGGATAATTACTTTGTAATGCTCGATGATCATTTCAGGCTTGTGAGCTCTCAGGAGTAAGGTCTCAGCCAAGGAATAATCCTGAGCTTCAGCCGCTTCGCTGGCTCTGGCGACGAGGACCTGAGCTATAGCGTCTTGATCGATCGTCTGAGCCACATCTTCAGCAGCTTCCCAGTCCTTGGTGTGAATATACATCTGAACAGCTTCCATGGTCCTCCCAGCTTTGATGAATTCCTTCTCTGCGTCGGAGAAACGACCAGCGTCCTCCAGTGCCATGGCGTATCTATAGTGGACCTCCTTCTTCTGCTCCACAGTGCCATATTTGGCGATCTCCAGGGCCCAATCAAATAAACCAGCCTCGCAGGCTAACTGAAGATTGCCATCCAAGTAATTCAATCGCATCAATAATCTTGCTGCCAACTCGGGTGCCAGTGTACGTGCCCACATCAAAGCAACCTAAAGAGAAGACGCAGGTTCAATTTATTTGTGCAAGATTAATAAGTATAAAAGCTTAGTAACGAAGACCTGCTGGGCTGCATTGTCTCCAGCGTTCTTTTTGGCCACACGAAGAGCGTCTTCCCACATATTGGCTGATTTATAAGCGGTCACTGCGCCTCTCCAATCACCAGCTGCGAGATAATGCTCCTCAGCCTCTCGAGGCTTGTCTGAAGCGGTCAGTTCTTTGGCCAAGTGCGCGTGAGTCGCCTCCAAAAGGTCTGGCCTATATTTGCCTACCAATCTAGTCATATCCGCACGACGACCAACTTTTCTATACATTGCTATAGCTGAATCGTATTCTCCAATGGCGATGTACAGCTCTTCTGCGTGCTTTAGATCTCCTGATTCGCAGAGAGTAGTGGCATGCTTGGCCAATACTTCATTCGCATCTTCTGGTGTCATATACTCTTGGGCTACTTCATAAGCGCGACTCCAATTGCCATTCTGTATGTGGACGTCTACAGCGCGTCTGGTATCTCCAGAACGAACAAATAGTCTTTCAGCTAAATTCTTTTCGCCTATCGAGGCAAAATATTCAGCCAGTTTCTCACACTGTTTCCTTATCATAGGATCATCGTCCTCGATTACCTTCAAGAAATTTTTCACGAAATTACCGCTGTCTGATCCTCAAAAAATGTAACAGAAGTAGAGGCACATTTACCTGCACGATCTGTAAACCTTTTCTCCACTGTCTGGCATTGATAGCAGCATCCAGAGCTAGAGCAGTCTCCCCTGCTTCGATGAAATGGTTAATAGCTGCGTCGTAGTGGCCAGCAGACGCCAGATGCTTGCCCCAATCTCGTTCAAGGTCTACCACTGAGTTTGGGTCCACTTTCCTCGCCAGTTCCAACGCTCTCGCGAATACGCCTGCTTGAGAGTAACACTTGATGGCCTCTAGAGGTTCTGAAGTTCTCTCCAATAGCTCTCCAGCTAACTCCATCAAATCCGTCGCCTTCAGGACCCTCACTATTTCGTTAACGATCGACTTGTCCTCCAGCAATTCGTCATTGGCCAAAACAAGTCGAGCTGCACGACCAGGTCTGCGAGCATCCAGGTATAACTTGACCGCTCGTCGAGGATTAGCTGGCTCCAAAATGGCAGCAGCTCTAGCCGCCTGGCCACTTTCGAGCAACCATGTCAGGTGTCTGTCTCTGAGCTCCTGCAGACCCGGCCATTCTCTATTCTGTGCCAACATTAGCGCGTCTTCCCAGCGCCAGTATTTCTGGTACATATCCAGAGCCTGACTTAACTCGTTCTGCTCCAGGTAAATTGCCTCCGCGGTTTTTAATTCACCATTTAAAATAGCAAGCTTCGCCCAGCATTCAGGACTCGATAACGGATCGTTCCCAGTCTCTGCATTGTATTTATCTCCAATCTTTATTATGTTCTTCAGAAATCTATGGAAACAACAGATCGTTGCTACATTTTTCTTGAAACCACAGTGACATGATAAGAAGAAACTACATTTATATGAAACCTTGAACAAGCAACATCGCCAAGAGCTGCGTAACATCTGGCGGCTACCAATAATTGTCTAGCAGCCATAGCATTTCTGGCCACATTCTCCCACATGGCCTCTGCTTGAGGCCTGTCCGCCAGTTCCTCCAGGAACAACAACGCTCTGCCAAAATCATTGTCGTGTAACGCAGTGCCGAACTCTATCAATGGCTCGTCCAACAGGTAGGCTACCTTGCCTCCAAGCTCCTCCACTGTGACAGAAGTTCTTCCATCCTCTCTGAGAATGTCCACAGCGTCTCCACGAACAGGAATCAAGGTCGCCACCTCAGGAGCATCAACGTTGTACCAAACTGCTAAGGTCTGACCAGTTTGAGCCACGACTACATCGCTACCCAGTACCCAGGAGACGAAACTAACTCCAGTTAACAGCAAAGTTCTTCCACCTAGTTCATCGCTGAGCCACAATCTATATAAATAGTAAACGTTATGAATTATGGTTGATTTCGTTTTATATATATACATCGAAGTTTTGTTTTAATATAAATAGAGGAACGACTTCACTACCTGGCTCGTTTATCTCTGGACAGCAATCTGTGGCCAGTTTCACTCAATTCCAACCAGTCTACACGCACGTCGTGAGAAATCATCGCAACAGTGAGCCCAGTTATTAGATCCATGATGCGTACAGTTCTAGGATCCAACAAGTAAGCAAGACGCTTATTATCCGGTGCCTCTGGCGCCTGTCTCTCGTTGATTCTCACGCTAACTACGTGGGGATTTACCGCCTCTGTCCTCACAGATCCCAACGCCTCGTTATTCCCGTACTCGACGATAGTCAACTCCCCGGAGCAAAAGATCAAGCATACTCTTGGATATTCGAAGAAAAACTTCTCGCTGTTGCTCTTGTCTTCCCAGTGAATCTCGCTAATGAGATTCAGTTCGATATCGGCTAGGAGCAGCGTACTAGCTGTACGAGCCACCACGTTGTTGTCAGCTCTCCCCAGTACTTTGACATCCTCGATTTCGTAGCCTGCCTGCGATCTGATGATCACTGGACGATTGCCTTCTTGCAGAGGGCGAATCACCACTTGACTGGGACCAACGTACGCCACTTCGTGGCTTCCTCTGATCACTGTTCGCTTGAGCACTGTCTCGAATTGTTCCACGGCTCCGCAGAGGCTGCCCACAAGCAGTCTGAAAGAGATCTATCGGGTAGCGAGCTTTGAAAGGGAAGGAAAATAATTCAGAACTTATAAATTAAGAGGTCGGCAAACCTGGACCCATCACGACGCCAAGATATAGCAGTAACAGTGTAGAAGTTGGGCAAAGACTTCGTGTTGGCCTCCTCCCAAATGGAACGTCGAGGACTCCAGTCCAGAATTCGAATTCTATCCCAAGAACCGATCGCGACACTCTGCCCGCTAGGACTGCAACAGGCCACCGCTATTTCCTTTTCGTTCTCGCGACTGTAGTCGAAATTCTTCACTACTTTCCCACGAGAGTCGTAAAACACCGCTCGTCTGTCGCTTCCTGCGGCTAAAATGTGCGACTGAGGCCAAGCCAACGCGTATGGCGGTGCTGTGTGAGTACAAATGCGTCCTGAAGGCTCGTGGCTTCCATCGTCAGTTAAATAATACTTTATTATGCTACCATCGGCATGTCCTGATAGGAAACCAGTCCCTCGAATGCTGGAATGAAGCGTAAATAAGTAATTGCATCATTTGAAGCATTAAGGCTACTTTTTACATCGCCTGTAGACCAGCAACCCGTATCACATATCAATTACTTTGTATGGTTGCAGTGCACAGCGGATTGCCAGTTACCAGGCGCGCTTAATTTCATTCAATTGAGATGTAACAGAGTACGAGGATAGATTACTTTGAAGCCAATGCAATTGTAGTCGAGTCGGCTGTGTAAAGTGTCTGCGCCTTCTGTGACTTCACTAATGCCGCACGGACTTTACCATCTACCAAACCAACTATAATTGGCCCCTCGTTAAGCCAAATTAAGCAGGTAACTGCGGAACTCTGGCGAAATTTGTTGCAAATCACTTTCTTCTCACCCCTGTAAAAGGAAGATTCGAGTTTAAACGACGATCTTTAGATTGAATCTCAGCTGTTTCCATTACGCACCATTCTTCTCCAATTTTGTACACGTAAATGATGCAATCAGTCTGGCCCACGGCTATCTTCGTCGAGTCTGGAGAGAAGGCTATACCCTTGATCACGTAACTTTTTTTACCAAACTGAAAGGAACGAATGATTCTTTCCAAGTGTTGTAATCGTGTCGAGACTAAAATTTACCTTTGAATCGGTGGGTTTCGTGGAAAACCTGTCCCGTTTCACGCAATTCTCGTCGAAGAGATATATAGAGCGATCAGAGGAAGCAACGGCCAATTTTAGATTGTTTGGCGACCAGATTATACTCACCACTCTATTCTCGTATTCCTGTTTTATGTTAAAGGAACAATTATTCGATTAATTGCGAGGAGTCGCGTTAGGTACTCACGTGCGGTGGTATAACATTGCCTAGATATTTGAGCAACATGACGATTCTCGATGATACTCGATATTAACTTGCTGTGGATCGTGTAGAACAGAAACGCAAAAGAGTTTTGCCTCGTGGCTCAATTTTTCGATCGTGTCGTTTCATTTTCAGCAACGTGAATTTCCGTGTTGGCGTGGTACGAGTTTTGTGTACGTTCGAGTTGCTTGGCAACACTTCCCCATCGAGTCAGCACTGTAGACTGGCAATTCAGTAATTCTGGTATCGAGTACACGACTTATCGTGTCATTAATTATACGTAATCAGCGTTGAAACTTAAATATTTTATTTAAACAAACAAGCGCATTGACATAATAGTATAATGATAAAAAAAAGAACATACTATCCGCTAAGAACGTATCGATAATAAATAAATAAAATTGGAATGTTTAGGGGTAACTATTTGCTAGATTGATCGGTTAGAAGCAATTGGCACGTTTCAATCCAGCTTCAGGTTTCCTATGAGATACAAAAACTGAAGGTGTTCCTCTAGAAACTTGTAAGCCATTCGAGAGGCGCGTCTACACATTAAACAAGTACATATTTAAATCCATTTATCACAAATCGTATCACATTGAATCATGAATCGTTTACGAAACTAGCTTCGTCTAATTCTATACATCCAATACAGAGCCCCGGCGAGCTGAGCATTAATGAACGAACCTCGCGATAAAACACGCAACAAACCCGCGCGAATGTCTTGTCAATAAATAAATTGCAGTAACAAAGATCCAAGTGTCTCCGCGTAAAACTACTAATGCAAGTGGGAATATCGACAATCAACGAGAAACGAGTCAGCGAAACTTATGAGGATCCTGGGATCTTGACTAGTTGATTCAATAATAAATGCATTCACAGATCGTAGCGAGGACCACTTGAAAGCATCAACGATTAGGCTTTTCGTTACGAGTTACAGGCGATTAGATGCTAAGATTCGCGTCGATTAAATCGTCCTTGAGTGGTAGAATTTCCACTGTCACAGAGTTGTCGAAGAAGCCGCTGGATAGCAATCGAACGGAGGTAACCGGGTACTCGACCAAATCTCGAAAATCTACAAAAAGAAAAGAGGCAATTAAACAAAATAACATATGAAAAATATCTCGTTCTATACCTGTTCCAATCAATCTCATAATACTGTCCCGTTCGATACAAAATTGATTAGAGTCAACGTGCTTAATTAGAGAGATTAAATTAACTCGGTAAAGGTCGGTACAAAGCTGTTTCCCGGATTGGAATCGATGCAACACCGGGAAATCGTTAACAGTATTACCTGGTTTAGAGTCCACCCCACAAATAGAATCGACTATCTCAACTTTAGACGTGTCCAGACCGTAGCTACCGCCAATTATTACTTGGTCGTTGGGGCTGCTCTCGTCGCACTGCAAATTAATGTTCAGCGTTTTACATACCACCACCATCGACACTGATTGTTCTAACTCGCGTTCTAACACGCGGTTTAATCGCGAGACTCGAATCGAGGATCAATCGAGATCCTATCAGGCGAAGGGACAATAGAGAGGCATTTAAAAATAGCGAATCGTGTGATCCGCGATCCGGTCAGGGGCGGTGAAAGGTGGTACAAACTTTCTGCAATGTTCCGGTCTCGGTGGTGCGAACGGAACCGAGGAAACTCGATATTCCGACGCCGAGTGCGATCACCCGCACGGTGCCTGAATAGAGTGCAACGTAAGTACAATTTATGCGTCGTCCGTAGTTCCGCAGTGTGTACGGTTCGCTTATACTCGCCGCTAAAACGTTACAGGCTGCAAAACCAACGAGATAAATTTTTTATGAAGCGTAATCAGGTAGTAAATACTGAACGAGTGAAGCAAAATAGTAAATCCAGCTTCTACTTCGCCCTTCTTTCACACTGAATATTCGTGCTCGACTCACGTCTAGGATTTTTCACGAATCTGGCGAACACAGTGAACCCCTTGCCAGGTTTTGGGATCCTGTACTGTATCACAGCCGCGTTCTGCGAGCTGGTGAACGTCTTCTGGGCGGCGATATTTTTGCCGCAAAATTCGCTGCTCCTCTGCTTCAACGGCAATCGATGATCCATTTCGCTGGGGAACACCTCGCCGTTTAATTCCCAGCCGTCGACTACCTGCGCGTTATAAAAATACATTCTGAATGGGCCGTTGTCGGTTCCTCTTTCATGGTGCATTGGAAAACACGTATCTCCATCAATGGATGAACACACCTGTGCATACAAGCGTGTGCACACGTGTATCTCCAATGCTTGAAAAGCAGGCTCGAGTTATCGCGAGAGGTAGACGCGTTTTTCTCGTATTTCTCGTATTTTTCTCGTATTTTAAGGGTTGCAATAACGTAGCGAGCGATCTGTTTGCGCGTAAGCTCGCGTTTTGGGCTGTGGCATAGTTTTTTCGTACCGAAACCAGTCCATGATGCTCGCAGGGCACGTCGAATTTAATGAAGTTGATGTTCACTTTCTCGTCTGGTCCAGCTAGGAAGTAAATCCCGCAAACCTCGTCGTCGTCGCTGCTCGAAGTGTATACGAACGACCCTGGCTCTGACGTGACGAACATGCAATCTACAAAAGGGTAAAATTGCGACAGCTCGAATGTAAGACGAATAACGAGGCCTTTTCATCACATAAGAGTATCGAATCAGGATTTATAGTCCATTATCCGGCGGTGCGCTCGAGTTAAAGTTACTAATGTTGAAAAATGCGAGGCGAAATGTACCTGTGACGGGTTTAGAGTGCGCGTACGAGCTTAACAGACCGCTTTTCGGATCTGGCGGATAGAAGTCCTTCGCAAAGTGATCCCCAGGTAGCTGTAAACGAAGAATTCCATTTTAGAAAATATTTACCTTGCTTTCCATTTAATTGAACAATGTGAAACATCCAAGTTTCCACAGTCCCTATAGTTCTATTATGGAATGCTATTCGCGAGCGTCACTCGCAGTGGAATTTCATAATTCCCAAATTATTCTGGAACCAGCGTACATAACGCTTGCGAAAAAAGAGCAGTCAGGTCCGATCGATGAATAACTAATATCTGAAGAAGCCTGAGGGAGAGAGACTATCCTCCTATCACGCGACGTTCCATGGAAATATCTTTATCGACAGACGGATATTACGCCGTGATTGTCATCGGTGACGATGATTCCTATATGCATCAATGTCCTCAGGGCAGGCAGAGAATACGTCAAAATCATCTGAATGAAATTCCAATTATTTATCTACCTACTTTCACACCTTTAAAAATTATAATAATAATAATAATAATAATAATAATAATAATACAGAGATTCGAAATTAATTCAACTTATAATGTAGCCCAAACAATTCACGATTCACGACGGACTAGCGCTGGGCATAAAATGGAATTACATTCACTGGGTGACAATTTGTCGATCCAACGACGTACTGCAAGGAACAGAGGCCCTCTCTAACGGAACCGTTAATGGATAGAGGGAATTATACTCCCCGTGGAACAGTTCCACGATTACTTCACCGCGGTGTAGCCGGTAGCCGGGATGAAATTCAACGAATCGACTCGCCAGTGGCCAATAACGAAGGAACTCTATCAACAAAACGCTCGCAATTTTAATCCTGTCCTGCTAGATCACTTTTATACGCGATACAAATTTGTTATCTTACCACGATAGAAGAAGAATCGCCTCTTTGGTTACAGCATTTACCATGATGCCTGAAGAGCAATCAATAACTCGAACACAAACGCTACGAGCCAGAAAAATCTGATAAACAATTTCGCCATTGAAACGATTAGAACGTTGCAATTAAAGGTTGAACAAGTATATCATTCGATAAAAGGTTTGGTTACCAATTTTACATCCGATCGGTATTTCAGCGTTATCGCTGTAAATTGCCTTGGGGATTATTCAAACGAGTTCGCGTCGCAACAAACGGAACTCGTTAAACCGGAAACGTGACCAACGGTTGCACAATCTACTTCAGATTCGCTGGACGATATCCTACCAATATTGGATTTTATAATAAGCGATATTCAATCGGAAGGTAACGTAATATTATTAATACTGGGCAGATAACGCAATATTATTAATACCAGCGCGCGTGGTCGTTTGAAATTTCCTTTCTCTGTCTCTCTTCTCTCTTCTCTCTCTCTCTCTCTCTTTGGCCCTTGAGAGATATCTCACGATAAAACACGAATCGTGGAACGATAGCGTCCTATTTTACGCTGACGATTCATCTGAGAATACTGAAAAGGGCGGGAGAGTAACGCGAACGGCGAATTATTTGAGGGTCGCCAGTCACGAGAACGGACGACCGTGCGATATCTGTAACAATCGGTATTTGACCACGCGATCGTTTAAAAAGGGCGGCTGGTTAGAGTCTCTCGTTGTTTCGAACACTCGAAACTTGGAGAGTTTCAATTTCAATTTGAAAATGAAACTTAATAATATTATATTATATTATATATAATAATAATAATATTATATTATATTATATCTAATAATAATAATAATAATAATAATAATAATAATAATAATAATAATAATATAGTAAACTTTATTATTATATTATTTTTATTATTATTAGATATTAAATTAAATCCCATATCAAATCCCTAAAAAGGTAAATTAAGGTTAACATAAGATCTAATAATAATAATAATATAATAATAAAATTTATTATTATATTATACTAATAGATAATAATAATAATAAATATAATATAACAATAAACTTTATTACTATATTATTATTATTACATATTCAATTAAATCGCACATAAAATCCCTAAAAACGTAAATTAATGTTAACATTATTATATAAGCAACTAAATATATAACTGTATTAAAATGCATATAAAAATAATCGAATTAGCACGTTTCGCTTTAATTTACTGTATAAAAATCCAAAACGTAACGCGCGATGACATAACCTTAAACAGATTCCTCTTTTCCAGCGTCGTATATTTATTTTACGTACGAGACGAGAAAGTTTCAGATCGAAAGATCGATAATCGATAATAATTTAGTTTCTGTACGCGATACATCTGAGATTCACGCGATACGATACCTTTATATCGTTCCACGCGATTTATCGATCATTCTGTTCGATAAAAAGTAGGATAAAAAGTTCGTTAAGGCAGTCGACGAGCAGACGTATGAAGTGTGTCGTGGTTTACTTCGATACGTCTGAATCGTTCTCGAATTTCGAAACGCATGGCCGATTACAAGTTGCACGCGTTAATTAGAAGACGTATTACAGTAGATTTACGATCGAGGTGAGTATAATCGTGGTGCAAACAACGGAATGGCCCTGGCAAATATTTGCGATGACACGAATACACCTCGCGACGATTCTTCCTCCGCGATCTTTAACGAACTTCTCTCAGGGGTGAGTCGAGTAAAACGTTCTCTCGTTCTCGTTGTAATTCGTAATTTTTTAATTTACCAATACGCGACGATACGTGAATTTATACACGTATCGATAATCGAAACGAAGATCGTTTCGAATTTCGAAAATATATTTTTTAAAAATTCATATTTATTCTTAAGATTTTCTGCTTTATTGTATTTTAAAAAAATACTTTACTGTATTTTATCTGATTTTAATCGTTATTTTCAGATGATTGCACGCCTGGTTCTAAATGGAAGATAAATGGAGCGTATTTTGTTTTCATCGTCGACGATGATGCGGTGGGGATCGTTTCAACGCTTTGTAACCTCGTTAGATCGCCATTTAGTTGGAGCGGCAGAGAGTACGTTGCCACTTGATTTTTCTAAGTCACTCGAGCACGTTCAATTGCGTTTGCACTGACAACAAGCAATTTCACAGTGCAGGTCGCCGGTCCCGCCTCCGATAAGCCTTGGATACAGCAGAAAACGTCGAGGGACATCCTCTCTGAACATTCTCGGTTACACGACAATGTAACAGCGTTTAATTAACGACGCCAGAAATTTTTAACAAGTAATAAAACTATATTAAATTGTAGGAGATTCGAAAATGGATATTAACTCCTTGATATACCATTTAGCTCCACGAAATCCGCGCTCGAGCGATTAGAGACGTCACGCACTAAAAGAGCAGCGTAATGCACGAAATAATCACAATAGAAGTTGACGTATGGGTATCTGTTATTTAATTAACGACGCCAGAAATTTTTAACAAGTAATAAAACTATATTAAATTGTAGGAGATTCGAAAATGGATATTAACTCCTTGATATACCATTTAGCTCCACGAAATCTGTGCTCAAGCGATTAGAGACGTCACGCACCAAACGAGCAGCGTAATGCACGAAACAATCACAATAAAAGTTGATATATCTAAGAAGTTGGTATCTATTATATAGCTATATGCATTTGTTTCTACGAGTCTCACTCGTGATATTCATATTTGAGTAAAAATTGTTATCAGTAGTCAGACTCGTCAGAATACGGCAAAGGGTTAATCAAATGAAGTTGCTTAAAATGTTTGCAAGTTCCATCTGAATGGTTCACCCAATGCAACCACGTCTGATAAATAAACACGAGTCAGTACGTTCGATGATAAGCGATATTTCATTGAATCTATCATCTGCTTGCCATAAACAATAGTTAAATTAGCGTGTATTATGTTGTAGCCTGGATAAGAGTCGCAGCAACGTGTAAACGCACGGTAAAATATGCGAGACTCGTCAAAATACGGCAAAGGGTTAATCAAATCAAGTTGCTTAAAATGTTTGCAAGTTCCATCTGAATGGTTCACCCAATGCAACTACGTCTGATAAATAAACACGAGTCAGTACGTTCGATGATAAGCGATATTTCATTGAATCTATCATCTGCTTGCCATAAACAATAGTTAAATTAGCGTGTATTATGTTGTAGCCTGGATAAGAGTCGCAGCAACGTGTAAACGCACGGTAAAATATGCGAGACTCGTCAAAATACGGCAAAGGGTTAATCAAATCAAGTTGCTTAAAATGTTTGCAAGTTCCATCTGAATGGTTCATCCAATGCAACCACGTCTGATAAATAAACACGAGTCTGTACGTTCGATGATAAGCGATATTTCATTGAATCTATCATCTGTTTGCCATAAACAATAGTTAAATTAGCGTGTATTATGTTGTAGCCTGGATAAGAGTCGCAGCAACGTGTAAACGCACGGTAAAATATGCGAGACTCGTATATTACGGTCATTTATAGCGGCTCGAGATAATAATTCAGAGCACGACGGTGGTGATTTATACCCCGGAAGGGAGAGAGGACTCGTAACACGCTGCGTTACGAAACGGGTTACGATGCGACGAGTGTGCACTCGATACACCACAGCGAGACCCGTCGCGAAACTTCATTATGTCCACCTGGAAACAACGACGCGCGCTTCTTCGTCAATCAGATTAGCAGCCCGTTTCGCGCGACGGGGCAAAGTGAAACAGGATTGCGCCGCGAGATCAACGGAGTGGCACCAGAGGTCTGCCTTTGGAGACACCGCCAGCGATACCAGGCGTGAACTCCTTGTTCCGCGCCGGAAGTCGAATGGAAGAACGCCTGGAGCCGACAGAGGAGACCTTTAATTGGAATCCTCTTTAGAATTCGAGGTTTCCTATTTCATTTGTGCGTCGTTTTTTATCTCTGGCCTGCCACAGAGTCGTTAAAAGTTGTCCGCGACTACTTTGTTCGCGAGTTTGCAGCGTTTCTCTGATGAACAGGTACTTTGTGTTTACATTCGATCACTTTGCATAGCGTGGGTCAATTGTTATCCTTTAATTATTGAAATTTGTTAACTTTCTGTCGACGCGATTGAGAAGGATTTTTAGAATTGGCGAGAGCGGAGGATACGTCTCGTTATTTTAATTACAGTTTGCTGAATACATGAACATTTCATGCAATTTTAATTGAAACGATGAAAGCTAGCGAAGGTCTTGGCGAGGGCCGAGAAAGGGACACTGAAGCTTCACGTGTCGCATCCGCTTTGAAGTACTCGCGGAATTAATTGCCATGACAAAGGGAGGGAAATGCAAGCGTCGTTGCTTGGGTAATGATTGATCAAGTCTTCGTTATTGGTATTCCTTTCAGAAACGCCTGCTTTCGATACAAAATTAAATTAAAAGACTTAGATACGATCACACTGAATCATATCAATTTTTCCATTCAGATCTAATTAAATCACCAACAACAAAAACAATTTAAATACTTATTAAAATATTCTGATTCAATATACATCATCAGGTTGCCACAGTATAATAGTATTACCAAAATCCAACCCTCTACGCTAACCAAATTAAACTCTACCATTAATCAATTAAAATGAAACCAATTCATTGTAAAGTAATTACCACAGAGGAAGTTTAACAATACCAGAATACGCTAAAAACATGTACAACCAAAACCACGTTCAATCCACCCTAGAATCTCGCTCTAAATTAGCAACGAGGAGCCTTACCTGTTGCTGATAGCGTTGGTAATCGGTGTTGCCTTTGATTACAGCTGAAACCGCATCGAGGAAGCCAACGACGAGCAACAGCCTGGCCAAGCAGCGCACGGGACCGTTCAGGATCATGTTTTCACTGGCGTGGGCCGAAGAGGACCGGAAACGAGCGCGATCGCAAGCGTCGAGAGGATCTCTCCCCGTGTTCGTGGTCTCCTCGTTCTTCTGGCTCGCGTGAAAAGCGCGACGGGGGTGAGCGCGCGGTGTTGGCGTCCGTGGACAACGTGCAGGATTGTATGTGGCGTCGCGACGCGCGGCGTCCCTCTTATAGCCGCTAGTCCAGCCCGCGGATTCGTTCACGCTGCGCATCCCCGAACGCTCGCTACGTAACTGGCGGCGATAACGCTGATAAAAAACGGCCCATTGTTCGGTGCCGCGTATTTTTCGCTGGAACAGTCGTCGATCTCGCGAAATCGACGAACCTGGTCAAGGTGGGACCCTAAGAAATTGGACAATTTCTAAATCATTTCATATTCTATAATTGTAAATTATAGTTGAAAAGGGCGTCTTGGTTGTAAATGTATTTTTCGTAGGAAAAGTCGTCGATCTCGAAATCGACGAACCTGCTCAATGTGGGACCCTAAGAAATTGGACAATTTCTAAATCATTTCATATTCTATAATTGTAAATTATAGTTGAAAAGGGTGTCTTGGTTGTAGATGTATTTTTCGCTGGAACAGTCGTCGATCTCGCGAAATCGACGAACCTGGCCAAGGTGGGACCCTAAAAAATTGGATAATTGCTGAATCATTTCATATTCTATAATTGTAAATTATAATTGGAAAGGGTGTTTTGGTTGTAGATGTATTTTTCGCTGGAACAGTCGTCGATCTCGCGAAATCGACGAACCTGCTCAAGGTGGGACCCTAAAAAATTGGATAATTGCTGAATCGTTTCATATTCTATAATTGTAAATTATAATTGGAAAGGGTGTCTTGGTTGTAGATGTATTTTTCACAGGAAAAGTCATCCATCTCGCGAAATCGAACCTGGTCAAGGTGGGACCCTAAGAAATTGGACAATTTCTGAATCATTTCATATTCTATAATTGTAAATTATAATTGAAAAGGGTGTCTTGGTTGTAGATGTATTTTTAGCAGGAAAAATCGTCAATCTCGCGAAATCGAACCTGGTCAAGGAGGAACGATAGGAAATAAGACAATTTTTTTTTAAATTATAATTGAAAAGAGTGTCTTGGTTGTAGAAAGGCTGAAATGATATAGCTGATTGTTATGGAGCAATGAAAAAATTGAGGGTGTCTTTTCAAAAACACGAGATAGTGTCTGAGACAAAATGCACGATATTTAGTCTCGATTCTGATATCCGTTTTTATTTCTGTGCAGATATAAATTCCTCGAACAAGAGAAGAAATTCAACGAGATTACAGCGCTGAGACTCTGCATAGTATTTGGTAGGGAAGAGTGGCATGAAAAATTCAGATTCGCTTACTTTCGAGCGGATAAAGCAAAGGGAAAGTTTTTCGCAAGCATAATGACCCCAGGGAAATGGTATTTTTTGAGAAACGTAAGAATTATTTTTTTTGCTCTTTTCGTTCCTTTTTCAGGCGGAAAATTTTGCTTCAACTGAGTTATTTATACTCGCTGTAAACACATATTTATAAGACTAGAAGGTAAATAGGAGTCTCCAGCGGTAGTTAATTAAATTATTCTAACTGACTGGATAAAATTAACGATTTTATCTTTCAGAGAGTCGTGAATACTGCTGGGACGAATGTCGAGCTGCAGGAAGTCTGATAACAGAGTGGACGTATAACGTCGTGGATCCAGTTTAAGACAGAAAGGACATTCGTGTTGCTGATTACGTCACACGTATAGAGAATAGCCCTAACTTTCTCCATTTTCGTGATAATATTCAAGCTAACGTTTAATTCCTGGTATTCTTATTATTATGCAAATATAAATAGTAAAGGAAGATATTAAACAATTCCATTATTTCTTTCATTTTAGTTGCTACAACTGGCAATAATTGCACGACAGCAAGGAAGATTAGTCCCATATCCATCCGCCTATTGGAAGAACGAGAAAAATTGGAAATTGCTCGGCTCCAGCAATGAGCGAGCTGCAACAGGAATTGGCTTCCTGCAGAAGAGGAAGAACGATTGGGCAGTAAACGCCAATTGCTTGCAAAAGGAACGCACGCGGAATGTACAATATGATCGCTTACGCGTCAACCCCCTCGACGTTTAAACGAGCCAATGATCGCCATCAGTCCTGCCCAACGATTGCTGGGAGGTTGTAAAAACGAAAGAGAACATCGCGATTAATCACACTTATCCTTGTAACTCTCCATTCTATCGGAATTATTCTGCGAACAGGTATTTCCTGGTACACGAGGGACGGAAAAATGTGGCAGAAGAAGCTCGAACAGAAATTCTGGCGGAGTAAACGATGCGAGGGACGATCTCAGGCTGCCACGGAGTTTCCTGAAAAACGAGAAGGGCGCGATAAATATTTTAATCGGACATGAATGGGAATACGGTTCGATGTATTTACGAAGGTATCGATTATACAGCGTCCTGGACCGTCCACGAGAATAGACTCGATTCATTCTATAGAGAAGAGGCTGAATTATTCACTGGCAAGCTTCTGAATTTTATTAAATCACGTTCGCGAGATTTACTGCCGGGACTTCCTTGGGGAACCACGATTGTTTGATCAAGAGAAGCGTCCTACGGTTTCTGGTGTTGGTGACACGGGCTCGAATAAGGACTCTGTAAGCCACCAATCGAATGTAATCAAATTCGAAGCACTTGTTACTCGGATATTTGAAATAATACAATCATTTTTTATTCTTTAATCCCAAGCGAGAGAGTTTGGAGATTTATCTATCGTATATCGCTTGGAGAAGGTTCGAGTATCGTGTTAGTATTTTATACTTAAATATAAATCGGAGGAGAGCTTAATATTTCAATTTCTCGCAGCCTCTTCGCGCTTTTACGACCGTCCGCATAAGCAATACGCATCTAACTCGCGTCAGCAGTATCTGGAGCGTCGTTGCATAAAAAAGGGATTTTCAAGTGGCATTATGTAGTCCTACGAAAGTCCTTCGCCATCTCATTTCAAAAATAGACACGAGTCGAGCACGATTTTCATATGTGCTGGAAAATGAAATTCATTTTATTATTTCCTTTGAACGTACATTCAAATTGTTTAGTTTAAACAGCAGATATATTCTTCTAACATTAAACTAAGTAGATGGAAAAGAATTATCTGGTCTTTTTATTGGAGCACATCTCTTTTTTACTAAAAAGACGTGCTTCAATTTTGATGGAATTCAGGTTTCGACGGTCGAATGCTTCGATGCAACTTAAACCGTAACGCGACTTGACGGCTGTCTAACCGTAGCCAATAACAATCCACCGACGCTTCACTGGTGTGCTGAATATTAGAGAACAGAATATCTGATGAAGTTCAACTACTTCGACTGCTACCAGTAACGATGTTCAAACTTCTTTTTCAATCGATTCAAACTTCAATTACCACGATTATTGCACTTCGACTACAGTTCTGACTTCCCTGAAACTTCGTATTACCTTCCTGGAATCTATATTATATCATTTCTTTCTATTTTGCGCAACTTTAAAGTAAATTATTGTATTTCTTCGTGAGGTACGCTTTAGTATATTTAATTATATTAATATAAGTATTAAATATCCTATTACGAGAGTGAGAGTAGCTATATAAATATGTATTTGTCCCTTTCCAATCCCTTTTCCTTGTATTTTTCACAAATTTCAATAATTTGCAAGAATTATTAATAATTTTGTAAGATTCTGAGAATTTAAGGTTTCTGACATTTGAATTTCCCTCGTTTTCGTAGATAGTTAAGCGACTGGTGGCGCCATCTCTTGGAAGAATCACGAAACTATTTGGCAAATAGTTTCGCGACTTTTTCAAGAGATGGCGCCACTAGTTTACTGAGTGTGGCGTTACCGACGTTACCGACTTTCTCATATAAGCAGACACATTCACAGCCATCTACTTCTGCTCCTCAGAGGGTACATTTTCGTTAGGAAATTGTTTCAAAATTAATTCACGCCATCTATAAAAAAAAAGAGACTCTCGTTTGCGACGTCTTTCAAATTTCTACGCTTTTCAAATTAATTATTCACTTATTTCTACGCCATCAAAGAGTACGCATCGCAATTTGCCTTTGCCAAATCTAGATTTGTATTTCTAAGCTTCTACTTCAATTTACCTTAATTGTAAAGACTTGTTGCTGTTAAATAAAATTGTTATATAAAAGCTATCCTATGTGAAAGTTAATTAGAAGAAAATATTGTGGCCAACGACAAATCCAAGGTTAAGCGACTGGTGGCGCCATCTCTTGGGAGAATCGCGAAACTATTTGGCAAATAGTTTCGCGACTTTTTCAAGAGATGGCGCCACTAGTTTACTGAGTTCACTTCGCTGTCGATAACGCTGTGCAAACAGTTTGAGCACTTTTTACAGAGATGGCGCCAGCAGTCCATTGAAGTTCACTTCTCTGTCCGAACAGTTTGAGCACTTTTCACAAAGATGGCGCCACTAGGAGGATAGCAGAATAGAAGAGTAACTGCGCCAATTTTAAACTCATCTCGCAATACTCGAAGAAATCTAATTAATTCTATACAAAGTAATAATATTGTATTCTTTATTTTATAATAATATAAATAAGGAATATTATGTGTGTTATATATAATTATAAGGAATAGATTATAAGATTTAATTATACCTTTTATACTATGTATTGTATATTTTATTAATCTGGGTAAATAAATCAATTGTTTAAACATAATTCAAAGCATTCTTTTATTTAAACCTTAAATATCTTCCCTCCTATCATATTCTCCTCTTAGAAGGACCAAAAATCGAGATCTCGATCGAAAACTCCAATTATTAGCACAATTCCTGGAAAATGACGTCACCTTCAAGAATCGCCGGAATTCTCAGAATTCTCTGTGACGTCATTTCCAAGAAGAAGCACGTTCGAATACCTCCTATGACGTCATGTTCTCCTGATACAAAGTAGATTTTCAGGGTTTCGATCGCTAAAATCGAGAAAGTATCAGGAGAACATGACGTCACAGGAGGTATCGACAATTCCAAGAATTCTTGATGACGTCATTTCCAAGAAGTGGCACTTTGGGATACCTCCTATGACGTCATGTTCTCCTGATACATTGCCGATTTTTCGACCAAGATCTTGAAAATTCGACTTTGTATCAGGAGAACATGACGTCATAGGAGGTATACGAATAGTGCCACTTCTTGGAAATGACGTCATCGAGAATTCCAGGAATTTCGGCTATTCTTAGAAGTGACGTCATTTTCCTAGAAGTGGCAAGAATACCTCCTATGACGTCATGTTCTCCTGATACTTTCTTGATTTTAGCGATCGAAACCTCGAAAATCACGAAAGTATCAGGAGAACATGACGTCATAGGAGGTATCCTTAAACGCCACTTCTTGGAAATGACGTCATCGAGAATTCCTGGAATTGTCGATACTTCCTATGACGTCATGTTCTCCTGATACTTCCTTAATTTTTCGACTGAAACCTCGAAAATCTGACTTTGTATCAGGAGAACATAATATGCGAGGAGGTATCCCAAAGTGCCACTTCTTGAAAATGACGTCATCGAAAATTCCTGGAACTGTCGATACCTCCTATGACGTCATGTTCTCCTGATACTTTCTCGATTTTAGCGATCGAAACCTCGAAAATTGGACTTTGTATCAGGAGAACATGACGTCATAAGAGGTATTCTAAAGTGCCACTTCTTGGAAATGACGTCATATTCCTGGAATTATCCCCCTTTTCGAACTTACAACTAATTTAATCGTGTCCAGGACTGTTTTTTCGAGTTCTCGTTTCAGAACTTTAACAATAAAGTTCTAAAACGATGCATCTCGGTAAGGGACGAGGATTGGTCATACTAGGATCACTGGACTGGTCATTAAACAACGACCAGTTCAGATTAAACAGTTTATTTAAACTTTCTAACTACATTACAATGTAATAAACTGACGCACCATACATTAACTACAACATACTGTAACAATATATAATAGTAAACTATATAAAATAGTTTTCACAATCTAATTCTTACAAAACTATCGCTACAAATCCGCTTACAATACGTCTTACAACTAAAACTCCTATAATTATCGATAAACGCGTATAAAATGATGTTCTGCAACATCTACTCCGCTCCATTTTCCTCGAGTTACTCCTGTTTCCTTTTTCTTTAGCATCGTGGCTCGCCAAACAACTTCTTGGAGCCCTGAACCGCCTCTAAACCGTCCTATGTCCACGAATAAAGTAGCTATCAACGTATACAACAATCGAAACGATGTCGAGGAGAGAAGTCTGGCAGCTGACGAGAAGAAAATCGAATAAAAATCGCAGGGAATGACCACGTTGGCTAAATATTAAGGGCGCATGTACGGTTGAAAAGGTAAATCTAAATGCGGTGGTGGCGGCTCTGTGTGGCTCCTCTCGTGCCATCCGTCTGCCACGTGGGTGTGGTACAATCCATAATTCACGCCATTCGTCGCGATCTTCTTCAGACCCTGGATACTGGAGAGGATCAGGGCCATTTTGGCGAGCAGCAACGCCTTTCCACCGAGAACAGCGAGGAACTGGAAGCCCATTGGTATCAGGATCGAACCCATCAACACGAACCCCAGCATCATCAACGGTACCATGTTGCTGTTCCTTCGACGATTGTGTCGTCTGCGACCTGCAAACAGAAACGATTAACTCGATCGTCGATACTCTTCAGGATTCAATTCAGAACTTAACCAGTTAACTGTGGAATTTAGCTTCAGAAATCGTCTACAAAACGCGTAATTAAAATCAGGCAACGACTAGAATACGCGTCGAGCGCAGGGAGATACTCTTATTATACGTTTCGCGAGAAATGTAAAACGAGGAAGGCTTTTATATCTTTATTTGACAAGAATTATACTCGCCAGTCGCAACAAAATAAAGTTTTGGTTTCACGTGTGTACACGTCGAACGCAGTTAACTGGTTAAACGAACCAGGTTTAATTAGAAAATAACTTGATGCGGAAGGTGGAAATGATATGGATACGAACCTTCGAATGTACTACCATCTATGTCCGTGTCTGAATTGTTAGTTGGTGAGAAAATGTTATTGGCAAAGTGGTCCACGTCTACTTTGAACACGTGAGTGCGTAGAACCCGCAACAGTCGTTTCGCGATGATTACTTGCAAGGTAGTATCACTGGAACACACCAAAGACTGATGGTAAATATACATTCCGATTATCTCTACGAGAAAAACAGAGTTTCATAGAAAAAAAGAACGAATTTTTCATTTTATTAATACTACTGTTATTAATTATTATATATTCAGCAGCTTCTTCTTAGAATATTAAAGAAAAGACACGTTTCAATCGTCTGATCAAAGCTTCAACGTCTTTCCTACCTGCAAAATGACCACAAACAAAATGAAAAACCATAAACTGCTCGT
This sequence comes from Xylocopa sonorina, assembly GCF_050948175.1. Taxonomy (NCBI): domain Eukaryota; kingdom Metazoa; phylum Arthropoda; class Insecta; order Hymenoptera; family Apidae; genus Xylocopa; species Xylocopa sonorina. Next base: position 10,914,972 of record NC_135201.1, on the reverse strand, counting down.
TTGGAATCAATTAAACGAATTTCAGATCGAAATTCAAGCTCACTGCTTTACCTTTCTGTATAATTATCAGTGGAGTTCATCCTATCCTCGTCGACTTTTACCAAATTCAACCCTTCGAATACTGGTATAACATCAGAGGCGAGAAAGGAGTCCAACAGGGCGAGGGTGTGTTCCTGCACGCAGTTCCGGAAGTTATCCAAAAATTCCTCCTGCTCGAAGCTGGTCCAGGACTGCAACGGGCAATTCTCAAGCAGGACGCGCAATCCAGTGTACCATGTCGTTCTGCTGTCGCATCCAGCGTCGTTCACCACGAGGAAGACGATCACGGACACGTAGAATGCACACGGGTGCATCTGCGTAGAGGAAAACATCCACGAAGCTTAAATAGGCAACCGTGTCGACTCGCAAAGCGAAGAAACGTCGAGACCAAAGACTGCGAAGCTCTACTTTAACATGTATCGCGAATAAATATAATTCCAGATGTAATAACTAATTTTTGAATAAGTAAAATTCATCGATTTTCAATTTACAACCTTCGTTTCTTCCTTATTTAGAAATTAGTAACTACCATGTTTAGTTGTATTTCGTAACTTCTAAGTTTTCAATTGGAAAATTCATCGATTTTCAATTTGCAACCTTCGTTTCTTCCTTATTTAGAAATTAGTAACTACCATATTTAATTGTATTTCGTAAACTTCTAAGTTTTCAATTGGAAAATTCATCGATTTTCAATTTGCAATCTTCGTTTCTTCCTTATCTAGAAATTAGTAACTACCATATTTAATTGTATTTCGTAACTTCTAAGTTTTCAATTGGAAAATTCATCGATTTTCAATTTGCAACCTTCGTTTCTTCCTTATTTAGAAGTTAGTAACTACCACATTTAATTGTATTTCGTAACTTCTAAGTTTTCAATTGGAAAATTCATCGATTTTCAATTTGCAATCTTCGTTTCTTCCTTATCTGGAAATTAGTAACTACCATATTTAATTGTATTTCGTAAACTTCTAAGTTTTCAATTGGATTGATTAATTTCTGGTTTCTAGTCGACCGCCAGAAGCTTCAGTCCTTCTTAAGCTGAGTAATTTTTCTTTAGCAATGAACTTTACCTCGAAACGCGGACGCACCACCGAAGACACGTTCACCAAGCAGCCACGATCCACTTTAAACGATCGATCCTGGCTATATGAAGATTTATACGCGCAGGAAATAGGCTAGGATGGTCAAGCGGTTATTAGGATTCATTGAAGGGCAACAAGACAACGGTCAACAGGCGGCGGTTCTTTTATGCTTCAGCAATCCTAGTCTGTAATCAGCAATGCTCTTCGAGAGTTCCACGTCTTATCCTTACTTCGTCAATCGGCGCAGTCTACTTACAAAGCTGTTAAAAGAATAATAAAACGTCTGTAAATATTCAAAATACTCTGGATAGGAAGATATTCTATTTAACTGATATTATATACCTCAAATTCGACGACAAATGCAAACTGGCTATGAATTACACGCAAGAAGCATGGCATCAACGCCTGCAATTTTCTTTACCTCTAAAACGGTGCATCTCCGGTGCACGTTGCTTTTCCAGTACGGAAATTAATGATTCGATAGAGAAATTGCTTATCGTGAATATATATTCCGCGACAAATTGCAGCGATTTATATCCTTTATACCATGAACGAGCAAGCTCGAAGTACATATTTCATTAGATGTTACAATGGAGCGAAGAGAACCTTTTACGTTTAAACAGAATCCCTCAGTTTCAAATATTTATTAATCATTGATACTAGTGAGAATATAACAGTCGTAGCTTTTCATCACAAACATATTGTAAAACCTCGATCAGTCGAATCAATTATTCGAACGGAGTTTCGCAATTCTCATTAATTAGTCCGTGTTCTGATAACTGAGATTTTATTGGAGAATCGTATCTAATCTACGCGTACAGTTCTTAACCATTAACTTCACAGCTTGCGAATAACGAAAGCACCTAAGCCGAGTAAAACGACGAAACCTCATCGTTTTCACTCCTACGCGACAATTATGTCTAAAGCAAAGTAACAATAAATTCGTGACAGAAAGTATATAGTATAACATTGCATTAGGAAGAAGAATCGAACGATGATTCTTTATGGAGATACTCGTGTCGCACGAGTTGTAAATCTTGTCGTGCTTTAGAAATTCATCAGTCTATTCCCTGAAAAGAAACGTGTAACTTTTCAGAATTTAAAAGGGATTTCAATGTATGATGGGTTGCTCATTCCAGGCCACAGGCATTCAAAACGTTCATTCGTTAAAAAATAAATGTTTGTCAGAGAGAAAATACTTTAGTTAATATTCCTCAGCAATATCTACTGAAGTAATCCACAGTTCTGAGGCACCTTATATACAAAAAAGGGAATCAAGTGTGGCTACTGCAAATATCTGCTAACCGCAGAACCGTAAAAACCTTCTCGTACTTGTTCTAGCAAGTACACAGGCCAAATCCTTGTATTTAATTAGAATGTCATAAAAAAGTATCTAGTCTTTCGACGAGCGTCGCATAAATCCCTGACTTATGTCTTGCAGACGTACGAGTTGTAACTACATATAGAATAATTATCTTCAGCTATGGTATCACGGTCTTCTCGAGCATTTCCATCCGCGCCTTTCATTCCTTTGAGGCGACACTTATTTCTGGGCATGCCAGAGCTGATGCACAGTTCTAGAAGAGCCCACTCCTCGATGGATCCAAGAGAACCTTCCTCGCTGAGCGAACTCACCGAACTGTGCCTGGAGGGCACGACATTTGACTTCATGGTATTTCTACACGCTTCGTCGTCGTCGTTATCCGCTGTATTTAGAACGGGAGACCTACAATTAGGCACTTCCGTGCGCGATACATTCTGAACATTATCGTTCACGCCGTTGTGTTCGTGTTCTAGCTGAGCAACTTTCCTGGCGCACGACCCCAAGGAACTAGTCTTCTCGTACGCGTTAATTCCGCCGTTTCTGACCACGTGCCTTTTATGATCTTGAACTTTCGTCGAATGAAAGGTGCATAATGTTCCTCCCTGCAAAGGTGGATCGTTTTCTATGGGTTTGTGCGGCAATTGCGTCTGTACCATCGCGTTTCTGGTGGTACACGGTTTATTTGTGTAGTAAGCACTGGCAGTGTTTCTAGTTTTAGAATACTCTGGCTGTTTCTTCACGGAAACTAAAGATGAATTAGACGAAACGTTTAACGCCTGTGAACAGATGGGACACTCATAAATTTAAATACAAAAATTAGAGACTTACTGTCTGTCCTACCTTTGGCATGCCAGACTTAATACATTGCGCCAACATGATATCTTCCTCTTCTTCTGAAAGGCTTACGTTGTTCTCAAACGGGACGGTTCTCTTCGACTGTTCTTTATTCTGATTAGTATACTCTGGCTGACGATACGAAGAAGACGACGATGGTAGTTTTCTTAAAGACGACACAGACTTTGGTTTCTCTACGGTCTGTGACAATGCTTGCCCTACAAGCGTGGAGATATTCAAGCGGACCTAAAATTGACAAGTAAGAATTTAAGAAAATTATTATAATTAGTAGGAAGTGAAAGGAAGGAAGATACTGCAGTGAAATGATTCCTGAAGATTCCTTTTCTCTTATTCCTAGAATACCTTAGGCATGGCCGCTCTTATGCATTCGCTAAGGATGGCCTCGTCGTCAGAATGATTAGGACTGTCGTCAGAGAGATCGTTACCAGGCTCTAATGTTTCGCGACACGATGGTTTGCGTATAGTCGAATTTTTATTGCCACTTTCAACAGGCGACGACGATGGAGTACCGCATATATTGAACCTTTGCGTTAGCACCTCCGTTTTTGGGGCAAATGCAATGCAATTGGTCGGTGGCGGAGTTATCTGTCGAACCTAGGATAAATAGAAACCATAATCAATGTAAAAAATTATGCCTCCTCGAAAGTTCTCGGAATTACATTCACTTTTGGTATTCCTGACTGGATGCATTCGTCGAGGATCTTCTCGTCTTCTCCCGACAAATTCGAGCTCTCGTCGGATAAATCAGTTCTGTGGCAATCGACTTCGCTGGAAGACTTCGGTTCCTCGGTTCTTTCCACGTCCTCCTGGACGCTGGGCATGGACAAGGCTGACAGGTTCGACTGCGATCCGACTGGAGATATATCAGCAGGCGTATCTTCTGTACAATAGATGTGTACTGAATCTGGCGCAGCTACAACCTCTATCGCGGTTTTGTTCGGTTTTGAAGTTGTCACCGGAGTGTTACTGTCCACGGAAGTAACGGCGAAGGAAACTGACGGTTCCAGTCTATTTAAGACAGGTGTCCTCTGGCAGCGAACTAACATGTTCGACGACGACTCCAGCGGCACAGATTTCTGGACAGTGGACGTCTTGAATGATTGTCTGTACCTGTAATATATTTAGAAACATCTAAACTTATAAATAGCAATTATAATGTTAGTATATATAACGAAATATTAGAAACCTATTATTCTGTATTCCCATGCTGATGCACGCTGCTAACATGTCCTCGTCATCCTCGTCGCCATCGCTCACTTGCTCCTGCTCTTTCTCAATTTCCACGTTACCAACTTTCTCCTCCGGTATATCAATTTTTGTATCCTTGTTTGGATCATTCGGAGGTTCTTTCGGTTTGTTCTGGGGTTTAGAAACGTTTGGAATTTTCATCTCGTCGTCTATGGTTAAAGAACTGAGACTAGTAGCCGTAGAGAACTCGATGGGAGTAGATTCCTCTTTAAACGTGGCGATATCATCCTCGAAGACGCTGGTCCTCGGTGGTTGACACGATTTCGCGTACGCTGAAAGTAATGTCCATTAAGAAGGTTCACGGTGTGAATCGAAGTTATAATTTTTTTTATTACTATCTGTTTCACTGATGATCAATAGCATATTGCATACATAAATGTCGAACCGATGGTCTTACTGCTTCTTCTGGCACTTTGCTTATAAAATCTCCGTACTGATTCTTGTGATTACGAGGGCTTGGTGGGATCGTTTGCGTAGGCGAATCTGGTAATTCACTCGGTGACACAACGCCGCTGGTCCTACGGCTATTTGGAATTAATTTCGATGCAATTACTGCTACTCCTTTGTTACAATTCGGCTGTAACTTTGAGAATTACCTGAAATCGCTGACGATGGAACTGCGATCGTCGTGTATCGAATGCTGTTCGAATCCACTTAGCGAACCCAGCGAACTACAACGTGAGAACATTAAAGGTGTCTGCTCTGCATAATAGTCCTGTCTGCTAAATGTAACCATTTTGCCTAGAATAATTAATGCAATGAGTGAAATAATCACTTTCTACGATATTTAAAAATGCTTGATGCAGTAGAAAAAAGCGAAGATTGCAAACCTTCTTTATCCATAACTCTAGAATTGTTTTTCACTTCTGCGAGGCCATCAGTCTCATCGGAAATACGTAGAACATTAACATTATTAGCAGTCGTAACACGTTCAGCTCTATCTGATGCTTTTTCAATTTTCTCGGATGGATCTGTACAAGGTACTTTGGAGATAATTCGAGTAACATTATTTCTCTGTGTCATAGTGCTACCTAAAGAGCTAAGGGAATTTGCGCGAGAAAAGCCATCGGGTGTCCCTGTTTGGTAGTAATTAAGTAATTTATCAGGAGAAAGGCAACCAGGTTTGCAAGTCTTAGAGGCCTTAGAAGTTTCTAACTTTTCCTCTGCAAGAAGCGAACGTTCCTCGTTACAATTAAGGGATAACTGACGTTCGTAATTCATATCCTCCTTACGACCAAGATCCAAGACCTTCCTCTTTTCGTGTTTTTTCTGTGAATCGACAGGTTCCTTTGTATCTTCCAGACGCAAATCAGACATAGAAGTTGCAGTGGAGAAATTGAAAGGCGTTTCATAAGGTGTCCCTTCTGTACAATACGTCTTGACAGTATCCTCCTGTACGCTACCCGGAAAATACTCTGGACTCTGTTTCTCATCATCATCGGTATCATCCTCAGCGTATCGCAGACCATAGTCCGTAGGTTGATCAAGATCAGTCTCAGCATAATCTCCAAATAGATCTACCTTGGAGTCTCGTTCACTGAATTCTTTTTTACAAGTCCGATCAGCTCGCGGGGAATTTTTAATCGCATGACTCTCAGTCACCGTTTTCCTTTCACTGTATTTTTTACTGTAATCCACTGGCTGCTCGGTAGTTTCGTCCTCGTACCTCTGCTCGACGCTCCTCTCCATATTGATCATTAACTTTATTAAATGGATCTTTTTCCGATCGAGATTTTTTTCTCACTTCAAAGCTGACCTTATCAATCGATCAATGAACAAATAATTAGGTCAAACACCAAGAAGAAACATAGAAATCCTTTTTAACAGGTTAGCAATCAATTACAGTTACCATCCTTGATGATCCCCATGCCAACGTTGATTACCTCGCGTCTTCGACCGAGGTAAACCGCAAGGTTGCCATCCTGCCGCGTTAAACGCCAAATTATCGACCGCAGCGCAACCTGATGCTTTTAATCGTAACTAAAAGGATACATAAAAGCTTGCAGTAGCTTTGTAACAGTTTTTCAATATTTCGTACTGTTATAATTAATACAACTTTCAGATTTACTCGATATAATATAGTACAAAAAAGGAGTAAAAGAATAATGTCTCATATCATTTATTTGAACAGGGCGGTATCCGATTTAAATGGAATTTAGAGGAACATCATTACAAATAGTGTAAAAAGATTAATTACAGTTGGAATTGGTATCAGAGCAGTTAATTCTCTGCGCGCGAGCTTCAACGCGTTCAGTTTAACCCCGTCCCCTTCCTGCTTGAGATCCTCCGGGTTGATTTTGTTGATTAAGCCACGGCGCGGAACCCGTGCCTCTTCCTCTTTGATTTTGACCTCTACCCCTTCCACGAGCTAAAACAAATTCAACGAATGAGCAAGTGTATCAACTCGCTTAACGTTTTACACAGTATCGATGAAACACAACATAGACTATATTTCTCTGAATGTTCGCATGATTTGTACAACAGACATTTGTGATTAAAACATGTTGAAAAGGTAGACCTTGGGCGCGTAAAATAGCAGATTTGCCTCTGCCAGCGGTTCCTGAACCCTTCCCACCGGGTCGCTTAAACATTGGCGCATTCTTCAGCATATCCGGCAATATGAGAAATCTTATTTTCGATCCCCTAATATAAACGTTCTCTAACGACGCATCTCGACCGTCCCTGTACGTTACTGTGATATTCTGCATGTGACAATTCATATTGTCCTCAGCTTCTACCAATCTGCCACGGTACACTTCACCAGTGTTCGTCTCACAGGTTATGGTATGACCTTCCGCTTCGTGAAGCACTTTTATCGGTACTCCGATCGACATTTTAATCGAGCCTGTTTAATAACTCGAGCAGTACCAACCAGATTTTATTCGATTACGTGAAATCGAAGATTTTATTCATTAAAATCTCTGAAAAGGAATACTGAAGTTTACAGGATCAGAAAATAACCTCTACCAGAGCGCGTCTAAACGTTTACAACAGTCGCTCGCTTGCACGGCGCATCTCCAACGCGCAGCTCCGTACTCGAACTCCAGCGCATGCGCGTCGAGCGTATATTTACAAATAAGGCGCGAACGAACTGCGATTATCGTTTTACTTTCCTATTATAATTACGTCTTACTTATCAAAAATAGAAACTAGAAGTGTCGACGCACGATACTGCAAATAATAACAATAAAATCGACTATTCTTGGTTCGTCGATTGTTTTCTCACATAACAAAAAAAAAAAAAAAAGAAAAACAGACTCGCAACAGCTCTATTTTCTATTTTCAAATAATCATATATTTATTGGTCATTAACTTCTGAATGTGCTACCAACTTTGTATGATAACATCTTACGAAGTAATCGTCAAACTAGGTTCTCGCAGATTCCATGCCAATAATTCTCTATATAATACGACTAAAGAGATGTGCCTTATTGTCCTACGATTGCATCACTTTCGTTTTAATCGCTAAGGATTCGCTCTAACAAAATTATAGCTATATCGTTTCCTCATAGACACTACAACGATCGATCGGATGGATCGATGGGCAAAAAAAAAAATGGCAGACTCTCCGCTGAACGGCGGGGTGCCTTCAATTTCGAGAAGCGTGGTCGAATGCGCAAATAACATCATCTGCCACATTTTTTCCCTTTTTTGCTTTTCTTTTTAGGGCGGCAAATTTATATATATTTTGTCTGTTAAATATACATAAATATAATCCACTATAATTATAAATGGTTAAGAACCATCGGGAGAGAGACCGATGTACACGATCGAAGAGAGATTTTATTGCGAGTTGAAGGAGGTACGTGGAAACGAAAAGTAGAACGGGGTTCTAGCGTGAAGGTGAAAACGAATAATACACCAAGACAATTTCTGCTTCTCTACCCACGAAAAGAACCTCTAAGAAGACATATATATGTGTATACATGCCTAAAGCGTTTCTGCCAAAAGGATGGTAAAATCGTAATAATATTTAATATATTAAAGTCGACATTACTTCTTTCCTTTTAATCGCTTAAACATACTAATATCAATCGTGTAATAATTACAAGCATCGTTACGTTCTTAATATAGTCAACCGAGCATGAATACGTCGCTACTTAATCCGACATTCTTTTTTTCCGGTTCGATATAATTTTTTTTCCCTTGCAGATCTCGAGATGAACTTTTCTCCTTACGTCTCATTCACTCTTGGGCCATTCGCACTCTGACATAATTTCTCCTTTTTAAAGCATGTATATCGCGGTCTCCGTCATTCGCACACTATATAGGCAAGATCTCTACACCCCAATATCGCGCGCGCGTTTATAATCTTAGAAAAATATGCTATGCCTAAAATAGGATGAAGGCCTGAAGGCAACCGTTCCGTCGATAATATTGATAATCGGTGTGCGTACCTCCTCTCTATACGTAATTTCAAACTAGCCGACACACTCTCTCCCTCTCGCTCTATCTCTTCCCGTTTTAAGGTGGCGCGCCAGAACGAAAATCCATCTGCTGCGCAACGGATTCAAGAAAGCAATGCAAGACTACCCCTCGAGGATTATTCATTTGTCACGGAAAATGTTAAATAATAATCGTATGATTTCAATACATGCATGTAAAAAGAAAAGGTCCGCGAATCGTCTGTGACTCGGCGAAACTTGCCAACGAACGACGAGTCGCCCGCGCCGGAGATCAAGAGAACTAAATTCGAATTGAAAAAAAAAGAATTCTGGCGCCATTTTACGAAAAAGGATAATCAGTATCTGTGGCAAAATCAAAGATGAGTACTGTGTGTAAAACCCCGTCGACGACGTAATCTTCTCTTAGTTATGAGTTATATTGAAACAATACGATTTTTATTTATAACATTTCTTTTTCATACGACGATTACAAAAATTGAAAAATCGTGGCGACCAATAAAGTCTCACTCTGTACACATAATAATATATTGTCCATAGACATTACGATCATTGTGTGGATGTGTATGTATGTACGTGTAATCTGTGTTGTGAAATCACGGCAAATATAGAGTATATGCAAAGTTCTATCACGAATAGAATCGCTTTCTTAATATTCTCTCGCTCTCTCTCACTCTCTCTTGCAAAAGTACACAATTATTCACTATTATAAAATAAGGACCATCGATAACGTGGCACTGGAATTAAGAACGATTCACTTTATTCTATTAACGTATCTAATACAAGGACTTTTCTTCTTTTTGTATCTTATAAGACGATTTTTAGTTTCAATAGTTTCTTTCTTTTTAATCGCTATATCGGCTGTCACACAAAAAAAAAATTAAAAGGATGTAGGATCGATAATCAATTAAAAAGAAAAAAAAAGAGATAGATAAAACACTGAAACGCAATTACTCTCGAAGACAGCAAAAACATGGTGGTACGATACACAGTGCGGTGTTTTTCGTTTCTCTCTCCCTCTCGCTCTCCCTTTAACACTCACCCATCTACTTTCGTACTCTCTCGTTCTCTCTCATTTGTCTTGTCTCAAAATCGCAAAGACCCAGTGTGACGACTATCGATTTTTTTGCACGCTCGAAAAAAGACAACGATACGCGGAAAAAGCAACTTCGTTTGGAAAAACTCGGCACGAAGCAACAAAGGGAATCCTTGTTCTCCTTGTTCTTTCCTTTTTACAACAAATTGCTTCGTGCAACAGTTTGTTTCTCACGTATTTTTTTTTTGTTTTTTTTTTTTTGGTTTTTTTCCCTTAGTAGAAGCGACATAAAACTCAACATCTACGACAACTTTTCTCTCTTTCTTAACTACGGGCTAGCCTAAGAAGAGTCAGAGACACGCTGAACAAAACAACTGAAACGTACTTCTTTCAATTTTTTTTTTTTCTCTCTCTCTGTTTTTCTTCGTTTCATTAGAAAGTATTGCAACATGGAAGAAAATGGTTAAAGACAGACGGAGAAATATTTGTTTCTTTTAGCAATCCGTACAATAGGGCCGATAGTCGTCCCTTCGTCGAGGGGCCTCTCGTCCGTTACTTTAATTCTTCTTTTTTTTTCACATTGGGCTGGTCTTTAGACATTTTATAATACAAAGTGTATTCTAGCACCAATATACGTAACAAATCTTATTTAGAAGAGGAAAAAAAAAACAGAAGAAATTCGAGAAAACTGACTGGACGAGTCGCATGACACAACAACCTAATTATTCTTCTAATGCTTGAAGTATTGTTCGGGGAACGAAGCAGTATTACAGGGGTTCCACATTTTCCTTTCTTTTTTTCTCTCTCTTCTTACTCGAGATTTATGAACGCGTGGCGTAAATAATTGATTTGCAATATAGTTTGAAACATATTTAATGAGGAATAATGCTTGGTTATATTCACGTGAAATTGGACATAAACACACAGTACTACTTATACTTCATTGCATTATTTATGAATCAATAGACTAATATACTTAATAATTATTAGACTAATTGTTAACCTAGGATTGTGATCAACCATCAACGTCAGCCACTACCTAAGCAACATTCCCTTTTTTTTACTTTTTGGATATTACGAACGAAACAGAAATATAGATTATTATATATATATATATATAAAAATTTCACTTTTCTCTCTTTCTCTCACTCTCTCTCTCTCTCTCTCCCACTCTCTTTCTTTCTCTCTCTCTCGCTCTCTCTTTCACTCACTCTCTCTCTCTCTCTCTCTCTCTCTTTCTAGATTAAAAAAACGTGGAACTCCTGATGAAACGTCTCAGAACAAAAACGGACCGAGACTGCACCAAGAATTCGCGTTTTTTTTTTCTACAATTTAATTTCGTAAAAAAAAAAGAACAAAAAGAAAAAAGACAAACACTTTCGTACGCGAATTTTGCATGTTTTTTTTGTTTAAGTAAATTAATTAAACATAAGATAAAATAATAATAAACCATAATAATTGTAGTTAATAATAAGGTAATAGTAGTAGTAAGCTGGCAGCAGTTAGAACCAAATATGCTCTCGATTAAAACTCTCGCTTGAGATGATGACAATCTGACATGGCACTGGCATCCAACAAATTTTCACGAAGCATTCGTACACACGGCACGCACTCTAATTTCGGTTTATTTTATTTTTCAATTTTCCTCTCGTATTATTTCATTTCTTCTATTTATAGTTCATCTTCCTCAGAAAATTTCGTCTGCGTTATTGGACGCATTGCTATGTATATACGTATATATATATATATATATATATATATATATATATATATATTTATATATCCTTTATTTATATATATATATATTTGCGTGTCATTGTGGTTCAAACCAATTTTTGTTTTCTTCCTTTTTTTTTTTTTTTTGTTTTGTTTCAAATTTCCATTCCCTCTTATTTTCCCTCTCTAATGTCACATATATAAGCTTACAACTTTCACTCTTACCCGTTCTAACACACTTGCTCTATAATTTCTTTCTCTCCCTCACTCTCGCTCTTTCACGCTAAATTCCCAACTCCCTTTCGTTCATGATCGTCGCATTCAACCCGTCTCGCCCCTCGACGTGCAATCAGCTGCCAGATAATTTATCTCGTTTTTTCTCCGTTTTTTTTTTGTTTTTATATTCTGTTCTGTTTATATAGTTATATAACCATTTTCCCAACGATCTACGCACTAAATAGTTCAAATTTTTTGCACTTTTTCACCAACAACAACAGGATTGTTGCGCCGAATCTCTTGAGCGCCCATTCCTCTGTAATCAAACTTGCAATCGTGCTTGTCACTGTATCGATGCACAGAGCAGAACAGTCCTCCACAACGGCACTCGAATCCTGTAGGGAAGCAAAACGAAATAATAAGTTATTTTCAGGAATACACGATAAGAGTCTCTCATGGTCTCACTTACCCGTCAAACCAACTTTTTTGCGACACACGGCGCAACGATTTTTCTTCTTCTTAGATTCTTTGTCAGTCTCTTTGCCGTCAAAGCAGTCGTCTGCGTCTCCACTACTCACTGATCCTTCTACTACCGCTCCACTGCTTACACCTACTTCGCTTTCTTGATCTTCCCTATTTATCTGGTAGATAACAAAAAACAAAAACGATAAATTTACTTGTACATATACATGCGCATGCGACAAATACTTCCATTAATAATGTATTAAAGAGGAGTTTTTATTACAATTTTGAAATGAAATTATGGTTTGCTGATCTTATAGAAAATATTAGATTATGTGCCGACTTCTTAAAGTCTTGCTGAAAACCGAATAAATATTTTATTCATAGGAATTTTAATGATTTTTGTACAATTTAAAGTTTAATATCTTAATATCTAAAAAGGGTATTCGCTTCAAAATTTCTTAAAAAATTGCACAATTGGATAGAAGTTCTTTTTGTCTTATATATTGGTTGTTTATTAATGCGTTATTATCATCTATACATGCAATTCCATTAAATGGGTGAGAAATACTTACTGAAACAGTGAGATAATGTGGAGTCAGTTCCAAATAATTCTCCTTTGTGATTGACATGATTGTACTAGTTATTATCATCAGACATGAAAGTAGCTACTGTTATTTCAATGTTCATTAATTAAATCAATTAGAATGAAGTGTTTAGTGGTAAATTTAGAAGAAATATTAGAGATATTTGGTTCATTAGATTCAGAATAATCATGTCAACCAATTTCAAAAAACATAATTGTGTGCTGCTACCTGCATGCTCGACTTCAACGCTATATAACTTTGTTAATATTTCGAATTTCACAAAAGTTCTTTCAACGGAATACTCTAGAACCTTGACATTAACAGAAGAAGCAAAAGATTAATTATTCAAGTTTAATTCAAGCGAATACCCTCTTAAATGTAGACATATGAATGTAAAAGAAAGGCTTACTTCTTTGGGGTTGGGTAGATCTGTCGTTGGTTGAGGTATGGTAGGAATGGTAGGTTGGGCTGTAGTTCCTGTAGCCGCAGGACTACCAAAGCCGCCTTGCAACGTGCCAGCGTTACCAGAGACGGCCTGTGATGTTGGTACAGTGGCAGCGGACACCGGTGGTTGCTGTTTCTTTTTTAAGTTTTCTTTGTAACAAAGAGAACAAAGGCCATCCGTGGCTGGTGAACCATAGAACCCACAACCGCTGCGGCACAGAGCTTGCATAGGATTGGACTCTCGCTCCATCTTCTGTGTTTATAGTATCTCGGTTACGAAACCTCGATAATTGAACAAGTCCTTAACGTTTTACCCTATTTTGCAATCACTCGAAACAGTATCGAGCAAGTTGCAGTCAGCTAAACGGGAGATAATTAAGCGTCTCTTGCCACAGCTCGCTCTCCAGTTGTTCCTTCACGACCGCGTGTCACCATACATTCACCTATTACAAAGCAGCTCCATTTTAGTATGTCATTGTCTTCGTCTAACGGAAGGGACAATATTATTCACAATTATTTACGTGCAAAGTTATGTTTCAAAAATTGAGGCGAACACAATAAACGAATGGTCTGAATCTGTACGATAACGAAAAACAGAAATAGCAACATTACGTTATACGAAGAACAGAACCTTTTTAAGCCGCAGGTTTATCAGACAATGACAAAGCACAAACGTATAACTTTGGGGAACTTTCGCACACGTATTAACTATCCGCCAGAATACGATTTAGCACGGGTTACTTAATTAACGAAAATCGTGTCGAACACGGACGAGTCCCGATGACAATTTAAAGGGGGCGACGAAAGTACAGCGATCATTGCACCGTAGCAGACACATTATACGTTAGACGTGGAACACCGTCGACCGCAACGTCCGTGATAGCTCATAAAAATCAGACGTACGGATTTTCATGTCGAATTTTCACTTGGCACAACAGGCGCGCGCGCAAGCCGAGTCTATAGATAGGATGGAGAAATGGTCAGAGGCGAAGGCAGAAGAACAGCGACGATATATCTCGAGGGACAAGGGCCGTTCCCTCGTGTAGAAACAGTTCTGTACACTTTTCAGAAAGAGAGAAAGGGAGAGAGACAGAAAGAGAGGGAGAGAGAGAGAGCGTAATTCCTCCAAGGGCAAATAAAAGCGAGAAAATCGGGCAACAAGAAGGAAACAATCGACTGTGACGGGAGGAAAGAAGAAATGGAAATAGATATGGGTGGTGAAACGTTCAGCTCGGGGGTTGGGATGTCCAACGCGTTCGCACATCGGTCCCATTTTCATGTTGGCCGCAATAAAAATCCGAATGGAAGAGGCGTGATCAAGGGAAACGTGATATTACTCACTTTCCAACACGCAGTCGTGTCGCAACCAACGCACAACATGGAGTAAGAATTCGTTCGAGGCATTTAAGTGGGCTCCCCGTCTATCCTTATCGCGGCCAGGACACGTTAAGCGACGTGCAATTATTACACGACCGATGGCCAACCGTCGGTCAGCGGGGAACTCTCTTCCCTTCTGACTTGAGCTTCGTAAATCTTGGCGGCGCAATTCTCGCCCTGGCCACTCTCGATGCGCGCGTTCGCTTTGTCTCTTCAAAGCCTTCTCTCTCTCCACAAGCTAAAATGAAACGTTACCAAATAGCTCTCTCTCTCCCTCTCTACCTTTCTCGTTCACTCCGTTCCTCTCTCACTCTCTCTCTCTCTCTCTCTCTCTCTTATTCTATCTTTGTCCCTCTTCTCTCTCTATTTCTCACTCGCTCTCGCTCTTTGTGTGCAACTTCGCGTTCGAGCGTTCGATATTACTTCAATTCTAGGAACCTGCAAGGACGGAGGAGAAAGAACGACGACGACGACGACGACGACGACGACGATGGAGACGACGACGACGACGACGACGAAGACGACGATGACGGGCTGAATGTTTTCATGATGGCGATCGTTTGGATGTGCGGCCTCTGGGCGGACATACAATTGACGACACACCGTGCACAATTGTCCGCGATAAGGTTAGGTATTGCGAGGTGTAATTTATCGAGGCCTCGCCTTTTACTTCGTCTAATCGCAAGAATATTAATAAACTATCGGCTTCCTTACGATCTCCTCTATGGCAGCTGTTAAAAAAAGCGCAAGAGTCACTGATAAAAACAGAATTCAGAGTTTTGGTAGAACCTCTGAAGAATACTTGAATTTCCGCCACTTATTTCCGTCTCTTTCCCTCTTTCTCTCTTAAATAGCGTACATGCATTACACGACTGACTCGCTCGTTCCCTCTTCAGACCACGCGCCTGCGCAGACACGATTCCTCCCAATGCTATCATTTTTCTAACCTATAGCCGAGTTTTTCGGTTTCGTACGCTACCTGAATAAACGAACGCAATGCCTCGCAGATGGAAAATTAATACGCACTTATGTAAGATACACCGATGGTGTTCACAGCCGGGGCACTACATGACGATATGTTTTCCAGTATTTTCAGCGTGAATCAGTAGATGTCGTAGCACGATCAGCAGTCTACATGCTGTTTGATGTATGCCGACAGATGCCAAGTGAAAGACTGCGAACCGCTACTCTCTTTGTTCCTTTCTTTATTTTCAAGCCTCTCGACGTATCTAAAATCGTATTTGCATGTAACAAAATTTATCCTTGCGCCGTCGATGTTCGTCGAGCGTAATAAAGAACCAGGCAGTCGTCCATTAAATTTAAATTCCTTCGCGAGCGACCGTATTTCGCGCGTCTCGAACGTTAAAGCGCGTTTTCACTTTCACCGTGCGTAAAACTGTTCTCTCGTCCACCGTGTCAAACGTACGAAATTTTATCGCAACGAGTATTAACGAAGAAACGGTTAACGCTTCGATTAAAAGTTTCCTCGATATTCCATTAGGGACAACAGGGCGGTCTCCATGGCGAATATTCGACGGAAAATACTCGAACCTGTTGCTTGGACGGCTTTAAACAAAGTATACAGAGAGCACGTTTTTGTTCGCGTTGAAAAATATTTGATACGTAATGACTAGCATATTTTAATCGACGCTGCTCGCTAAAAATGCGCTGTATTAATGGTATTAAAATACAAAATGAACGGGATTTATTAAATCCGTTAGTTCTACGGAACCCATGACGTCATTGTAGTAATCGAAAACCGAAACGAACGTAAATCACACGAGAAGGGAGGGAGGTTTTTCTTGTTCAACCACATTCGATATTTGAAATGCTAATGGCGGACATTATTTTCATTGCATACGATAACCCAGTTACACTATTCTCTTTCATTTCAGATCATTCGTTTCGATACTCGTTAATTATTTGCACGTTCCGGTTTATTGAAAAATAGCGATTAATATTCGATAAGAATATATGCTGAACGGTTCGTATTCATTCGATGGTAAGTCGATCGATAAATCGAGAGCATTGATTCGAGAATCGTTTTCCATGGCAAAGTGTAACAGTAAACGGTCGAAGTAAATTTCTGAAACTTCGAACGTTATTGGAGCACAATTGAGAATGCTCCTTGAGCTCTAATATTAGTTGTCCGCTAAATTGCAGCCGAGCAATAAACATCTAACCGACAGCCGAGCGTGTATCAAAATTAACAATGAAACGACATGACGTAAGAATTGTACGTTGTTGTAACACATGTAATATAGTACTTTTTTTTTAATTGCACCATATTTTCAAACTACTTCAACTTATCGTCACTTTGTCAAGCAATTAAATAACTTCGCTTGGTCTCGATTAAACAACGCACACGTGACGGGTGACCCGAAAAATATTCCCGTACGATAAAAAAAAAATTATCAGACGACGTCTTCGAACATTCTCGTACTTCTAAAACGTCGTTTAATCCTACGTCTCTGCGTTAAACACATCATGCCTTTCGTACATTCAAATAAACTGATATTAAAACAATTCCTCGCGAAAGATCTGATAAAATCCATTTACCTTGCGATCATAATGCTTCTTTAGAAAAAAAAAAGAACAAAAGAATCCAAACGAGTTCGACAAACAATTCTAATAACGTGTAATTATTTTTCGAAACAGCTACCAAGGGGGAATTGCGAAATTTGATTAACTACTATTTATAACGTCACCAACGTGATACTATTCTCAGTCGAACGGGCTGGCATGACGCACTTATCACACTGACAATGACGATAACGCTCGACACGGCTAATTAAAAATGCCGGCTTTAATGAAAGTTCCGTTTGCACGAGCAAACGGAATGGGATACACTTTCTAACGGAAAGTAACTAGCTAGTTCGTTACGGGGATACGCGCGCAAATTCGGTGTGTAACCGCGATCTCGCCCGAAAACGGGATACCGTGCCACGGTTTTTCGAATGTGACCGACAGCACAGCAGCGTTTGACTCATTTTTCGATAATGACGCGGTCCCACTTTCCGCTTTACTTATCTCGGCTCGCTTTTGTCTGGAACTAGGAAACGTGTCTGCTTTTCTTAGTCCCGCCGCTTGTTTCTCCCCCCCCCTTTTTTTTTTTCTTTCCTTTTTTCACTTTTACAGCCACGTTAGAGGCCTGGGACAATGGTCGTTACTAATCGTTACCGATGCTCGAAAACAAATAGTCATCGGGATACGCTCAGCTCTGTAAATCACGGTGATTTGCGCGAGGATTCAGCTCTCGCTTGTTTACGCCGCTACAACCGTTGGGAAGTACCAATTTAACAAATCCATTTATATGATAGGCATACACGAGAACGTAGCCTGGTTATATAATAAATATAAAAATACGTGGCTTTAAGTAGAGTACGATATACCAGATTCAATCACGACGAAGAGACACGAGATTGTAACCGTCGTTTTACTTCTACTCGTTTCCAGTCTCTCCTAAAACGCTGTACGTGCACGCATTATTCCAAGCTGGGTTCGTTAGACATAATGGCATGCACGGGTGGAACTAAAAAAAAAAAAGAGAGGAAAGTTCCAAAGTTCGCGAGGAATCGAGTAAAGAGAAGGGATGAAAAAACAATCTAAAATTGTACCCGCTATTGTATTTTGGCTGACAGTCAGCTATAGCCTGCTCTCTTATTGTTCTTGCGAAACTGAATTGTACAGTCCAATGACACGTGGTAGGAATATCTTTGAAAGCTCAACGTATATGGCTTCCGACTTCAAAGTCGCGTATCTATCGGGAACAATAAACGACTGACTCATCGCCTCGGCTGAAAATGAAATAATTGCACGGGAAAGGAGATTACCCCAATAAAGGAAAATCAACCGATTAAAGGGTATTTCGAACGGTTCGTTGGGCCAACGTGTTTGTTCGCGCGCGCGCGCGTCGACGATCGACAGCGAAAATGCCTTTGCGAGCGTCATCGCGCGCGATATTAATTCGCTGGTAATTCCGCGTGCAGCCATTTTATAGGTATCACTCATATAACGGTGGAAAGCGAGGTGTGGCTTGAGTTAAATTAATCTATCATCGATACGTACACCATCGTGGATCCTACTACATTGTTTCCATCGCGATCGCTTTACGCGCATCGATAGAACCTGTTGGTTCCGCTCAGACCCCAACCGCGTTCACTTCGCATCGTTAGCAAACAACACGGCCACCATACTTCGAGGCCCATCGAGAATCAACCACCAATGAAACGATCAACTCTCCGTTTCCATTGCCTACCGTGGGTGGTTTCGATTTTATAATCTCTCGAATACGACCTACGAATACCTCGCACGCCGGATCTACGACCACCTCAATCGTCATTTCATAGGTTGTACCAAGCGAGCGTAAGCGACATGGAAGGAAACAGCCAGATCGCTCGATTGCAAAGTAATCGGAACTCCAATTCCGTCTGAACAATCGTAAACAAATAAGTGTAACCGCACCGTCCGCAAGAGATTTCGAGATCTTTAGAGAAGTAGAAAGGTACCATAACCTCAAAACACCATCCAAGCCCCTAACCTATCGCGAATCCAATTCGCTCGCCTCGAGATCCAACCTGGGTGTTATTCAAAAGTACGTTCGAAAATTCGATTTAACGAGCATCCGTAATGGTTCCTTGGGTATTGTGTAACTAAATTAGTCGGGGAACAAGCGCGCGCGAGAGAGACTAGAATGTCCATGTCGCTAGTCCACGGAGCGTAAGAGGAGGCGGGCAGGGCGAGGAGGGGGATTTAAGACCAGTGCGGATGTGGGTGCACGGAAGGGGGTACGAAAACCGCGACGGGGGAGAGGTACAGGGAGGATAAATGCATAAGTGTGCATTTGCGCTTGAATCGTATCGGCGCTGCCGTCGTACGGACACACAGGGCACACACGCATGCACGCACGCACGCACGCACGCAACCAAGCAAGCACGTAGTCGAAGAGAGCCTGAAGAAACAGAACGAATACCAGAGAAGACATGGCTCCCATATCCTTGAGAATACAGTTAGCCAGAAATTGCGTCGTTCCCTTTGTCACGCGTATCTCACGTCGGCGACGGACATCTTCTCTCGTCGAGACAAAACCACCGGGACGTGGGATCGAGAGAAGGGCACGAAGCGAGTGGGAACGGGAATCTCGCCTGTGGTGAAGAGAAAGAACGAGGGGGGGAAAAAAAAAAAAAATATACAAGGGGGGCCAAAGAGGCGAACGTTAAAAGTCGTACGTTCCGGCCGTGCGGACGTAATTCACGGGTGTCCCGATAAAAATAGTCGGCGTTGACGAGCGGGCAGTGCGATTGCGACACTTACCAAGAGCTGTTGCGGTGTAGCAGGGCGCAATATGTCAGCTGACTTGACGTGTGACCGATTGTAATCCTGCGCCAGTATCCGACATAATTCTCAGCGGAACATTAGGTCCCACGGGTTACGAATCCAGTTAATTCCGGTTGCTACCGCGTGACCCGCACTCTCACAAAACACAGATATCGGTTATCTAGCGAACTAGTCCTTGCGCCAAACTTTCGATTACGAGATATACGAACCAAAGCTGCGGGCACGGGAACAAATACTGCTGATGACTGGTGTAAAGTTAGATCTCTTACCCTCCCCCACTCCGAGCCACGAACCACGCGGGACCAAGACTGGCGAGCGAGTGCTGGCTGCGCCCGTGTCCACGCGTCGAGCGTCAGCTGATCGCTGACCGATGGCGCCACCATTGGCGCGGCTACGCGCATGCGCGTCGCGCGCTGAAGATACTCGCTTAATAATATATATACGAAATAACGAATAATTAAACGGTGAAATTTGCTGATTTCTTGTAGTCGATTATAATTCAGCGCACTTCGATTAATTTTATACGATATATTTATGACGAGATTGGTACGCGTTTTATAGGAGGATACGAAAGTAAGCGTTTAGCGGTTCGCCAATCAGAAGTAGTAACTGTTGGAAAATGGCGCGTTACGATTGGCGCAACGCGCACGGCACTTTCGTTACATCAACGTGTCGGTGCACGTTACGTTTACCGCTAAAATTGGTTACCTTACCTGCTCAGACGTTCGTGAGCGTTCTTTTTTTTTTTTGTCGATTAAATGCAAATTAATGCAACAACCGCACGAGGAATGTATGCGCGTAAAAATGGGAGGCATGCCGATTCGTATGATTTTAACGTACGAACGTGAACGAAATTCGTAGCAGAATGCATTGAAAACAGAGGACGTATGCGAGAGAGGTTTTTCTACTAAAGTGCGGGTGATATAACCACGATTAGCTATCATTCACAAGACAATAGATACACGGAGAAGATGAACACCCCGCAATCGAATAAAAAAAAGGGCAGGAGTAGAATCGGCATTAACAAAGATAGCAATAATTCAGCGAACGCCGAAACTCTAAGCACGCAGGAGACATCGAAGTTTGTTTTGGTACGAATAATCAGAAAATAAATACAGTTGTACGAATTTTTAGGGATACATGCATAAATAAAGAGATTGATCTACTTAAAAAGTATACCATTTTCATTTGCGAACGGAAAAATTTGTCCTTAAAGGGTTTATCGTTCTTATTCTAATTGAATTCGTTTTCAAGGTGAATCCTATCGGCGAAGATGCCAATAAGTCGTTTAAAATTGGAATCAACGATTCCATACCTATTATTTCGTTAGAGGGTAATGGTTTCGACGAGAAGAACACGCTTCAAAAAGGACACACCGTGCCTTCGGATAAGGATAAGGAAGAGAAGAATATCCTTAGTAGTCTGCCTGTAGCTACCGTAAAACAGATAGAGGGATACGAACAGCAGTTGGGCGAAGCGGAACCACTTCCAAATTCGTACATTAGATTTATGGAACGCAGTGGGGAGGAACTTGACGGTATATCCGTGCGAAAGTTAAATGAAAACCTTAAATATTCTATTAATCATTTACGTTCGATATACATTCTCCGACGTTCGCAAGAAATGCATGACTTCCCCTAGAAAGAGAAACTCATTTAGGACTCTTTTAGCTCATTCGTACGCTCGTTGAAGTGGCACACATGCATTAATGCTTTGGATTTTTATTGGAAATTTAAGGTTTCAATTTGACAAACTCTTAGAATTTTCCCCACTCTCGTACCTTGCGCATTTAGTAATTTGTGTCAGCTCGATTACCTTTTCACAGGTGAAGTGGAATATGATCTAGACGAAGAAGACACCGCGTGGTTATCCATAGTAAACGAGAGACGATTAGCCTCCGGTCTGAATCCACCGTTGGAAGCGGATACGTTCGAATTGCTGATGGACAGATTGGAGAAGGAGTCGTACTTTCAACAGCAAAGTAACGGTGGTGGAGGAGTGGCAGCTGATGAGGATGCTGTTTGTTGTATCTGCATGGACGGAGAGTGCCAGAATAGTAATGCTATACTTTTCTGTGATATGTGCAATCTCGCTGTTCACCAAGATTGCTACGGCGTACCATATATTCCCGAAGGGCAATGGCTGTGCAGAAGGTGCCTACAAAGTCCGTCGCGAGCCGTCGACTGTGTCTTATGTCCGAATAGAGGCGGTGCTTTCAAGCAAACCGACCGTCCTGCTACGTGGGCCCATGTCGTGTGCGCTCTGTGGATACCCGAAGTCAGATTCGCCAACACGGTATTTCTGGAACCCATCGACAGTATAGAAAGCATACCAGCCGCGAGATGGAGGCTCACGTGTTGCGTTTGCAAACGTAAAGGGTCAGGTGCTTGCATTCAGTGTCACAAGAGCAGCTGCTTCGCTGCATTTCACGTAACGTGCGCGCAACAAGCTGGCCTCTGTATGCGTATGAGGACCGTGCAACCAGCGGACGGTGAGCCGATGCTGGTCCAGAAGACGGCGTACTGCGAGGCTCACACGCCGTCGGATTATCAGCCGTCTACGAATCCTGCTGACGCGAGGAGAAGAGCGATCGCGAACAAGAAAAGCTCTTCAGCTCCTGTTATCTCTATTCCGACGATACCGCCGGAACGTATTAAAGAAATCGCTAGGTAATAAACATAAGATCACTCGAAAGCAAGTACAGTCAGAGAGTTCTTTTTCACTTTGGATTATGATGTAGCTTCTGTTGAATATACAGTGGAATCTCCATTATCTGAATTTGACACGAAAACCGATAGTAACGATCAGGTAATTTAATTCGCAAGATAAAACGCACGGATATTCATCGCTGATAACTGTTGTTCGGATAATGGTAGTTCTACTGCGTTGTAAGAAGGAAAAGATGTACGTAACGTTTTCTAATATTAATTAGCTTAGCTGAAGGGTTGCCTAAACGAAGCCAACTGATACAGCGTCTTATAGCATACTGGACCCTGAAACGCCAATACAGAAATGGCGTTCCGCTTCTTAGAAGGCTTCAGAGTTCGCATCCACAATCCAGGCCACCGCCGCTTGGAGGAAATTCTTCACCGCCACCGGACAGTGAGTTGCGAGGCGAATTGTATCGTCAATTAAAGTATTGGCAGTGTTTGCGCCAAGATCTCGAGCGGGCTCGACTACTCTGCGAATTAGTACGCAAACGTGAGAAACTGAAGAAGGAACTGTTCAAAGTGTAAGAGATTTCACGCGCGCGTGCAAATTTTACGCAAAAAAAAAAAATATAAATACATCAATATCGAAACGATTGATTTTATTTCGTAGAAAGGAGAAATGTTTGTGGTTTGAATTGCGTCCGTTGGAAAGTATCCTGCGCTCTTTGTTAGAAGCGATAAAAATGAAAGACGTAAACGATGTATTCGGGCAACCAGTGAACACGAAAGAGGTCCCAGATTACTTAGAAATTGTGACTCACCCTATGGATCTTTCTACTATGCAGGTAAGCGATTTTATTCCAAATTGTTGAAACTAAAAGCGGACTGTAGCTTTTGTCTGCAACTCTTTATTGTTAATATAGGCAAAAATGGAGAGACAAGAGTACGACACTATTGGAGCTTTCGAGGCGGACTTCAACCTGATGGTCAATAATTGTCTAGCTTACAATCGCAAGGACACCATGTTCTATCGTGCTGGGATAAAAATGAAGGAACAAGGTGGTGCTCTTATAGAGCAAGCTCGCAAGGACTATCCGGAACTGGACCCTGTTGGCGAGAAAGAACAGACGTCGACCAAGTCGAGAAAAAGGGATCGTACCAATAGAAATCGCGGAGAAACTGAATCGCAGGCTGGAGAGAAAGAAATAGGTGCTGGCGGTGTAAATAGAAGAACAGCGGTTCTGTTCACTCGTAAAGCGAGAGCAAGAGCTAGCAGAAGCAGTCAGATGTTCGTATTGGAGGATGATAAGAAGAAACAGAGCGACAGTTTCAAAGTATACAGGTGCATACTGTTCCTGTTTGTTCTCTTAGGAAAGATTTCAAATAAAACAAAAATGGGACATAAAAGAGTTGCTAAAATTTCCTCAAAGTGTTATTAAACATCCTGTAAAATGTGAAATTACTGTTTACAGAAGTGGAACAATGGACAGCGACGTGGGAGAAGGTGAAAGTCAGTCGTCAAGTTGCAGCAGCTGTTCGACGAGCAGATCCACCACTCCCGATTTAGAAGAGGAAAAACAGAGGCAGCAAGAAGCTGCGGACGAGGCGAAAAAAGAGCTAGAAAGCAAGCAGGGAGTGGCTAGCAACGGTTTGGAGGCTCTTCAACTTGTATGGGCCAAGTGTCGCGGTTATCCCTGGTATCCGGCTCTCATAATAGACCCTAATACACCAAGGGGCACCGTGCATAAAGGTGTACCAATACCAGCCCCGCCAGATGATGTATTAGCGCTCGCTGTCAATTACAAAGAACCAGTATTTCTCGTTCTCTTCTTTGACACCAAAAGAACGTGGTAATTTTGCAGTCCCTCGCAATACAATTGCAATTTCTTTCCCCTTTTTGCATAACAACAAAGCGATTCGATTATTCCGTGTATAAACCTCGTATATAATTGTTGCAGGCAATGGCTGCCAGGGGAAAAGTTGGAGAAGCTGGGAGTATCCCAAGAATTGGACGAAGCGAAACTGATCGAGTCTCGAAAGCCTGCGGACAGAAAGGCCGTGAAGAAAGCGTACCAGGAGGCGCTTCATTACCGTAAACAGACACACAACACAACGCTGAATGCCGGCTCTGCGAGCTAAAATCATGAACTCTGATAAGTTATTAACTTGTAATTATATGCGGTAGTTCTCTTTTAAAGTCTTTGTAAGTATGTAAAAAGAGTTTTAACGTACAGATATATGTAACTTATAGACTTACGTTTAAGTCGCACTTTTTCTAGACTTCTATTTATATTTTTAAATAATGACTGAGACGAAATAAAAACAGATACTTATTTGTATAAAATATTTCGTCTTACTGAAACGGAGAGGCGTACTGAGATATGTATATATATATTTTTTATGCACATTTTCGATTTACACATATTCAGCGGGAAGAAGCTCCAAGAGGAAGTATGTGCCTTTTTTCATTGACTCGCGCGTGGCTTACTGGTTCGATTTCTCGGGATTCTGTTGAGGTTTCACGTTTTTCTCCACGTATTCTTTCAATTCTTTGGCGTACAGGTCCAATCTCTGCGTCATCTGAAATTTAAATAACGCAAAAAGGGGAACAGTGCGCGCATACGTTTACGATACGTAAAAGTGAACGTTCTAAATCTATGGGACACAGTTTCGTCTTACTCTCAGACACCAAAAGTCTTTCATTTGACGGCACAAATTCAGATCCATCTCACAGACCAGAAGACCATCTTTACAGCGACTCAAGCCTGGAGTTCTGGTTCCATCCGGAGCAGTGATGTAGCTGGACCCGTAAAATTGGCCGAAATTATGATGCGCAGGAGCTCCGTCGCCTGATGTGAACTCGTTCGGGAATATTTCAGTTCCAACACGATTGATAGCACAGGTATAGTAGCTGTTGGCTATGGCTGCGTTCCTTGCTTCGATGGACCACAGCGGCTCAGATGTATGACTGGTAGTCGCTGATGGGTTGAACACGATCTAAACGCATACAATTGAATCTTACCTCGGTTTTTCTCGTTTTCTTTTCTTCGCGCATAAGGAAAAACCATTTACCTCAGCGCCATTTAGACCAAACATCATCCAGTTTTGGGGATGATGCCTTCCATAACAAACGTTGATGGCTATGCGTCCAAACGCCGTGTCGAAAACAGGATGTCCTGTATTTCCTTCCATGTAGTAAGTGGACTCATTGAAATCTCCCACACGAGGGATATGGTTTTTCCTGTGCTTTCCAATGATCTTGCCGTCATTGCCAATCACGACAGAAGTGTTCCACAGGGTGTCGCCGTTACCAGTGTCCCTCTCGAGTATCGGGCAAATAATGACCATGCCGTGTCGTTGCGCAAGCTCGCACATGAGCGTTACAGTTGGGCCATTCTCAGCATCCTCGGCTAGTTCACACCACGGATATTTCTCTCGAGTGCAGAATGCGAACGGCATAGCTACGATACAATCGGACAGTTTCGCTTAAAGTAACACCCATTACGAACGAGGAACATTTACAATTATGTACAATTAGACACGACTAGATGATCGTTTTTAGGATTGAAAAACTAGGGCGCTCCTAGAAAAAATTATGAAAGTTACCGAGAAACACTACTTTTCTCTGTTCTTATCTAATCTCTTCGCACTAATTTAAGAACAGTGTTACATAATTCTGTTTGCAGTGACAAAAGTGTACACGATCTGAGAGTCTGTAACATTATCATGAATTAAGCAAATATTTATAATGGTTCATGATAACGCGAGGACGACTACAAAGTTATTTTCAAATTTTGAAGCGAATAAAATACTTTGTAATTCACAGAAATCTGACTGACGGTGATTATTTTTGAATCACCCTGCGCATTCTGACACGTACCCCAAGCCTCCTGCAGGCCGAGTATGTTCGTGCCGCAGGCAGCGGCGTATTCAACGTATTTCTGCATTTTCAGATGCAAAGCGTTCCTCTGCTTCTGCAAAGGCTCCGTTGTTGGTAAGACTATGGAATTTTGGATGATACCAACGCGAACAAGGCGCGGTGGGCGCAGTTGTTCCATCACGCCTCCGCCCATCATATATCCTTGGACATCCAGGTTTTGACTTCCATTCCATTGAGGAAGATTCAGAGGCCTTAAATTAAAACACGACTCATGATCCACAAAATAAAACTGCAATAGAGAGATATAAGAAAAATACAACGCAGGAATATCGACTTTACAATTTACAAGCAAGGCGAAGTTTTTTCAACTCGATGTGAACGTCTCTTCCGCAACGCGGGAGCTTATTTATAGAGCAATCTGCTACAAAATTAGCGGTTGGTCAGAGCCAACAATTCTCCAAGATACGCGCGAAACATTTCCACGCTTTTTGTACGAATGCACGTTCGAAGTTTAAAAGTACTTCGCGCCAAGTTACTCGTACGATACGAGTGCAACCTGCCGGTGCATTCGTGTCGTAATTGACTCAGCAAAAGCGTGCAGAATTGAGCATTGTTTTTATGCGTTGAAACGTTTATTAGAGAACTCGAATGAAATTAATGCTTCAGTCAATAAATGAAACAAATGTCTCGACGAATCTTACTGTAATTCACGGCCATATAAGAGACGCTTGACTTCAGCCAGCTCCTTCTCAGGGAGATTCTTCTCCAGAATATCCTCCAGAGTTTGATCGAACATCGTGCTCGTTTTCTGCGTTTGCATGATGGTACACGTTCAGCTCACTGCCACGTTCTTTCGCTTACTCGCTGCGATTGCGAACGGACGGGGATCTCGCGCGATATATATTGTCGACACGCGTAAACACGTATCAAAGCGATCCTCGTTAAGCTTTATCAGCGATCGCATTCTCACCAATTAATCATCGTTCGAGCTGCTGCCATGAATACTGAAACACGCTTATCGTACCTGCCTGCGAGAGAGAAAGAGAGAGACAGAAATGAAAAGCTTTTTTAACAATAATCAACGGTTACTTAATAACTTTCACATAACAGATACACAAATATTATTATTCGACCGTGTGATGTACAATTTGAAATTATAGCTGCACTTACATTTGAAAATGGAGGTTATTGATATCCTCTGTTTAGATGCTTCTAAAAAATACCTTATCTTCTAATTAATTCGTAAAAAATTGGGCTTCCTTTGGAATCATGTCGCTGTACGATCGACGTTACGTTGTACTTTGAATATTTCCAGTCTGGAATCAAGATTGAGGTTAAGAATACATACATTTTCAGAAAAATTGCTTTTTCATGATCCAAAGAAGACTATCTCTAAGGAAAATATTGTTGTATTACCATAGTATTCGTTGCAGATGTTTTCTGGCCTCGTTTTCGAGCTGGACCTCGTATCTGCGAAATAC
Source organism: Xylocopa sonorina (assembly GCF_050948175.1). NCBI lineage: Eukaryota > Metazoa > Arthropoda > Insecta > Hymenoptera > Apidae > Xylocopa > Xylocopa sonorina. The sequence goes on along the minus strand of NC_135201.1, from coordinate 10,886,834 downwards.
AAAAACGAAAACATTTAGATGACCCGTAAAAATCTTCCATTAAAGTTAACGATGCTATTTTGAACAATCTTCCAATGCAAACGTTAACATTGCTAAAAATATTTACACGAGAAACAATTTTTATTAATTGGGTGTAAACAGGTTATCTGAACGAATATTCGATTACTCGCCATCGCCGGGATATTATCTGGAAATTGTGCACTAAACAAGAACTTTGCACACCTCGCGTCAAAATACTACTATCGAAAAGGAAAAAAAAGGATGCGCTGCTCAACTCAAATAGTCGATATCGTTGTTTACAATTTTCACCAATTTCAATTACTGTAGATTACAAAAAGATATTCTATAAATTTAAATTAATTCTAATTTCATATATTTTCAGAAGAATCTTTTTCAAATTTGTTATAATTATCAGCAAGATGACAAAAGGAGAAAAGATAAGAATATAAAGTTGAAAACGATCAGACGCGACTGTGGTGCACCGTTTCAAATTCGAATGCGATTATCGATATCTTTTAAGTTCGTTCTGATCGACGATAACGTTCTCGATAACAACTTTCAATGTTTAGCTGTCGAGAACGATATCGATTCTAACTTATTCTGTTAGTATACAATACACGTAAACAAGCATACGGAGAACTAAAAAATAAAGACATACAAATTCTTATTTGATAAAACAATAATATGCTAGTTCGTTTGGAGCAATGATTAGTCGTTCGACACGAGAAAAGATATATGATTTGACGAAATGAACTGTTTAGCAAATATGCGAAGGTTTATCTTCTAATTTTAGGTTAAGTTAACCTATAAACTTATTATCTTTGATAACAGTGGGAAAAGAAGTGTAACGGTAGAAGATTGTTTACGCAATTGCAAAAATGGCACTGAGTAGGGAACGGCGTGCCAATGCTGGCAATAAAATGGCAAAGTTGTTAAACGAGGAGGAGGAGGATGATTTTTACAAAACAACATATGGAGGTTTCGAAGAAGTAGAGCAGGACCATGATTACATGTTAATATTGATTCATTGATTCTTAAAATCATTTTTTTTTTTGGTGAAATATGATCACGAATAATAACGTTTCCTTAATTTAGGGAGGAAGACGAGGCGGAAGATGAGGTGGATTCGGACTTTAGCATAGATGAAAATGACGAACCTATTTCTGATACCGAACAGGAGGGTCCCAAGAAAAAGCGTAGACTAGTAACGAAAGCTTACAAGGAGCCGAAAGTTCAGTCTCAAAAGGAGCCACAGAAAGAGAAGAAAGTGAGGCAACCGAGGCAGAGGATCTTCATCGAAAGTACAGGTGAATATCTTTCGATTTCAGAATTATTAGAATCGATCGCAGTGGATTAATATCGAACATCGCAATAACTTTAAAATTATTTTCTAATTCGATGTACAGATTCTTGTATCTGTAGCCTAAAGATTCGATACTCGTACCGATAAAAAAAAGCTGCGTGTTAACTGTAAGATTACTATAGGATTAAAGCATTGTGATCAATGGATCGAAATAAACCTAATTTTGTATAGAGAGGAAATCTATTCGTCGTTCTACTGCCGCAAAGTCGGCCGCGACGCAAAAAAGACTAACCGAGAGAAACGAGCATCAGAAAAGGAAAACGAGAGTTATAAGGCACGACATGTGGAAACCCACTCAGGAGGAATTATTAGAGGAAGCGTTACAAACCGAACAGATCAATATGAAATCGTTGGGTAGATCTATCAGTTTCCATTGAGAGATGAGAGTGAGAATTTCAGGTTCCGCATTTCTAATCTTCATTTTTGCCACTTGTAGAAAAATATCAGAAATTAGAGAATGAAAAGAAGAATACGAGGACAGTAAGGAAAGCACAGACAGGACCTATGATTAGGTATCAATCGTTAGCGATGCCTGTTATGATACTTTCCGAAGTGAACCATGATAAAGACGATGATAAAATTAACATCGACGGTGATGACGAGAAGAATGGAAATTCAGAGAACAAAAGTCCCGATGAGACAACAGACGAAGGGTAACGTATAAATTTATCGTCTATTGTAATCAGGAATACTGTAATTAAAGCTCTCTTCGTTTCAGTAATGTGACGATAAAGTCAGAGAACGGCACGAAGGAGACTAACAAAAAGGACTCTTCTCACGCTTCCAGTAAAAACAAATATTATTACGAACAGACGAAGGGATACTACGAGAGAACGTTCATCACTTTTGAGAATGAACAGCTGTTTTCGGAAGCTTTTAAGAAGCCTTCGAGCACACAGAGACAGCCGATGAAACCATTATGCGCAATTACGAGGTGGAGTATCAAGGATACATGTTATAGTTTTCATATTGTCGTATTGTATAAAGAGAAATTGTTAAACTTAAGCATATAAAAATAATTCAGGCTTCCAGCAAAGTATCTGGACCCTATGACTCAACTGCCGTACAAAAATGTGCAAACGTTTCGGCTTTTACGCGAGGCGTATTATCAACAATTGGAAGCACGAACAGATATTAACGATACGTCACAAAGTCCAGAGTTATTACGATGGCTGGAATGGAGACAAAAGAATCAGGGTGGCCTGGCTCAGAGGAACACAGTACGCCTCGAACCAGCCTCCGCCATGCCCATATAATCTTTTCTCGCAATAACTCTCTCGTCGAGACTCGTTCTCAAGTAAAAGACTTTGATCCAAAGTCCTTTAATCCGAACAAATACATTCGACAATCGGAAGGAAAATTACAGCAAAGCAAAGTAACGTGTACATGTTTTAAAGGACGACGAAATTGTAAATAAGTGTACAATTTATTAGTAGCACGTGGTGTGTCGGGTTATTGCATGTGTTTCTGGACGTACACCATGCGAGATTTTTTTTGTATAGCCCTCGAAGTGTAGCAAAGTTACAGGTATAATATACGGATTCATACAAGACTACAATGATTCGATATTGGTAACAGATATCCTCGCCAACTGAAACGAATAACCGTACAGTAGAGATGTACATGTGTGTTCAAAGCAAAAGTGATTTTATTAATAAAATTATAAAGTACAAAGCATTGATTAATAAAGTGTCGCAGATCCGGCGACTCCATATTTCATACATGTATGTATATTATATTATTGAGTCAACGGAGAATAAACTGATCTCGATAACTTCGAAAATTGTTCTCAGTTACAAATCCAGTTTTCACAAAGGGAAATTAAAAGGAGTCCCCTTCAACGATCGCGTTTAGCAACCTAAGGATACAAGATAGAAACCGAGAATGCACGCACAACCGGACGGGGAATCACGGCTGGCTCTTTTGTGATCTTGTTTGTTTCATCGCACGCACCGCCCTAACATGAAATTATAATGCCTTCGACTACCATTCGCCATGCAATTCCATATCCCGATAGCTGATCGTTCAAACAGGAGAACATACCGAAAATGGAGTGTCCACTTCTTGGATTAATCACGTATATGTATAATCTTCTGTACTTTCTGAATTTATTCTTGTCTTTCCATCGTTACACGCTATTTTGAAGAATAAATTTATCTTGTAAAAAAAGCAAGTATTTTCAAACGAAACTCACGTCGTTTACAGAACGCTACGGCTGGCTGCGCTTAAATTTATAGCTGCACAGCGGAATTCGGAAATTCTCTATTCCCGTTGCAATTTATACAAGAGGCAAGATATACACGAACTAAATTGGAATAAAAAATACTATTTATGTTAACAATGATAAGTAGTGCTCTCAGGAAAGCATCAGTTTCTAAGACTTTCTAGCTATTAATGATAATTGAATAACATTTTTCTTTTGAATGAAAGGAAAAATGTTATCGGTATGTTTCCCCATACACAGTGGCTCTAGAAGTCAGTATTTCTAATTTTCGATACGATTTACTTCGACGATCTCTATTGCACGAACCACCGGAGCCCTCGCATAACACAACGAGGTGTAGATATCTCAATATTTTAACGTTTTACTCACTCTCAATTTATTCATCAAGATACAACGAGGACTTGTAACGATAACAGATTACATTGCGGCTACACACATCGAAGCAATACTTATTACACGCCTAAAAAGTACGATATAATCTCGCAAATAGTGTACTTTCGATTATTATTAGTATTGTTATCACTTGTATTCGGCCTGAAATTTGAATACACGTTTTCCCTGTGACTCTTTCAATCTCTCTCGGAATTCTCTTTTCGTTCGATTCACTTCCCCTTAGTTTCTGTCGAGGTTTCTTTTTTCCGTTCAGGAGAAAAATAAAGTACCTTCGAAAGCGTTTGTTAAAAAGTGGTTAAGCTTCTTATTGTATTTTAAGGTCAACGCTACGGTGCAAATTCGAAAGCAGAGAGTGAGCAACAATAAAAGTGTCCCAAGTCCGATTCAGCGTTTTTTTTTTTTTCTCAAATTTTCTTCCTCAATCGCTCTCGTAAAGCTTCTTCTATCTTGTTCTCTGTTTCTCGTTTCATTTTTGCTTCGCCGTGCACCTTTATATAATCAACCGTAAGACTTCACGTGTGTAGTATTTGGCTGTCTCTGAAACGTTTGGCCAAATTTTGGGAACGGGCATCACCAGTCATAAGGATGAAAAAGATGCTTCACTTTTAAGCTCCAACATTTGGTATCCCCCTTACGTTAAGTGGCTCTTTTTTCTTGTTATTTAATGCACAGTTATTGCTTACATATCAAGAGGTCATGATTTTGAAGGTATTAATTGCGTTCACGATAGTATTAATGGTATCTGTATCCGAATCTCTAGTACAGGGATATTTATAAATGCACACACACTCGCATTAGTGTGTCTGCATTTTAATTTACGTAACTTTTCACGTGTACACAGCAGATAACTAAGTGTATTTATCTGTAGAATTTACAGAACGAAAATATTGTTTCACAGATTTCCAAATTTTGGGTAACGATAACAAATTTCAACATAATTTCCGTTAACAAAATTGGAGAAAACTAGTAATTTCCCGCTAATAATGTATAAAAAGAAATTATGTACAAATTAGTAATTTCTTACGATATTGTTAGAAGAGATTGTGAGAAAACTTGTCGTTATTACCCAAAGCGTGGACATCTTTAAGACCATATTTCCTTTTTATGAATCGTTCAGATAAATATACTTAGATACACGTTGAAAGCTGGTACATAGAAAACGCTACAAATTAATATACAGATACGTTAATATATAATTGTATGACGTGCGCATGGACTGAAGAGTGCGGATACCTTTAATACACATGAAATGGAGACCTCTATTACAACATTCATCCGCTCAATTTTCGTCGTTCCAGGTCGAAGTCTTTGGATACAGTTCTGAACTCTGAAACTCGTACAATTTTCGAGTCTAAGTAGACATATCTGCGGATAATGGAACTAAACGTGTTCACTGGAACTTTGCACGGTGTGCCAGAAATCCTTTTACAGAGGCCATTTCGCGCGTGTCCTTTTTTTCACCCCTGCGAGCCGCGTGGCATGCTCCACCAAGATTCGACGAAGCATTTCAGACACACTTTGGTGTGTCACGCTTATAAACCGTTCGTTTCTACGTGTCAAGTAGAACAACACATGTATTACAAAGAAGTAATACAACACTGACTTATCGTAACGTATTAGAGATGAAGATAGTGAGGAGAGACAGAGAGATTAGAGAGGAAGAGGGTGAGGATGGGGGGAAGGGTAGGAAGGAGAAGAGTTAGACGGGATGAATTTCGGGGACAGAATTAGTGCGTACGCGTTTCTTTGTCCTTGGTAAATATTTCTGATGATGTATTTTTTTAGGATGAACGCGCTCATGGTTTGTTCTTTCGTTCTTTTCTATACGTGTCGCTAGATTGTTTGCCCCGATCTTCATCGTTCATTTCTAGCGGCGAGATTACAGCGAATCCCTTTTACTTTCCCAAATAATCCGAAGGAACTTGAGGAGAGTCCAGAGCATACGTAAACTTTCTCATTGCGTTTTCAGTGGGAGCATGATTAATGGAAAAATTCTTCTTGCGATCAAAGAGACGGTATCAGTGGTACTGGTGGTGGTGGTAGTAGTAGAAGTAGCAGCAATAATAATAATAATATTTTCGTTTCTGATCGAAGCCAAGCGACCGTTGACAACAAAAATGTAAAAAGAAAAGAATACTCTTTTTAAGTACTACTATTATCATCCGTATTCGTGAAGCGTCAGAATCAGGGGGGGGCCACAGTCTACTCTGTATCCCGAACACGCCGGATTATTTGGGAAATCATTAGTCCTGTTATACTTATATTCGTAAATAGTCTTGACTCTTGTACTGTATGCACCTGTTACGTTTACCGTCGACCACTTTTCTTTTTGCCTCTGCCTCTTTGTATGTCCTTCTGCAAAATACAAACGTAACGCAGTCCCGGTTATTAATGGCAAACCACATATTATTTTGGGCTGGGGTATTGTGTTCTTATGTCATACAAAATGTTAGGAATCGTCAATTACTAGAGTATGCGTTCAGACGAGACTTTACGAATGTAATCTCCCGTTACAGACAGATTTTCAAATGTTACAATACTGGTTGCGTGACTCCTTTCGTACTTTTGTTATCAGCTTTTAATAAAACTTCAATTTACATTTATATCACTATGCACCTATTTATACACATAGCATATACGGTAGCAAAGTTTCGCCGCAATAATTGAAGCATCCTGCATAAACATAATTGTACATAGTGTATAAGTAACTTTTGAAGCAAAGATAAAAATCTGCGCACACATCTTACTGTATCACACAGGGAAAGAAAGCGAAAATTCCGAGGAATGTTTTAATGAAAAGGAAACCGTATAATCTACTGTATAATAAGTAATGTAAGTTTATACTAAAGACAAATACTCGTAAACGAAAAATGTTCATTTGTAGAAATTCGAAAATGCGTCTCGATAATCAAAAGAATTATTTATTCAGCCGAAAATTACACGCTACTGCTAATCTAAAACAAAATGCGTTATAAAAGCGTTCGTTATGCCTTAAAAAACGAAATGTTATGTGTATTCTTTTCTTTTCTAGATATAAGTTTTCATACGCACAAGTAAAAGTAATCTGCGTTCTGGACTGCTGTAATATTAAAGTTATATCAGTTCATGTACATGTATATAGATGTATCTCCTACGAATTAATGTCTCTCCAGATCACGCGTTATATATGCATACGTTTAGAATATGTGCTGTATATGTATGAAACATTTAAAATGTGATAGTGACGAACAAAAACGGAACAAAGTTGTAAAACTTGTGTTTTACCATAATTACAGTAACGAAAGAATCTATTGTCGTTTGTTAAAATCTAGTGTATCAATCGTTTCTATAAATGTTTATAGCCAAATCTACGTATACATGGTAATAATCAGTCTATATTCTATACGTACTGATTTCAATACTTTACGACAAAACAAAATTAAAGGCGTTACTTTTACTCAGCGAGTAACAAATGTTAGAGCTTTCTCTAATATCGAGATGCCTAACAATGTGACGATAAAACGAAGACAGTTAGTAACAACCATATATGGAAGAAAAAATACATAATAAAAGTGTCTTTAGTAATGTTTAATTTTGATGTATGTTAAAATTAACTCAATTTACAAATCAACTTAATATTTATAATTAACTAACCATAGTTTTCTTATATTAAAACTATGCTATCGTACAAAGAATTATATCCCAGAAACTTTCGTAATTTTGTTGGTTTTTCCTTTTTACTGGACCATAGACTAAAATTTTTTTTTTTTTTCTCTGCCTCTCCTTTCATCCCTCTTTCTTTCTCTCTCTCTCTCTCTCTCTCTCTCTCCCTCTCACACCCTCTCCCCCCTCTCTCGCTCTCTTAGAAAGTCGGTATTACACGAGTACGAAAGTCGGTACTCCCGATTGATATTGATACTGTATTTTGTGTGTACACACATTTTAAGCAGCAAGATGAGTCACTGGCAGCACTGCTTACGCATCCCCTCCGAATTCATTGTTGGCTTCACGTCGATGGGTTCGACGTTCTGTGGCCGGATTGTATCACCTTCGGGTGGATCACGTATCTGTTTCTGAGATACGATTCTGTAGATTTCTGTAACCGTCAGACAACGTATTATTTCCTGTTCCGTTGAAAGCAAAACGCACAAATCGAACACAGTATAACATTATACATTCTTCTACTTGATCAACACCGATTGTTTATTATTTATAAACGAACAGTGTTTAATTATAATGTTATAATATGTTAGCAGCGTTGTGCAAGGATCTGAGATCATATACACTGGATGCTCGAGTTGCGTCTGGTTATTAATTGTATCGCATCGAATTTAGGCGGGAAACGATCAGCTTCTATCGAATTGACTCTGATATCGTGACTAAATATTATTAAAAATTTCTTCTCTTTCTCTCTCTCTCTGTCTTCCGTATATTATCTGTTAAGAATATTTGGTATTTCTTCAATAAGTATTTCTCTCCTCTTTTACCTGTTAATATATTTTGAAATGCTGTCTCAACGTTTGTAGAATCTAAAGCAGAAGTCTCGATAAAAGAGAGGCCGTTTTTCTCCGCGAACGCTTTCGCCTCATCGGTTGGAACCGCGCGTAGATGCCTCAAATCCGATTTGTTTCCCACTAACATAATAACAATGTTCTGATCAGCATGGTCCCGTAACTCTCGCAACCATCTCTCCACATTCTCGTACGTTAGATGCTTTGCAATATCGTACACCAACAGAGCTCCAACTGCTCCGCGATAGTACCTATGAAATTTCAACTCACTTTTAAACGTCTGCCTTGAATCGTGAAGGTTCTTAAAGAAATCAATAAACGATTTAACCGAATATGACCGCAACAAAGTTAAAGGTATTGGAAGCAAAAGGAACATCGATGTTCCAGAGTCAATGTTTATGGAATGATTAATGAATTCATGTGTACCGATTCCAGAATGTTTGATCTTCTAAAAGAGCGTGCTCGCTGCCTCTATTATTGGATTAACTTTAAACTTACGCAGATGTAATGGCGCGATAACGCTCTTGTCCTGCCGTGTCCCAAATCTGAGCTTTGATAGTTTTCCCATCTACTTGTATACTACGCGTAGCGAATTCAACCCCTATAGTAGATTTTGATTCTAAATTGAACTCGTTTCTCGTAAATCTCGACAGCAAATTACTTTTCCCTACTCCAGAGTCACCGATAAGAACGACTGAAACAATAAAAAAACACTTTAGTCAAACAGAAGAGGGAAGCCCTTAACTAGTAGTGAAAAAATTTCAGCTGTTAAACAAGATAAACAATCTAATCAAAACGATATTAGATATTGTTCGAGCGAAGAAATAAATTCAATTTTCATCCATTCATTCATTTCGCTCGCAGGGTTGATGGAATTACTTTGTCCTGAAGGATTGAGAAATTCGTTTCGCACAATGCACGGGCGAACAATTAAACAAAGTACGCGAGTATACGATCCCTGATTACTGGCCACGAATCATCAGCAGGTTCAGATAGTTGACTCATACGATCGAGCGTAACTCTGATTATTTGAGACACGCCATCCGGATTGACAACGCACTGACACGCAAAAAAAAGCGACTCGTCCGTTTTCACATGCGAAAAGGCCATCTCTGATGTCATCGTTCAAGACCGTGTCTCGCGGCCCGCCTGCCTCTGTCAATCGTTTTATTATTTACAATTAAACCGTCCACGTTAACGCAGGCCCCGTTACGCTGTCGAACGACGGCAACTGTTCATTTTTAACACGATGACACGTACACGCGTGCACGTAGAAATTCGTACGTGTACACTATATGATATAACGAACAACAGGACACGTACACCCACACAGGCGAGCTAACCGCACACGTATATACACGGAAATATGCAAATGCCGTATATACGTGTACGCGTGTGTGCGTGTGTATGTGGATGCACGTACGAGTTGGAACAATTTTCATGCCCTCGCACGAACGAGCAACGTAGCGGTAACGGGTAATCGGGTGCAGATTTACCTTTAAATAAATAATCGTATTCGTCATCCCGAGTGCCCATCTCGTCTGGAGCAACGAAACCCTTTTTGGTAGATTGACGGACGGTACCTGGATATCGGGGATATACTACTACGACTTGTAGTTATTTACAAAAAGAGATCGGTACGAGCCCAAGGACGGACCCCGTGCACTGTTGCTCTACTCGCGACGAACGTTCAACACCGCCGTGAATATACACGGTGAAAATGCGAAACGAAACAAGCAAGACCACACGATGATATAATTATTTTCGTTCTTTCAATTTAACTGTACAATATGGCCTCCTTTCTACGCCCCTCCAAACTGAGGGACCGCACATGCGCGGTACGGGTGCGCGCGGTGCGCATGCGCGCGGTGATCATAAAATACATTCATCATAGATATAAATCAGAGCGATAAAGGGACGCGATCCGAGGTTCGTCGGTAATAAAGGTCCCGGCTGTTAGTAAAAATAGATCGATTAGAGTGAAATTAACGTAGGTACGTAACATTGTAACGTTTTTGTATGAATAAAAAGAAAGTAGGAATTTTTTTAAATCTGAACTAATAATTTAGAAATGTTTCTTCTTCGTTTACGATCAGATTGATATTTCCTGCGTTAATTTATTTATTTAATTTTGAAGTCATTTCTGAAAATATAACTCGCGAATATAACTTTAAAAATGTATCTATATATTATTTTTTTTTTTAATTTCATTGCATTGCACATCCCGATCATAGAGCTGTCCAATGAATGGTTGAATATGTATGTAGTGTGATGTTATTTCGCGAATAATTTGCAGGCCGGTTTTCAAGTGTGTAACGCGGAACACATGCACGGTCCATGTATATTTATATTGTTTTCTGTACGAAGTGATAATTTTTTCATAGAATCGAATGCTGTGTAAGACTGGACCACGTGCTAGGCAACAGCGAACTGTAAGCCAACAAAAGATAGGTAATAATATTTATTGCACACGTCAATTCGCAATAGACTACCATTGCCATTGAATTTGAATTACCGAATCTATACGATAATTAATGTTTTTTATTATTTTTAGACCATTCACATTCGAATTATGTCCGTCACTAACTCGATCATCGAAGAATTAATCAATTGAATTGGGATTTCGTCATGCCAGTAAACACATGCACTACTGTTTCATTAATCATAGAATGATCGAGCGCTTGTTCGTAAGAAACTGTATTGTTAAGTGTGGAAAGGAATGTTCGTCGATGTTACGTCAATCTAGTGAGAAACAATAATTGGAAATGAATAAATTAAGCAGCATACCGCCAAACTTGGATCTGGACGATCCAAGGTTTAGGATCAAACCTTATCAACAGATAATTGCTTCTTGTACCGGTGCTTTTATCACATCAATTTTTGGTAAGGACACCTTTATTCTACCGAATCGATTATCGGGAAGAAGTGACAAATCTCCCTTTTGTAGTTACTCCCTTGGATGTGGTAAAAATCAGACTTCAAGCGCAACAAAAAGCAATGCTTTCTAACAAATGTTTTCTCTATTGTAACGGTTTAATGGATCATTTGTGTCCATGTCCGAATGGTAGAGGTCCATTATGGGCTAAAGGGGAAGGAAAATTTACTGGCACAGTGGTATTATACTTAGCTTCTATTAAAATTAAATGCACTATTCCTTGAGAGAATAGACTAACTTGTAGCGTATGATATTTCTATGTGATTAGAGAACTACATATCTAATCAGTATAAAAGCTAGTATAATTGACTATTTTGTAATTCAAGAATTGAATAATTCATTCACAGGACGCGTTTATGAAAATTGGTAAGAATGAAGGTATTCTTTCATTGTGGAGTGGTTTAAGTCCCACACTGGTTCTAGCAGTACCTGCTACTATAGCGTATTTTGTTTCCTATGAACAGTTAAAATTATATTTTAGGGTAAGTAGAGCTTTCTTAAACATTATCTTCCTACATTTTCTGACACTACATTCACATGTTTACAGGATAAGTACAATCAAAGATACAGAAAAGTTAATAAACTTGCTATGGAGCAGCCATTCTGGATTCCTATGGTAGCTGGTGCTATAGCACGTATTTGGGCAGCCACCTTAGTGAGTCCATTAGAATTAATTAGAACCAAAATGCAATCGCAAAAATTAAGTTATGCAGGTAATTTCGCGTTTGTACATACGTTAATCTTATATTCAAGTTCGTTCATAACATACAATTTATATTTCCTCCCTTTTCTTCTTTTTAGAAATCATGCAAGCATTGAAAACTGTTGTAAAATACAGTGGCATCTCTGGTTTATGGATGGGACTGGGTAGTACACTTCTACGCGATGTACCTTTTAGCGCAATTTACTGGTTAAATTATGAGACGATAAAGCGAAGGTTTCACGAAAAACAGCATACTTTTACTTTTAATTTCGTAGCGGGTGCTCTAGCGGGATCTGTGAGTTTCTCTTCCTCTTTTAATTTAACGAAAAATAGAATCTATGAATATTACAGACATTTCATATCATATTTACAGATAGCTGCATTTTTAACAATCCCATTTGACGTAGTGAAGACTCATAAACAAATAGAAATGGGTGAGAAAGAAATTTATTCAGGTATCATGTGAACTTCTTTTTCGTATCAGCCGTTTTTATAGAATGCTGATATCTTGTTGGAAATATGGATTGCAGATAGACCTAAACGAAGTAGTAAAACTTGGTACGTTATACGAAGAATCTACGTGCAAAACGGAGTCAGTGGATTATTCACGGGTTTGATACCGCGTGTGATAAAAGTAGCCCCGGCCTGTGCGATTATGATCGCCACGTTCGAGCATGGGAAACGATTTTTCCAAGTGTACAACGCGAACCAGATACTCCAACAGGAGAGCGAAGTGCAACTTTTAAAACACAACCAGAGGACCGCAAAATGACGTACACGACGTCTCGTTTACGCTGTGAAGTATTACATTTAAGTGAAAAAAAGAAAGAAATAAATTTTATTTAAAACTTTATATACTCTTCATAACTTGAATCTCTCTCTCTCTCTCTCTCTCTCTCTATGTTTTTTATATAAGCATCCTTGAATATATAATCTTCAACGCAGTTACTTAACGCATATACTATTTCTCGAATAGAATAACATCCTATACTTTGCGTTAATTAGCTCGAAGCATATGTATTATTTTCTCGACTGTTTCTAGTCACATATAGAGGAACAAAACTTAGTCTATCGACCATTGAACGTATGGTAATGTTCGAAACCCAGCTTCACGACAGTTGGCTGCCGGCAGCTTTGCAGTAAAATAAAATCACCAGCACCGGACGAAACTCAAACGAGCGTCTATATTAATCGATACCTGAAATCGTTGATTTTTTTGAGAAACTTCGACGAGAAGGAGCAACGATAAAAATCAGTATAAATTTAAACGCTGAAAACTTGTAACTTGATGGCAAGGTACGCTCGCTGAAATGTATTAAGCAAATGTGTTCATTAGTTACTGCAGACGAGAAACCGCTCGGCTAAATTCGGTTGGTCGATAACGGTGTCGGTGAGAATCGGGGTGTTGGAAGTGGTGAATAGGTCATCGCACGGAAGTCGGTCCGTTTCGTTCGTTCAGTGTTAGGCTGTTGGTCGCTGCGATCCGTTCACTAGTCAGTCACCAATTCAACATTCCAAAGGCCGGGTCTTCTTGCCGCCTCTTCGACCCTATCTTCTGGTAAGTATGACCGCCTGTTAGCGATTAATCGCGTGAAATAAAAGAAAACGCAGCGAACATCCCGTTTATCGTCTTTCTGGTAGAATTTCAGGCTGAAATACCATCGTGAACATGGTCGATCCTCGTGTGTTCTTAGATAACCGCGAGTGGGAAAAAGGCTATTTGCTCGATACGATGGCGGAACACGAGAAGTAGCCATTTTGTGAGCAATCGTCAGCCATTCGTGGTTTCCCCGTTCTCCTCTGCGATATCAAGCATCATCTCTTTCTCGTGATAACAGAGATCTTAGGGTATTCGTGTCACGGTTACGAGTTAATTTTGACCCTGTACACCCCTTCGAATCTCGTGCAACGGTTCTATCGGCTAGCCATTACGTAACCGTGCGCCTGCATACACTCGACTCGTAGCTAGTGATTCGCTGTCGTTCGCCGGGTTAGCACGCGCTTTTCAGTCCGGAACTCGTGGCTGGTCTTGATTCGTATTGAACAGCATCGTTTACAACGTTTCAGATACTCGTTCGTAGCGGACAGCCAACTTCAAACGTCATCATGTACGCCTGCACCAGATTTATCGCACCCGTCGCCAGGTCTACAGTGAGTAACAGTCTCGATCGCCGTTCGATTCTCGCGTTATTATATAACCCTTCAATGATTTATCCGATTTCCAGTTGGTCTCTGGAACCAAGAGTTACATCCGACCATTGAGCGGCGCCGTGATCAGCCATAGCCAGTCCATACAGCAGAACCAGCTTCAGAACCCAGCCAGTGTTGTGAGTAACTCCACCAATTTTTCCCAATTGCATAACCTCTCCCTGTAACAGGGTTACATAAGCGCTTTTATTTTCATAATTCCAAAGTTTTCAGAAATAGGAACCTAAAGTTTTTCATGAAAATCATTCATCTCCTGTAACTCATAAGAGTAGATGATCTTACGTTGTACACTTCTATAGGATGTTGTAATTTAACTGGTGGATGTCGGAGGTGACAAATTTTAACCAGAGCATTATGCAGAGCATAGAATTATCATTATTGAACATATTTTTTCTGTTATATACCATTTATACTTGTGTAATGTCTGGATAGAAGTAATGAACTGATTTGAAGGAAGAAGAGAGAAAATTGATAGTATTCTCTGTTAGCAGAATGAAAATTGGCAAATTAAAAGTGTTAAAAAGGATAGTAGCATTTTCAAGGTTGCTTTGACAGGTCAAGTAAGGTCGAATTATTTATATATACACATTGAAAAGTATGAAATTCTTTCAATTAAACACGAGGAGCTGAACTAACATAATCTCAAAATATTAGTTATATATGTAAAACCAAAGAAGATTATATAAGTCATGTTATTCGATGGATAGAAATAGTCAATTTTATGTAATGCAATTTTGAAGTCATTAAGAGATGCAATGACCTTTATATGAGACCCAAAATTTTTTTGATACTTTAAATATTATAAATGGTTTCTTTTTTTCGATTTTATTGCTTGCTCTTTTCTAATCGTGCAAATAATTTTTGTGCAGACTCCGTTGATGCAGTCGCCGATTATACGCAGTTTCCAAACGTCCACAATCAGCCGTGACATTGACTCTGCTGCGAAATTCATTGGCGCCGGTGCCGCTACCGTTGGTGTTGCTGGTTCCGGTGCGTATGCGTTTTTTTACTCTTTCACTAACTTCTGGAAAACACCGTTTCCCATTTCAGTATTCCACAGTAGTCGCATTGAAAAACAAATATCAAATTTATATTTTAGGGATTGGTATTGGTTTGATATTTGGATCCCTGATAATTGGTTACACCCGAAACCCAGCCTTGAAACAGCAAGCATTCAGTTACGCTATCCTTGGGTTCGCGCTATCAGAAGCAATGGGTCTCTTTTGTTTGATGATAGCGTTCCTTATACTGTTCGCCTTTTGATCCCAATCCTTTTGAAGAAATTCTTCCTGTCATAGTAAAGTTATAAATCCCACTTGAAGCGTACGTCTTGGAAGAATCGTAAGACTTGAAAAAATTCCATTATGATTTCAGGTGCCGGAATTGGTTCAGTGTTCGGTTCTTTGATCATTGGTTATGCCAGGAATCCCTCTCTGAAACAGCAGTTGTTCTCGTACGCCATCCTGGGCTTTGCCCTTTCCGAGGCCATGGGTCTCTTCTGCCTTATGATGGCTTTCTTGCTCTTGTTCGCGTTCTAAGTCACCAAAATCGCATTAAAAAACCACAATACTGCTAGTTTATAGTGCGTCACTGCCGAAGCAGCGTCCTCTGATTCCCCCGAGGGGAGCATCGGGTGTTGCCTTTGGTGCACGGGATGCCATGAAATCATTAGAGATGCTCGAGTATCCGGTTCAACGGGGTATGCGACGGTGCGACAATGAACCGAGACAAAAAGGAAACAAGGCGGCTGTACACGTGTGTTTGGATCATCGATCGAACCGTCCTTAACCCGTTCAGGGACTTTTCGAACCAATTTGTAATCATTTCATGGTCTACTGTATATCATATGTAGCGTATAAAAACTCACAGGATTTCAATATAATGAGAAACGAATAAGAACGTTAATTGCGACAGTTTGTCAATGGAAAAAAAAGGATGTAACAGCCTCGCCTGCAAAACTATAGTATGCGTACATAACATTATCTTGTATTGATATTATCAAACATTAAGAAGTAGTGCACATTTTTTGTTACCCTCGAGTGGTTCATCATTGTTGTGCCATCGCGTGCGCACGTTGTTAAAGTAACTGGACGAAGAAAACTGTACAGTGATGTCGAATAAACACTTTTGTCGTGAAATTATTATAGAACCTATGAATGATTCATTTCGTTTAACCTTCTCCTTCGGTTATAAAACGCTGCCTTAGCACACTCCCTCTGAAACTCATACATTTATCGAGTTATGTTCGACGATTGATACGTCTACTTAGCGCACAAATAATTAAACATGTATAGAAGTTGAACTATATATTTATTAAAGACGAAATATAAGTTCAATGACAATTATTAATAATTATGTAAATGTAGGCCAAATGCACATACTCTGATATATTAGTCTAGCTCGATATTGTAATACTTATTTGAGTACAATTAAGTAATTAACTGTAATAAATTATATGACAATTCTTTTCTAATAGCATATACATATTTGGAAATTCATTTGTATTTCCATATACTTTTTATATGTATGACTCTTTCTCCCAGTAAAATTCACATAGACGCAACGATCGATAGATTTCTGAATATTTAAATCTTTGAACTAGGGATTGATGATTCGACGGAGTTATCTCGAAATAAACATTACACCGTTCGATTTAAAAATTAGATTGATGTTATTAAATTTTTATACACAGTTTTTCGCGATATTGTACAGTATAGTAAAAAATTGCATTTAATTCGTGGTAGTACCGAAACCTATAGGTTCTGCTACGTTATTTTGTGGTAGCAAGTTCAGTTGGTTTAACAGATTTTCTCTTTCTCTGAGGCACGCCCACGCTTTTTCCTGTTCCTTTGTTGTTAGGGGTACTTTCCGCTGTTTCGCTAGCATAAGCTTTTTGTAATGTTCTATAACTTCGTTATCCACTGTACTAATTTTCCTCTTTAATGCTTGCCGCTTACTTTCCTCTTGAGCTAGATTCAACAATTTTTTCAACTGTGTTACATTGTGATTGGAAAGTGCAGTGAGCTCTTGCTGACAACGTTTTATCTCTGTAAGAATTTCGTCGTCCTCTTGACCTTTCTTTTGTGCATCCGGTTCCAAGATTCCTTGCTCGACCAGTTCTTTATGCATCCTTAATTCTAAATTAATCGAGTTCTGAATAGTGAGGTCCCTTAAAACAGGAGGATCACTATCCCTGAACAATTTGTTATCCGTATTATTATTCGCAACGTACACATTTTCTTCTAGCAAAGCGGAGACTAATCTTTGAGTTAAAGGCCCAGCTATACTGTGCGCCTTTTTATCATTTTTCCCTACTAATAGAGATACATCCGAACGACTTTTCTTCTTATCTCTGTTTGGATTGGCCGCGTCCTCTTCTTGTAACAGATCATTGTGTGCCCACATTAAACTGTAGTGACGGCCTAACGGAGGTATCTTCTTAAAGTCGCTAATATCGCTATGCGTGGAAATTAATTCTTCTAATAACTTAATGTCATCGGGCATAATGTCTGTGCAATACGGATCAACAGAAGCCCAAAATTTATTAGGCGTATCATTTTTTGGTAGGAGTAACTTGGGCGATTCAGATTTCGAACCCTCAATTTTCATGATTTCGTGCACATGTGGAATGACCTGAGAGTTCGAGCTAGCTACAGCTTTCTGTCTGAACAGTTTCGCCGGCAGAGGAGATTGCATTTTGGTGTTAAGCTCTTTCGGCTTGAATTTCTCCTCTCTGACTTTCTTATCCAAAAGCGAAAGACCCTTTCCACTTTTGGATCTCTTGTCTCTGCGTTCCTCCGCAGAAGACAAATTTGCTATCTCTTCTTGGAGCATCCGATGTCGCACGACCACCGACGACAGAAGCATTTCTAGCTCTAACTGCAACGTATCGAGGTCCTCCATCCCTACACCCTCTTCTACGCTACGTTGCAAAATACTAGTATACCTTGGAAGAAGACGGCTATTATCTGCAATTTTTAAGATAGGCAGAGACAACGTGGTCTCCGTACTCTCTGAACTAGTGTCAGAGTTAAGCGTCGAAGGCTGCACCGTCTTTCCGCTCTCTCGTACCTTGACGACAGCCTTCTTGGAACTTTGTTTACCTTTGCCAGACATTATTGAAAGCTTAGTATCGCACAGATCCCTTCAGAAAATGTCGGACGCCGTTTCACTAGGGGTCATTCATATTTAAATGTCTCGGTTCGAGTGTCCAATCATTTCTACTCTTCCCCTTGCGACCATAACCCCTTCTCCTCGAATTGATTCTCGCATTTAACGAAGAATACACGTCTTCGTACACAGTACGAAGAATTCGATCTACTTTTAGTTGAAACTTTCTAATACTCTCTCGTTAAACACGTACCATTCTAAACCGTGGCGAGGTGTTAGGTTATGACCTGTCCATAAGCTTAACGAGCAACGAATGATCCGATCAGCTGGCAGGATAACATGTGAAATATATAACCTACGTCGGTCAACTGTAATTCATACCGCGAAAATAATCGAACTACCAAGAATCTAACCAACAGTGTACATTTATTTGTTGCTTTGTGTTTGGCGAACTGATACGAGAATGGTTAGTCGACTCGTCATAGGTTTCTCTACCAAACAGCAGCACTATCGCAAGCGTTCCTATTTACATGTGCGTCGCATGTGCGCGAGGCAAATATATCCTGCACGCGAAACTATATATTATTATTTAAACGTAAAATCAGATATCTTTCCTCCCGTTGATGTTTTATTCAGATGTTAGTTGGAAACGTAAACATCGTGAGCATTTTGATAATGTCATTCCTTCGACGCTTTCGATCCGTTCCGCTAGATGGCTCGCCATGAGAAATCTTACGCCAACGCGCGCACACACACGCGTTCGTGTGTTACGTTGTTAACCACGACATATACTTCTCGTTGCAACATATGCGTTACAGAAATTTGTTAAACAAATCCTAACCTACAATTACATATTTACAAGTCACGCATCATCGCAATTGTTACCTGTCGATACTGTTCGTAGGATAATGATCGAACGTGTGTTGATCACATACATTTCGATTCGGTGATATCTCGCTGATAAATTATTTAGACGTTGTTGTTGTATACATTTATGATTTACACGTGTAAAATTGTCCGTAGTCATTGGACGGCCGCTGGTGTTTGAAGGAACTTTTTGAAAATGGCCGAGACGGGTGCGCATCTAACTGGAACGACGCTTATAAAGCCTTCGATTTTCGAAATTATAGCGCAGGAGTCGTTCGCAGCCACTGTCGAGCCGGCTTTTAAAAAGATTCTGTCGGTAGGTTAAGTTCTCTTCGTATTTTCTATAAGAATGTACGTACTTTGACCCGATCAGTGTTAAAGGATTGTATTTTGCACGCAATTTTTGTATTTTCGAGCAAATACCGTTCACCAATGGAATTCTGATCTTACTATTTGTACGGTAGCCATCATTGCGTTTCTTGACCGGATATCTGGTCGAAATATTTAAATCTCATCTTTACGATTACTCGCACGATTTACAATGACGAAGTAATAGAAATGAATATCGAATGCTCCTATATAATTTCAGTTTATCGTATCGTTCAATATCGAAAGATACGGACACATTCTAAGATGGGAAGACGAAGCGTTTTTAATATTCAATACGATCCTTCAACGGCATTATTCGAACAAATACTGTAAGTAATATGATCTGCATGAAGTTCAGATCAATTTTTGGAACTTCTACTCATTTATAAAAGTATATTCGTTTTCCAGCTGCATCATTTTCCGAAGCCTTCTATGGTTTGAAACGTATAGCTGTGATCGACTCGAAAGTTGAACGTGATCTATCCAAGGAACAAAAAAAGTTATCCTTGATGCTGATAGTGTTATTTCCATATATAAAAAACAAACTTTCTCGGTTAAGTAACGAGTACAAACTCGAACAAGCGGACGGTTATACCCCAAAATCGGTAACTATCGATACGTTTAAATTTAATCCGTGTTTGTTCTTCAGTTTCAATCCTCGCATTCGTTTTTCGTTCCAGAGATGGCAAAAGCTGTACCGTATCTGCATTATCAAAGGATATTCGATCTTTTTCATGATATACGAATTTCTGGTACTGTACAATTACATACTTTACGTTTCTGGTAAATCAACATATACCTCTCCACTCTTGAGACTTTTGTCCATTTCTTTAACGTATGCAAAACCAGAAGCGGCAATTACTATTTCCGATTTGTTGAGGAAAATTAAAGACAATTCGTTCGGTATCAGCGATAGCATAGACATACTCCAAAGAATGATGACTACGGGTCTCGAATTCGGCGCATTTTTCCTTCAGTTTTTGTCCTGGTGGTCCGAAGAACATTATTTCACGAATTTACTAGCGTTACCTACTCCACCACCACCGACAGTAAGCTGCACTGATCCTATAATGTTCATAAAGCTTGTCGAATCGTAATCGAAAATATGCAAAATATTCCATTTTATTTGTCATAGATTCCAGAAACAGCAAAGCGGTACAAAGGCATATGTCCGATCTGTTGTGAAGCATTCAGAGTACATACAGTACTTTCAGTGTCTGGGTACGTCTATTACAGAGAACACAGCGTTACAAAAATAACAAGTATCCATTCATCTACAATTCATACATATCTCATTTTACAGTTACGCATTCTGCTATCAATGTATTCTTCCCGTAATACGCAGAGATAAAAAGTGTCCGGTGACAAACTATCCTGCCAAGGAAGACGATTTGATACGATTATATTTAGACTAAAAAAATAATGTGCATATTTTATTATACATGTTGTACGTGTTAATAAAACGTTGTTATTTGTTAATTTTCATTCGTAATTTCCAGTATCAGCGTATGAATTTTATGGAGTGAACCACCACGTAGAAAATAAATTACTCGAATAATTGCAATTGTGAATAACATTTACAGGTACATTCCTCTATATTACAGAAAAGAATACTGATTTTAGTCCAAGGATTTTTCAATTAATATCCAATACACTCGCGTATATAATGAATCACAGACAACGGTGCCGGAAGTTCCAGTTATCGGTCTCAATTGAACATTCGAACCAGACTTTTGGCAAAGTATCTTATACGACGTAATATATATTTCAATACTGAATATTCGACACTATACAAAATCTAGCAATAAAAATGATTCGTAAAATAGAAGTGCGTTATCTAAGAATTAATAACTTGTATTTATTCTTCCTGTACTTTCATATTATTAAGTAATCAGTGTTCGAGTAATTATAGAAACTGATTAATAATGCATAAGGCACGCTTTGATGATCGTATGTCGTATATGGATATCAATTTCGAATATTTTCCAAATGAAGGCTTCTCAAAAGTAGAAATTTTATTGATACACACCTTCACTGTTTATGATTATATGTCCATTGAAGATTATGGCACATTTTACGGAGAAATTTACTATCTTCCGTAAAAAGATAAAAAGATTGTAGAAAGTTTTATAATTTTTGTTTTCACTTCATAAAAGATTGTACAGTATTTAATACGAAAGTTTTGAGATATAGTAAAATAAAGTTGTTACACTTTAGCATACTTAAAAAGTTCTATTTAATTAGGTAAAATACTTGAACACTGACTCTTCTACTACGTTAATAGGAACATCTTTTCCAAAGGCCACGATTAATGCACAAAAATTTTACTGCTCTAATCTAATCAAACTAACTATATAATATTTATGTTGTCACGTTTCATGGCATAAAAGTCGATATATAACAATAATCTGTGTTTTACACTTATACATAGATTATCTAAAAAAAAAAAATAAAAAGAATGTTGCTACATATACTCATACATTGGTCAAAATCCATTTATATACAACTGCATAATCCAAGAACAATCCTTTAAATTGTTACAAGTGGAAAAAAGCTTCTATCCTTTTTCATGTAA
Organism: Xylocopa sonorina; assembly: GCF_050948175.1. Classification (NCBI taxonomy): domain Eukaryota; kingdom Metazoa; phylum Arthropoda; class Insecta; order Hymenoptera; family Apidae; genus Xylocopa; species Xylocopa sonorina. The sequence goes on along the minus strand of NC_135201.1, from coordinate 10,864,597 downwards.
AAACTATGAGAATTTCATCACATTTTAAACTACAAATTTTCATAGTCTAATACTACATTAAAATTCTTCGTTTATACTTGTTTAAATCAGACTACTTGTTATTAAGTAGATTATCAGAAACACTTATGGAGTTACCGTTTAGTAACGATCGAGCACGAAAGTATGTTTCGAAATTTCAAGCGTGAATATACATATATAATCTTTTGCATTAAAATATCAGTTGTCTTTTGTGCTTTTACCAATTGAGAGTCTGGTCGTCAGCCAGTTCACTTTCTCAAATTGTTTGACTAGACTGCAGCTTTAATATGATTTTTTTTCTTTCTTGATAAGTTCCTTTCCTAATCATGCGATGTGAAAGATGCACGATAAGATTTTTCATAGGCACATTCGATCGCTTCACGTCTAACAATACCAACATATGTGACAGCAACAATATCTAAGCATGCAATATAATATTACTAGTTCCCTATAATTGAAACAGTACATTAATTTGTCAAAGCATTAAAGAAATTTGTTTAGTATTATCGATGTAGATTATAGTTTAAGGAAGAAACAATTATGACTTTCAGAAATGCTTATTTCTACTCAATCATTAACATCTACTGATTTTACTAGTATTTTTGATTTCTGTGCACGTAATTCGCGCGAAACATCGTCACAACGATCACCTTGCTATATAATGTAAAATAAAATTAGCAGAACAACAAAACAGGTATGAAAGAATGGACAGATATATGAGCTGGAAACAAATATAAATTCGAGGGGGACAATTTTACTATAATTCCACGCAATTTTGAATATAATCCCACTAATTATATCAGGATTGTAAATATTAGCGTGCAATTGTAATGTGTAATTGCTACTACCAAAAAAATAAAATAAAATAAAATAAAAAAAAAGCGTACGTTTCAGTATTCTAGAACGTATACATACGTACATGTCTACATGATTAAGAACTGTCATACCTAAACGTATATGTTCCTCTCTTCTCTTCGTACCGATGTCCGACAAAAATGTGTATCGATTTCTCAGGAACACACCAACTATAATTCTTCGAAGAACGCGACTCTGGCCTTGGTGGAGCCAGACTTCACTTTCTTTAACGTACTATACTTGTTCTCACCGAGGCGCACTTGTTCTTCATGTAACTGGTCTAATTCGCACTGTTTCTCCCCGACTTTCATCACTTCGATCTCCGTGCGCAATTCTCTTAGCTGCTCCTGCAAATGTTTGCTCTTCTCCCAATAATCAACTCTCTCTTTCTCGATTTCTAAGGACAGCTGATCGACATCACCGTCGGCGATTAGATCGTAGGAGGTCAGATCAGCAGGCAGAGGTTCCGTGTCCAGTTGCAGCGTTTGTAGATCCGCTTGCAAATCTGACGGCAACACTTGCGTCGATGGGAACAAATTTGGCACCGGCTGTTAAAGAATGGCGAACGTTAAGTGCGTTTATATGGAAAATAACAATTGATTAATTAAGTTACACTCGCGATTTAGATACTTACAGCTATAGTGGCAGTGTAGGCGTTTCTACTGAGGAACTCTAGCAGTTTCTCTTTCGCTTCCTTTTCAGCGATTCGAGCACGTAACAGTTCATCCTTTAACTTTTCAGCCTCCGCGGCTCTTCGCTCTGACTCTTGTACCAGTCTTTCTGTTAACAATTCTGCTTCTCTGGTCTTTCGTTCGAGATGAACCTTCTCCTCTTCAGTCTTCATGTTGTTCAATCGTATACGGGTGATCTCTTGTTCCGCTTCCGACGCTTTTTGACTTAACAGCATCGCCTCCTCTTCTGCCACGCGACTTTTCTCTGCTAGAAGGTCTGCAGTTTCTTCAGACCTTCTCTGTAATTATTCAATAGCTTTTTTCTTTGTGGCGGTTTCTAAGTAACATTATTATCTAGCGACATGTTCCTTACGAGTGCCTCGTTTGCCAAACGAATTTCTTCCTGGTATTGCAGAAGGCGTTGCTCCATGGCTGCCTTTTCCCTCTCTGCTGCTTCTCTGAGTTGCTTTTCTCGTGCCAGTTTATTTCTTTCGATTTGCCTCCTAATAACACAACATTTCTTTACAAAAGAGAAACTTACACGATTGAAGTAATGTTTCCCTTTTGATCAATTTAATAAGTACTAACCTGGTGAAACATCTATCTAATTACTTTTTGGTCCTATAAAATAATATAAAACAGCAAAAATCGGGGAAGAGGAGGTAAGAAAAGAATCAATTAGGGAACTGTTATAGCAGGATAAAACGTACATTCCACATGCGTAGAACTGGTTAGATAAATCTTCTGTAACTTGTTAAAGATGTATATGTACTTCGAGCATATATTATTTTCATATACGTTCATTTAATGTAGATTAATTACGAACTATTAATTTAGTATAGAAAAAGAAACACGTAATTATGAACAAATAATTACAAACAGTATTTCTTAAAATTTACGTTGAGAAGCTTACCTTGACTTTTCTTCTTTTGCCTGTGCTTTCATCTGTTGCACCTCCATGGAGTCGGGTTTGCGCCTCCTCATAAAGAGATCGTGGTTGCCGATACACAGGTCCAAAATCTTAACAAATAATACGTGAGCACCTTTGTCATTGTTTTGTTCGTCCAATTTTAAAGCTATCAAACCCTTCACCCAGCTGCCAACATCTGACTGTTTTTTTACCAGTTTATTCATCCGAACTTTCTGCGAGAAGAACACGAAATTCGGCGACGTTTTCTCCACCGGTTTTATTACGAACTTCTTGTCGTCGAAGCTGATGTGCCGTATCTCCGACCACGTGAACGTAGTTTTCGGTGCTAGCTTGTTTTCCTTCTCGTAAATGTTCAATCCGAGAGCGGTAACTCCTAACCAAAGGTCAGTCTCTTTCTTGTTCTAATGTTTCATGTAATTTATACGAGTGTGAGTAAATATACATTATGATGATTAATCTGGGCCTTCTGTATGGCCCATATCGACTCAAGTGTGTTCGCATGGAATACTCACACTAATAGGAAAATAGTTTACACCGTACATATCAAGGTCTTGAGCAATTTTTAGATACTCCATCTCTGCCTCGTCCCTCGACATCCCACGATGATCAGCATACCAAATTTTTATCCTGTCCTCCCACATTTCAGGTGTCATTTGATACTGATCTATAACTCTTTGCGGCAGTAGATCCTCGCTGGCGAGCATTCCCGGACGATACGATACTTCGTCGTAATCTCCATACTGTGAACATTCAGTATTCGATCTATACATCATACACACTACGAATGAAACGGTACAGAGTTTCTGTTAAATCTAATGCATTCTTAGTCGGTTATATCCTGATCATCTACTCGATATAAATTCATAATTACTTTCGCTTGAACTGCATAAGAAGCTAACAATACGGACGCTTCCGGTGGACAGTAAATGTCCATTGAAAGGATGGCTTGTTTCACTTGCAAAAAGAACAAATGTTGAGTGACTTCTTGCACCAATTCCTCAGCGACATCCTCGGGATAAAATTTTGCAAGGAACATGAAAGGCGTCGTCGGTTGCTGGGAAATACATTGATCTTGAACTGAAATATACAAATTCGTTACTGATATTAACTTCAGCAATTACAGTGTTAGTTACAGGACTCAAATAAAGTAAACAGCCGTTACAGCAGGCTTTAATACATTACCTTTCTTGTCCAACTTTAACCAGGAAATGAACCCTTTAGCGTCTTCGTACTGCAGTCCAAAATACCACGTCTCTCTCAACCCTATCGTACGGCAAACTAAATCAAACAGATCCCTTCCCGTCGATCTCCACTGTAAATACGAGGCGGATTAAAATAGATGTTTACATAACATTTGACAGCGCAAATCGAGTAATGCTCTGGCGAGGGACTAACCTCCAAACTGAATTCCAGTTCAGCGTCCAGCGTACAGACTTTAACGGGAAAAGATTTTGCAGACTTTTTCCTTCGAAACGGTGGCATTTTACTCCTCATTATGTTCACTCAACATCACGAAAAAGTAGGGTAATCAATATAGCAGGGAAGAAAAAAAAATCGAGGGGGCAAGAAAAAAAGAAATCGAAAGCATCTAGGACTACGCCGTGAGATCTGGCCTGGGCATTAAATGTTTACATTTTTGCAGAACGGAACGCAGGGGGGAACTGAGCGATAAAGATAACCTTACCTACGCATTCGCAACATATTGACGAAATACATTGAAACACGTAACAATGATTCGAACAACTTGGTCCGCGTGAAAAACCATCTCAATTTGTAAACGAAACGTTCCTCCCCTCGGTCACATTGTATCTCGTTCGTTTTGCGGGGCTTTCCTTCCGGACAAAGAACCAGATTACGAGCGCTCCTCGGGACGTGAGCCTCTCCTATCTTTCGAAATAGTTTATTCCACCAATTTCAGTCAGTTCGAGTAACTTCGCTTACGACAGTGACTACACTGTCAATCTAGACATTCTAATACTTTGTTACCTCGATAGTTAAAAAAATGCAACATCGACGCATCGATAACGAGGCTCAAGCGTGCTCCAACACATTTTACCAACTGAACACCTCTGGAAATGAACCTTCGACGACTTGTTTTATCTTCGAACGAAATGAAAAGACATAAAATATAATTATAAAACTTTCGTACGATCTCTTCCACTTTTCTAAGTTTCTACATTACCTACTGATTTATAAATGCTGCTCAGTGCCCGGGAACAGATGAGAAAAAATGTCAGCATTCTTAAAATTCAACAGATTTTCGAATCGATATATCGATATTCAGTGTCTATTACTATACAATTACATTATTGGAATAAACGTTTTAAATGTGATTTCAATATTTACAGTGTTTTGACGTCTTTAAAGTCGAATGTATGGGTTTGAAATGCGAACACGGATAAAAATGTGCGACGGCGCACGCGTCAGTCGCGATCCAATGACGCGCACCATCACAGATTCCCCCACCTCTATACCTGCGCAGTGATCATGCGCACTCGCACTTCATGTTTTCATATTTTGAATTTTCAAGAAATTAGAACTCTACTAATCTTTATTTTAACAATACGATTATTAATGGACACTGAACATTTGTATTATAATTTAGTTATTGGATAATTCGAAAAGAATTCGAATTTAAAGAATATTATAATTCAATCGTCGCAGTGGCGCTGTTATCTTATCGAATTCCATATCGGTAATGTCACGTTTGTGTTGATAACGGAGATTACAGATCCTGAGCCGCGCGACACAAATTTACATTTGTCGACAGATCTATAATATATTTTGTCTGTGACATAAACTTAAATTCTTCGCCTGTTAGCCGTTAGTGATTTAAACATTCTGATTACGAAGCTCGTCTTCAGGATTAAGCAGCTTTTATATATTAAACAGGTATTAATTAAGTATTAATTTCCAGGTCGTTAAGGAGAAGTTATTAAAAAGATGATATCAAAACTGAAGAGGCAAAAGAATTTTCTTATTCTATGTAATGTTTAAAGCACATTTTAAACTTATTGAATGCATTCAAACGATGAGAACTCTTAACTGGATATCAAAAGTACCCAACGATAAGTATTAATCTTATCCAAGAATTAATTGTAGTTTATAACTGCATACATTAAGAGGTAATGCGATAATTATTAATGACAAAATTAATTGTACGATAATATCAGATTACCATTGTGTATATGTTATTTAAGTAACTGTTATATCTTCGATAGATCTCGTAACATTTTATGGTGAACTGATGAGCTTGAACTGATAGTCACAATTTTTGTTGATATCGAGAACTTCGTTCTTTTGATAGTTTGGGATAAAAGCAAGTATTAAATATCCATTTTGACGAATTCTATTCGATGTAGATTACATCTACTCCGACGAGAAGAACAAGAATACGTACATGAGACCGTGAAGTAGTGAAAGGCAGATGAAAGTAAGTAGTAAAATCGAATAGCAAGGCGAGACTATTTATTGCCTATTCAGTGATAAACTGCACGAAAAAGTATGACACGTCGTCCGGCGAAACCGCCGCAAAACATAATTCATTCGCGCCCGAACGGGTTCTCATGCAAAAGACGCCACACGATCGCTGATCTGAGTATTATCGCTTACTTTCAGACGATATTAGGGACACATGCAGCTTTTAAAACAGCATGGAACGAGAGAATGATAGACTTTCCGTTTCTCTCATGACTGTTTAACGCTTACATGCGTCTGCCTCGTCCAAGAACTCGGCCATTAATTGTTACGACGACCGAGGAGAGAAGAAAAGGGAATTTTAAATCATCAGGAACCCGCCTGTGTTGCTAATATCACTATCCTTATCTATTCTCTAGCTTATTAGTATCTATTCCTTATTTTACGCGCTAATCATCAAACGAGTGGGATTCAAGATACATATATTATGTGTAATTCATTGCATGAAGTATAGACACCTGGAATAGAGTTGTAGAATGTATAATCACTGTAAAAATGATCGTACAAGAGCATGCGCTCGTACATATATATATGTACGAGACGCTCAGATGACAGTCGTGAAGAATCTGAGGTGTAAGAACGATCGCGTGCTCTAGTACGATAATATTTGCAGTGATTATACACTCTGCAACTGTATTCCAGGCGTCTATACTTCATGCAACATTATACTAGGTGAATATAAAATGTATCGCGACCGCAATATTTTGTTCGATTACACGCGAGCATAATTCAAAGGATGATAAATCGAGTTGGCTATGCTCTCCATAACTATACCACGTTCGCTGTATGCCCACTGACTGTACCTCGAGTAATCATATACTATCCTTGTTTTCTGTCACCTTGTTCAGATCATATTCGCCGCTAGCAAACGCATTATCGGACGGCTGTGCATCGGATGCTGGTCAAGCGATCTTTAAGGCGATCGTAGCTCTCTTCGAACTCCTTTGATGCGTGGGGATAACTGGAGCTACCAGTTAAGTCAAGTGTATCGCGTCGGAACGAAGTAGTACACTGTTTCTTTCCGGAGTGCGTGCATCGAATCGAGGTTCCAGAGGATTGGCAGAGCCGTACAGGAGAACAGAGAAAAGCATCCTGGAAGTCTGTTACGCGCGGGAACTACTACTCAACGACTCGTTAATTGACGCACAGAAGACATGAAGCTCTGTCATTTCGTAAGGAATCTTTCTTTATAAATTCTCATTATTTTCCGGAATTTTTCACCCGTGAAAACTTGCCAATCCTCTCTTGCAGTGTACGCTGGAAAAATGATAATGTGTGCAGTGGGAAAATTTGATTAAATGCATATGCAGTAAAGACCAAATAGTTATGTGAAAAATTTCAATGTTCACAGTCTCAATTTAGCTTATGTAATTTGCTGTTGTAATTGTTCGCGGATAATACATGTGTGACACTTAGAAAGACAATTAAATCTACAATGCAGTTTTATCGAACAATTGAAAGTATACTTGAAATAATAATGGTTGTATATAGAATATATGTTTATCATTATTATTACTTATCTCATTATATTCTTCGTGCTCTTTATTGTATTCGTGTAATTATTCTCAGGTGCATAGCTGCTCCATGCAATTGCATTATCATTTACTCTTTTGATTAATTTTTGCAGCTGCTAAAAGTATTTACTTTTGATTAAATGAAATATCAATGAGATTGGGAAAGAAAAAAAGAAGTCGAGCTGTTATAATTTTCTATGATTAAATCTCGAATCTCATTTCTATGGGAGATAAAAGAATTTTCCCTATTTTCTTCTTTTCTTTTTAATTTCAATATACGCGATAGTCTGTTTTTTTCAAAGTATAGTGAAAGAAAGGAAAACATATATGGTATAAATTGCTCATTCTTGCAGGGGATCGCGGTTATATGGATAGCAACCGTGACAGCGACATTGGAATCCGATTCCCATGGGAACTGGGGTAACGAAAAGGTAAACACGAGGAACTTTCCTACACCATAATACGCTGACGATTTGCAAATTTTCCCAAGAGATTTCATTTTCCCAGCTACTGAAATGCAGTTGCATTCCGTTGGAAACTTCGAAGTGGTACATCGAAGTTTCATGCATCGCATAAACGCTAACGAAAAAGTTCAGATTAGATAACTGTTTGATGCAATTCAAGAGAGAAATTTTATTCCGCGAGCGGGAGAAACGGCGTGCAGAGGTCGTACAAGCACGTCTACCTCGAGGAATCCACTAAATCGTTCGTTCTCCACCCCTTGTCGATATCTCCATCGCATTGAATTGCTTAGAAAGTTTCTTCCACCTGTTGGATTGCCATGCGCTAATATCCCATTTAGCATTACTTACGATGCTCTTCCGAGTTCAAAGGTGGCCGTCTATTGACTTCCTGGCGCCGTATCGATCACACGTACGTCCATACCTTTCAGTCCGTATTATTTTCTTATTCAAATTCCAAGTAAAACGTTCATTCATTTCAGTCCATTTTGAGGAGACGAAAATTGATAATCTCCACACTTAGCCAAAGTTTCATAGCTCGAGGAGCCTCGTATACGCGGGATAAATCGAGGACAAGAGAATAAAAAGGAAAACAGCAACGATTTATTTTAATGAATACAAATCTACTCTCTTTCGAGGCTGGACGTTGACCCAGCCCGCCTCCTCGTCGCTTTTCGACTGTGTTTCGCAGAGATCGTTAGCCTACGTCACATACTGATAGCATCGCACTCGTTTCACTCCCCACGTTCATCTTGTCCTTGAGAATGCAGCTGGTAGAACCGTCCTCAGACCAGGAGTTACTTTCGACACGAGACAAATAACGGAGAACAAGTTTCGTTACCTTACGTAAAACGGAGAACCTCTCTCAGGAGTAACCCCCGCGGTCCGAATAGACACGACGCGGGAACATCCTTAACCTTCGGGCATAGAAATCTTTAACCTCGATCTACTTGCGGGCGTCGCATCGTCCGAGTGCTACTTCGTGTAATGTCTCGACGATACTCGCCTCGGAACGTGTTACAACTATTTTGATAGCCTCTTCGATTAACTGTTCGGATATGCAGAATTGTCTGGCACACCTTCTCGAAAGTTTTCATCGGATAAACGATATTTACTGCCATTCGCAATGCAGGATTAATGCACGCGTGGAGCGCCTGTGAAGGAGCAATCCGTCGTGCGTGAATTAACCGAGTTCAGCTGCGATAATAATGGTTCTCGTCTTTCATATATTTTTTTATATTTTCGATAGAAAGATTTACGTAAAAATTGTAGAAAGGACGGGTTTATTATTGCTGTATTTTCTTGTTTCTTCTAGAAGGTATCCCTGTTGCTGTCTCATAGATCGTCGATATGAACGGCCTTGCAGTCACTTCATCCGCAAGTTTTAGGTGAAAGTTGTCCTTAACCTTCGCACGTTGCCTAGGTCATTTCACTCGCGTCTCATTCTCTTCCGACAAGCCTGTCTAACAATGTGCAGCTTACACTTTCCTTCCATACCTCTACTCAGAAACGTTTACCTACTCGGTACCGGCTTGTCGTTACACGCTTCGAGAAACGACTAGAACGCGTGCTCCCTTTTAGCTTATCAAGAAGAAGTACCAAAGCGATCGCAGTCGTTGAATGTTGCGAGAACGATATATAAAACATAGCGCATTCGATTTCTTGGAGATTTACTTTTTTAAGATTTAGTCGACGAGAAGGTATAACTGTATTTGCATCTTTATGCAGTATTGACACACAGAATTCTTGGGATGACAAGATTATTTCGCAGTAATACTACTTTCTCTTCGAATGTAATTCTGTAGGTCACTTGCAATTGCATCTGGCTGACTCGAAACACGATCCTCCGTAATTAACTGGCACAATATTCATAAACAAAAAACGTATTGAATCCTGAACTCTTGGAAGTGGTAATTAAAGTGATTCCTCATTTTGCTTTACAAAGTGCAAAGGAGATGCAAAAGATGATTTAAGAAGGTAAAGTGATATCGTTAACGATCTGGACAGAGTTGTGAATGATTGTACAATTAGATCCGAGATTGTTTTAGAAGTCGAGGATTCCAAAATTGTTGGGACAACGAAAGAATCTCTTCGGGCAAAAAAAAACAGGGAATACTTTCTCCACGTACTTTCGGATGAAAGCTGGAGCGAGGGGTTGACCCACCTACTGTCAAAAATGCGATGCAAACGATCCGACTTGTACCCTTTCTCTTTCTCTACGCCTCCTACTCCTTCGCAAGGTAATCGATCCTTCTTATACACATTTTTCTTTCTACCTTCTCTGCTCTGATTCCTAGTCCCTGTTTTACTCTGGACAGTAACGTGTCATTTCTAATTGATCGATTATTCCCAATATTCTCGAAAATGCAGAACAAGTGAAAACAGTGTTGACTCCGCGGCAAGTTTCCCGTTTTGGAATGAAAAACCTTGAGGAGCGCCCAAGATCCAAGAACAAGTTTCACCGGTGGTTGTTTCCGGCAATTATCGGACCAGTCCTCTAGAAAATTCATCGAACGCGACAAATAAACCCAAAGACCGGCAAATGAAACGCCATTCTACAAATCGATAAGTGTAACGGTGATTAAAAGTATTCAAGGAGCCAATCTTGCGAAAGGATTATCGTTAAGTGGTCGTTTCTAGGCGCCAGGGAAGTAATAATCGTAACAGCGATCAAAATTGATATACGGCTGAGAGAATGTCTTAATCAGATCTTGACTAAAATACTTTGCTTTCAACAGGACCCTCCATGCACGGACTCTCACTGGTTTTTCTTTTGCGCGAGCTGCAAGAATGCAACGCGTGTCTTTTTCCTGTTTCGCCTTTCTTCTCGCTCGAATGGCACGGGAGAAAGGGAGACCGGGATTAGTATCGTAACGTCCACCTTTCTCTCATCTCGGCTCGCCAGCTGCGTTATTTTCAGCCTCCTCATACCCCACGCCACTCCGCTTAAGCGAAATTCATACGTTATTGCCACTTACTAACCGCTCTGCGCCTCTCACAGCCCCCTACGATTCGTCGTGCGCTTCCAAAAAGTTTGATTTTCAATTAATCAACGAAGCGAACTCTGCATCTACCAAATTTCAACTCAACTTCAGTCGATATTCTTTTGCATCTTCGAGGTATTTATGAAAAATGTACAAATTTTGCAAACTTCTAAGGGGTTGCGTTTAGTCCATTTTCTCTGATTCGTTCTAGCTCGAAACAATTTGACGATAGAGCTTTGAATGGCCACGCTAGTTTCACCAAAGGTGTATTCTTACCAAAACCACCAATGGGCGATGCTCTACTCTCGTCTGGCCGCAAGTTTAATTTCTAAAGCATCTTCGTGATCTGTTTTCTACTTCTACTTGGAATGAATTGGGTCAGGCGCTCGGCCTCGCCCACTGCCTCGTGCCTTGATGACTGGTACAGCCTGTCTGTACAGCAGAAGAGTATCACTTATCTGACTGAAACCTCCTTTGGTTGTTTTTTCTAACTGTAAAAAAACCTTTCTTCTCGCAAGAGCCAACAAGAAAGTCGGGATATCACCAAATAGTTCTCCGATCGATAAACATTTTCTTTATTACATTACAATTTTCGAACGACTCTATGAGTTTCGTTTCACGGATAGAATATTACAACAATTTCCAATAGACCAACCAAAGCGATTGTATTTTTTTTCACAGGGCCACTTGGAGTACAGCCATGGACAGGAAGTATCCAAGAATGAAACAATAGAAGACACAAAAAATGTGGAAGATCGGGCTTCAAGTCAACACGAAAGACTCTTCAATTCTTCCAAATCGAATGAGCTTGTCAAGGAAGAAAGAGAAGATGCAGCCGTGAAATTTATCGATAGAAACGAAGAAAATCGTCAAGCGGTTGGTATCGATTAAAGAATTCAAATTGGATGACTGGAGGCCCCTCGTTTAAGTGGCTGTACCTATGGCTAATCAATTGGTTTTTGAACGAGCCCGAGGAATGGCGATTTCCTCGCTTTCCCTTCCTGGATTGCTGGAAAGTAATTCACTTTCGATGCTACCAGCACTGGCTAGTCATAATGAAAAATATTCGAGTCATTCCATTCGGTAATAAATACGCATGGAACTTGCTACTGAACTTACTGAATTCTCATCGTAGTCACATCTACCGAGACTGAATTAGAGGACGTGACTTTCATGTGCACGATAACAATTAATTCCATCGAAAATTTGTATTTATTCCAATTTAACTGGATCGCATGCAACTCCAATTCCAATAATTTCCTCCAACGCACGCTTTCGTTAGCACGTAAAAGGAAACGTCCTCGTGACTGAATTAGTACTGAGCGAGCAACCATCCATCATGCGAATGCACGGTTATTCTTTGACTAAACGCGTGTAACGATATCATTCTGTTACTCCTACTTATTGTATGCTATACTTAAATAATTGAATACTGTTCCTCTTTACAGAATGAAACCCAACAACAATTTATCAAGCAAGTAGTTCAACCGTACGTTCTGTCCTTACAGGACGAACAAATTCCAAGAGAGATTTCAAGCGAATCCTTGGGTAATATTTCGAGGCCAACAAGAACCAGCCAAAGTGCGAGCAATGAGACTATCACAGTGCAAGATTCAAGTACAACAGCTAAATATTTTCTGCAAGAAAGTGGTTTCAATGATGTGAGCCAAACAGTTTCTGAGGAAAATCTAGATGTTGAAAATATAGGGGAGTTTGGTCAACGAGTCCACCCCCCGTATGCATTTAGACAGAGGAACAACGATAACGCTGGACGATTCAGACTAAGACAGCCCCTGAACTCGACATCCCCTTTCGAGGAGCAAAGGAGGCATCATAGAAAGGATTTCCATTCGTATATATCAAAAAAATTGAATGCTTCTGACAGCAGTGCAGTTACATTTTTAAAGCAACGTCATTCTCCTGCTCTGACAAGGGCTTTAGAGTCGCAGAGGGCCTTGAAATTGAAGGAAACCGAAGCAGATCATCCCGATACATCCGTTTCAACCAAAGACGTGCTTACATCCACTGCTGCTTCTACGACATCAGTTTCTTTGGGCAAATTTCTAGGGCCCATTGTGGTTCCTGACCTCCCACGTCAAAACAAATACTCCTACACTACCACACCGTATTATACTGAAATCAATGAGACGTCGGAACCAACTCCAGCATCGGTGGAATCATCAAAGCCGAAAGTTTCGCAAAATGTATATCCAGCCGCCTCATCCATCGCTCTGAACCCGCTACAAGTCGGTGTTGCACTGATGAACGCAGGGCAGGACCATAATTCTGTCAACGAGCAAGTTACCTTGACAGAGGAGTATCCGCAAGAAGATGTTGGCACTCTACAGGTCACTGACGTCGATATTACCAGGCTAATTCAAAACGATGCTCCAGATTCGTTAAATTCAAGCTTTCACGGTGATCAGGTGTCCCAGCAGGAGCAGATTTCTGAAGTTGTAGCCACAAACATACCGACACAGTCTGTGGAAATCCAGAAATCGATAGAATTATACCACACTGCACCTGTACAGGAAATTCATTACCCTGTGGAGTTCATTCCTCACGTTCCACAGCCTTTAACGAAGCAACGTCATCAAGGAGAGTACAGAAAACCATTGAGGGGACAATTTAAAGATCAAAGGCCAGATCAGGTCAGTGGTTACAAGATCAACGAAATTTTTGATGAAACTATTCCTTCCAACAATAGCAACGAAGCCAGTCGATACGAGTATAACGTAAATGAAAACGTAAATGAAAACGATGTTGTGTATGCGGCAAGTAGTGGCCAGATTGATCAGACTCTGGCTGTGGCTCGTCCTGTGGAAACAAAATCCGTATTTGGAGCCAAGGAGCAACTGAACAACGCTCAATACGATCAAGTGGTTGTTAAGTACTCTAAACCCCAAGAAATCTCCGAGATAAGCATCAAACAAAGCGAATACGAGCTACCAAAAGCACAAACATTAACTGCGACAAAACCACAAAGAGGAAACGACGGTTTTCCGGGCCTGGGAAATCTGGAAAACCTGCAGGTGTCTCAGGAAGTACCCGAATTCTTGTTAACGAAGCCTGTAAGCGAATCGCTGTCTGAACTGAGGCTTCCCATATCGCCTCCGCAGTCGTATTCTGCGGAGAAAACTGTCCACGCGCCTCATTCGGTGGACGTCGTCGAGAAAAAGATTCCGTTCCCAGTGGAGAAAGTCATAGAGAAGCAGATAACGATTCCTCAGCCATTTCCTGTTCATGTACCTATAGACAGAGTCGTGGAGAAGCAAATTCGAATTCCATATCCTGTCCATATTGAGAAGGTGATCGAGAAGAAAGTACCGTTTGCCATTCAGAGGTTCATTATACCTCTACCAATTCACATTAGAGTCCCTCAACCGGTTCCACTTCCGTTGGAGAAGGTGGTAGAGAAACCTGTGCCGGTTCCGATGCCTGTAGAGAAGATCGTCGAGAAAATCGTGCATATACCTAGACCGTACTCCCCAGAAATTGAGAAAAATAGACCATTCTCCGTGGAAAGTACTAAACTTGTTAAATCCGGCCCGATTTACAACGTGCAGGCTGATGGTAATTATCAGCAAGTGATCAGACAGAATTTTCAGGCACCTTTAGCGCCCGCTTATGGGGCTGAGAATGAACAAAATTACTATAACACAACGACGCAATTCTATGGCCCAAGTTACCTGGCCCTGAATCGCCCCTCTGTTAGACAACCATCGATACACTCGTTGCCAAAAAAGTTTGGCTCGTATGGGATTCAGTATCCCCATACAATAACTTATTCGGTGAACAATGGTAACTTGATGGCCTATGGCAGGGCGTCAGACAAGGACAAAGTTAAAAATGAGTACATTGGACCAGTGCCAAGGAAGGTGCAAGTTTCACTTGGGATACAATCCAAGTCATTATATTCGACGCCAGATATTCAGGCGACGCTAAGGAGAACGAGGCAGGAAGCTATGGTGGGGAACACTGGTAGTTTTAGGCAGTCGAAGATGGAATATGGCTTCAAGCCGCCCATGGTGCCGTCTGTCCAGTACGACGAACAAACCGCAACGAAAGTGGAGTAATTCAAACGCACTTGGGAATGTATTGCTTGAAACTATCAGAACAAATTTTCGGATACCAATTGTACGACGAATTTTGTTACGCCTTTGGAGATTTTCAAAAGTTAGTTTCGACGAAAGTCCTGCACGACGCTTCTTCCCCTTTTAGTCGCCTTTTACGACAAGCAGGGGCTACTGTGGGTGAATTCTGATCCCCACCGCACAGGGAGATTGCGGTTTCTTAAGTATATAGTCGACGAAAGCGTCTTCGAAAAGAAATACCTACAAGTGAAGATTAACTTCGATCAACGGGAACATGAAGTTCAGTTCGCCTCACACTACGTTTATTACTTATATTTACAGAATTTATCTTCATAATCATTATTAGAACGATGTAAATACAAAAGTTTAGTAGAATGTATTATATTTATTACAAATGCGAATGTACTTTTGCAACTATCTTATATAATGATGAGATGATTATAACAGATTAATTATATTTTAAAATATAAGTAAAGACTGAGATAAGTAATGGTAAAAAATAATGTACTTAACTTTCGTGTAGTGATGTATAGAAATGCATTTCTAAATTCTATCGATCCTTATTTCTTGCCATTGCGCGCAACATTTTCACTTTGGATAACTCCGATCTTATTAGAAGTTAAGGTGCTCTCTTTAAGGATATATATATTTAATACTTTTATATTTTAATTGATGTACGCTAACTGTTAATACGTAAAGATATTGTTATCTCATTTTTGATTCATTGTAACTTATCTGTAATGAAGGTATCAAGTAAACTTGTTTTCATTAAATAGGGTAGTTATTTTTAATTGCCCACCGTCCTCAATTTCTCAATCAACCTATTTATAGGTAAAAGAAATGCACAGTGTTAGAATTCAGTGTTTATTCTTGGACGGTACCTGTTTAATTGTTCGAACAATATATATATTAACAAATCGTCGTATCTCGTCGGGTCGTTAAAAAAATACAGAAAATACTGATACAGTTGAACATAATAATTAGGATACTCTGGAGCCCCGCCCAGGAGATAAAATCGATTCTAATGATGATGCGCATTAATTTATCCATACGCATATATACATACATATACATACAAATATGTATGAATACATTTATTCAATATATATATATATACATTTATATGTATACATAAATATATATATATATATATAAATTGTAAAGAATGTGAGTCAGTGCCGCTCATTTTCTTCGTTGATCCGTAAAATCTATGTACAACGCTTGTATTATTATGTATTAAAAAAAAAAAAAAAGGAAAGAGAAGATAAGGATCGTACAGTAGAAACTTGATTAACCAGTTGCTCCGCAAAACTTTCTAACTCGACCAATTAATTCACTGCCTGCAACGTTACCTTTTTTTTCATTTATGATACATTGCGAATTGCGAAGTTGTTCAAGAATCAGCTATCCGATCACATCTCATTTCAAACGCGATTAATTCATGTTTCGAAGTAGATACAAGATTTATAAGCAGAACAGTTTGCTAGTCGTCGATTGATGAATGTTGGATGAATGAAAAAAAAAGTCATTAGTCAAGAGTTGAGTTAACAATCCTTATAATTTGATACGCAACATACAACAACAAAACTGCAGATATTCCAAAATTACAAATCATACAAATACTTCTAAGCTGTTCTATGATCGAGATTCTACTGTACTGACTAATTGATCTTAAAAGAAAGAAAAAAAAAAAAAAAAGAAAAGAGAATAGAAGAAAGATACCTCTCTCACTCATGTTTGGGGCGTACAATAAAAAGCCGGGTACGCTTTGTTCGTTTAAAAACATCACCTTGCACACTCGGACCGAATTTGTAATTTTTACGATCACAGCTGCTACGGAAGAAACACTGTACATTGACATTCCCCGCGCATAGTCTAGAAAAATGTACAAACGCATATAACAAAGCTTACACGTGGTCGAACAATCTGAGAAGAGAATACAATTTCTCTTCCTCTCTTTCTTAACGGATATTGTCACCCCGTTCATCGCGGAGAAAACACATGTTTCGTAAGAATCATTTGTCGAGGCTTGTGTACTAAAAACGTATAGTTCCTTAACATCCCCCACCTCCCTGATTCGTCTCGAGCTGCCTTCGAAAAATGTGTGGAATGTTTTGTTTCATTATGGTACATGGACAATGTGAAATTAATATTCTGCGATAATCGTATTTACAAGACTTACAAGTCGCACCTAAGATGACGCAAACTCGATATCAGTTTTACTTCGATCTCAGCAAGAACAAGAATATTTAATCTGCTCCTTCGTTTTGCTCAAAACTCCTCGTCGCTTCTCCACCAACGCCTTTAATGCCTTAATTCATTTACCTTTCTCTATATTGGTATCACGATGTTGATACAGAAAATTGTGTTTGAGATAGAAGTGCCACAGATACGGGAGCATCCCTACATAAAAACAGTGACGTAGTTAGACGTGTATTTTCTGCATCTCTGTCTCTCTTCAAGCTTATAAAGAAGCAAAGATATAAATTCATAATTTTGCCGCGATCCCCTTTTTGAATTTCGCACCGACGTTTATACGTCACAAAAATTGTGTTGAACATACTCAGTCTTGTGCTGCATTAGATGTACCTATACATACGTCTGAGAGACAAAAGAAACTTCCCTAAAAACTGGCTCAGAATTGCTTGAAATTTTTAACTACGTCATTGCACAAATGAGTTAAGCTATCTAACACTCGGACTTGTCTTCTTCGACCAACTGCTGCGTGTCTTTGCCCGAGTCGATGGGTGTTGGATCCAATTCTTTTCTCTTCAGATGCAACTGCGGTGGCTCCTTGTGCTGGATGCTGGATGGTTTCATTTCAGCTGGTAACTCGTACACACTGCTGGCACCGGTGCCATTTGTGGCACCTGTCTCAGTGTTCACAGCATCGTACATGGGGTTGCTGAAGTCTCTATTCTTGTTGCTCACGTCACCAAGATTGTATTCTACGTCTAGCGGTTCCTAATTAACAAATCGTTGCAATTTTTAGTGTATATATCAACTTACGAATATAGTCCTACAAAAAGAACCTTTATTTACCATTCTTTCATGAGCTGGTACGCCAAACTCAACGTTACTTCCTTGCCTGAAGGATACGCTTTGAGCACCTGTTAAACCACCAAGTCCTCCAGGTTTTCCACTAAAAAAACATTACCAACGCATGCACGATTAATTAAAGTAACGAGTTGTCGACAACTGAAGCGAATCCCAAAAACGAAGAGATGCTTACAATGGTCGTTTCTTGAGCACCATAATAACAGCGGCGGCTCCAAGTAGAACCAATACAGATATAACAACGGGTATCACAATGGCTGCTGTAGCGTTGCCCGATCTAGCTCCCACCATAATCTCACAAAACTCCCCATGGAAGGGAACCGGACAGTCGCACTGTAATTTATTCTCTTCGACTTCTTGACACAATCCACCGTTCCTACAAAGGCAGATTCTCGGTGCTGGGAGCGGTCTTTCGTTAGTGGCGTCGCAGTTACGCTCATTCGACTGTACAATTTTTCTTTGCTTAAGAGGGCCAATGCTATCTGAGCAGAGGCAACGACTTCCACCAGGAATCGGTACGCACAGATGAGTGCATTGGTCTTCGTGACAAACATTCCTCAAAGAGGTGTTGTATCTCTGCGGATGGTATATCTTGACTCCGCTTGAGTTAGGCACATGCTTGAGAACCACCTCGGGCACTCCTCTACCGAATTTATCCTGCCTGATCAGTTCTTCAGTTTTCGTGGTTATCCAATAGAGACTGTTCTCGAAAACATCCAAAGAGAGTGGATGTTTCAGGTTCTCCCCTTTCAGGATTATCTTTCTGTTGGATCCATCCTAAAAAGAAATGATATTTATGAAGTAAGATAAAGCTTTTTTGTATCCGATCGGGGTAAAATAGTGTTTAAGCTTACTGGTTCAACGGATTCTATGGTATTATGTTTACTGTCAGCCCAATAGAGGACGTGTTGCATAGAATAGTCGATGGTGAGGGCAACAGGATTCCCAATTCTATCGGTGATCAATTGTCTCCGCTTATCGCCGTCCATCCAAGCGGTCTCGATCTTAGGTTGACTTCCTGCGTCCGCCCAAAATATCCGACCGAACTCTGGATCCACTACAATAGCAGTAGGAATGTTTAAACCGACTGTTATTACACTTCGACGATATCTGCCGTCCGCCTTTGACATCATCACTCGTCCAAACAACGTGGTTCCTGTATCGCCAATTTCCGTCCAATAGAGATTACCGGAAATCCAATCTACCGCCAAACTCGAGAGGCTCGAGTCACCTGTAACAAAAATAATTGTTTATTTTAATTTCTATACGTTTCGTAATACGCACGCCAATACAATGTTGCGAACAAATGAATTACTTTTTATATTGAGGTTCTGAGCGTATCCAATTTTCACCTCCCCGTTCTTCGCATTTACCATATAGGACCGCTTGATGGATTTGTCGAAACTGTTAATCCAAAACACGTACTCGGACTTGGGATCAAAGTCCAGGGCATGCACCCTCTTTTCGTTCGCGATAACCTCGAGTTCTTCTTTATTATGAGGATTGTAGCCTCTGATTTCACGTCCGCTGGCGAACAGAATTATCGTGTCGCCCTTCTCGGCTTTGCAAACGCCGCTACGATGATCAGACAATTCGAAACCTTCTCTACAGGAGCAGGAGTAGCTGCCGTTTAAGTTGGTGCAAAGGTGGGAGCAATGGTGCTGACCGGTCGCGCATTCGTCGATATCCTCGCAGTGTTTCCGATTCTCCTGTGAGATTATATAGCCCGGATAACACGCACAGATATAGCCACCGTCGGTGATATTGTGACAATAGTGAGAACAGCCACCTTTGTTGCTGTCCAGACAGGGTTTATTGTGATCTACGTCAGAAAGTAATGGATTTTAGTTGTTTCAGTTTAATTTACACGATAAATTGAAGATAGATTAAGCGGTAGAACGACTTACGGCAGCCAAGCTCATCAGAAGAATCCCCACAATCGTCGGCAAAGTCGCAGAGCTTCGATCGGTCGACGCATTTCTTATTAGCACAAGGGAACTCGTTTATAGGATTGCAAGGACGCACTCTGGATGCACACATGGTCATGTTGTTTTCATCAGAACCATCGCCACAGTTGTCAATGCCGTCGCACAGTTCATATTTACCAATACACTTGTGATTGGCACATTGGAACTTTTTGGTTGTGTCACATTTGAAGTTCGCTGAAAGATATCATTAAATAATACGATTAAAGCCGATCCCATGGTGAACCAGGGTGTTGTTGCAGATTGAAAAGCGAAAATCCATACCACACATGGCGGGGTTTTCATCGGAACCGTCGCCACAATCGTCGCTTCCATCGCACACGTCCGTGGGGTAGACACAGAGATTATTATCACACTGGAATCTCGCCGCTGAGCAATATCTTCCCCCTGGGAATTTTGGGGGGCATCCTATCTCGTCACTCATGTCCTTGCAATCTCGTGTCCCGTCGCATTTCAAGTGTGACCCTATGCAATGGCCACTTGCGCATTGGAACGAGTCAGACTGGCACACAAACTTCTGACAGCCATTCTCGTCGCTGTTATCTCCACAGTCATCCTCCTCGTCACACCTCCACCTGGACGCGATGCATTTGCCATTGTCGCAACGGAACTCGGACTCTGAACACTCTCTGTAGTGATCCTTGCACATGGCATCAGCCTCGTCGCTACCATCGCCACAATCGTCAGCGAAGTCACAAAGCCATTGCTTTGGCACGCATCTGTTGTTAGCACATTTGAAGTCCATTTTCGGGTCACACTTTGGACAATGCTCGGGTAGCTCGTCAGAACCGTCACGGCAGTCGTCCTTGCCGTCGCAGAAGAGCCATTTAGGTATGCAACGATAATTGGCATGACCTGGACAGCGTTGCCAGCCAGTGGTACAGTTCCTTTGCCGGCACATGTACGCTGGCTCGTCGCTGTCATCGCCGCAGTCATTGTCAGAGTCACACATCCATACTTTCTGAATGCATCTGCCATTTTTGCAAGTAAATTCTGTATTTGGATCGCACGGTCGGTTGTCTGGATAGATAAAACGGAGGAATATTTTGTTATTTTCGCACGATTGGTCAGTTGTAATATCGGTAAAATACTTGGAGAGAAAAGCTTACGGCAGATAGCAGGATCTTCGTCGCTACCATCCTTGCAATCAGTGTCTCCATCACATTTCCAGGATTCATGAATACAACGCCCATTGGATTTACACTTAAATTCTAATTCACTACAATCTAGATCACAATGACTCTCGTCACTCCTGTCCCCGCAATCGTCCACTCCATCACAGACGGCTGCACTGGGCTTGCAGTTATCATTTGCACACTGGAAGACGCTGGGTCGACAAACTCGTGGTGGACAACCAGTGGGTTCATCTGAACCATCCTTGCAATCCTTCTCACCGTCACACCTTTAAGATTAAACTTGTTAATTGCAACATCCAACCTGATAGTGCAAGAATGCACTTTTTTAAATACGTTTCATACTCACTTCCAATACCACGGTATGCATTTTTCATCCGGAGGACCACACTTATGCTGACCGGCAGTACAATTTGCCCTACAGGTCTTTCCATCCTTGTCCAACACAAACTGATTAGGACAGTTGCACTTATATGAGGTTACACCAGGTTGACCATAACCTTCTAACAGGTAGGAGCTTGCAGGTGGTGAAATAAGGCACAAATGGGAACATCCGCCATTGTTTTCCGCGCATGGATTGCTATAAGGTAGTTGCCTCAGGGGATGATACGCATGTATATCGTATGGTCTATGAGTAGTGTTTCTAAGGATTCGCAAATTGGCACCGGAGAATTTTTCTGCCCTGCTGATCGCTTTCAGATTCCAGTCGGTCCAGAAAATAAAGTCATCGAATACAGTTATGGCGAAAACGTGGGGTACATCAGCTCCAGAAAGAACTTTACGCCTATTGTGTCCCTCCAAGTCAGCAAATGCAATATAATCTAAATGAGCATCGGCCCAGAATATTCTGTCAGTGAAATAATCAATAGTCAAAGCGTTGGGCCAAGCTATGTCATCCTCCCATGTGAGAATTCTTGTGAAATTGCTTCCATCCATTCCCATTTTGCCAATGTAAGCCTGGAAATGAAAACAATTTTAATATTAAATACAATGTTTCGCGTTTGATAAATTGAAGCTGGTTTAAGTTTGAGATAATCACTTGAAGGTGCCAAGAAGTGAAGTACAAATATCCTGTACGAGGATGTACGACAATAGCGCGTGGATCAGCTATACCAGTCAACAGAGTCTTTCTATTGGTGCCATTAAGCTCAGCAACGTCTAAATGTTTGGCATGTCGGTCCAACCAATATAATTTCCGACCTATCCAATCGACAGCTATCCCTTCCAAACCAAGGCTGTCGTGTCTGATAATTGCCTCTCTTTCGCCACCAGCGATGGGTGCCCTGTAAAAAGAATTGTGCATGAATAAATTAGCCCTAACATTTTTGAATATATCATTATTGAAAGAACAAGAAACTTTATTCTACCTGAATATTGTTTTAGCAGTAACGTCACAGAAATAAAGCATCTGTTCAGCATAATCAGCATCTAGTGCAACAACATTGATGAGATCTTGGTGCATCAGGCTATAATTGTGAGCATCGATGGACATGTTCCTGACATAGTATTTATTTGTGAAGATGATCCATGGTATGGTATGGTCTCTCCTCTTACAAGTATGCTCATCAGCGGCTCGTTCGTACCAGTAATGATTACATTTGCAATAGAAGCTTCCTGGTGTATTCTGGCACTGCTGGCTACACACCTGCGGTGTTTCTACGCATTCATCTATATCTTCGCAAGCTTTTCCATCCTCCAACAGCTTGTAACCTGGATTGCATTCGCAATAGTAACTTGTCGGCGTGTCAACACATTTCTGACTGCATTGATTCATTTCTATAACAGCGCATTCGTCCACGTTACAATGAGCAGGTTCGTCACTTTCGTCTGCACAGTCAGGTTCTTTGTTGCAGACCAGTCGCTGGTCAATACAGTTTCCATTTGCACACATGAATTCTCCTGGGTTTGGACATGTTGTGTTCCCCGTCTTTGGAGCTGTAAATTAAAAACAAAAATAATGTAATATATCAGTGTACACCTTGATAGGGTAAATCGTTAGAAATAATAGTGCGCTACGTACGACATCCATTTTCATCCGAATAATCACCGCAATCATCCAGGCCATCGCAGCGGGACTGCTTCCTGATGCATTTGAAGTTGTGACAAGTAAACTCTTGGGACGTACAAGGCTTGTATCTGGAGTTACAGAACTTTCCTTCGTCGCTGCCATCGCCACAGTCATTATCATGATCGCATAGCCAGTTTTGGTTTAAACATCGTCCATTCTGACAGGTGAACTGGTTCTCAGCGCAAGGTGTTGGGGTGGGACAATTGTGCAGCGTCACATTTTCATCAGCTCCATCGACGCAATCGGGATCCCCGTCGCAAATCCACTTCCTTGGGATACACTGCGCCTTGTTCCACATCTTATTCGCAGTGCACGTAAATTCAGTCTCCTCGTCGCATTTCCTGTCGTTGCACTGGTGCCGTCTGTCCTCGTCAGAGTTATCCAAGCAGTCGTTGTCGCCATCGCAGATATAAATTCTAGGTATGCAGTTGCCATTGTCGCAGGTGAACAGATCGCCGAAACAAGTTCTCCCTTCTGATTTACAATACGATGATGGTTCGTCATTACCATCCACGCAATCATCATCTCCGTCGCAGTACCAAGTGGCAGGAATGCATCTGTGATTGGAACACCTGAAGCTATTCTGGGGACAAACTCTCTGAGCACAAAACAACGTATTTTCGTCGCTATTATCTCCGCAATCGTTGTCTCCATCGCAAAGCCAATACGGCTCTACGCATATGTTGGTCTTTTCACATTTGAGATAATCAGGCTGGCATGTAATGTTCGTAGGGCAACGTTCGTGGGTCTCGTCTGAAGTGATATTGTCTTTACAATCGTTGATACCGTTGCAAACCATTGATTGAGAGATGCAGCGATAATTGGCACAAGTAAACTCTCCAGCGCCACAGGGAGGGTATACGCAGCCCTCTTCGTCGCTACCATCGCGACAGTCGTTTTCGTGATCGCATTTCCAGGTTTTGAAGATGCATCTGCCATTGTTGCATCTGAATTCATTGGGACTGCACGAATGGTAAGAACAGTAGTTGGGGTATTCATCAGAACCATCGCCACAGTCGTCATCGCCATCGCAGGCCCACATTCTCGAAATACAACGGCCATTTCTACAGGCAAACTTACTTGAATCACAAGTCACGTTCTTAGGCACGCACATTCTATCTTCGTTTACTAGCCTGCTGTTGTCATCGCATTTGCACTCCACCGAACCATTTAAGCCGGGGTGGCAAGATTGGTCGCAGCCGCCATTCGAAATATTACAAGGATTTACTTTGCACTGCTGCCTACCTGCTGAATAGATATGTAAATCTCTAGGCGAATCCTCCAATCGTTTTACCAGTTCTACCTTGTTTGCACCTGTATGTTTCTCAGCACGATATACTCCCCTTAACTGTAAATCAGTCCAGTAAATGTGCTCTCTGAAAACTGTTATGGCAAATGGATATATAGTTGCACTGACTAAAACTTGTCGATTCTTTCCATCTAATTCTGAACGTTCGATTTTCTCTCTAACCGCATCAGTCCAGTACAACATATTGTCCTCATAATCGATTGCCAAGCCACTAGGCTGAGAAAGATCTTTGTCAATTATGGCTTTCTTCATGGAACCTGCCATTGTAGTCCTGAAAATCTTTCCAGATGTTCCGAAACGACCCCAGTCAGTAAAGTATAGCGTTCCGTTACAGGGATCAACAACTATAGCCCTAGGTCTGTCTACTCTGGCGATCATTACTAAGTTTGATCCATCTAGGTCCATCGCATAAATGCTATTGTTCGATGAGTCTGTCCAGTAGACCTTCTTCTGTGTCCAATCATAGGAGATACCCTCTGGATTGATTCCTTTGCTAATCAATGTGTGAATTTCAGAAGAAGGATTCTCTGCTTGTATCCAAGCTATTTTGGCCCAAGGCCTTATTTGGGTAAATAATAATTTCTTGTCTTGGTAATCAAAGTCTACGCCAACCACGTTGGTCAGATTTCCAACCGGATTGAATGGTACGCTAGTATTTTGTGGGTCCAAACCGATAGCTCTGATCTCTGTCCTAGTAGCAAACACCAAATACTCGTGTACGTGTTCACAGCTCTTACCATCGGCTGCCAGTTTACCAACTGCACATTCACACTTGAAAGGCACTGGACTTTCTTTGGGCATGGCGAAACACAGTTGTTCACAACCCGCATTGCCATCCGGTGAACAGGGATTCGTTGGATCTGGTGGTTGACTACTCTCGTCAAACATAACAATATCTCTTAGTTTGGGCAAATTCGATCTCACTGTCGTTGGCAAACTGATGTTACTTTGTTTGCTGGCTTTGAAAACGGTGGCCAGGTTTCTGTCTACCCAGTAAACATCGTTTCCATAAATAGCGATACCCATGGGATTAGGAAGGTTTCCTCTGATAATCTGACGATTTCCACCTGTATATGAGAATTTCTGAATAGTATCTTGCTTAGAGTCTACCCAGTAAACGTCATGCGTAGCGAGATCGATGGTTATATCACGCGGGGTGCTGATGCCAGTCGTAATTATAGGCGTCCAGTGACTTCCATCTAGATATGCCTTGCCTAGCCTTGGATATTGACCATAATCTATCCAGTAAAGATATCGTTTAATAGGATTCACGGCTAATTCTCTAGGAGAATCTGTGGTCTTCTTTACTAACACTTTCCTATTGGTGCCATCCAGCTTGCATACTTCCACATAATTATCATGTGGGAACACATTAGTGAAATACAGATTTCCAGCTACCCAATCGACAGCAAGGCCTCTGATACCATTCGAACCTATACCCTGCTTTACAACGTGCTGCAATTCAGTGCCGTTTGGTCTGACACGAAAGATTCCATTCCACATGCCTCGGTTGAATTCTACCCAGTAAATCCAATTACCTGCGCTGTACACATCTACGTGCAAGATATGATGTCCCACGCCTGAGATTGGCACCATTGCTTCCTTTGCATCCTTTAGACTATATCCCCTAGCTACATCCAATTGTGTGACTACTGCAAAGGTCTTGAAAGGTTCGCAGAAAGTGTCATTGATTTTACGGTACTCCATACCACAAGCACAGACCCTAGTTCCTCCAGAAGCTGGGAGACAGATTTGTTCACAGCCACCATTGTTTACAAAGCATGGATGTTCTCCGATGACCCGTTTCTTGTAAATGGTCAAGGTCTTTAATTCAGAATCGTTGTCGATTATCGTGGTAGGGTTCCCTCCGTCAGGTAGATCCACTCGTTCTATTTTGTCATACTGTGGATCAAGAAAGTATAGTCTTGATTCATGAACAGCGAGCGCTTTTGGAAACGCTATGTTTTCTGAAACTATAATTCTGCGATTTTGTCCATCTGTTGACATTGATATAATCTGAGCTGGATACAGTGCACTGAAATAGACGGTTTTGGTAGCAATATCAATTGTAATAGCCTCTAGTCTTTGTACTTGGTTGACAAGTATGATAGGATCTGTACCATCCATATTGACCCTTCCAATCTTCGTGGGGATGCCAAAACTTCCGTCATCTACCCAGAATATATGTCCATCAAGAGGATCAACGCACAGAGCCTTTGGCTTGGCTACGGATGTTTCATTTCCATCATTGGCAAGCACAATTGTCCTGTATCTCGGTTTACCGTCTATCTTTATAGCCTCTATGTTAGAGGCATACTTGTTTCCAATAAATAAATTTCTCCCCAGCCAGTCGAATGCCATTGCAGATGGTGCACCAACAATTCCACTATCACCGGAAGGATTAGGAAATTCAGTTCTGTTGCCACCGTTATACGGAGTCGTATAGATAGTGCCATTCTCGTCGTCGTCATCCTTAGCCTGCAACCAGTAGATCATTCTCTTCTTCTTGTCGTAGTCAATGAATTTACCTCCCTCAACTCCAACTACAGGGGTGATGTAACCGGTTTTACTATTTCCTGGTGTTAATGAAACATCCACAATCTGAGAGCCTCGCAACACCATCAAATAAGGTACCTCCTCTTCCAAGCACTGACCATTGAACACTAACTTGAATCCAATTTGACATTTACAAGTGTAACCGTGGGGACTTGTAGGAGATAACAGACACAAATGAGCGCAACTAGCATTTTCGCAAGGATTTGGTGTAAGCGGCTGTAAAACAGGATGATGGACATGTATTGACAAGGGTTGAGATATTAAATGGGATACCACAGTTTGGTTTGTACCATAGAACTTGTGGGCAGATAGTACTCTGTTCAATTGTCTGTCTGTCCAATACATAGTGTCTTCGAATAATGTCAAAGAGTGTGGATGCAGAAGATAGTGGGAATTAGCTAGTACTTGAATCCTCTTGCTTCCGTCGTAAAGGCATGTGTCAATGAAATCCAGTTTACTGTCAGCAAAGTATATTCTCTTATTCGCGATGTCCAAGGCAAGACCATTTGGCCAGTAAATTTTGGTGCTGATTATGGTTGATCTATTGGTACCATCCATACCAATTCTCTCAATTCGAGGATTTTCGCCCCAGTCCGTCCAGAAGAGCCATCTTGCACCAGGGCTGGGATCCAAGCACATGCCTCTAGGTTGAGTGATGTTTTCTTTAACCAATATCATTCTGCTGGCGCCTGTCTCCTTGGCTACTTCAATAGTGTTCAGTTTGGAATCCAACCAATACAAGTTCTGACCTATCCAATCGTACGCAAGACCTTCCACTAGGTCTAGTCCAGTTGAAATCACATCCTCGGGATCACTGCCTCTGTCCAATCTTGATATTTTCTTTAATTTCATATCCGACCAGAAAATTGTACCTGTATGCATATTGCTGGCAGTTGCAACAACATTTTCCACGTTAATGGGTACCCTTTCTAATGCTTGTTCCTGCAGATCGGCTACCAAAATCGTGTGCCTGTTAGATATGATTAGAAATGCAGCACTATGATTGAACGCCTTACAAGTATGCTTATCCTTCTCCAGATTGTACCCCTGAACGCAATTACAAAAGTAACCACCCTTGATGTTAACACAGATCTGAGAACAACGTCCTGGTGGCTCACATTCATTTAGATCGTGACAAGTATAGCCATCTTTGCTCAGTTCTTCACCTAAAGGACATATACACTGTTTACCTAGAGGTGTTTGAATGCATTTGTTACTACAGTAGCCTCCTCTGAATTGGCATTCCTGAAAATCACACGCCACACCCTCGTCTGCACCATTGGGACAGTCAAATTTCCCATCACAGACACTAGTTATATTCACACAAGTGTTGGTTACATTTGGACACTTCCATTGCTGCGAGTCGCATTTGAATTCAGGCGCAGTGCAAGCATGCAGCTCTGTATCTTCGTCAGATCCATCGCCGCAATCATCTTTTCCATCACAAATGTATGCTTTGTATACACACTTGTCATTGCGACACTTCAAGAAGCCTTGTTGACAGTCAACTTGTCCACAAGAAGCTGGTTCGTCGGACCTGTCCGGACAGTCTGCAGTACCGTCACAATACCAACTCCTCGGAATGCACAATGCAGAACTAACACATTGGAACTGCTTCTCAGTATTGCACTGATTCGGGGCCAGAGAAGGACACCCGATTTCATCACTGCCATCGTTACAGTCAGATATACTATCACATTTGTATGACTCGAGAATGCACATCTTTTGATCAGCACAGGTAAACTGAGTACTCAAACAGGTGACTGCTGGACAATCCACCTCATCCTGCTGGTCGAAACAGTCGTTGTCACCGTCACAGACCCATGACCTTGGGATGCAATGTCCTGATCTTGGACAGGTGAATTGGTAATAGGAACAAGTCTTAGCTACACAGAACTCTCCTTCATCAGAACTATCACCACAGTCATTTTCAGAGTCACACTTCCAGGTGTTGGGTATACATCTATTATTAGCGCAAATGAATTGGTTGGCGCTGCAGGTGACATTTGCACAGCCCGCCTCATCACTATAATCTTTACAGTCGTCCTCCATGTCACAGAGGAATCCCATAGGAACACATTTACCTGATTTACATTGGAATTCGTTCGGAGCACACGTCGATTTGGTACAGTTTCGCTCGTCACTGTTATCCAGACAGTCATTTTCACCGTCACAGACCCATGCATTTGATACACATCTCTGATTTGCGCAGGTAAAGTCCCATGTGTTGGGACAAGCATCTAAAGGTGGCTCAGCCTCTGGATCTGGTGTGCAGGACTTCCCATTAGCCTGAAGACGTTCACCATAGGGACAACCACAGACTCTAGTTAGTCTGGTGTACCTGTTAGTATTATTTTGAGGAATGGCGAAACATAATTTATCACATCCCCCGTTATTAATTGAGCACGGATGATCCTGTAATGAGGTCTGAATATGACGACTGTAGACCTTCACACCATAGAGTCTGTTTGTTTCGGGTTGCCGTACGAGAAAGGACTCCTGTTCCCCAGTTTCTTTATGAAGTCGAATAATGGCATCCAATCGCCAGTCAGTAATATACATCCACTGCTCGTGAATGGCCATAGAGAAGGGATGCCTGATTAGTCTTGAGTTAACTGTCCTTACATCGGTACCGTTCAAATTGGAATGCTGTACGTTATCTAGGAGAGCATCGCACCAGTACAGTCTGTCTTTTGCAAAATCAATGGCCAAACCGTTGGGCCAACCCAGAGTCAAATTTTTAAACACCACCAGGTTGGAACCATCCGTATAAGCTCTGCTAATATTTGCAGGCCTATCCCATTCAGAGAAGAAGATATATCCCTGATTAGGGTGAATCACAATGGCTCTTGGCCGTTTTAGATTCTTCAATAGCGTTCTGCGATAAGTGACATTCCTTGTGCTCAGGACATTTAGTGTTCCCTTTCTAGAATCAATATAATACAAGTTCTTGGCAGCCCAGTCGACTGCAAGGCCTTCTACACCTTCATTCTGACTCGCTAAAACAATTTCACGATTGGTACCATTTTGATGGACACGATAGATTACATCCTGCAAAACGTCGCTATAATAAATGTACTGATCGTGCGCGTCGTAATCTAGACCAACAAATCTGGCTCTCCTGGAAACTACAGGAGAGATGGCATCGCTGAATCCTTCCATGACAGGATCTAATACCCTACCTTTGATAAATCTTTGCTGCGAGTACATTAAAAATTCCTGCACTAAGATACAGTTCCTCTGATCACTGGATAACCGCCAGCCTATGTGACAGGCACATCGATAACCTAATCTATTTTCCTGATCACTGGCTGCGGTTACTATACACATATGTTGGCAACCGCCATTGTTATTCCCACACGGATTGGAAACCGTTGGTTGAGTTAGAGGATGCAGAGCCTTAATGGCTTTTGTATCTCTCATCTTATAGACAGTCTGTATGGAATAATCACCTTCCGTTTTATCTACGCTCATTATAGCCTGCTTTGTGCCATCTGTCCAATAGATTCTGTTCTCGAAAAGTGTTAGCCTTGTCGGGGAAGGTATTTGCGGTCCTCTAAGTAGCATTACTCTATTTCTTCCAAGATAGTCAGCGGTCTCGATGTAGTCTAGTTGGGAATCACACCAGAAGATCCTTCGAGCGATTACGTCCACAGCAACGCCAGACACCTTGTAGGCAGCCTCAAAGACAACTGGAAAAGCTACTGTTCCATCCATGTTTGCTCTTAGAACTTGTTTACTGTCAGCTATGAACATTATGCCCACTGTTGGATCTAAGCCAATATCTGTTGGATTTGTTAGATTGGAACTTAAAGCAATGCCGTGGAACCTTCCATCTAACTCAAGTACGTCAATCTTCTGAACCACAGAGTCCACAACGTATAACTTTTCCCCGATCCAGTCTACCGCAATGGCAACTGGTCCCCATGAGTTTGTTAAGTATATGGCAATCCTGGAGCTGGAATCTTCACTGTTTAGGGGTTCTAAGTGCACTTTTTTGGTCTTAACGTCGCTCCAGAAAAGCAGATCTCTGGAATATAGATAATCCACTCCACTGGCTCCAGTAGTATTGGTAACGATGCTTCTTTCTTCGCCGTTAGGAGACATCCTCCAAATAGCTCTTTCTTGAGCAACTAATAGTTCTAGTTTCACGCCGGCGTGCTGCTGCGCTCGACACTTGTTGCGTGCCTGCAGTGTAAAGCCTGGGGCGCAACTGCAGATATAAGAACCCTCAGTATTCTCACACAGCTGTTCGCAAAATCCCCATTCCGAGCACTCATCGCGATCTATCCAATAGAACAAGAATAGAAGCTTGGTCGACTCTACTACTCCTGTACAAAAGGTTCTTACATACCTAAACAAGTCGCTGAATCATTTGCAAGCACCCAACCTGGAGGGCAATAGCAAACTCCTCCAGTCGGCGATGCCCGACACTTGTATCGACACGCCAATGAAGGGCACGAAACTGATGCTGCGAACAAAAAGGATAAAGGATCACAAAAACGTACCTTCAGTCAGATTTCTAACTACTGAACCACAAATTATGCTTAAGTTCAAATTATAGGAAAGTACCTGATTCGAAGATCCACCTTTTAGCGTACCAATTAGAATAAAAAAACGAAATTGATACTTTGCTCGATTAATCATCGACTAAGTAATTGAATTCTTCAAATATTAGGCATCACTGAGGTATGCGGTACTTACAACAAGTTGATTCTTCATCGGCTTCATCGTAACAATCAGACTTTCCGTCACAGATCTGTGACCGATCTATGCAAAGAGGTTTGCCATCGCTTGTTCCTCTGGGGCACACGAATTTGTTGCGAGGACAGGTAGTCGTGGTGCAGGACTTCTCATCGGAGCCATCCTGGCAGTCTTTGTGTCCGTCGCAGACGTAGGATCTTGGTATGCAAAGCGCATTTGCGCAGCGGAACTGGTTCATCGTGCACAGTTGAAAGTCTAAAAGTTCATCGTTTCAATGGCTGTGTACAATTTGATACCAAGGGTAACATTCGAATCTAACGTTACGACAATCCTCTTATGGGACATATCATTTATTTATACGCGTAAAGCTAGGACATACGGCAATTCTCCTCGTCACTGTTGTCTCCACAGTCGTCCTTGTAGTTACATCTCGCGGATTGTTCGATGCAACGCTGCGTGGAATTACACCTGAACTGATCCAATCTGCAAGCTGGTTTCGCGTTGTTCTCGCATTTCTCCTCGTCTCGGCCGTTTCGACAATCCAGATAACCGTCGCACTTTTTCTCCTTTGGGATGCACAGGTCTGGCGTCGTGCCGCCACACCGGAAGTCATCCGGCTGACATTTCCTGTAATCTTTGCGAAGTTTTCGGTTAGCAATCTCTCGCTCGGAAATTTCTTTTCTTCTCTTAACCATTTTTTCAATTCATAAACAAACAATGCGATTCATTCTTGCGCCTTTCATTCCCACCGTTCGTCTCCTCTTCTTTTCCACCAACATTTTGAAACACCGTGCATGATTCAAAGATCAAATCGAGCTAGATAATTTCGCATGCTATGACAATTTAATATATCGATGTATATCTGCCTCTATTAGAGACACGGACGTAGTTCTATTCCTATTATGTAAGAAATTCATTGGTTTTTATCTCTCTCACTCTAAAAGAAAAAAGAGCAGAGAGAACGCGTTGCATGACTTACAAAACTAAAAATTACATTTATCACTACAGACTTTATCACCCTAATCTAAGCTCCCGTTACAGCACCAAACAAGTTTTCCTCATAATCACGCGGCACGAAATCAGTAGTTGTACGATACGATTTTATCTGCGACTATTGAATAACTTTTTTTCTTCACACAAATTAACAAATACTCACTGCAGCCGGCCTCGTCGGTCCCGTCGACGCAATCGACAGTCATATCGCATCGTTGATGGTGAGGTATACAGTAGGTCTTGTTGAATATGTACTGGCCGCAAGTAATTTGGCCAGGATCACAGTCTGGCGGTGCTGCAAACAATTCAAGCTATTAATCGTACGTATCGCGAGTTATCCGGCATCCAGTGCGAGCTGATGACGTTAATGATCATTCATCGGCATGCATTTTCAACAATGCATTACCATTGGCAGTAACATTGTCAATTAACGATAATTATTGGTAACGACTGTGATTACTGATAGCGCCAGCCCTCCACCCCCCTCCCCTTTATCCCTCTCACTGTTTCTCGTTGGTATTATTAATACACGCTGACTTTTTATTCGGCATTTCGATCGTCCGTACGTTGCGAAACACGTGCAGATAAAATTGATGCGTGAGAATTATCTTACGTATTGCTATCGAAATACACAGTGTTAGCCGCTGAATCGACGAGTCGTATAAACATATTATTATTATTACTCTAGAAACAACAAACGATTATCGTATCATTTCTTCGCGACCAAACGAACGATTTACAATTTGCAGGCAGAAAATTCCATGAAAAAAAAAGAAAGAAGTCGAGCATTGCTTTTTTAACTGAATCCACTTGTTCCCTCGAGGTTCTCGCCTGCGGCAGAAGTATTGTACATCGAGAAAGATTCGAAGCTTCCTCCCGGAAGCGTTTTTCTCATCGATCATGATTTACTTCTTTTGTTGGCTATCGAGGTCGACAGCAACAGCAGAGCTACCACTATTATCGCTAATTCTTCCGGACTTACCTGAACGCGATCGCCACGAGAGAAACCAGAAATCAATTCTATCGAATTTCAACGGGAATATCGAGAAGGAAGATACTTACTGCACGACTGATATTCATCTTCACCACCCTCGCAATCTTTCTGATAATTGCAGACCAAAGTGGCCGATATACAGGTACCATCTCCACATCTAAAACTATTGCCGCCGCAACCGCTGCCATCGGCTGTAAAAGACA
This sequence comes from Xylocopa sonorina, assembly GCF_050948175.1. NCBI lineage: Eukaryota > Metazoa > Arthropoda > Insecta > Hymenoptera > Apidae > Xylocopa > Xylocopa sonorina. The sequence continues at coordinate 10,830,590 of NC_135201.1, read as the reverse complement.
GAAACGAGGAAATCTTAGCTTATTGGCGAATTAAACAATTCAATGAGAAGCATTCAGGTTTATCATATTTTCCAAGTAACGGTGATCTCTGTATCTTTATAAGCTTATCACCTAACTGGATTTCCCCTGCTTGCACGTGTCACGTTTGTTTCCAATGCGAATCCTTGAAAATATTGAAAAATCCGAAAGCCACGGATTAGAACAAAACAGGAACATTCGTGACTCGTTACATCAGTGGCGTGATAGGTGAAAGGTTCAATGAATGTTGGCAGTTCCCTCTAGAGATGTAATGAGGATCCTTTTGAGAGCGATAGAAATGATTCGCTTCAGGGAACCGAACGATAACCCCTGTTTTCTTGCATTTCTTCGCCTGGAAATCCCAACAGCGGGATAATAAAAAAAATGATAACGTTCGACTCCTGGATAAACCAGTTCCTCCTAGGTTCACGCATCAGATACGGTTTAGAATCTAGGTTCTGAACGAGATAAAAGGCTCGTGATTACAGGTATGCTTTGAATATGTACATGTAGTGGGAAACGAAGGCTCCTGTGACGCTTATTAATGGACAACAGCTTCGAAAATCTAACAACGTATGATTTTTTTTATCCAGGAGATATTTGAAAAGCGAAGAAAGTTGGTTTTGCTGCACGAGTCATTAATACGCGAGATGACAGCCGTGATTAACTTAATTTAACGCCGTTCCAAGCGTCGCTGATGAGGAATTTTGCATAAATGTATCGGAAACGAGGATGTCGAATACCAATTAAACGCTTGTTACCAACCTTTCTGCGAAAAAAAAGGAAAAGAGAAAACAATATAAGGATTTCGAATTTTTTCCTATCAAACGAGTCTACTTTCTACAAAATTTGTGAGGCAACCGCGCGATATTTTCAGTAAACGCGCGTACCAGCCACGTTCTCGATCCACGTTGAATGCGTGTGCGTAATTATAGTTACGAGCGTAATTACGAGAACGCGAATTAGAACATTTAAATACAAGCCAATTTCACTGAACCACCAGCTCCTTATTCTCTTTCTATCCTCCTGTTTCAACAAATCTGAAGAGAGAGCCTTATCCTTTATTCTACAAGTTTAATTTGATTCGTAATCTACCAGCTGGAGAAAAAATAATTTCCAGAAATTGAAACCTCTGAATTTAGACATCTGTTGCTTTTGAAAAGCTCAGTTTCACTTGAACCAACTAAACGAAGGATGTGTACGCTGTACAGCAACGAAAAAGGAAGTAAAAAAACATCTTCTACGGACGGGAGACAGAACGGTACCGACTGGTACCAAACAGATAGAATCTCAGCGGAGTCTAACTGGAATCGGTTATCTAGCACGTACTTAGCTGCCGTATATGTGCATCTTTTCAAGGATAACATCAACAGGATGTTTAGCCTTTCTCGTTCGATGACGTACGCTCAATAATATTGGCTTTTACCACCGCAAAGTTACAAGGACGCACCGTCGTATAGGAATAGTTTTCGAAATTACCTCTGGGAACACCAAGTAAGATTATGATATAACCGATAAGCTACAACTCACTGTTGTTTGCTCAAGTTATGCAATAAGGCTATGTCAAATTTAAACGAACGATGTTTGATGAGCGGTGCTCGAGAGGAGGACTCGAGAAACGTAACGAAGGTGCAAACGTGAGATAAAAGTATCAATGTTTCCGTTTCCAGCGAAGACGCACAATTCGAATACCTTTTTAGCATTGCTGGTCACGAAAGAGTTAAGAACGTGTCCTTGGTAAGAAAATAAGCGGTCCTTTCGCAGGCAACTGCTGCTGATTTAATACCCACCGAAAAAGACACGTTCCAGCCGGCAAATGTTTTTCACGTATTCACAATACGACATCGCGTGCATTATCTTGGCATGTCCTTAACTGCTTCTGGTTCGAGCAAATAAATTATTCGAATAACGAGAAACATCACGTTCCAGTGATTAATTCATAATACTTGATCATAAAACCGAATAACGAATACCTAAAGCCAGCATACCGATGTAACCCAATTAAAAATTACGCTTAATACCACTCTACCCAGGAACCCACTGTACAATCGTCTAACCCACCTACTCTCTAGTAGCGCGTGTAAACCGTCTTTTAAGCAACCTTGTTGAGTTTCGTCCTCCGACGAATTTAATCATTCGTTTCTTTGTATTCTTGCGCAGATTACGAGTTTTCTCATCTCCGTCGGTTTACTATGTGAACGGTGGTGCCCTGTGTCGCTAGCAGGAGAGACGCGGAGGCGCAACGAGTCAGTGCGAGACAACCGTAGACAGCGGGCGACGGGGCAGGAAGGGGCCAGCCAGTGCACCGCTCGTACCAGGCGGTGCGCCCTGGTACCGACGGCACGCCGGTAGACTCGGCCAGACTCAGCGAGACTCGATCAGGAGTCGTGGAGGAGAGCCGCAACGTGGAGAGGGGGAAACTCAGAGAAGTACACTCGCCTACCTTCGTTCTTCGCCACGATCTTTTTGCACGATCCTCTCGCGACCTTCTCTAGCCGAGAGACTCGACGGAGGCTCGGTTCGAGGAAACGACCAATAGATTTCGGAGGGACATGTGTTTTCAAGTAAATTACGCTGTAGGTGCCTTGAGGGACTTGCTTCTTAAATTGATCTCCGAATCTTTCTGCTAAAGAGACAATTTTCTATCGTTAAACTTCTAGAAACGATTTCGACTCTCTAATTTGTCCGACGTCTAATGAATTTAACTACAACAATTACTGACCTGTTACAGGAGCTTGAGTCTATGATTTTGAACAGACCAGTATATCATAAGGTTCCATGATTTTGTAATTGCCAACTGCGTGAAAATTGATAGATTTAGTTAAGATGGGGCATAATTATAGGCTCATTAGCTGGTCGTCCTCGAAGGAACAATTATTTAATTGCCTGGCACGAATGGGATTCTATGTTTACCGGAGTCCATGTAAGAGCAATCACCCGGACACACGAAGCATTCATTGTGCCAATGGTACAGTCGTAAAGCCGTGAGACTGTTTTTGTCAGTCCGCGAAGATTGCATCTTGATGATTAAAAATCACTTTCCCTGCTGTCTGATGTGAATATATACGTACAGTCGCATATTTAATTGCTCAGATTTAATCAGATCAGGGCAGATAGTTCAGTGTGACTCATAACAGTAATGATAGGTTTTTAAAACATGGCAAATAGAGTGTGTCCGTGAATGCCTCAATTCTTCCACCGTTGACGCAGAGGTTTACTGACCACGTTGCATTTTCTTTTCCTAATGCGAACGAATCGAGGATCTCTTACCAAAACTATGGTGCACATTCCAAAAACATAGTGCTCGTGCTACTCAAATACCTGCAAACAATTTGCACGATACACTTGCCATAATGCAAAATCATTTGAATTCAATATTCAATGTGAGATATCAATGTGAAAAGATCTCGTAAAACCTTGATTATAGAGAAGGATGGACCACAATGCCAGTTTAATAATCAAAAATTTGTGTCTTGGATGGAACCGAAGAATCTCGACGTATCGCACAACGGGTGACCGATAAATGTAACCTTGTCCTAGTTCTCTTGTTCAATCTAGATTCCTCATGAAGAGAGAGAAAGAGAGAAAAAGAGAGAGAGAATGACGAGCTAAAAAATATATATATGTATTGAACATCGAAACAAGGTGTGAACGTACGACCTAAATTTCGTGCCCTGTCGTCTTCGCGAGACTGTTACCAATTGCTCTGGGCGTCGATACTAATTGGATTACGTGTTCAAAATTACTTCAGAGGCAAATGGACTATTCATTCTTCAATTTCGATCCATTCAGATAGAAATACCTTCGTAGTTTCATCGGCTATCTGAAATTATTTGAATATAATAAGGAAGAATTGGATGCGAAGAATAGGTACACTGACCTGTTACAACAAATTGAATCTGTTTATGAACAGACCAGTATAATATAAGATTCAATGACTTTGTAATCGCGTACTGCATAAAAATTAAAATAGACGTGGAGAATTATCTCAATTATATGCGTACTAATAGACACTACGTTTAAAGATGACTTCATTATGAATAATATTTATGAGGAAACCTTGGGAGTCTCAATGCAAAAAGTGATAAGTGGCAATTGGTCGCTGTTGTTGCTTTTACTTGCACGAGATTAATTAATTTTAAAATGAAAAAAATGTCCTATTACGTACGAAATTTAAATATGCATTATGTGCATGGAAAACAAAAAGTGAATAAAAATTACTTTCAAATTATAAATTCTAACACGATGCGGTCTCCTTCAGAGCAACACATATTCGATTTACTATAAAAACTGGGACTCGGTTTTGTCTAAATGGAAATTTCATTTCATAGAAAGTGTGCCCTTAAACAACAATAAACGAATACGTTCCTCTTTCGTTACTTATGGCCGTGCGAGTCTCTTACAGAAATCGTCGATTCCTTTGTTCACAAAAAAACAACGATTATGCTTTTTATGTGCCTCGAAGTATTCAATACTGTTTGCAGAACATTCTGAAAACTACGAAGCATGATATAATTAATTATTAAATGTATCAAGTCAATCACGTTTGCACAATATTTAAAAGCTTACCTAACCAGTGGTAATTTTAAATCATGTTACTCCTATTCTTTGCGTCACGTTACAAATACAAAACTTTTTTTCCGGTTGGTAAAGTTTTGAAAGTTCTAACAGATCCCACAATAGGTGTCGTGCCACGTACAGTTCTTACTTCATAATCGTTATGCCCGCGAAAATGAAAGGATATTTTAGAAACTGTTATCGCAAGTCTCATTGTAAGAATATAAAAATACTCTTAACTTCCTCTTCCCATGGAACAGGCCAAAACAATACGAAATAAAAAGAACCAGCGCATTGAGTAGTGGGTTGCGAACAATACTTGAGGGAACTCCCTTCGCCCATGGTAATCGAGAATTCGTTTCTCTTCGTATTCGTTCCTCCCCGTGGCCTTGTAGAGACGTACTACAAGTACAGTAGGTATGAATCGAACAGTTGAATGGTACACCTATTTACGTACGTCTCGATTACCCAGCAGTCGCCACCGTTCGTTGATCCGATTTGTTCAATTCGCTCGCAGGTTTCGACCATTTCTACGTACAAACGGACGAAACTGTTTTACCCGTTACCGGACAGCGTTACCAAAATCATCAATGCCACTAAAACATCGAACCAACGATATCCTCACCTCGTCAGATTTCAAACAATCCAAGCTTATTCTTTGCAGCTTGTTTATCGAAATTAATCAAGGTGGCGCAACATTGCAAACGATCCCTCGTATTTTCAGTAACAGTTTATAGCCGAATTCGATCAGTGCTGTCGATAATTGCTGTAGATAAAAAAGAGCTATCTGTGCGACGACCAAACACTCGAGATGGCTCTGTTTCGAGCAATGAGGGCTTATTGTATGCTCGTTCCAATTTCAACCATCACCAGCGCACCGCGGTGCACTTCCTTTCGTTAGAGCCGATTCCGCTTTATGAAGCCAACACCGTCAGCCTTCGATGTGCACCGTGCGTTTCTCCTCGCTGAAATACAAACCACACAATGCCTACTGTTCTCCACACATGGACGATCGAGTTAATTAAATCACTTTCTTTTTAATAAAGCAGACAGATGAGCTCATCGACACCAAGTAACGTCTTTTCGTATAACGTTACCGTTACTGTTAATGTAATTGTACAATTACATTAACAGCAACGCTAATATAGCGATGCTGTGGCACAGCAGGAATCTTATATCAGCGAAGCGATATTATACAGTGTATTTCTGTATATGATGCTATTGTATCGTGCGAAATACAATAGAATGTAGTACAGGCGGTGTGCGAGCGCATGTACAACGTTGTACAAAAACATAGACGTCCGTAAATTAGAAAGGAGGAGTGATCCAACGTAGTCGATAGGGTGTCGAGGAAAGAAAAGCCAAGAATCTTGAATAGAGGTAACACAAGGCATTCGCGTTCTTTCTTGTTGATATTCACCGATCGTTGCTCGATGCGCCTTCTTAAAGGTTTCCAGGTCGTCCGGCACAATTCACATTTACCAGGGTTCTATCTACCGTAGTTCTATCTGCGGCTCCTGTCCCTTCAGCTCTATCATTTTCAGCGAACAATTCAGGCACCCTGTTTCGTTGAAACAACAAGCTATTACAAGGACAGTTCTCTCGATGAAAGGATGAATCGATAATGTGGTATACCATTTTCACGTAGAAGCTGTTATCGAGGACGTCGACCTTATAATTGGTAGGCGGAGGAAAAGAAGGGATAGATACAATTGTTTCCTCATTTATCGAAAATAATCTGATAGATGCGGTTAACGGATCATGATGAAATTGGATCATGACGGTCATTCAATTGTCCAACGTTGAGATCAATTTGCGTTCGCGAAGAATGTACCTCGCTGTTCCCCGAACAATCAGAGATGTTCGCCTTATATCGCATGCACGCCACGTTAACTGAAAGTTGGCATAAAGAGAAAATAATAGATAAATCAACCGGTTGAGGCGTACTGGCTTTGCGCGCTGACATTAAGAATTGCAATTCAGTCAACGGCAATCCAGAACCGCTAGATTCGTGCTATTTGAGCTCTCTCATAATCCCATGGGTGAAAGTTGCAGTTTCCCACGCGATCGACCTATGGACGAATCAATGGCACCTTTATACTTTTATTCTCCCTGTCCATGCGCTTAATGTGATCGTTCATTCAGCTCCCTGTTTATTTACTTACCGCGTACATAACCTATCGATCAATTATATATAGCTTTTACTATTCGCTGACTTACTAGTCGAACCCGACTATAATTGAGGCTACCAACTCGCGCAGTAAATCGATTCAGCTCGATTAAACGCCGCGCGTAATTGCTGTGCGAATACCTGCGTTAGAAACAAATAATAGAACGCATCCAAAAATATCTTACCTCTAACGCATCGTTTTCGAATCTTTTCAAACACGCGCGCCATGCGCGTGCGAACCTATCGAGTACGCGCAGGCGCATCAGAATTTTCCGTACCGATAGTTTTTCCATAAAATGAAAATCTCGTTCGACATTTCACTTTTCCACCTCGAGCCATCTATCGTGGCGTTTTCGATTGCATACCGTGACGGAATAATTTTCTTGCACCGTGCAGCAAAACCGTCCGTGGAAATTGTCTTACAAAAGTTACACTTTCCGCTCAGTTTGCAAAAGAGCGAGCAGCCGAGGAGCCGATATCGCAACACGCGAACCGTGCACGGAGAGACTTAGAAACAGAGAGGTGAAGACGGTGGGAGAGAGAAAGAGGGGAAGGAAGGTGTACAGAAGGCAGAAGGAGTACGTAGAATCGGGGAGGCATGGTCCCGCTATCCGGTCGGCCGCTAGGCCGAGGTCAATGAACCTCGGCCGGCCTACCGACTTTACCTGCCAGCCTCGAACCTGCCAACCTGGCTCGAGCTTCCGAGAGTATCGGCCAGGATATTTCATCTATGACAGTTTCGCTACAAATTATTTCCTGCGCGTGAGTTCTATGAAATGATGCTTTCAATTTCAGATTTTTACCTCGAGCAATAACTAACCATCGTCGAGACGTTTGCAACGCTTTTCTTCGTCTGGATGTTTGTTCTAACGTAAACTCGGGTTTGAAAAGGTTAAGTGGATGCGCGCGCATCCGGGCACGTTTGATGGTTCTATTGGCGCACAGTTTTAAATCGTACGCGCTCAGATACGTGCGCTGTCGAGGTGAAGGGAGCTTTCTGGGTAAGATTATCCTGTAACAATAAGCAATGCCATTTCACTGAATAAATTCCTCCAACTCTTGGTTTTTACCCGCGGACGGAGAGTAACTCCGCAATGGCATACTTTACACGCCCTCTGAGCATACCCATGTATGCGATCTAAGTGGTTTGTTGTTTGGAACGGCGATGATTTAAACGGAGGTAAAACTTTTACAGAGGCACATCAATAATCACGATCCACGCTATGATAGTTGATTCGCAGTGAAACGGAGATGCTACCACGGAAAACCCACGCATCCATGAATCGGAAGGACTCGAGCAAAAAACAGTTTACAGTAAAATAATATCCTGTTACACTTACTGGTAAAATTATTAACTGAACATGGATAGTTTATGGCCGCAGGGATAACGGCGTTCATAATTTATGCAGATTGTTAAGTATAAGGAAAGAAGGTGAAGGAATTTAAGATTTAATTTTAGGTCGTGCGATCATCTCTGAAAATGAAATAATTGAATAAAAGATGTAACTAGTTCTAGAAATTTTTTATAATATATCTCTACTTGTCTAGGCAAATGAACTCTATGATGTGCTCGAGCCTTGTTTTTTCTTCGAGGTCAAAGGAAATGATGTTTCCTGAATACACAAGAGGATAGCGGTACATCGATGGAAAATCGTTAAATTGGTAATCGTAGAAAAGCCTCAGCTAAATCGTCGCATTAGAAAGTTGGAATTAAATTTTTCACCAAAATATCCCTAGAACAGAACGTTACTTATTAGGTCCAATTTCGAGTAGGCAAAAGACTGCCAATTAAGAGAGAAAGAGGGACTAATTAAAGAATATTTAAATAAAGTGCATGAAATATTTTGAATTAATGAAGAATGTTTCATAGTCGGTGATTTACTAACTGGTATTGCGTGCTATTCGGGTTATTGTTGTTATCCAGGCTGATAGATCCTCTTGCACGGTGTGCATGCAGTTATTAGCACGAGAAAAAGAAGTAGCACGAATCAGTGGGTCGATGAAACCCAAGAACCTTGCACTCGAGAGTTGTCTGAGTTTGCAAGCTCTGATTCCTTCTTTCTTCCTCCGAAGAAGGAGAAAGTTCCTCTTCGGACGTGCCGAAAAAAAAAGAAAGAAAGAGACCATACGTGACTATTCATCTTAATCTGTACGTAAAAAAAAAAAATACCGTATTCTTTTGCAAAATCGATTGAAAATTATAATCTGTAACTAAAGTAGTAACTACGGATGGTGATCTAATGACTGACGATACACTGTAGGCATCTAGCACACAGACCAAGACATTTTTCTATCGTCAGTGTTTCAACACTATCAAAAATGTTTAACGAGAAGGTAATACGTTCGTAGTTATCGTTAATGATGAAACATCATTATAAAACACTTGGAAACACTTTTAAACATTATTCCATAATAGTCTAATAATATTTGAAAGGCAATTGTAATTATGGGTAATTCCTTTTCCAGAATGTGGAAAGTTATATTCCCTTTGCGACGCGTGTCGAAATACAATACGGTGATCGCATGAAAAGGTATAGAGTTACTCGGATCCATGTCTATACGCATACATGGCTTTTTTCTATTTTTGGTGATTCAACGATCCTCCAGGGTACTGAGTACAATGACATTTTTATATTACGTGGCGGGAATTTAATACCAAAACACACATCGGGAAACCTTTTTTACTAAATCAATAGTAAGAAGAATGAAAACATTTTAATCAAGGTACGTAGATAAAACTGAGTTAACTAGTTTTCATAAAACCTCTATGAGATTGTACATAATTCATTGAACCTGAGACTTTTATATTGTTTACATACTCTAATATTTTAGCCATCGAAATAATAAAAAAAGATTGAACTTACTTTATATGTAAGGATGGCCATATGAAATGATGGCCAATTTTGGGACGTTACAGAATGGAATTCTAACGACGAACATTTTTGTGAAACATCGTGAAATAGAATGTGAAAGAATCACGAAGGAATGGGAGTCCTCGAAAATTCGGAACATTCTGCTTGTCGTGTTTACTACGAGTTCGAGAAACCGGTTTTCCCACCCACCACAAAACTTGTACCCGTGTGGATAGAGTATTAGACGTGGCACGTCACGGTAGCATAGAATGATCGATCAAATCGGCTGTTACAGGTAATATTCAACAAAATCTAATTAAATGCACATACATATACAATCAATTCAACATTTTTTTGCAAGAAGAACAAAAAGTATCAAGGGCAGTTAACTTAATTAAGGCAAGTTTTCCAGTAAAAGTCCTGAATTTTCTATTTCTCGTTCATAGTTACTTCACAATAGTGTACAAAGTAGCGTACACTTTTAATAACTGTAATCATCTTCAAAATCTCATAATTATTATAGGATTTCCGATGAATCTCGTGAGACGATGAAATCGTTCGATTTTCAAAAAAGTCCCGATCAGCTTACACGCAAACTAAGACTACAAGTGGAACCGGTTTCGTAAAGATTGTATGGCTACGCAGTATTCGTCTGCGTTTATTTCGTTTGCTGTCGCGATCGTTCGTGTATCCGTTACCTCTACGAATGGATTAGGGAATAAGAAAACGCGTTAAAATATTCAAGATTCGTGTTCAAGTCGTGGCTAATCTCAAGCAGCAAAACGACTCCACGAATATTGCAAAAACTTAATTCCCAGTACGACAAGATGCTTACTCAACGCAATTGTTTATCGAGAGAAACGAGATTGCATTACAAATATTTGCAGGTTTCTGTGCGCTTGCATTTTCTTCGGGTCTCATGGCAGTATGGCGCAACTATGTAAATCAAATAACCGCATTTTTTCGTTTTACAAGCATTAACATAAAATGCACACATGATAAAACTGCCTTAAATATTTTCCAACGAAAGTTTACAATGCATACCGTGTTATATCTTACTTAAGGAACAAGGAAACCGAGGCCATTTGTGACTGAACTTAATATAACTGAATTTTATTGCACATTGTCCGCAAAAATGTGTGTATACGGATTTAGCAATTCGATAAGAGCTAAATTTAACTTCTACCCGGAAAGGTTGGATCTTACATTTTTACCTTTCGTAAAAGCCCACCTTCGAATTTCGAGGTCAATGTTTACTTTCTTTCTTTTCCCCCCGTGTACGTCACTTAATATTTGCGCGTGATAATACGTACAGTGGTGCATTCATTCTGGCAAAATTCGCCTAAAAATGTCCTCAGGGACAGAATAACGCTTTGAATTACCTATAAATGAATCGTACGCGCCAAGAAACATTTAAAAAAATATCTTTACAATCTTACACAAGGACTTGCAAGTTTCTTTCTTCAACGAGGAATGAATTTGAATACCTTTAACTTGCAAATTCCTTGTTCTACCATTCTTATATTCGTTGTTCCCAAGGTTTACTAACTTTTCGATTGTCCACAGATTAGAACTGCGATACGTAAAACAAAAGTCGTGATGACTACACGATTAACGGTATATTCAACTCGATTCGTTAACTGCACTCTCATGCGAGGTGGGATTTTTAAAAAGTCGAACGCTCGAGGAAAAGCACACGCAATACGTAAGTCGCACACCTAGCGGGGAACAGAGAAAGCAGCGGTCGGAGATGGTCCGAAGCAAAAACGACCGCGATCTCGACGGCATGGCGTTTGTAACAGAAACAGAATTAGATCGAGACCAGACGTTCTAACCGACAACCGTTCTTAGAATTTTACGCTTTATGCAGGTTTGTTTAGAATCGAGAATTTAGTAAATAATTTACGACCCATGCAAATATACACTTCTCTTTAAAATAGTTTGATTTAGATTAATTGATTCGAGCACATGATCGAAAAGATAAGACTCCTTCGGAAGAGAAGAGAAGAGATACTGAGTAATATGATACTGCAAAGGAGTATAATCCTTTGGGAATGTTATCGTTCACAGGTAGCAGCTACGGAAATATTTTTAGTACGCAAAACAAAGAATGAAGTTATAATAAGAACGTTTATCGAACGTTTCAATGTTATTGCATAGAAGAAAACGCAATCAATCGATTGCGTATAGACTATGGGGTTCTAGGAACAAAACCCATTCAACGAAAACTATACAATTCTGTAGGTCGTGAAACATACATCAAACCACACACGAGAAAAGAAAAGAAGAAATTCTATTGCTTCTTGTGCATGAAAGCAAACAGATCTCCATTCATCCGGCGGAACAAAAACGGAGGACAGTGTGTGCGTGTGTGTATGTGTGTGTATGTGTACACACATTCGACTTTGTTGAATTACTAATTAGTTGACATGAAAGTTCGCAGAATGGTAACAAATAGGCGAGAGTTGGCGCGTAGATGCTGCTCGTTTTTTTTTTTTTTCACCTCAATCCTGTAAAATTTCCATCGAAGGTAAGCTTTCGATTCTTTATGCAAATCTATCATCGAATGTTTTAACAATCTATGCGCAGTACGTGTGCGCGAACATCAGCAAGTGCTAGGCCAACAGGTTGTTACATTGGTCGATGTAAAAATTGTGGCAAGAAAATATCATGAACTTCGAGGGCTAGAAAAACTTATGAAAAACAAACTTTTTGCACAGTAAAAGGTGTATTTTAAGTAAGGAGGAAGTAAGCTTCGATACACTTACCCATCCGGATGGCAGCCACCTGTGTGACACCGGCCAAGACTAGGATCAATGGAAGCCCATCGAGGAACCAGCACAGACTTTTCGCTCCAAAAGTATTCCCGGAAGCACGTTTACCACCGAGGAGAAGCGTGCGTGGCCGGCGTGGCCCCGTAGCCACTGCCATCGCACCGTCCTTCTCACCGCACACCGTTCAACACCTTAATTTTCGTCTCCACTGTTCGGCCGGTACCACGATTCTCAGGATACACCGTTCGAACGGATATAAAACGGTATGCTAGGCTCACTTTAATCGGGACCTGAGACAGCCACGAGAAGAGAGTTTCTTAGAAAAGTTTCTTGCAGCGAATACCGACGTTCGGAACAGTACGATAAATTGTAAATCCTTCCTTTCTCTCGCTCTTCTTTTTTCTTTCAGGGGAAAAAAGAAATGGGAATATTCTGTAGTTGCACTTGTTGAGTCGGAGCGGAACTATCTAATGCGCGCACCTGCTCGTGCTCGAGGTGAAAAATAATCCAGAATTCCTTGGTGTAAAAGGAAAACAAAGGAAATGAAAAAAAGAATACGAAAAGCACGAGCGACTCTCGGGTTCAGTTCATAGCTGACGCGCACATTTACGCGGCCGCGGTCAGCGAACGACTAACTTTACGGCGCATACGCCCGCCGGACAGGCCTCAAGACCCAAGCAACCGCGCATGCACGGAGAAGGGGTTCTAGGCACCACGTGTGGCAAATCCTTCGCTAAGATAGTATTCAGCTAGCAAATACCTGCGAACATTGTGACATGGATATTAAATACGACGTAAAATCCGATCATTGGAAATAATCGATTAGTAGTCTGGTTAGACGATCGATTTCTTCGATGCAATTGGCTATAATTCTTTGTAGACCGTGCATCTCTCTTCTACGACTATTCGAAATTCAATTTTAATGGACACATTACCAAGTATTTGCAGTAAATTTAACTTCTATGGTATAGTTCTATTCTATTTCTCCCGTTAAATACTACGTGGAATATTCGTCTACCTGCACTCTAAACTGAAGCTCATAGAAAACGGATGTAAACAGGATGAACTTACCTGACCTTAGATAATGCACTGTCCCTTAGAAACTTTCCTGACTTTTTCTGTGATCTTAGCAGGCCTGAAACATTCCAACCCTGTACACGCATTCTTGCACTTTTGAATTCTTTTGAACCAGGATATATGCACGTACCAAACGATCCAACGTGTCCTGTCCGGTTGTATCCATGGAATTTCTAAAACTCTTGAAAAATAGTGAAAAAACGAATACAATTTATTCTGTATCTAAGGAGGTGACATAATAGTAAGAAGTGGGGATCGGTAAAACTGGAGGCAGTATTAATTGGAAATGGTGTGTGCATTCGAGAGGGAAACTCGCAATTTGTCTTTGCGTACACCGTTCGTGAATGAAGTTGTATAACGTGAACTCGTGCCACCCGTGCCCGGTGGTGCCGCTCGAAAGAACGACACGTCGCCAATTCCTGGCGTTTTCTCGTAAATGCGTTTATTAGTCAAAGCAAAATGCCACCATAGTCTATGCTCGACCTTTTCCATTGTCTGGAGATATGACTGCTACATTCCCGCACACTTCCTTTCCCAGCTAGGACTGTTCTACTATTACATTTACATTCCCATTGAAGAATGTACACATTTCTCAAAGTCGAAATGCTTTTGGCAAATTTAAATTTATACAGGGGTCGTCACGTTTGTCTCGCCAACTGTATTAACTCAATTCTGATAATCTTCTGCTGTCTTTCGTGCGTAAAATTGTAATTTAAATTGTAAAAGGATACGTCGCGAGTATGCAGCAAACGTTCGCGGGTCGTTACGTGGTCTCTGGAAACGAGTTCATAAAGAATTCATTTCTGCTGAGAACACAACATCTCCGGTGCAACGTGTGTGTTCTTTCACCTGTTATTTCGCTGTTCATTGGTTGCGCACCTTGCCGGCGCAACGCTAAGCCGCACAATAAAAGGTCTCTCTCCTCCTCTCGCGTTGGTTCTCTTCCACCATGCATACGGGCACACGAGTCGTGACCTTGTGGCATTTGGTACCTGTCCGTACCAGCCGCCGCACGACTATACCTGGCATGTACAGTGATGGGCACAATTTCAATGATAGATCATTAATTTCCCTAAATTTCTGTGCGAAACAGAAAATATAAAAAAGGAAGCAATATTTTTATCCTCTTATTAATTATTATACTTGATATTAAGCAGGTGGATCCTGTAATATCGTTGTCAAACAATAATTAATGAAGAATTTGTCTACATAAGTATCCGTATTAAAGATACACCTGATAAAAATAAGAGTTTTTATTGACACTGTAGTAAGGGTAAATTATTTTCATGTACTGTGTGCAAGTTTTCGAGAACTGACTAGTACCAATTAAATGACACAGGCTTTCATCTCTGATACATTAATATACAAGAGAACATTGTTCTTGCATAGAAGATTGACAATACGCTTGAATGATTATCATGGCAATTACTGGCAAAAAATTACATGCATCCGTATCACCATTGTTTCTTTTATTGTAAAATAATGATTTTGATTATAAAGTTAAATATGTAGTAAACATATTAATTAATAAATAAAAGTCTTCATAATAAAATAATCACAATGTTAGTAATACAATATAATATTATAAAGATATAATTAATAAATAAAACTGATAACATGTAAAATTAAAATATATCATATATTTAACACCCCTTTCTTTTGGGTATTCTATAATAATACTTGAATACGATTAAGGGAAAACAATGTTTTAAGTAATCTGCTATTTCCTGTAATCATTTCAAATTCTCTCACATCTTCGATGCAAGAATGGTCCTCTTTTAGTTATAACAATAAAATACCTAACTGGGCTTTAAATCATTATACAATAACAAGAACATTCAGTCTATGAAAAATGAGAGTTATCCAATGTTAAAGATATAAGCACCCCCTATTAAGTTTCTCATCCGACACTTTTATATTCACCTCTACAATATCTTATTATTATTACTTTATTTTTTAAGTCACTTTTGAACGCCAGCTATATTCACGATAATTCCCTCTGAACATAATATTAACGCTAAATCTTAACTCGAATATCGAGTATTCGATATCACTGACTACTTGCAACTGTGGCGCGGCCAAGTGTGATGAAAAATTGACTGAAACGAATTGCTTTAAAATATGAGTACCAGAAAATAATACTTGTCAACGATTCAATTGAATCCTTCGTTTGTTATAATCGCAACTATCCCGTTTTTACAAAAACAAGAAAAAATACTTTTTAACGTGGACACACGAAATATATACATTTCTTGTAAAGAGTCTTCTAACAATGATTTTTCTTGGATGAATAATAATACATGTAATATCATCACGTCTATTCATTAAGAACTTCTGGCTGCACCACTAACTTGCATAATTTTCACACCTGTTCACGGAACAGAGTCAGTATGCACGAAAGAGTAAGTACATTATGCTTACAATATCCTTGTAAGTCTTGCGAAGTAACTATATAAACCTATAAAGTGTATTAACAAAATTCCTTAATTAAGACATCATTAGAAACGAGAATAAGAACATAAATACTTTAGGTATTAATTAATCCATAATAACATTCACAGTTTCATCTGGAAAAAAAAACTCCGCTGTGTAACAGCATGAATTTTCCTACTACTTAGAAAAACTATGATTAGACATATCATAATCGTAAATACTATATTACAATTGACTATGCGTGTCACTTTAAACTATAAATTGGTCCACATCGTATCTGAAACTAAACCATAAAGAGGGATTTTGATGCAGATTGGGAAATGCTCGAACCTAAGTTAAACAAAGCAACGATTAACGTACGGAAACTATGTATCACATACTATAAGTGATGTATACATTGCGGATGCTCTTTAAGTGCCTGAAACTTATTGGAACTTTTAACATTATACTTGTAAGTGGTAAAATATTACGACTCCATTTCGTGAACAAAGTATAAATATTCTACATCGGCCATCTTATCGTGCGCTGAAATGATAGCAACTCCGTAACGCAGAGTATAACCGTAGAAAGTAGACATTTGTAGTACACTCTGTACAGAATCTCTGTTTACCTTCCTGAATAGAGTGTATAGAATACTTTATATCAGTCAGTATGTTTTTCTTCTTTTTCATTTTATCAGGCAGGGGAGAAGGGAAGTAGGATCGAAGGTCGGTCCAAGCGCGGGTTTGAAAGGTTAACGGAACGTCTTTTCTCCTTCATTTCTAAGTCTCATCGATTCGTCCACGGGACAGAGAGAAAGAGAGAGAGTGTGTATGTGTGTATGTGTGTGTGTGTGTGTGTGATCTGTTGAATGTTCTGACCTTTCAAACTCGCGCTCAGACCGACGTTACTCAGCCGGGCATCTTACGACTTATAACACCCATGTCATAGGCGATTTGTTTATGTTCACGTTCACGATCGAGCATTAAAGTTCTGGCGCTCAGGAATGAAAGATCTGGTAAACGGTTCAGTACTCTTGCAGTTTCCGGCTGGACCGGCATCACCCGACCGTACCTGTCCATCACCACATGCTCAGACCCGGATCTTTTGCTCACATTCTTTCCACGATAAACGTCTAACATCGATTTTTCGACTGGTAAATACTGTTTATCACTCGAAAGAAATTGCTTTTCAATCGACACGAACTGTCTCTCTGTTGTATGTTGTTTCTCGCCCGTTGGGAACGGCTTCTCCGTTGGCAGACACTGCTTCTCGATGGAGACAGTCTTTTGGATGCCTATGCCCTTCTGTTTCTGCCCGGAGTCGAGATCAGTTTTTCTCTTCCATTCTTGTACGCGAGAGGCTGGTAAAGGCTCTATCATCTTCGACGAGTGTGAACGCTTCTGTAATTTCGTAACGTCATTCTCCAACGAATCTATTGTCTCCACTTTGGACACCGAATTGCATCGTTCCCGGTTTACATTTCCTTCTGGGATATCTATCGTTCGATAAAGAAAAATCTTGTTTAAATGCGATAGCTTGAACGTATCGGAGGAACGCAAGAATGAAATCGTGCAGTAGAAAAAATATAATGTATCTATCCGACTACAGGACATAGAATACAAAATACAAGCCTAACACTTACGATGATTAATGGGATTCCTTGCGCTACTTGGTCGACGGTAGGATTCAGAGTTGGTGGAGCTGTGGGATGTTAGTAGAGGATCAAAAGGACACAGAAAGTCCAGAGGTAGAAGAGCAGATAACCCACCACCTAAATTATACGATTAGGTTCAAAGAATATTCCCAGCAATTAGCACACATTACATGAAAAAAATTGCAAAAGCGAACATAGTGAAAAAGCGATAAAATATTAGATCCTAGAGTATAGTACAATCTAAACAAAAAATTGTCCTTATACATTTAATAAAATATCTAATAATTGTATTCCTGCCAGAGAGCGAAATAAAACTAACAAAAATGTGACACCAACATACATTGGACAGAATACTTACTAGCTTCTAAAGGATTAACAAGCCCGGCACTATTCCAATCAAATTGAGCAGCAGGTACTTCCTAGTGGGATTGCATTATTATTATGAATCATAGTAAAACATACCATGTATAATGCTAATCAATATTCATACAATATATCATGGATAAGTTATCATGATATGGGTTCATTCATGATCGCGTATCCAATGACTTATTGAATTACCAAACATACTTCGGAATTAATTGAAGTCTGGGTTTTATTGATACTCGATGAAGCAGTTGGTTGGGATTCAGCTGTAGCTTTGATTGGTTCCAACGGGGTGAAACCAAGGTTCGCAGCAAATCTCGGAACATTTGGATTCCATCTAGGCCCAAACAACTGCAAACACTACAATTTAATACCTAATTGAAAGTACTATCACCCGTAATCACGTTACTCACGATATTGCGGGAATCAATGCCCAGGGAATTTAATAGTACGTTATTGCTAGAACTGTTTGCCCATTGATACGTTAAAGCATTTGTTTCCTCTACACTTTTTATACTCTGCCACACTTTATCTGCCTGGGTTATCAACGATTGTAGTTCGATCTCACAATGCTCCGAGTCGATAGAGAACATAGTCGTTATTATATCCTCTATTTTGTTGGCAGCCTAAAGAAACTTTAGATAAGTATCTAGTATCAGAATTATCAAGACAAAGCGGAAGAGAACTCACGTTTTTATTCTCTATCCGACAGATCGACTCTTTCAGACTCATCTGCGGCTGCTTTACTACAGGTTGTTCAAAGGCTGATTCGAAATCGTTGAAGTCTCCAAAATCATCATCGTCTTCGCTTTTATCAGGTACATTTGTTTTGTCGTTTTTCTCATACTGCGTGTGCTCCGAGAAATTAGCAAAGTCACCGAAATCATCATTTTTAACCGATGTTTCCTCCTTTTTCTCGCTTGTCTCTACGGAATATTCAAGAAACCCCGCCTCAAGAGTATTAGTAGAACTTTCAAACATAGAGTCATACTTGAAGTCGCCAAATTCTTCGTCTGAGCACCTGAAAATATATGGCAGTGGCATCGGAGGTAGGAAATCATCACTGATTTTAATATCTTCTTCTTCAGAAAACTGAAGGTTTTCAACATCTTCAGCTTTCGTTTGATCACCAGGTAAAAACTCGTTCTTCGAATCCTGAACGTTCAGTAAATCTTTCTCGATGGTGTCATCAAAAGTCGAACGTTCGATACTTGTGATCTTCGATTCGTCGATCTCGAACGCGAAAACATCTTTCTCGTTAAGCACATCTAAAGTTTGTACAGATTGATCCTCAGGTTTTGACTTTACAATAGAATTTTCTGAATCCAGGTTTAACTCCTTTTCATCTTCTACATTGAAGTCTTTATTTAAATTATTTACATTACTTGAGGCTCCCTCGGGTTCTTGTAACTTCAAATATTCTGCTTTCGACATGTCCGTAGGTGAATTGCTGATAGAAACCCAATTCTGTGGATTTTCAAACTGTTCATAATCGTAGAAGTCATCATCTATTGGCGGTATAGTATCAGGAGCAACGGTTGGATCCCCTAAATCCAGACTTAGAGGCTCTATGTCCTCGAAATGATTGGGAGAAGTATGCTGTTCCTTTTCTCCTAAGCTACTACCTTCGCTTGCTGAATTAGCTCTGCTCAACACCATCTTCTCTACTATTTCTTCCTTACTATTATTATTTACAATTTCCAAATCCTTTTTGCTATTGTTCACTATCGTTTCATCAACATTTTCAACTTTTG
This sequence comes from Xylocopa sonorina, assembly GCF_050948175.1. Classification (NCBI taxonomy): domain Eukaryota; kingdom Metazoa; phylum Arthropoda; class Insecta; order Hymenoptera; family Apidae; genus Xylocopa; species Xylocopa sonorina. Next base: position 10,810,953 of record NC_135201.1, on the reverse strand, counting down.
TCTTGAGCGTAATGTCACTTATAGTGTCATTTATTTTTTCAAGTATTAAAACATCTTCTGTAATTATCGGTTGTGTAACAACATTTATCTGTGTCTTACTAGGAGTCTCTGAAATACCATTTATTTGTGGTGAGGCATTTTGAGATGTCAAAGGTGTCTGAATTGGTGTTATCAGCTTATGCGGTGAATCCGATGATACAGACAATCCTGAAACATAATTGTTTGTATATAACAGAAAGATAGCTCTTGGACAATATTGCAATTACCATCTATGCCACCAGTTGCAAAATCTCCAAACTCATCTTCTTCCGAATCCCCAAAATTATCCAATGGTGGAGGCGTAGAACTAACTAACGGAGGGAATGCCATCCTTCATTAAGATTCTGAAAAAAACATCTTTGTTTTTTCTACGATTTATAAAAGCACAAAGGAAAGGATAAAAATCACCTTTGTATTCTTTAATGGAACACAAATCAAAAGAAATTCGATGCCTTCAACCTTATTTCCATTCTCTGTGCCAAGAGATTAACAAACTTACTTTCTGTAAATGTTTTGAAGAGGGAACAAGAGCATTTGATAAAAAAAAAAAAAGAACCAGTAGTTTGCCCATTATACAACGACACGCATATGTAAAAGGTAAAATAGGTTAGGTGCGTGTCATCGATGACGAATAAGCAAATTAAATAAAATACTTGGTGCGTGGATCGATTGAATTTAATTGATCGTTGAACACCGTCTTGTCATGATACCAAAGTCGGAAACGGAATCGTCGAGCGATTCAGTGCGGATCGAAAAAATGATCGAACGTTTACTTACAATGATGTTTTCAGGTACGTGCAGCACCTTACGGGACGGCTTTATCTATGACTGGTTATCATTTCGATTCTATTCAAATTGATCTTCATCGACGTATGCGATATTTATCAGTAACGATTACAACTTGTTAGAATAGTAAGGTTTGGTGGTGCGAATCACGGGACATCGGTCTTATCACCTGTTCTGTACGTGTTGCATCTGCGCACCTGTTCGTGCTCGATATCGCGCGTGTTTTCAAAACATCCTGGATTCAAGTCTACAAACATAACATTCGTGAAACGTCTGCAAGATTATCTTTTTTACTATTCGTAACTTCTTAAAAACGATAAGAAGAACGCTCACTGGACTACTACAAACAATTTATTTACACTTTATTAGGTGTATCGTAACATATATAAAACGAAAAACTATCGATTACATGAAAGAAGTTACAATAGAATTATTGTATCTGAGTACTTAACAATATTTAGCGGTAGCTTAACTTATTTCGTCTCTTGTTTAGCAGTATGCTGCGTTCGTCTGTGCTTTCTCATATCCCCCTTCTGTCGGAAGCATCTCCCACAGATATCGCACGCGTGCGGTTTTTCGCCTGTGTGGATTTTTATGTGATTGTTCAGAGCTTCTGTTCTGGTGAACGCTTTTTCACAGTAATGGCACTTGTATCTGCGATCTCCTCTGTGTATCAGTCTGTGTTGATAGAAAACTGAGCCAGTCAGAAATGCTTTGTTGCAAACGTCACACTTGAACGGCCTCTCCCTTGTGTGTTTCTTCCTCGTATGATCCGCTAAGTCTGGTTTTATTGTGAATCTCTGGTCACAGTACTCGCAAGCGTATGGTTTCACGCCCATGTGAAACCTTTTGTGGGTCCACATGTGACTGGACTGGGTGTAGCTTTTGCCACATATGTTGCATACATATCTATGTGAAGATATAACGATGATGAAATTTGTATAACGTTAATATGATTAAACGAAAGTGATAAAAGTTTGTGCATACGGTCGCAGTCCACTGTGTCTCCTTTTATGGGCATTTAAAGAGTTTGCAGTTGGTAAAAGACTACCGCAAATGTCGCACGGGAATTTGGAGCATCTGTATTTGCCATGCTCTTGAAAATCTTCTATATTAGCGAAGATAGTTCCGCAGAGCTCGCAAATAAACTTTTCTTTGCCCTTTTCTGATTTTCTAGGCATCGGTTGGTGTCTTTTCTGTTTGTGTTTGTAAAGCAGCGACAATTCTTTGACGTCCCTATCGCATATGTCGCAGAGAAACACAACCAGTACTTTAAATACTCTTTGATGTTCCTTCCAATGAAGAACAGCCTCTGCGAAAGATTTGTATGACGAGTTACAGTGATTGCACGAGTACGGTTTCTCGACAACATGCGATTCACGGTGGCTTTTCAAATGATCCATATCTACAAAGTGACTGCTACAGAATTCACAATGATACAGCTTCAGTACTTGCAACTCCTCGATCAGGCTAATCTTCTCCTCGTGTTTTTTACAATGTTCATCCGCAGACTCGCAACTTCCAAACGCTTCGCCGCAACGAACGCACCTTCATTTAGACAAAATAAGCATAGCTCTACCATCAGTAAAAAGAAGAATGTCAAAGAGAATATAGTACCTCCAAATTGTTTGACTATTTTCGAAAATGATGCTGTGCCCAACCACGTGTTTGTTCAGTCTTGATTTCTGCGTGAAACTTTTAGAACATTCAGGACATTTGTATGGCTTTTCCGGAAGATGAGTTACCACATGACGTTTTAAAGTATACCCATCACAAAATCCCTTTGAACAAACCTCACACACGTGGGGTCTCGTTTTTCCATCCACACAAACATGTTTTTTTAATCCTTCCTGATTTTCGAATAGCTTTCCACACTGTAAACAAGATACTCTACCATCTTTACAATGATACCTGGAAATAAAATAAATTTGAGTCTTTGAACTAAATTTTGCTACTACTTTTCTCTTGCCAGTACCTTTTGTAATGATAGAACAATTTTAGTTCCTTTCCAAATGTAATTTTGCATATTTCACAATATAATGCTTTTGCATCTTTATGGAAATGTTGATGGAACTGCAATCTTTCTTCAAATGTAAAAGTTGCAAAACAGATATCACATTTATATGGCTTAGAAGTACATTGTAAGTTTGGTTTGCATTTATGCTCGTCCAGAGTTTCTTTCGTGTGATATAAATTCATGCAAGCTCCGCATTTCAAATATTTCTGTTTGGTACCTAAGCAGAACAATGTTATGGATTCGTTTTCTGGTTCTTCGTTGATCATAATTTCATTAGGGAACTGTTCCTCATCACTGCTTTCGAGAACAATATCACTGTCATACAATTCAACATCTTTCCTACTCTCGTTCTCCTCTTCATAAATATGCATTCGTCCTTCGATGCATAAAGGACAAGAATCTGTATTTTTCTGAGAATTTTCATCATCTTTGATGTCGTTAAAAGACTGTTTCCGTCTTAAAATGTCAAGAAGAGTTTCTTCAGCTCTGATACACTGAACATCGAATTCATTACACCAAGTGATCTTCTCAACACAGGTTGAGCAAAGTTGCTTTGGTAGGGGATCAGTTTTTCTTACCTAGGAAGAGCAAAGAATTAAAATTCGATATGCTCGGAAAAACAATTGATACTCGCGAAATTCCCAACGTAATAATTCACTATCTTCGATTTATTTATGCTAAATTAATATAAAATACATTGCGCGTAAATTAATGTTATAAAATAATTACCTTGACGCTCAGGCACGTATTTATTTTATGCAAAAGTTGCAAAGATTTTCCGAATTCGGAATAAATGTAAATAGGATTAAGGGTTTCTCCAGCGCATAAGCGACACAGAGATTTCAATCGATTTTGCTTTTCGGGATCTGCAGTTAATTCTAAGATTTCATTAGGAGAGAGTGGTTCATCTTGTGACCAAATAATTGATCCCTCAAGATCATCAAGATCATCCTCGTGTTCACTCAATGTACTAATTGATTCTGTTTTGGCACTGTCCATATTATATAGAACTTCTTATCTACAATTTCACATTAATAATTACTATTTCTACAAAAAAACATCCACAATAAGAATTTAAATATTCAATTAATTGTTATTTGAACAATTGGTTTTTTGTAATGCTCTCCACATACTTGCATACATATGTAATATAACTGTTACTGTTACTTCTATTGTAGCAATCATGTTTAATTACTTTAATTTATGTATATTCATATTCATAATAACATTCATTTATTCAGTTTGTAAATGACACTCAAAAACAATCTTTTCAATTGCACATTTTTTTCTGAAATATGTGTATCAATGCGTCATTAAAAATATGATTTTTTAAGTACACAATTTCATGAATTAATTACTAAATGATTATATGACTGATAGACATAATTCTGAGTTTAAATAAAATACTACTAATCGACATTATTGCTGTATAATAAGATTACATTTAAATAATTAGAAAAAAAAAATGATAGTTTTAGCTTGTCTCATATCCGTAAGTATAGTGTATCTACAATCGAAAGTATATCAGAGCAGATTACCTCGTTCCTTGGAATTGAAAAGGGAATAATTCTTTCATGGCAAACTAAACTTTCGTCTTTGTGCAGTCGACGAGGAGTCTGATCTTTGCAAATCGAGTGTTCTCGGTAAACACGTTGCCACGACGACCAAGACAAAAGCTAATCATCAAAAAGTCTGTGAATTATCACAAACGTTGAAAAGGCTTCTCCATCATTTGATACACGAAATAAAATAAAATAAAAATTCGTACAACGTTAATTGAATTGTTACAAATAAAATAGTATATTAAGTTTTAGATATTAAAATAATTATAACAGTTAGAACAATAAAAAGATATTCTATAATATGTTCTATAATCGTACATAGAAATATTATTTACAAATATTAACATTTGATATTTTTAAAACTTTTAAAGATGATCCATGATCGCCCTTTTATCTCTGTGCTCTTTGAATAGACATTTGTTATGCATTATATATAGATTAATTTTTTTATCTTCATTTATTGCATATCACATATCGTATATTGTTTTTCACCCTGTGTTCTCTCAATCTTTTACAGTGTCGCAAAACTGTTATCAGATTTAATTTGATTTTTGTTAATTTAGACTTTGTGTGTTTCTCATAATCCTCTGCCGTGAAAAAGTATATATATTCTGAAACATAAATAATTTGACGATTTTATTCCATTAAATGGATATTATTCGTACTTACATAAAATAAGAAAGTTACCATTGTCATTACAAATATCCATTTCTTGTTTCCTATAATGTAAATAAAGACTCAAATTGCCCTGTTTCCTTGCATTGGCCTTCCCCAATGATAAAAATGTATATTTTGCTTTCAATATTTGGTTAATGGTATTTATCAGATTATTCACATTTTCCAAAGACTGTCTTCCAATAATATACTTTGGAATTTTAACGAACTCGTCATTATTTATCAAAGGTATCGTACAGTAAACTTCTGGCTCGTTAAACAGAACCTTTTTACAATCTACCATCGGCGTCATTGTCTCTGCTACATTTTCTATTTTAGAATCATCAGGCGACGATTCGACAATCTTAATTTCGGCGTTATTGTAATCACGAATTAATTCAAGTGGAATATTCTTCTCCATGTAAGTAATTCTCTCGCTCAAGATCTCAAAAAGCGACAGCAGCTCCTGAATTTTTTAGAATTCCATATAAATCTTGCGCATTAACAGAGAAGTTAAAGTATATTTAAAAACTTAAAGGACATACTCTGCACTGATTATTTTGCTCTCTCGCTTCGTCCAACCACTGCCTCATACTTTCAATGCCGTTGAACATTTGCGAAAGTACTGAACGCATTTTGAGAAATTCTTCTTTCATGGTATGCTTGCCTAAATACGCAAATGAATAGTAAATTACCAACGATAAAGCTAAACTATACGTAAAATAGAATTTTTAACCTCACTTTTAATAAATATCGTTGCAGTTTCAAGAAGCCTCAAGTTCTCGCTCTGTTTTTCCAAAATCTCTTCCAAAGAGTTGGGAGTTGTCATTCTGAGGAGTCAACTTACCTAAAGAACAATCAACTTAAAATGAAAACACGTATATCGTCTTACATTTAAGTTATCGCAACAAATAGTACCGAACGATTGTTTCTAACAAAAACTGCAAGCAGCAGAGACTAATGAAATACATTAAAAATTACAAAAAACGGTTACATTCGATGACATAAACTTCAAATTCAATTCGGCATCGTTCAGGAGTCACGCTCTTCGATTTGAATTCTTAAAGCCGCGTTTAAATGACATCCACTCTGGCACAGTAATTTCTATTTAACCAAATTTTTTATTCAACCAAAAACTTACGCGTCTTCCACATGACTGTCCTGAAATAAATAAGAAGAAACGTAAATCGTTTGGATTAACAGATGAAAATTGCAGAAAGTCGATATACTTTCGTTTCAAGCGATACAGTGTGCACCTGTTACGTCCTTGTTTCCCATCGCATCACGTGACATCCAGAGAATGTTTAATGGCTGCCAAGTCATCAATATGTTGGTGGTCCACCGTTAACGTCGAATATTGTTAAGGGTTTTTTTCCTTCGAAATTAGTTTACGTAGTTGTATAAATTTTTTATGAAAATGCGAAGCGTAATCTTTATTTTCGCCACGTTACTCGCGTACGTGAACGCCATACGATTCTACCTGGAGCCGAATTCGGCGAAATGTCTAAAGGAGGAGGTTCAGGCGAACGTTTTAGTCGCTGGAGAATACGAAGTTTCCTTAACGCCGGCTGTTAAAACCGAATACATCGTGAGTATTCGATTTTTCTCAACACTTTGCTCTCAAATGTATCGTGCGTGACTTTTACAGGTTATGTTCGATTAATCTCTACGTATGTGTGTATATTGTTTATCACGATTGAAACGGGATAACAATTGTTGGTATAAAAATGTTCGTGCGCTACTTTAATAGGTTTTTGTGTCCTTGTAGATAAGAGATTCAAAGGGAGACATTCTTTCGAGAAAAGATGATATTCCTCACGAGAGAATGCTGAAGTTTTCGTTCGTTACTGAAACCTACGACACGTTTGAGATTTGCTTCATGGCTCATGCTATTCAACCATCTTTTTCAGGCAGTATGTAGAAAGGAATATGCGAGATTAATAAATATCAGGTTCTTTTTTCGCTGCATTGAAACATTTGTTGCAGATATTAAGCAAATTAAACAAGAAGTTCATTTAATTACAAAGCGTGGGATCGAAGCTAAAAATTATGAAGGAGTAAGTTTCTTTATTGATACAGTTATATATATTCGGGATATTGGAAGATTATACTATTTAATTATAGTGTATATTTTATTATTTAATCGTTATCATTATATTTAATTATCAATATATTTGTTTTATCTTCTTTTTATTTTTATTAAGTGTCTTAAGTATTTAGTATCTTTAAACATGACAATATGTCAACGCTTGATTTCTATAATGACAATTTAAGAATAAACTCACAATATTTCATCTCTTTTCTTTCTTTTATATGTGGCTTGTATGGGCACACAGTTGGTAATGTAGCAAGATTGGTCTTGTTAGGAATGATCAGTATGATTTTTAACAGCATGCGTTTTAACATGAATTACTTAGCAGGGTATTTGAGAAGTCCTTAGAAAAACAAGTTAACTTAAAAAATAATTTACTGCAAAATTATTTGATCAAAATAGATAAATAGACTTTGCTAATACCCAGCTCGATGCTTTCCTTTGCAAGTAACAGAATTTTTCATACACTTACATGTAAATGTGTGATTTAACGAGATTAATGAAATAAAATTTTACATCTAACAAGGTTTGATACAGGTATAAATTCAGAATAAAATTAGTCTACCGAAAGGAGTTGAATTAATTTTAATTTCGGTGCTGAAACACACGATAATGAAGTATTGAAAAGATTAATTATTTTTCTTTAAGATTGGTGAAGCAGCAAAACTAAAACCTTCTGAAGTCGAATTGAAACGTTTGGAAGACCTGTCCGAAGCTATCGTGCAAGATTTTGCCCGTATGCGAAAGAATGAGGAAGAAATGAGAGATACTAATGGTATAATTCTCTTCTCTCAGACAAGGGCTCTTTTACACGCCACAAGTTGTGCTGTACAATTAATAATTTCGAAATTTTTCAGAGGCGACAAACACGCGAGTATTGTACTTCAGTATTCTCTCCATGTGCTGGATTTTGGTACTCTCCACTTACCAAGTTTTTTACTTAAGACGTTTCTTCAAAGCAAAGAAACTTATTGAATGAATAGCAATAGAAAATAGTGGAACTTGTCCAAGTTCTAACAATTTTTACATTCTTATGAGATTTTATTTATTTTTTTTTTTGTTTTTCCAATAAATAATTAAAAATCAGTATCATTGAAATGATGGTAAAACTGACTGATTAAAATTTTGTATACTCGATCAAATTTGAATAAAAAAAATAGATGTGGCTGTCGAATAACCATACAAATAATTCACCAAATATTTTAAGTTCGCGAAAGATAGATTTTCTACAAATTGGTTTTTTATAAAAAAAGTAGATAGTTATATTTTAGAATTCGTTTAGTTACAATCTAACTACCGAAATATATTTAACTTAGGCAATGAAGAACAAATGTTAGAATATGTTTTAAGGTGTACAATTACCGAAAGTTTGTTTGTTTTGTTAAATCATAATAAAAGTTAAGTCTAGTTTTATAATCCCTTTTTCATTTAAATATGAATAAAGTAACAAGATAGACGATGTTTCGTTCAGTTCGAAAATTTGAATTTGAATTTGAATTCGATTAATATCGATTTATTATCCAAGCAAATATGGCGGTTTAAACATAACCTACAGAAAATTGTAGTGAATTCGTGCTTTCGACAACTTTTATGTACGTTTTAAGAAGATTTTATTACGTAATTGCAAGGAAATAAAATGCAAGACGCATCTACAGTGAAGAGTATAATTAACAATCGGGATCGTGATTGTTTGAGCTGCAGAATTGTTAGCGGTTGCGGCCTTATCGGCTCTGGTTTATATGTTTCGCATCATTCAAAGAAATTCCAGAAAAATATTGGAAAAATTATAATGTACTCGATAGGAAGTGGTAATTCATTCTTGTTTCTACATTTTTCCCATCAATATTCAGAAATTCAATTATTCCATTGAAAAGTTTTGTCACGTTAAACACACCTCAAACTTAAGCCTAGCATATAAACTTTCACCAAATTTTTACAGCTCTAATACTCCTTGGCACTGCACGAGTTATGGATCTACCACCATTTCGCAATCAATTTAACCATGGCTAATCGTAAATAAACATCGATCAAATTTTTGTTACTTACAGAAGTATTACAATGCTTCTTTTATAAACTAATTCAATATATTTTACTACAAGGGCAACTATAGGAGAAACATAATTTCAGATATTTATTCAATTTAGTGCAGTTTTTAAGTGCACAGATGTATATTTTAAAGCTAAAATAATTAACTTGAAAATGGTCCCTTCGTTCTTTGATACTTGATATATTTAGTTTAAGGTAGTTGTTTTGTCATGTAATTTTTCAAAAATGCATTGATATCAATTCAATAACCTTGTTTATTATTGGCACAGTTTATTATTTATACAATATTTACACGCCACTAAACGTTGTTTGCTCGCTGGCGACTGGCGACCGCCGGCTTAAAAGGCTTTGTAATCCCGTTGTCGCCAAACGTCAAACAAAAGCTGTCACTTTAATAAACATGTTGCATCCGATGGACTGTTGTTATGGGCGATAAGGGAAACGAAACAAAAATTCCGCTAAGATGCATCAGAATGCACATTTGTAAATATTGATAAACATTCGTTCGAACTTAAGGGATAAAAAAGTTTCGAAACATTCGACGCCACGGTAAATTCCGATGGGTGAAGTAAAATGCATGGGATTATTTCAAACATACGATAATTTATTTTATTTTCATCGGTATTAACAGTCGTTGCATACAAACATAATTCTAAGATTGTTCTCACTGATACTGCGCGTCCTGTAAAAGTAGAATTATATTAATATAATGTAACGCGCGACCAAAGTTTGTACTGACGAGAAATGGAACTTACATATTTTATATACGACAAAAAAACGTCATAAATCATTGTCATAAAATTGATATACAGCACTCTGTAGCGAAGAGGTATGAAAAGGAAATTCACGCATTGCGTTGGAGGCCAGAAACAACAGTCAACCTGACCAAAAATAGAATAAAACGTAAACTATATTCTCGAATTTAATGTATAATTAGAAAGCGTAATAATAGGTGAGGAAAATGAAGTATATACCCTCCACGTGTCATACAGTTTCGTTTTCACCTCCTCGCGGATCTCCTCCACTGTACGGTTCTCTAAAAGGCCGAGACCAACGAAAAACATTCCTAAACATATCGGGCTAGCAATAGTTTGATCGACGCAGGTCTTTTTGACCACGGATACCGCATTTCTTCCGGGGATTACCCTATCCAAAATCATGTAGAACCAATGATGGAAGGGGCCTTGTGCCAGGCCCACAATTGTCATGTTTTTAGTTCGCACGTAATCGTGTGTATAATCGTCAGAAATACGTGAATTTAGAAAATTTTTTTCCACCTGTGGCGATGCTGCCATCACGTATCGTCCACTAGATAAATATTTATGTTTTCTCATGTATTCGCTTCGCTGTTGAATAATGTCCGCTACTGCCATCATCAAGCCGCAACTTACAGTATTCGTGACTAAAAGATACCTGCCTTAAAAGATTTATTATTTTATTAATTGTTAGATATTATTACGGAGAATTTATTTTTGTGCGATGCATCGAATATCTATTATACTTACCGAATAACTTTTTCCAAACAGTCATTTCTATACTCTCCTTTTAAAATCTGTGCGAATTATTAGATTCTGATATTGTAATATTTCTAGGCTTTATCCTGGGAACACTTTTTCTCACTTAAATCGAGATATTATTTCTTCAAATTTATATATTCATATATTTTTCTTTTCTACTGCTAAATAATCATGTGGTTCTTGATCTTTTGATGTTTATGAAGGCGAAAACGTGGCTGAACACGATCCAGTAACATACCGTTTCGTCTAACTAAAGAGCAAGAATGTTTTACATAGATTTTAAAGGCAGATATAAGATATCATTTTACAATATAAATCTACGTGTTACTGAATAGAAATTTGCGAAACTGCAGTTATTATAAGACGTAATGCAATCGAAAGTTACCGGGCGTTTGCGCAGTCGAGGTTCAACCCCACCACTCTGTATTTTCTACTTGTTTGAACATTATCTCAACCTAGTAAAAATATTAACCAACATTATGGTAAATCATTTCCCACTTAATCGCAGATACTCACGCGAGTTTTGTTTGCGCGACGAAAATAGTAACAGCCAGCAGAAGGCTTCCGGACTTTAGAAAATACGTGTTAATCGAAAGAAATTATATACATACGTTTTCGGACTTTTAACATTATTTATTAGAAGTCATAATTTTATAGGTATATAACACACTGATAAGAAGTTACGATTATTTAGCTTGAACTGATTTTGGTTTCACCACACCCTCCCTGAATCCATTCCTGAAAAATACACGCAAGATAACGATCAAATAATATTCTCCCTTCAAGACTAGTCTCCTGTATTACTTGTAAAGCTTACTTGAATTTGCGTCGAACAATCTTCAGGTAACGCATGCGACCAGTTCCAGTGGTCTTCCTCCTCTTCGCTTTCACCGACCAATTATCTAGAATTCATATAACGCAATGAATTATTATTTTCTAACAGTGATTCTTCTTCGCAGTCTTCTTAGGATCATTTCTTACATTTGTCAATGTTACTCTTAATCTATTATTAACATCTATGTATACAACAAGTAACGCAGAGTTAAAACCATTTCAGTTTCATTCCCTCTGAAGAAAATTATTGTCTAAATCATAGTACAACAAAGAAGTTATTTCTAATACCATATTGGAACTTACATGATCTCATTTTCTTCTGTGGATACCCACACTGAGCACATTGCGACTTTTGAATGTGATACGAGCTACGACCGCATCGCCTGCACAACGTATGTGTCTTGTTCCGTCGCTTACCAAAACTCGATGTACCCTTCGTCTGTAAACATTCATCGTATCGTTAATCGTAACATCATTAAATACCCTGGAGAAACGAATATTTATGCGACTCGAAGACACATGTCAGGAGGTAAACATTCGTCACATAACCTCCAACCACCGTCTAATATTAATAACATATTAATTCGAGCCATATACATTGGAACTATAATTGTAGAAAATTTCTAAATGTAATAACGAAGAGTTCCAAACATTTCTCTGGCACCAGTTTGCTATGATTGTTTTCGAATAAACGGATATGAAAATATCGAACGCGCGCTTACCATTTTGCACGAAGAAACGGTATAGAAGGAAGGATTCGTTGGGTTCTCAAATCGTTCCTTTCTTCGTTTACATCGTCGAGGACAGTGGTTCTCATTTCACAATCAGTGGTACTTAAAAAATGTTCTGTTTATAGGATTGTATTTTAAAAGCTATATGTACATATATTTCTGGTCATAAGTACTTCAATTTTATTGTAGAAAGTTACTGTTTGTCGCATTAAATTAAAAGTGATAGGTAATTTTTGTTGTTTTTACAAGGACGAATCGATTTGTCACTTACAAACCATTCGTGTGCTTAATATTATTCATTAAAATTCTATCAGATTATCAGGATCGGTGAGGACTTCGCGAGAGTGTTGACTTCCGGATGTTACAACGTGTTGAACGCCAACCACGCAGTTTTTCAACTCCGTACCCTCTTCGATCACACAGCCATTGCATAGTATGCAATTGTGAATTACGCATCTGTGAAAAATCATTTGTCGAGTAAACCAGATGTTGATTTATCAACTGAAGAATTGACTGTGGAGTAAAATTATTCCATAGAGAGTACCTCTGGTTGATCGTTACATTCTCCATTATAACACTCTGCGATATTCTAGTCTTTGACTCGACTCTAGTATTTGAACCAATATGACTGTCTTTGAGGGAGGTTTTTTCATCGATGAAGGCATTATTACCCACGTAACAGTCTTGCATTTGCGTGCTGTTTACAGTTGCCGTAGCTGCAATAGTTGGTATACAAAATTGTCCATTGCTATCGTTATTCCACCATTCTGATATCTGTAATATTTATTTGATAAATAACAGAAATTATTGTTCAAGGTGTATCTCTCCTTCGTTTCTACCTTGGTATTAGCGAGATGATACATTTGTATGGTATTCGCCCTTAGACCAAACACTCCGTTACCGATATAGGCGTAACACCTTATTATATCCTCGTGGTAAGCATCTTCTAGGTCGGTACTATGATCATTGTACGCTGACATCTTTCTAATCAGTTCATCGAGCTGTTTCTCAGTCGCAAAGCTGAAGATATCCTTCTTCAAGTTCATTCGTACCACAGATGTATTTTTGTCATCCACGCATGCCTTGGGTGGTTTTGAAAATTGTTTGCTAACTATGTACGGAAGAAGTTCACCCTTCAGTGTGATAAAACTCCTGTAGAATCAAGAGAATAGTTTTGTACGCGATCGTGGATCATTTAAACAATTTTCTAGGCAATTTTACTTACTTGTTGTGTACCAGGAAGTCTAACACCCACTTCTTAATAACATATAAGTGACTATCCATTAACTTGGAATGAATAGTGAAACTTGGATGCCTCTTAAGCAATGTCTGTGAAATTCTAATCGTTTCCTCGAAATCTGAGGCAGATGCTAAGAAGATTAATCGACCGGTTTCATTGCAGATGCCAATTAAATCGGTCTCAGGCTTTTGTTTATTATTCGGGCCCGGCGTTACGAAATCATTGGGTACTTTGGGAGCTGGCAGCATCAGTGCTGTGATACTAGCATTATGTTTTCTGTGAAGATTCAAAATCTCCTGTATATCAACATCGGCGATCAAGTCGCAAGAGATCACCAGAAAATCTGTGTAAATCTTTTCATGGATAAGTCTTAGAGAGTTAGCAGTTCCCAGGTCCTCAGCGTCTTTGAAAGCAACGATATCCGTTCGAATTTTAAGATTCAAGCTGTTCAACGTCGCCGAGACGCTGTTCTCCATACTTTCTGATGTAATAACGATGACTTCTTTGAAACCGACACGTTCCAGCAACTGAAGGGGATACCAGATCATCGGTACGTTCCCAATCGGTAGCAAACATTTGTGTTGTCCGTAAGTAAGCTCTGTCATGCGAGAGCCTCCTCCACCGGCGAGCACAACAGCTTGAAACTCTTTGTAGGGGAACATTCTCTTCACCTACTATAAAATAGAAATATCAGTGTACAATAAAAACGTTTTTAGAGTAGTAAATTGTAATTTATATTGTCACTTACTTCAATAATCTCATTCAAATGATAAAACATAAAATGATGGATATCCTTCCCTAAAGTACTGCCTCAATAACCTTTAAATACCAGATGGGGTACAGATGGTATCAACAACGTGTTGGTTATTGATCATTCATGCGTTTAGGTTAGATCGTATCGTAACTGAAATAAAATTTTCATCGTGATAATTCTGGCTGCAAAGCGTAGAATGAAGTATTGTCAACGGTATTGTGCGATAAGCGAAATAAATTTAAATCGATAAATTACTTTCAGGTTTTCTAACCTATAACAGAGTGTTATCAGTTCCGTAGAAACGCGTGTATCTCTGAAAAAATTAGATGGAATTAGAGACCATGTGCGAATCAGAGGACGATATAATTACACCTGGAAAATATGTGATAGTAAAGAAATTAAATTTTAAAAAAATTTATAAGGTCACCGGTAATGGGACTTTGATGTTGGGTAAGGACCTGGTAGAGATGCATGGAATCGTGGGGAAGCGTTTCTGGACCACTTTTGAAATGATACCTATAAACAAAGGGAAACGGATGTATTCGTTGCAAGAGGTATTAAAGGCGGAGTCACTGAACGATCTGCTAAACAAACTACCAAGTGGTAGCGATAATCGTTCGATCATGGACGATGGCACATCCCAGAAACTCTCCAAAGAGGAGATCGTCCAACTCCAAGAGTCCGGCAAAAGTGGTAAAGAGATAGTGGGCAGTCTGATCGAGAACAACAAGTCGTTTCTAGACAAAACGGAGTATTCTCAGGAGAAGTATCTGAAGAAGAAAGAGCAGAAGTACTTTAAATACCTGACGGTGTGCAAGCCTAGCTTAAGTTCGTTGCAAGAAGTTTACTACAAGTTGGATCACAATAAAATTGGAAGCTTGAGAATGGACTCTTTGGCGCAGTTGTTGTCGTACAGCGATGTTCAAGCAAATGGTCTATACATGTTATACGACAGCGGATCTCAAGGATTGCCAGCTGCGGCGATGTTAAACAGGATCGGCTCGGATACGGAAGGATACTTGATCAATCTACATCCTGGAAATGTTCCTCAAGCTATGCTGGTCCATGCCATGAATTTTCCTAAACAACAATCGGATAGACTGATTAACGTCAACATTTACAGCTTCCTGAGGCTGTTTTATCAAGGAGAAAATGCTGTGTTAAATAATATTTCAAAGAAGGTTCATAATAATTCGATGAATAAGATAAAAGAAGGGAAAAGTGAAAGCAAAGGTGATGATAGTGTAAATAATGAGACTTCGCCGATAGAAGAGGCAGTTAAAGAGACAAACTTGGACAGTGTTAATGAAGCGAATGAAACGATCAAGGAACAAAGTGGAGATGGAAGTTTCAAACGTAAATTGGATGAACACGAATCTACCGAAGGTAGAATAGCAAAGAAACCTAGGTGGCTGTTAGAGACGCAACACGCTGTAGAGCTTGTACAGAATTCGATAGTTCGAGGATTAGCTATAGTAGCCAAAGAGCATCCTTTGAACATCGTCACAGCGCTTTTACCATTTCTAGGAGCGTCCAGACCGTTTGTAATCCATCATATATATCGGGAACCTTTACAAGAGACTTACATGATGTTGAAACAGAAACAAAATGTTATTAACTTGAGACTATTTTCAAACTTCTTACGTTCGTACCAGGTATTACCAGACAGAACGCATCCAGACATTTTAACCAGCGATACTGGAGGTTATTTATTAACCGGTTATTTAGTTCAATAAATAATACGAGCAAAATTTTTGTAAACTCGATGTGACCAGAATATATTTTATAAATTACATCAAATTTATGCAATGAAAATAAATAGAATATACATTTTTTACTTAATTGTTTCGTTCAAATATTGCTGAAAATGATTGCACATCGTTATCGATAGTAAACTGTTGATAGGCCAGTGGCGCCATCTTTGTGCAAAGCGCTCAAACTGTTCGCACAGTTATCGACAGTGAAGTAAATTACCGACTAACTGGTGGCGCCATCTCTGTGAAAAGTGCTCAAACTGGTCGCGCAGCGTTATCGACAGTGAAGTGAACTACTTACCGACTAGTGGCGCCATCTCTGTGGCGAACGCGGAAACTATTCGACGAGTAGTTTCAGTAATCGTCACAGAGATGGCGCCACTAGTCGGTAAGTAGTTCACTTCACTGTCGATAATGCTGTGCGACCAGTTTGAGCACCTATCGCAGAGATGGCGCCACCAGTCGATCGAAGTTCACTTTACTGTCGATAAAACGATGTGCGACCAGTTTGAGCACTTTTCGCAGAGATGGCGTTACCAGTAATTAAAAATAAATGGAGAAGTGGATAAGTGTGTGGAAGCTAATACGTGTAAACCTCTGCAAACACGATTATTTGAGGTATATTACTTGAATGTTTGTATAATCTTCTTTATGAACTTAAACTCTTGAAGTGTATGTTTAACGTAGATAAAAGGTACGCGAATAGAATGTCAGAGTATCGAATTGTACATGCTCGAAGGTAGTATCTAAGAGGTTAGGTATGTGAACAGATATTTGTTTACAAATGGATACTGTGTCGCTTTTGCCGTTGAAACTCTCGTCCAGAAGTTTACTCGTGATGATCAGAAAGAAGCTGCACGTCAAATTTAATCTGCCAACCGTGCTGATCGTACTGTCAATCGTTTTCTTGTGCGTACATTATTTGCCTCCTACTAAGTGTGCTTCCGATGAACAGATAATAAGGAATAAGTCGAAGTTCAGACTCGTAGTACTTATATTATCCAGTCCTGATAGTCTGGAGCGAAGAGCGGCCATCAGAAAGACTTGGTTGGCGCAGAAGCAACCAGCGGTGAAGCATCTGTTCGCGATAGGTACATTGGATATATTGCCGGAGCAAAGGGAAACTCTGCACTCTGAGAAACAGAAGTACGATGATTTGCTTCTGTTATCGAGGCTACCGGATTCATATGCGACGTTAACGAAGAAAGTTTTATACTCGGCGAAAGAAATCTACGATTACTACGAATTTGATTTCTTAATGAAGTGCGACGATGATACATTCGTCCTGGTACACAAGATCTTAAAAGAATTGGATAGATGGGAGAGGAAAGGAACAAAGAAGGAATTGTATTGGGGATTTTTTAATGGGAAAGCTCAAGTAAAAAGAAGCGGGGTATGGAAAGAGACTGATTGGATATTGTGCGATTATTATCTTCCTTATGCGCTTGGAGGAGGATATGTTTTGTCTTACAATTTAGTAAAATTTATCGCTACGAATGCTGATAGTCTCAAGTGAGATTTTTTAAATGAGTTTTCCATGGGTATCATAGAATCGTAGGCTGTTTACTATTTATTTTTTTAGATTGTTCAAAGCTGAAGATGTATCCGTTGGTCTTTGGATGGCACCTTTGGCGAATATCGAGCGGAAACACGACGTACGATTCGACACGGAATATAGATCACGTGGATGTTCGAATCAGTACATCGTCACGCACAAACAGACAATTGAGAGTATGAAAAATATGTACGAGTATCACCAGGCAACTGGAGCATTGTGTATGAAAGAAATAAGAAATCGAATGAGTTATCAATATAATTGGACAGCTCCGCCGAGTCAGTGTTGCAAGTTACAAGCAGGCATTCCGTAATGGACAAAGACCTATTTCTCGTACAGTTGATCTAGTCACTAGTTATTACTTAAATTGCTGCATACATTTACATTTAATCAAAAAATTTGAATAGTAAGTATTCTCATAAATATTTTTTATTCACATTAGAGGCAATTATAATAATTCTATTTGATTAACCAAAGCTTCATTAGTCCTCATAGTTGATCATAGAGTAGGCAACAATAAATTGATAATTCCAGTATTATATTATCATATTAAAGTATGTTCTATGTTAGAACTGTTGTCCTGTAATAAATAAGCTAAGCGTATTTATAATTACCTTTTGTACATATATTTCAGTAGAGATAGCTACAAAAGAACTCATTTTTTGTAAATCAAATATATTTTTCTCACTTGTACATATGAAATTCATATATGTATATTTTATTTCAACAAAAAAGAAACTTATTTTACGGAAAAAAAATGTCATTTACATTTATAAAATATAAAAACAGTAATAATTTTCTTTATTTTAATACTATAATTACGATTCAATACTTATACAATGAGATAGTATTTCAATTAAGCAAATCACAGACGTTCGAAAAACGGCCAATTTACAATAAATTACTACTTTATACATCTAGGAAAGTAAAAAAAGGAAGGAGACAATAGTCATGGCCGATTTTCAAATCTTTCTATCTATGATAAGGTGTAAATTGATTTTGTTTTCATTACATCCAACATTGCTCGTAATTAAGTATCATCAGACGTAATATTTCATTATTATCAATGAAAACTAACGTGAGATTATAACGTGGAATATCTATCTTATCAGACGTTTAAATAACGTCAGGTTGATCGAGAAAAGGAATATCCTTCTCTGGCAATATTAGATGTAAATCAAGTCTTTAGTACTTTGTTCATTATTTTTTTTACAAATTTCCTATTCGCTTACTTTCATACACTCCGATTTTGTTTCATGTTAAACTATGAAAAATATTACATTCTAATTTTAGAAATAACGTACGAATCTTTCGTTCCACGCGTTAAAATAGAGACCAATGCATTTATTATGCATTCTCTAGAACTTACTTTTTCTTTCTATCTTGCGTACATTTCGGACAATACCATTTCCCTTTAGGTTTCGTAGTTAATCCGACGCACGCAAAGTGGAACCATTCTATAGGACACTGTAGCGAAAAAGAGATGGAATAGTTTAAAATAAATATGTTTAGCATGTTCGCTATGGATTGAAAATGATGTCTAGTCAAGAAATGTGCTAAAATATAAACTTACATCGGGATTATCACAACCAATCATTTCTCCATAAGAGACTTGGTGACACAGGCAATAAGTCGGCTCATTGGGATCTACAGGCATGTCTAAGACATCGGCTGGATGGCCAAGGGCCGTAGAATCCACTTGTGCGCCGCTTCCAACAGCTCCAGCCGATGAAGCAGAGGCAACGGATCCTCCTAAATTGTTTTTACATTATATTCTCTTACAAACATAGGTAAACTAATTACAGTGACAATTAATCTCACCTTTCTTCTGCTTTTTTCTAGCTGTTTTCGATTCATCTTCGCTACTGGCACCAGCTGCACCTTTCTTCCGTTTCTCTTTCTCTTTCAGTTTCTTCCTACCCTTTTTACTAGCATTATTCTCTTCTTGCGCCCTGCTACTATTTAAAGCTTTGTCTTGTATTTCCGCTTCGAACCTGGCTAAATCCGAATCTAGTCTTCTAATATGTTTGTCCACTAATTCGTACGTTTGTATAGCCAACTGAACTTTATCGTCCCCGTATTCCTTGGCTTTGTTAAACAGATTTTGTATATGGGTCAGTTGTTCCTTCTTCTTCTCTGAAGATTCTTTCTTCACGTTCTTCAAGTAATCGTCCGCTAGTTTGTCTATATCCTGCATCAATCCCTGGGCTCTGCTATCCAGATCTCGCATCAACGTGAAGTTCCTTTGCAACTCGATAGGTAAATGCTCTAAACCTAATAATTATCCTTTCGTTAGTTATGCAAGCTATATCAATATAATGAAATACAATAAATAGATCGTGGATGCTTCTGCAAATTTATGTTTCTCTTAAATAGAATTACATTGATAAAATCTGAACGAAAGCTATTTTACTCTCTACGCAAGGTATGCGTCGCAAGGTGGTACATAGAATCGTACTCTGTATTCTCTCACATTTTTAAATTTCGTATAAATGTAAAAACATTCGCAGTCTACGATTACAGGAACATCGATGTAATTTAAAAAATCGTTACGCGTTTGGTTTTCGAGCGGATAAAAGATTGTACGCTCACTGTCTAAATAGTGCTCCAGATACAGTGCCGTTGTCATTTTTCCTGTCACTTGATATGAGAGTAGAGGGAAATTTTACGCCTCATGTAAACAACGATCCGCTCCTCGATTTGCGCGGAATATCTCCTACCGGAAATCGGTAAAAAAACCGATGAAACTTGTGAAAACCGATCGATGGTCGTCGACGATGGAAAACGATAGACATATTACTCTCATGGCTGCCAACCACATATACATGTATACATATATACATATATACATATATACATATATATATATATATACAAATCCAATGCGTTCACTTTTTGGCGGTAAATCGTAATTCATAAAGATAATTTCCAACGAGTTCGATTAGAACGTCTAAAACTATATTTTCTAATATTCCTTAGATAACAGAAACATAACAGAAGAGAGGAAAAATACAGAGAGGAAGAGAGATAACAGAAAATAGAAATAAAAATTGAGTTATCGCACGATAACGCAGTCGAAACAGTCGTCTACACGAACTTATAAAGGTTTCAGTTGGAATTGGTAATTAACGCATTAATTGCAATTGTAATTGTCAATTGAGACGGCGTGAGATGAAATGAAATAGCTCTGTCGAGGTCGTTCGCGTGAAAGGGTAGATCGATGAAATATTTAATCGATTGAGAGCTACTGTCGAGATGAGGAAGATGGCGGCTACTTTGCTCTGAAGTAACAGGCACATACGTAGGTGTAGTCGTAAATGGAAATAGGACTAGTTGCTGGTTCTCTGTTAGGAATGAATGCTAGTTTAATGACGTATTTAGAGGTGATACGTGGTTTGTATTAAGAAATATAGGAAATAGGAGCGATAGGTTTTATTACAGAACGAGAGAGCGTAGCGAAAGTCCAGTAGCAGCTGAGTGTTTAAAAACCACAGGAGAGATAAACATAAAGTGTTTTTCATGCGAGTGATAAGAGGCTCAATCTGATTGAAAGAAACAAGCTGTTCGTTTTGCGGCGAAGAAAATGGTAAAATTATACGCGTTGTCGATTTTGTATAAAAATCTCACATCAGCGACAACGTTGAAAGCTGCTTACGACGTGGAGTCGTTCTCGTTTTTCCAAAAGGGAAGCGTCAAAGAGTTTATGACATTCATAAGTAAGACCATCGTCGAACGGACTCAGAGTTGCTCCAGGCAGAGCGTGAAAGAAGCAGGTAACGTTTTCGAAAGCGTCCAATGTTGTACCAAGGTTTTCGGACAATGGTAACGTTTTGCAGATTACATGTGTCACGTGTTTGTGAGAGCGGACAATCTAGCGGCTGTACTTATATCGGATCACGAATATCCTAGGAGAGTCGCTCATACATTGATCACGAAAGTGATGGATGAATTCGCAACAAAGTATCCGCAATCCACGTGGGATACTTTGAGCGAACCGACGGTAGACTTCGCGCAGATCAATGTATATTTAGTGAAATATCAGAATCCGAACGAGGCTGACGCTCTTACCAAGATGCAGAACGATTTGGACGAGACAAAGATTATTTTGGTAAGCGTAAGGCTGTGATTTGCAAGATTTTGCACATTTTAACGGATTGGGATTAGCTTTTACATTACTTTTACTTTCTTGTTCGTTTTGTAGCATAACACATTGGAGGCTGTTCTTAAGAGAGGTGAAAATCTGGATGATTTAGTTGCAAAGTCGCAGGGTCTTAGCGCTCAGTCGAAAGCATTTTACAAAACTGCACGAAAGACTAACTCTTGTTGCAGTTTAGCCCCCTAAGGTGTCTTTCGCTAACAAAATTATACTGACTACATTTCAGTGAATGTTGCTGTAATTTTATATTACCGGTACAAAGTGCAAAAGGAATTAGTATTATGCAGGTTTGATTAGAAGGGAATAATTTATAAATTATATAGTTGATGTTACGCGGCAAAATTCAATATTTTGTGTACAGATTCTTTGTATATAGGATGTATGGCTGCCCTTAACATGTTGGTATACTAAACTACTGCCAAATTCATTTGATTTTAACACCCATTTAGTAGGTTGTACTTTCTTCTTTCTATAAAACTCTATTATTCGATTGTGACAGAATGTTGGTACAATTTCTGTGTAAAAATACATTCCTACTTCTATTTCATGCCCACATATCGGCGAAACATGCGGGTATAAAATAAAATGAATGTTTCACTGATAAAAAGTAAGTGCACGGTATAAGTACAACTTTGAAATTTATTTAAGTATCCATGTAGATTATTTAAAAAACAGGATACGAAGGATAGTTTTGTCAACTGCTACCCCAACTTTAATTTGTGACGCAATTTAAAATATAACAAACACGTGAACAAATATTAAACATTTTTGGTGGAATTAAAATTTACAGTATTGCAAATGATTGTATAACCTGATAAAGGTAAAGCGATAACTGTTTTTCTGTAACTAAAAATGTATGTATTTAAACATTTAATATATATGAAAATGGTTAAAATATATTAAATGTAATTTTGAAAACATATTTATATTTTTAACATGTATGGGTACAATAATAATAATATTATTAAATAAGCTAATGTTTTATTTTTACATGTTACATCAACTGTATTTCTCTTGTTATTAAAGCAAGAGAATAGTTTATTGCAACTAGTAGATCTATATTAAAAATAACTTCTCAATATGCTTAAAGCATTTTACACCTGAAACAATTTACAGTTGACAAAATCACGTAACGTGCGACGACAAGCAGTCAATTGTGGATACTCAATATATTTAGTTTTGGCGTTCGAAAAGGTATGACCCATGAATGGATTATACCCATATTCATATATCTCGCATGGCGCCTAGAATATACATCATATTTTTTAAACTTTTATACGATGGAATTTAATTATATAGAAAGAAAATTATGCACTTACCTCGTCCACTACATTGGCCACACATTCAGCATCGTTACCTGATAAACCTAAATCATTTGGAATGACCATCTCTGTAATTCTTAGCATCTTATACAATAAATACTGCTTGTCTTGGTACAGTACTATTTGTTCTTGTAGTCTCTGTATGTCTAAGTATACCCAATCTTCAAATTTTTGTTTGTGATCATCTTCTTCTAAATCTAAAGATTCAATGTCATGAACTACGTCCATAAAATTATTTTCTTCGTATGAATTGTACATCAGTATCTCTGAGTGAGACGACAACCAGGACAAGCATTTCTCTCTAGTTGCTCTATCAAGATCTGTCAAATATTTTGTTGTAAAAACTTTTGAGTTAATTTCATCCTGGTTACCACTTTTTTTTATGTTTGCCTGTAAAAATTTTTCAGATGATTAGTATTAACGTTATTTAATGTAATACTCTAACACAGGTTTGCGCAGGTGGAATTCATTAATAGTAAATTTTGCTTGTATGACCAGTTGCGCAGACCTGCAGCTAAAAATTATGAAATCGAAAGATTTACCAAAGTGACATCTGGAGGTATGTCCAAATATATGACTAAGTGCGGTCTCTGAAGCAAGTGCAAGCAGTTCTTCTTTAGTACTTCAAAAAATTTTACTACTTCTTTTTTGATATATCCAGCATTATACATAGTATCGACAAAACTTGCGTCTGAATAAACAGATCGATTTAATACTACTCCTTGTCCTGTTGTTAATAGATGCAACAGGGCGTTGGTGTACTGTTCGTATCTCATCAGAAGGAATCCCAGTTGGAATTTTCCCGCTAGCGCGTGGTTAGGATCCTTTAAAAATTTTTTCAAATCGATACTTTGAGCTGCAGGTGGTAGTTTCGGATCTAGCTTACGAATATCATATCCGTAACGATTCATATATATATCATCATGAAGCGGTGGTGGCATGTATAATAATCCAAATTCGTCTGCCAGGTTTTGGCAAAGTTTATCTTTCCCTGCTGAAGGAGGGCCTTCTACAACCACTAATTTACTGTTTTCATCGTATATCAAACTTGTTAAATGATACCTAAATTGCTTAGTGGATAATTCTGTCTTCCAGTAAGGTAATGGTCCCGGCTTAGGCATTTCTTCTTTAAGCGACAATCTTTTCATAAATGCTACTTGTGTAACATTATGATTCGTTGCTAGCTGTAAAACATAATTATGAAGGTGAATTCAGCAAGATCTGAAAAGAGTTCGTTCAGACTATTTTGTTTACTCGCGATAGGAAAAAAAAGGTGTCAATTATTACAATTAACTTTTTTAACTTGTACACTGTTAAAGGCACTAACCTTACATAATCGAGTTAAATACCCAAGGGGATGATTTCTCGCGATATTAACGGATAATACGGATGTCATCCTGCTGCAACTTGTACTGAACTTACTCCAATGAAAAGTATCCACATCAAATTAACGACATTTAATAATGTCAACGGACGCACAGGACATTACGGGCTCGGTGGGTATCCGAAGCCCAGTTCTTCTATTCCACTCAGTGGTACTCAATTCGATCGCTAAATTCCGTACTATCAGTGACGATGTTAACAGAATTCATGCTTTTCAGATAGAAGCATAGTTCATCGTGATCCTGACGATTAAAAATCAAATATTTCCATTAAAATCAAACAATTAACCCAACTGAAACGTAACTTACCAATTTTAGAGAGATTTGAGAAAGGTCAGAAAAATCGCTAAAAATTCTATCGTTCGATAATAATTATTTAAAAGACATATAGAGAACGATATTTCTTCACCAATTACATCCTTTCTCTACTTTCCTCAACTAAACGAAATAACGAGGAAAGGGAGAATTTCAAATGAACCTCCAGCGATAATTCCATCGATCTCCCAGCAGATGGCGCGACAATCGCAGCCGCGATAAATCGTTGGCAAACAACAGATAAAATGTCTCGTAACGAGATCGAAGAGTCGAGGAGCTCGAATCGCTAATTAGTCGAACCGGTAACAAGCGAAAAAGGAAGGCTCTAACCTCCCCCCGTACGTCCCGCCTCTCCCCGTCCCTTGTGACAAATACAAGAATAACCTCGTTCCCTCGGAGAGGCTCTCGCGAGAAGTCAAAAGGGAACGAAATCGTCTCGAGGCGGATGTACGTGCCGCGAGCGTCGAAAGATGTGAACGCTTGAGAAGGTAACCGCGGAGGGGATAGCGGTGGGCAGCTATAGGAGCTAGCGGAGAGACGTCTCGTGATTTCGGATCGCCGATCGGCCGAACCAAGTGGCAGACGCTCGCATCCCATGACAAGGAGAGGAGCTCGAAGTGTACCGTGCTGCGTCATCGTAGAATGGGTGAGTGCGCGACACGATGCCGTGTTAACGTTCACCAGCTTATATAAATAATAATTCTATTTGAAGCGACGCAGGGTGTGTCTTGTTGCGGACATTCGACCGAATCACGTACGGCTCCTCGCCTCGCCTCGCCTCGTCCCGTTCTATGGCTACCTCGCAGGGGCTTTGCCCTGTTTATAGCGTGCGCGCACGTACACGCATACACGGACCGTACTCAGGGTGGGGAGGGATGTGGACGGCACATCGATAGGGAGTAACGCACGTTTTTCGAACCCGAGGTTCGAAGAACGCGCGTCGATTTTTTAATATCCCGTTCGACCGGTGCCGCACACCGGATAAACGCCGCGCACGACACTCGTGCGTCGCGGGTGCACACGGTACGCACCACGGGGTCTTGTTGTCGCGTGCCAGGAATTTCGTGCCCACCCCACCGCTCCACGCGCCTCTATTATTTTCTATTTCGCCCCGTCCGCTTTTCCCCCTTTATGCATAGAACCTTCGAGTTCTCTACGCGCCTCCGACAACAACGACGCTTCCACGAGCAGCTTCGTCTTGCGTCGCGATATTATCATCGATTGATAATGCTCGATAATGTATGTTTGCGTAACGCAAATGTTTGACGTATCGCGAACCGTCGGATCGCGGAGTTTACGATTCCGTCGATCGGAAGACAGCTTGCCTTTTTGTTATTCGACTTTGCGAGCGAGTGCAGCTGAGATATATTTGTCAGGATTTTATTCAGGATCGATTTGTCGATGAGGATTCGATTCGTTCGTCGGCTAATTGGATTGTAATAACAGAAGGAAGAACGTGTCTGCTACTGAAAACAAATTTTCATTACTTTTCGATATTGTACAACTAAACAAATAGTTTTTATCTTATGGTTGGTGTTATTGTTACTTGTGTACAGTAGAAATCGTTTGCAAGTAATTTATTTACCAATGGATTTGTATCGAGTTGTTTACATGTATCCTTTTTGTTTCTTTGAAGACACACAAGGAGGAATGTCCCGTAACACTGGACCTGGTTTGTACGAATTCCTTATGGAAGCGGAGCTTCAGCAGTATTATCCTGGAATTCGAGGTATGCAGCTTCATCTGAGCTATCGAAATCTGTAGAAACGAAGCAAGATAATGATTTGTTGCGAATTGAAACAGGGGACTTGAAGGTGCAGACGACCGCTCAGCTGAAATATGTGACCGAAGAAGACTTGAACGCGATTGGAATGAGCAAGCCAGAGATGCGCCGTTTAAAGAAGTATTTCCAGAAACATTTCCCACAAAATTATCTGTCCAAGTTCAAAAAAATGTTGCTGCCTAAACGGGAGGAACCGATCACGGGTGCTCTGACAATGTTACCGGAGGAAAGACAGGATAGACCGCCGATTCGCGTCCCTAACAAGCATATGATACCAGCCGATGCGATTATCGTGAACAAAGAATTGGGAACGGGCGAGTTCGGTGTCGTCCAGCAAGGTGTTTGGACGAACGACGGGGAGAGAATACAAGTAGCGATTAAGTGTTTGTCGCGTGAAAGAATGCAGAACAATCCGATCGAATTTCTGAAAGAAGCAGCTATAATGTACGCGATAGACCACGAGCACATTGTCAGGCTGTACGGCGTTGTGTTGGACACGAATTCCTTGATGCTCGTCACAGAATTGGCGCCTCTAAGATCGCTACTGGAATGCCTGAAAGAACCGAGCTTACGCACCAGTTTCCCGGTCCTTTCTTTGTGCGATTTCGCCGTGCAAATTGCGGATGGTATGCAGTATCTGGAAGGGAAACGGCTGATACATCGTGACCTCGCAGCCAGAAATATTTTGGTATTCTCAAAGAACAAAGTAAAAATATCTGACTTCGGGTTGTCTCGCGCTTTAGGGGTCGGAAAGGATTATTACCAAACGAACTTCAACGTCAACTTAAAACTACCGATAGCGTGGTGCGCTCCGGAATGCATATCTTATTTAAAATTCACTTCAGCGAGCGACGTATGGGCTTACGGAGTAACTCTATGGGAGATGTTCAGCTACGGATTTCAGCCATGGGCAGCTTTAACGGGCCATCAAATTTTGGAGGCGATAGACGATCCAAATTTTCAGAGATTAGAGCAGCCAGAGTGTTGTCCGAAGGATTACTTTTCGCTGATGCAACAATGTTGGCAGCACGAGCCAGTCAAGCGACCCAAGTTCTCAGAATTGATCAATCTTTTGCCCGACCTGAAACCAGAGCAGGTTCAAGCAGTTCAGGATAGCACGGAAACGGGGCAGCTTGTCTACAGGCAAGGGGACGTGATTACCGTTCTGGACAAGGGAAGCAGCAACACATTGTGGAAGGGTGTTTTAAACAATGGGAAAACTGGTTTCTTCAATCCTGCTCACACGATAGCGTACCTTGGCTCTAATCTGCCAAGTAACAAGCCAGGCGAATTTACACGCGGCGATGGAAAGAACGCGTTCTCTTCTCAGAGGCGAAAAATACGAACGGACATGATCTCTTCACCGCAAGGTGATTTGAAGCACACTGGTCATGTTGGATTGGACGGGGCTTACTTTGGCGATATTGGTTTCCTTGGTGGAAAGTATCCGCACTTACCACGGCAAGTGGTAACACCGTACAAACCGCAGGAGGATGTAACGGACAATTCTAGTCAATCTCTGAGCCAGGATGCGAGGAGTGCGGAAACGAACAGAGAGTTGTCGAGGGATAACAGGAACGCGCAGCACGATATTCAGAATAAGCATGGTAAGTGTTTCTTTTACGATCGGCATGGAGGATTTCACGACGTTATCGCGTGAATTTCGTCTGTTAGAAAGTTTGTGGCCAGATTCAAGCTCCGAGGTTTGCCATCTGGCTAATTCGAGCAAACAGTCTGCTCCGTTGAATGTGGCTGGCAATAACGATACACTTGGGGCGGATCACGAGTATCATGAGATCAGCGATGAAGAAAATCAGGACAGCCCGTTGAGATTTGACAAACCGTTGAATTTTGATTTCGGTCCAAGTTTGTTGGCCGAAATGGATCAAATGTTTCGATCGCTAGGTAAGCGTGATGATAGTGTTTGTAGAGACAGTTTATCGATTCGTTTCTAGGGTGTACAATTTTTTTTTGCTTGATCGTTTTAGGATCTTCTCCTCCCCCGCCACCCCCAGTTCATCCCTTATCGGCTGAACACGAATCGAGTAACGTTAGGAATGAACTGAGGGAAATGCAGGCGAAGCAGAGCAGTAAAAAGAAACAAGCCACCGTGAGTCCAATAAATGTACAGTAATTTTTTGTCTTATTTACTATTACGCTCTTACATATTAGTTCTTCGTTTGTTTGTTCTTTTTTTTGTTTGTTTTATTCATTATTTGCTGCTATGTATAATTAGTTCCGTTTCACGTTGTACGTATCGTTTGCACGTCGAAGCATAGAACCCAAAAATTGTTAGCGTTCGAGAACAGAGTTGATGATGAAAAGAATGAAAAATGGTACAAGCAGTAAGTTGTTAGAATGATGAATTAACATTAAATCGAAGAGAAACGGAAATTATTATGTATTATGCATTTACCAGGGATGGTAAACGTTTACTCTTCTTATATATTTAGGTGAAGCCTATCTCAGCAGCCGATCAGAAAACTCTCTACTCAGCCATTGCTATGGCACAGGAATTGACAGCACGTTCCATGACAGACCTTGAACATCCACCGGAGTCTCCCCGAACACCTGCCAGTCCTTCAAGACGCAGAAAGTTCTCTTTTAAGTTGCCACATCAACACAGTCCCAAACCAGACAGACGACACTTTTCAGAAGAAGCCGCCAGTATACCTGACATACAGGTACATTAAACATATTTTCGTTCGATCGTCGAACTTCGAAAAAAGAAAAAAAAAAACAAGGAAAGGTACACAAATGACATTACCAAAACACAATCTAATTTTGCACACTAAAAAAAATACTAATTCATTTTGATTTCTTGCTGATACTAACAAAAACTATTCATTCCGACACCAAACACACCAGTGATATAATTTATACGTTTAAGAGTATGAACTTCTCTTTCAACGAAAATGATTTTCAAACATTTTTCTTTTAACTCCATTTCCGTCGAAACTGTTATGGAACAGAGTTAATTCCTGATGCCACACGAAAGAGTAGGTATATCGCAATATCGTATCTATTCCTAATACTCCGACCTAATTTACTTGGTTGTTAAGTTGATGAAAATGCTTGTCACAAAGGAAATTCTATTCACAAAGGAAGACTAATCTTAACTTTCCTCTAATCCTTTCCTGTCTTTATTTTTCGTTTGTTTCTGAATTTCTCGATTTTTCATTCT
Source organism: Xylocopa sonorina (assembly GCF_050948175.1). Lineage (NCBI taxonomy): Eukaryota > Metazoa > Arthropoda > Insecta > Hymenoptera > Apidae > Xylocopa > Xylocopa sonorina. Next base: position 10,781,230 of record NC_135201.1, on the reverse strand, counting down.
TTGTTATTTCTCGTCTTTTTGTTTATCATTGTATCGCCACGTGCGAACATTCTTTGTTTTCTATGGACTGCGTACGCAATTGCTGAAACTTACGTTCAACTATTTTATCTGGTACAAAACGCTTGCTTCGCTTGAATGTGGTATTTCTGTATGATCGTCTTCCAACATTGCTTGTTATTCTTTATTATTTCCTTGAACGAATTGCATGGCTGTTTTGGGAACGTTTTCCACGTTGAACCCATAAAGTGGTTGTGTTCGAGTTTGCAATCATTGTCGTCCACTGTGTCCAGCATAGAATCACTTGGTGCACCATCTACTTTAAAGTTGCCTTTGTGGGACAAAGCATCTGCTGAATTCTGTTTCGCAAAATCTCGCGAGCTTCTGACTAAGCCTACAGCGTGGGCTTCTTACATGGACATCGAATTTGACGCACATATCCTTGACAATGCAGCCATGAAACAGAATCTGGTGAAATCGACGGAATTCTTGGAGAACGGGAACAAAACGGGCAACTTCAATTGCGAAAGAGCGATGGATCTGAATGGGAAGTTCAACGTTGCTCAACAAAACGGCAAGGTGGCTCCTCTGGCCATAGAAAGTTTCAATTTCGACTTTCCTCGCGAGCAGAAGAGAGTGTCCACCAGCTACGTGGATCGTTACTTCGAACAGCCAAAGTATTTCGAGGATGACGGTGCTCTGACGTGTCCCAGTGAAAAGGTATCGTATTTCGGAGAAGAGAAGCTGGATAAGTATGAGAAGAACATGTTGGATCAGGGGTCCGTGTCTGTGAACAAGCACAACCAGCAGTTACCAAACAAGTTTGGTAATTACGATCAACCGTCGAAGGATAACGTGTCGAATTTCGATTCGCAATGCGAGGAAACTGCCAGTTACGACTTGATGAAGGAAAAAACATCCAACTTTATTGATTTCACTCGCAGTAAGCCAATCAAGTTCGATTCACCTCGAGATAAAGTGGTCAACACAGATCTCGGTACGCGACCAAAGATTTCTAGTTCTTTCAGCGACTCTTCCAAGATGAACATTCCCGAGTTTCCAAAGAAAATCGACATATCGAAGGCGAGAGGTGGAAAAGTGCCGTTCTTACCAAGAAACCAAAGCCAAGAGGGTAAAAGCGCTATATATGGGTCTACAGATAGCATAAAGACGAACTTGAAAACTGGAGGTGGTTCGGACAGTCCTAGAGGGAATATGGAGGCTGTCAGAATCAATATACAGAGTTTTCGTAAAATAGAACAGAATCAGAATGGTCACGATTGTTTTCCATTTGTCATATCCAACAATCCATTATTCATTGCAGAGTCTGAAAAAAAGGAATCACCTGTTTACAGCAGTTCAGAGAGTCTTCGAGTGAACTTTCAACGGCTCAGGAGAAAGTCTGACGCGGAGGCGAACAATCAAATGGAATTGAGCAGTAAATTGCTTGCAGAGAAGTACCAGAGAGAGGTGTCAGGGTTGGAGAGTGTGAAAAACTATCTGGATTCGAAGAAAGGTCAAGGATTGAATTTGGGATTGGGTAAACTGACGCAGAACATGATTCAGTTGGGTAAGAATATCGCACAAAATTCCAGGAACATGGAGAGCACCACGTCCAAGTCGTTGGTGACCAACATGAGGAACTTGGACATATCTGGTCAGGCTCAAGCGTCTCTGAGAAGCTTAAACATTCCCATACAGAAGCCCAAACACCTGGACTTGAATATTCCGCTTCAGTGCCAATCGCAGATCAGCATGAAATTGAATCTGACTTCGCAGAAGTCGAATCCTCCGTCGAGTCCTAGCATGCATCAGCATATTTTGGAGCCACCGAAATTGTATCAGAATGACAATACGAGAAAGGAGTTGCCTCCCAAGCCTGATACGCTTCTAGAGAAAATGTCTACGGTCACAAACATATACAGACACAGAACGTCTTCCCTATCGGAGAACAGGAAACCACCGATCAAGAACATTAGAAGATCCTTTCATCCCACCAACGATTCCAGCGAGGATTCAGACTCCATATCCCACTCGGAAACGGACATACGGAGTCGTCTGCGCTACAAACGACGCCACAAGAAGCTTTCGCATAATCTGCGGTTGAATTTTAAGAACAAAGGCCATTTCCTACACCCAGAGACGGCTAGGGGATTCTCGTCGATAGAACTTTGCGGGAAATCACCACCTCCGTCGACGAGCTTCTTGAACTCTCTGTCGCCGCCTTTCTCTTCTAGAAATAACCTACTTTCTTGGCCGGAAAGCGCACCGAGTTCTAGCCTTACCTTTACTAGCAACTCTGATCTGGATTCTGACACCAGTTCGGAGTATCCGGAGTTCACGAACGACATACTGACATTCCCACCGTCCCCTGCCCCATAAATATTTAAGATTCTGGTCCTGTAACGCTTTCGACCTGATCTGGAGCCTCATAACTCGTAATATCGTTGGTCCACCAGGTGCATGTTGTTGGCAGAAACATATGGAACATACCAGAGTTGGGCAGAAGCCTTCTTTCCCATTTCAGACTGAATTTCATTGACTTGTTCTAGTTGTTTCGTCGAGTTATCAGTCGATTGCGTTAATGGCAATTGTTGATGTTAAAAAGGAACTTGTCTTCTGTTCCCAGTGAATCTGTTATACGGTACACGGTGTCTTTCTTGATATGAAATAACTTTATTAAAGACTTTTTTTATATATTGTTCCAATTAACGAACAGACGTAACTTTTAGATGACAACGTATTAACGGGGAAATAGTCGCTGTTGTTCAATTAGAATCTCAGCTAGAGTCATCAATGGGACAAACGTTGCTCAACAGTAATGGATGGTGAAATCACACCGTAGGTCTTGGGGATCACATGGATCGCGTTACCCAGTACAATACCCAACTCTGGACAATATACAGTGTACTTAAATGAAGGACTGTCCCAAGACAGTTCGTATCACATACGCTTAGCATGCTTGCATGTTACATACTAATTAACTGAATAATAACGTCTAGTCGATAATACGTTTGGATGCATTTACACGTTTATACTATTTGTACTTTGAAAGAAACTGGAATGGGAGTATATTAATCATGGAATATTACACATATGTCGACCTCTTACAAACCGTACACAAGAGTATCGTATCCTAATACTTCACCCGCACACGCACCATACAGAGACGCATATTGCATCTGTTTCGTTTAGAATAGCATCTCTAGTCGGCCTACGTCGAATGTACTTTGTCATCTCAGCCCCCCTTTTCATGATATTGATTTGCACCTTGAGACACCAAGAGTGTGGTCAGCATTGTTTCCAAATGCTTACGAAATACTCTTCTACGAGGACATTTCTTTCATGTTTCAAGCCATAGTCATTCTCTTTCTCTCTCTCTTCCTCTTTCTCTCTCTGTGTCTCTCACTCTCTCTCTCTCTCTCTTTCTCTATCACTATCTTTCCCTTTATTTGTTATTTTCGTTTTTTAATTTCTGTTCTTTTCTTTCCCGAATCTATCCCCTCCCACGACTTGTTTAGGCCACGTTGTCGGACGAGGCGAAGGAAGTGTACAACAGCCTCGTGGAGACACCCGGCATAGAGACCGCCCCGGACACGAACCCATTGCGTATGCTGCGCTCCGGGGTGCCCATTGTCAGGCCCAGGATCCGTGGGAACAAGCACGCGACGTTGGGACACCCAGTGTCCCATCAAGAGGACCTGGCCACCGATCATTTCCATTTCGACGCCTACCACAGCGGTTCCAAAACCTTGCCGAAGATCAGAGCACCTCCGCCGCCTCACGCACCGCCGCCACTACCTCAATCGCGACATTTAGAGAGGCATCATTCGGCCCAAGAAATAGAGAACAATCAAAATCAAAGCAACGTGGACGAGAATCCGATACCCTTACCACCTAGGGACAGGTCCAAGACGCTGCAACCAAAATCCAGCTTGCCCAGGCATCAGAGGAAGCATCCCCTGATCATACCTGGCGGAGGGGTGACCAGAACCCTGGCCAAAATGGCAGTCACTACACCGCCTATCGAAGATCAGGTGGATGGGAGTTTGCAGAGCACCAGTTCCTCGGTAGCCAGTAGTTCGTTACAGGAAGGTTACTCTTCGGAGACTTCAGCTAATAGGTTAGAGACTGTGCTTATTATACTTCAATAAAGATTGAGTATTATTTAACTGTCGATTTTTCCAACAATTTCAGTCCAGAAGAATTCGAACAACGTATAGACTCTGAATTGGCAGCGTTGGACTCCCTAGTGGTAGACGAGAATAGGCTACACCGTTTCAGCGTGATCTCTGAAGATCTCCTCGAGTTCTCCGACAATTTGATCGACTGCGACACGCCAGAGTATCGGCAGAACTTGCAGGAGAGCAGCGACGTGCAGTCCATTGGCTCGTCGACGGAGCGTCTTCAAAGAAAGATCAGCGTCGAGTCGAAGACCTCGCTCAGGAGCTCTGCTTCCAAGTGTGTCCAAGAGAATGAGGCGGGTGAAGCGAGCAGAGACTCCACGCCAACAGATGCAAATAAATCGGACGATCTAGCGGTCACAAGTAGTTGCAAGGGTGACTATCTCGCTTCCAATAAGCTTCAAGCGACCAAAAGGACACCTTTGGTCCAGAAACCCTCGAATTACATAATGCAATTCGAATACGATGAATATTCCGAGAACAGCTCGCAGTCACGGTGTAACGCGAGCAAACAACAATTAGAGACATCGAAAGAGTCTTCTACCACTGACTCAAATGATAGCTTCCACTCTGCGGGTCTCACGGGGATCTACAACAGGTTGTCCAACGACAAGCTACCTGGACACGTGACGAGTGACCTGTCACGGCAATCCGATCATGTCTCTTGCGAGGATCTGTTGGAGTTCGCCTGTGATGGGCCCAACGCTAGGAGGACCCGTGGTCCCCGAAATGGCGAGCAGTCTGACGAGGTCAGGATCATGATGAAGGTGTTGCACGAACAATCCACTCCAGAGTCGTGTATAGCTGCGTTAAACGTCACGGATTGGGACGTGCTGGCGGCTATTAAGTTGGAGCGCTTGCAAGGCCTGCTAAAGAAGGAAAACAATTTTGTTGGCCTGGAGGATTGCAAGGTCATGTTGAATCAATGCGGTGGCGATGTTGTAAAGGCGGCTGCGTTATTAAGAAGCACCGACGACAGTGCTGCGGTTTAATCGAGACGTTTGGTGGTGATTGGCTGGTCCATACGAGCCTAGATGAGAATTTCTGAAATAAGCTGGGACGTAACGGCGTTTTCGTGGAACACGCCCAATGGGGATTTTAGATTTGGGGTAGCATATATGAAGACAAAATGCTTCTTCGTTTTCTGTCCGCGCGTTAGGCGAATTTCAACGCGACGTTTATTTATTATTGTAGAATTAGTTAGAATGAGATTATAGTATTAAAACCGCGTTGCCGTTTAGGGCAAGACAAGCATTTCGATTGAATCAATTTCGATTGAGCTTCTGCCTGGAAATGAAACACGGTTGTCCACCAGAAATCAAGCAACCCGGTTGTTTTTATCGTTTAGAATAATGAAAGGTATGTTCAAGACAGTAGGAAGTCGTGCACACTTTGTTTTCAATAACTTAGAATCATACAGGGTGACTCGTTGTAGGATAGGATATTAAGTCCAGAAAGCTGTCTAATTGTATACTTATTCAAATTCTATATGAAGTAATTAATAGTTTGTTTTGAACATTTTTTAATCTTAAAGATACTGAGTATTTTTCTGGTGGGCCAACCTATTAGGATTATTAGCTTTTTAATGTAATTTAATGAGAGAGAAAGAGATAAATTACGTTTCTTCCTCTAGTTTTTCGTCTAATACGAACGTAATGTGATAATTTGCACAATAACCGTATTGCTGATCAATGTTTTGTGATCGGCAAAATGTGTGGAAGTAGAAGCATAGTAGAATATACTGCGTACATATATTTTGCATCATTTCAGTTAGGCGAGCATTTAGGAGAAAGTATTACGAAGCCTACGATTAAGTAGCGAATTAACTCTTGTATTGCGTGATACAGTGATCAAAGACTCTCTATAAACGACTTCATCATTCATTCGTTATACTCTTTTATAATTCAGAAAATCGTCTATTTTGTTATAGGAGAATCAGCTGATACCATTTGACGCTGTATTGCAAGACCTACCCTCCAATTCAGAATCACATTCGCTGTCTCCGTTACTTTCTTGATATTTAAAAAGGCGAAAAATATCTGTTGCTGACAGAAGCAAGTTTCGATTCCAAAGATAATATGAACACGGTATTATTTGGATATCATACGCATCGTAGATTAGTGTTTGATCGTATACAATCACACAGAGTTTTTGTAACCCGTTACCCGGTTACCACGCCAGTCTGGTGGCGGGTAACAAATTACTTTATTCCGTATTCGAAGCGAATCCGTATCTGATAAGTGGTAGATTTTAGACATGTCGCGAGTGCGTAATCCGTCGTTTGGAAATTAGCACAAATAAGAGAGTGAGAGTGAAAGTGAAAGGGAGATGAAAGAGAACTGCTTGTTATGATATTTTACTATGATTCCCCGATCCAGGATCGGGGGGGTTGGAGAAGTTTTTCGGCAATGCAGAATATTTTCTAACTCGTAGTGACATATGCGGGAGGGGGGGAGGTAGATGTTTTTTTATATTTTGACCCGGTAGTAGGGTACGATAAGCACCAAATATTACGTATGGAATCTTTGTGTTCAGTAAGATTGACTTTTATATTTTGCTAGACAGACGTTTCGCCGTTAATCTTGTTAAGTTGTAAGAGATATCTAATTTGATTCGATTGGGACGGGAGGGGGGAGGGGTAAGGGGGCGAAAATTATTAACAAATGTGCGTAAAACTGCGAATTAAATTCATGGTAGACGTTTGATCGGTAGTCTCTGCAGCAGAGAGCAGATTTTTCTATTGTTGTTTTCATTCGGTAGGTGTCTCAGGTAGAATAAATTTCGTTTTTCTCTCTTGTAAAGCGTTTAAAAAATTCGTACGAATCTTAGTTTTCGTATTTTCCAATATTTCCGATATTTACGCTGACCGATATATAAGCTTTACTATGGGTCGCATGACTTTTGGAACGTTGGGTATGTTTGAAAATGTTCGACGGTCTAAAAGAAGTCGAAGGACATATCCGAAGTCGAGCTCGCTTGGGCTTGGGCAAAACTGTTACATGTACCTCTTTTGGTATGCGAGCGTCTCCTTTTTCTCACTTCCTCTGACCGGTTTTGCTCGAGTCTAAGCGTGTCCGAGGAATAAATTTGCTCACAGTAATTTCGCGTAGTTGACTAGTGAAAAACGCGAGTTTGTAATGCTTTATTACAAGATGAAAATCAAACGAAGAAGAAAAGGGGTCAATGTTAAATTGGCAACGAACATTTGGAGATCCTTGCCGACCATACTTTCGTATCCTTCAACGAAGCCAAATAGGAGCTTATTGAAAATCGCCTACGTATTCTTACTCGAACGTTTTTCTTTGTAATATCATTGAACGATAAGGTTTCTGAGTCTCGAATAAAAGTATGTGTGTCGGGTATTATTTCTTATACTGAATCAGTTCTTGTTACATCACGTGTTGGATTCAAAGGTACATCTACACAAAGTTGAGAGTAGTAACATAACATAAGCTCATGAATGGTTGCAGGATTGATAAAATCAAAGTATTAGGGCATTACGTTTGAGATATTGTTAGGCAGGATTAACCCACTGTTCAGAATAATCAGAAAAAGGTCTCTTGAGTGATAGAAGGCATTAAACAAACTGTTGCGCAGTAGATATATTTACTATCATGAATAAGTTGAATCGACTCCACTAGTGGTGAGACCTAATTGGGTAGTTTTCCATTTCCATTGATTGATATGATCCTTTGATGCGTAATAACATCCAAGTAGAGTCGTCTGACTATCCAGAGCAGTGTGTACAACTAACAATGCAGGGCAAGGTATAACTTTCTTCACTCTGGAACCAACACGTGAATGAGAGAAAGAGAGAGACCTACAGTATAAGCATAGTACTGTTCAGTATAAAGAGATCTACTGGCCTACTAGCAAACGTAATGCATCTACATCAGTTTTCCTGAGCCAGCGTACTTAGTTGATTCTCGAGGTGAACACTCGGGGAGTATCTCAAGGTTCCCCGACTGTGAAGCTTTCGTAGAATCTTTTCGTGTTAGGTATACGATCGTTTTACGTAAGATCGTTGAGGTCGATAAGATCTCTACGCACTAACGAGCACGCTTCCTTTTCGCGGACAGATCCAACAACCTCGGGAATAATAATCGAAACTAAGGTCCGTAAAGTATCAGAAAGGGAGTGTCGACGTCTCTTTTACGATAGTAGGAATATAAGTTGATCCTAATAATCCGTTTTTTTTAATACGCGATCTAACTAAGACACAACACGTTTGTACGTCTCTATATGGATTATTGTCGCGCGGAAACACGAGGATGTTTTATATCGACTGTATTTACGATAATATATACACATTCATAAATGAAGAAAGCCTGTTCCTTTGCATATCTGATCTCTTCGTGTATATTACGTTCTTCTTATATATGACTTCATTTTAATTTAACCAGTGGGACGCAGGATAATACTTACAATCGTTAACTGCGCTAAAACAACAGGAGAAATGTTCTTAGATACGATATAAAAATTGTCAAATTAGTTTCGTAGTATGTTAGACATTTTGATCGATGCGGATTTCAAAAAACAATCGATTCGTATATCGAATCGAAACATTTGAATTTTGTTGCGTGTATCGAACTTTACATCATGGCGGCCGTTGAGCATTTTTCTCAAATTGTTCCCTCGAAACTTGTCGATTTTCATCAAAATTAATGAACACTAAAAAGGTAAAGAGTAAGAAATGAAGGTATTAAGGAAGAATTGGAGTTTATTTTAATAAGTTTGTTAGTTGCAGCCTGTTAGTTACCGACCGAGCGCTCGTTTCGCTGGAACACTTTCCTTTTTCTTTCGAAGTGATAAGTGCAACGCGATTGTTTCATCTTAGCAAAAAGGTAAAGCGTACGGCCGGTGTTGCACATTGGCAATGCGTGCTCGAATTTTTTTGCGACGCGGACAGCGAACGGCCAAGCAGCCGAGCCTGGTCTCCATCGGTTGCGACAGTCCGTATATTCTCAGTACGCCTTAATCATCGAACGGATAAACACCGCCGCGGACATTTTCCGGTATCGATTTCGTAATTCAGTGATTAACGCTAAAAAAATCTTAACCTCGAAAGTTTAGAAAGTTCCGTCACTTTGGTAGGGGTGAAGTTTTATCGCAGCCAAACCCACATCCTCCTTGTTCGTTAATTGAAATCTTTAAGATCGATTTTGGTATTCGAATTTATGCCATCGTAAATTAAGTGCCAGCAGATTTGAAACCAATTATCATTTTAACGATCGTATTCAGAGATGTTCGAGTTCTTTTTTATGGCTTCTTGGCAAATCGTAGTAAAAATGATTTAATGCGAAATTTTAATACTAGCATTTCGTCGTTTACACATTGCAACAGTTTTACCGGTGATTTTTTTTTCAGCCAGCGTTATACGATTCTTTTGAGAATACAAAATCGATCGCTGTGAACTTCAGATCGCTGTTCGATTAACCGATGGCGTTCGAGGTGCTTCGATTTATCGCCGGTTCACGTCGACGCGGTATGGACGTTGTTCGACGAGCTGAGATGTTTTAACGATACAAAGTGGACGTTTCGCTGTGAATTTTGTGTTCGTGTACAGTTTACGATAATAGAAGAGAAGTGGATACTTCAGGTGGACGATGCTGGCAACGTAAACAATCATTTCAGCGGGAGCCAGCCTGCTGAAAACAACACGTTTCGTCGCGAAGAGAAAGAGGTAAATCACAAAAATTACGCTCCCTTTTTCTTACTTACACTCTGAATTATAAACAATTATAAACAATTGTTCACGTGCAATTACACGAAAAATTCAGAGTCTTTCGAATAAAGACGATGCCCAAAATCATTTGCAGCGACACACTGATTTTCGATAATACTTATACGGGTAATTGTACAAGTTGCGTGATTCATATTCCATTGAAAAGTGCTAATTTCAAAGATGGCAGATGAATTTGATTTCAGGGTAGTTATTGGTGGCGACATTGATCGTATAACACGTACAAGGAAGATGAATAATGTCGCAGTGCGTACGCGTGCATTGAATATTACGATTATTAACCAGGAACACACGTGAATAATATTATTAACAAGGATAACCTCGATAACACGAGTAACAAGAGCGAAACGAAACAGTACGAATAACTTCATTATGAATACGATCTCGATTACGACCTTCTGAAGTAACGTGGATACTGAAATAAGCACAGGCGATAAATAGTTGGAATAATCCGATTTTCCTCGAATAACATGCTTACTCGAGCATCAAATAACAAGCGAGCACATGTTATTCGAACAACACGGCACCGGGTAGGAGGCAGAAGGCTGCTCGGCTACGTGCACTCGTAGACGAAGTTAATTTGCAGAACTATCCCGGTGGTTGGCCACGGTGGCATCGATTTGGAAACTTAAAATTGGGTCGCGAAGCGGCGATTTTCATCGCTGCGGTGCCGCGTGCGGAAGGACGGCTTGAAAAGAGATGCAGTTTATCGTTTCACAGCGGGAGAATGTAGCACGTTGCACGCGGGCAAGGTAATAGGAATGTCAGTTCTATTTTACAACGTGTCCAGCGGAGCATTGTGTTTGGAGGAATGCGTTTCGCGCGAGCCACGCTTTCTAAGTTATTTTCAAACTTATTTCAACGCGTGCTCCCTCCCCCTCAACCCCTGTATCGTGTAACCGGTTGCGAAATGCCTGGTCGTTGCGAATTTCATCGGACCCTCTTATCCATAATAATGCGTCTGGTTGATTTCGAATGTTCGTGGAGAAATTTTTCTGTGGATTTAATTGGTTCCTTATATGTTCACCGATAGAATTGCAAATTTGTTGTATTATCGATTATCGAATCGGTGATTAATTAACTGCACTTTCTATTGTTCTAGTTTGATGAGTTTCGACGTTGATGAGGAGTTAGATAGCACGGTAGTACCTTTCACGTGTCGAGGAACGCGGGTTTTCAGGCGGGAAGGATTTAATGCTGGTAACAGTGTACGTTACGTTACACGCGTTTTTCTTATTCAACTGTAAACCAGCGACAGGGTCTGTTTATGGCTCTCGGACGTCGAACGTGTCGTATAAATAGTAGTAAATCTTCTTAACGGGATTCTTTCACCATCCTAATTAACGCTGCGACAATAGCGAACGATACTTAGTGGAAAGAGTTCTTTGAACCAATGCTTGTATCCTCCAATCCCATTATAGTCTAACTTTGTTCCTGATTTGAAATTCCAATCGTCATCTTCCTCTATCTTACCAGGACACCTCTCTCATTCCAGTGCACCTGTAATCGATCGCATCGTGTGTAAAAATTCAAGAAAGTCGAAGAAACTGATCCATACACGATAACGAACAACTTCCTAGTATATCGTGTCTGTACGTGGAAGGAGCCCGTTTAAGGAGCAGAGTATCGGTGATTATGATAGAGCGAACGATCGTTCCTGTCAGCGTTGATTATCTAACGTTTTTTCCGCGGATATTTGCATAATTGGCCGTTCTCGGCGATCATCATAGCGCACAGGCGCATCCGCGTCTCACTTTCATACTAATGAAACGCAATTCACTTTCGTGACTAGCCTCACGGTGTTTATCCGGTAATCCATCGGCTCTGGGGATGCGCTCCGCGACGTAGAAATATAAGCGTGACTCTTCTCTGGCAGGGCCAGCCGCAAAGTGGTGGCTCTCGCGGCTCTTATCTCTGTTATGGGCGAATTTCGCAATGCCGTTGCAATTGTTATCGCGCGGAAATGTCTTTCGTTAATACTCCGCGCGGCTACGTTACCGACAATGTTTGCGCGCGGGTTCCTTTCACTTTGGTAAGGAAACATGAGCAATAGGAAAATTCAATGGATGAAACGGCGAATGATTCCCGCGAGTGTTTGTTTCGTTTTTCGAGAATCTGCTCGAGATTAACCCCTACGATATTAAGGGGGGCGGAGGGGCAGGGTAATACTGGAGATATTTCTGCTAAAGTGGTTACCGAATAAGTAGCAGAAAAATTCTGCTACAGTTATTCGTCGATTCACGTGTGAAAGAGAAAAATAGATTCCATCGAAAGCTTTGTCTAGAAATTGCAAGTGGTCAAGATCCATCGTACGGAATACTCTGAGGATTCACGATCGAAGACGAGGGGGACTGCCTTTTCCAGTGAATCAACATCAACGTTTCCCTCTGGCTGGGACACTTTTTATTTCACAAACATCACGTTGCATGGCAACAAGCCTCTGGTCCGGCCGGTACATCCTAGCGGTCAGTGCAACATAACTGCACTTACTGCTGGCACCAGCCGGCTCTCCGAGCTTCACAACGCATTACCGTATATCTCTGATATGCGCTGTACACGAGCTTCTCCAATTGGATTTTTCTCCGCCCGTGGATCTGGCTGACTTCAAACAGGTTGCGCAATCGTGCGAGAATTTTAGGCGAGAGCACGACGATGGTTTGCGATGAATCTGCCAGGAGGTAATGAGTCTTGGAGCTGTAGGTCTCACGACGCATAGAATACCGTGCATGACTTCGAATGGAAGAATCTCTGAATCAGTGTGAAAAATTAAGACGCGATGGATCATGAGACTGGAAGACAAGAAGTTAACGGTAACAACGTGCCTATCTCTCTAACAACCCATAGTATTAATTCTGCTAAATCAGCCTTCAAGTTTTGACCCATATTTAATGAAGGCTCTCAACGAGCACCATTAGCCACTCTAAATTACTTCGATTAGTTATAACTACGTTTTACAACCCAGATTGTACACCATTTGAAGCCACGAGACTATTTTTAACAGTTACAGTTAAGCTCTGACTGGAGCATACAATATTTTAAAATGAAAATCATTCAGTGAGCACCGAGGGACGCTAATCTCTGTGAAACGAATACTTTGATATAAATCCGAGCGTATCCTTTGTAGGTAACACGATCTACAATTTTCTTATCAGCGAGAGCAGCGGTAACAAGAATGAAATTGAAAAATAAAAGAAGATACTCGCGTGCACCTGTACCAGCCAGTCCAGTCCAAACGAAGGGAAGTGCATTCCGCGTGAATTCTGCTGCCAAGTCTATCCGTTAGACGCCGAATGAATAATTCATCGAGAGAGCCAGGTTTGAATCATCGACGCTACAGCCAACTGAATCCAGCTTGTCTAAGAATCGTTCGCCTCGAAGATAATTGGTCGTTAGCTGGTGATCGTGCTCTGCGGTCGGGCTGATACCGATCTGGATGGTCGATTGATAATGGAATTAGACCTCGGGGCGAATCTGTGCTCCCGCAAGGAATATCGCGTGCCCGCGAGATAATTTTAATTTATATTTGGCGCTCTCGCGGACGAGAATAAATGGAGCTAATAGGAGAGTTCATTTCTTCAATTAATGGTCAACGAGAGGTTCTCGAATGATTTAATCAACTTCATCCGTGGTGTTGCTGCGTTTTTATCGAGCGACTGAAAAAATTGTGCATTAGGTGCGTACAATCTGGTCTTCCTTTTTATACCGTATCATGGAAATGATTGATTGCTACAGATAATAATAATTAAATTTATCTTTTGTATGTACACTCTCTCGCGTAAAAGTGAATCACTTCTGGTTTACTCTGCGAGTGCTAAAAACGTGTTTACCGTAAAAACGACAGGTTTAGTGTAAATATGCCATAATAGGGAGGCGTATTATGAGATCCCAGGGCCATGTGACAATAATAGTACTAGCAAGTTTTTTGTGCAACTATGCGAGGCTCGATGGGAAGTGATTTGCATAGAAATGTGCACTTTCGATTATGCGGCTTATAGAACTTCTTCGGGGAAAGTGAAACCAGCACTATGACGAATAGCTAAAGTCGTCGGACAAAAATAAAAATGAAACGATGGAAGAGCAGCGAGTAATTAAGTATCGTTGGGAAGTGAGAACGCCTGTAGAGGGAGAGAAGCACGCACGGAGCGCATAATTAATTTTTATTGACGCTGTTGCACAATTCTGAGAGCAGCCGTCGGTTTCTCATCGTGGATTCCAGACGAAAAGTGGCCAGTGTTCGAAAGTGGCGATTACGCGAGCGCCACGGTGCGCGCCGTTGTTATTCCCGTCCCGTGGTTTCCATTTGAAAATTCGAATCGGCTGTCGATTCACGCCTGGCTGATTTTCGATTCGAGAACCGCGCCATGACGCCGATTTGGCGCCACGTACACCATAGGGAGGACTATGGGGAATTCGAAAGGAGTCTCACGCCGATTCCAGGCATCCAATGCAGATCCAACCCATTGAAAAGCGTACTTGCTCCTTGCCCGTTCGATTGCCGGTTATTTATGCCTTTAGCCTTGGAAAAGAAACGCATAAAGTGCCAGGAATTACCGCAAGACTATATATGGAATCTATTAAAAAATCTTTTATTTAACTCTTATACAATTTCTTGGTTTTGAAGTGTTTTTTTTTGAGTTTGAGGCGTGGATTACTTGAAACGAGAAAACGTATTTAATACTATTGGTAACGTTGTACTCTATTTACAAGCTCGGTTGCCACTCTTTCAAGTCCAAATTTTTTATTTAAAAATCATCAGGTCATGTTTGAATATTTTTATTTTTTTTTTTTAATAGAATATTAAAAGATACGAGAAATACTGGTAATAAGAAGCGAGTATTTACCAGCACGCCATGTGCTTAATGTTAGACCTACAAAAGGGGTCAGGTGGAAACATAAAAATACTGGTAGAGCAAATGGTAGGGAGGTGGTACGCAATTAAAAAACGGCATCTAACGAAACGCATGCGGGACCGCGGCTGGAAGCCGGTGCCCCCGTAATTTTCGTGGGGGTCATTATCACCGGGCGCACTCGCGCCCGAGGAAAGATTCTGAACGCAGCCTTCAGTACAGTTATAACTTCGCTGCGAGCCTGACGTCTCTCTCTTCGTCGCCTCTGCTTGCCTCGTATCAGACAATCGGTTTGCAGTCGCGGTTCCGCTGGGTTCCAAGTCACATCCGGTCTTCTCTTCGCTTCCAAAACAATTAAAAGCCCCGTCCGATCGATCTTCTCATTCGTTTACGATTAACAAACTCAACCCACTAGAGTCCAGCCGAATTAACGCTGGCCCAACTGACCAACTATCAAAAGCCCGAAATTAAATTATTCATTAGTGACACAAGCTGCTGTGTGATTCTGTTCAGGTTGGTGTACCTGAAAGTGACCAAGTGCCAAGGGGACACGAAGATGGACAGAATGTGCGATAGTATTCAGTTATGAGGTAACAGAGTGAGGAACAGAATATCGAAGTGTGAAAAAAACGGAAAGAGAGAGGGAGAAAGAACCAAAGATGTTGTGTCTGAAGAAGCGGAGGACCTACAGCTTCACGCAGGGTGTCTGCACGGATCAGCCTAGGCGATCGAAGGAGGACAATCGTCGGTACGAGGGGTCCTTGAACATGGCTATTACGACACTGCCCCGTAAGAACAGGTGAGTCACCCTTTCCTGTCTGATTTGACTGTACGTTAAGTCTAACTTGATCTGTAATACGGCTATGAGGTAGTGCATAAGTATGCGATAATGATTATAAGTTTACTTATTGTGTTTGTTACTTGTATGGTGTACAAACAATTTTGGTCAGAAATATCCGGGTACTTCAGATACTCTGATGTTTTCAGATATACTTTGGATGTCCCAAATATTTTTAAGGTACTTGAAATGAGTTAGGATATTAGGAAAACACAGCTGGCTCGAAAACCGACCCAAATATCGCGGCAAGATTAAATACCAAAACACGTACGCCGCTTTCAGGCACAATATTGTTGGGCAAACGTAGCAAACATAATTGCAACACTAGGTACTTCACGGATTTGACCTAATTGATAACTATTGTAATCGATAAGCAATCCGAGATAATACAATCTCGATGGGATCACTTAAAATCGTCCACGTACGATCAACCTTGTCCCCTTATGATGAATGAATCAAATATCAATGAACGCGTGTGCACACGGGTGGTTAACATCCGGCGATCATCGAGATTGAAGATATTTTCGAGATCTGGTCGACTAGTTGAAAGCCAGACCGAGAAAAGTAAGTCGCAACGCGAAGGTCAGCCGGAGGTAAAAGTAGGTATCGTTCGATACTGTTGGACAAGTGGAATAACTTCCTACGCGTGCACCGACGGAATGATTCCCGATCACCCTCAGGATGTTGCGCCCTGCGTGTCCACGGAACGCAGTCACGCGTGACGGTGCAACGTAACGCATGTGGGAGGCGGTATTTTCCTTTTAATCAGGAACGATTCCCTTTTAGGAAGCGTTGCGCCAACCTCGTTACCACCTCGTTCTCAGCATCTCCCACAAATCACGGTGGACTTTTTCCGCTATTTTTATTATCTAACAACCTGCTCAACATCACCTTTCATGCACATTTTAGTTGAAACCAACACACTTCTCTATGTTTTCGCTTGATACAGGACATAGTCTAGTCTCGAAACTCTTTCGTCTTTATTTCCTTGTAACTCAAACGGTATAACGGATGGAAAACGCAAACACGAGTCAGGAGTGTTCAACAAGAGCCTCTGCTATTCATTCATAAATTCTAAGGAACCATTTTTAACTCCAACAAAGCGCACAGCGGTATTCACTGCGATAATTTCTATTATTACCGCGGTATTGTCGGAGGATGCTTCGTTGGCCCTAGCCTAGCTGTGTTTACGTTCACATTGGGTACGTGTGAGCGTGCAAACGGTCGCAAAAGGCCGGATTTAAATACGGTGATTAGTCGTTGCTACCGTTAGAGATCGAGGGAAAAGACAAGAGCAACAGTGCGAATCATAATTGCGATATTAACGTTGCGTAAATTATTAGATGGTTTTTATATTCTACGTCGGGAGCGCGTGTTTTCTAAGCTAAAACAAAGTGTTCTTAACCGAAGGACGTATATTCTTAATGATGCACAGGCGTTCAGACGATCATCATTGTTTTGCCTCGATGACTGTACTTCATTTGTCCAAGTCGGGAGGAGAAACGAATTTGTCTTGCTATAATGGATGATATATCCTTAATTGGAATACTTTTGTTCTTTTTGGAAATAACAGTTATGCTTTACCTCACTCTGTTGCTTCTAGGGTTCTGAAAGATGTATAAAATATTGTAAAATTCATTGTAACTGGTGATCTTCGAATTGCATCGTAGAAATAGCAGGGAAGAAAACATCTTCACGGATGATTCTCAATATTATAAACGCACCAGCATCACTGAAACATGCTGCTTAGTGCTCGAGATGGATAACTAAATGCATAAATCAATGGAATTCCATGTTTCTGTTTTTTTTTCAATTCAATTGCTCTCGCCTTTTACCATCTATCTAGTTCATCTGATGCTCGTCCCCTTTTCTATAGCCATGCAAGAAGGTTACGTGAGTCAGAGTATGGTCGTCGAGATTGTGCCTTATCGGGTATCGTTTCCTTCGTCTTGGTTTTTCTTAGGTGGAGGTTCCCCTGGAACCGTGTCAGCGTACTTAATTACTCGGAAGATCGACGTATAAAGCGCTATCGGCTCCTCTTTTATCTTCCACCGCGAAGCGCGATGTTCCTCTTGTCAGGGTAAAAGTTAATTATGTAAAAAAAAAACTAGGCCTACTTAAATTTGGCCTTCTGAATTTGGCTTATTGGAGAAGCATTTGAAAAGATTGTTACTGTATCGCAAGCAATTAAAGAAGCAGGCAATATAAGAACAACGCGTGGTTGTTGTAGAAAATTGGAAAGTTAGTAATTAGAAAATTGGAAATAAAAAAACTGCGCGATAATACTAGGAAATTGTTGTACTGGTAAGTAAGCTTGAAAGCAGTGAGCAACGTGGAGTATTCCATCGTATCAATCATAATTATCAGGTTTCAATAATCGTATAAAATCATTTCCTAGGTATCACAAGTTGAGACGCGTCGAAGGTCGTCCGCGAGCAGCAATATCCAGGCCCTCGTGTCTCTGTCGTACTATCAGCAGAGAAATCCATTGTTGGGCCACACTGAAATACAGTGGTCCCGAAAGCTAGATTCTCACAATCCCCGTTTCTCTCTAATAGGAAGCGCTTCCCGTTTCATCGTCCTCCTCCCTCCCTCTCTCTCTCTCTCTCCCGCCGTTCGAGGGCAACAGAAGTGGAAGATTAATACGCAATTGTCCGGCTGGCAAACTAATTCCGGCCTCCGGTACTCGATGGACTTAGATTAACGTTCCTTTCCACGGATAAACCGCTATTTCCAACCGATTACGTTCAATCGACCGTCCACGATATCGTTCCCAGTGTGCCACACGCTCGTAGTGTTTTCTGGTAAAAGTAATCACCTGCCGGAGCTTGTATCTATCGTCTTCGATGCCACAAAGCCGTCTCTTTCCTCATTTCTTGCGTTTCCACCAACTCCACCACATTTATAGCGTTGTACAAGGATACTTTTCCTGATAACTCAAGCGAATCCGAAGTTAGCACGGGGTGGCGTGCGAAGTCACTTCCTGATTTATTTTTCTGATGCATAGCTTCAATTATGTGTCAGGAATGAATGTACTACTGAGAATTTTTTAGTTCGATCCTTTAAAAACTGAATTATTCGTTTCGACGCTGGATATGAAGTTTCCGCGAGGTGATAGCTGTCATTCGTTTTGGAAAATAGTTAAATGGTCGAACGGTTGTCTGAAATTTATCTGGAATCTGCGTTTAGGTGGCTTGTCTTCATAGAGCATACAAGAAGTAAATGGATATTATCTCTGCCGTGATCTAGATGTTGTGGAATTTAGAATCAATCGACTGCAACTTTCCGATACTGTCGTAGATGGTTGCACCTGGGTGCATCCCGCTTTTTAGCTAACCCAGCTGTCCTCCTTCTTAGTCAGTGGAGACATTTACTTAAAGCGTACGTGAAAATAGGAAAAGTAAGAACACGGGAAAATTACAAACCGGAGGATTTCTAAAAAATAAGAAAAGAGAAGCTCTTGGAGAAATTCCCGGAAGTAGAAGTATAGAAACTGTTGAGGATAGAAGCTCGGGCAAAGAATTTTCAGGAATACAGATATATAGAAACGGTGGACTATTCTAGTTTCTCGCTGTATAAAAAATATATAATTTTTAACAGAAGAACGTCGTCAGAAAAATTGATTCTCATCTTGAAAAATCATCAGCAAGTAGATCATAATCAAGGCTAAGGAGAAAGTCCGACGTGACACTGTGAAAATATGGCTCGTTAAATTGAAGCAACTGACCAGGCGTCTCAAGAAGAGCTTGTTGAAAGAACAAGTGGAACATCCACAAGGATCTTGCCGAGACAGATTGATGAATAATCCGAGGAGAAACGAAGAAAAGGAGCAGAAAGAGATCAGAGCGATGTTGCGGCATTAAAATGGGCAAGAGAAACTGGTCGGGTTTCGATTTTCACGGGATCTGGTCCGGCAAAAAATGATGGCTGGACTGCTTTTCTTGTTGGCACGTCGATAAGCGCGGTGTTAAGATTACCTAAGCACTTTCTATGCCAGCCGATGGCCGGCCGCTTTGAACGAGCCTCGATTCAGAATGGAAATTATGTCGTCGGCCGCTGTTACGTGGAATGTTGTTCCCTCATAATGAGGGACACCGCCAAGGATACGTGCTTGCTCAAACCACTGTTGTTTGGCTTCATTCATGAGAAGTATAGACACTGCGGTCAGCCTTTTTAAATTATTAACACCGACTGAGATTTGGTGCAATAAAGTAGGAACAGATTGAAACCGGTCAGAAAGTAAGAACGCAATCGCAACTTTGTAACCATCGTAGCAATTTATCTTGCGATCAACAGTACCACTTTTACCATTTATTAGCTACTCATTCATCCTAGCTAACAAGATGCGTGCCTCTGAACGTTATGCATTTTCTCTTGGCAACCAAGTAGCTCAGTCCAAGTTCCATCCGATTAAATCCATCGCGTTAACCTATGCATCACGCTAACTCATCACCTGTTGCAGGCAAATTTGCTCGTGGAACTGCGATAGGCCGGTCGAGACCGGTTGCCAAGAGGAGATAGAAGGGAAAAAGCGTCGGATTAGAATGATAGCCGTGTCGTGGCGGACTGAATTCTCCTGCGAAACGAGCGTTTAGCATTGAAGACACGCATCCTTTTGGCACGGAGATGCATCGACGAGAATGCCCCGCCTAGTTGCAAAGAAATGGTCGACTGGCGAGCGTAGACGCGTTTCCAATCGTTCAGTTATTCCATCCGCGGCGACGCCGCGTTTCCGTTCTGACGGGAAGTGATATGAATTCATCGGGGTTCCATCGATCGACCGATTGGCGGGTGTGTTTCAACGAAACGGCCTGGCTGCTGCAGGTGTTCGACATTACTTAGTTAACTTGGGACGACGCACGTTCTATAGTCTGCTATTTCTTAGTAGCTGCTTTCCTTTGAGACGTTTCTGAGCGTGCAACAAGTGTTCGAGTCGTCTCTTTCGATACGAGGCTCTGTTAAAGAGACTGGTATAGGAATTAGAATAGCCCATCCTCGGTTCTTGAAAATGGCATGACCTCTTGTTTCTTCATAAATTTCCAAAGTTTTCTGTACAGAGGAATTTGATTACGCAAGTGTTAGCGATCCCGCTAATTATCTGTAATTACAATTAATTATGGCTGATGCCAGTCTATGGCCCGGCACTCTGAGAACGGCTCTGTTCTCAGTCAATTTGTCGGTCGTGCAGAGATTGCGCTTCAAGTCCTTTGAAGATTGTCTTCGTTACACACCGTTATCTCGCGCTCCTGAGGATCTCACAAAGCAACCTGACGCCTCTAAAAATAACAATGAATTCGTAGAAAGTACACCGTAGGAACAATTTACATGCACGCGCTCGCTTCGCCTCCTCGTGACTTTGCCTCCACCCCGTCCTTTCACTGCAATGATTTTCATGCCACCATGTACGAACATTGTACCTTTTCCCCCTATCTGTACGAGTATTGTGTATGTTGTAGGGTCTGAAGCGACGACTTTGTCCCACCTTGCACTATAATTAGATTAGATCAAGTTAATGGGACTTATGAAACGTGTAGTCTCTGGAATTGAGAGAAGAGGTTTTTACAAATCGTTTCATAAAGTAGGGACAGTTTTATCACGTAATTGATTAGTGAAAATTGAAGTCTAGAAACATTTTCGTGTTTACAATAGGCTCGCCAACAGTAGCAGTCAATAAATCTGTTTTACCAGCCATAATTACGCGCCGGGTTAATGCCTTGCCCGCGGAATTACAATGCACTGGCGATATCTGCATACTTGGGATCCGTTTGAAAGTAAATTGAGCAATAAATCCACGCTCGTGTGAGGTCTTGTACGATGGTACTGCGCTGGGATCGTGCGTGAAATCAAGAACTGACGAAAATACGCTGGCTCACGCTCGAATGCACTGTTATCTGAGGGAATCTCGGCGTTTCGGAAGCGCAGACGGAGCCATGCTTTCTAACTTTTGCCTTGTAAATCGCGCTCCATCGGAAGGAATCCCTGTGTTAACGTGCGCAGTGAAAATGGAACTGCTTTTTTTTGAGTTACGCCTCTTAAGAAGTAGTTGCAGTCCTTCAAATTATAATTGCATACGTTTATCGCTTATTGAGATCTTTAAGGTTCAGATTATGTACCTTTGTCACCTACAGTTGGGATACGCGAGACTACAATAGTGATTATTGTGATAATGACGTTTTCTCAGACAGTGAATTCCTTGGAAATTAATTATGCAGCTGCGTTAGAAGTTAGTAGTCATTTGCAATTCCCTTTGTTGCAGGTAACAGATTTCCTTCCTTAACTTCAGTCCGAATGAGTGTAGTATGTATAATTTTGATATTCCACAAATGGCTCGTGGGACTAGGATTAGAAACTTGCGCATGTGTTGACTGTAATTAAGGTAGGAGTGAATTTTATTCTCTACGCGAGCGGCGTCAGGAGTACACGCCTCTGCGCACTGCAATCGTGCTCACAGTTGCGCAGGCCGTGTTGCATACATCGCAGGGGCTGTTTCCTCGCTTTCGTCATTTGTAGAATTTCATTGGTTTCTTTTATTGAAAACATATTCTGGTTACAAACATTTCCAAGTACTTTTACACAGTAGACAGATTATTCTACGCAAGTTCTTACAAAAATCTGATTACAATTTTTATTGTAATGGGATTCTAATGAATCAATTTCGAAGTGAACGATAACAGTTCTGAATTTTCACAATAAGCCAAAGGCCATAAACATATTACGCACTGAAATTGTTTTAAGATGGTGATATAACGAAGCAGTGGAAAAGAAATTTTAATAATTTCGATTATTTTAGAAAAATGTCCATATTCTCTGTATAAAGTAGTATAATGTATGTATATAATACGCAACTCCCCCCCTCGCGGGCATTTTCAAATGCTCATGCGCAGAGACGCGTGCCAAGCATGCGCAGTGGTAACGTGCAATTCGCCGCGTCAAGCTTATTGCCTCGTGCTCGAAATTCAGCCGTTTAAGTCTCCTTTTGTCATTTTCTTCGTTCGATAGGGCTTGTTTACCTGCAGACCACAAAGAAAGGGCCAATGGCAGGGTGCGATGAAGACATGGTGTTCAGAGTCAGTGGTTTAGCAGCTGCTACCGGCGTTTTAGCACGCGACCGTTGCCAACGGTTGTTGCGCACCATGCGTGACCCTTACACGCACCCTCAGTATGCTTTTAAACGCGTTCGTGAATAGTATCGAGTGTCGTCTAATGTATTTGCAAAGAAACTCGACGAGAATGGACTCGAAAATTCGACGGTTTTTTAAA
This sequence comes from Xylocopa sonorina, assembly GCF_050948175.1. Classification (NCBI taxonomy): domain Eukaryota; kingdom Metazoa; phylum Arthropoda; class Insecta; order Hymenoptera; family Apidae; genus Xylocopa; species Xylocopa sonorina. The sequence goes on along the minus strand of NC_135201.1, from coordinate 10,758,361 downwards.
ACATTATGGTGAGTCGCAATGTTCATTTTAACTTCAGATGTGTCTCTTAATCAAGTTCAATTTCAAGTGGAAATTACTCGACGCTAGTAGCGAAATAGGTTTGACGTTACACTTATTGGTTATGTTCACTTTCTGTGTTTACAGTTACATCAGTTTTCGTTTCACGTTTACTCGAAACACGAAGCTCGAAACATTCGTGTAAGTGTCCACAGTTGTTGACTTTCGATACGCTTTTTTAGTTAAGAATGTGAGGATTCTCAAGTGAAACTACGGTATTCGTTTTTACCGTTTTGGGATCATGATACGCTTTTGTAGTTGAGGACGTAAAGATTCTCAGGTGAAACTACGGTAATCGTTTTAACGCTTTCGAATTATAATACATGAAGTAATTGTTACATGAATCTAGTAGATTACGATTCGTAGCGTACGAATTGTATTTTAATCGATGGCATTCTTCGCCAGTTTTTCATCGTAAACGTGGTGAATTATTAATAAGTAGTTACTAATTAGGCACCCGACTGTGAGAAATCGTATTGACGAAAAACTTTCTCCCGATTATAGTGTAACAAATGTTCCGTGGCGAGATACGAGATAGTGATCGACGGGCTGAAACAAGATTTTATGATCGGACAAGACCGTAAAATCGTCGATGTATCTTTTTGGTGACGAAATCAACGATTCGTTACGAAACAATCGTAAAGAAACGCATGTAATAAATGGTAACCTTAGTCTGCCGGCTTTTTGCAAGTTTCGAATCAACTTTAAATAAGTTTCTCATAAATTCGATTAAATGATTGCTGCGGATATTTTATCAGCGCAATCGAAAATATTCTACTAAATGAAGTTGTCATTCGCATGAAAATTTTATGAAACAGTTTTGGAAACGTTCATTTGCAATAACGATAAACGTGGACAGACCTTTCACTGTTACTGGACTATGAACACTTTCAATATTGGTCATATTTTATTACTAGTAAAGTTATAAGAATCGAGTGGTCGATAAATTTTAACTAGGAAATTTCTCTTTTAATTCTTCGAAAACACTACAGTAAAATGTAGTCGATACTGACATCGTTTCCGAAATAATTTTAACTCTTAAGAACTTCTCCGTGTTTATATCCTCGTTGCAAAACTTGCGTGGAATTGTTCGATTTGTACTTGTACAATAGCTTTGTACGTCTGACTTCATGAAAAATGGCAAATCATGCTCGTTAACTCGTCGATGCATTAAATGTTCGTTATCAACCGAGAACTTATAAGTTTTGTCGATTAGTTCTTCAGGATTTCAAAGAGTTTCAAAGGCATGAAAAGGAAGAGGAAGAGAGCACAGCATCATCTCGTCTGACCTAGGCTGTTACGATATTAATTTTGATTTATGATCACACCGTGACCGGGTTCCCTGGTGTTTAACCTTGAAACTGACCTTACACTACTCCCTCCAGTTATGGTATTATAGGTTATTTACCACTTGTACCATACGCGAATATAGTATCACCTTTCGAGCTTTAATTCAAATTGGAAATATTATAATAGCGTTACTTTAAACCAAGTTACAGCTGTTTTAATCTATTGTAATTAAGTATCTACTAGAGTTACGTAGTCATGCCTGTGTAAAAGGTAATAAAAGGTATGCTGAATATTATCGAAACATTATGATAGCGCTTGTATAACAGAATAAATTGTACGAAAGTTGATATTATCTAGATACATATAAATTACTGTATTCTGATTCCGCGAAAAGATATTCTCGTTGCGAAAGTATTAGTGTTCCTCGTTGCATTGTCATTTAATATATTTTTATAGTATAGATAAGAGAAAGAGGATTAATCGTATCTTAAGCGTTCGAAATGATTGCAGGAAATTTTCGATGGCTTAATAAGGAAATGATACCGCGTTTGTATTTGTTTATCGTCGGTTTTGCGAAGCGGCGGGGTGTCTATCGCGGGGTAGACGAAGACAGCCGAACGATCGACGGGAATCCACGACGAGGGTCTGCGAAAACTGCCGAAGCTGCTCGCGCGAAAGCCGTTAGGTTCCGATCAGTCGTAGTCCGTCGGTGAACGCGTAAGGAGGTTTGTAGCTCGTCCTCCGGCACGTGTGTTCCTAATTGTGCTCGTTCGTATCGTTTGCATTAATTTTTGCGTGCCGTCCAACGACGACATTCGAAACGCCCCGAATAAATCGAATCGACGAGTAACGCAAAATCACGGTCATAAGTCGGGGATGTGATTGTCGGACGTGGACCGGCATAAATGTTCTCGAACCTTTCTGTTAGCGAAAAGTGTTAGTGAGAGAAGGAAAATCATTAATTTATGACAGTCGTGACTGGAAAAAAGTGCATCTGAGAGACTGGGTGTAGAAGGTCACGTTCAACGACGATCGGCATGACAGCAACGAGGAATTAATCTTTTCGGTGAGTCGATTCATTCTCGAATCCTTCCCGCCATTTTTAGAACGATTCAAACGATCTAGGAGACTTGTATCTTAAACGTTATGCTCTCTCTCTCTCTCCATCTCTCTTACTCTACGATATTGTCATGTTTGCGTCATAAGTAGTCGCAATATTATCGCGTGGTTAATATTGTCTACGCAAATTTTAATATGTATGAAGTTTTTGCAATGATTACCATATATAATAAATTTTTCATTTTGTATAGGTTAATCTGGTCATTCGTATATGGCATAGGTTCCGAACAGAAGTAAGTAGTGTCGGAAGTGGAAATATGAAATTTTTACATTTTTTTCTACTCCGTGTCTTGTGTATGTAATTGTGGCTTCAACTAGGAAATAGGTTACCAAGTCGTTGACGTTCGAATTATGAAATGTAAGGAACATCGTGAGTCATATGCATTATCATAACGGTAACTTAGCATGTGTGCCGTTTTGGTAGATCATAAACTAAATACCGTAGCATCACATTTTCTTCGTTTAAGAAAGTGCTGCAATTATCTATCGTGAAGTTTTGTAAAGAAATCGAGTTGTTCGCCTTAAAAGGCAGCGTAGACAATAAGCTTGTTGATTGAATGTCACTGATATAAACTGTTTCATGATTTCGTTAAATGATAATGGTTCTGATAAAGTCTGTAGATTATTGCGATCTCGAGTTTCCATGATATGTAATTGTCACGGACGATCCGCTACGTATCATTTTTACCGATGGAGTTTACAATCTGTCATGTTATTAGAGTATTTATCACGCGACAAGTAAACTTTGCTGGTTCGCCTCGAATTGTTGGAAAATTTTGTTCATTTTAAATTGAAATCAAACTGTCTTGTTTCGATCCAATTTGGGTGATAAAGTACTTACGTATTTAAGTACTTGCTACCGATTCACTTCGAGATTTCGTAAATCTGTGTAAGCAAACGATAATTGAGATATCTGTGTTTGAATCGATGCTAATAATATATAAAATCGAAATATCAAAGAGAAAGATAGGGAGAAAAGGGGACTTACAGATTAGGAGGTTGACGATATTCATTTTTTCCCGTAATTAGTTTCTTTTAAATAGCAAAGAAGAACAAATATCTCTATTAAATACTCGGTTAACATAAATATTGTCGACAAATTTTGTTGTAAGAACAGGTAGTCAAATAGAGAGTGGCGGCCGTTGGCAATGTTTGCACAGCTCGGCTGTTTGAGGTTTCCCTTTTAGTATTTCTGGTTTCCCGACGCTATAAACGTCGCGTATCCCGTGTTTGTTCAAGAATCAATCACAAAGCGGTCTTTTGACAGCGTTACGTAAGACAGGAGGAAAAGAAATTACACGTTTTGCAACGAGGATATAAACACGGAGATTCCTGTTGCAAAATAAAGAGATAAACGGCAACAGGATCTTTAAACAACATACCACGAGGGAATAAAATGAGTTTTATTTATCTTCGAACTGTAAGGTATCCCAATCAACCGTATGTGCGTCGCTAGAATTCGCTTAAATGCGACTACCAAATATAAACAATCCGCGCCTGACCTTTTCACTGCGGATTTCGTTTGCTCGCGTCTCTTTTTGTACCCTTCTGTATTAGGTCTTTATTTCTCTCTTTCTCTCTCGTCTCTCATTCCAAGAACTTGCTCTCTCTCTCTCTTGAATCCAAGCAGCTGTTGCGTGCACGTGCGTTCTACGACACACCCGTGTTACGTGTAAAAATGGTCCTTTTGGTCGCTACTAGGCAATCCGTTAGTCGGCGAAGTTGATGGCCAGCCATCTGCCCGGCGACCGGAATAATAATTATAAAATAGCGACGAACCGCCTCTAGTCAGTCCAGCCATATTCAGTTTAATATCTTTTAATGTAGATACGTATACTTTATGAATCTATACTGGCGGACAAGGTATTCGTAGGGTTGCAAACTTTTAGTCTGCGTTGAAAATATTGACGAGTATTGTATAATGAAAGCAAACATTGGGCAAGCAGAGGTGTACGCATTGTGCAAGTAAATTGGCGATTTCATAATTGAACGTAAGCAAGTAGCGCCTGTGATGTACGATCAGCGAGCATACATTTAAACATTATCTTATCCAGTCGAGACTGTCTGTTATCAAATCGGTTGCTCGGATCGAGTTCGTTTATCTTTTTCTTCCTTTCTTCTCATTTCTCTCGGGCTTGTAACACATACGGGGTGTTGCAGATGCACTTACTTTACTTTCGCCGTCGGTAGGCTTTTTGCTTGTACGTACATACGTACCAGCAAATGTCCTGGCCTTGATTCGAAAATCTGGGCCACGTCGCGCCTTGTATCAGTGCTGTAATCAGGCTGCGTACAATGATCAATCGCATACGTTTATCCGTCGTGTTTTTCTGTCGATGGAGAAGCAAACTTTATTCTCTTCTCTGTCCTGGTGCTGTTTTCTCTTACGACGATACATATAACTTAATATATTGATCAGACGGTACAATAAACAATTCAATTAACAAGTTGAACTTATGTTTGGATTAATTGAGGCCACAGTATGTTTGTCTATCGATTATCGGTCGTCTAGAGTGACATTAATTTCATTTAGATAACTTATATGGTCAGTGGTAATTGTTTATAGATTGCGAGCCTAATCGATAAATTTTAGACTCAGTATTCTGAGTTTCAAGTTGGATAAGATAATCTATGCCTTTGTAAGTGATTCTTTGCGACTGGTCTCGGTTTCTACTCCAGCTCTGACATCATGTCACGATTAAATTAGTATCTCGATATATTTCTATCTTATCTAGAAGGTGCAGTTTTCCATACGATATTCTCCACATCTTTCCGTTCTGCTAGGTGGTAAATGGGCTTCTTAAAGATTATCTTGAAACGAACACTTCGACGCAGGAAAATTACAGCCACGACTGTGGACGTTAATAAATAGTTAATGACAGATATAACGTTTCACCTTAGATCTTAAATTCGTTGCTTTAATCACCCTGTTACCATAAGTAGATCAGCGTGGAATTTAAATCGAGCCACGGTATTTAGCTGTTTTCTTCATAATCTCTGGCTTCCTTCGTCCAGGGTAGATCAAGGTCCCTCGTTCTCGCACAAAATGGACGTTGCCAACGTATTCAAGGCCTGCAGGATGTACGATCATTAAATTCGTTGTGAAACTTTCCTTTCCTCGTACAATTTCCTGTATTCAGGTTTCTCAACTTCCTATGCCAGGCGTGCGTTATTCGAGGATAATTGATAAACCAGTTCCTAATCGCGCTAAACGGCCACATTAATAATATGCGCGGACGGAACAGCTTTTAGGCAAGAAGGATGACTTTTTTTCTCTTTCTTCGCCACCAAAGACTTTCTCTCGCGTATCACCCGCTACGATTATGATGTGAAACCACTCGTTTCAAGTGTCAACGACTTTTACAGCCACAGCCCTTATCTATACAGAGATTGTGAATTAATTATTATACTTGCAAATTGCCGTCTGCGCGCTTTTCCTGTACCGAGACCAGACATTCGTTGTTACAGTTTTCCTTCGAACGGTTGTCTCCACTCGTTTTGCCAATTCTTTTCCAATTGGCAGTCCCGTTTAATGGCAGACGAGACGCGAAGCGGGAAATCGTTTCTCGGTTCGCGATATTACCATTAAACCGGTCTGGAATTTTTAACGTTCCAAGAAAATTTACTGGTCAATTTATTGCCGTGTAAATTAGAGTTACACGTGAAGCCAGCGGTGGCGAAGAATCGCGAGGAACCACCGTGTAACAGCCGGCTTGGTATGCACTGGGTACTGTTACGTTTAGGATTCAACGAATGCGCCGTGGAATTTGCATGACTTCCGATTATCGGTTTCCTTGGACGTGGAAAAAAAGAGGAGGAAGGAAAGGATACGCTGGCGGAGGCAGCCACCGAGGGAACGTTAACTGCACTCGGTGCAAGCTCACGTAGACCGCGACGAAATGCACGTTACAGTTGGAAAACAATCAATTACGCCGCGATCGCAGTCAGTGAAACCTCTTTTCCGGAACTCCGTTCCCGGCACGAATAATTTCTGGGCCTCGTTTTTACATCCGTGACCGTTCGAACGGCTCTTCCTCGCAATGGCATACTTGATGCTCATCCGTAGAAGAAATTTAACTTGTTGATTCTAATCGAATCGATGTAAAGAGTAAGATACGTGGAACCACATGGAATTCCTTCAAGAGTCGTGCCAACTTTGATGGATCTGCAGTGGTACTGTGTACGCGTGAGTTTACAATACTGCTCTTCACGTAAACGAACCTTCGAACGTTATTTTGATATTATCGATCCTCATCGTGTTTTGTCTTCCAGAAAGAGACCTCGAGATTTCTCGAATTCGAGCTCGCCGTTTCGAAAGTGGAGTCCGTTCGAACTGAAACGAAGTAAATGAAAATTGCGCGAATCGCACGTTCGCAGGCATGATTTATGCAGAAACGCAAGATTAAGTAATACGTTTGTTCCCGATCCGTTTACGTAAGTGCTGCGAGAGGGCAAGAGGAAGGGAAAGAGAGATACAAGGAGGAACGCGGTCTGCGTGACTTCGCGTTCGCTCACGTACACGTTCGTTACGCATGTACGTACGTTCGCAGTCCCACGAGAAACGCTGACGGCGAACGAAATAGAAGGAACGAATTCGCGGCTTGATTTTTCACGATTTCGCCAAGGCCGCGGGAATTAGTCGCCGCGCGACCGTTTCGTTTCGTATGCGACGCTTTGCAGTCGCGTTGAATGCACCGTTACTCGCCCACCGATGCAGATCCCGCGATAGGTAAACGTACAAGTCGGTCTTTGCCTCCTTGGAGATCGTTCTAAGAGGATCCTCTCGAGCGATGCCAGCAGCTGACGCTGTTCGCTCGAGGGAACAAGGAATTAGAATTTCTAGGGACTTGCGGTAACAGAGATGATCTATAGAAAATTGCACGATTCACTGCAATTTCTTGTACCCAGTATTCTTATCTTCTTATCTTTACGAACCGCTTTAACATTGTAGATACAGATGTTATCGCGGGCAATAAATATTTCTTTACATCTGTTTAATAACTTCGCACTCATTGTGTCTCGTGGGAGTTAAGTAAAAATACTGGTTGTTCGCAGTTTCTTAGAATAAGTTTAAGCCGTTATTTTGGACGTGTGATCGAAGAGTGCGTTTATATATTCGGTAGAATTGTCGAAGGAAGTGTTATTTGTATTGCGAAGTAGTATGGGAGAAAAAGAGATTGATCTGTTGAGAGATTAAGTCGTTTTTTAGGTGATGGGACGTGAAAAAAGCGGGCCGTTAAAACGGACCTGCGACTCGATGGCTAAGAAACGTATCCTAACGCGGAAAGTATCGAACCAGTCGACGGTGTATCCTTTCCGGGCGAGATCCGCGGTTTGTAAAGACGATCTGAGCATGAGAAAAAAAAATGGTGAACTCTTGCGGACTGCGTTTTACAGTTACACAATCGGCGACTATTTTCAGCCCAGCTTCGTTCTCATCGCGCTTAGCTTTATCCTGGCGCTGCCTGCTCCTTTCAAATTTTCTTCTGTACTCGATAATTTAACTCTCTTTGAAATTAATGGAAGATTTGTAGAGACGTTAAAGAAACTCCATTATTGTTCGATGCCGCTAGGGTATTATCGTTATCGTTGTTAATTTAAAAATCATCACTATTCATTTTTTGTTGTATCCCTCGAGATAAGCGACACTGCGGTATATCTCGCTATTATTGTCACGTCGTTGAGTTTTCTCTCTGTTCACTTGTAATTGCTAGGTAGCATTTTTAAGCATCCAGTTATTTTTAATAACTTTGTCCCGTTACTTTCGTTCAACCATAGCAAGACGTTTAGTCATGAAATCAAAGTGAGACTGATTCTTCAGTCACTTTATATATTATAAAATGTTGCGTCTTGGTCTTATTTGCATAGAGTTATTGTACTACACATTAATATCTGTATGTTTAGTTCGCTTTGGAAAGGGTAAAAGACGACACCAGATTTTTTTTTTCATATATACACGTGTAGCTAACGTTATCAATCATTTTCACCATCGTCAGGCTTAAAAACCGCTTAATTGCCTTTAAGACGTCATAGGTACAGATTTAATCTCAGACAATAAATTTCTGCGCGTCTGCTAGTTTCATCTCCGTTGTATCTATTTGTTTCGTCGACTTAAAAGGCAGTAAACTAGAAAAATATCGTGATAACCACCGCCTTGTTGAATAGCTCGCAGAGATATCGTGTCATGTCTGCCATATTGTGAACCGTGGATCCAAAGTGCGGTGTCTGCAGAAAGAGGACTGTTCGAATTTAAATCAGGTAGAGGTGTCCATTAAAATTCAGAGGGGATCAAGCCGGATGGTGAGTCTCGTTAACTCGTTTCTCTTCCTGTCTCTCCCTCCCTTTCTCTACTTTTTCATAAATACATCTCCTTTTCTCTCCTCTCAGCGGTGACCTTAAATTCTTGCTGCATAGTTTCTCGATTCATCCAGCGCAGGGAAATCGAATCTGGATCCTGGTGCTTGTAATTGGAACGAGAGAGTCTCTCCTTCCTCCTCGCCCTGGACGAACCGGAAGTCGCTGCGTCATTGGATTCGACGCGTTCCGCTCGACTTAACTTAACTCAAGTGGCCCATTTGGTTCGTATTGTTCTTCGATTGAACTCCGAGCGACACGTAATGTCGATCGTTCCCTTCAATTAAAAGAATACCGATCTTCGAGCAAGAGTACTTGATGACCAAGCAGTATTCCCAGCCGACTGTTATTCTATTCGTTTTCTCATCCGCAGAACGCGGCACCGTAGAATTAAATCGCGGCAGGCAGGAGGAAGCCTCGCGTGAAGCGACTTGTTCGACCAATTTGCATCGCCTTTACAACTTGTTGCTCTCCGCTAATCACTTTTTAATAGTGGTGACACTGTGGTTAACCGGTGGACCCGGGACCGGAAACGCGCATGCGCGCCTGTAAAAAGTGGTTCGAGCCGGATTATCCGTAGCAACCTTGGGCTGGGTTCGTGTTATCGCTTTCCTGAGAAAATGAGAAAAACGGGTGCCGACCGGCGCGCATAAACACGCCGATGGTCTCTCTGATGTCGGCTGGTCTCGTTACGAACGGCTCTTAGCCTGTTCAATCGGGCTGAAAGCCGGTATCGCTTCATGGAAATTGGACATTGCATTGGACGGTTTATTGGATTCTTGCGAGGGGCATAAAATACTGAAAAGGAACATAGAAAACGGGATACCGCATTTACGCTACCTCGATTATTAATATCAACATCGTTTTACGAGGATCGTCTGAATGGTATTGGTCTTAAGCCTTGAACGTATACTCCTTTTCCAGAAATAACTAAATACTTTTGCGTCACGCCAAATGTCAACACCATCGACATCTAAGAGGATCGACTAAAAATTCGGAGACAATAAAGACGAGACTAATGTTGCTGTTTTCGTTGAAGCAGGACAGAAGTTTTTGTCTCCATCGTGTTCGACAGATCCAGTATACGTATATACGTGCGCATATGTATATGTAACGCCGGTGGTAAGCTAAATTTCAAGTCGCCCAGCAACAACGAAAGTATGCCCGTTTGACGAGAAGAAACGACGTGTCCGGTGAGGACCAGTTTTTCCACGGCGAGAACTGAACGCTCGCCGCTGATCCACGCGCGATCCCGCCGGACCGCTTCTTGCGGATCGGCCCTCAGCCAGCGATCATCCGAAAGTCCCTGCCGGGGAACGTTAATCGCCGCTCTGGACGCGGTTACTTTCGATGAATGCGAGCACCACGCACCAACCCAGTACTCTTTGCCGCCGAAAATTTCGGGGAAAAGTTTAATCGTTCCGCGAGGGGACGCGCGTGTATCGAAAATCAATCCTGGACGCGACTGGAAATACGGAAGAACTGGACCTCTGAACGTGACCCGATGGATGGAGAACAGAATGGTCTGAGAATTTTTGGATTTCACGGAAACGAGACACTGCGATGAACGCAGTGGACGAGTTTTCATAAGCAGAAATATGATCCATGACTTGTGGACTGATTAAAAATCGAAAGTATTACGTCACAGGCAAGTTTCTACTATGGAAAAGTGGGTGATCGTGTGCGTATTGGAAAGCAAAGTCGGAAATGATGCGGATCCTTTGAATTAGCAACGGTAAGTCCGCTGCAGTGGCAGAGAAGGATCGATTCGGCAGCTGACACGATGAAAAATGTTGGAAAGCGATGTCAAACAATGTTTCATCTGATTGAAGACGGTGCGGCTCGTTCGGTACCGAAACGGTACCGGACATAATTTTTGACTGGCTGGTACCAGGTTTAAGAAAGTCATGCTTATTATCCGCCATTAAGGCCACCCTGCGGAAAGTCGCTTCCCCGAGGGAAGGAAAGGCGACGTCGCTCTCCATTTTTACTTTCTTATGTTGGCTGGTGGGGGAGAAAGTAACGAGAAATCAACGGAGGATGCTCGATTTCCCAGAAATAAGTAATACTTCAACATCTGCCTTCGAAAAAGGCTGCTCGCCACCTGCTGATCCCATAAAATGTGGAGAATAATTACGTTTGATGTTTGGACAATTATGCAGAGACATCAGATTCGTCTAATGGATGTAGCAGTTGTGAACTCTCCTTGATGACGCTGTTGATGAGCATAATTTGGTGAAAAGAATAGGAGTGCAACCACATTATTTATTCACGTACGTGGAGCATCGAAACTGATCAATATCGGTGAGTACAAAAGTCCTGGAGGCAAAAGTTGTTGCACGTCAGGGTCGTGAATGGAGTTTGATTAACAGATAGGAGACTCCTAGCAGAGCATTAATCACAGGCTTGCAGTTAGAGCCGGTGTCTGGAGGTCAGGGTCGTCGTTTAACGCACACGGGGAAAGCGGGGGGAAAAGAAACTACAGTCACCTTATCCAGCGAAGAGAAACGACTCTCGTGTGGAGAGAAAAAGCCGATTCGGACATGATCGAGGGGTGAAAAAGTTGAAAGAAAGTTAGCCTCTGTTCGCCACCGAGGAAAGAAGCTGTAAGCGCCTAACGAATCTCCCCGCTTATCTTCAATTTTCACCAGCTAGAAAAAGGAAGAGTCAGCCAAGCACCAGCTGGTTAAAATGTCGAAGCTGGTGGCCAGTATATTTTGCAAAGTAATTCAGTTTCTAATGTAATTAACGTTGGTGAAAGAGCAGCGCGTATTGGGTCCCCTGTCGAGTCGCCAATCTGTACCCTACTAGACCATGGACAGGATCAATGTAACTCTGTACTTTCTAAGCTGCATACGACCCTGAAGTAATTTAATTACATACTTGGTGATCATATTGGAATGTCAAGGCGGCAATAATGAAACTTTACGATGAATGACAAAGTTATGGGATTATAGGACAGAGTGCCCAGTGCGGGTAGAAATTGCACGATGGTCGAGAAGAGGGGGGAGAGCTGTGATTATGCGTGATGGATGCTGTCGTTAAAAAAAATTGGTCGACGCATAGGAAACAGGGTGGTTATACTTCTTCTGTCCATATCGGGAACTTCAGACTCACTCGACGACGGTCGTTGAATCCTGAACAGCAGCGACAGGGCTCATAAAAATGCATCGGGTCCCCTCGAGAAAGTTTCACGAAAGTCTGAGCGTGGAAAAAGAGCAAGATTTCAGGATGATCGGTCGGCAAAAGTGTGTCACCCACTGTCGAATGAGAATGATTGCCTTATCAGACGACCGTGAAGTCGCGTATACAGCAGCGCGCAAAAGTCTTGGAACACCTGCTGGTTGTGCAATGGCGGTCAAACGTGCCATTGGAAAGTGTTTCTAGATTCGCTATTACGTGTAAAGGAATTTTTAAGTGTTACCTTCAATGGACATTGCGTCAGTTGATCATGGTTTTATCTGGTTCGCAGACATCGTCGATGCTTACGTGAAGAGCTCTGATCTAGATATCGTAGATTGCGTATGGCAACGAGCCAGGAAAGAAGAGCAGGTCGAGAAAAGAAAATAAGCTATATATGAAGTTAAAAAACAGGATCGTGTAAGGAACTAGGAGCAGAATTCGGATCTTTTTTATCGATAATTGGCGCCACTTCGAACTTCAATGTTTTTGGAGAAGGTAGTGTAATTCCAAAAAAGTGGTCGATGACAAAAAATACTTCCACTCGCTGTGGTGCACCATGTAGTGGATGGTTGTTTCAGATAAATGGTGTCCCCATTAAAGCGCATGTACGAGCCCATACTTCGAGGGATCGATTTGTATTCAGGCTGATCTTAATGGGCGAGCAACGTCGCCGTTAATGAGTCCCGGTTGGCCACGAAAATTTTGATTAATCGAACGACGAAGGATGACGGATGCGTGCCGCGAAAGCGCGAGGACACCGTGGCAACGTCGTGCGTACGTCGATCGATAATTCAGCCGGAGTTATTCGAGAAGATCCAGGCAGGGAGTTGCGGACACACGCGATACTACGCGGCGAAAACGCAAAAGATCCATCGAGACTGCTTTGCTGAATATTCCAGCCGGTTGTTACTCTTGAGCGAGCACCGGTTAGTCTTTTTTTCTCGCACGATTTTGCGCGCAACAGGAATCCTGTGCTTGGGGATCGCTTTTGAAAGCTGGTTTACGTTTCATCTCGAGTGCATAGCACGATCCATTTTCAGCAGTTTCTTCGAACGTTCGACAAAATTGCTAGTGACCAGAGAAAGTAACTTGGTGTTAGTGGCCAATAGAGGGTATCCCACGCATCGCAGTCACGTTTCTCATGTTCCAAGTGAGCATCCTATTAGATTGACCCGGTTCCGAGAGATCCACGGCTTCCTCGGCTTACTTACCTTTGCTCCCGGTGCTGGAATCGATACCATCGTACGCTATACGCGCTTGAAATGCGAGTGGAAAGGTCCTTGAATGTGAACAGCTTGGGTTGTCGAGTGACAACGACCTTGCTACTCTGAAATATCCTCGTGACATCCTTTTCGCGGTGCTCGTTTCCCCGCACGGGTTTCAGAACTGAATTTAAAGCTCGCGTTACATGAAAACGCAACCTGACACTGGGAGTAGCTTAGTTCTATCGCAACGTTCCTTTTTCTCCTGCGGTGAAACTGGGTTTTCTTAGCGTAAGAAAAAGTGAAGGCTGCGCGATGCTTTAGAAGCGAAGCACAGCCACGGAGAGGCGCAGGTGAGTAGCCTGGAATCTCCGATGGCAACGACCTTGCGAGCCCGCGACGTGTCCTCGCGTTATCCTCTCCCGTGGCGGCATCCTGTTTACATCCCGGTTTACCTGACGGTAAATCGAGTTCTCTTTTTCTCTTACTGGTTCCAAGGGGGTTATTAATGCACGCGTGTCGAGTTCGTTCCGCTGGTTGCACGCATCCCGCCTCGCTTCCTCCGCCACTTCTCTGGGCCCCATCCCCACTCTCGAATCTAACGCAGCTTCACTACTAGGGCGGAAAACATTTGGCGCTCTATTTGCTTTGTTAAAAAAACAACTGCCACGTTGTACACTGTACTATCTCTCTAGGCGCCTCTGGCGGTAGGTGTTCGTTGAATATGTAATCATATTCGTGCTCGAGGTAGCATAGAGGTTTCTGTGATTCTTCGTCGTGCTAATATCCATGCGATCGTTTTTTGAAAAAAGAAATGCTCTACAAAACTATCAATTTATTCGAATAAGCTTTACTCAGGCACTTGCTGACTGCAAAATTAGAATTGAACTCGGGTTCATTGTAGAAGAGCTTTCAGGAACTTCAGTCGCGAGGTGTATGTATATATACAAGTCGGAGAAAGTAGTAAAAAGCGTTCAGATGGATTTTAGAAAAGCCCAGGACGCCAAGATTCAGGCTAGTGGTTCAAGGGGGAAATGGAGAATGAAATTGGTTACATAAAGGGTTTTCACAGGGCCGAGGGGAGAAATTGAATCGTAAGGTCGTTCCGTGACGCGTCCAGCTCGCAGCTAACGTTCAACGGACACGTAACACATTGCACGTAGGATAACGTAAGACGTAACGATTGTCCACGGGCTCGTACGGTAACACACGGCGCACAGGATGAAACACGATCCTGTCAGGTGAGCCGTTTGCCCTGTACACGGTCCCTGGCGTGACCTTATACACTCTGTAAAGCGAACTTCTCTTCCGCGAAGAAAGCTTCGAGATCCCGTACACGTGGCCATCTATACCGGGTGCCCCGTAACGATTCGCCAACGGCGTGGCGGTGCTACCTGCATCGATGGTCTCACGATCAACGATTTTTAAGCGATGCTTCTGATTACTTTATATTCGTATCGCTCCTGGCGATCAGCATAATTAGTCACCAAGCTGTATCTCGATCATCCCTGTTAGATGAAATGAAATCTTGATTCTCTACTAGATAGCAGTCCAACATGGTTAATTACGTTGATCAGAGAGGTTCCGCGGATCGTTAAAGTCTTCCTCGAATTCTCTGGCCGAACGATTGCATGAATGACCGGCCCTGGTCGATTCAAGAGAGCCTAGACCGCAATTAACTCGCCAGAAAAGAAAGAATCGAGACACCGGTCTTGCCTTATACCACCGTGGCCAATAGTGTTCCAACGGGGATTCGTTGAACAGGAAGATCAATCACGTCTAGAACAGTTCCATTTTTTCAAACGAAATGATGTTCAGCCTAGTCAAAGTTCAACACCGTTCTTCACAGGTGGGTAGGGATCGATGTAAATTTTTGTTCGCATCCTTATTCGAATATGATGTAACTGTTTTCAAATTTTTTCGTCCTAGAATCATTGATCCTGGCTACAGAAGGAACTTGGACGCTTAGAACAGGAATGTATGCGACTTCGATGAAACACGGTGACAATGAGTACATCAGCGTCATCGTTATTCTTTCTAAAGAGATTCTGGGATGCCCCCGTGGCAAAAAATAGTCATACGTGTTCTCTGGGTGACGAGAGACATTCTCCTTCTTCTACGTAATCCCCCATGGTCGTGCTGGTCGTTGCAAGATTGAATATGAGATCATTTCCTACCTGAAACGAAGCCACCGTGCCTTCAATCACTTTTAGAAGATTTCTAATCCTATGGTGGCCTACAGGGCTTCTTAAATCTTCCATTCGACTTCGATATGGGATTTAATGTAGTCGAGTTGTATCTGCGTTCTAGTTGGCTATTCTGAAGTCTTTATTTTTCTTCCGTATCGAATTTAGAGGCATCCATTTAGGGTGGATGACCAGCCGCAACATGGATCAATGTATTTTGCTCAGCTAGTAGAAGTTCTACTACAGACTATCCAAAGAAACGACTAAAAAAGCGCATTAATCGGTTTATGAATGCTCGAACGTAATTCGCAAACACGAAAGAAGTGATAGCTGGTTGTTGCATGTGAGGAAAGAGTGGCTACGCGAAACTGTTACGTGATACGCTCCACCGTTGATGTAGCGGGTGTGTGCGTGTGCGCGCACACGCATCTGCATGCAAGCGCAGCAAGCATTGAAACGAGCCTCGGGAGATCAGAGATTGCATTCCTGGCAAGGGCGTTCGCAGGTTATATTCCCCTGGAAGGAAGGGAAAGAAAAGGTCTCCTCGTTCTCGTTCTCATGAGCTGACTGTTTTTCTGAAGCATCTTCAAGCTTTCTCTCAAAATACTTGTTACTCTCATACTGATTTTCCCTTAAACCTGAAGTATTTCAGATTATTCCCAGGGTGTTCACATTTTTACTCATCTTTTTACAGTGTTCTGTCAGCGTGCAAAAGAAATTAGTCAACAAGGTGCCACAGTATTTTTAAGTCGGTTGACAAAAGCTATCTAGAGTAAATCTTCAACAACTGCAACGAAACCCTCGTTAAATGCAACCTATTTCCATTGCAGGCTCTCCCTTGGATCCACTCGACCATATAATACGATACGCTAGCGACGATTTCTTTTACACGAGTCAAAGGAGATGAAACGTTTGCATATCGATGAAGCAGTGTTAATGCAATGATAAATCTTGTCTTAATTGCCTGTTAATGAACATTTTATTCTCAACGTTAAATTCTACTTTGCAACCAAATTACGAGTACTTTTTTCAAAGAATGAAGTTACTACATGTAAATTACTCTGTGGAGGTAGAAATTAGCATGAAGAATATAAGCAGATTGCCTGTAATTTGTTTACGCGGCGCTCAACCCACGTACAGTCAATGTTAATTGCAGATTAGTTGCACGACGTTGCGTCGTTATGAAGTTTGCCTTTTCAAACGTTTTCCGGATTCTGCATCCTTCGTGTATTGAAATCGATTCGTGATTCACGCCGTTGGATCGTCGACGACGGTTCTCCGAGGAACGAGGAACACGGGTGAGAAATTCCTGATTTCAAATAGCTCCCGTTCCTTAGAAACGAATATACGTAACTGTTCATCCAATCAAATATTTTACCCTTTCGAAATCGAGGAGGTTTTAACGTTTGTCATAAACTTGTGGGATTTACGAGGATACGCTATCTACAATACCGTCATATACGTAAAAAATTCCTCTGCGTCATCTGTTGCACATTCCCATTGATTTCAGTGTTCGAGATAAATTCTTCAAAGCAATGCCTTGGAAGTCCATTACAAGGAATAAAAAGAGGCAATCCTTCAGGACGTCGTACTCAGCTGTATTAAGTGTTAAAAACCTGGCAGATTCTAAAGAAAAATAGCGCAGCGAGACATGTCAGGATAGTTGACAATAGAGTGGAGGTAGAGTTTAGAAACTAGTTCTATTTGTATGCTAAGGTAAACACGCGTTACAAAATGGTATGTCGTGCGGCAGGTGGAATAAATTATCTCCCTCCACAATTCTGATCGTGCGCAAATAATGCTATAGATCAATTTGCGTCAGTGGGACGACAATTACCGTCGTTTAAGGATGCGACATGCGCGGAACAGGTGATGACACTCGTAGACGACCTTCTCCTAGACACGTACCGGGGACATATTCCTCATTTCTCTCCAGCCTGGAGCTACAATATCCTACAAACTATTCTAGGTAAATAGTTGAAGTGTTGTCGGCCATAAACGAATGGGAATCATAAATAGCTATCAAGCCAGCAGAGAAAATTAATGTATACCAACAGAGAGAATCCAAGATACGTATAAACACAAAGTTTCTAGAATATCGAGTCTAGATAGACCAGGATCCAATAATAGTGCTCTGATTTGTAGTTCAAAGTCCTGGATACGGAATAGAATTGCTCGAATGGTACCCATTGCTGACCTTCTCTCTCGAGACCCAAACCGGGGACAAAACGAACGGAAGGAAAAAAGAAGGCGGTGGCATTGCAAGGTTGTGCTGGCCGGGTTTTGCAATCGCGTAGTGACGCAATCGGATCCCGAGTCTCGTCGCGACACTGAACCAACCCACCTGCGTGTTCACCCAGGAGAGCCCAGCCTTGCCACGAGTTTATTTCGCGTTTTCGAACGGCGGCTGGGCAATTATTATCGTTGCGCTAGAGATCGCGGACTTCTCGTGACGAGTCCGTTCTCCTTTTCTTCTTTTACCACTCTGCGCTGCCATCCGAAACGCGAGCGGCTTTAAAGCGTGGTCTAACGTCTCGCGGGTTCACGGTACACGTGTTTTCTTTGTTCTTATTCAGCTTCTTGTTACTTTAACCGTGACCATTGTACTTAATTTACTTGTGGCACCTCTTGCGTATTTTTTTTCTTAAACGAACCACTCTCTCGAATCGTTTTTAGCGACGCTAAATTATGATTCATCGAGGAAGTGTCGGTGGGTGAAATGGATAATTGATGGAAAGGGCCAGTGCACGGTTCATCACGGACCATTACTGCGAGGCTGTGAGAAACAATAGCACTCGCAACTTTCTCTTTTGTATGCGATGACAATCGACCGGATATCGAGCGGTGCATGGTATCTGATACGCGCTGGCGTGATACCACGTAAATCGGATTATAGTTACCAGCAGAAGGAACGTTTTGCACTATTGGAACTTGACGTTTCAGTATTCCAGTTTGTCGTACTTGGAGGTATCCATATTTCTCATTTGTACACTTTCTACGAGTTTAGAAACAGTTTAATCCGTTCGTTTTAACTGTTTTACAGACTATCAGGTTACTGGAGAGTATCAGGGTAAGAGTCACTATTGATCTAGGATACATTTCGAAACATCACATTCCAGAATGTGATTCACTAGCCACTCTACGTCTGTGAATTCCGAGAAATAGGTAGTGGTCTTCTTAACGGAACCGGATAATTGCAGTATCGTGTCTCGTTGTCGATACCGGGTTTATCACTCTAGCGACAAACTGTGTCCGTTATAGACAGAAAATATCTCGATTCCTGGAAGTCGTGTGCTTACCAGGTGCGCAGTCGATTATCCTGACTTTTCTGCTTGGCACAATACTACTTTTAGCACGAGGTAATCATCAGTTGTAACCGCTTCTACGTAGGCTCACGTTACCCAGATTAATTCGGTGTTGAATTTCAATTAGTCATCGATTTGGACGTAACTCGAATGTTTGTAACTTCGAAAGGTATAGTTTTCAATTTAGACTAGATGTCTGAATCATCATCATTTACGAAGACAAAAATTTCTTCGTCAAACTATTGGGTAGGCAAGAAAGTATTTTTGGTGTTGACGCATAATGTTTCGTGATATTGTATGCACTGCAAAACCGAAAATACTTTCTTGCCAACCCAATATATGAATCATGCACTCAAAAATTAGCTTGCTTCAATCGAGAATGAAGTCAGTGAACAGTAACACCATGTGATTTCTCACAAGCCCATCAATTTTTCAGGCCAACCGTCTCGTTCCTTCGACCTGAAAAATTCCACCCGACAAGGCACTACTTCCGCGTTCGCAATTTCCCTCCGAGTCCCGCGAACTCTCTAAGCCGACGAGGAAAGTTGTTTTCAGCCTCTCTCACCTCTCCTTCCCTCTCTTCTACAGTACCGTCGACCGCAAGGCGTATCATTGACTCGCGTGAATTCTAATCGGTTTTTACGTAATCTCGAGCGGAGCTGCGTGCAAGGTATGCACCGTGTTGCGCTTCTTCTTGCGCCGCGAGGTTTCCTCGGGTTCCTGTCGATGCAACCGGTACACGTTGCACGGAAATCTGCCTCTTTTTAGTCACGTATCGTTAGCCAGCCTTGTTTTTGTTGCCAGTTTTTAAGACACCAAGCTTTGGAAACAAGAAACTCGCTTGATGAATCTGGCTACAGTTGTTTGGCGCAGTTTCACGAAAGGAGGATCTAGGTTTCTATCAAGGCCTAGCTTTGGTAGACTGTGTCTGTGTCGAACTCGAACGGTGTGATGATCAGATAGCTGAGATATCGCGATTCATGCTTGACACCTGAATGGTGGGTCAGTGTTTGATTACTGGTTCTTATTAGTTACTTTGGCGTCGTTAATCTAAATGGCTGTCGATGGTATTGTGAAATACCAACTCTGTTTTATTCAGTATTTTGTAAGAAATGGTAGACTACATGCATCTTCCTATTTGATATTTCTGACACTTTCGTTCGTTTCTATGCATGACAGATGACACGATTGGGTAAAAGAAATTAACAGACTATTTTATTACTTCAGGTGTACGCTAGATTACGTAGCAAGGAACGGTGAGGTTACCACTAGGGTGATGTTGCGTTTAGTCGACCAAAACCGATGAGAATCGGAGTCCTACCGAACGAGCACAATGTTCGCCACGAAAGTAATCTAAAGTATGCGTGGTGATCAGTGAGTCATGGCGAGCCAATCTGCAATCAGCATGAAAAACCCCTCACTTGACGGGTCGTCCGTGGAAATTTCACTGTTCCACCGATTCGCGGCGTTTCCTGATTTTACGGGACTTCTTGCGTGCCGTGCCATCGTTATGCAACCCTCAGCCGGCGAACCAGAGTCGTGGGAGTGGAGAAGTGCGATATAAATTAGCATTACGAGCCAGTCGAGTCCACTTTCTCGTATCGAAGAAAGCTACGTCCCACAAAGAGAAGCCAAGTGGTCATTAAGTCCCAAAGACATTCTAGGTCGATTACATCTTAAATACTCTTAGTCCTGCACAGTGGAGACAAGAACTACGAGACTCGATGTCAGTGTGCAGCCTGAAACTTTCAAGGTAAATCTCTCTGTCGAGAACGTTATTGAACTTGGCTGGTTCTTCTGGTGGTTAATCTTTGTACTTTGATTGAACATAATTGAAGTTCCCAAAGAAGAGACTAGGACGTGGAATGCAGAAGTTTGATTAATGGTTTAGACTGGTAGACCAGGTGTTGGGCTGTGAAAGACACTGAAAAGTGGAAGATTCGCGTGGAATTATGTGCAGTTGGTGTTTGAGGCAGGTTTGAAGTAATCAGTTCATGAAGAAGCTAATCCACGAAGTCGTAATGACTATGATAATGATGATTTCTAGTTTGCCCGACTGCTAATGGTCCTGCTACCCTCATCCATCCCGCTGATGAACGTTGCAAAAGAAAAAAGAAGGACGGTCGAGGGAACTGCTTCTTCGTTCGTTGGGCTAAAGTAAAAGCGAGAATTCCTCGCGTCCACCTGACATCGTATACATGTAGAAACCGAAAAACGAAGAAGGGAAAAATTGTTTGGTCGGACGCAACGTTGCGAGTGGAATGTTTGCATAATTCCTGGGATATAACAGGATCAGGAAGAGTTGGAATTAGAGGAAGGGGAAAGGAATCGTTGCACGGGTGTGTTGCGTAAGCTCGTGTGCACTGGTCGCATCGGGAAACGGGGCGAGTAGTCCATTTTCCAATTAATTCCTCGCTTGAACCGGAATAAGCTTTAGGAAAGTAATTAATTAAGTGGACGTTCGATAGAAAATTGTTGATTGTTAGTTTTGTTTCCAAGGAATTACGATCTATCGTTAAACGTGGCTCTCGAATGGACTTGTACTTTCTACGTTCTTCCATGCTTTCTGTCCATGAAATAGATTTCCGATCGAGATCTAGTCCAACTATCGAGGTACTGAACTCTAACATTTGTTAATTGCGAGCCGTGTCAGATAGCTCGATTGGGCGCCAATCGTATCCCAATATAAGAGTACGCTGTGCAGATCGAACGTTGGCCCTGGGATTTTTGTCATTCCCGGGTGAGCAATCGCATCTTCGATCAGAATGCCTGTAGCACACCCCATACTTGTGCACGAGTACGTGTGGCCAAGATAATCGGTGCTGATCGTTATCTAGAATGAAGTAATAAAGACACTGCATCGAAGCAGCTACGTTTGGTGCTGGTTATAATTGTTCTTTTAGATGCGAGGAGCAGATAATCGGGTCTCTTGTGAAAAGAGCGTCAAAAGTAATTGTGAGTACCGGCGATTGATTTCTCTAGTCAGATTCGAGATAATTATCGAGGGAATAATTGCAGGTGAAATTGTAGAATGTTTCAAGGATAATTTATCGTTGGTAAAATTTCGATTGCGAAAGAGTCAAGCACCATCATCGTTCCCTTGATGAAGGAAAATCCTTAATCTTGGATTCTTGAAATGTGCGTTCCAATAAACAAATTTCTGGTAATTATACCATTACAGTGTGCATGTTTCCTTGAAGTTTTCTAGTTAAATGGAAATTCTCTATTGCTGGTGGGTGGTTACGTCCGTGAAGGCCCCGAGTGCAAAGGGTTAACTTACTAAGTGGTAGATACGTGCCGATGGTATCAGATTTAGAAATTCCAGATTAATATCGGTCGTTCGACTTTCTATATAATTATCCGCGTGGCTGGTGTCTGTAATTTTATTGATTCCTTTAAGCGTCTATTATCGATGCGAATTATCCCTTGGAATAGTCAGTCCACTGCGCTGATCCGATGAAAATGATCACCTACGGGCAAACCAGAGGATTAACTTCATTAACATTCCTGTTCTCTGCGCGTCCAAGTGCATCCAGGTAAAAGATACTGAAATTCCAACTTAGCCGCCTCCCATCCAGCCTACTAAATCCTGCTCTTCTAGTTAGCGTTCGCCTGTTGGCCTGCCCATCCAGTCCCATATCGTTAGTTATCGGGAGACCTGCCCACGAGGACGACGTATACTCCTGTAAAGGGAACAGAGATGGAATCTAGACGTATTTATGACGCTCCTGTGATTAGTGCATCTCCTCCTACCTCGCACATCCTCTTTTTTTATCGTATTCAGCCCTTTTACGCAGCTCCTTGCACGTTTCCAGCCATCGATCCTGAATGGATCGCCCCCAGACACTCTCTGCACTTTACATTTGGGGTCTCGCCTTTCTCTTCTTGCAAGTATGTTCCTGAACTTTTTCATAACTTTCTACCACATTGCACCTTGCGTTATCTAGCACGCCCTCTTCATTTTCTAGTGTCCTCGTACGTTTTCGCTGTTGGATCTTCTTCTATATGCGGCTCTCAGCTGCCTCGCCCCAGGCAACGGTCGTTTTCTTCGTCTATGGTCTCATTGCTCTTCCTCCATTATGCGTCAGTGAGGCATGTAGCCGTCCCGCTGGAGCGTGTGTGCGTATAATGCACGCTTGTGAAGCAGAGGAGCAGCCTCCGGAGAAGCTCTCTCCGAGGAGGTCGCGAGCAAGGCCACTTGGGGCGTTGCCCTCCTGAGCTCGATCTCGACTCACATGTGCTTGGCTATCCACGCGTCGAGGACTCGTTCAGGATCGATCTACTGGGTGTCTTGATCTGATCCTTGCCGTTCGTTTCATCGTCAGGCTTCGATCTTTACAAAATTGATGGGACAGATGACGAGCCTCGAAGATAGATGAACGTAAACACGACGATTTAAGGCTGAATTGATATTGGAATTCAGTTCGTGCGAACGTGAGGCACCAATCTCATTTGTTATCTGAGAGAGCGTGTTGCGACCATAATCTGAAGGTCAGGAATAACGCGTTCAGAATAATGATTCGTCTGGGATTAATGCGTATGCTAATAAATCGTGTAGGTGCCATTGTTTGGTCGCCAAGCGTCTCGCAGACAATTGTTCTCTGCCGCATAACTACAGTGCTTACAACCTTGTTATATTAATACAACGATTGAAATATCGCTTGGCCGTGAACTTATTAGTAATTCTTTGCATTAAACGCGGAAGACAAAAAGTTGTGAATATCCAGACGAAGGACTCTCTCACGATGGAAAACTGTCTTCGACTCATTTACGAGATGTCTCTTAGTTATCTGGTTTCCGTTTACCACTCAGCACTCTTGGCGGAAAGTTTTCTTTGAGAAACTCTTCTGTACAGTGTGTTCGAGTTCCCAGAGGTAGGAACACCACGACGGGGATCGAGTTACCTGGTGGAAGTTGTGCAAGTGCATTACCGTCTCTTTAAGACAATAGACGTTGCTCCCCGCCTCGCAGAGGCTTAATAAACTAGGAGTAGAAATTAAACACCGTGCCTGCTAATGTTGTTCTAGTATTGCTCGTGAAACGGATTGAAGGCAGGAAGATTGCACGTTGTTGCAGAAATAATTATTTCTCGGCAACGTTAGTTCCCATCTGGCGGTGGTGTTCAACAAGTGGATCAAGAACATCATGCATATCGTATATTTAACACAACAATATTTTGTAACAGCCATCGCACCGCTTGTGCGAGCCTGGATGTACAGCGTGTTCATAAATTATGAGTACATTGAAAGTACATAGAGGATGGCGAATTCCTTGGATAAACTGCCTTTAGTGCGATCTGTAGAAAAGGTGTTTTATTTAAAAAAATCTTGCGTGGACACACTTCACGGTACCAGCGAATTGGAATCTTCATATTGGTTTCTACTTTCTCGTCGGTTG
Organism: Xylocopa sonorina; assembly: GCF_050948175.1. Classification (NCBI taxonomy): domain Eukaryota; kingdom Metazoa; phylum Arthropoda; class Insecta; order Hymenoptera; family Apidae; genus Xylocopa; species Xylocopa sonorina. Next base: position 10,734,268 of record NC_135201.1, on the reverse strand, counting down.
CGTCAGATGGAAATACGTTTCGAATATATCAAGCGGAGAATACCGATTATTTATAGAGCTGAAAGATTACACGTGATAAATAACGTTTAGAATTGCAAATTCGCCTCGCCATGGTTCTAATTTCAAACTGAATTTGCAAGGCGCCAGTGAAAACGTTATCGATTCACCAGCCATGAGGGAGTTACATAAAATCATGGCGTATTTTATTTTACATAAAAACGTTTTCTGTTACTTTCATTTAAAGAAACCGAGCAGAACGAGCCGTACTTGGAGAATAGAGCGAGGAGTTATTTTTTTACGGATGGAGTAGTAGGAATATGTGTCAGTGAACGAGGGAGAGAAAGAGAGAGAGAGAGAAAGAGGGAAAGACTTTGCAATTGAAAAAATTAATGTAATTCACCAGGAAACAAAATTACGAAGCTAATTCAACAAGGAACAGAACTGTAATGAGTGATGAAAAATTTGAATGAATATTTACACGGTCTATTCGTGCCATTGTTATAAATTATTAATATCAACGGTGTATATATTGCGAAACAGTTATCAAGATATATTCCAAGAAATTCTTTCTCTTATACAAGCTATTACGTCAAGTGTATTACGTTATTCGCACAACACTGATCAGACTTACTTAATAAATGTTACACGCTTCATTATGTCAGAGCAAATACCATAAAACAGTGGCAATTATAACAAAAGAATTGGCGAGCGAGAAACTCGCACGAATCCGCATAGAAAAGGCTTGGAGTGCCATGGTCACGCCATATGTATCGGCTCTAATAATGTCGTTAAATTAAACACCGTTATTCAACGAAATTACGTCCCCTTACGTCACGAAGCGACGATTACGTCGACGTATCTACTTGGACAAGCGGCTGCTAGGCGAATGCTCGTGTTTCACGCAGCGATGGCCACTCGTTTCTTTCCTGTTAGGCAGTTTTTCTGACGCCCAACGAAATAGATCGCGTCCAGTGTTATTTAGGATGGAAACAAGTAACCATTAACGCCAGACTGGCTATCTTCCATGAGAAAGGAGCCTAATTCCAAGGCAGTTATACTTAAGAACTGATCCCAAACAGTTGATGTTTTACATTCACGAGTTCAAAGACGGTGGCTAATTGGAAACGCTTTGAAAAAGGGAATCAAATGTTATTCAGAATGAATATTTATTAGCTTCGAGGAGTGCTGTTCGATGAACGCTGTCATTACGATTGCTCGATGGTTGTGGTATGGGGGAGAAACAATTGTAGCCCAGTTGCATTGGCAAAGTGCATCGCGTCTTCTTTGGTGCTACACGTGTTGCATAATCGTACCTTATGTAATTTGCTCGTAAACGGTGGAAAGAACAAGAAGGAAAAAAGGCTAACGACGAGGACCGATCGAGGGAGAGAGTTCTCTCCTTGAGAAATCTCTGGTAGAGAATTTTTTTCATTGGCAATTACGAGTAATAGCTTTCGTCGATATTCAAACCCAGTATCAAGTGTCTGTTTATTCCTCCAAGGAACGTGGTGGATAGCGGAGAGTTCGAAAAATCATCTTGCACGACTTGAATATTTCTAAAGCGTGATAAACGTCCAGCGGAAAAATGTTATAATAATTCAAACATGCGTCTGGTCTCACATTTTGCATAATAATAGGATGTCCATGACATTATTGAGGTATACACCTTGTAATCATTGTTTCACCATTGCAAACTTTCCCTATGGAACTTACGATCAACAAAAATAGCGTTTAGTGTGTATTCATTGGACACAATGTTTGATAATACTTAATTACTGTTGCAGGAAATAGCATGGTTGTTGCATAATGGGTAAAAAGTGAAGCGCAAACTATTAGCTGAAGGTCCCTACTCCTCTTCTGACCGAGCCGAAATGACTTTGCACGTGTCAAACACGATTATGCACATCAAAATGTAGCGGTTGTAGCCGTCGTTATTAACTTCGCTTATATCTAAGTCGGTTGACTGGGCGAGGAACCTTCAAGAACGGCATTTTAATACCAGTATCGGATGGATAAGAGGCCTAACAGTTTGAAACTAGCAATTGGACCTTAATAGAATTTCCTGTAACGCTAATCGTGCTAAAAACCAGTTTCAAATTGAACACGGTATCCCCTTGATGCTAAACGACGAATCTGGTGCACGGAATTAAGGGAATCCCCTTAATTGCATTTGGCTCGACTTAGTGTTCGGTCTGTCCTCGATTAGGGGAAGGCTTCGTCGTTCTGAATGGCGGGTTATTTTCCCACATACTTCCCACCCGTTCACTTTCCTACGTCCGAACTCGAGTCGTTATCGCAAAACGATCGCCGACCAGCTGTAATAGACACTCTCCCGGCATTGTAACGATCGATCCTCGCCAAGTTTCACGACGGTATCGATTGCCTCGTCCTGGGACGAGGCCAGAAATCGCCGGATCCGTGTGTTTCACTGGACACGCGCCACTTTTGCCGAGCTCGCCGATATTTCCATTCCATTTAATTACGTTCCGCATCGGCGAGACCGGCGTAAAGCGATATCCACTGGTAATTCATACGCGATCGCCTCGATTCCACGTATGCAGACGCGTGCGTTTCACCTACAAATTGCTCCTTCTGTTTTCCAATACGTTCTTTTATTCTTGCAGTTTCCTCGGTTGATTAATGGGGGTCCAGGGAATTCAGATACGTTCCATATCCCAAACCAGTTACTGGAAAATGTAAATAAAGGGAGACTAAAGTAGTTTCGTAGACTTGAAATATAGTTTCGAAGATTGAGATAAAAGTTGTAAATTTTTTTAGAAAATTGCTGGTAGCTGACAGATGAATCCCTCGAGTATACGGAGCGGGGAAGAGCAGAGAAAGTTTGGCGACCGGGGAAGCTTCACCTCGAGGTTGCCTCTACTGTTTTACGAGCACCTGAAAGTTGAATCGTCTCGTTCTTGGTGAGGTCAGGTTCGTGTCCTCGTCCGTCTGTCTCGCTGCCTGTCCGTCCCTCTTTGTGGGGCCCTCGTTTCACATTCGAAGGCGCCACCATTTCCATACAACAGGAGGAAAAAAGTTTTGTGAAAGAGAGAGACTCCGCCGTCTTGACGGGAATACGAAATTTGTTCGATCATTGAAATCGGGATTCTTCTACCCGTCTGTATTCCCAGCTGGTTTGTAATTAGCCAAAATTAATATCGGTGTTAATTAAATCATTTACCGCAGGACGTTATTGTAAGCCCAGAGTAGCGGTGGGCCCGCAGATATTTTAAACGCTCGAAACGTTCGCTTTCCCGCTTTATTAGCGTTGCTTTACCGGCTGTAAAATTCCCATCCGCCATGAAAGTAATTGAGCAATTAAAATTCTCGGCTGTCAGGACAATTCCGTGGAACTCGCCGTTCAATGAACGGGCGAATTATGCCCCACGAATTAAATGTAATGTGTGTTTACAGAAGAGAACAAATATTCGAGTAAAAAAGGGAACGAACAGGTGTATGTATTAACAGTCGGAATCAGCTTTCTTAAGTCGATAGCATGAAACGAAGAGAAGAAAAGTGAGTTGGAAAGGAATACAACTGTCCTCGTAAGGCTTGTACCTAATTAGTACGAGAAATCCGTCTTTTCCACTGTTATTTAATCAAGGAATCTTAATAAAATTAAGTCAGAACGATTTAATTGATTTTTATTATCGGAAATTGAGGTCAATGTTCACGACAAACTCTACTGGCGGTAGCTTAGAGTCTGAATCTACCTTATATTTGTCTTTCTGCATATCTTATCGTATGTTAATGGAATCGTTTATTACGTTTTAGGTTGTTAGGTGGGAGAAATCGGCAGTCGGTGCGTCGCACGAATTACTTTAGCAGACCGCAAGCCGAAAAAGGAAATCGAGTATGGAATTTTATGAATCATGGTCGAATGTTTGATTTTGCTCGAGCCTAGTAGTTTGTCGGGCAATTTGCGGGAAAGTAACAGCGTGCGCAAGGGAGAGAGAGAGAAAAAAAAGGGAACGGGTATTAGAAAAGCGGCTTCTGAGAAGACTGTTCACCGCGAAAATGGTGTTTTCTCCTCGAATGGATAGTTTTGCCACTGATGCACCGATCTATACCCTGCTCCGGACAATACGATCTCGATTTCTCGGCTCTAGCTCCTCGAGGAAATTATTAAGTCGTTCAGTGAAAGGATTTTACCGTGTACTATCGAAATCCATGCACTGAAACGTTGTTTCTTCTTTTTTTTTTTCATCGATCACTTAAACGAACTAATTTCGTATATTTTTTTTTTCAAGGCAATGATGGTTAACGCTAGAATTGAAAAGGAGAAAACGTTTGGGATTGCGTTAGAAAACAGTGTTGACTTTCACAAATATTTTTAGCACTAACATCCACGGTATCTCTACGAAAGAAAGTACAATATTTAGTAAAATGTGTACAATTGCGAATAATTTAAAAGGTGCTTAACAAATCCCAGGACAGGAATGACAGCCTTGTAACTCCTCGTTAAAGTGGATCTAGATGAGGCGCATCTCGAATTAAGGTAGATTTATTCATGCGTGAATAATTGCAGAATTTGCTTAAATATTCAGCGCACGTTGATAGTTGTGTTGTGCTCTGCCTTTTCCCGGCTGGGTATTTAGAGCATTTCCTTTCGTACAACCGGTATTCCAATTGCGTACGGGGCAGGACCTCCAAATGGAATCGCGAAACTTGTTTCCAAATGGATCGTGGTCACATGACACTTGACGCTGCTGCCTCTAAGTCGCGGGGCCTACTTCGCGGTGGCCCCTGTTCGGCCATTAGCCCATATTCGGTTTTGTTTGCTGTCGCAAGTGAAAATACAGGGTATTGCCGCGACGTATTCACGAGAAATCGGTGCCTCCTATCACATCCTTGTCACCTGGATCGCTTATGGCTCGTGTTCGACAATATTTACTATATAGGCTAACAAAAATTGACCAATTGGGTTACAAACTATATTCAAAGAAAGATAAAACCCTCCGGAATTCAACATAAGTACTACTCCTTAATTACACATATATATTCTGATACAACGTTCTCATTTAGATTTAATGTACTGTTAAATCGCTTACTCTTTTCCAGACACAAGGTGTATACTAATCAGACATAGAATTATACTCGTCGAAATGGTCGAAACATCTTCTTAAAATTCTAACGAGAACTACCGCTCACTGTGGCCCTTCCATTTAATTGGGATTTCCTCTCTAGGGAGGTAAAGCGTGTCCGTCGGAAATTAGAAAGTCCAGGGAGCACAAGTTGTATTGGCAACTAAATGTAATCTTAACATTAGCGTTACAACAATTTTTTTTTAGTTCGAAGAGGAATTCCTCAAGCTCCCCCGGTTTCCCGGCTGCCTGCATTCCATTTTTTAACGCGAATATCTCGCTGAAAGAAATTAGAACGACTCCACGCTATTTTTTCCCTGACCTCACACGCATACACACACGAACCACCTCGTTATCCTCTTATTGTGCGTGGATTCTCACATAGAGTTTCGCGGCACAAAGGAAACAATGGAGCCTGGTTCGCCTACTCTGCACGCCTTCCACGTACAGGTGCATCGAAACGATTTGATATACCTTCACGTCGATCTTTGACTCCACGTCCGAAAAGAACTCGCGCCCAAGAACGTGCTCAGGCGTTTAGCCGACTAATTGGGAATTGTTGAGACGCTAAAATCGAGTTCACGATTTCAGAATATGCGAAATTTTTCTTCAGCCTGCTGGTCAGTGAGGCTACAAAAGGATTCTGCATGTTTATGGTCGGAGGGTGGAACTCCACTGCATATCCACTGAAATTACGTAAGGAGCAGGGAAGGGAGAAGAATGAGAGAGAAAGAATGGAAGCAGAGTTCCATAGCTGGAGGCCACGGCCTTCCTAAATTCCAACGACGCATCCCGTTAGTTCTCCACCTGTCCGATCGGCTTAGCCGGGGAATTATTGACCACTTTCCAGTCTGCTTACCACAGCAGCGGTCACAGCGAATTATGAATGGAACGACCTAGCCAATTGGACGAATGTTTTTCATATAAATATCACCATCCACCGACTCCTTTCGTCTGAGGAAAAGTTTGTCGAAGTTTCAGCTATGAAAAGCCAGAAAGAACGTTCCAGTCACTGTTAGACAACGTGGAACAATCATTTGATTAGCCTTAATTATCCTGTCGGTAGGTACCTGTTTTTGAAACTTCCACTTATGTCCGATTACGTATCGTGTAAAGGATATACCTTTGACATGCGTCTTTGGTACAAAAAGCTCGAATCACGCTGCTTCCTACTTTTCCAGCAATAAATCCCAGGATTGCGTAACAATGCTAATTCAACGTGTTAATAACAAAATTGCACGAATTACTTCCTCATGGCCACTTCGTGCCCGTTTCAACTCTCGTTCCCTGTGCGCTACCCAAGAAACGACACAACGGTAATGGTACACCGCGGGGGAATTATGTCATTCCGGTGCAACTGATCATGGAAGGTGTGCAGAGAGCCCGGCTAGATAGCGTTTGCGTTTTACGTAACCATGAGAAGCTGCTGCGGGCTAGAAGGGGGGCGAGAACGCGAATTAATGAAGATGCGTACACGCATTGTATGCAAACAGCAGGATTAGAGTCCTCATTAAGGATTTTCATTACGTGTACGTTGGCCTGGCGAGGTCGACCGGCTTGTCGAACGCGTGTTGCATTGCCTGGCGGCTGTGCGTGACTACTTTGCCAATGGGGTGGATTGTTTCTTGTCGAGATTGGGAGAGTGGCCGCCTCGTTGTCTTTACAGTGGGCAAGATTTTTCTGAGAAAAATGGGAGCACGTGAAATGTTCCAAATCGTTGTACTGAGAAGAGGAAAAGGTGATCCCAGTAACTTTTCAATCGTCTGTCGGTACAGCATAGATACTCATCGTTAGACGAATTCCTTGTCTCATCTATAATATTATCGTACAGAAACAAAAAGGAATAACAGTTTCCGGTGATCTACCGTGGCATTTTCTCTGACGATAAAAAGAAGAAAGTTTGTCAGTCGCCGGCAGGATACGTTTCTTCGAGCGTTGCCAGTTCTTTGGAGCGATTTCTTGATGTAACGCGGCAAAACAAGCGATACTGAAGCCCTCTTCAACGTGGAATAAATCACGGGGCTCTTCCGTGGGATCCCTGGCCAAAGCCACGGCCGTGGAAAGGCAGAAAAAAAGAGGAGAGATCGATATTTCCTGCGTTCGAGGCACGGAGCCAACGAACCGAATCGCGAGAAACATCTTAAGGACGGCGTGTCTCGTAAAACAACGAGGTGCATGTAATCTGCGATCGTCGAGACGTCGATTAGCCAATTGCCTTCGCGGTTCTTGTAACGGGGCTGAAGAATGCAGTCCCAGAGAGACAGGAATATGAAGAAACGTAGGTCGTAAAGAAAAGCAAGAATAACACACGGGGAATGTTTAATTTGCTCATTAAGTAATTAGATTAAGCGAGACACTTAGGTTGGTACACAGTTCGGCTGTCTACGTTCTGTGTCGTAAGAACTGAATTAAATCAGCGTCTCCAGGGCACGCATTCGCGTTTCATTACACTGTGCTTCCTTCTAGCGGACCTCGTGGTGGAAAACGTGCTGGCTACGAGAACTGATTGAGCAAGCCACTATCACGAACTGCTCTATGGACGCGTCTAGAAGTCACGTGCACCTGCACGTGGAGATGATCTTCGACAGAAGAAGATTTATTAATTTGCGCGTAGCACAGTCTATTATCTATGCCTTCTCCCGTACAGTTCTTCTTCGGGTATGATGAAAGGAGCACAGGAAGGTTTTTTCTCTCTGTCTTACGTATCTTCAAATATTTTTTTAGACTGGATCAGAAATTTATAAGTAAACGCTAAGCGACAGTATTAGTTTCCAGGGTTTTCAAGCACGACAGGATTCTGTTCCTGGGGACCCCGTGCAGAGAAATAATTGCTAATTGGTAGTATCGACTTGGAATTCCAAATATGCGAAGAATTGCTAATTAAGGATAGTTTCTTGCTTGGGAGCTTGGATCTGAAAAATGCCTACAAGAAAATTTTGAAGAACCAAGCATTCATGTCGAATACATTTCGCTGTTTACAGCCTTCTTGGCGCCAGTAGTCCGCCTATATATATTTGTTCTGAATATTCATTGAGAGGAATGCACTTGTAAGTTCGCATACAGCGTAAACAGCGATGAATCAACGTTTCAACGTTGCTCGAGTTTATTAATTTGTACATAGGCGCTTGGTCGTGTTACATGTCTACAATTAAAAACAGCAAGTGGTCGGTGGCTGCGTTTGCCATTTGTAGGCTGTAGCCGATTACGTAAAGGGTCTCTCGTTGAGTTACGAATTATGTAACGGTACCGTTCCTTCGATATAATCATCGGCTATCCGTGACTGGAGTGATTGATACCAAAATGAGCGCGTGGATCTCAATTTGCTTTCCCTAATTATCCGATGAGAATTAAACTACGCCTAAAGAGGGGAACCTATTTTATTTCGTTCAATCAGCTTGTCAAAATTTCACTTTAGAGGTACGACGACTTACATTCTTTATTAGAATTAACTCGAAACACAGTTGAAAGTTGTCGAAGAAGTTTAAAGAGAAGATTTTGGCGTTCCATTCGTGGTCGTATTCGAGAACCTCGCATCGTGAAGGAATTTTAAACGACTCCAGGTAGTCGTTTTCCTTTCAGCAACCGACAGTCACGTTCATTCAATCGACAAATGTCGTAACAGTATGCGAGAGTCACTTATGAAACTCCTGACGAAACCCTTACTTTTGCCTGTAAATTTCAAGATAAGATTCATTCAGGATTCCATGTTTTCTATCTTCTATTACATGCTGCGTTAGATATACTGCGGGGCAGGTGAAAAGCATCATGTTGAATATGCATCTGCAATCTATTTTCGTTGGCTCCACGGTAGCGAGCAGATAAAATGGTAATCGATCTGGCCACCTTATTTGACACCAGAGACCGACCAGAGTGGATTGCGTTATAGGAAACGATCCTGCCTCATTTTTATCACGAGTTTCGTCTTCCAAGTGTGACCGTTCCACTGTATCAACTTACATACACGTTCCAGAATACTTGCGTTACTGGAACGTCCATTAGCGTTGACAAGTTAACTTTTTTTTTTTTTTTGCAATACGCGCGTATATTTTAATGACTGCCATTAGCATTGTCGACTAGATATTTTTCACTTGCTGGTTTATCTGCACCGTACGTCAGAGCCATGAAAAGTGCTCGTTTTTAATACGTTTGCAGAAAAAATTTTCCAGTAAATAAGAGGAAGCTCTTAACTACGCATACGAAGCACAATTATTAAGTCTGTTGTTTGTTTTGTATTCTTAGAACGAGATATTGCCAAAAACTCGTGTTTCGGTGATTTAGAAGTAATTGATCAAAGTTGAAGGCCAGAAATATTGCTCGATCAGTGGGCAGACCTTTGGACGGTACTGAAATCGCTAATTTCCGTCTGATTTGCAACGCTTATCGTTCATGGCCACCTCGAGAGATACAGTTACCACGGTGATACGTTTTCAAGGCACGTCCACCTGCTGGTTTGATCGCCATTGTCCGCCAATTCCGAACCAGTTCGAGCCGTTTTCGGCTATGAAATTCCAGCGAATAGAGATTAATCCGGCCGCGTTCTGAAACGGCCGCAATGATAACGGTTGGCATTGAACAGCTACGTGACACGGGGACATGAAAGCCGTGGCTTGTGCGGAAGTTTGCAGAAACCGCGGGGGAATTTGTGTCACGTTTGTTTTAATGCACGCTTTCGTTTCGTACACGCTGGAAACATTGGGAAATCGTTCCGCGATTCGTCTAAAGAATATTATCCGCAGGAATGTTTATGCAAATCAGCATGGAAAGCGTGAACCTGGTGACACTCTGGTGTAGACGGTTATTGAACAGAAAGTGTCTAATGGATTCTAGCTTTTAAAGGAATATTCAATTCCAGAAACAAATACAGATATTTTTTTCATCGCAATTTACTGAAAATATACGGTGCAACCCAATTAATTTCGTTCCCCGTTTATTTTCCAGGTCCAGAGAGGAGAGGCCATCCAGAATGGTTCTAACCGTGACCGAGGACACGCCGGCGGACATGCTGGCAGGCAGCATGGAGCTTCTGGTCCAATTACCACGCGAGCATCATCTTCAAACGCAAAGGGTCACGGTACAGAGAAGGTATAGCAGCGTGCGCGACGCAACGATACCATCGAACTCGAATCACCGACGCGAACGAAGCCTGCAGAGCGATCATTGTCCACATTTTTCGTTACGCTAGATTTAATCGTAGCAGGACTCTGTCGAATCGGACCCGAGCCTAATCTAACGGTTCGATTAGCAGATTAATTCCTGAATTCCTGGATGCCCCAGGCCTCGCAACAGCCGTAATCATCGTGTTATCGCACCGTGACGTTCGATACCATCGTCCTCGGCGCTGATGCATAATTACGAGAGACGTTCCTCGCCTACTCGAACACCGTGTTTTATTCCTCGTTTCCAGCGGCCTGTTTCTGGCTGCCGGAATCGGATTAACGACAGCCCAGAGACATCCGTTTTACACGGCTCAACTTGGTCAGTTTCGTTGATAACGAGGAATTGAACATTATAACAGCTTGGCGATTAGTTTCTTGCGCGAATTAAGTTGATGTTGGTTATACTGATTGCCTCTTGAGCACAGGTGGAAGTACTCAAGCTATCGAGAGAAGGTTTTCACGAGGCTAATGCCTATCGGCAGGAAGCTGAATGCTAACGCTTTCTTTTTAATTGATAATAATTCTTGAGGAAAAAAGAACAGCTGAAGTGGTTGGTCATAAAATGACACTTTTCCTGGTCGATTTGTCCGAGCAAATGTGACTTGCTCCACGGCGCAGTCGGATCCGCGGAGAGGATCTTTATCGCGGTGCTTTCTAGAGAGGCTGAAAAACGATTCCGCTAGGAGAAATTCAACCGACTGTCTCCTTTGAATCGGCTTTTTTCCCCCACGTTCGCCTTGGCGTGTGGCGCAGCTCTTTCCTCGGAAGCCGGCCCTTGCGCTTTCCAGAAATTCGTGTCGCTTCGTGAGAACGGTAATCGCCGTAGAAACGATATTAGAACTCGCTAAAGAATTGTTCGCTGACTAATGATCCGTTTACTGGCGGCGAGAAAACGTTTCGATTGAAAGAAAGTCCTCGTTCGTTGGTACAATCGCTCTGTGGGAAGCGTTTTCCCGTTCCTCGCAGTGTAGACACACTGTCACAACCGTGAATCAATATTTTCCTGTGTATAGAATTATTGTAGAGGCCCCTTGAAGTGTAAATTCGTATTAGCTGAGGTTTGATAGACTTCAAAGTCTCGATGGGTCTTGAAACGTTTAAATTAGTACGGTTACCATGAGAGAACTGACGGGACTTATAAGTTCCCTTGGTAAATGAAGGCTTAAGCGATTTCCTGAACTCCTCTCTGTCCATAGCACGCCGATGATGGACCTCCTCGTGCAGATCGCCACGGCTCACAAACTGCCAGCTTCGAGCTACACTCTGCAAGCGATTGGAGAACGTGGAATGGTTCTACCTCATCAGCCCAATACACCAATTGGTGCGTTGGATGCGCTTCAGGTACTGTCTGCAGTATATACTAATTTTTCATACGCATTAAAGATTCAAATGTGTGTTACGTGGTCTTGGTAAGGAAATGAAGTTGGCAACGTGTTAAAGATACATCTTTCTTTGGTGTTGCAGGTAAAATTATTGCCTAAGCAAGGCACCTTGGTACCCAGAAAGGCGAAACAGGCCAACCAGCCTTTTGAAACTACTTTCAGGCTACAGGTAAAGAGAAGCAAATACGATATCAGTCGTAAGAAAGTAAGAAATGAGATAGTATTGTAAATATTTATCTAAAGTGGTTCGGAGGATCCACATTTGTTGTTCGACTTTTCATATCTGGCTGTATCTATGACGTTTCATCGAACAATCAGCGAGAATCAGTGATTGTGCAATTGTTCCAGGTACATTTGCCGAGAAACCAGTTGTACGTGTCCAGAGTCAGTCCTAAAATGAATCTGGGCGAGATCTTGGAGGAAGTGTGCCGTGAAAAAGATTTGGACAAGAACAAGTACGAGCTACGTCATCCGGGTAAGTAATTTGAATACGCGTACGATTACAAAAAGAGTTTATCCGGTTAAATTACTCGTTAAAAGTACGGTAAACGAAAATAAAAAATACACATGTGCGGAAAGATTGTCAAAATTGTAGCTAGTTGAAAAACTGGCCCAGAATTTAGAGCAACGGGGTGGAAAACGTTGACTCGAGAATTTTTAAAGACAGGTATATCAACTGGTGGCGGATTGTATCAGGCAATTAAGACGTTTACATAAGATTACGAGCGAAAGAGTGCAGATTTATTATTTGAATTTCGCCACGCAACAGGGAGCCACTCGATAAGATTGTCCTCTGCGATTGGCGGATATTCATTGCTCTGAAACGGAACTGGATTCGTTTGCGTATGATATTTAAACCGGTAGCGCTGGCCAGGTTCTCTTTTTAAAGATCACTCCAACAGGTTCCACCGGTCAATCGTTCATATTTTTGTCAATGCACTTCTTCCTCGGATAAGAAGCCTGTTGCAGAACACGTTGGTTAAATCGATCCTTCTTCATCATTGTTTTCTGCTTCAGATCCTTTGGCGCGTTTCTCTTTTAAGTAATGGCGCTGGCTACAGCTTTAAAATCAGACTTAAAACCAGCATTTCTCTACTCAAATCACCTTTAATCGCTTCGAAAGTGAATGAAACTTTGTCTGATTGATGTAAAGACTGTAGTGCGATTATTAGTGCGATTAATGTTTGCTTCGATTCGAATAAATACACGTCAGATTTACTGGCAGAGAAGTCAACGTGCTTTGGCTGGTTTGCTGAAGCCAGTACGGCTTCGGAAGCCATCCATATCGCGTATACATAAATACATGTATACAAAACGACGTATCCAATCCAATTTTCCTCACATTCTGCATTCCTTCTCCAGATGGATTGAAAGTCTTCCTACCAGACTTCAAAGTGCGACGCGAGTGGAAATTCTAGGATGAGCCTCCTAATTTCTCCCCTCTTTGGAATGAGAGAACATACGGATTTTTCCTCGCATAACCGTGGCTCGCGTGCGCTTTTACGCTTTCCTTCAATTCATGAACAGTGGCTCTTCAACTGCTATTAACACTTCAGGAAGCCACGAATGACTTTCTCTTGGAAGACGTGTCGTTGCTTCCATCAGCAGCCAAGAACAACACGAGAACTACGCATCGCTGCGGTCTTCGAAGTCCCAATTATATTCGCCCTGAACTTCTTCTTTGGCTTCCTAAGCACTGAGCGGATTTTGTTAATTTCCTCGTGAGAAATTAGAACACTTCCTTCGTCGTAGAAAGAATGAGCATCAGTATCTGAAATCTATTCAGAATATGTAAAACCTTCAGCAGAGGGACTTCCTATGTAGTTGAACTTTTAATTGCAAGCGATTGTAATCGGTAACCGTGTTCACTCTACACCGTGTTTCAAATGGATCACCCTATAGAGTTCAGAATAGCCTACCAAGCTCGAACCTAACCAGATTCGCCAGTAAATGGCCCCGCCATCCGGCCATTGCCTATTCCCTCTGCCATGGGGACCGACGGGGACTCCCCGATTATATATCTCGCGTACTTACGCGCCTGTGCACGAGATATTTCAGTTAGCTAGTTACAACGAGCCAGTTGCGTTAAGATCGCTATCGCAAGGTTGCCGGCCGGCTCTTCCACTTGTTACTCCTAGTCGTTAAGCGTGCATGCCTCGCGTTGCTCCCTGATCTCGCTCCACCTCGCGGAAACCTGGCCTCCCTTGCACTTGTTACCGGTCCCCTGGACCTGTAAGTATCTCTTTTTGCGCTCTCGTGCCGCGCCTCGCCTGGAATCCGCAGTTCGTCCTAACGAATTCCCTTTAAAAGGTTTCGCTCATCCTTGAAAGATCGCACAGTCGACGAGAAAAGAAAAGGAAAAGAAAGAGAAACAAAGTGAGATACTCTGCTCGCATATCCTTCATTGTGCGGCTTCGTTATGCTTCCAGTGTAAAGGTGGTATTCTTTTTATCGGTGTGTTAGAGAAAGTAGACGTAGATTTATCGTAATACCTTTCTGTCGAGAGATATTCAGTGTCGTACAGAAAATGGTTATCGATCGAAGTACTTCCGGGAAAGTGTGAATGAGAAGTTGAAAAAATCGCCATTGCTTTTGCAGCAAGCTTGGAGACTCTGGATCTGTCGCTGTCTCTGCAAGACTATTGCCTTCAGGAAGTGACATTGTACGCGAAGCAAGGTAGAACGCTAGGGTCAGCCCTCAGCACGCAGGATATAATGGCTTTGCAGAGGCAGGAGGAGCGACGTAGACAGCAGGCGAAACAGGGCGTCTTTGGGTTTGTCTTCAAGAAATCGAAGGAGGGTTCTTTGAGCACGGACAGCCTTGGCGGACGTAGCGCGTCGCCCGCGAGGAGCGACGAGACCGGAAGAAGCACGAGCCCTCTGCAACCACCGGCAAGACCTCAAAGGAAACGAAGACCGGCGCCAAAACCGCCTATTCAGGCCCAAGCAGAAGTTAGTAACGTTAGTACAATCTTTCGTTGCATTGTTTGTACTATAATCTAAAGGATGTTTGATAAAAATTGAATTAATTCGTGTAGAGTACAGACGAAACCTTCGGAGACTGCAGCAAGGACAAAGTGGTGATCAGTCACAGTCGAAACAGCAGTGACAGTTCTGGATACCATGAGGCTTCCGTGCTAAGCGATAACCCAGAGTCTGCTGGAAGACTTCCGGAAACGTTGCCTAGAAGGAACAAAGCACCATTGGAAATGCCCAGGAAATTGGCTCACACTTCACATTCCAGTAAAAGTTTAAGCAATCTGGCTTCTGTTCCTGGTACGCTTAGCCATGGAATCAGCAGTACTTCATTGAGTTCCACAGGTGTAGTATCCGTCCTATGCTACTTGTGATGTATTAATTAACCTAAACTATTACCTGATGAATTACATAATTTTTTCAAATTGCAGGATTACGAAAGAAAAGGGCTGCACCTCCTCCGCCAGTAACTAGGCCTCTTTCATCCGCGATTTCCACCCAAGCGTTAGAGCGCATAGTCGACTCTGAAGAGTCCTTAACATCGGATATGGACCCCTCCAAACCTCCCTCCGATATTGGTGCTCCATCTAAAGCGAATTCAGACATAGAAGAACGTCCAAAAGCCAGTTCAGACATTGGTGTGACCACTGTTGGCACAAAGCTATCCTCGACCATCGATTTCACAAAACCAGACCTGATAAAACCGGAAGCGGACTCTAATAACGGCAAATCAGATCTTGAACTACGTCACAGATCAGGATCTATTAACGTTAAGTTACCCAGCACAGATTCTGGCCACCCTGCACCTGTAGAAGACGTTCCTGTAGACGCTAGAGTACCACGAAAGAGAGGTAAGCTAGTGCGTAGTTGTGGTAGCGTAGAAGACCATCATTCCTCCTACAGTTATCTACACAAAAACAGTCTCGAGGATATAGGGGAAGGAACAGATTCAGGTAGAAAGCACAGAAGTCTTTTCGACCCAGAGAAAATTAAACTACAGTCAAAAATCGAGGATGAACGTGCGAACAGCGAAATTTCCGATTATTTTAGCAATTATTCGTTTAAAACCAGGTCAGTTAGATCGAAAGTTAAATCCATAGAAGATGAAAATAATTGTTCCAAGTCAGGATCGAAGATAAATAAGTCTCAAAGTTTTGCCTGTCCTAATGGAGGTAGACCTAGAGCTAGGGAATGGACCACGATGTCCAGTCTTCCTGATAGTCCGGATATTCCCGACCAGAATTCACCAGTATCGCAGAATAGACTAATTAAAATGCAGACGTTGGTTCATCTGGACGACATAGAGGCAGATATCGAAAATATGTCGAAATGCGGAGTCTTGGAAAGTAGATTCAGTCCTAGGAAACTGCACGTGAATAGTTATGTCTGCGGAGAAAGGTGTCAAGCCAAAGCGTTAAAGCATAGCTCAAGTTTTCAAGTCGGTTATAAACTGAGAGAGACCAAAATCGTGAGTAATTTCGAGAAACCAAAATTATCAAATTCCCAAAGTTTCTGCGGCAGAAACAATGTTCTCGATTCAATGGAGGGTAGACAACCAAAGTTAGGGAACGTTGATACGACAAAATGTTACGATGGTTTGATTTCTTCGACTCTCAATGAAGATGCATTTGATAGCCGTAGGTCGAATCTTTCTCCACCTCCATTGAGTAACTTGCAGATATTTGCAATTTCTACAAAACCGTTAGATATTCCAGTAACGATCATAGATCCTGTACCTAATGACGTTGATAAACTGCCGTCTCTACCTATTATTCAGCACAGTGAGTGTAAATTAGAGTCTGAGAAGAAGCTTAGCATTTTGGAACCTCCGCCACCAGGCCTGGTGAGCCGAGAGGAGTCCACCGAGAGTTGGAACAGGTTTTTAGTTCAGCTGAACTCTATATTAGAGAGCAGAGTTGGAGAATTTGTTTAAGTTCATTCTTCTCATTATATCTGCTTAGAAACCAGCAAGTCCTTGTACAGAAACCTTAGACATCTGTATTATTTGAGTATTAATTTTTGTTACGTTCTATCCTCTCCTTTGAAACTCGTGATATCAATCTTTTATGGCCTGTAGTGAACGTTTGCAAAATGGAGTGCAAAAGATTGACTTCAATGGATATCAATTTGAAGTTTCGATTCAATGTACTCCATCTTCATTATCATACAACTAGATAGACTCAGTTTTAATAATAAAATACACTCAGTACTGAATACACATGCCTTCGACACAATTAGAAACAGCAATGACCTCCTGCATGCACCTAAAGAATTGTAACTTTACATTCTCTTCCCTGTTGCACGAAAATTTTCTTTTCGGTGGTGTCCCCCACATACCCACCCACTAACTAGATCCACTGGTGATGGTATCTTCTTTTTCTTTTCCCGTTGAGCACAGTTGGAGAACCCGTTCCACGTCCCAAGCCTAGAAAAGTGCGACCCAAGGCGCCGCAACGCAAGCTAACACCACTCTCCCCGTCGATTAGAACCCTCTATTCAGTCACCAGCAACGTAGACCGCTTGCCGAATGTCCCTGCACGCTCCAGCATCGCAAGTTCCGGAAATGATGCGAGTTCGAGTGTCATCGATGGTAAAAGTAACGCGAATAGCATCGGATTCAGCAGTAAAAGCTCGACGGAGTCAGAGGAAAAGATGGAAGTTGCTTCCAGCTCCAGCGATGACGAGGTGTACCTAACACCTAATCAGAGTGAAGCAAGCTTCGATTACGATTCAGCATTCTTGAAGGAAAAAGGCAATATTGACTCAGAAAACATTTTGCCAAACGACCAGGATGAAGAAGTTAATATTAAGAAAGAATTGGATCCGGATAGTGGTAAAGAGAACGTAGACAATTCCACGGATCTGAATTCTACGTCTTCAAGAAGTGAACGCAATTCTGTGTCATCTAAAGGTACTCCTGGTCAAGAGAAGAGGCTCTGCGCGGTGATCTCTACTATGCCAAAGTGTGACCACTTGGATACGCTGAACGTGAACGATGCGATTACTCAGAGTATAGACAAGGAAGGTGTGAAAGACCCGAAGAAGGCGAAAATACCTCGAACAGCGTCGAAATCGAACGATTTTGAGATTAACCCGCTGGAGAAACAGAAGAGACATTTGACTTCCCACGTCGAGGACATTACATTTGCTTTAAATTTAAACGTGGCGTCTAATGTTGGTCTAGCGTCAGATGAGTCGGTGAAATTCGACGGAGATGTTGTACAACAACCGGAGGGGGAACGTGAGATTGGTTTCAAGGGTGTGGGTGAAGAGATGTCTCCTCTTGCAGTGGGTTCGTCAGGTGCATGTTGTATATCACTAATAATGCATATGTTTGCGAGCGTGCTGTTTCGATTTGCACCAATCTCCAAACGATTGTTTGTGCTAGAATCACAGTAATTACAAAGAATGAAGCTTTTCCATTGAAGATTTTGAGAAATAGAAACATTGATGGTGATTCGAAGCACTCACAATCGATAAGCACAAATATAGTCTCTGATACATTAATGATTTCAACTCCTAAAGTAGAATTTCTGAGTCTTGAACTATTGAATGAGTTCTAGGGTCATTTTCTGGGTTTAAGTAGATGTTAAAATCTTGCAAATGGTGTAATGGAAGTTGGAAAAGGGATAACTAACTAAAGGTAGTTTAATCTTTGTGAGTTTCCTGATTCATCTGTGCACTCTTAATTCTTTCAGATATCAATAAGTGTCTTCCCTTAAAAAGTTCTAAGTTTAAGTTACATTGTTTCAACAAACTCTTCGTACATCTTACCAGAGTATTATATTTCAGATACAAATCTTTCAGAAACAGATGTCTTGCTACAAAAGGTATCCGACACTCTATCCAACTCTCTACCCATGTCGTCACCCGCTGAGGCACCAGTCCTACCAAATGAAAGTAAATCAGAACCGACGAACGTTCTCAAAGAAACCAGCGGAAAGGTGAAACAGAACCCAGAGTGTCTTGATACTTTCGTTGAGAATACCAGCACGCCAAATTTGACCGTAAACTCTCAGCAAGACACATCAGATTATGTATCAGCCGCTGATGAGGACCTGTCCGTCGCTGAATGGGAGTATCAACTTCCCGCTCCACCCAGTGCCTTCCGGGACAGCGAATCCCCGGTATTCGACAACTTTGAAGCGATTACTCCTTCGCCAGAGTCCTTCAGGGACTCAGAAACTCGCGAAGCTGAACCATCGGATAACAAAGACTCGAAGGACACTTTGGACAAAGTTGGAAAGCAGAAAAATGACGAACGGATAACGGAAAGTGAGATTAGGGGTCCAATTCTGCAGGAGAAGCCCTTCAAGAAACGACGAGATTCAGAGTTGGGTTTGAAAAAAGAAGTTATCAGCGAACTGGAGAATAAAATAAGCAGTTTACCTCAGATTGCGAAGGACGTGGATTCTAGGAGGCAACCGAATAATGCTTCAACACCCAGGATTGCGCCTGTTGACAATACTCTGTCGAATTTTACGATCACAACGTATAGCAGACAGAAGAGTTTGAACATATTCGAGGATGCAGAAGAACAGTCTAGGGGGAAGAATTCCGATGAGAGGTTTGTCAGGTCGTTCGCGACGTTGTCTAGAAATAGGAACAACCTGGACGAGAACGAGGCTAGAAATGTTAAGGAGCTCGATACGAGCACACTGCAGGGGAAGAAGAAAATAAACGTAGCGGAGAATAATGAGAGTAACAAGAAGCTGGAACCAAAGATACAAACGGAATCGTTGCACAGGTGGCAGTCCGGGAATGAGACGAGCAATATTCAACGATCGAAGAGTTACGTATCCATTTGCGAGAAACCAATCATCCAAAGCAGTACGCGTGAAGAGGAGACTGTTAAAAACGGGAAAAATTTGGAGTCGGAGGATGCAGAGGTGAAAAAGGCAACGAGCATTAACAACTCGACTGCAAACTTGCCTAAAAATAACGAAAAGTTCTCGCAGTGGCGAGACAATATTCTGAAGCGGCAAGAAAATCCTACCAAAGAAAAGCAACTGCAATCTATACAGGTAATTGATTTCCATTTACAATCCTCCTTGTCAGTTTACGAAGTTATCGTTTCTTTTCGCGTAACTCGAAGTGGTTTGTGAACGATTTTCTTTTCTAGGTGCTGAAGAGCATTTTGCCGCAGTTGAAAAATGCTCAACAGGCGGAGGAAAATGTGCCCAAAGAATCGAATGATACAGTATTACCCGAGAAAACGAGGTAAGTTCTGGTACTTTTTGTAATTCGCGTTCCTTTCAGTTCGAATAAAAAGTTTCTATTTCAGGTCCGAGACTACGTCTAACGAACATTCGACCGAATCGAATGTGGTTTCGGCTCGTGAGCCCGTGACAGCACCAAACAATAAAAAAGTAGAATCAGAGCCCAAAAAATTGCCCCCAGAACTTAGTTCGAAACGTTACACATACTCAGGACCACCCATGGTCAATTTAGGTAGCTGGTCCGAACGACCGACCATCAATGTTCAAATAAAAATGGACACTGACTATAAATTCGGGAACAAATCGATAAACAGCAAAACTATCATTAATATAAACGGCTCTCAAGATGAGATGGATGCTTCGAATGATATTGAAAGTTCCACGAAATTGCAAAAAAGTAAATTCGAGGCTACGCTTTCGGATAAAAAGGAGCCTAATGAATTGGCCAAGAAATTAATTACCCACACGACAGCCTCGGGCTTCAAGAAACCTGTACTAAATAAAATCAACACTTTAGAGCCAAAAACGAATAACGATAAGCCAGTGGTAACGGGAGTGGAGCTGAAGAAGGGCCTCCACGAGAATAAGGAAGATGAGAACGTTATAGACACCACTCCGGTGAACTTCAAAGAGCTGGCGAAAGCGTTTGGCCAGGAGGTTTGTCTTCGACCAAAACCAAAGCGAACGAGCACGGTTCACCGTTCGAATTCTCAAATGGAAAACGACTCCACAAAACAGAATGGACACGTTAATGCTGACCAGGGCCTAACGAATGGCTACCAGGATAACGCGAAACCCAAAAGGTTCACTTCGATAGTGGGCATTCAAGCGCAGAATCAAAATAACTTTACGTTCAGAAATGGCATAAATGTGAAAGGAAGTCAGCCGATGCCGGTTGTAAAAGGGTTTAAAATTACGAGCACGCAAATCGGTGGAGATAAAAATCATGCGACAAAAGAGGATTCGAAAACTAAAGTGGACGATACTAAGGAACCAGCGAAGGAGTCGTTCAATGGCACTCAACCACCAAGGCCTCCGACGATGCCTGTGATCACAGGCGTGACATTGAAAAGCGCTAGGCCGAAATCCATGCCAGTTCAAGCAGAACCACGGGACATTCTGCTGGAATCGATTCGAAACTTTGGCGGTCGCGGAAACTTGAAGAGCGTAAGCATTTTAATGTAATCGTGGGATAGATTACAATCCCCTGTACTATCATTAGGGAAGTAGTTCTCTGTAAAATCATTTTTCGCGATATAGAAAGTAACAACGATAGGCGGAGGGTGTCAGAGACGAGGAACCAGGACTCTTTGTTAGAAATGAATGTACATTTTACTTGAAAGGACTTTTGGAACCTCTGTCAATGGTTTTACATTTGTTTAATGAAAATTTATGGTTGCAGGCTGCGGAAAGATGTTGAGCACCTCGTGGAATTTGTCGAACATCATGGGATCTCCGTTATTTCTGTAAATCCTCGCCCTGTTTCTATCTCAGGGTGTATTTGTCAAACATGATATTCGTCCGTGCGATGTTGAGGAGAGCTGACAATCGAGGATGTACTGTTCCCAAGAAGATGTTCTGGTGCTTCAAATCGCACAGCCTTACAAAAATATGGTTAATGACTAGCGGGAGAGAAGAGTTTTCCGTTGATTATCTACATTAATCTCTTCGAAATCATTCCACCAACTATTCGGCTGGCTAGTAGTCCGCAGAAATAGCCGCATTTAGTCGCTCACGTGTAAATATCGTGTGTAAAAAGTCGGGACAGCTGAAAGGAGGAGGGGTTTGTCGGTAAAAGAATAAGGTCGATCGATGATGTAAATACATATTGTTTAGGGATGTAAAGAGATTCAGGGGAGTGTTGTATTTTTCGTGTCCAAATAGTCAACGGACCGGTTCAGGTTCGTTTTCGAAACGTTGTTGCTCATTACACGACGCAGTCCACGCAATTCTTGTTAAGTTTTTCTTCTTTTAATTAGTTCGTTCGGCTGTTCAGACTTGATCTATGGCTACTTTTAGAGCGATGTTGGCACCGACTGTGTCATTATCGTTGAGCATCAACATTGCCCTGAAAGCAGTCCGCTATCGTTTGTCGCTCTGAAAGGAGCCCGATTGTAAACGAAACGAGGTTCGAAGGATAGATTGGCTCTGAATAGCTGGGTCAATGTTGACTAACACGTCCTATTCTTTACGATTAATATTAAGTTTCTATCACTGGGACCAAAGGTGACGTCATTTATTTTACGTACTGTACAACGAATTTAGATGCAGTTAGGATGTGTGTATAATTACGAAGGATAGTCTCTTTTTTGTTTTCTGAAAGGAGGAGAAAAAAATCTGGTCAGTCAATATAAGGTTGAAAATCATGATTATCATATATGATGCGTAGGTAGGATGCGTGGTGATCGAGTCTGAAGGAATTTCTGGTGTGTGTTCGTTCAAGGCAACGAATAATTGTTCCAAAACCGATTTCCATTTTTATTTGCGTTTACGTCATTTGCTGTTAATATAAAAGAAAAAAAAAGGAAAGAAAAATTGTTTCGTTCAGATCGTTTCCGTAGATATTGCAACAGGACGATGTTTTTTGAGGAATTAATTTAACGCCTATTATGGTTAATTAACAAATCTGAAAGGTGTATGTTTGTTTTATGAATTACGATCGTTAAGAGGAAATATTTTGATGGCAAGTGGTAATCACCGTGAAAGTGCGTATTCTATACTGTAAATAGCATATAATGTGTTAATACTGTATTTAATATTATTTTTCTTGCGTAAAAAATATATTACGGCGACACTTCTATTTATATATGTTGTTATTTATAGTTCCATTAAAATTGAAGAAAAAGTCACGGATTTTTATTTAACAAATTTGCCTAGAAGGCAACTTGAGATAACCACCGAAATTAGGATAACTGTTAACGAGAATCATTGATATGAAAAGTACAAGTATATACTTATATAAACATTTTAATCATTAGAAAAAATATGTTCATACAACAATATCGTAAAAATGTATTAATCGTATTGTGATTTAACAATTTTTCATGAGATATAGTACTTTCACAATACGTGCACGTAGCAAATGGTATAAAATTAATTTTGAAGGAATATTTTTCAATGTTACGATATTTCCTTATAATATAATACACATATATTTAATTCAAAAACATGTAACATGCAAACTAATATATAAAAAATAGTAGTTTAAAGGCACCGTAAAGTAATCGAACTTACAACTAGTAGTTTTTGTAAACATATTGCCACTGCGACGGAAGATACATATTGCCACCGAAGAATCACAGATTCCGGAACTATAATAACAAGTTCGAACAGCAACAGGTACAGTCTTCAAACCTTTGCAAATTGCACCGACAATGGTTACAGTCTGTGCTTTCAATTCTATAGATCTTGTCATGGCTCGTAAAAGAAATATTACCACAATTGGTAATGTCAATCTTCAGGTATGGGAGTATTGCAATTCCCATGCCATAATTTTGTTTCTGAATCACACCTAGAATAATTTTCAAACACGTCTGTATATCCACGGTCCCTCCACCATGTACACAACTGTCTGTTCCATCCACAATCGATGGTGTGAATCAATTCAGGTCTCTCCATCCCTAAAAGTGTATAAAAATCCTGGTCTCCCAAGTGACCCTGTAAAATAAATGGGAAACGATCTAATTTTTCACTCGAATATGGTACAGAAACAAAAGTAAGGATTCGAATGAAATTATATTCGTTACCTTAAAATGATATTTCTCAGTCATCGTATCGACGCTTTCCTTCTTCACAATTTCATTATAAACAGAAGAGTTTCGTAATCTGTCGAGATTAAAGAGCACCATTCCACTATTGTAGCCAGGATAACCTCTTGAATTAGCAGGCTCGCCGAACAATGTGTTAGGGTGCTTGTTACGGTACAAGTACAGAACGTGTCTGTAAACAGGAGTAAGCTCTGGAGCCAAACCGAATAGGGCTTGACTTCCAAAGTTTTTGAATTCCTCGAAAAGCTCCTTAATATCTTTACGGAACTTGGTGTCGGCATCGAACATCGCTGCCACGCTTTGTTCAATAGGAGCTATCCGATGCAAACCCAGAGATAAGAAGAATAAAGCATCCGAGTAGTAAGTACCCGGTTTACTACTAAAGTGCGGAGACATTATAGATACAATGTCTTCCAGTTGCAACGCTAATTCATGTACATTATAATATTGTATCTGAAACGAGAGGAGAAAGCATTTAATAAGTTCTCTTAAGTGGAGAAGCTTCACAGTGAAACTACTGTGCCTCGCAAAGTAATATGGAGCAACACGCACCTTCATGAATTTCCCCGTGGAAGAAAGGATGTTCATCAAAACTTTCTCAGCGACGTCTTTACTGTCGTTGTCTGTTATTACGTGGAACGCGATATCAACAGAGGACAATCTCAGTAAAGACTCCGCGAAGATCTCAAATTTGCGTCTCATCGGAGAGTTACTGGCAACTTTGGTGAATATGCACCAGACGTTGTAGTAAATCTTCTCGTTTTGTAGGAGCAACGCCGCGGTGGTCGTATCCTCCTCGTTAGGATCGTTCGACTCGGTGGTCGAAACATTTTCATGCTCGGCGTGTAACGTCCAGCGTACACCATTTGACGTCTGGTAGCAGTAAAGCAGTACTAGGAGCACGGCAAGAAACGTCAGATTAATCAGCACCCTGCGTAACAAGAGCATTTAATTACTCGATCATGTTCCGAGTCTCCTCCACACACGAATTTATTCGACTTATTCGAAATGTCCGTCAAATGATCGTCATGCTATCCAACATTTAATTACGATTGCTTTAGATAAAAACAATGATACTAAAAGCAGCGACGAAGATGAAAATAAAAACAATCCACTGGAGGTTTACTAACTGCACCAAAGATATCGACCATCTCCATTTTGGAATTACGTTACCTATGGTTCATCGAATAGAGTCGCAAGGATTCAATAGAAACGTGCAATGTGAAATTAAATTTTACTAAAACTTTAATATGCATCAAACATACTTAAGATAAAATATTTTATCGAGTACTGGATTGTTAGGTTGCAAGAAATGAAATCGAAGTTTGAAAAATCCCACTGTTAGAAACTTGTATGTAATAATTTCAGATATTGTCAGTAGATGGCACTGATCACGCATGTCACTTATAAAAGGTAGTATATCTAGTTATAAATAGTTGGTGCTTTATTTGAATAGCAATTTACGAAATGATAAATATTGCCATACAAAAGATGATAGAATATTAATTAAGATCTACAGGCTTGCGCTTCAAAGGTTCGTTTTTAGAGCTGGTAACTATGGGGACTTGTAATTTACAATAATCAGAAATTATCATTCGAAACGGAAAGGTCTGAACAATCTTTGATTTCCTATATTAAATACAAACAGTAGTTCCTCTTTTTCCGTCTTCCGATGCGAAGACTCGTCTTCTAATTGTTACGTTCAATTTTATTCTTAAGAAATGCATTGTAGCGGAAGAAGAAGATACTTTAAGAAATTTGCGAAGAAATCTTTGAGAAATTCTTATTCAGTGACATCGAAAGATGAATAGAGAGTGGACAATTTTCAAGGACATCGTGTCGAGGAACGTTGCGTTTGCGGATCTCCTTTTTATTCGTATTGTCTCCCGTACTGAAATCTGGACCAACAGTCTGGACCAACTACCTGTCCCGTGCAGAAGACCTCGCGCAGTATTGATCACTGCGGGAGGGAAAGGCACGTTGGGGGCGGTCGATGAACACGTGGCACCGGTGAAACTTCCAAGTGAGGATTTCCACTCCTCGCAAACCATAGGTGGACGGAAAAAGGTAGACAAACCGTCGTCCACGCGTACGACTTATGTAAAAAACAAATGCTGCACCGTAAGATCATCTCCATGAGTATTGATCCATATTATAATCGAAACACATTTCCTAAAATTGTTTTTCAATGTGACTTTGAAATTAGTATCTCTATTCTGGAACTTTCCTCCGAAGCTACTTCAATTAAGAGCAAAGTTTACAACAACCGAGGCATTCTGAATGAAATACCAAACTTTGATGCAGAATTGAAATATTATCATTAAGAAGATTAGTTGGTTTGCATTGAAAAATGTAGAGATTCTTCTCTTTATTCTGAAATACACGATACATATGTGATGCTAACAATTAATTGATAATAGGTTTCAATAAATCGGTGCTCTGAGACGCTTGTATGCATGCAGTTGGTCGGTCAGAACGTTGAGAAGACTTTATCGAAGGAGGCGGTCGGAATGGGAGAGCCACGAAGGAGGGACTCGAAGGGAGAGACGCGGAGAATGCAATCAGAGGGGTTGATAATACGAGCAAGCCGATAGGAACCGACCCAAGAGCGGCGTAATGGTGTTGGTATATAAGGCACGAGCAGCGAACGTCTGCTCCTGACAGCCCATTACCACTGTACAAACGGGAGCACAGAGCTCTGGGAGGATGGTGAAGGCTCTCATCCCTCCCAGCGCCCCATCCCGTCCCTTTCTGCGTCTGTTTCCCTCCTCTAGCCTCGCGTTGCGCTTCATCCGCTTGTACAGCTTGCTCTTCCCGTAGGAAGGTGCTGGAAATCACCTTGAACCAGCGGAACTTCCGCTATGATTTCGTCGTACACGGAAACTGGAGTCCTTTATGCGGGAATGAGTCGTTGTTTAGAAGTTTCAGGATGTTCGAATACCCTCTTGCATGGGAAACTTTTTTATTAGAATTCAAGGTAATTGTGATCTTTTGGAAATTCTAAGCTTGGAAAATATCGTTTAGACGATGATAATCGGTTTCAGTTGAGATTCTTTAACAATTTTTAGATGTTACTATTATTGGTAACGATGGTATCCGCATCCACGTGAACCACGTACGTTTTAAAATTTCAACTGAACACTTTTCACAGTGAATCTGAATTGCATTTATTCCAGAGGGAGTGGGCGGTGTTATATCACTTGAAGCCACGTCAGTCACGTTGGGAAGACAGGCAAGTCTTCGTCCTGGAAGAAATCAGAACGCGTAAGAAAGGGAATCCGCGTGGAATCAATTCCCCGTGTATCCCCTAGCACGGGAGAGTGGCTGGTGGTTTTTCGAGGGTGGCGTCGCGGCCACGCCTGCCAGCTAAGCCACGCCCGTCCACGAACCTACCCCCGGTGGCTGTCTCGAGGGCCGAAGGGCTAATAATTCACGTCAAGAGCATGCCCCACCATAAAGAGTCAGCCACAGGCCGCGGCTCGTCGTATATTCCGTATCAACGTGCCGTATGAACGTTATCCAGCTTCAGTTACTGTTAATTACCGATCATCTTCCGTAATTAATTGCCTCGTCGATCGAGCGGGCCTCTCTGCTAGCGGCTGTTGGATATCGATCGAGTTCGTTCTATCCACGTTGTTGGAAACGTGGCGAGTTATTTTTGCAGGATCGCATCATGGGAAAACTGTGAGGACGTTGGCGTTGAGATAGATACGTTCTTGATTTCGATGGATCTCTGATGTTTCACATTTGCCAGGCAACGAGCTGGAGGAGAATCAGGATAAACTGTTAGATTCTGTAGATTCTTTGGAGGTTAGACTGTTAGGGTGTTATGGAGATTAAGTCAAAGGTATATTCTATCAGAATTCACCTTATAAAGTGGAACTTCTTATACTTTAAATTATATAATAAGTATAATAGTACAGTAAGTTAGCTGTCTATAAAATATTAAAGCGAGGATAAAGGAGTAATAAATAAAAGTTGTATATATGTGGTGTTTGCTAATTAATTGAAAGAAATTGTGGGGATACAAATAAATTGTTAGGCGATAGAGGTCGCTAAATTAATTGCTCGTTTGCATTGTACACGGAACATGTTCCGGGCGGGTGTCGGTGTTTTAACTCTGAAAATCGATATCATCTTTTGTCATTTATTATCTCGCTGGGGAACAAGATCCCGATGATATACCCTGGAGTGGGTTAATTAACGGATCTGACAATTATGTAACGTATCGACTCGTTTACATCCGAGTGTGTTTCGTCATTATTTGCCAATCTATTGTCATCCTGAAAATGATTGTTTCTGGTGGGATTGTGAATAATGTTTCTCTCTATGGGTTTATCAAATTTTTACAACACGCTTTTCGAGTCTTAATTAAAGTATGCTTGCATTTCAGTAGACAAAGACACCAAGAGGTCCATCGAGATGAAAGAATCCTGTAAAATTGTCAACCTAACTTAGTCCACTGTTTCCTTGTTCAACTCTGAAGAATGAAGTATTGAATTAGAACAAAACTATCCTAATCTCCTATAAAATCATCCTATGAGTACAAAAAGTGAATGAGTACAGTGTGAATGTAATTATGAATGTTACTTTGAAACAAATTCAGGACAAATTCTTAAATAAATACAGGTAAGATTATCTATGATATTGACGACAGTTTGATTGTATCGAAATGAAATAAAAAATTCTCAGGACTTTCATCGAGGCAAACGAATCCGCTGAAAATCGCTCACAGAAGCAATCCGCTGAAAGGAATCGACTTTGTCGTCGATGGTCGAGTGTGTGCCCCTAAAATTAGCCACAGTGACATATTGAGGAGCGGGCGAGCCGTGCCCCATGGAACTCTTCCCCGGGGTCTGCTATTAGGCATGAAAGCTGTGCCCTGGGAAAATCAACTGACGCGTAACTAAACGGTGTATCATTAATTCCCGGCGTGTATGTTTATATCGACAGCGTCAAGCAGCATTTGCACGGCCAATTTTCCGTGACGATCGCAGTAACACGGTCTCCTCTTTCATGCCATTTCTGTCCTGCTTCGGTCATCATTTTTGATCCATTGAAATGTAAAGAGCCTTTTAAAATTATCGCACGGCAGTAATTGAAGCATAGCTTTTGGACAAGGCAAAGGACACTTTTCCTGAAAATTCCTTTCCTCGATAATTATTGAAGGTGAGACCAAAAGAACTCTTTAATTTAATGAGAAATTAACGAGAGAATTTGTAACGAATAGGAATTTCATTACCCTTCTATTTTACTATTCTTTTCTCAACGAGTGAAGCTTGTGTCGGTTTCTTTTTGCTACTGCACGCAATAAAGTTTAATTGAATCGGACATCCGTCTCTGTTTCCAATGTTCGTTCCTTCCTGACGGCGTCTTTCACTTTCTGTCTTCGCTGACGCTATTCTTCCTTTTTTCGCAACACTCTTCGTCGCGACGTACAGGATACCTTTCATGCCAATCAACGGCCCTCCATCGCCGAAGGTGAACGCCGATAAACCGGCATCGAGAAATCGACGTTTCCGCTCGACAGCTTCAACGCGTGCGAACGGTCGCGCGGAGGGCGAAATTGAGAGACGGTAAAAAGCACACGACACAACCTCGATACTGTGGAATCATAGAAGCGAAGAACGAAGAGATAATAAAGGTTAAACGAAGCTTATTTTAGATATGAAAAAGCCAACTTTTAATCGCAATACAACTGACGAGCTCAGTTTAATAACAATAATCAATACATCAAAATAATTTTAGGATATCTGGCTACAAGATTAAATGAAATATAAATTGAAAATTAACAATTAGAAGTTGAAGAGAAATTAGCAAAGAATCGAATCTGATTCGGTCCAGTCTGCAAGCCTGAAGCTCCAAGATCCCGCTCTGATGTAACGAGATAAAACGAAAATCATGAAACAGATGAATGATAACTCAAGACGCGGCGTGTTAACCGTTTAATTTTCCTGGTGCCTTTGATCCACCCAACGGAGGACACAGTTCAAGAACCGCACGTTTCATTGTGCCGCGGACCAACACGGCGGTGGTCCTCGGTCGGGGCAAACAGGCTTTGGGCCACCAAGCCTATTTGGTACACGTGTCCTAGCACGTTAAATCTCGACGATCCGCCCCTCTTTGGTGTCGACGGAGAGCCTGGTCCCGTGACAAAAGATCGGCACGCTTCGGCACGTGACCGCCAGTGGGACGACTTCAGGGCACCAGTAAGTGCCAGAAAGCAAAAGGGACGCGGAAGTCTCTGCACTCTGAGTCCTCCCTTCCCTCCTTTTGTTCGCCTCTCCTACGTCACCTTCTCCAGGCTAATTTAAGCGACTGGTTGCGGTAGGAACAGGTTGTGTTTGCCTTAATTAAGGTTCGTACGTTTATTCTATAGTGTGAATGGTTATAGGGTAATATTATTAATTAAGTCTTCTCGCTGTAAATTAATTTCCTCTGCATTTTTCTTCTCACATTCCCCAGGTTTCCTCTTTTATTTTGCTTAGTCATTTTTCTTCCTTTTCCTCGGGACCACCCCACCGCTCTCTTTGTTCAAGCCCCCTTTCTCTCGTGCTACTCTGCTCTCTTTTCAACGTCAGACCGTCGATTGGCCGCAATTCAGTGTCGCGTCGTTGCACACAGTTTGCGGCGGTGAACGTCAACTGCATCGCTCCGCATATTTCATTTCTGGCTGGCTCGCTCGCTATCTGTTACTACTTAAAGGGATATCAACGACGGCCTTGGAAATGAAAAATGCTGTTAATTTATCTCTTTTTGATTTGAAGCGAATGTCCAGGCACAATCGCGAAAGACTAAAAGAAATGAATATACATATTGTAATATAATAACGATTGATATTGCTTTGAATTTCATTCTCAGGGTAAATGGAGTTGATATGGTATTTGTTGATTGAGGATTCCTTCGTCAGAGAGTTTCTCCAAGTTTTGGGTGGAGCATCACACTTGTTAATCATTTGTTAAATCTTCATTTTTTAATATCATCTAGTTGAAAACTGGACTGTGTTACTGCCACTCCACTCATCGCTCCAAATACATCATAAAAGGATTTGGTTAAATAAGACTACCAGAACAATTACGTAAAAACTGGAGTGTACCTTTCCCAAACCACAGTTCAAACAAATTCATGGCTCAGATGGCGCCTCTTTCGCCTCGAACCGCTTCCACATCGGCATATTTAAGCAATAAATAATTTAGCAAACAAATTGATCCCCAGGGACTATAAACAGATACTTAGAGGCACGCGCTTCACCCTGCACCTCTGTCGGGGAATCAATTGACCGTTCTACCGGTTAAGTTGGCCTATGCGTGGACAGGACAATTAATATCCGAGAGAGTATGAGACCCCTAC
The DNA here is from genome assembly GCF_050948175.1 of Xylocopa sonorina. Classification (NCBI taxonomy): domain Eukaryota; kingdom Metazoa; phylum Arthropoda; class Insecta; order Hymenoptera; family Apidae; genus Xylocopa; species Xylocopa sonorina. Next base: position 10,703,335 of record NC_135201.1, on the reverse strand, counting down.
TGTGAGAACCAAAGTGGGGCCCGCGGCGTGAAATCTCTATTATCGAGGGGTTGGTATGGTACCCGCGTTGTTCGATGCTAGTACTCTGTGTGTGTACTCTGGTCGAACTGGTGCTGACAGGGGACCCTTTGCCCCTTGGAGATAATGTAATCGCGAATTAAATGTTTGCACGGATGTCTGCGATCCTTTGGTATTCTTCTATTTGGAAAAGAAATGGGATAGACTGTTAAGGAAAGGAGCAGAGGTGCGAGAAGACAGGAAGAGAAGACGGAAAATGAAGAAAACAGAGGATATAACAAAGGAGAAGAGTGTGAAATGATTGGAAAAGGGAATGGACAATAAAGGAGTATAGATTAATGGAGAAGAAAGAAAAACAAAAAAGCAGAAAGCTCCACGGCGGCGCTCGTTCATGGTTTATATTGATAAAATCTTGAAGAGCATCGTTTCTGAAAAGAGGATGGGAACCAGATGCGACTCGAGTATCGGTTTTACGAGTATCTGTTCGCAAATATACCGGAGCGTGCCGTTTCGAGTATCGCCGTGACAAATTTCAAGAGAGCATTGTATCTCCGCAAACGATTACTTATCTCAATTTGTCACGTACCGCAGGGGTTGGGAAACGAACCTGGTATCGGTTTCTCGATTATTTTCATTTAAAAGTAGAATGACGTTTAATCGTACAATTTTTTCATTTACAAATTCCACATTATACTCTCTAAATTCCATCTAACCATGGATTCCTTTTCTAGATACCTCGCAAACGACGAAAATATCAATTCATCGAGGAGTTCGTCACGAGACTCAAGTTGAACCACCAGATAACATCGAAATATGCAAATTGAACGTGAAAGGGTCCCTGATTCTTCCATCCGGAACGTGTTCTCATACGTTCCACGGCTAATCCCAATTATGTCGACGGATCCAGCGATAGCTGACAATAGTAACTCATCTCGGGACCAACGTCGACGAGCAGAGGCCTCCGACCGTGGCAGAACTTTCCCAGTTAGCTAGGTACAACCCTAGCCGACCAGCATTGTGATCGTATTAACACCTTGCATAATTGCATAGCCACCGACGCCGCCGCGTTCCTCATTGTGCGTCCGTTAAACACGTCTCATTTGAATATTGGCCCATTCAGCGCACTGTCTGCCGCGCGGATTCCCTTTCTCGCCCTGGGACGCTCGATCGCTGATAAAGGGGAGGCCATGCTCGCTTCCTATAGCGATCTGCGGCACTCTTTCTCAGGCTGTCAGCTTTCTTTGGCTACGCACCATTTGCGATAGATATCGCGAGAGTCTGATACGCTGGCTGGAAGGATGATAATAAGAATATTTCGAATAAATTCGAGTATTCAAATTGCTAGTGAAAATCTCAGACACTTATCATCTAATTAATTGGTGGATCGTATGAAGGCATAAAGTCTCTCATAATCACAATCACGATAATCTAGAGTTTATAATTTCCAGCTAGACCAACGTCGATAGCCTCTCTAGCTTAAACTTTGGCAAAAGACTGTGAAGGAGATATAAAAACTCTGTGGAGTGTCTGGAAATAACCCCGTGGAAATTTTCAGATTTAAGAAGAGCCCGACTTTGTCTCCCGTTGGTCGGGCCGCCGCCAAATTGGCGCAAGAGGAGAGGAGGGAGAGCGCAATTTCACCGGTTTCAGGTGGATGGGGGGTAGAAAACGACGGAAATAAAATTTCAGCCAGGCAGTAACAATAAACCGCAGCACTCCGAGGGCGAAAGCAGTGGTTGTCGAACGAACCGCCAATGGCTGGGGTGGTCGGGGGTAAGTTTCACTCTGGCAGAACCGGGATTGGTCGGAATCTCCGCCCAGGGGTTGAATCGATCATCCCCTTGGCGCCGCCACGGACACTGGTATATAAACCAGTCTCCCCAGGGACACTGACGATAGTCCGATTCCTTTTGCCGCCTCGTGCGTCCCCGGTTCAGGCCGCCCACCGTCGTGAAGTGATTCTGGGCCGATACGAAGTTAATTCCAACACAATTGGCTGCAAGCAAAAGTTACAAGTGAACATTTGCGCGAAGATACCTGAGATTTGTGAGGTCTGAGAGTCGTAGAAGAGATTTTGATAGGCTTGTGAGCGAGGGTTGCAAGTGAAGTGATTAATGAGCTGGTAAATAGAGCAACTATGGCCAGCCATTCTAATTACGAGTATGAAGACAGGGGACAGAGAATGAGACACCGGGTTGGTAGCACCTCCAGGGCAGCTGACTCCACTGTGGCCTGCTCAAGGTGAGGCTTCTTACCCGATTTCGTTCCACCACGATAAGTTTCATCTTTGATTTACTTCTGAAAATGATTCTCCATGTTCCTGAATCTGAATCAAATTATCCGTAGTCAGTATTATGTGGGTCCAAGCAGCGACATCAGCGAAGAAGACCTCGCGGAGCTACCTTCATGCGTTTACGCGGGCAGATCTTCTCAACACGTCGCTCACACTTCTTCGCACACTCATTCCCCTCTTCACTACCACATGCCGGTTTCTACACCTGGTAATTGAAGTAATAATCCGCATAGAGAACTTTATTTGGTCGTACTCGAAGATTTCTAATTGGAGATCTGAATGTTTTCTAATCGATAATTGTTCTGCTTCGAAGATAAGCTATACGTTCGCAATCAGACTTACGCGATCGATTTTATTTCAGATCACAATGATCCAGAGATAAACGGTGTTGAGGAGGGTTACTATCCAAATGGCAGCCCGTACAGAATTCAACGACACGCCGCCAACATACGCGAGAGAAAACGTATGCTGAGGTGAGAAATTATTCCCAATAAATTTATTCTGATCGTAGAAGACAAACCTAAAGACTACAAGCAATCGATCATTCGAGTAATTAAATACAAACTACTCTTGTATACCGTATTGCAATGAACTTTGTACAGTTTATACCAGTTAAAAATAAAAAACAAAGGGATCAGTGAATGATCCTAGAGGTTGTCAGTGTGATTACGATTTTTAGCAGCATCAACTCGGCTTTCGACGAGCTACGAGTTCATGTACCAACGTTTCCATACGAGAAGAGGCTGTCCAAGATTGACACTCTACGCCTGGCCATAGCGTACATTGCTCTCCTTAGGGAAGTATTGGCTGCCAGGCTCGACCCATTGACTTACGTCGAGAGGTGCCTTAGAGGAGAAATTAATGGGGAACGCGCTGAATGGAACACCAGTGGTGAGAATTATATTCGCCAGAATCATTCGTTCTGCAATTAGAAGTAGAAAAAAAGCAATTCTTATACGTCTAATACGTTTGGCTGATTATTTTTGAGACACAGAATATTCTATTTCATTGCAGATCTAACTGCCCGCTTGTCGTGGATTAATTGGGAGAATCTAGGCGTGAATCCCAATCGACGATCGGTCCTGACCACGCTCGCCTTGACGACGGACAATATGAATTAAACTGCTAGAAATAAATCATCGAATTCTCTCCTTTTCTTTGTAAATAAATCCCAGTCGAATAGAGTGCCAATGGATGCTATACATGGATATGTATACATTTCAGTTCTAGTCTGGACGTGCAATACGAGCGATGATATTATATTTCGTATTTCTACGTATAAATAATGATAATGTTATACAGACAGGCGTGTACATGTAAAATGAGAATAGCTATTCTAGTTTTAGTATTTTGTTTGGAATAAAATCGGCGCTCGTGAGGAGCTACGACGATCCTCGTTCTCACTGGGCAACCCATTCTTTTTACAAGCCCAATTTCCTTTATTTCTATCTCAAATAAAAAAAAGTTGTTACTTTTCTTTATTATAACTCGCAATAATCGTTTTATTCGAAGATATTAATGAAAAAAGTGTCAAATTTATATTCTAGAATTTTAAACTGGCGGTAAATATCGTAGACCCGCCCCTCGATGATCGATCGACCAATCATTGCACTACCTTTCGTTGATTAATCAACCTGAGATTCAACATCGACAGCCGACAGGTACAATGAAGCTTTCATCACGAATTCTCGATTAAATGACCTACGCGATAAGGTAACGCACTGCTTCAGTTTCGTTTGACACGCATCAGTATTACTAGATGACACTGTTGTCCCTATTATTCCACCATGAGAAACAAAAACACGTGACACGCGCCCCAGCCAGTGTATCGGTTATGTTTCCATCCATCATTCACGGACCAAACAGAAGCGTCTCCGTTTAATCTGCAAGTGTTTCTTAATAAACGTCGAGAATCAAATTTCCTCATCCAAAGGTTAACAAGAATTCCTGCGTATTACAACAACAATTGGTATCCTTTACAAAAAGTTGTATCCAATTTGCGTTCTCGTTAATCCTCGAGTAGACTCGCAAACGAGGTAATCGACAAATGTCTTCCAACAGTGCTGATTAAAGAGCTGTGTATTTTCTCTTAGATCGAGTTTGGCGAGAAATGAGATGGAAGGCGCAAGGAAAATGGACTCGAGACGGAGATACTTCAACGATGGTAAGGACGACGACGATGTGAGCGTGATCGCTGTGATTGGGAAAGAGCAGGATCGGTTCTCAAGGCAGCAGCCGTGCGAAGAACTGGAACGGAAAGAAGAAGATCGACAGATGTTCGAGTTGAGCGACGAACGCTACAAAATGGCACTGCGAAAGCAGCTGGATCTGCAGTCGTTATCGGCTGAGCAGGAGAGCGCGGCTGAGGATCGCAGGAGTATGGCAATTTTGCAGAAACTTCCGCAGGACACGCTTGTTATTAAGCAGGAAAGGAAGTATAAGGACGACAGCGATTACGTGCGCGATTCAACTGAGACGAGCAGCGGTGGCTCGACTTCCGGTAGCGGTGCGACGAAAGTTAGGAGGGTTCATCGAGCCACGAGAAAAATGTAGGTTCTCGAGGGTTGGGAAGACTGAACGTTTTTTTTCAAATTTCTTTTTACCGTGCGCAGATAATCTCATAGATTTGCAGTTTTGATTTTCGAGGAATTTAAGGTACTTTTTAATTGCAGTCGTGGAACAGGGGAAGTTAGAAGAAACCCTGTACGTGTTACGAAAAAGGACAAGAACTTTTCTCGACCAAGGCAACGGTTACTTTCCGCGAAACGGAAAGAGTTGCTGCTCCATTCTGAACCGATAAAACGAGGGAAGTCCTCCGCTATGCCTTACATGAACACGAGATCCGTTACTCGAAAAATGTATAATGTAGGGGCGACTTATCAGGCACCTACCATAAGAGACGAGACAGAGTGGAAAGAATGGCCTGTTCATGGAATGCACGAGCGACCAGTGTACCATCCACAGGCGAGAATCTGCGTGTGCACGATTCGTTTTACTATTCGTCGAAGTATGCATTAATTAAATATACTTTTTTAGGTTGGCCTAGCCGCGGAATATTTGGGCCGTTACTTTACGAGCTTAGACGGATTCTCTTATCGAGAAATAATCGATCGACCGGAGATAGAAGTGGTGTCTGTGGATCCTCACTGTGATTTCCTTCCTTCGTCCACGGAAAAGAAACGAGTGAAGAAAGTCAAGCCCAACAGAGTCTCTTCTAATCCTAAGAATGCGAGAACGGTATTTTCAGAGACGTATGATAGAAGCAAATCGTTCGAACGTTGTATGCACGAGAGTTTCCACTGTGTTCTTGGCTATTGTTCCCAAGTAATGACTCCTGCTTACAAAACCAACGTGGAATGGAAAATAAACATGTTGAATAGTAACAAGAATTCGTCTAACACCACCAAAGAAGCCGAGAAGCAATCTTGTATGACAAATATCGTCGAACAGAGTTCCAGAAGCGAATCGTACGTTAGTTTCAAGGATAACTTTCAAAGGCCAGTCGAAGAGAACAAGTTCCTGGACAATTATACAGTAGCCATGTTCCCGAGAAACGCGAAGACTTTCAGCCAGGTCCCGAAAACGAGACTGTTTCCAGCTCAGAAGGTTTACGTCGCCAATTCCCAAAAATCCATCGCTTTCACCAATCTTAAAACGTTTCAGGGGGGGCAGATAAAGATCCAGGAGATGGTACAGCCCTCCAAGAATCCTTTCATCCTTGTAAATCCACCAGACATCAAGAAAATGCAACTTTTGCAGCCAGTCACCAATAATATAAACATAATTAAAATGGAGGAGTCGTCTGCCACTGAGGAGACCCTAGGGGAACTTTCATCGATATACGAGAACGTGTCTAGCGAGGAGACCGTAAAACAGACTCCCACGAAACGAGGGAGCAAGGTGGAGTTTACTGTGACAAAGTATCTTTTAGATAACACACAATGCAGCAAATTTCAGATAGGGAAAGGATCGAACTCCAACGAGGAAAAGTTCAGCTACGAGCCTTCCGGTAAAGAATTGAACATGAAGACTATTCCTGGCGGTTTTAACAAGTCCTGGTCTACCAGCGAAGCTTCAGAAATTGCCAGGATCCTTTCAGAGTACAATAAAAGTAATACGAAGAAGTCAGCCATAGAAAATCAGAGTTTCTATTCAAACGTGAGGAATATAAGGGTTAAAGAACTGTATAAGAAGGAGGAAAATGCGAAACAAGTTCAAGATGGATCTTCGGACAGAAACCTGAACATAACTTTCCCTGAAGGAAAGTGGCGTCGGTTTCACTTAACCGTGGAGAAGCTAAAGGACTTAAAAACTAATAGTAACAAGAAAAGACTATCTCCTGGAATACAAAATAGGCAATCCTTGTTCAAAATCGATCAAGCAACCGGTGAATCTTCGTCTGAAAGGAATATTAATATTCCTATGCAATTAGAAGTGATCCAAAGAGGGCAGGCGAGTACAGTTAGCTCGGAGAGGAGAGAAATTGCCTCGACGGTGAACAGTTGTCCGGATGCAAGCAAAATAAGGACGCAGTCCCTGCAGGAGTTGTTGGAGAATACAGCCATGTTGTACTGCGCCGCCACAGGCACCCACCAGGACGATCTGGCCAACTATATCGATAGTTTAGATGCCACGCAAAGTATACAATGGCTAGAGGCATGTAATGATTTGATCGTATGATCTATCACGTTATTTAGAGAGACAGCTGAAGGTTTTAGTTTTCTTAATTCTATGGTAAGAGTCCAATCAATTTGCGTTCCGCAGATTTTATTTATCTTCTAGAAGTTCATGTTTTAATTAGTTAGAGAAAGAGCAGCAAGGACAGGGAAAACTATTTTTGTTCCTTTATTAGTGCGCGACAATTAGCAAAAAGTGTTAAGTAACAACGGATAGTAGAAACATTTTTCAATTGTAGTAATTTACGTATGTAAATACGTAAAAAATTCCTGACGCTTAGTTTCAATTACTTATCACTAATTTCTAGCTCGTGTTCAGACTACGTTTTTAGTTTAGGCTACTCGAGTGCTGAATTTTTAAATAGCAATAATCGTGATAGTTTACTAACTCTATTTTTTCTTCAGCAATTTTGAATCTAAGATAGGACGCTGTAAAAAACCGGTTAAATTACCAAGAGTTAATTAATATAAATAGTTTTTTTCACTCTTGTGGTCAACACCACACCTCCGTTGATCCCAGCATGAATTAGAATCATGCAAACAACAAGAATCGCAGAGTAGACGAACAAGAGCGCGATTATACCGAGGCTTCGTTGTCAGTCTCTGGTCTGTCGACGTTTTCGATGGATGTATCTGTAACAAAAAGATAGAAGAGATTTGTCTAAAGTCAATCTACTAAATTTGTTATATTTACTAAATAAGTAATCTGACTAGGGTGCTTCTTAGAAAAATATTTTCCCAATGGATGTTCCTACTCTTTTTTTTTTCTGTTCCAAACAAGTGTTCGGTATTTTAGCTAGCAAATAATGCATTTTGTAACGTTTCTTAAATACAATAAATGTTACATGCATAGCTTTTCGCTTGATTATTAACTTGTGTTTTATTTGAGTTTGAAAGTCTTAACGAAATTTATATTCGATATTATTATTAATATTCGCACCTTTTTCTTTCAGATTCCGACTCGCTTTCTTCGCTGACTGTTTTATCTGCCACTTCTTCGGTAGTCGATTCTTCACTGTCGTCCTTGCACCTCCGACTCTTGCTGGAGCTTTTACTGGAGCTGTCGTTCCTGGATTTCATTTTAATGCTCTCTGAATACTTTCTGCTTCCTTTCTCCGACAATTTTCTTTCAACCTTTCTCCTGTGCTTCTCGTCGTCGCTAGAATCTTCAATTTTAGAGTCCTCCCTGCGAGTAGATTTCCTTTTACGATCGTTTCTTTGAGACTTGCCGCGCTTTCCAGAATTTCTGGAGCTGGAAGTCGAGTATCCAGTATCTTGGCGTGTTTTTCTATAAAATTTGATAAAGATCCTCTAAATGAAGCAGACTATTTGATAGATAAATTTGTTAAGTATTATTGCACCGTACCGTTTGGAATGAGCGATATTTCTTGGAGACGAATCGAATTTATCTGCCTCTTCCGTAGTCTCTTCACTCTCCGAGTAATTAGCTTCGACATCTTTATCTCTTCTTCTCCTCCGTCTTTCTTCATATGTTTTCTTACTTCTCGCCCCCTTGTAAACGTCTCCCTTAGATATAATACTGATGTTTGATAATTCAGGTTTCCCCTTTCTCTTGTTTTTGTTCTCCGTTTGCACCACGTACAGTCGGTAAAGTTGGAGAAGTATCACTAAAGTGTTCTTGCACGTGAAGAAGATGTTCATGTAGCTGACTATGCGATAGTGGATGATTAAAATCAGTCTGAACGCGAGAAACGGACCATCCTGAAACAAGATTTGGCCACGAATCGGCGAGCTAATTAGTAATGCGAATCAATCGTTTATGAAAGCAAGTCTTCATAAATGGAACGCACCTGTAAAATCATGTTCAAGGCAATTCCCCAAACGTCGATACTGCAACAACTGGTCTCAGTGTGCACTCTTCTTTTGACAGCGCTTCCGGAGGACAGCCTAGACTTTCTGGACTTGGTGGCCGTCAGGACGACAGTGAATTGCATCAAAGACCACGCCCAGATTCCCAGAGTCAAATAAACCAGGACGGGTTCACGAGCTATGCGATCCTCTTTGAACGAATCGAAGAACTCGATTATGTCTGCCGCTGTGCCGATGTAAACCAACAGCAATTGGCTCAGTTGGTCTCTCGTCAGTTCTCCTTTCGGTAGCATCCATCTTCCGATGATTAAAATTAGCATTAAAAATTGCTCGATCAGGGTGACCCAAGTCTCAGTCGATATTTGTATATCTGGTAAATGTATGTTCACCTAAAGGGTAAGTTAAAATATAGTTTTTCATTTCTTAAGCGTATAATGTTGTTTTTTTTTTTTTTTTGCAACAAGAAGATATATTTCGTGTACACCGAATGCTTTCTCAAGGTGTTTCAGATCCGCGGCAGCCAGATTCGCCAAGTCGAAGTTTTCAGATATGTTCACGTTCGTTTCGAACGCCTTCAATCTTCTGTCAACTTTGTCTAATTCCAGCAGCCATATAGCAGGGACTACGCTGCTCAGATATAAGAAAACGGAAGGGCAGAACCTGTAAGAGAGGATAAACGTAACGCGATAAATCATTTCGCGGTAATTCAGAAGAAGGTAATAAGATGTACGATTTAACGGATGGAATAATAATTAGTTACGGTCATAATATCAAAAAGCATTTAGCTTTTAAACGAATGGTAAAGATGTTTGGGATATTTAAAGACTAGACTTGTTTTTCTAATGTTTAATGCATTGATTTCTTTTGCAGGATTAGGCAGGGTCATAATATCAAAAAGCATTTAGCTTTTAAACGAATGGTAAAGACGTTTGGGATATTTAAAGACTAGACTTGTTTTTCTAATGTTTAATGCATTGATTTCTTTTGCAGGATTAGGCAGAAATATATGTATCCGTGAAATCTGTTCTTGATCGATCGCACAATATGAATGAGAAAAGGAAATTAGAAAAAGGGGTCACTGTTACGCGGCGCTATCTGTATGTCGATAATTTTCGACGTATAGTGGATTGTGTCTCGTCCCGCTCCTGTTACTAATGCTCCAATTTCCGACTGTCAAATTGACACGGGCCCACAAAAACACACCTACTTCTTCCACGAGGAAAGTGGATTCGTTTTATGGTATAGATTGCTGGCGAGAACGCGCGTTTTCCATATAATAATGTGAACAACTGTTTTTTAAACTAATTACATGTTCTAAACTATTACTTTTGCATCTCTTCAAGATCTCGTATTTGGCGCTAATCGTTTCCTTCTATTTTAAAATTTAAATTCCTCAGACTTACCATTTCCATTCTTGATTCTCTTTTATAGTGAGTGTGAAAATTCCTTCGAAGAATAGCAAGAGTATTGGGCAGCTTAAGTACCAAAATAGTGGATTCTTTTTGAAAGTAGTTACTTGCCAGATCGCGATGAAACCGTGGGAGGCGAAAACTATGCGCGTAATTATCGCCTTGACTGTCGCCAGAAATTTTGCCATTTTATTTCATCAAATTAACTGATACAAAATTATTGCGCACCGTGTAATTATTTGGATTAAGTGCGCTAGTTTGTTGCGCGCACTTCCTTCGATTCGTTTGCGTTAAGAAATAGAAAAGAATTTGAAATTAGAACTTTTCATCGATTCCACATTACCACTACATTCTTTATTCGATTCTTTTTGCAGGGTGTTGAAGTAAAATATTGTTTTGCGGTACATTGAGTTCTGTTTCACTGAAGCACACTGTATCAGGACTGGAATAAAAGTGTAGGGGCACCAGTAGGGTTTGGATTTCAAACGGGTGATCGCATGCGCGATGGGAATGCCGGAAACCACCTTTCCCTCTAAACTGGCGATTCTTCGCAGTACAGAGAATTTTGTCAGAGGACAAAGACGGAAAACATGTAAAAGAAAACGAGACATAAGGAACTTCTTTGATCAATTAGTTTTAACATAAGTTTAGGCAAACGTTATACTATTTTATTAAACAGTATACTATTTTATTAACACTATACTATTTCATTTTATAAAATACTTTAGTTTTACACATTCATCTTATAAATATACGTAGATTTTAGTTGTAAAATATATTATAGATGAGTTCGCAAGAATAGTGTATAAGAATTAGTGTTTAAAATTAATTCTGCAGATTGTAAATAGTTAAAGAATGTCTAAATGTCTAATAAACTTTCGTTTAACATTATTTAGTTGTTTAATCATTTAATATCCTGCCTGACATCCTTTAATAACATAGAAGATTCCTCTATAATTTGAATTACCCTCCCTTTCCTGTTTTAATATTGTTCCGCGACTGGTGGCGCCATCTCTGTGAGAAGCGCTGAAACTGGTCGCACAGCGTTATCGACAGTGAAGCGAACTACTTACCGACCAGTGGCGCCATCTATCGGAAGAGTAGCGAAACTAGTTGCCGTATAGTTTCACGGTTCTTCCGATAGATGGCGCCACTGGTCGGTAAGTAGTTCGCTTCACTGTCGATAACGCTGTGCGACCAGTTTCAGCGCTTCTCACAGAGATGGCGCCACCAGTCGCGCAACTTTTCGGTAATAGAAGAACGCGGGAAATTAAAAGTTCAGTAATTGACAACTCGATCGAAAAATCCCAAGTTGCAGACTTAGTGTCAGAAGAATATGACGTCACAGGAGCTATCGGTAATTCCAGGAATTCTCGATGACGTCATTTCCAAGAAGTGGCACTATTCGTATACCTCCTATGACGTCATGTTCTCCTGATACTTTCTCAATTTTAGCGATCGAAACCTCGAAAATCGCGAAAGTATCAGGAGAACATGACGTCACAGGAGGTATCGACAATTCCAGGAATTCTCGATGACGTCATTTCCAAGAAGTGGCGTTTAAGGATACCTCCTATGACGTCATGTTCTCCTGATACTTTCTCGATTTTAGCGATCGAAACCTCGAAAATCGACTTTGTATCAGGAGAACATGACGTCACAGGAGGTATCCGAATAGTGCCACTTCTTGGAAATGACGTCATCGAGAATTCCTGGAATTTCGGCTATTCTTGGAAGTGACGTCATTTTCCTAGAAGTGGCAAGAATACCTCCTATGACGTCATGTTCTCCTGATACTTTCTCGATTTTAGCGATCGAAACCTCGAAAATCGCGAAAGTATCAGGAGAACATGACGTCACAGGAGGTATCCCAAAGTGCCACTTCTTGGAAATGACGTCATCAAGAATTCCTGGAACTGTCGATACCTCCTGTGACGTCATGTTCTCCTGATACTTTCTCGATTTTAGCGATCGAAACTCCGAAAATCGGTCTTTGTATCAGGAGAACATAAGTTATGAGGATTGTAATTTTCGATGTTTGCGAGTAGAGGATCACTAGAGGCAGTCTTTTTTACCGTTTCTTGGAAAATGACGTCATTTCCGGTAATTAGACGCAAGTTACAAATAGTAGGACTTATAACTACATGGATTTGAATCCAGGAATGTGGGCGGGATATTAAATGATTGAACAATGGTATAATGTTAAATGATAGTTTATTAAACATTTATGTAACATTATTTAACAATTTACAATCTACAGAATTAATTTTAAACGCTAATTCTTATACACTATTCTTACGAACTGAACTATATTACATTTTATGGCTAAAATCTATGTAAATTTATAATATAAATGTGTAAAATCGAAGTGTTTTTAATGTTCTTATTCACTTTTTACTGGTACGATTGTTAGCCCCTGTTGCGAGCGTGTAAAATTCTAAGGCTAGTCCGAATTCCTCGTCGAATTAACGTCTTGTCCTCTGAACGTTATTCATTTACGTTCACCACTCATATTCCTAAAATGGTGATCCTTTTACAAATGGTCTGCGTATCCACACAAGTAGCAGTTTCACATCTGCACATAAAATTAAGTATATTAGTAGCAATAATTGATTGACAAAAGAAATCGATGAAACGAAGTTACCAAAGTATAAGTCATGGAACAGCATCTGTACAAATATTTGGTAAAACTTTCAATTGTTTATTAATCTTTTAAGAATCTATCGTATAAAGGGAGATCTATTATATACAGTCTTCTAATAGATCGTAAAAAATACCATTCGTAAAGTATCATTCGTAATAGTTGTATCAAGGTGTAATAAATCTGTTACAAAGTTATTAATTACTTTTTATTCAAGTTTGATTATCGATTGCTCTCTAACAATTAATTAAATTCCACCTAGTAATCAACCCTAGAAAAATAAGGAGTCGTTCAGAAGAAATAAATTCCTCGATCGTATTAGTATTGAAATGCATTGCTCGCCATTGAACGGCACTAAATTTTATTGTTCAGAATTAAAGTCGACAGGGAGTAACAAGCATCAACATTTTCATTTTTCATCTTTTTTTCAGTAACAATTTTTACTCGCAGGCAATACGACAACCTCGTGAAATACAACTGGATTTGTATTTTGCAAGTGGTTTATCAAAATCTACCGATACGCTAAAATGAACCAACGCGAACCGTTGGCTCGTTCCTCTTACGATAGATAAAGGAATTCTACTCTCAAATTAAACTGTTGCAACTTGTTCGTTCGATTAATTCTAGATTTTATTTCGTGAAACCCCACATTGTGTTCTCAAGCAATAAATATTTCATTTCGGCGTATACCATCCTCCGTCGATTACTAATATATTTATAATATTGCGAAAAATATTTATTTCCTTTATCAATCCCACAACACTCCGTCTCTCTCTCTCTCTCTCTCTCTATGTGGATCGGAAATCGCTTAAAATCGGAATCACATTCTTTCCAAACAACCAATCCATTTATGTTGATTACCATAATTCAATTGACAAAGAGAAAGTATTACACAGATAATACAACAGTACATTCTCTGGATATCGAATTAATCGGTTCTGCTTTCCACAGGAACCAACAAACCTTAATGTGATCCCGATACAATCTATCTTACAACCTTTCGTAGGGTTTATTTCTCGTTTCACATCAGACAAGTCATTAAATTAAGAATATCAATGCACTGAGATTTCAATCATTTCCGTTAAATCATTAAAATTCAGCAATTAAGAGCAACTCGGCGAAAGAAAATGTGAAATATAATACTCTGTTCGAACACAAAATATGTATACGTACATTATACATCCAAGATATATCCCCCTTCGCCCGTATAAATAATTGTTAAGAAATTTTCTATGCAAAACTTCGAGCCTGATCGAAAATAAAACCTCAAAGGGTTGATGATATAGATCATTCTTAAAACCAAATGCCTCTGTACGCATCCCCGTTTTCCTCACTTTCGGTAAAACCTCTTAAAAAGAGACGCGTGAATATCGTGATGCCTCTTCTCCTCTTCTCTTCTCGCCCGATCGTCTCTAATGAAGCCGCAAAATAATAAATCAGCTATAGTTTATTCTATTTAATTAAGTACAAAACACGTTCCTTTAGTACGTTCGAGTGTTCTACGATTCTGTAGCGTGAAGCATAAGGAAACACGCTTAAACGTTCTTTCTCATCGCCACAGCGACAACACTGCTCCTTTACTTTCCCATCTTCACTTTGGATTCTGTTCTCTCTTTTCTTTTTAGTACACGATATGCGTTTCGAACATGGCGCGTGTTTTCAACTAAAAAAAAAAGAATGTATCGTCGCTCGCTTCGACACGCATTTCAAATAAGTAAGCAGGATGCGTGTATGTATGTGTGTGTGTGTGTGTGTGTGTGTGTTTCTTTAAGCACCTTTCGACAGTTCTACAATCGCTCGCTTAATTATTTGAAACACTTCAACACTTGGAGGAATTCATTGATTACTAATATTTACATAGGAATTAATGCAATAATATGAGTGATACAAGGTTGAATATATGAAACTACAGCCATTAGTGATTAGAGCAAGTGGAAACTTAAGCCAGTAAGGGTCCGATATTGTTCTCTTCGACGAGCTCAAAATAGAACGGCTGGCAGAACTGAACAACCCTTTTGCCGTAGAAAATCATTGTAAGATGAATTCCGGTACAATTTTCTTCTTCTTTATAGTAGCAAAAAGGTTTCGATTAAACGTAGAACGATTCTTTGGACTTTCCAGGCGACCTGTTTCTTGTAAATTCGGGTCTATACGTAACTTCGAATACATATTCTAGCAGTTCATCCGCAAACGGGTCGTATTCAATATCTATGTGCTGTGATTCTGTTTTTTTTTTGCTTTTTTGCTTTTTTGTTTTTTTTTGTTTTTTCTTTTTTTTTTTTTATACTTCGACACCTTTGTTAAAACTATGAGAAAGCGAAAGTAGCAAAAGCCATGGGGAAAAGGACCATTTGTAGCGCACCAAGGGAATAGTGTCCACGAAACGGTACATCTTTTTTTATCGAAACTGTTCTCCCGAATGGTAAGACAGTCGAATTAGCTCTTGATACTTTCAATTCTCTCAACTGATGTTTAAGAACGGCATCCTGAGATTTCAGAGATTTTTATGTGTTCCTTTTAGTCGGTGATGGAGATCTGAGCAAATCCTATTAACGCCTTGTCGTCTGGCACTTCGTTGGCCGCGTGACTAGAATTCTGAAACAGTACCGGTTCGTGATTAACTTTCACGCTTGCACAATCGTCGTTACAGGACTGTTAAAGACGGTTTACCAATGAAAACGTTACTGTCCGTAACTGGCCGGCGCTATCTATGAGCTTCTGCAAATTCGCCGCTATCACTACGATGTCTTTGCCGTCGACCAATCCTGCGCCAACAAGTTCAGCTGCGATTCCCTCCGCGGAATCCACTCCAACAGCGAACTCGAATCTGATGTCGTTAAGTTCACGTTTCTGGTTTCTAAAATGATTAAAAGTTTCCATTGCGATATCAAAGTATTTCTGGTAAAATATTTTACGTTACGAGGAAGTTGGATAATAATAATAATTGTAGAAGGATAGGAATGAGCCAGGAACATACTCGGATTTATCTTCGATGGAGAAATATGTACGAGGACGTCTGAAATTAAAGGTATAATAACTTCAAATGATGCTTAAAGCAAGTAGGAAGCTGTACAGTTATACATTCTGGAAATTTTTCAAAATTCAGATGAAAAGTACCGCAATCTTAGCACCAAATTTATAGGAACATTCTGCTCGTTGGCTTGCACGACGAGATGACTTCGTGCAGATTTCACTTGTCCGTAGAACTCCTCCTCGGGTTCCTCCTCGGTGCTAGAAGCATTCTCGATCGTGTTAACCGGTAAAGCCTCCTTGCCTTCGTCGCCACTGGATGCGCTGCTGTCCTCTTCCTCCGAGGACCAGACCCATTCCCCTGTAACTGTTCTGTGCAGACGACCCGACGTGCCAGGCTGTCTTTTCGATGCCTACAATAATTTCCAGAATAATTTAGTAAAAATTACACTCTTTGGCCAATAGAAAAGAAAACATACCTTTTGCACTCGCGTTTCAAGACTAGGACCACAGGCTACCAGAGTCTGCTGCAGATACTTTTTATCCTTTGCTTTCTTGAAGAATGGATGTTTCAATAACTCCGTTGCTGTTGGTCTGAAAGAATAATTTCAATTAATAACGGCAGAACAAAAGGTTAATATAAATCCTAGTGAAATGAACCTTTTAGTCGGATCCTTTTGCAAACAATCTACGATCATTTTCCGGAATGTTTTGCCGTAGGCTTTGTATTGATCTTTATCGTCGGCGGCAGTGTCTAAAGTTGGCGGATCATTTTGTAAGGTTAACATGAGCACTTTCATCGGTGGATATTTGTGATATGGAGCAGTGCCACTGGCCATTTCGATGGCAGTGATGCCAAGCGACCAGATATCTGCCTTGAAGTCGTAACCATGGTCCTGCAAAGTGAATTACATATCACAATTGATTTTACAGCGTACACATTAGCCCGGAATACCAATACAGCGTTATTCAATCATGCTGCTTAAGCGTAACGCATGCCCTTTTTCTTTCAATAAATCATAAACAAATGAATTAATTTCAGATAACTTTTATAGAACAAAATAGTTTTCCACTTATTAGTATACGCATACTCGTTGTACAATTTACATGCTGAACGTAACGAAAAAAGCACGTCAAGCTCGTCTCAGAAATTCCCGTATCGGGATATCGATATAGCGAATAACAGTAGCGTTTATGTAAAACTGAAACCTTTTCAATGACAAAATAGACATTTCTTCAAGCTTACTAAATAGACAGGAGCAAATATAGGCACAGAAAACGCAGGCTAAGAAGTTTGTAGTGTTACTTTCCTCTCTCACCTGCTCCATGACCTCAGGCGCCATCCAGCAAGGCGTGCCTACAAACGTGTGTCTGACTTTCTGCCTGCTTAAGTCCCGACCGGTCGCTAGCCAGGCACTGACACCGAAATCGGCTATTTGTACGGTGCCATCTTCTCCTAGTAGGATATTACCGGCTTTTATGTCCCTAATATTATTCGGTTATTAAAAATTCGTCTGTACGTTAGCAGAGAATCAAATAAGTACATTATATCGACGTAGCAGTTTGTTACATCTTTCGTTTCACTTCTCGATTGTTCGTGAACGTTCAACGTTACCAATTTGTTTCTTTTTAAACGGGGTTATTGACATTATATATAAGATAGAGGTAGTGTGAAATACCTATGTATTTGCCCGTTGCTGTGAAAATATTCGAGGCCTTTGAGCACTTCCCGCAATACTGTCGCTATTGTAGCTTCATCGAACACTCCGTGTTTACAGTTTGTGGTTCTGGTTTTGTGTTTGATGATGTCCAGCAGGGATCCACCCTCCAGAAGCCTCAGGACGAGCCAGAGTTCCTCTTTCACGACGAAAGACGTGTAATAAGTGACCACGTTCTCGTGATTGCAAGAGGACATTGCCTGTATTTCTTTCTGTTGGAAAACATCGTTTTTGCAATGAAAAGAGTCAGCTGTAAAATATTTGATACGCGCGAATAGCGTCGATATATTAGTAATTCAAGTATCGACGCTATTTTTCGTTCAGGTATTAAGATTACAATAGTTTGTAATAGTAGCCATTCGGTATCTTATCGGACGGTGTTGTATAAATGCAAAGAACCCGATTTCGTGGTAGACGCCGATAATTGTGATAACGTAAACGGCCCATTAACCAGAATCTCTCACCATAATTCAATGTACATCGATCTGATAACGTTTTACGAAGAAAAAAGCTCACCAGCAGCTCGTCCATGCTTGTGTTCCATTTTTCCAAATTTATTCGCTTGATCGCGCATTTCTCTTGCCGCGGAATGCAAAATGCCGCATGTACTACGGCAGTTGCGCCAACACCTACAACCAAACATCAAATGTCATTAATTAATTATACGACAATCTTTAATTAAAGAAAGGAATGAAATACAGCTTTTTGTAATGTTACAGACTTAGGAATCCTATTACCCATTTCAGTCCGTTATTTTTCATACAGATATTTCAGCATAGAAATAAAGAACCTCGCACACCTTTAAATACCTCATTTCTTTTAAACACAATAAAATGGTCGTTTGAATTTTTATAACGTAATTAAACCTCACGTGCCGCTGTCACGACATATACGCATCAATGCAGCATATCTACTTTCGAATTGCTTCCCTTTATCCGTTTCTAACTCTGTCCAACGCTATTTAACAAAACATAAAATTCAATCAAACAGAGGGAATTTCCTCAAGTTTCCTCTACGTTATTAAAAAAAAAAATCGTTCAAAGGTTAAAAGCATCGAAACATTAAAAATTACCATTCGTCCCTACCCGTTCGCGTACGAAATTCTTTCTTGAAAAAATCTGCGAGCCAAGAAAAGAACCTGAGAACCCCCCGTTACGATTGTTTATTCCCAACAATCGTTCGTTCCTAAAACATAACCTACACCTCCATTTAAGTCCTCTACGCGGATAGCCGCGCGATGATTCGCAGATCAGGCAGAAAATCGGATTCGCAGCAGCGCACGGCTGCGTAAGAATCGCCGGGGGTTCGTTTCCCAAGCGAAGCTTCTAACTAGGTTAGAACGACGTATCGGAAGACCGGTGTACGTGCCTGAACGGGTGCGAGCGAGACGGCGAGCCTCGTATCCTAACGAGTGCGAGCGAGAAAGGGGAACACGTTGAACGCGAACAGGAGTACATCGCGCACGATGCGTCAATTCGACGATCGTATTACCGATCGCTGGGACGATCCTCCTCGGTCACGATACCTCTTCGCCTCGTAACGACGGCAGTCAGGTTTTTATGTAACGTTCCATGCGTCGAGCGGACTCGTAACGGACGATGCGACGAAGCAGCAGAAGCAGCTATAGATCGAGGGACCCGGTAAGCGTGTATCACGAGAGAAATGCTGGTCGCGAAGACACCCGGTCGCGTCCTCGTCGAGGGTTACGAACGAGGGAAACGAGCAGGCGTGGATTACTCACCGATAACCTCTTTCAGCTCGTAGTCGTCCTTGGTGTTCGGCCAGCCCTGCACGACCGTGGTGGAGCTCGAGGACGCCATTTTGTTCGCCAGTGCCGTGCCAAAGCGCGCGTGCTTGCTGGTGCCCCGGGCGCCCCGTGCAGCGAGCAGTAACACGCTGTTCTTCGAGCGTGGTGCACTGCTGTTATTAGGTGTTTTCGGCTCACGTGGACCGCGAGGATCCGCGTCTGCGCGTCGATGGTTGTTAGCCGCAGCAGGTGCGTCGACGGTCTTCGGCGGCGTCGAGGCGCGGAACGATCTCTGGCGGAAAATCCCCGGGGAACAGGAGGGCAGGACGTCCGGCGAAATTTTCCTACACAATCGTTCGATCTTTCGAGAGCTCTCGCAAGGAGACGGACAAATTCAAGGCTGGATGCGGATGATTCTGTCCGAGCTACGTTTCATCGCCCTCTCTCTCTCTCTTTCTCTCTCTCTCTCTCTGGAACTACGTTTCAACGTCAGTGTTCTCGATTCGACGTGAAAATCGATCTTTCACGATCGTCGAGCGAGAACGAGGATTCAGAGTTTGTTTCAAGAGAGAGAGAGAGAGAGATTTGATTGTAATAGAGGCCACCATGATGTGTTTATTAAGTCTCAATTACGTGTAATCTCGTTAAAACGAATGCGTCGAAAAAGCGTCGAGGCAGCCTACGCGATGCCCAATCTGATTCATTAAGTCCGTCCAGTCTGTTTTCGAGAATCCGATCGATCGTGTAATAAATTCTAATTCGAGAGTCTGAGCCCGCCAGGAACGTTCTTTCCTATTCAAAATACTTATCAAATAGTTAGACAAATTGCATGACTAAATTAAGTGTAAATATCTTGGATGTATCCTAGGATGTACATTGGAAACACTGTTACGCGACCCGATGCAGCATCCTCCTCCTGTGCGAGGACATACTTTAGAATACACCTTTAGAGGAAACGGAGGGAAACGGAGGGAAATTCGAACGGCACCTTCACCTGGCTGTAATTACGCGACTGAATCGCGTGGGTGGAAGTGAATTGCTGAAAATACCGGCGGGGCTAAGCCTCTGTGATCCGTCTAATCCCTGTTGAATATTCCTGTCCCGGGGTTTACTCACGTAAGTGTCAAGTAGCCAGGGATTAGGGCTTATCTCCGACATAAGCAGTGCAGTCTGGTGCCGCGGAATCCATCACTACTGTCGCGCAACGGTTGCAAAAGATCTTTTTTTTTTTTTTCCAGAGTGACCGCGGATATTAAGGTTAATCCTGGCCCGTCTGTCCAAGTCGAATCCCAGCGTAAACTCCGCCGGCGGCACACGCTACCAGCGATTAGCAATTGAAGTGCTTTCATCGTCGTTCGCGCGTATATCGAGAAGCGTGTTAAAAGGAGAAGCGAGTCGAGAGAGAGAGAGAAAGAGGGAGAGAGAGATGGTTGAATGAAAGGACGGGAAAGAGGGACGAGGACAGCAATCACGGCGAAGTCCAAGACAGAGATAGGAAACGAAGGAGATGGCGCGTGCAGGGAAGGATGAGAGGTTGCGGTTCGCGTAGTTTCCATGAAAGAAAAAAAGAAGAGAAAGTACGCGGACAGTAGAGACGAGGATGGGGGCGAAGGAAGGAGCGTATGGAATAAATTAAAGGGAAAAAAAGAGAGGAATGGCTGGCTGGTCGGCGATAGTATCGAATGTATTGTTCGAGTTATCGATATTGATATCAGAATGTGTCGATCGGCGCGATTAAAAGAAATTCAATTAAACGGCTCGCAGCGGACGCGCGATGTCCGTCAAGATATCGAATTTCGCTATTTGCGAAAGGATCTGTCGTCGTTAGTCGTTTAGCTTCCGAATGACAGATGATCTAATGCGTTCAAACACTGTGTGCGCTATAAAAGAGCTAGATGAAAGTAGATCGAGCAGTAATTCAGTGAGCAGCTTTCAATAAAGGTCGCTTTCAAAAAAAAAAGCGAATAAAAAAGAGGAAAAAGAAACGTAGAAGCGCTAGAAAAACCGAAGACTCGATCCACTATGCGTCTAGGAATATACATTCCAATGGTAAGCGCACGCAAAATCTATTTTATATTCGGTAAAAGGCTTCGCTTTCGAATATGGTGGATGTCTAAAAGCAGAGACGAAATTCATTTGAACGTATCCGATATAGTCGTCCGCATATTGCTCACGCAACCGCATCCTCCGCCTGTGTACCGTGATGGCAACTTTTAAACACTTTAATTATCATGGATGCGGCACTACGTCATTAAGAAAACTTACGTTGTTTACTGTCGACGCATTAAGTATGTCTCTGTGCGTAGCGCTGTGCGTGTAACAGCTTATTCGAGATGATGTTAAACGCACGCGTTAATTCGCACCGTAAATTGCAGGTAAATTTAACGTCTCCGCCACTAAATATATTCCACCGTATAACTTTAACAGGCGAGCAAATAATCATTAGGATTAATGGAAGGAAATAGAAACGATGCCGCTGTAAAGCGGAAATAGAAATTGTTCCCAAGGTTAATCGTGCGTGTAAAGTGTAAAGAAGTTTCGTTCCAAAGCATCCAATAATCTCTTGTCTTGTTGTTCAGAATACCTAGCTACGATATCTCGTAATCGTTCACCGAGAAAATTGTTAACTCGTTTTAATTAGCACTTTTTGCACAGACTTTTTAAGGCTGCAGTAGCTGGGGCGTGTTATAAGAACGGTCGACGAAATCTCGTTATTACGCACTGTCGAGGCAAGAACAAAAACGCTACTCACCTATTTCTGCCGAGTACTAACGTTGTCAAGAACCTGTTGTCTTGAAACTTCAATCGTTCCTCTTCCGTTGATATAGGCGCCGCGGCGCCAAGCGTGCCGGTCTTACGTTGCCTCATGTTGCCCGCAATTCTGCGCAACAAAGGATACACGAATGTTAAACCGGTTGCATACACCGCGGCGCGCTCTGGCCCGCTCACCGCGATTCTCGTTATTCATCGTTGAACGCGTTTGTCAATTAACAATTACAGCGATGCCTTCATTAGTACAACACGTCGGAACATGAATAGGTCGGGACGTGGCTCGATGGATCGAAATTCGTGGAACTGTTCGTCTACAGCAGAACCTTAAGCTTCGTTAATGAAGGTATTAATTACTGTTTTCGTCTGATGACTGTATATAGAACGAAGCATAGAGTAGTGCCAGCATTAAAAGTACATTTGTCTCAACTAAACGGGGATAAATCTGAAATGTTGAACCTGACTCTTTTTTCATGGTTTCTAGCGGACGTTTTTTAATTACTCTAAAGTCTGAAGTTGCTTTTGGAGATATATAAAATATTTACTCCTAAATATTCAATTGTGTAGCGTGAAATATTATTTAGACAGTTTTCCATTTTACACGTTTCAATGTTATTGCAACAGAGTATACGCAATGCGTTTTTTGGTCTGTCAACGTGTTATTTGCATTCGTTCACAACGAAGCCTGAAGTACCCGGATTGTCAGCGTGTGGAATATTTCTAAATTGGCGGTCAGTCGATTGTCACCTAAATACCTAAATGGAATAATTGGAGCTGGATTGGCCTTACCGGCTATTTTTAGCCAGCATCAAGGGGTAGCCCCTATCTTGCTACCTAAAAATAATCCGATAGCGGATGGACCTTTGACAGTTTTCAACTTGTGACCCTAAAAATTCTCTTACTTTGCTTCTTCGAAAATTTCTCTCTCTCTTTACTGAACTTAAAGAGAGAAAAGGGGAGCGTAAAAACTTGTACCAAGAACTTGGAAGAGTGTTTCGCACTTCTAAAACGGTTTTCAAGAACAATTTTCGCTTCATAAAAAGAAAGTAAATGTTAGACTTTTGTACACGTAATCTGTCATCTGTTAACAGCTTTAAATCTGTCCTTGCGAATATGCCTTGCCAGTATGATCTAATTAGCTCTTTAAACACATGGAACTCGTGCGCATTCTTCCTCAACATAGTTATACACAAGCCTCTTGCCATAAAAAAAATCTGTCGCCACATTTAAATGACCGAACTCGTTGCAATCTTGAAATATTGAAGTCTCCCAAATATGTTCGATAAGCAAATGTTTGGCAATTCTAGGAATCGTTTACCACAAATAAATTGTTCAAATGTTATGTTCGTTACCGACCGTTGATAAAAATGAGAGAATTATTAATTGCCATTTGCTACTTAGGACGATGAAATTAATTAGTTCGAATGATGCGAGAGTAAACGAAAGAAAGTAATCTATCTAAGGGAGTGAAACAGAGTGGAAGAATAAAAATTGGTGGGGACAGTGGCAGATGAACGTAGGTAGAGTGTCACGCTGACTATAAACTCAAATTAAAGTCGCTGTTCTGCTCAGGAAATGAAACTTTTAACCCAAATAAGAGGCTCGTGCGATAACTTCAGCCGCAACACACTTGAAAACAGTTTCGCGACAGAAAAAACCTGCGGAAGAAAAAAGTAAAACATTACTTGTTTGCGATTACTTTAAAGTTTCGGTCATATATCAGGCATGATGATCGAACAGAAAGAAGAGCATAGATGCCACAGTTACAGAGTGAAAAACAGAATGATTAGGCCATTTCTGGCCTCACGACTGTCAATGTAGAACAAATAACGTATCGAAACGACAGTAAACACGTCACGTAAAGTTCCGATGGGATTCTTGCCGCGTCCTTGCCGACTGGGACGAAGAATCTAATTGATTTCCTAAACTGACGAGTCTAATAGTCTCTTCTCTGCTAATCGTTCCCGTTTACAAGCTGCGTCCCGTTCACAATTTCGTGTTCTGAATTACGTGCTAACTGGTTGCTTTCAGCTCTACAATTCCTCAATATACGACACGTAAAATTGCACCAATTTTTCTGATTAAATAATCTAATTGTACCGATACTCCCTTTGCTTAAAAGGAAAAATTTGTTTAAATAAAATTCACGCAAACTGGCGCTATTATCTTTTATTACAATGGCCATCTTATTTTTCTTCTTACTTAACTTAGGAGTATTCTATGTATACTCTGACGAGTGAAATAAAAGTTAGTGTGTATATATATATATATTAAATGAAATTAATTATATAAATAATAAAGCTAATACGTTTTGTAAAATCCCAGAAAGCGCATCTAGTGTCGACTGTTCACGAAGAGTGCTCGGCAAAGACTGCTTCGAACAGGTCACTCGCTGATCCTTGTCAATATTATCAAACAAAGCACCTGTTTCTGTTCACTGTTCTTTTTCTGTTTGACAGTAGTTACGTGAACGATCATTCTGCCATATTTCATTTCACAATTGACGATACGAAGCGTATCTTACAGACATTTACGAGACCTAGTTTAATGGAGTTATTAATCTACGTTACCAGTAACAGTAAAGGATAGAGGAATAAAAAATTTCGAAGAAAGATATTGGTACAAGTTATAATGATTCTGTCCATTTTAATTCCTTAAACATCACGTGAATTTATTGAAACGACTTTGCATTGAGATCAAGTGGTTCGTATATTTTAACAAGCAATCTGATGATTTTAAATTAAACGACTTCTACTCCTATTCGTTTTTCATTATTTCCTATGGGTTTAATTGCCAATATGGATTTTTGGTACAGTGGAATATCTAATTGATTCAAGGTACTCGATTAGTTGATACAGTTAGAAGGATACTTTCCTGTCAAAACTGAGAATTTCAAGGGACAAACCGCTCAAGTTTTGCCTAACAGCATTCATCAATGGAACCTTTGCCCGGCCAGGTCGAGGGTCAATTGGTTATTAACTCAGACAGCAGTAACGGCTATTAAACCGTTTCATTGTCATGAAAATTACCATTTTAAAAAAGTGAGGAAATCACGTTCCTGCATGAATCACCAAAAAAAATCAGGATATTACCGAATACGACAAATTGAAACTCCGAACGATCGTTCATCTCGCCCCCATAAGTCTCGTTTCGTTATCAACGACTCCTCTCTAAAAGAATTCCAGGAAATCTGACGTAACTTTTCATACACAACTTGTCTCACGAAATTCTAATGCTAGTTTGCTTGAGCCATCCTAAAACAGTCATTGCGATCTTCTAACCATCAATACCAACAATTTTCTAGAAAGTCTAAGTGATACTGAAACTTTTTCGTTCCTCGCTAACTGTATCAGCTGAGAACACGAACTGCCAACAGAAATCCCATTTACCAGCCCAATAATTGATCAATGAGTAAACACCAGATCACCTAGGGGACGAGGGAACAGCTTATCTCAGGTTATCTCCTTATCTGACTTATATCTCACCTGCCGGACGTTGACTTCACGGATCCATTCGCGTACAAGTCAGCTGCCATGTCAATTGCGTTGACCAGTTCGCATCTCCCCCACTCGCGTTCGTTTCTTCGAGAAGCTGTTGTAGCCGAACTATATCTCTGCTGTCTATCGACAGTCATAAAAAGGATCCAGTTCACTGACAATGGTCAACCTTGACCGTGTTCGTTCTTACAGGGCCAGTTGGCCAGTCCCAAAGCACGATCGCGTCCCTTACGATCACCCTTACGGGATCCGCCATGTCGAACGTTTTTCTAGATAGCTACAGAGCCCCCAGTCTTGCCTCTTTCACTGTTCTCCGTTTCTGGACGATGTTTGTGCTCGGTCGAGGAGAAAATACGGTGGACGGTACGCAATTCCGCTTGAACACCGCAACGAAGAGCCGCAAGAACGTCACTGTTCCCAGAGACGCAGTCGGATCGTTCTAAGTTCGTCGTCGACTGAACTATGTCAGACGGGGGCACTGTCAATTGGATAACTACCTACCGCACAGCGACATACCACCGCGCGAAGAATACGCTTGATAGTGGCCCGAGAGCTGCTCGACCTCCCCTTGGTCCCCTCCTGGAAGTGTTAATTCGTTTTTAATTTCAGTCATATCTGCGGTGAAACGTGCATTTTCGATTACTGGCCAACTTTGTGGCAACTAATTCATATTTTCATGCTCACATTATTATACGTACGACTTGACTTATACGTACGACTCTATATTTAATGGGAAAAAGTAATTTAAGCTATTTTCTAAGGAAAATGGATCTTACATCATGATTGGCGCGATAAATATTTTTAATGGTACTGTGTACCGAAATTTTGATGAAAATTATTTTATTCTCGCCTGTTTTTCCTAGGTAAGTTCTATTTCACAATCAATTTGAAGGTAGAGTCACAGAGATCAGCACGGGGAAGACTAATTTATGTCGTACGACGCGAAGCACGTCAGCTCAATCACATCGACCTTGCTGACCGGTTCATACTCTGTTTTTCGCGGGAGTATCGTCGTCTGCAGAGATTCGTCAACACGCCATGCTCATTCCTGACATCACTATTCAATTGATCACAAGACTGGCTCGACTAACTCTTCTCCAAATTCCAACTAATAATTTCCATCGAATTACTTCGCTGTAATTTTTACTACACCTTATTTCGAAACTTTTTTCACGCATATTATAAATATTTTAATATTGTTTCGACAAACGTATTTAAAAATTAATTTCTCTTCAAATTTGTTACGTACAGAATGTTTTATACAAAAATGTTTGATCTATCGAATGAAATGGAAAAGATGATACCATGGATTTTCAATGATGTTTCATGGGCATCGTGTTGCGTCGTCATTAAAATTCAAGCATCGATAGAGGTTTCAGTCAGCGTTAGAGACCCATCAAACTTGATAAAGCATAAATCGTATGCAGAGGGTTCTACCAAGTGGGAATGGAAGTGAAGTGAATCGGTCGTTTAATAATGTAACTGACGAAACAGCAGAACAATCGTCGATCATTGATGACTCGCGTTTCTCGCAGCTTTGACCTGACCTTTCAGCATTTCTCCTTATTTTACAGAAAATATATCATTTTGTTACACAAGACAGAATTCTTTCATCGTGTAATACGTTCTTGTAAAATACATAAAATTACCTTCACCATAATTTTCGAACATTTCATAGTTTTTAGGTCTGTCAGTGATGGCGCAGGACTCTTACGATGTCTACAAGAAGTGCAACAGAAGCATCGAATATCTGAAAAGCTATCAGAGCCCCGTAAACTTCTTTCATCCTCAGCTACGTGCTCATCTAGCTCGGGGTATTCCCTACATACCTGAGGAAGAATTGATCGAGAAGTACGAGCTGGAACAGCAACAACCACACGATCGGGACAATAGAAACTTATTGCCAGTCAGTGACGGTGTATCAGACAAAACGGAATAGCTCAAGTACGAGGTCTAATGTTCTGTGCTTTGCCCGTAGGAGTACCGTAGACTATGCGAAATTGTAGCGAAAAACGTGCGGTTAGACGATTCCGAGTATGAATATCAACCGCCCCAATATAACGAGATTTACTGTAAAAGTTATCCTATGCAAGAAAACTTGCAACACACTGCGAATCCAAAACAGGTACACTTTCGATATTTTGCGTTAAATTACCTGAAGCTTGGCGTCGATGCTCCGGTTTTGTAGAACGCTGTAGTTCTTTGAACGTCTTTTTACCAAGAAGTAAAGTCGAAATCTGGAAGAGATAAATATATTCCTTTTTAATTATAAATATTAATTTATTGGATTAAATTGTACGATATTTCGTTTAGGAACTTAACTTATATGTTAATATTTTATAAATTTAGTGATATATAAAAATACGAACCTTCCTGTAAAACTATTTATATAAAGCAATCTCAGAAGATCATTTAGACAGTGAAACATTTGGATGTTTCTTCTTTCTTCTTTTATGACGAACGTCTATTTCAGACTTGCGTACAAGCCGGATTTCGTTGCGTACAGAGAAGTAAAACTCTAGTTCTGGTAAGGCGACGATGGGACAGCGAGTGTTGGGAACCTTTCATCAAGGAAATCGCCAGCGGTTGCGACTGCATGTGGCCAGTCTCTGTCCTCGGAGATATAACTGATCATTATTAATCTCCACTTAATGAGATTACATAGGTGGAGCACAGGGCTACCGATTAAACAGTGAAAATGCCAACAAATACCACTAGCGTCATTCTTTAATCGACAAATCATTCAAATAGAGCAGAATATTGAAAGTATTATATGCAAATTGTGAGTTATGTGAATTTATCAATTTTATATATATGTATTTATCTTATGTCATTAATTTTCTTATCTATATGGTTATCAAGAAAATAAAAAAATCCTTCGTACTTTTCACCTAATATTTATTCCGTCTGGTGAACGTTTATTTTTCAAAAAAATACTGTGATATAAATTTATTTCTCTCTGAGAACTGACATATACATTATTTCCAAGAATTTGCCTTGTGTTTCGGCAAGAAATGAAATCCTTCAGGCACTTTTCCAAGTAACATTTCTCTGAAAACGAAATTACTGCTAAATAAACAGTCGATGATAATACTGCCACTAAAAATGATAAAAATAAAGATGTATTTACGATAATTTAATCCAGTCGGCACAATTCGAACTAGCCATAAGGGTCTCCATATCGTCACGACCTCTATAAAACGGAGGCCTTTTGTTAATTTTTTGAGGTGGCGTCTCTAATATTCCAACAGGAATGTACCTGATAAAAAAATGAAATTCAGTATTAATTATTCTTTACTAAATGTGTTACTCTATCTTGTATATTGCGAACAAAGGAAAGTATTTTCAATCAGCAAAATCCCTTTTAATTACAGCGTAGAACTTACCTATGCAAGAAGGATATCCATTCTAGCATAAACCTCCTTGTTGTTTCGACACCACGAGTATCTGAACCCCAATGTTCAAGACCGTATTTGGCATACTTGCGCAAAATTTCAAACCTTTCTGTACTCGATATGTCTATCAACTTTTTCTCTTTTATTTCAGTGAATATCCACGGTTTTATTAATGCACCACGACCTATAGTGACACCATGCACAGAGGGGTGTGTGCTTCGAGCCATTTGATAATCATCAAATGACAAAATGTCTCCGTTTCCAAACACTGGAACAGGATGCGCCGCTACCGCGCATTTTTCTATGTAATCCCAATCAGCTAGTTTTGTATACCTTTGCTCGCGAGATCTTCCGTGAACCTATATTAATTTGCGATTAACATCCAATTAATATCTTTTAATACATCGTATTAGAATGTTATAGTTAGAATCTTAACAAAAATGCAGAGACTGGTCAGATAGAGTGACTTATACAGTCTAAATCACTATATTTCACCAGTTACTATATAATTGACTTACTCACAGTAATCATAGATACACCCCAATCACGAAACTTGGGCATCAGAGTGTGTGCAATAGGCTTATCTATGTAAACGCCTGTTCTGGTCTTCACAGTTAAAGGTATATCCATGACCTGGCTCACAGATTTTATGACGGTTTCTAGTACATTCAATCGGTTCAACATACCACTGCCGCCACCCTGTCTGTAGATTAGATCTATAGGACAACCGAGATTCAGATCAATGAAATCAACATCAATCTTTTCATTCAGTAATTGCGCACATCTTGTTAGTACACCAGGATTATTTCCACAGAGTTGTACACCAAATATGTCCTCAGACTCGTGCCTTTTTACCAGTGCCCACTCTTCATGGGCCCCTTTCAGTATCCTTGGCGCCAAAGCCATCTCTCCACAAGTTATATCTGCTCCGTACTCCTTGCAAATTCTTCTAAATGGCAAATTTCCAACAGTTGTCAAAGGACTCAATAATATCTTATCTTTCCAGTCTATTCTCTTCTTTTCTGAACTCCTGCACTTTATTAAATCGTAGTCCTCAACAGGTCCAATTTTCTGCTGCGTATTCTGACTTTCTTGTATCTCGCTTTTAGTTTCGCTAACAGATGCATCCGGTGTAGTACCATTCTGTACCTCAGATTTGTCCTTGTTCGAGGGCTCTTTGGTTTGTTTAATATTTTCAGCCCCTAATTTTTTCCTAGATGGCTCATTCATCCTAACAACATTTTCTGCTTTAGAGAAATTGTATTTGTGTTTTCTCAATTGAGTTTGAATATCTTTTGTTAAACTATTCTTTGTGGAAGGAGGCCTTTTCTTAAACTGTTCCTCTTTTTCTTTGTCAATGATATTTAAACCATCTGCTGTTAAATGTTTTGAGCCCATTCTACAGGCAGCGCCCCGTGGACACTTACCTGTAAGGTTAAAGACATAACATTCGTCCGCAATGTCATCTGGCTTAATTTTCAAATATTCAACTCTGTCATGCAAAAATGTGCATCTTTTGTTGTCGCATTGCTTTTCAGATTCGCCCACTGCTTGGTCTGCTATCCAAGGACACAAGTTCAGCTCACGCTGTGCTTTAAAAGGCGGAGGTCTCGCTTTATTCTGACCCCTAAGTTTCTCTTTTCTCTCATCGCTTTTAAACTTCTTGGACGGCGGTTCGGCCAACGTGGAAGTATCTTCGCTCGAGTTAGTTGCATTATTCGAAACCTTCTGCTTATCCGTTTCGGTTAAACACTTTTCACTTAAAAGTCTTACGTGATCTTCTATAATAAATCTGCAATAATTTCAAATCGATATATAAAACTGTGATAGTCAAGTAAAACGAGTACACGCAAAAATTCATATCTTTACAAGTTAAACGAACAGAATCTAAAGATTGTTCACCCTCTAAACAATGTAATACAGATTTTCCTTTGGATAATATTTTCGTACTGCGCGCATTCTGTACTTTCTCACAGATTTAAATGTTCCATAAACATCCAGAGCTGACAATGATAGAAAAGACACGCGGTTTAAACAGGTCGAGGTTATGCCATGTATGAACGTGTATACACTTCACTAATCTCAGAGAAAGCAAACGAGTTAAATACATGCGCAATGTTATTTACTTACTCCTCTTTAATTAGGCATACGCCCTTTTGTTTATCGTCACTGTAATCAAACGAACAATCATCGGCGCATTTCTCACTGTAATCCGCCATTTCAAACGAGTCGATGTTGTATACCGACTGTCGGTAATCGAGAAGAAACCTGACCAAATCCTGGCGGATTTCGGCACAGCAGTGAAAACAGCATTCGTTAGTCGGCCATCGCGAGGAGATGCTTCAAAATAGTTAGTACCTGAAATTAAATGATTGTTTCAATGAAATTTCATGTCTTATTACTACTTACACATTTTTAAGTACTTTAACAATTTATATATATATATATATACATATAGTCACACTTGCCAAAATTTCATTGACATTCAATGCACACATAACATTAAAGGTAATCACTTACGAAAATGCAGCTTCAAATACATGTTATATAATTTCTGTGTAAACTCTGTTATATAATTT
Source organism: Xylocopa sonorina (assembly GCF_050948175.1). Lineage (NCBI taxonomy): Eukaryota > Metazoa > Arthropoda > Insecta > Hymenoptera > Apidae > Xylocopa > Xylocopa sonorina. The sequence continues at coordinate 10,671,793 of NC_135201.1, read as the reverse complement.
ATAGCTACATGTACATGTATATACGTATAATTATTTTGTTGTACGCTGGATTAACCAGAGGCTAATGTTTTAGAGATATTAAACAAGATAATTGATTCTTATTCAGAAGAAACAGAATAATTAACTCTATTAAACATATATATGGGTAAAAATAGTCCATTTAAGTGCTGGTTACCTTTGCCCCGATTACGTGACCATTTATGCGACTATGGCGATTTATTGAAAGCGGCGAACAGTGGTTCTCAATGCAGAATCATCGAATATTTCTGCACATAAGTATAATTAACTGTGCACGTATATATTTACGTATATGAAATGAAAAATTCAATGTATACTCTGTGCTAATAAAACAATTTTAATATAATTTGCAAATAACTAAAATCAGCGAGCTTCTATTAAAAACTTGCATCGCTAAATATACGTATCAGGTGTTTTATTTTTAACTTACGAAGCATAATCATTTGTCGATAAATCCACGAGAAAAAAGAGAAACTGTATGTCCATCGAAGACTTAATTATAATCTTTTACAATTGAATTCTTTTCTCGAAGGATCCGAGATTGATTTCAAGAACCAATTGTACTACCCTCTGCATGTACACCTCTGATTATCGACGATGAAGAGTTTTCAGCTCGATCCTAAAGCCTAGAACCGACACTTATTGAACTAGATTGGCGTTGCGTTACAGTAACAAAGTAAAAAAGGATATACCTATGCATGGATACGTATAATTTGTTTGCCACGTGATGATATCGCAGAGGTATTGAAGCTTGAATCTTCTGCATTCTCTGATTTCTTATAAAGAGAAATTTCTAAATTGGAATTCTCATTAAAGCTCCCACGGAATTCTTTAGAATTCTCATATATATATATACGACGTCGAACATTCAGTTCACCGGTGGGAGAACGTTCGATCGAGACGCGGGCTTAAATTCGATATTGGTCTCCGCGCCTGCCTACTCCTCCACGTGTCCCATATACCCAAGTACTTTGTTCATGAGAAACGCTCAACGTGTTGAATTCCATTGAGCACGGTTAGGGATGGTCGAAGTCGCGGCGAGGATCGACCGTGATCCGTCGTGGCGAGGGCACATTTGCCAGTCGAATCGGTGAACGGCGCCGCAACAACGCTCCCGGTAAGTTCGCAACGTGTTCGACGGTGCCGGTCTCTATCCGTTCGTCGGCACTGTTAGCAATCATTGTCACGGCTAAACTGGAACGTGAATTAAATTTATAATGCTGCAGTGCATCTTCTGATACGATCAAGCGATGAGGCGCGATTTTAATTATCGCAGAAATAGGATTATGAGACTTATGTAGTTGATAAGAAGTATTTCTCAGCTAGTTGATGTAATTCACTGTATTAAATATTGGTACCTAGGTCTTCCATTTACTGTGATATGAATTCATTTGGTCCGATATATTATGGTAAAATAAATATATATTGTTCAATTTTTACTCTTTTCTTATTAGAAGATCAAGTTTTCTCACAACTTGCTTCGATTCTTGTATTTGTTTTATAGATGTTCCATTTTATTTTCATAGTTTATGTTATGAGTAATATACTGCTCCTTTAGGATAAGAATTTTTCAATTTATTTAAAGAATCTAAAGGATTGAATGAAGTTAACACAGCAGCATCTCTGCACCTAAAAGATAATTAATATTTAATGTATATCATAAAAGTATCAAAGATTTGTTAAAAAGAACTTTGTTGATTAAATTGTTGCATTGTCGATGTTTTAAAAAGTTTCGAGCATGCTTGATATATTTTGCGAAAAGTATTTGTTTATTTTAGTGCAGTATTGTATACCCATATCTGTAGATAACAATTAAAGTAGTATATAGTTGTTAAGTTAATTATCCATGCAGTACATTTATATAATTTTTCTGCACAATGATTAGCTAAGACTTTATTGTATATTGTAAATGTATTTCTAATATATAACTAGAGGTTCTCAATAAAAGAATATTGTTTTAACTTCTGTAATTTCTTTGTTTTTTATACAAATAGAATAATAGTATGGAAAAGATAGGTACTCTGCAATGGGAAGATTACCTTGTCATAGCAGCCACACTATGCATAAGCATAGGCATAGGGATCTATTACAGATTCAGCGGTGGACGTCAAAAAACTATGGAGGTAAATGTATTGTACTCTTTAAATGATAGATCCTCACGCAATATTCGATCCTAATTACAGAAAATTATACTTTTACTAGGAATATTTCATTGCCAGCAGATCCATGAGCGTTGTACCTGTTGGCGTCGCATTGGTAGTCTCGTTCATGTCTGCAATTACACTGTTAGGAGTTTCTGCAGAAAATTACACATACGGAACGCAGTTTGTAGTAATTAACTTATCGTACCTTATAGGAACTCCTTTTGTTTGTTATGGATTCTTACCAGTATTTTTTAAACTTCAAGCAACTAGCGCTTACGAGGTAAGTATAAAAATATGCGATAGGAACTGTTAATCACAAGTTTCATTGTGACTGTTCTTTTTAGTATCTGGAGAAACGTTTCGGAGTAAGAGCTAGAATGTTGGCTAGTTTTGTATACTGGCTGCAACTTCTTTTATATTCAGGCGTTGTACTTTATGCTCCTGCTTTAGCTTTAGAAGCAACAACAGGCATCTCTAAAACTGCCAGTATTATTATTATTGGATTAGTTTGTGCTTCCTACTCAAGCATCGGAGGCATCAAAGCTGTCCTAATAACAGATGTGTTCCAAGGAATTCTTATGTTTGCCTCGGTTTTCATTATTATTGTTATAGCTGTTAACGAGGCTGGAAGTTTAGGAAAAATTTGGCAGATAGCAAATGAAGGACATAGAATCCAATTTGATAGGTATATATATATATACAATATGTGTTGTAATGAAATATACTTTAATTTCTGAGAATTAATTGACAAATATTATTTGTAGTATTTCTGCAGACCCCACAGTTCGACACACTTGGTGGTCACTTACTTTAGGTGGTTTATGTACATTTCTATCACTGTATGGTGTAAATCAAGTTCAAGTGCAACGTTTATTAACAGTGAGGTAAGTATTGGGTTGTAATATCTAGATTTAATTAATCTTGTGTACATATACTAATTTATCTAACGTTTTTAGAGATATAAAAGCGGCACAGAAAGCACTTTGGCTGGCATGGCCAATTTTATCAGTACTTTCAATGACTACGTGTTTCTCAGGATTAGCAATATATAGTAAATATTACAATTGCGATCCAATGCTGCAAAAAAGGATATCATCCTCCGACATGTTGATGCCATTGTATGTCATGGATACTATGTCTAATAAACCTGGTTTACCTGGTCTCTTTATAGCAGGTGAGATTCGTGTAATTATTTTACAAAATATAGCAGTTGAATGACCATTATTTTAATCCAGTTATAAGAATCCACCATTTAATCCTCAAATATGTGTTAAAAAACGTGTGAATGTATGATAGCACTCGTATATTTCGCTTAGGTATTTTCAGTGCTGGCCTCAGCACTATTTCAGCAGCATTGAATTCTTTGGCAGCGGTAACGTTAGAAGATTATTTGAAACCTGCTTACAAAAAATGTTGCGGTAAGGAATTCTCGTTAACCATGTCGACGACTGTGGCCAAAATACTTGCCTTTATTTATGGAATTATTTCCATTGCCTTGGCGTTCTTAGCACAGCTGTTGGGTGGTGTTTTACAGGTGCCGCTTTTTATTCTAAAAGTATTTAAAAATGTTTGAAAACCGTTAATTAAGTAATTCTTGCCTGTTCTTGTAGGCTGGCCTGACAATATTTGGCGTGGTAGGTGGTCCTATCTTGGGCCTTTTCACCCTTGGAATGTTTACAGAAACAGCTACGGAAACAGGATCGATAACGGCTACTACCATATCTCTAGCATTTTTATTTTGGACTGCATTCGGGCAACCCAGGCCCAATCCGCCCATGCTGCCAACGACTGATGTTGGTTGTCCAAACAGAACTATTTCCAGCACTTTGCCACAGACGTTCGTAGAGTCTACAGTAAATTCAGTATAAAGAATATCAAGAAAATATGTAACAAAGTAGCATTCATTCTCTTTTTTAGAAACTCGACTGATTCTTCATACTTCTATCTGTACCGGATTTCGTATATGTGGTATTCTCCACTTGGATTCCTGATGACGTTCATCATTGGATTCTTCCTCAGTTACTGTCTGAGACAAATATTTAAGAAACCAAAGGTGGAGCTGGATCCCGCCCTGTTCTTTCCTATAATAGCAAGACGTATACGTCGCAGACGTAGGCAGAGTTTCGATTGCGACGGAAATGAGCTGCCAAAGGATGGTACAACGCAGAAGTACGTTTTCAGCATAAACTCATCAACCGACAATGAGAGAGAAGTCAGTACCAAAGTATAATGCGTTCTTATCTTGAATGTGTTTCTGTGTGGCACTTTAGGATATTCAGACATTCCGTACTTCATTTTGTAATTTTACGCATTGTATGGGACCCAAAAGAACGTACTTATGTCGATAAGATTGGTCCTGTTTAGAAAGAAAATGAGATGTTTGAGCAATGAATAATATAAAGAGAACTTATCGTTTTAACGTATTTATATTAATTATGTATACTTTTGTATTTGGTTTGGTTCTTTTGATAAAATTTATTTGTTACTTCGCGAATACTCGGAAAATTTGTAGCATTTGAACAGCTGAACTTGAAAAGTGAATGTTTAGATGTGTCAACTTGAAAAGTTGATATAACGTGATAAAAAGAGATACATGAAAATATTTATCGGTACTTTAACTTAAATTGTGCTATTTGTTTTCTTATCGAATATTTAATGATTAGTAGTTATGGAAATTGGGACTCGAAGGTCTACTGTCAGCTGTTAAGTAGTCTTCCATTTGTTGTTCCTAAACAGTCGAGTCATTGTACGTGTTTTATGAGCTTAGCGAAATAAACGGGGCACTACGTATACATCTCTGCACAAATTTGTTCAGATCTGCCAAAGTATACAGATACTTAACTATGTACAAACTACTCATAAATGTCACAAATATTGTACAAATTATTCAACAGAATTATATTTTTTTAAAACTCACCAAAGACAGCTTAATTAAAATAGCATTCATTTTTTCAAATGCAGGATCCTAGTAAGCACTAATTCTAAATTGTAAATGGCTTATTGCATATCAATAATAAAAATATATCAACGAGTAATAGAGGGTATCTTGATTTTCTCTGAAAGCAAAAGGAATTTTTATTAAACGTTATTTGTTAAAAAGAAAAAGCAGTGTGCCTTGTGGAACAATAATATTGTACTATATGCGTAGAAGAAATGTTAACTAATAGATTAGCTATATACCTTAACACGTGTCTTGTGATGACTTGTTTGATTCTATAAAGTGTGTATCCATAATCTGGTCTAGAAAATGTAGTCTTTGTTTCTTTCATTTATAGCTCATTTATATTAGTGATTGACCAACCAGTTATATGATGAACGCTTTAGTTAGCTGTCACTAATTTTTGCGTGAAGCCTGTCGGTACAATGTAACAGAATATTTGTCCAAGCTTCGTTGTAATACAACCGGGGTCAATAAAACAGTATATGCGTAAGCGAAATAGAACGATTACCGGAGTAGCAGCAATTATTTTCAGTCTCTCTTCTTGCTTGTCCAATGAGGAATCAAGTAATTACAATCAACAGTAAGGCAATCGAGGGCAAGAATGGAAATTTATCCATTGGAAATAACGAGTTAACACGAGCCAACTGAAATTTGCGTCTTTTAATGTCATCTTCATCAGCTAAACTTGTTATCATGTTTCATTGTATACTCCGTGTAGTATTCATTTCATTTTTCAATGCTTATTCCACGAATGATTTATCGATTAATTTTGAAAAGTATGCAGGGTGAGGTATAACAGTTGGAAAAGAAGTTTCTACGTAGGAAAGGGGACAGTCCAAGGTGCCTCCGAGGAGGCTCGACGAGCTACGGATTAAACTACCGACAGCCAGTTGGAACCAGTTTCAATTTATCCGTGGCTCGCGCGATTCTATCGACGTTGGGGCTCTTTTTAATTATTTTTCTAGTGAAACTGCGGCGGTCGTTTTCACAACGACTTTGTCTCAAACGGACAATTAATCTATCAAGAAATTCAGTCGACATCCTTCTAGGACGAGGTGTTGAATGTCTTGTCGGCATACACTCCTCCTCCCTTCCCGGAAGACTTAGTTTCCGCAACTATCAATTGATTCAGCTTTCCATGCACGCTTTCTCATAAGTTCCTTTTACAATTTGGAACTAAACAATAAAATCTTCCCTGCAATGATTTAACATAGTGCTGTACAAGGTTTATGGATGTACATAGAATATTTGTTGAATAATTTTTGGCGAATGTATTGCTGGTGATGCGATTTAAATAAATGTTTAACATTTTACGAAGAATTGCAATTAAATAATCGAAACTGTAATTAATTTGATAGCGTATTTCTATTCACCTTTATCATACTGTTTATTTTTCTATAGTTCTATTTCCTTCTTGGCTCCTCTTTCTCTGTTGCTCCCTCAACCCCAAACAGCATAAGATTCTCCTGTTTAGATTTGAAGCCAACGGTTTCGTTTGCCTCTGTTCTATGGCATTATGCGAGTAAAATCGAGGAAGACTAGAAAAGTCAGCTATCACGTGAAATTGTCAATCAGAAATTTCGATAGTAATACAGTTCTATCAGACTTAAGTCCATTAGATTAAACGAAGAGAATAGATCACTGAAAATAGTGAAAGAGGAGTTCGTTTAAAGTATGTGTGCTCAAACGCAGGGTTAAAGAGCTGTGTTTAATCCTTTGTGAGACCCAAATTTGATGAAAGGGTGAGTATCATCCTTGTACTGAAATCAGAATATTTTTAAAGACTTATTAACTCGTTGCACATTGAGTAAAACTTACAAAAATGTATTTAAGAACATTCAATCTTATTTAATGTATCAGTTGAGCAGTTCATTTTAGAATGAAAGACAATAATGACAAGAAAATAATCTTTTTCTGAGAAATATGAAGAAATGAAATTCAAGATTGTTTAAATAATATTTGTTAATACGATTACGTAATTTCAACTCGATTTTAGCTATGTTTATACGTTTGTGAATGTATATGCATTCTTTCGATTAAAATTAAACGGTTATTTGCAATCTTTGAACAAGGAAAACGATCAGATGAAGTTTCATTGTTAGTATACTGCAGTCACGTGTTGGTATCATGTAAATTGTGTATGTAATACGTTCTTTAATCGCCATTTTAGGTCTGAGAAAAGCAATAAAATGTGGGATTCATTGAGAAAAACCTATGACTCCTCTATTAATAAACCGAACGACCAAAAGATTCGACGAATGTACGATATCCTGTTCTAAATGTACTACTCAACTGTTCCATTGAACATTTTTCTAAACTTATATATTTTTTATATTATTAAATAGTTTTTTAGTTAAACTTATAGCTTCTGCTCGATTCTTTTCAATTCTGAAGATGATGCATAACAGGCTTGCATGAATGCAAGTATCAGATAACCAGAACTTTGAGGATCATCGTTTGTTTGGACCCTATAAGTGGTAACCGGTTAAATCCCGTTCCTACTGCGTGTAAACCGCGGTTTTCATGTACACTCCAGTTCGGTGTCGATTTTTCATGACCGGATCTTCAACCGATTAGGCGAGTAGTGGTACTTTATCGGCCATCTTTATCGCAGAAACCATTGCAACCGCGAGTTTACTCTGGCCACTGTTCATGGTGTCTCTCGGTACTCCTCGCGAAGTATGTTCTTGGCTAAAAGTTCTCTCAAACGAACAGTGATGGATGGGAAAGTGAAACCTGTAAGTGTTTGAAGAAAAGAAAGGGAAGTAAAATGTTGAAGAAAATGATAATTTATCGAAATACAATACTCTCAGCTTGGATTTTCTTCTTTTATAACGGCTTCCTTGCAGATTTATAATCTTCAGTCTAACTTCTTTTCGTTTCAAACGTATGACTACGGTTTATAATTTTATTCGATTCGCTTCTCCTTTCTTCAACATTTTCGCAGTAGAATTTTTCAGAATTCAAGTTTTCTTGCCCGTTTTAAAACGTTCGCAGTGACGGTCTTCTTCTTCTTTTCACATTCTACGCACAGTGTTGCCTTCCTTCAAATAATTCTAAAAAGTTTCGTCGTTTAAGTCATCGTTTAATTAGGAATAATAATGTGTTTGCCACGAAGAATTCGGCAGGGGTCACTTAAGCAACTACTAAGCTGAAAAAGGATGCATAAATAAATGAAATTTATAAAAAATTGTATAATTCCCTGTTCTATCTCCATCGTATTCTACCCCAATGGTTAGAGGCATCATCGTTTTACCCTAAACATCCGTGATCTTCTTGGTACAGCGTAATTGTCGAAGCTGTTTTCATAAGACTATGAAATGGAAGAAACTTGCTGTCCTGGAAGGGGAGTGCTTCGTATAAATGGGCACATGTGACAATTAAAACGGCAGTCTGAAATCGCTCCCCGTTTAATCCGTCGGCTCCGTCCAAACCGAGACGCGTGAAACCAACAGCCTTAATTAATTAACCAGCTAGAATCGTACCACGAGTTCTTCAGTTTCGCCTGGGACGATCCTGAGCGAGCGATTCGACCCGTGGGCCGTTAAAAAATCCGAGCATATATGCGTTACGTCAAGAAGACCAGCAGCAAGATCATTCAGCTGCAATTCCGCACCTTTTTGCCAGCCGCAGGGCACCATTAGCACCTCAGAGGGCTATTCGTATATTCTTCTTTAACTTCTTCTCCTTCCCTTCTTTCTCTCCTTTGGTACGGCGAAGTTGAGCTACGATCGCGTTCGCGGTTCACGGTTCCTGAAAAGGTAAGAGACGTTAAAGTTGTTGGTTTGAAGTATTTGTTGATTTTGAAAAAGTAGCTTTCCTCGAAGAAGCTCTTTTTTCTTGCTCTTGAAGTTCTTTGAAAGAAATTCATAGATCTGCGTGTGTTCCAATGGTTATCTAAGACGTTCAGTAATTTTCTTTTTAATTTGCTGGACAAGCACCAATGTAAAATAGTTTCAAGCTCAATAGCTTTTCTGTATAGCAAACTTTTGTCTGTCTTTCGTCAATAAATTAATTTTGACAAAAGGAATGCGTGTCGATTCGTTGAAACCGGTTATAACCGGACACAACGATGATTAGGTATCATTGACGTTCATAAAATGTTTATGAAATTCTATTCGCAATTGCATCGGATGTCTCTTTTGAGTTATCTGGCACGAGTTTCGAGGCGAGGAGTAATCCGTGTTGAACCTAGAATTTCTTTCTTCTTTTACACAGACAATTCTTTCAACAAATGAAGACATTAGTGTCATACACGTAGATTATCCTTAATTTGTTACATATTTCTCCTCAGTTTGTATAAACTGATCCCGTTTGCTATTGAATTGACTGGTTTTAACCAGAGATAACCAGATTTCTTAATGACGATCGAACGCCGGTGTTAATAATCACAACTACGGTGCAAATCTTTCTAAACAATTAAAGAATCGTGTTATTTCAACCAGAGCCGGGGTGCACAGTGCATTACACTTTGCTTACGTAACGAAGAAACGGTTCAGTAAACTATGATTCGTCTAATTGGCGTGTGCAAACATACTGGGCCGATCAACAGGGATAATTATTCAGATTTAGATTAAGCTTGGATGAAATAACGTAAATCTGAAAGCAATTTGTGTAACGGGAAACTGAAATGTCAAATGACACCAAAATCATGTAACAGAGATCAGATTAGGTCGTGTACAAGTGTTGATCAATCAGCCGCACCGCTTTCACGTGATCTAATAGATCTATAGAGGATACGCGATCGAATATCAATGAACCGCAGCTCAAGGATATTGAATGTTAAAGATTGTACGATATGATTGAATGTGCAATGATTCCCTGCAATTACTCTGTCCACGACAATTTACTGTATTTTCGTCGATGTTTCTGTTCAAGTTTCTTGAATATGAGGTCGCATCTCTTGGTGCTGTTCCTTTTCCTGGCGGTTTCTTCGGCGGAACAGCGGCCATCTGAAAAAGTGGATGAAAAATGTACGAAGAAATTTTCGAAGGAACCCTTCCTGTGGGCCGATTATATGGTGCTAGCGACTATGCTAATCGTCTCGTGCTTGATTGGCACTTTTTACGGTTTCTGCGCCAAGAAGCAAGAAACCAGCCAGGATTTCTTACTCGGCGGCTCAAGCATGGGAACATTACCTATGGCGATATCTCTTGCTGCCAGTTTTATTACTGCTATCGAGCTTCTGGGTAATCCTGCCGAGATGTATGAGCACGTACGTTATCAAATATTTCCAATTCTTCCTTTTTCCTTTCTCTTAAAAGTACTCGAATTATTTCTTCTTCTACTGTGTAGCGAAGTTAAACGTTTTCTCTCTCTAAATCGCAGGGCACCCAATTCTGGATGACTTGTGTGGCGTTCATCCTCGTCGTACCTATTACCTCGTACCTGTATCTGCCGGTGTACATGAAGTTGAGATTAACCTCCACCTACGAGTATTTGAACCTCCGTTTCGACCGCCATTGTAGACTGCTTGCCGGTGGTCTCTACATGCTGCAGATGATCCTCTATACGTCTGTCGCTGTATACGCCCCGGCGTTAGCTTTAAGTCAGGGTAAATCCAACGTGAAACGTGACTCGCGTCAATTAATCCGCGTTCCCTCTTAATCTAACACGCCTTCTCCTGTTACAGTCACGGGCCTAAATACTCACATAGCCGTCACTCTAGTCTACGTAGTCTGTATCTTCTACGCGTCGCAGGTTTTTATTACTCCTTTTGTTTAGCATTACAGAGACAACTTCTTTTCAAACTGTCTTTCGTTGAACTTTCTGCCCTTTGTTACAACAGGGTGGGATGAAAGCCGTTATAATGACAGACACCTTCCAAGCGTTAGTGCTCCTTGGATCTCTTTTCCTAATTGTCGGGTACGGTCTGTCCTGGGAAGGAGGACTTTCCCACATATGGAACGTGAACGAAGAGTCTGGAAGGATGGAATTTCTTAACGTGGATCCCAACCCAACCGTCCGTCATAGCTTGTGGAGCGTTGTGATCGGTGGAACCATCTATTGGATCGCTATGTTTTGCAGCAATCAGGCCTCCGTCCAAAAGTACCTTAGCGTTGAAAGCATTGGTCAAGTTAGAAAGCAAGTGTCCCGAGAAATTTGACGAACAACCGTTCCAAATACATTTCTTCGCGACTCTTCAGTTCTGATTCCTTCTGTTTTATTTCAGAGCTTTATGGGTGTCTGCTTTTAGCATGATTGTAATATACACCGTGAACTTTTTGACCGGCATGGTGCTCTACAGCACCTACAAAGACTGTGATCCCTTTCTGGCCAAGGCGATAAGTGGCTACGACCAATTGTTACCATTGTACGTAGTGACTGCTATGGGTAATCTCAAAGGAGTCCCTGGTTTCTTTGTCGCTGGAATTTTCGCTGCTTCTTTGGGGTAAGTTCTTATACCTGTTACATTCTTGTCAGAACTTAAATGAGTGGACCCAGGTAACAGACTACTCTTTGTGGTAGTCTCTGAAATAAAGGAAGATTTTTTAAACTTCTTTCAGGACTGTCGCGAGTGCTCTGAATTCATTGGCAGCGATAACTTGCGAGGACATCCTGCAGGGGTTGTTCAAAATCGAATTGCCAGCCAGCAAGGGTGCGATTTACGCCAGATGGATCAGTATTTTCTTCGGCGTATTTAGTTTTGCCTTAGTTTTCGTTGTGGAGCGCCTTGGCAGCGTTCTTCAGGTACCGACCGCTTCGACAATTTTCTCTTCCCTTAAAATTCATAAAATAAACTTGTCAAGTTTACTGGACATAGAACAAACTTCTTTTTTTAAGTATCTACTTTTACTGGATCGTAAAACGATAACTTTTATAGAAATTCATTTAAGTTAATTTCTCAGGTTGCACTGACATTCAATGGCATGGTGGGAGGAATCACGCTGGGATTATTTTCGTTAGGCATGTTCATCCCATGGGCGAACGCCAAAGGAGCAAATATAGGCGCCATCACTAGTTTGGTAATTGTGTTGTGGATTGGTTTGGGTGCCCAAATTGCTTTTCTCAAAGGCCAGACGCATCTCGACACCCAGTTAAACGATGAATCCTTTTCCATATACAAGGTATTTACATCATATCCACACGACACGCACTGCACACGCAGAATCCTACATTCAGGACAAATTTGATATTAAACGTTGAGTTTTAACGTTACATTAAATATGATTTCAGATCAGTTATTTGTGGTATAGCGCAATAGGTTGCATTCTGACAATGCTGCTGGGTGTAGTGGTCAGTTTCTTCACAGGCTTCCAAAATCCTGGTGACCTGGACCAGGACCTCCTAAGTCCTCCCGTTGCTTCCTTGTTTTGCGCGACGACAAAATCTCACGCCAACAACATTCAAGGGATCACGAATTTTGGTTTGGAGTTGGACGACGAGAAATTGCAGGTGGAAGGCACCAAAGACTCTAGGAGATGAAGAAAAGTGACGTTAAAAGGGATCAAGCGGAACTTGTTCCACTTGCATGGTGGAAGAAACAATTATTAATGCAAATAAATTACGGATACGGCTAAATGTAGCAATTCATATTGCTACTATTAACAGTCCATTCATCTTTTCTTACTTATAATTCATTGGATCTGAAATGTGGTCATCAAACTCTTCCCATGAAGAAAGATCTTGTATTCAGAGATTTTATATATGCATATATACATTTTTTACGGTTGTTTTATAGTCAAATAAGGAAGATCTACATTGACTGCACTAGAAAGATCTACGTGTTAACTTTTAATGGGAGAAATCTATTCAACAGTGAATCAATGAGCACTGTGTCCCCTTTTTCCATTTGCGACTTAAATTTGTAAAGTACAACAAGATAATGCTTTATTCTGTACACAGTACTTATACGAATCAGGACTTTTCGCAATCCTATCTGAATGTGATAAATAAAAACTCCAAATGTTACAGAATGAAGCATTACGGACGATCAAACCAAAGCAAATAAGATTTTTTAAGGGTACCTTTTAGAGTACCAATGATGAAGAAAACAGTATTTGAAGAAGAAACAGGTGAACGAAAAAAAGTACTGGAAATTGCTAGTGTACATTGTTTTACGACCAATTGATCCTTTAGGAATCAGAGAGTGGTGAAAGTGAATCCTGCATATTTAAAGAGGGACTGTTTAGATAGTGCGGAAGTTCAGAGAAGACCCTTTGTTAAACGGCGACTCACAATGCCGTAAAATAATTTATTTGTGGCATCGATTGATGTAGTACTTATCTTGAAAATTTTAACCATTTCTGGATCGCTAGTTATGAGCTAATGAAACGAATATTTTAGTTCTATTTGATGGAACTTTTTAACCTGTGTATATAGAAAAGAAACGTTTTTACTTCCCTCGTGCTTCTAACTTAAGTAGAACAACTTTTATTCTAAGGATGAAATGTTTCCATCTCTTTTAATCTTGTAGAACTTATTTATTTTTTTTAAGGTAGTCACCGTCATCAGTTGCATTTTATCTATTTATTTAAGGTTTAATGAGAATATAATCTCTGTCGGGTAGACTTATTTGTTCAAAAAAAAGTTTCATAGTTCCCAACAATTTTTTCTATTTTCCTTCGCTCTTCAAGCACCACTTCCGCTCTAGAGAAGCTTCTTCCGCGTGAAACGTTGTTGATTCGTTTAAGAATCTCCTTTCAACTCCTCGTCGACTCCAGAATGGTTCCCTTAGCCACCTTCTTTTCTCCTCTTTCTTCTTTCATCTTCTTCTTTTATATCATGGAAATGAAAAGTCGTCTTCGTTTCACTAGACTGCGGACCTGTACTTCGTTTCTTCGTCGGTGTATTTAAGTGAACTGAAAATATGTACACAGATATATTTTACATGTTCTTCTTCATTCCTAGATGAAATATTTGTATTAGTGTTTGTACACAAGAAGAGAGAGAAAAATACACGGATTAATTAGATTTGCTATATTTCAGAGTGTTTTTTTTTACTTCTACCGCCCTCGAGGGATTTCCTTTATTAATCCAAATAAAGCAGAAACACATGGTGAAGTTGAATTGCTTCGAGTAAAGAAAATTTCAAGTAAAATCAAACCAGAAGCGGATTAAAGGTTTGAAAAAAGCTAATCGACAAATTTAAGACTATTAATATGCGTTAAAAAACGCAGGTAAAAAGTTGTAAACTAGCTCCAACTATTGCCACTCTAATCACGAGATAGAAGATGTGTCTCGTTAACTAGAGGAACAGTGATAGCATTAGCAATGAAAGTGGAACAGAGAAGACCAGAAAACAGTACGAGGTGGAAAGGGAGGGTAGCATAGAGAAAGGACACGACAGTGAAAGTGGATCAATACGCCGTTAACGTTCCGCCAAGCAGTGTGCGAGCAGAGTACTCCCCAAAACTTGTTTTTTGTCAAAGAACAGAGAACCATCAGAGCACAAAATAGAGTGCAGTGTTGTCACCATAGGTTTACTTAATTCTCAAGCTATCATCTGCTCATGTTCCATTTCTTGTTCAACACTTTGCCCAGAGCGCACCAGAGGCCTGAGTTCATTTGTAGAATCGTTGTCATCACCTAAAACTGTTTGTCGACGCTTGTTAAAACATGCTTGCCTACGGTGTAGTGTCATTCGTGATAACAGCGTTTAATGGAGAGACCTGCGAGTGACAGTTTGTGATTTTCTAGCTTGGTAGTGATCTGGTAGTGAAGGCTGGAGTTGTTGGAGATGATTTTTGGTAGGCTGGCCAGATAGTTAGGCTGTCATTAATTGGTAAATTGGCGCATGAAAAAGAAAAGATTGAAGTTCCTCTGCTGCACAGTGGTTTCGAGCTATAAATTCCAAGATCAGCCATGTATTTTTCCTATTTTGTGAGTAATTTATGTATTGTTTTCTTGCACCCTCCTTTTCCTCAATCTTCCATAAAAGAAGTGTAATGAAGCTGTTCATATCTTTCTCTTGGGTTATTAAACATTCCAAATTCTGAAAAAGAAACGTGGAAAGAATATAAATTCAAGCATCAGACTCACGATGGATACATACAAATTTTTTCTTATTTAATTTTATTTTTCTCTATCTTTTCTCCACAGATACATAAATTCACATTGAAATCAGACCTACGATGCTTCCGGTCTCTTCGTTGGACCATTCTAGTGCCTCTCGTTATCTACTTATCTCTGCTCTTTATCAAATATAATAAAAATGTGCCCCTGAAGAGCCTCACGCCCGCCAAGACTGAACAAGACAACGAAGGTTCCATGATCGAGAATCTTTTCGTAGAATTGGAGGCAGTGACAGCTGACAAAAAGGACTTGGAATGGACTGATTATAGAGAAGTAGATCAGAATATCAAGGAGGTCGAGGAGGCGGAGAACCAAGAGAATCCGAGGACTCTGCTCGAGGATATATTTCAGAGGGCCGACACTGACCAGGATCAGCTGTTAGACATTCAAGAATTAGCCAAATGGATCCACACCAAGATCACAGAGCACATCAGTCGTGCTATGAGAGAAAATATCGGTTTATTTACAGCGATAGACAATAATCCACGGAATGGTGAGTATTGCAGCTAATGGTAATTTCCGAATAGACTGAAAACAACGCAAAACTGAAACATTCTAAGAAAAGATCGCTATCGCTATTATTATATAAAGTTCACTTCAATGAAAGTGAGGTATCTCAACTTTCGATCAATTGTATGTAAGCGATCAGAGTTAATAATAGCCAGCGATAGATACAATACATGCGAAAGAGGAATTTGCAACGAGGGATTACGTTGTGGCTACTGTTCCAGGCGAGGTTTCGTGGGAAGAGTATCATGCATATTTTCTAAAATCCCACGGATTTCCCGAGAGCTATGTAAGCTCGCACGATAAGAAGCACGGCGACATGTCACGCACGCTCAAGGAGAGCATCATGAGAGACAGGGCCAGATGGGCGGAAGCAGCCAGGAATGATCCGGAAAGACTAGCGCTCGACGAGTTTCTGGCTTTCACTCATCCTGAGAGTAGCCACAGAGCTCTGCTGCAAATGGTGGAGGACCTCTTTGAGAAATTTGGTACGCAAACACCTGTCGACGATACGATAACATTAGTTTCTGCAATTTCTTTCTCCATCAATCTATTTTCTTATCATTTTTTGCTTTCGCTTTAGACCGTGACGGGGACGAACAACTGACAGAGGACGAGTTCTCAGACTTACCCTCCGAGGGGATGGGTCTGGACTTAAAAGAAGACAAACATGAAGCGGTGGGAGGAAGTGAAGATAGACGGAAAGAGTTTAAACACCTTATCGACAAGAATAAAAATGGAAAAGCTGACCGTACGGAACTTCTGGTACTACTATACTTAATTCTTAATATTTTTATAATAATAATAATATCTTAACTTTAACGATATCTCGCATCCTCTTAGATGTACATAGATCCAAGAAATCCAAGGCACGCCATACAAGAAGCTCAACATTTAATTAGCGTGTCGGACACCAATCTTGATGAGAAATTGAATTTGTCCGAAATCCTGAGCAAAATGGAGCTATTCCTGGGCAGCAAAATGGTAGACACGGAAAGAAGTTTCCACGACGAGTTTTAAGAACTAAAAGCAGAGAAAGAGAAAGACTTGAAGCTTAGTTAACTATGTGAAAAAACGAGACTAGAACGGCTATTTAATTTTCTAGAACAAAATAGAATCTGCTTGACATTAAAATTGGGCATCGCTGTACATCTGACAGTAATCTAATCTATTAATCAATAGTGATGAGTAATAATATTGTGTTCCTTCACAAGGATATTCCCAAATTGTGCCCAATTCTGGTTTTACGGCATTTTTTTTACAAACAAGGATCCTACTGTTGCTGAAACAGACAATATCAATTAGCAAAGACGACTGATAACGATCTTATTTAAGATCGACTGAAAAGACATTATTTTTCCACAGGAGCAAGCAGATTTCTGCTTCTCCTGTTTCACTAGCATGAATTCTATTTTTATTGCCGAGACAGATATCGTTTTCAATTTCTCGTTACGAGACAACTCTTCAGTATTACTTTCAATATTGAATTTTGTACGTTCATTGAGAAGCATCGTGAAATTTTCACGGGCTTTCAAAACGTGTCTGTGATAGTCTTTGTAACGTAGAATATTATTTCCTTGGCAGAGTCTTTTAATCGAATAGTGGTCGTTACTAATCAACGTAACAGAATCTTCGTTAAGACTTAATTTAAGTTTTGTATCTAATAGGTATTTATCATGATAATTTGCAAATGTACATTATACATTACTACATGCCACTTTCGTTGATTTCACAGGCAAAATTGAATAAAAAGAAAGGAGGAAAGTGGCGAAAGATTTAATCAGATTTTCGAGTCCGTCCTTTCAGTGGATTACTTAACTTACTTAACTTTTATATCTCTAAGAATGACAATTAAACAGACTTTCTTCTATCGTTAATCAGATTTAATTCGCGAATTTGGAAATTATTTATATAAATGCGTTTAGGTATATATAATTATAGAAAGTACGTGTTTTAAGTAGACAAAAATTTATAAAAAGAAGAGAAAGCGAAAAATATCACTCATGTTCCTTTTTGAAAGAAACAAAACTCGTACTTTGTAGAACGTGTTTTTGTATAATTTATGATGGCAATAAACAACTTTTTGCAAATATCAACATATCAAAAATCCTATTTCGTTGTTTAATTGTAAATTGAAAAAAATATTCATCGATCACGTCTATCCTTGTTATCTTTTACTGAAGGGGCAAAAATTGGTGTCGTTCAGAATAGTAATTAAGGAGCTGGTATGCCAGGAACAGTCGGTATGTCACGATTATTTATTTACATTTTAAAAAACGCACAGCTGTAAAGTCGCCGAAGCAATGATACGTCCGCAAAATTAGTTAGCTTTATACCTAAATTACTCTGCACTTAACAAGGCTTAAAAATATTACACAGTATCGTTTATCGTACTAGTCAGTCCCTGATTTATAAAGAAAATATTACAAGTATTCTTTTGCGTTAAAAGACATAAACAGTGATATACATATCCAGTTAAAGTTTTATCCTAGAAACACGTTTCCGCTCTCGACTTTTTCTCCCAGACAGTATTTTCGTATATTGTTAAAAAAAAAACAGATATATACTCAAATTCCTTACCATAAATCCATGTAAAACAATTTTCATTATGAGAAAAATGAAGGTAGTGTACATTCACATGATTCTTACAGCAGACATTCATTTATCTTCAACTATTTTCTTCTCTCACTCATCATACTCGTACCTTCGCCTTTCACCCACTCTTCCTGAAAATCCACTCGATCAAACATTCCGTTAAATTGACAATGATACATCATATTCATTCTACAATGTCTCTAGATTAAATTTCAACAATAAATCCTATGAGAATCGCGCATTAGTTATCAGAACTTCAACTGGTCCAAGTCTTGTAGTGGACGATTATCGCGACCCGCCGCCACAATCAAATTTCCAGCCGAAATTTCGTGTTCTCTTGCCTTTAGGATAATATCCGAGTTGTCTAAGTGGTTCCTCGTTAACCAGAGTGGTTTAGAGTTCAGCTTTTCATGGTCTGAGGAAAATCTTGAAGCTTCGGTCAATGCTGAGGACTCCAGGGAAGCCCCATGGTCAGACTGCTGTTCTGAAACCGGAAATTAGAGTCGTTTCCATAGAGAATAAGTGTCATTGACGACAATACAATCTGTTCTGGTCAAGAAACACAAATTGGAGTCTAGAATTCGGTTCTTAAAGTGCACACAGGAAGAAATTCTTGGAATAAAAGAACTCGAAAAGAACCGAAGTGAAATTTAAAAGATTCGACATCATGCAAGATCTTCACATTCAAGCACAAACATGCCAGTGGTAATTCTCTCTCCAGAGACTTTTTAAACGAGCTGGGTATGGAAAAAGTTTGGTCATTTGGGAACAGTTAACAGAGCTTGTAAAACATTGAAGAAAAGAAACAAATCAAGAGAAACAAAGGATGTTCCACACCGACGTTTTTCCATATAAAGACTAGACACGACCAAGAAGTTTAAGCAACTGTACAATGAAGAAGCATACCAAATTTTTCTGTAATTACTGGTCTGCAGGTGTTAGCGTGGGAGGATGTGCAACGGTACATGTATGGTTCCGTGCTCATTCCGTGTGTTTTTACCTACTGATATGGTGTTGCGAGGAGGATCGACCGTCGATGCTGGTAATGATCTAAATGTGGATTGGCGAACTTTCCTCGATCATTACTCACTCGGCAGGTCGGTCCGGAGGTGGAGTGTTTCCACCTCGACAGCACAGTCTTATCCACCCGCTGGATCTCATCTCACCCTCCTCCATTTCGATCACTGCGTGTATCAATAATTGTTATTCCGTCATGTATTCCGATTCTTTCTTCTATTTTTTTTTACTAATGTTTTTTCCCTTAACAAAGTCATTTGTCGCAACAAAATTCTCGTTTCGAACACGTTCTTGCTTCATCATAACTGTTTTCTTTAATTCTAACTCATTGTACGATAATTTTAAATGTCTCGATGTTGTTAGAAACTTTTCAGGAGTTTAGAAAATAAAACGAAAAGCAAATTAGTGAATGGTAACGATGTGTTGTCTGTAATTTGATTGTTAACTTAATCTTCAATCGTAATCAACTCTTATCTCCGATCGTTTTAATTAGAAGCGAAATCGATCCGGAGGGTCTAAGTCAACACTTCTGAACCCTCGTTGAACTCGACTGGGTAAGAAAAACGATGGATAGCTATGGCTTTCATTACCTTGATTGAGATCACCTACATTGGTATGACAACACTTTTTTACTGTAAGAATATTAAGGTCATCGCGCAAGTAACTTCAACATCTTCCTAATGACTTTGTTAATAATTGAGATTATTCATTGGCGAGGTAATTCTGATTCGTATTTAAGTAATCTTTCAAGAACTTTCAATAAGAATACTTGCATCGAATATTACAGCAGGACGGTTTGATTGCATAACAAGAAATACGAATCGTGGCAAAGACTATAGTTAATTCCTCTGTCTTTAGAAACAGACTCGACTAAATTAATTTCGCATGGTCAGCTGCAATTTCCTCCGTTTTAATAATTGCTGTTTGCCAATTTGATGGTCAATTAAAAGGCATGCATCAAGCAAAGGGGAAACTTGCCTCATGCGAGCTAATTATGCGGAATGCGATACAGAAGCTGGCCGATTGCGTCCGTCCAACACTGCGTTACGAAAATTTCCCGGAATTAGCGGCGCAGCGAGTATCGAGATATCGAGTAACAAATCCATTTTGTTCGTTACGCATCAAATTGTTTAACGCACCGAGAATGCGAATGATTAATTTTATCCGCTAATTGAATAAAAGATACGAGCAGCCAGCAAATAAATATCTTCCTTTCTACACTGACAACTGGAAAAAAAAAAAAAGAAACGATAAATTCAGAGCTGCGTCCACTGATGCAGCGAATAATTGGAACGCGTATTCGCGCATCATAAATAAACATAAAGAGGCGAAGTAATAAATAAATATACGTATCTTGTTAACATACAGTAATAATCAGCTGCATGCATCGGTGACATCGAATTACGCCCTGGGATCATTTACGCTGTTCAACGTTAAACGAGAAATCAATATTTGCAATTCAACGTTCGCAGAGATATCCAAATGAAACGTGTACACGAAGCATTAAAAAGTGGTGAGAGGTATAGGAACGCTGCAAATGTTTGACAGAGAAAGAGGAATTTTCGAATAGTAAAAAGATGACAGATCCTACATTATTATACTGTCTTAATTAACATTAACAATAAGTAATCATCATCGAACGAGCCAAGATGACTGTCTGACAGTAAACTAGTATAAAGCTAATATACAAATATCAATTTATTCACACTTACCCGATGCAATTCTTTGTGGCTGGCAGCCACTGAAGGTCGACTGTCTCCTTGCTTGTAGATCGGTTCCTCTTAGAGAAAGATAAACGGAAATAGTCTTGTCCAGTGCGAGTCGCACCTGCAAATTGAATCGCGAACTGTTATTTAATTATGTCATTGGATTCACTGGTGAATCGCTGGATCAAGTGAGTCTGGACGATTCGATTAGAAACGAGAAGAATTGGTAAACACGCCGCGACGCGCACCAAGGGTAAACAGACTGACATCTCTGGACCATACGCCTCTGCGCTTACCACCCTCCATGACGTAATAAGGCGCCATTATTCAAACAAGAAAACTATAGTAACCTACATAGAAATAAAGTTTCTATTGCAAATGTCTGTAAATGTTGTCTACAGTTGTTCGTTTAAAGAAAACTTGAAAAGCTTTAAATTTAAACATCATTGAAGATTATCTGCAGACTATGTTGAATAATATTGTGTTCATCGACATGATTAATCAGTAATATGTTGATTACTTCTATTAGCTTGAATAGGTCAGTAACAATACTTTGTTGGTGGTTTGATCTGGCCTTGATGCTTCTGCAGATGCACTGGTTACAAAATTGTTTACAACGTGGTGCTCTCATGCATAATGTACGAGCGGGTGGCTTTCTTTCAATCGCCGCGGGACGTTAATCATTGATTGGAATTGTAACTTCGTAGCTTTGCTTTAGAACTCTCAATGATCGAGCACGAAAAGCGCAGTTTCGTCTAAGAACACGAGTGTTTCGAAATATTTACGACCAATTAGCTCACCTCGCCGTTTAAGAAGCAGTAAAGAGTTGCGATGAAGAGTCCTTGGAAGGATTGCAGGAAATGCGTGGAATAAGACCATAGCGCGAACTTCTTCACGTTGTGCAGAGGTGCATCGATCATGAAAAGTACGTTGGTGATGCCTAGTAGCGGGAGAAGCACCACAGCTGCCCTTACAGCTTTCCTGAAGGTAAAGCATAGAGAGTAAAGAATATTAAAACATGTCTTGATTGTATTCCACGCGCTGATCCTATAACACGTTGAGCAGTACAGAGTTTTAACGTTGTTCACTTACAGAACTTGCTCGATCTCGCTGGTATGACTCTGTCGCAGTTTCACCACGAGAACCCTGACGATATTCAACAGGAACAGAAAATTGAGCTGCAGGATTAAAGTCAATGCAATTCTTACAAATTATCTAGCAATGATATTCTAATAATATTCGATATTTTCGTTACAATTGGCGTTGCTTACCAATATTACTGCAAACCTAGGCCCCTCCAAGATCCAAAAGTACAAAGACAAATTATATCCGGACCAACATCTGGGGAACCTATTAGAAACATTACGATAACACTTGTGGTGTACTTTTGCTAGCAAAATCAGACTTAAATCAATTTCTACATCGTTCTAGAATATAGGTAGTGGTTTTTAAGATAATTAGAACCGAGGAAACTGTGTATGGTCGTTCTCAGGAGATGAGGTTCCAAACTTCGTTCACCTTTCGTTCCCTTTGGAAACTATTTCTTGTCGACGTGATCAAATTCAACTTACTTGGACTTTGGATGGTAATAGAACGCTGTAATAATGGCCCAAGCCAGTGTCATTAAGACGGGGCAGCCCCAGCCGATGAACCGGTACATTCTATAGTAAGAGTTCTCTTGAAACACCGTCACTGCAACAGTAATCGAAAGAGTTGCTGGATACTTGGAGTCGGATCGAGGAATTTTTAATCAAACTCTTGCAAGTTTTAATGACCGACAGTAAACTTTATCTAGGGGAGAACTTACGAAAAGTGGAACAATTGCTTAGGGGTGAATAATTTCATGTGACCTCATATGCAAGCTGTCCTGCGAACAATCCTCCGTCTCAAAGGTGTATGAGACGGACAGAGTAAAGAATAGGGGAGTAATATAATCTGCACGTATATATTATCCTTTGTAACGATTCATGTTTCACATTATTTTAAATCGACCATATAAATTAGTAATTTACTGTCGTTAAAATACGATGACATTTCATTCGGTTAATGTCAGCAACAGAGAGTTCATTTCGAACTGGAACTTTTAATATTGTAATGGAGACAGTTCCATAGAGATAACATCGGCAAAATCAAACTTTTAATTAGGATCGTAACGTTTTAGGATCTGAAGCAAGTCGTGGAAAGTTCGCTCATCAATCCAGTCGTGCACGAAGCAAAGGTAAATCGAGGATGCAGCACTCGATTGCTCACCAGTGACCATGTTGTGCAGGAACAGGCCTTCTATGAACATCCACATGAACATAGCGGTTTTCGCGTACTCCAGGAGGGCATAGCTTGCCTCGCATAGCACGGGCTGCAACGAAATGTAAAGTTATGAACTCACGTTTCGATTTCGTTTGACAGAAAATTTTCTAAGCAAGTAAAATTCACTCACAGTGTTTCCTATACCACGTTGAATGC
Source organism: Xylocopa sonorina (assembly GCF_050948175.1). NCBI lineage: Eukaryota > Metazoa > Arthropoda > Insecta > Hymenoptera > Apidae > Xylocopa > Xylocopa sonorina. The sequence continues at coordinate 10,648,391 of NC_135201.1, read as the reverse complement.
CGTAAGTCTTTCTTCTCAGTATCTCCATGTCGATGTACACAGTTAATCGGATCACAACCTGTACAACCATGGCAACGAATAGGTTCTTGTGTATCCTGGTCCTGGTATTTCGCAGGGACCTAATTTACGCGAATGAAAGATTAGCCTAATAAATTTACTCGTGCACGTGTATTGGTAAATCAAATGGAAAGTATATCCCACAAATTGAAATCACCGGCGCTATTAGGGTCATTTCATTAATGATAAGTCCTGGCAAAAGCTTAACCCAGTTTCATGGCACAAACACGCTACCCTTCTTTTCAGTCGAATCGTAACTATGTACGAAGTCACGACTCTCTGTGTATCAGAGGAAACGAGGAGCAGCAAATAAATAGCATTGATTGTTCTTGAATGGAAAAATGTATTACAATCTCCCCGCAATACTCTTCTAATGGAATGAAAGTTTTAATATTGAAAGGAGGAGGAAGCAATATTTGCAGAAATTAATTCTCTTTCATTTCCTTCATACTTGGAAACTGTGATAACTTTCTTTCCCCCCCTGAATGAGATGTGGTCTTTTAAAATTAATTTTCCGCGCGTTATACGCTATGCAGGGGAATGAGTAAAGTAACGAATAGTTTACCTGAAACGGCAAAATATGGCAAGCGAAGCAAGCAACGCTACCAGTGAAATGCTTAAACCGACAAACTCCAAGGTGCGGGTTCTCTCAGCTATGTCCATCTTCATCTGGAAATACCAAGAAAGAAGTCACATACCACACGTTTATGTCCACATTCGATTCGTCTTATTATTCATATTCATTCGATATTGTTTACTTCCTTTTTAGTTTGGAAACTGTTGCTCAACGATACTCACATCACCCTCGATTGTGTTGGTGTACACCTTTCCATGAAGTCGGAGCATTTCTGGTGTCAGACAGGTCGTATAATTTGCCCAACCGTGAGGGGAATCCTCGTTGCTCGTTCCGTTTTGGCCCTCCCAACGGCCGTTGTAGCCACACTTCTTTTCCACGGATTCTAAACAAACACCATGATCATTTGACAGCCGCGTGTCTCACTCGTGGCACCGAGAACAAACTTGGACGAGCCGAATCGACTCGCCCTGGCCAACTGGTCTGTTTAATCAACAATTTGCCAGAACACCTGCCTGGCTTAAGGGAAATCTCGAACTTCAAACATTAGCTTAACCACCGTTTACCTAGGAACTTCCAGAGAAGTCGAACAATTACAGCCCTTGTCTATTGGCACATATAATTATACTAAAGTTTTTCTTCGATAATGGAACGTCAAAGTCTTCAGATTCTGGATGAGAAATTGATTTAGCAACTCGAATCAAATTACGTGGTAACTTCATTTAAAGCGTGATTCAATTAATTTCAGAAGATTGCTGTGTTCCTCGCTGGTCGAGGAATTGAACGCGCTTTGAAACTTGTTAATAATGTTCTTAAAATGTAATGCTTGAACGCCTGGAAACGAGCGACCCACCGTGAACCTACTTCCACAGCGTCAAGTGAATGGTTCATAGAGTCTTCGAGTGTAATATCTGTAATTTTCTGTTGGAAAATATTACTCCTGTGTAAGTAACGTGCTTTCGTCCAGTTTCATCCATTCGCAACTACTCCAAGAACATTACGAAGCGTACCAATGGAGTGGTTACGAGTGGATGAAACTGGACGAAAGCGGCAGCCTCTAGCTAAAAGATTTTCCGTGGAAATATCAGAAGACCACGAATATTCTATGAACGAGGGAATTTCAAAGGGGAGCCTATCTATCCAGACTGCCTACTTAAAATCTTTCTTAAAGCCTACGGAATCAGGGAACTTAACGTTCTCCAGACCCTCTCTCTATTCTTCTCTCTGACTCGTATCTCTAAATGCGTCCACGAAGCCAAGGACGTTAAAGAAAAGAGGAGCTATCGGTCCTACTTAGAGCCTGGCCACTCTCGATAGCCTGCGATTATCGCGATCATTACAGAAATGTCCTGAGAAAATTCTGAAACGTCGTTGGAGGTGCCTTCGATCTCCCACTTGAGAAATTTTGAATGTTCTTCTGCCAGGATTTTAATTACTACGCTGGCTCGCAGCCACCGTTAAAGTTTCCGCCGGCAAGTTCACCGCGGAACGTGGCGAACTATTCCGCTGGAGAGGCGATCCGTAGCGTCCGTGGATAAAACATCGTGAAACTTGAGAGTAACTCGCACCGCGAGGGTGTTCCGCCGTCGAGTAACGACGTTTCTGCGAGGCAACGTGAAAAGACGGCTCGAGTGAGGGCAAGTTTACCGCGCGGTTACCGCTGGTAACATGTCGCGGCGTTATCGAGTGCAATCAAAAGACGGAGAAGTGGGTCGAGTGCCGGGGGAGCTCGGTTCTTGTTCACCCTGTCTCACCGTTTATTGTCGTCGTCGAAACGGAAGTACATCGCGACCGCCCGCGGGTACAAGTTCAAGTGATCCGCGTGTGCATGCGAATCCCAGCCTCGAATCGATGCGTCCAACTGCTGAAACGTTCCCTGATTAAAAGTCGAGCGTCGGCTAAACAGCTGCATCGTTTCGTATTGCCTGCGCTGATCCTAATAATAACGAAAACAGGAACGATTGAGAAACAGGAACGTTGTATACGCACGAGCTACAACAAAAGTGGCAAGCAAACGGCTCGACGTTCGGTTAAAGTAATTGGAATTGAATCAATTTTAATTACCGCATCACGAACACGATTTCAATACGTGCACCTGAATGCACTTCGCAGCACATGTTATAGAAAATGAAACGTTCATACGAACCTCCCTAAATATCGTTTCGAAACTGTCTCATAACTTTGATTTGAAATTCACGATGTAAATGGAGATGAATATGTGAATATCCGTTTCTACAATTTATCTGTGCATACGTGTGTGTAATCATCCCTTCATCTTCCATTCACTTTGTTCGAATAATCCTTTGCAAATAAGGAAGTCGTGTTAAAGTTTAAATACCTCTGCGACTCGACCAATTTGCCTCGACCTATTTTAATGAGATAAAGAGTAAACATATTAAGGTGATGCCTGTGATCTATTGAATAAAGAAACTCGAGTAGTAGGCTAATTTGTTTTCTAAGTTACAGACATTTAACGAATCCGAGGAGCTGGACGTTCATCGATGATCCAACGGTGAACTGCGTTCAATCTGTCTGCAGCAATACTTTTAAATCCCCAGCCAGACTTCGCATTGCAACAACGGTAGAAAATTTGCATCCAGGTCGTGGCGCATGCAACGCTGAAGCGAGAAGCACAATCGAACACATCGCGGAGGAGAGGGGAACGATGACAACGCTCGCATCCAGTAGGATGTTGTTAATCCGCGACATGCAAATTTCTCTAGCCAGCTTTTTTCCACGCCTCGCGAATTACCCTAGGGTCGACACAATTCGTCGTTTGGAAAATTTCACTCGAGTCTTTTATGGAAATGATTGTTCCCGCGGTTGTACATGAATATCCCAAAAATTCCTGATTCCTGGTACCTCCAAGTATTTCTGGTTCTCGTTTTTCATATTTACATTTCGCTTCCTGAATTCTGCTATTCAGGTTTCACGTTCGATTTAGTATTTGTAATACAACAGCCAAGAATCCTTTCTTAATTCCAATGGTAGAGGGTAACAGTCTTGAATAGCAAGAAATCCAGAAGTACCAAGATGTCGCTTCGATTTTCAGATCATGCAAATACGCTGGAATGATGATACGAAACTAAAATTTGAATTGTAAAAGTACATCAAAGAATGAAACAACTTCCCTTTGCGGAGCAGCTTGTACTACCAAATCCCTTCCTTCTTCATTGAAGGGGACAGTTAAAGCTTTGGCAAATGGGGAAGAAAATTCCCATTTATTTTATTTGGTAAGTAATTTCCTCCTGGCTGTCTGTTCCTTTACGAAACCGTTCGAGAAACTGTATTAAATTCCTCTGTCCGTACATATCCAAACTGGTTGATGTGTAAGAGGATTTCTCGTGTATAGCTTTTAAACGGGAAGAAACTAAATATCCAGCGATTAGATGAAAAACTAAAGTATTTATCTGTTTCGCGTATGGTTGAGGTATTTAAAATTCCTTTTCAGCCCCGTTCGTACATGCACGCCTACTAAAGGAATTAAGCTCGCTGCGGCAAATGTCGGTGAATTGATTATTATTCAGAAGATTCTCTGAAAATCGCTTCATTCTCGTCTCGTGGATTCTGTGCTACGTTATGGAAACAACATGTTCAATTTTCACCAGGGTCTGCCGAAAAAAACCGCAATAATTAAAAAATTACCAGTTGGCCGGGTCTGTTTGTACAAAAATCATCCAATTATACTCTCCTCGGTATTTCTACCCTCACTTCGACGCGTGCTCTCTGATCAGATCCGCTAACAAGCAATTTAAATGTGCATTCATCAAGAGTCCGTGTTCGCACTTACTGGTCGTATCGAATCCATCCTCGAACGGGCACCTCTGCTTGATCGTCGTCGATGCTTTCGTAGGCGGCCAACAGAGCAACGAGTCCCAGACCGGCTCGCACCATAGCTCTGCGAAAAGAACGGGAACAGTCTGGCACTCAAACGAATGAAAGTAAATATTCATGTGTGTCTGTGACACCACACGTTGCTTCGCTGGGAGACAAGTGGTCGTGACAAAGCGTAGCGGAGAAGTGAAATGTCAGAACGTGCCTACCCCACTGAATACGAATTGTCCAGAACTAAATTTCGTGTCTGAAATTTCACAGCGCAGGATAGTCAAGGGTTCGTTTCCCAAAGCCACTCGTTTCTCTAAATGTTACGGAAATAGATGAGCAAAAGCCGACGACAGCAAGGCTTCCATGGAGATTTAACACTTTCCGAATTAATACGAAAGTACCTTCTGGATAGAAGAATATGAAAACTTTTTAAGCGTTATAGATGCGCCTGGTGACGGGCAACTGATCATACATCAAAGTCAAACGGTGACCGGGTGTATGACAGATTGCTCGTCGTCAGGCGCCAGGAATTTTGCATCTTCATCATTAAACAACGTAGAACGTCGATGAACGTGCATCTACACAAAAAATATTCTCATCATTTTACATTTTCAAATCGCACATAGCATCAGCTATGTTGCCTCGTGAGAATTGAATTTTTTTTTCCAATTTTGTGATTGGAATACACTTTATAATTCTCTAGCAAATCGAATATCGTGTGAAACCTGTTAATTGCGGAGGGATGCAGTAACCGAGGTTTACTTGCAATTACGGGAATTCTATCGCGCACACTTACCGCCATCCGGTGGCACAAAGTTCCTGTATCTGACGTTGCAGAAGTCCCGCGTGTTGTTTCCAATGGCATTGGCCACGTCCATGTTTCATCTAATTGTCCATTTTCTCTTCCTCTCGCCTCTATATCCTTTCCACCACGACGAAACGAACGAAGGTCCTCATAGAACGTAAACTGGCTACAGCAGAAACCGCGTCCCTTCGCCCTTTCTTCATTTCTTCCCTTTATCTTGTACTCCTCCTTATCACGGGGAACTGAATCGAGTCCGAGCTTTCCAATCGAATTCTCCCGCAGGCGTACGTTGTTTACGACTTGTCTACCTTCCCCGTGGCGAGTTCTGAGCGGCTAAATCCTTTATTTGGTGCGGAGGAACGCGAACAGAGGAGAACGGTATTTTCGCTGTACTGATGGACGCTCTCCGTTCGTTTGACCCTTTAAAGCGATAGACTGCATCGCTCTGCTAACTCCACGTTAATTTTATCACCACGTTATCCTCGTCACTGGACCCTTTGTTGCTTCCTTTTGACGACTAGTCAATTCTTCGCTATGATAAAAATAATAAAGGCTGTCCCATCCCTTTGAGGCTGCTGATTGCTTTGCTTCTTTATCCTTTGGAGATTTTGTGTGCGGCTAAATTACTCTGTGGACACGTTGGCCTGGCCGCAACTGAGAGGTTCCAGAATGAACTTTCTAACCTTGATATTTAAGATAATGAAATACTCTTAATATATGTATGATGGAAAGTAAAAAATATCTCTTTTAGAAAGCCGTGGCACGTAAATGCTTGTAAAAGCTGGCGTTAACGTTCACATCGGAGGTAACTGTCATTGGTCCACTTGCTGATTCTTCGTGAAAGGTTTCCCCTGAAAAAAGAAAAAGAACAAAATAAATAGTGCCAATCAGGAGAGACTAATTTAAGAAAAATTTGTCCGCGAGGGCATTGATCATCCAATGAGGATGAAATAAAATAAAGTATCGCCGCTTCTGGGATTCAAGGAACATCAAGACCAGACAGCGAAATTACCCATTTCTCGAGAATATCTAAAACCGCTTTTATCATTTCCGGAATTCGCGTTAACAAGTCTCTGACTTCCGACGACGGTTCGCTAGACTGGAAGTGATCCGTTTCCGCCCGTTTTGTAGTCCACGCCCACGTCGAATAATCACAAAAGATCAAAACCATTCTCATGATTGCATTGTTACCAAAATTAATGGACCTTCATCAATTAGAACACAATTTGGTGGAATTTTGACAAAGAGCTAAAAGAGCTTGCAATCTTTTTCAATTTTAAAATAGTACTACATTTACTGTTTTCTCAATTTGAAAATATCTCCATTTCTCTTCGCTTTATTAGATGTTCTACATGCTTCGAGGTTCTAGCGAAAATTCTAAAAACACGAGAGACATCTTTACACAATTTGAAATCGATTTCAAGTAGTAAAGTCAACGGTTAGTCGAACAGAATATTACTTTTACAATTCTAGCCCTTTACAATTGATTATAAATATTCGAATGCAAAAGTTTAATACACGAAGGCTTCTTCGAACCTGGGAATTGATTGCTTGTTGAAAGACTACTCCACTTTCGAACTTCTCATGGCGTAGTACGTATCAAATTCCATATCGAATTCGATATGTACAGTCATACTAAACTTCGATACAAACAGAAATTTTTATGAGCAAACTTTCAGCCGTCGCAACCGAAGGAACGTGGAAACATTGTCCCCGCGGACTGAAAACTTGTTTCCACGTATACGCAACCACGTAGATCATCTCTACCTTCGTTCTGAGAAACGGTGTGCAGGCAAATCGATTAGACTCGATTCATACTCTCCAACAACCATAAATATACTTGTAATTAACTTGAACGTAGTTATTATCCCTCTAAAATACCCTTTGATCGATAGCAAATTGCATCCAGAGAAATGAAACATCCTTCAGGCGCTCTAACATTATAAATAATCTTCGAATACTCTTGAGACGTTTAAGTGAGGCCTCTTGTACAGACATGCGATGTATAACGGGTTGCTAGGCACTCAAGGTACCTCTTTATTCTATTCCCTGAAAGAAGTTCTTAAAACGAACATAAAGATTAACAGAATTCCTTCGTAGCAGTCTTTTCAATTATTTAAATGAGGGAAACCCTGTCAATATTCAGAAGTATCGTGTTTCACAACTCGTAGAAATGCCAATTCACCGCCAGCAGCGTCTCGACATCGCCTTATTCGCATCAATGCAATTTTTATCGCCGCACGGAGGACCGAGGAGGCAGAGACCGACCGAGGGCGACAGTCTGACAGCCTCATTTTCGCCAGAGATCGATTGCTCGTGCCTCATTACCGTCTGAAAGCCGTCAACAAGGTGGGACAGATCTCGCGGAGCGACGTGCAGTTGTACTTTTCACCGATTGTGCACGATGATCAGAGTCGAAGTCGGTGGCGTAAGTTTCAAGTAACGAGCAGGAACTTCTTCCGAGCGTGGCTGAAATTGAAAATCGATCAGATGCGGAGGTAACGGTGAGGTGGGAAAATTATATGGAAGAATGGAATATAGTGAGACTCGGATGAGCGTAGTTTTACATTTAGATCGCTGATATGTTCCAACGGAGGAAGAAATCGAGAATTTATGAAATTCGAACGAAAATCCAATGCTATAGAGACGTTCGATTTGAACAATATTCTATGCGCAGAGAAAAAATTTCTTTTTGGATGAAGAAAATGGAACCTCTGCGTGAAACCTGCGGATTAATTAACATCAAATGCTCTACCAGAGGAAGAAAACAAAAGGCGCGTGCCAAAACTACCGATAAAAAGACTAATTTTCGGATCAGCAAGCAGCTTCCAGAGCGGAGTGGTGTTGAAGAAAAGGAAAAGGAAAGAAAGCACTCGTAGCCGACTGGATCATTGCCAAGAGGACGAAATCCTACGTGTGCAACGTGCATCCCTCCTTCGAGTCCCTGTATGAATAAAAACTGCACAGGAAATGTTACGTTGCGCTGGCAGAATCTTGTTCTCTGACATAGAAATGACCAGGTGAACTGATCCTTCCTTGAGGACAATAAATGATCTGCAAAAATGATTGAAACAGAATTGAAATTTTTTACCGAGTGCAAATGTTGACGTTTATGATATTAAAATTGTAAAATATATCCGATTACCAGAGTATGGCAGACTGCACTTTTTAATGTTCGAAACAACGTCAGAGACATATCTGTTGGGGTCCAAAATATTGTGCGTTACTTTTTGATGCTATGTTTTGAAATAACCAAACAATGCATAGGGAATCGCCTCAGGACAGAGGCGATGTTCCAGCAAAAGGCAGGTGTTCCAGCGAAATAGGTCAAGCAGAAGATCAACACGTATCACGAACAAAGAATTCAAAGCCAGATATAATCTATCTATGGTAAATTTCCGTCTTGTTTCTACGTAAGAATACACTGGACTCCGTTCTCTCAAAGTACATTGTCCTTTTCTCAGGTTCTTTGCTAGACACACCTCCTGGAATATAAATCGAAACTATTTTACACGCGCTCTGCTTATAATTCAATTATACTGAGTTTAAATGCTGAGGATTTATCAAGTTTAATCGTTCCAGCTGAGTAGTTTTTTAGTAGAGCATCAAACTACTGATAAACTTATTTCAAATTCGCACTTAAGTACGAGTTTCTCTTTTGCCCCAAATCTCATTAGGTAACGACTTCTGCTATCTCATTTCTCGCGTCTTGGGAGACATTACAGCCCCTGAAGCATCCTCTTCAGGGCGACTATGTCTAGCTCATGGGGACTTATTAGATTCGTGTCTCTCGTGTCTCCACGCATCATCAGGCACGCCAAGAAAGTTTTCAGATCCAGTTGCTAGATCCCAGGATCACGTTGATTGCCATTACGTAGTCGGAACAAGTTCCTTCAAACGTGAAACAACCAGAAAACAGCTGTTTAAAAGTGCATCGCGGGCAACGAAGAAAGTAACGACAACGAATGCCTGATCAAATTTTCAGGGGATTTATTTCCACTGAAATTGGAGTCCCGAGGCTGCCTCACGTTTGCAATTAATTTGCAAGTCTATGGGTTCACCAGAGGAAAGAAGGCTACTAAGAACATTCTTTCCTCTCGGTGAAAGCAATTTTTTTAACTTCACTGCGGACATCAAACTAATCGGATTTTACTCTTTCCTGGATTGTTTTCAAGGCGGTAACGGAACTGCAGAAACTTTCATTATCTCGGAAATTTCAGTAATAGGGTAACATTAAACCGCAGTATAGCGTATGTATGAGATGATACAAAGTAAACTCATTGCTGTTCTGTGAACTACATACAGAATTTATCCAAAAAGTCTTCTCATAACATAAAACAATCCCTATTGTATGAAAAATGTTCGTTAATTTGAATAATACCTCTGTACTCTAGAAAGAATCCGCGCGTGAATCGATGAATTCCTATACTGGAGGCTATACGAGCCAGCCAACAAATTCTGATCATTAGAACGATTCTCCACAATGGGGGAGCATCTCACGAATCGCGAAACTTTCCTCCGTTAAAAGCAGTCGGTCCCCTTAAAATGGAAATCTTGATCGTGACTGCTTCATTCCTGGCTCACGCCGGAATTCCACCGCGAAATGGGACGATCGATTGCAAGAGTGGTCGAGGTGGGCAAGGACAACGGAGTTTTTGTAGGTCAGAAATCCCACCGTGCCGCCAGCTCGTATCAACCAGCTGGAAAAAGTGTAAGAACCACTTGCCTCTTTGCTCTGAACAATCTTACCATGGAAATGTGTAAAAACAATTAGCTGCAAACCTTCAGCTAACATTCAACCCTTCTGCTTCCACTTTTTATTCCACCACGAAGTCCACCGCCGACCCACGAAAAGCGCAATGAACCGAAATGCAAAGAATTTGCCTTTTCGAGGGGTACTAGAAAACATTAAATCGTATAAACGATCCTGATCAGAATTAGGATGATTAATACGAGGGTAAAAGTAAAGACTCGCCAAAAAGTAAGAATCCAATTACTCACTCTCCACCCTTCAACATATACGTGTATAAGGATCAACGTAGTTAACGGACAGAGTTCCGCAGAATCTTATATCATCTTCCAGGCAAGATTGAACAGGTTGTTAATCTTGAAATTAATACAGCACCTAATCTCCATCATTGCCGCTACTTAAGTAATCACACGCTCTCCAATTAAAGTTTCACGGCCTTCTTATCTTATCAATCCGTTTACGAAGCAACGATAAACGGTTTTAGACCCAACGAATTCTAGACGAGAACGGTTTCCCTGTTAAGGCAAGACAAGATAGATATTTCTGGGTATTGATAAAAGCTGTTCTTATATATCCACAGCCTCTGATTTAGGCAAGAGCAAGCAGAAACAAAGTGAAAGGATCGATATGCATGGATCAAAAAGCCGAAAGAGCTCACCTGATGAGCCGCTTGAGCCCCAGATTTCGCGTTAATTGGCCAACAATGTCCAAGGTATTCCCTGCGCGTCAAATAACGTCCTTTGGGCTTAACGTGGCCACCTCATGTTTAATTACAGCGTTATCCATTGGCTAGTATCATCGAGCACAATTATTTAATGTAGGGATGGGAAAAGCTGATTTTAACTTTGCAAATTCCCTGGAGAATATCGTTCTGATGGGATATTCCAGTTTCCAAAAGTTATAACGGTTTGATTAAGTGTTGGAATAAGTGGGAAATGGCTTGGATCTGTAATGAAAGATACGTGTGGGCTTGTTAGAGGTACCCCTTTGAAGAAGTTAGATGACGTGGGTTTGAAATGTCTTGGGACTGATGGTTCCCAACGATCGTGATGCTTTTACAATTTTGACTAATGGATTATTTGAGATCAAAGGCAAACACATCAATAAAGATTAGAGATTTCAGGACAATATCAGTTTTGATGAAACTCAAATCTGGCGCTTGGGAAATGACTGAAAATTGGCAAATGCCAAATTTGAATTTTACTAGCTAGGCGCAGAAATGATGAAGTTATGGTCTGCGATGCTATTTCGTCAAGTGGTGACGAAAATTTAGAATTCATAGAGTGGAATATGAATAAACCGGCTCAGTTGAATATCCTAAAAAAAGCGCAGCTAAATTACATTAGTTAAAACTACCGTCTTGGTGTAACAAATAAAAGATATCTATCATTTACAATCTCTCTATATAATGTTAAATAAAACGAACGTGCAGCATGAATCGTGTTATATAAAAAATATTTTATCGTGTGAGATACAATTTTCCAGAAAAATGTCTTTGAAAATCAATAGAGTAAGCGAACACTGATAGATACCTTGCGCAACAGCCTTCGCTATGGATTGTTACTACAATTCGTTCTATATACATCACAGATCTTCAGAAAAGGTATCGTTCGATACGTTACATAAATGAAATAACATTTCAGGAGATCCTAATCCTCTTTTTTTATGTGTTCAAAGGGTACGACAAGGGTCTGCGGTAAAAGTTATTACGTAAAATAAATATAAGCGTGTTCTTCGGATAATGATAGCTGACGGGGGAAAGGTCGCTAAGTTTTTATATGAGAACAGGAGAAAGTTAAATGAGGACTTGTAGGAAAACTAGTACAGCTTGAGAGACGAGAGTGGAAACCGGAGAACGATGTCCACCATGGTTATTAAGTTATGAAACTGTCCTCACGCCCATTGGATAATTAATTGAAGAAATATTAACACTATCCGTCACAAACATGATGCACAGTGACATTGATGAATTATTTTAAGGCTGACATTTCCATTTAAGCGAGTCAAATTAATGGGAAATGAACTTTCCAATCGTACTTCGTTTTTATACATTCGACATTAAAAGTTGTACGGGGAAAGCATGTACAATGTACTTCAGATTCATTGACTTTTCTTTCGCTTTGTCAATTTTTTCTAGGAACTGGTATTTCGCGCGAATTCCACCAACGCAAAAATTTAAATATTCCAGAAAATAAAACGTGGAAATAGAATTGAACGCGCTCTACTTACTCGTCGCAGAATTGAGCACAGCTCAAAGCATTGAAATTTGAATATAGTGGAAGAGAAAACCGAGCAGCTCGAGTTTAAAAAAATTTGTCCCAATTTAAATTTTGAAGCATGTCGTCGTGAGAAAAACGATAAGAATACTTGTTGCATCGTATATTCAATTTGCCGTCATCTGATCCGCAAAAAAAGTCCTCCAGTTAAATTAGAAATGTAATCAAACCGGAAACCAAGCTGTCGTCAACGAGTAAATCCCTAAAGGAGAGGTTCTTAGCCCTGAAAGAGAACATTTCAAAGACAGATCAACGGAGCATTTAAACTGCAGTGACATTGGCATTAACCGTGATCCTAATCCGTGGCGTTTCACGTAAAACCAGCGCTACCGAAGCGAACTTTCAAGGGGTGTCTCGTTAAAAAGTTGCTAGCCGTGCGACCGACGAATTAAGCCCGCTTTGGAAGTTGGTTTTTCAGCCCCTGAAAAGGCTGTTCTACTTTTTTCACTCGATCAAAAATTAGATTCGAGCCTTTATAGAAAGAGAGTCCGCGTGACTTGCCACGGCGATCGTTCGCCCTCAGCCATGACTTCTTGTTAAGGGAACTGAATGGAAATTTAGTCCCTTTGACGTTTCTTTGCCTACGTTTTATTGCATTCCCTAACGGAAAAACAAGAACCAGGCGACAAGAAAAGAATATTTGATTGTGAAACGCGAGGACACGCACGGAAAATGCAAAACGAGTCGATTTCCTTTACGGTCGCTCGTCAAATATCCATGTAGGTACGAATTAGGAGAAAGAACTGACTGCCCACAAATTGCGAATGTGGAAAACTGTGGGATAATTTGTCTTACTAACAGTTAAGCAGATACGGTAGTTTCCACGAGAAAAAATAAATTGTCACGATTCCCATGACGCTCGTTAACGCACAACGGTAATAGCAAATAATTCAGTTTACTTGCGAAATGTCGTAACGTGAGGCTGGATCGAATGAAAATACGGTGTTTCATGGTACGAGGAGCAAGAGAAATAATCGTAATCGAACGACCTGCTATTTTAGCTGCGAAGGAACCTAAATATTTGTTGCCCGTCAAAATTGTCATTCTGATCGGTGGCCGGATGATTAAATAAACAACCGCGATTCAATTATGCAGAACCTTGTAATAATCGTGAAACGTATGTGGTCCTATAGCGTCCTGTCCCTGCACGCAACGGTCGGCTGTGCCACTCGGATTTTAATGTAACGTAATCTCATTGGAATGTAGTTGGAATTTAATTTCTGAATTTTCAGGCACTTACTGAAAGATCTCCGTCATTGGAATGCAGCTGAACGAGAATTTGGTTAATTTTCTTCTTTTTCTTTCCTACTTGCTATTTAATCTAGTTTCACCGATATTATATGTGCAATAAAAGAAGCCTAGCCATTCTTTACCCTGCAAAAAATAGTTTGCGGTTATTAATAATAAAGATAGTTGAAATTTTCATTAGTGGAAAGAAGATAGATTCGATAGATATAGTTCTACAGTCGATGAATTGATCGTTCCAGCTTCATGAAACGGGTAAGTCGAAGGTAGAACGTTCTAACAAGATTGAAGTCGACGGTGCAATTAATCGACAGACCTGACATATTAATTCCAAATGGTTTCCAGTTGTACGAGACATGTTTCACTCGGGTAGTGAACGATGACGATTGTAGATACACACATGGAGGTTTCTTTTATTTGCCGGACAAGCTGCTCCAATAAATCTACTATGAAATACCGAGGGAAAATATTTCCAACTTTACGAGCACAGCATTCGCTTGGCCAAGGCGTAATGTCCAAGGAAAATATACTTCAAGTAACAGAGAACACCTGAAGAATAAGGAGAAGTATCATCAAAGAAGGACGAATGCTAAAGTAAAATAAAAGAAAAATAAATATAATTATAAGTTATAAAAGAAACCCGTAGAGAAAAATATTACTTCATTAGAAAAATCTTGGCTTCAAAGGATATATAAATGATAAGAAAACGATGAGGTGCACACGTCTACTGTATGACGAAGAGGACATTTTCCATGCGACAGATATACATCCAATTTATGTCCCAGAAACGGAGCTACGAGGGCAGACTTGGAGCGCCTAGTGTGAAGCAACCTGGCCTTCCACCATTACCCCATGAACGCATCCGGTGTATGGCGGGTTGCACGCCTACAGGCAATCGCACCGATCAATCTATAAACCCACGTTCAATCGGCATTCTGCGATTGCTGGCATAGTTGTAGCGTTTAACTGGAACGCCACGGTGAACTTACGCTCCTCTCGTTTCTCCTCAAATCCGGCTGCTAATTAGCGTAATATCGCGCGTCCATTGTTCACCAGTGGCTATGCCGCGAATCTACATTTCCCATCCTGATCACGAAACCTTGACCTGGTTGAACGTTTAACGGTTGAAACTCCTCGTCTACCTCAAGATTCCTTGCGATCCCCTTTGCGATGATCTTTTCGAGCACTGGCACTTAATAGGCCGGGGATTAGAGCGTTCTGTCGAAATGGAAAAATTTTAATTACACTATAATGTAGCAAGTAATCTGATCTGGTTTTGTAATTATAATTTGTTGCAAAGTTTGATTAAACTCGTAGTTTTTTAGTATCTTGATTATCTTCGTAATTAGTTGAGTAATTGGATGAAACCGTGGAGAACGTTAATATGGTACAGCAACAGTACTGATACAGCATACTGGTTATTTATTCATTTGATACCAAGCATCCATATGCCAGTGGGTAATGGCAATATTATAAAATTCACATAGAATGACCATAAATGTTCTAATTACATGCCGCTCTGTTTTAATGAGTTAAGGTATATGTAGCCTGTACAATATTCGCACGGTTCAACGATCACTGTGATCACAAAGGCCAATAGAATCGAGAAAATGAGAGGGAAATTTATGCAACACACGAAAAGATCAAGCTATAGGCAACATAATGTCTGCCGCGTGGGTGAATGATGCTTGTTGTCAAAGAGAGAAATCATAGTTCTTGAAACGCGCATAACTGCGATGCTTTGCGTACCAAGTTCGATGACCTGCGGTTCAGTCGCTCAGAGTTGAACAAAGTTACACTGTCTCCGATAAGTTATGTACCACAGTTAAGAACAACTTCGCTAGAACTATTCTAATTCTAATTCTACCAGTTCTTATGTGAAATTACATCGCAAAACGTGAATTCCATCATTTGAAAGGAAATCTTCTACTGTCACTGGTGTAAAAAGCTTCTTAGATTTGTTTTTCAATGGATTTTAATTCCGCGATATAAAAATAAGTTCAAGTAACGAGTTAAGGTGTGAAACTACATTCTGAGTCCCTTAAGTGCGCCACATATTTTCATTTCATTTGCAATTCAAGAATCTGCTGACCGATTCAAAGATCCAACGGAAAAGTCAATGGAAAACAGGTAGGCTATGCATGTTCTGAGAAATTCAAGATAGTACGCTAGCCGAAGAGGAGGAACGACAACCCTTTGAAAGAAACAAATATAGACAAGAAATGCGACTGACAACTCCATAACGTTTCTCAAAATATTCAAAGCCGATTTCCGTCAAACGTCTCAATGGATTCCAGATGTAGCATCTACAGCCTTAGAATTATTATAATAAAAAATGGAACCAACGTGAAATCGCATTGAAGCTGTACGAACTCGAATCGTTTTTCCAAGCGCAGAAAAATAAAAAAGAAATTGCTCGTGCCTCCTGTTTCACGCTACCTCGCAAAATCATTTTATTTCTCCTGTTATATTGGGTTACACAGGGCAATGAAATAAAATGAATAACAAAGCTTGATCGTGTTTCGTGCTTTTTTAATTCGACTGTGTTTCCACAAAACAGTTTCCGATGGAGGGAGGAGACGTCGATGGTGCTGGAGAAGAAATATCGCGGGAGTTGTGGATAATTGGAAATCTCGAGTGTGCATTGACGGGGTGCATGCATGAATAATTACGTACGAGGAATCTAAGCGAACATAGAAGCTGCACTCTGAACAATATTGCCTCTATCTAATGTATTATTTTCCATCGTATATTCCTGGCCAAATAGAACGCGGTACAGCGTGGGATATCGTTCTTCTATTAATGAGATGGAAATAGTGGGGGATGGCGCGATCTGTGTACTCTGCTGCGTTTATTGGGCTGAACAAAACGGTCGGAAAATATGATTTTTGCAGTGGAAAATTTTTCTTTGCAATTATTCGAAAAGTGTCGACCAGTTACAGGTATATATATAGTTGCTAGTAATTACTAAAAAAAAAAAGTGACGTCGCACCACAAAAAATTAGGGAAAACTTTCATCAACTTTTATAAATTTTCGCACACATTATCCACCATTTCCATTTGAAAACATTGATCTATATTTTCCAAACAGAACCTATTGATACTCCAAGCTTTCCTACTTTTCAATCCTCTAGATCAAGTCAAGGGAGAAAAAGAATCCGACAAATTATTTCAAGTACCACTGAGAAGACTCACCGGGTGCAGTGCAGCAGTCAGTGAAGTTTTCAAACTAAGAATAGATGCTGGACCAGTCAAGTAAGGTGGTTAAGGAGTCGAGCGGCGAGTTCACGGTAACGGGAAGCGACGCGAACGGGACAACGTACGCGCGGTAACTGTTCCGGGTTAGGTAGGAACGCATCTGGTCGCGCAAGGAGTCGCGCCTTTGCCCCTCTGCGGTGCGATGCCCGGAAGGTTGCTCGTTCAGTGTGAATCCTTGTTCAAGCCAGCCGATTACAAGGACTAACCACCGTGCTTGTCGCGACGGCGAATTATCATGCGAGCAACAAAGAACATTGTTATCTATCTTAAGGTCTCTGGTTTGAATGTTTGTTACGCTTGAGTGTTTTTATTACCGAGTTTTGTCTTCATCCTCTTCCAACATATGCAAAATCATCTTGTTCTAGTTGCATATTTTGCTGTATCCTTAAATTTGTTTCCTTGAAAACGATCAATAATATATTTTTCCTTTTTCAATGGCTTAGCACAACTATTAGCAAATTTATATGACTCGTCCTCTATTCTACAAAGTACCAGTAGAGCACAAATGCTATTTACGCATTGTATCTATTTGTAGTACCTGCATATTTGTTTATTGAATGTATGTATATGTGCAGTTATTTAGTTAATCGTGTTATTATGTGTACCTTCGCGTAATTAGACAAACATACGAAAAGTAGAGGAACCAGAGAAAGTTGTATTATAGAGAAAAATAATTTTACATTCACCTAAAATGGAGGACTCGTTTCTATTAAAGTAATACTCAAAAAATAATGTTCTATAAATATTCATCGCATCACTCACCAATCTGAATGTCCATCGAATTGTGCCAAGCCGTCTCAATAGTGGAAATAACAATCGTATAGTTTCGCATTGAAGGGCAAAGTGCAATTCATTCCACTTACGTAAACGCATGGGCGGAAAGAAAGCAGGTCCTAGCCTGGTGTATTAATTAAACGGATTGCTGATTACGTAAACGCCAGAGACCTTTAATTAATTTGAATAATAGGACGTTAAGCGTTGATCAAGCGAATTGCCATTAATTTCAAAATACAATGTCCTTGGTTGTTGGACTGTACACGTGCTGGAGTTGGTCTCACGTGGCCCTTAGGACACGTGATCCACCATGGCCACGTGATGAGAAAGGGAAGAAGGATATTCTTTCTTTCTAGCGAAAACCAGCGAACAGCTCTTTCCTACTACGTGACTACGCTTTTAACCACTTCCAATCTTTGCATAACCGTTCGGGTCAAGAAAATCCGACCAGTCTCCCTCTCCAGGATTGATTATCTACAAGCTGATTTAGACTTGCAGGATAAATGTATGAGTCCACCGAAGAAGATATCTCTTTAAAGAAAAATATGCTATTTTAAGAGTTTCTTTTTGCTACTGGTTTAGGATTTCTTAAGGTAGATTACGTAAATACTTACATTTTTCAAGAAACTCATTTGTGATCTCCATTGTTAGTTCATAGTAGTATCGTACAGTGTAACTGCAACGTGATATACCTGAAATAAATACAATTTGTGATCAAAATGTGTTTCACATTGTAGAATAATTGATCATACATAAAATGTACATACCTACGACAGTGGAATTACAGTTGAAAGCATTTTACAGTACACGTATACCACGGACGTGGACAGGGCTGAAAATAGAATTAAAATAAGTTGGAGCATAAAATTAATTGAATCCAAAAAGTCAATAAATGTCCGAGCTTGAATTTTACTCGACGATTAAATGTCCAATCTGTTAAACAAAATGGTACAAGCACTGCTAACGCGCAATTCTGAATCGATAAAAATTTCAGGACGACACTTCAAAAATAATCTGAATAAATCTGGTATTAAAATAAACGATAATGCAACCATCTGAAAACCGATTTCATTTTCGCGTTACAGATACAAAAAAGGGGGTGTACATGGAACCACGCATATTGGAAAAATGATTGCATTCAACGATCTCCTTTTAGAAAATAAGTTTCGTTGCACGAGGACGATGTTACAATAAACCTCGTGTGAAATCGAAACATGATCCATGATCTTTTCATACAACGCCGCTCAAAAGCTTGACATCGTCTATTTTCGCTTGAATAGAACATGCCACGGCTTTTCAACCGTGACGTTGGTGCAACAGGTAATAATATTTCCGATTGAAAGTTGTCACGAATCGACTTTGTTTTTAAAAGTTGATTTCAATACCATTTTTAGGATCTTTGTTCTTAATTAATTAGGTAACATTACCATACACCAATGTTACATGACACTATAGGAGAGTAAACAAAAAATAATCGAAGAAGAGGGCGATGTGGGAGGAGAATATGTATAATGCAGACAGAAAAAAGGTGAAAGGTGAATGGAAGGGCGAGGCACAGGTAGGCAGAGTGGGTGATCGAATGGTGGGGATTATGGGCGAAAGGGAAGACCAAAACAGGGGATAGTAACCAATGAGAGTGGGCAATGAAAAACGGGAGTACATAAAGAGGGAAATAATTATACAAAGAAGATCAAAAAGAGGGAAGGGACTCTAGAGAGAGTCGTGAGAAAGAGAAGGCGTGTCTAACTGGGCAGTACTCGTACGATAAAAAATTCTTAATAGTACTCTAGGCTGTGTAATTAATATCCAATAAAAGGAATTTCCGACAAAGACAAATTCTCGCAGCAGGAAGTATCCAACAAAAAATGATAATGATATCAAAACAGAACAGGAAATCTCTCAGAAAGAGAGTATTCAGATGAAAAAGAGAATCTCTGAATGAAAATTGAGTAAAACGAAGTACCTATAAAACAAGGATCTGCTAAAAAGAATAATATTGAAATAAATATCTTCTGAACAGCACAATTCCGAATGACCGGGCGAAAAGCGTATAAAATAAAAAATGCTACACAAACAACTATCGACATGGTATTGTTATCGACAATTTTGCCAATTGTCCCCGAGGACATCGCGAGTGGGCAGATCGGGCTAAAAGAGAGCCGGAAACCTCGATGAACCAAAGCGGTATATTTGCCAACGTTTTGTCTTTTTTCCTCCACGTGGAACGGTGGTTCCGCATACGGGCTGCTCGATGAATTTAATGGAGGATTTTAATAGGAGAGGGGCAACTGGGTCGAGAGGGGGTTCGCATCCCTTCCTCCTTGGCTGGTAAAACAATGCTCTATATATACACGTGGACTGAAGTTTATTAATTTCGCGCCGACTTCCAAGACAATTAAAAGTTCCGACCATTTCTCTGTTAACTTGACGACCCATCTGGCCAATTATTTCGTCTCCGATGAGCAAACCCGATTCGTGGAACTTTGCAACTCTGCAAGTCGGTTTTAATTCCTGTCCCCCTCGCTGGAAACGGATCTGGAGAGGGAAATTAGAGTTTCTACAATTAGAACATTAACGAATTGCTCGGTATAAGGAGAAATAATTAACATGAATTATAGGCAATACTATCCTCGCAAGCAAACATCCCAAACGTAAGCGAAAATGGAGAACACAGTGGCTTTAATTGCACGGTCCTCTATACAGTCGGTTCATGGTCCACAATGGGGCTATTTATTCAGTCAGACATTTTCCACTGATAGCCCGTATTATTATGCTGAAGATTTAATATTGGATTAACCGGCTGGTTGCAAGTTTACCTGCTGAACAATAAAACGTCGGATTTTGCGAGAAGAATGGCTTGAAACGTTTATTTAAATACATACACGTACAATAAAGAGGCAACGGAATACCTCTTTGAAAAAGGAACACAGTTTTAAACGTGCCACTAATGTCGAATAATAATTAAACGGTGAGCATTTTTCAATAATTACATTAGACGCTTTTGTTCATCACGGCCACAGAAATGTACGTGGTTGTAGTAATAATTGTATAGTAATCTCCAGTACTGAGCAGTGTGCGAATTTTGTGCTCCTCCCTTCTTTCATTTTATTATTGTTCCAATTTTTCACTTTTTCCATCTTTCTTGGTCCCAAAAAGTTTTTGGACGCATGATTAAATTAACTAAATGAAACGAAACTAAAACAAGACTTTTATATTCTAAAATTTAAAAATTGGTAGTTTAGACGATTTTTCGATTTAACCTTAGCTTCCATGATCCTGTATAAACAACCTGCTTCCCAATTAAAAAATATTACAACTACCCTACTAATACAAGCTTCATTATCGAATCAAGAAAGAGAACACAATCGATTAGTGCCATGAGAAAGTTCGTAATTAACATCAAGAAACGGTACTCGTGTTTATATCCGCTGTGCACTCAGAATGCAATTCGTGTTACAATTATTAACAATCCTTACGCTAAATGCTACCTCACTTGGCTTTTTACATCTCATTACGTCGATTACAGTGTTTAAGCCGGTGAATACAAATTGGTGCTTTCCTTGACTAGGTCTAAGCTTTGCTAAACAGTATATTACGCTTATCATTCGAGATTTAAGACAATTTTGCATACAATGCATCCGCAAACAAAAACAGTAACGAATGTCATGGTACAAGAAACCCATGCCGCTTTTAGAATACTGCTTTTTCGCTCCCACTCCCTAGACTGATTAAACTATAAAAATATTTAACACCGTATAGACAACTAAGATTCTTTGTTCTATAACTTTGCGTAACAATGATTCTCAAAAGAAACGCAAAGCAGGAACTTAAAGGCGCCGAACACGTTGAGATTCGTATCGCGACATGTAAGACATGTATCGAAACAAATTTCAAAGTGCATACAAGTGTCTTAGTATCACTATCAGTTTATAACAGATTATAATGTGAATATACACATAAATACATATATATATATACACACAAAATTGAAAATGCCGATGTTGTATTTGCACAATTTTAATTAGGTTCCCTAAATAGGCTATCAAAATTAATCTAATTCCTCTAGAACATCGGCTATGACCAAGAGAACCACGATCGAGTGGACTGCGTGGGAGATTTGGACAACGGAGAAGATGGCATAGATGCAGTTGGTGTTGTAGGCTCAACTGGTTTCTCATAACTCTGATTTCTGAGCCTCACTTTCTCATTGGTCTCAGCTTGCATCTTTTGCTCGTACCGTCGAACATCTTCTAATGTCATATTGTACCATTCGTCGATCCACGCGAATGCTTGACGATGACCCAATAATAAAATATCCCTTATACACTGTAGATATACAAATAAAAATGATACTAAGTCGTACGGTTTACGATTTAAATTCGACGATTCTTCGTAAAGATAATTACTCTATGAATGAAGTCTTCTACTCGAGTTTGCATGCCCCAAACTTCAAAAGAGGCATGAACTAATTTGTAAGAACACATTATAGGTTGCATAGTGTCCCTCCATCCCTCTACCAACGGACCTCGACCAGTTATTTTAGATTGAAAAAATTTGGGGTCCTACAGTAAAAATATTCAGTAATAAATAACCATTCTTAATGAACCAAGTAGCTCTTATATCGATATATAATTCATAACATATGAAATATTTGTCCAAGTATTCACTGTCTCTTTAATGCATTGCATATTGTTTACCTACAGTATACTTTACAAAAAAACACAGAAGTCGTAGGAATCAGACATTTCATATGCTACTACCTAATAATACCTCTTCTTCTTTATAGTGCTTTGCAGAAAGTTCGTCATACGCAATGTCTACAAAATCAACCTCTCGATGAATCAACTCGATAGGAGTTAGACCTAAACACTGTATCAAATACGATGTGAATGAAAGAAATCCTTGAAAAAGTTAAGTAACAATTGATTTACATACATTCTCCGTGCATCCATTATTGTCCTCGTATCGTGTTCTTATCGATATGTGAAATTTTGGAATAAACGAACACTGGAAAACAAGATTTCATATAGCGAAAGAGCTCACACAAATTCCACAACATTGATACTTACAGTGTACTCTTCATTGACCACGAGTAACATAGAAAGAAAATACGATATTATTAAATTAGATTCTAGTTTATAAATACCAAACATTTATGGATTCTGTTCGACCAAATACTAACTACGCTATAATGTACCTGTAATGGTATAAGGATAATAATTCCAAGCCTTCTCTGTAACATAGAATATTCGTGGAATGACCGATTGAATCCAATACGGCAATTTACTGCAAATAAACACACAAATAGGAATTGCCAATCGCTGAACTACGCTAAACATCAAAAATAGACAACATCATAAAGATCACCTAGATAAATGAATTCTTTTCTCCGTGTATTGGCCTTTCCCATGTTCTGGATGATCACATTCTATGTTCTCAACCACTTCGACTCCTTCATCGTCGTCAGATTGTTCGTGACTATGTCGGGCAATCATATAAAGTTGTCCTATACGATACTACAAGAACATTGTCCAAGATCAAAACCCTTCGATGAACAAAATCAATCGGGTCAAGGTTTCAAATAAATTTCAAAACTTAGAGAGCCAATGCTAGTTGATAAAATCGACGATCAGTAATTTTTAATTTTGCAACAAGCATTTATCGAAAAAGTACAGTGACAATGAAGATTTGAGAAGAATAAATTACCTCTTCCGTGGTAAGCGGCATGCATATGCGGTATTCCTTCGTTAATACCATATTGAGAATGATCGATTTGACAACCTCTTACGATAGCATTAAATTGGTACACGCTGATGGAATTACGACTCTCTATCCGACAAATAAATACCAAATTCGTGATATTGTCATGTAAATAGCAACTTTACTGACCAAGACGATGAAACGATAAACAATCGAATAGAGTGAAGTTCGCCCCACGACATTCTCAAATCGATAACGAGCCTGATCTGAAGTTGAAGAAATTATCGATAGTTATCGACAATTGTATACGTACATATCGATAACAATCGATTATCAACGATAATCGACGTACAAACGTTTGTTTATCCACATTAAGTTTCACACAAACAAATGACAAATACTATCAATTAAAAAACGCAGCTACATTAAGTATTTAACGATCGATTAGAAATAATACACAAATTTTAATAAAGTCTCGTATTTTTATAATCTTGAAAAAGATTTCGACTAATTAAGGTTATTTTATTATTTAATTATTTTATTGATATTAATATGAAATGTTGCTATTAATTAAATTATTATTTAGTTATAATATTTTTTGAAAGGCACTGATTGTACTACCCATTTATTATAGTGTACAATGACATAACCTCTGCATCGATAAAAACAAATAAACAATGCGACCGCAAAAATTTCGACTTCCATGCAACACAGGAAGGTATGGTATACATTTTTTAAATAATCTTTACAGTATAAGAAATGAACACCTATTTTTCAAATAATAACCATTTTCTAGTTTTGCGCATACAGACAAAAAAGTAGTGATCGTGTCTGTATTTGGAAAATCGCAATACCGTATGAAAGGATGCAAGACCAGCATGCTCAGTTCCATCCTACAAGTGGGGCTGTTGGATGAACCAGAAGTGGATAAAGAGTCATTCGTAAGAATCTGAGACAATGGACATTCTTGTCTATTACATTTCTCAAGAATAAACGTAATTTGCATAATGATACAAACGAAATTATTTCTAGTGCGAAATTGAAGGATACTATGACTCCAAAGATAGAACTATATACCTGCATTTAAGAGGATTATTAGACACGCATACTCTTCTGGCGGAGTATGATAGATTTACGGAAAAACAGGACTGTAAGGATTTCCTTAGTGTCTGGGCACATATGAGAGACAAATATGCTAGAGCACTGCTTGTTCTGTTTCACATATCACATATTATTGTCCTTACTCATCCGACTCACACGTTTGATTATAGTTACGTACACTTATTTCGTGCCATGGATATCGTAAGGTATAAATTAATCTTCCTAAAAAAGAGTACTATTTCACAATTTTATAAATGGAACTTTTTAGGCAAAAGGTTTCACCACAGCTCTCCGATGTTCTGAGCTGCGTTTACAATCTACCCAAAGATTGGATTTCTAATGTTAGACCCTGTTCTCCACGAGTTTTGTTTTACTTCGAAACTTGTCCTGCTGTATTTCAAGATGCAGCCAGTGGAGCCAATATCAAGAAGTTAGAGCATTCCTTGGAAGATCAGATTTATCAAGTGTTGAGAAAAAATCGTATAGTAACGAATATCAGGTAAAAAAGAATATTTAAACTACAAACGTTAACACTGTTCAATTTTATCTAAAAAGATTGCATCATTGAATTGTCAGTTCGAACTCTCTGTTCGCAATTCCGGCGAACCAAGAGTTCGTCTATGTACACACTGGTTCGACCGAGTCCAGAGATATTCTGGGATACATGGCGAGAAAGCTCATACAGAGTTGCAAAGTTAGCTCTGGCGGAAGTACTTCGAGAAGTTTAGCTAGCCAAGATTCTAATATTCAAATGGAGGACACAGAAACTGGTAACTAGAATAGCAAATTAAGATCAATGCATCAATGTATCACAATAATAATTTTTCGTGTATTCGCAGAGACTCGTTCGTTCAGATCGTTTCTACAACAACATATAAATCTGGCCTTTGCCAGAGGTTTCGATGACAACGTTGGAAGACACTCTGTGCCTGCATATTTCGAGGTCAGATTAATTCAGGTCTTAATTCAAGGCATAACAAAAGGCTTGTACAATAATTTTATACCTCTGCTATCAGATACCTAACGTCACAACATTCTGCGAAGTGGCGAACAAAGTGTATGATTACTTTATTCATGGAACGGATAAGGAGTTACTAACACTGCACAGTTTATTGGACACTGATGTGAAGTTCAGTAAAAGCAGATGCAGTAAAGTGCTTCCGCGAGCCCTGCAGACATACCAGGACAATCTACCTCAACATTACACAAGGTGTGTAAAAAATTCCTGTTCCGTACAAGAGAGAGTATAAGAAAATCTACACGAAATATTCTCTTAACGTCTATATCAGAGCATATCATGAGACGAAACTGGCTCATGCGATGGCGGTTTTCGAGATGCACGCACGAGGTCCTCTGTTTGAAGAATTCAGCGAGAAATTGCAGGCCGAATGTGAGAAACACTGGAGATCTGGGAGGCAGATGTGTGAAGTATTGTCTCTGACAGGAAACCCTTGCACGAACCCAATACACAGAGGCGGAAGCGAAGGCGCTGGTGGCGGGGAACAAGTGGAGCAAAGAGACAACGACAAGTACGTGTCGCTTGGAATTTGATTTATT
Source organism: Xylocopa sonorina (assembly GCF_050948175.1). Classification (NCBI taxonomy): domain Eukaryota; kingdom Metazoa; phylum Arthropoda; class Insecta; order Hymenoptera; family Apidae; genus Xylocopa; species Xylocopa sonorina. The sequence goes on along the minus strand of NC_135201.1, from coordinate 10,622,469 downwards.
ATGTCCCATTACGCACATTTTGCATATTATGTAATCCTATCACGAGGTTGTTTCGCTTCGCAGCGATTTGCCAATTAGGGAACATTGCAGTGGAGTTCGATACATTTGTGCGTGCAATTGTGGTCGTTGCCAGGGTCCAAGAGAGGATCCATTCAGTTTAAGACAGGCTAACTGTGATTACTTTCAAATGCTAGCTAAGCAATGTGGTTGCGCGCAACTGGAGAGCATACAGTTTCCAGTTTTCCAACCAAGCACTCACAATTATAGGTAAACTGTTACTTTCTATCCTTTTCATCTTTCGAGAAGTTTAAGTAATTATATGCATTCTTGTTGTAGGCCAGCACAACTGTTTTCTACTAAACGAAAGGAATCTTTCAGTCACACGGAGTCTTCTACACCTCAGGGTAACACCCAGGCTTGCAGCCTCGGAGTTAACACCCTAAATGGTATTTTTATATCGTCATCTACTATCGTCTGGAAATGTAATGTATTTTCTATATTTTTTTCAGACGATATTCGAACCCCTTATGGAAGTGGAGGTCAGTCACCTCCAACGAGCGAAACTAACGAAGAAGTTCCTAAACTTAGTAGTAAAACCAGTTTAACGCCTAGCGATGCGCATAAGGTTGTAATTGAAGTATCTGATAGCGATGCAGAAAATGCGAAAGGTAGTTTTTCTTCTAAAAATTGATCAAAACGTTACGTTTTGAAGAAAAAATTTAAATACCTTTGAACTGTGCAGAAAAATCCCTGGTCAGGCAGCCCTCAACTACGGAATATTTACCGGGAATGCTGCATACGGAGTCACCAGCCGGTTTATTGCCGCAATTTTCCAGCTGGTCTTTAGTTTGTCTTGGACCAAGTAGTTTATACTCCCACAATTTAGGTTTACAACATCAGACTGGCGTTTTATCTACTTCCGCTTTTCTTCTGCCATGGGACGTGACTGTGAGGTAGATAAAAGGAACAATATATAATTAAAAAATGATCTCTATCATCGATCTAGATATTTAATATTTCTGAATTAATTTTTCATCAGACTAGAGCATCAGAAAGAGAGAGGTTCTCTGTGGCCTACCATAGGTGACCACGGAACCCATAGCTATTGTCTCAGAGGGAAAAATTTTCAGAATATGAACACTATTCGCGGTCGAAAGTCGAAGGGTGGAAAAGAGTTTGTAGTGAAGATATTTGTTGGAGTGGAGTATGAATGTCCACGGGGGCATAGATTTATGGCATCCGCGCCAGATAAGGTTCTGAAGGCTACTGGAAATGGTATTGTAAAGGACAGTGGGAATAAAGTAACATCTAGTACTGCAGATATGCCGCTTTATTTCCCATGTCCTTGCAGGTACGTGAATACTTCAAGAATAAACGTTAGCGAAGAATGTTAAGTTCTTGCTTTACTGTATGTTCAGGCAAACGAAGCCACTTATAGCTCAGCTAATGAGAATTCACGTGGTGACGCCAAAAGCACCGGTCCACGTCACATTAAATCCCAGAGTACAGCCTGGACCCGCACCTTGTCCAATTTTCGTCACTGGCTGCGACGAGCCGATAAAATTATCCCAAAGTGCCTATTGGGTTCTAAGATTACCGTATCCTTTCTAAAATCGATACCTTATGTTGTTTATGTTACGTGAAAAATTGAAACATATTTTCCATTAACGAAAACTTAGATACGTGTACATGGACGAGAAAGGACCATACTTGGCGCCAAAGGAACCGGTACCAACATCACACGGAAGACTACTAGCGGGAATGTACGGAATTAGCGAAGTACTTCCGGAAAAGAAATGAGATCTCGTTCAATTTTTTTTATTAAAGAACGACTTGTATGAAACTTGTAATTATACCTTGTAAATATACAATAAAAAAATGCATTTAACTTGTTACTCTCGATTCAGATTTATAGTAAAAACGAATTTTTACTATGATAATATAATTGATTCAAATTTGTTCAAATATTCAGTGCAATTTACGAAGCCATTTTGAAATGGAACGTTACAATTGAGAGGCCATTATAGATGATCTATCGAAACGACATACTTTCGACGATTATTGCTCTTTAATTGCAAAATATTATACATCTCGCTCTTCAATTAAACTTTTAATGAAAAATACATCGCATTCCTCAAAATAGTAAACGAATTCCACTTTCATATTCGAAAAGAGTACGACTAAACTCTAAAATTTGTCGCGATATATACGAATCAATTCGTAACTATAAATTACTTATTCAAATTGGTATTTAAATACATAACTTACCAAAATTAAATTCAGAATGCTCTTTGGTTCTCCTTCGACACTTCGAACGCTGTTTTCAACGTCAATGAATTGAGAAAACTATTAATTTCTGGACGAGCTTGCGAAGGAAGATACTTACGATACAGCTTGTGGCGCGAGAATGATCTGCGCAAACGGTTTCTCAGCCGGTAAGTATCCTGATTGGTCCATTCAAAGTTCTGCGCATCTAATGTAGCAAAATGCGGACTTCTGATAGGCTGGCACTTAATTCATGCTCTACAAAAATTAGAAACGTTCGAACTCTTATTTATGCAATAAAATTCATCAAATAGCGTATGCAGATTGCACTCGAGTCACGCATCGTAATAAATCCTTTGCGATCGTTTAAATCAACCCGTGATTGGATCCACGATCTTTAAATACGCGATGCACTTTCGATCTTCGAATTTCTCCGCCATTGCGTTGCAGCGCTTCGTCCGTTACAAACTACAATTACGAAGAGAAAAAAATAAACACTTGTCATCGTGTCTCACCTGTGGAGCAGCTATTTTTGTTCTTCGCTAATGCTGCGAAATTTTCGATGGCATGAATGAAACGGTCGATTTTCTGAACGACGAGAGCATTCTCTGGCTTGTTGGTCGGTGAAAGTGATCGCCAAGCGTCCATCGCTTGTTTAACATTGCGAACAATACTGTTTGTTTGTATCTGACAGTGCATCGCGATAACTTTAGTTACGTGATCCTGCTGCAAGTTTATAATAGCTTGATCAAGTCATTATTAATGTAATTTTGTCTTGGGCGGAGGCTATCCTCGCCATATGTACGTTTCGATTAATTTAAGTTTAGTTACTGTTAAGTATCCATGAGAAGTTTGTTCAATACTTTCAATTTCAGACAAGCTGGTACAAAATGAGGCACACATGTTTGTCGGTTCTCTTTCTTGTGGCGATAACTTGTCAAGGGAGCTGTGCTTCCGTGTTCGGATGGTTTTGGAATAAGGACACGGATGACACTACTGTGATGGTAGCAGATGGTGTTCCCTTGGTTTCAATTCCATACGAATCGATGACAAAGGATGAGAAGTTTCTTCAGGAGGCATCGAAATTTACTAATATCCAGGTCTCCTCACCTTTGGAGACTTGCCAGCATAAAGTCATCATAAAAATTAAAACTTCCTGCTCTGAGATGACTGAAGAGCAGCTGGCAAAGCTGAGTGTTAATCTATTGAACTGCCAATCGGCAGTGGAGGGTAGGAAGATGTTTCCTTGCACCGAAGAGATGGTAAAAATATTTCTCTATTAATCTTGTTGATAGTTAAATATAGTTACAACACGTGATTTTTCAAACTTCCAACTTTGTAACTGAATGAAGGAGTAGATTCAGCTATTCAAACACATTACAGTTCACTGTATGTGAAATCACATATGGAAGGGTGGTTTGAAGCATGTTCAGACTTGCCAGTTCCCCCACTTAGGCAATATAGGGGACCACCACTAAGGTCTCCTTACTTTAACTTGTACAGTACAAAGTATTCTCTCTTTCTGTGTACATATCCAACAGATAAATTTTGCAAGCTTTAATATGTTAATTTTAATTAACTGTACACGTGTAGAATCAGTGGAAAACATTGTACAGCAATAGATATTCATTTTATCAGAGGATTTGTGAAGTAAGTATTATATTTGTGGATTTTTTCAGTCACTAAAGCAATGCACCACAGACATGGATGCAGATATGTGGAATGCGTATCATTTAATAAGTAACAGAGCTAGGGCAGTTTGTTATGCAGCCCGTGGTACTCAATTTCGTGCTCTTACAGAGTTGACTGTAAACAAACTGATGCAAACCGCTCATACCCAAATTAAAACCCTAAGTTCTTTGAAAGTGAGTGTACATACTAATAGAAATCAATCTTATTACTACACTTGTACATAATCCCATTAATTAATACAGGAAAGTCAAGATCGTCTTGAGCAGCAAACTACAGAAGCGCTATCAAATTTAGCTGAAGGTAACAAAGCTTTATTGGAACAACAGAGGCATTTGAGGAACGCGCAAACATCGGCTCATAATCTCGTGACGACAAATCTGCGGGAATTGAATAACGAGAAAGCCCTGATTCGATCTGGACACGCACAATTAGCTGCAATGACGGACGACATAAGAAAAAAATTAGGTAACCATCCAAATAAACCAGGAGCGAAGAATATCTACCATTATTTGATTAACTGAGTCAGTGTTTCTTTTTTATAGAGGAGGCGAATAAAAAACTAGAAGAGCAGGTCTTAGAACGTAACGAAAATCATAGAGAAATACTGGAGGATCTAATGAATATTCAAGAACAAGCCCAGTTAATCTGGGACAAGATAGAATCGAGCACGAATAGAATATTCGCGCAACACGAGGAAGCACTTATTCAGTACGAACAGACTGTAGAAAAATTGGGACAAATTAATAATACTATCCAATATATTTGGAATATGACAAATACCATGCGTGCAGAGGTGGACGATAAACTTAACTGGTTAACCAACTACATCGGAGACACTGGTGATTTAAAAAATACGAAAAATATTGCTCAAGTTAATGATCAAATAAATAATTACATTTTTGTTCTATTTCAGGAGAGCAGATGTATAGAATGTACCGCATAGGCTTACATGTTGTTTATTTATTGTCGGCCATGGTGATTGCAGCTTTCCTCCATGCACCACTGCTAACTAGAATTACCATTCTGGGAATAGTGCCATTAAACTTGGTATCTTATTTGAAACATGGGATGGATGCATGCTTGGACTTTGTATCGATTAGCGTATTGATATTTCTAATTACAATGAGTATGTAATGCTGCATAAAAGAAAAATATTTACCAACTCTTCGAACAATTTTTAAACGATTTTAATATTATTTCTGTAGTGCATTTTTTGATGGTTGGAATTCAACATTTATTCGCTCCAAAACCGAGAAAACGAGCAGAGCCAGTACAAGTTATCAATCAAAATGGCCACATGAATGGCAATGCGCAACAATACGTTTCCTCTTCCTACACCAATCTACAAGCACCACAAACGCCTTCGCTACCATTCTACATAAAAGTGAAGAGGAACATGCGACAATTTTATAATTTCATCCGCTACCAAATAAATCGTTGTATGAGTAAGTTAAGAATAGTTACAGATACCTTTTGAGAAGGATGATTTTTCCGACCGCATAAGTTAAGAAATGCTCTTCTATAACGAATTGTGTTTCAGGGAATCTTAACTCTCTAGTACAGTCAGCAGCTTCGTGGACTAAACAAAGTTTTACGCAGCGTGAGGAGCTGTCCTGTTCGTACACATCGTCAAGGAGAAATCGCGAGGATGTTGTGCACAACTATGAACAAGAATTCCCGAGTATGTCCGAAGATATCACCGACTTCGAACATTCGAATTTAATAGAGGAAAGAAACACGAGCATGGATGAATTTGAAAATGTGGTCGATGCTAATGATCTCAGACGAAGGTTGAGAAGATTAGAGGGTTCTGTCGCTAGATCCTCTTATTCTCGACAACAATCGCCATCCAGGAGGTACATGAACTGCATACAAAAATTTATTTAAAAATATATGATTCAATCCTGGTATTGAATTAGTAAAAAATGAAACTTTCTTGCTTTAGCATTACTCCGTCAGTTGCTTCGAGAGTTCTATGTAACGCTATAACAAGAAGCGGAAGGAAGTGTCGGTTACTTGCGTCGAATGGAAATAATTATTGCGGCAGACATTCTGCTGGGACCTCAATTATGGGCGATTGAGGAATTTTATAGACATTCAATAGTGAGTTAAACTTAGAAGCTAAATAATAAGTTAGATAAATGTTTTACGAATTGTACAATCTATCTAATTTTATAAATTATCTACGGCTTTTCATCTAAAAACAGTGCCTTCGAAGAGTTGCCTTTAGCCGCAGTAAATATATTTACATAAATTGTAAATTATTTTTTCTAAGATAGAAAAGAGAACAAAATGGCAAAAGACAGAATTGTAGATAATTAAAGTTCTACGCACGATTAATGTTTATATAATACTGAAACGAAAAGACTAAATATGAATTGTATAATTTTAAGCAGCTAAATTGCTCACAATATTGTTGGATCGATATATCCAGTACTTAATTATATGACATGAGAGGAACATGTATATTGTAAGTTAGTTATATATGTAAGAACCTAATCATAAATTATTTTTATAATTTCTCGAATTTGCTGTAGCGTTAATAACAATAAAATAATCACAACCTACTTGTTGTTTTATTAAAAAATATCTACAAATAAACTAATTAAATGAAAATGTTTCACAAATAATAAATTGGCGTCAAAGCAAAACTTGGCTACTCACAAACCGCCATATTATATTGCGTGCAGACTGCATTGGTTGATAGCTCCAAAAATTTTGAGCTTTTGTCGAGGCCAGTCGCAGTCACTAGATCGTGCAAATTACAGTAATTTTTACCGTAATCAAATATCCTGAACCATTCGTTTGACACGGATTCTCCCTTTAATAATAAAAGTATTCTAATAAGCATTTATTTCTTTAATAAATAGTTAAACATACCGTTGCCACGCAGGTTTTGTTAATTTCCTCAAAATCAATTTTTATAGTCTCCATAACTCTTAAATTGGAAGCTAGATGCACAGCTCTGATTACATTACTTTCATTTGGCTTCGGTTCTTTAAGCTGTAGGATGAATCGAAGTTAAACAAACTTGGCAAACATTTAACAGACGAACATTTCTTTTACCGTATACAGGCATTTGCTACCACGCGGTCCACAATTCATGCAGGATGACCAATTAAGTATCTGAGATCTGAACTTCTGCATAATGTACATGCAAGAATCTCCAAATTTCCTGGCCAATTAAAAGTGACAGAGGAATTATTCCAATGCAGTTTATCTAATATACATATAATCGAAACGCAAGAAGTAATTAAAAATAATAGAAACATTTCCATGTTCATATACGAAAGCGTACGAAATCCATTTAATATAAATTGACTGTTTCGTTCATGAAAATTTATTGTCGTCTTTTGGCAGCGTTTGGAAGTTCAAAGGGGTGCACCGAAATAACACGCGACGTTCTCATGGGCTTGAAAAGTGTAGCTCGTATATTTTTCAAGCGGTGTCGTCCAGCCAAAGGAAAATATACGAGCCTTACCGACGCTGGCCAATATTGAGTTTCTCTATGCGCAGGATTTGTTTGCAGAGTAGACGTTATCTTAGAACAGACTTTTTCCAAGCTTTTATGAGAGATCAGGCAAAACATTTATGCTTTACTAATGGAATTTTTTCTATTAGATACGAACACGAAGAACACGAGTGATCCCACAGTAACGAACACGATATTTCGAATGGAATATTAATTGATACCATTTCACAATGCACGAAGCGTGCATGGGATAGGGGAACACTAGGTAGATCCAAATGACACACACCAGGAGCAATACCAATCCAGTAACACAGTAGGTGAAATGCTTACAACCTGGACATTTTTCACATTCGTCTGTAACTATTATTGGAGGCGAGTCGTCCTCCTCTTCTAATTTGATTTCACTTGGACCTTGATTGTTTGGAGAACAATGTCAGTAACCATTAAAACGCTATAAATCAGATGGATATTCGATTCGTGTACTATCAAAGTAAAATTAGAGAAATTAAAGAAGACCATTTTGTTTTCTCGTTGCAGAGTTGTTCTGCAAGTTCATGAACCTTTGGCTATCATCTTGAGAGTAAGGTGGTGGCCGTTTCGACATTGACCTGAGCTCCATGTACTCTTTGTACGGTGTTCCGACCTTTTTAACGCTTCCCTTCGTCCTGACCATCACAAATCATCTTTCAGTGGTAAGGAGGAAAAACAGTGGTCTAACGGCTTCTGAAATCTGTCATAGAAAATGATAACATACGACTGTCGCATCACATTCTCAGATAACTTTGTTGCACACATCGTTATCACGTATCTATATTACAACATGCCAGAAACTGTTTTAATAGACGACTCGATATTAAATTTCGATTTTTTGGTAAATGCAGATGGTGTCAGATTAATATCGAATGCATCAGAAATATTATATCGATTGATAGATGCTTTTGGGAGGTCTCGATTTCCCACGAGTGTAGATTGAATAACTTTTCCCATCTTCTTTTTACCGAGTTCGCTGACGCGTACTCTGTATCCGTAATGAATACTATCTTCCAAGATACGACTCATAAATGGACGCATCCCAACTACTTCTTTTCCTTTTTCTTCGCTCGAATACTGCTTTTTACATCCTCGTGATCAACCTCGTCGCTGGCTTATCGAACAGCTTCCTCGCGTCTTAATAGAAAGAATTTCATCATTTCTCTCCTTAACTTAATTCCTCTATGCGGTCGTCGTTTCGTATCGAAGTTTTCGTCAACTGTAAAAGAAGAAAGACGTTAGAGGGGTCGTCTGACAACGTGACACGCTTTGATGTTCCCTGACACTGCGATGCATGTACAAATGTATTTCTTTGAATCGAAAACCGTGAGGCAATACCGCTGGTTCCGATCCGGATTAGTAAATTAGTCGAAAATAGTGCCCGTGACCGTGCACGTTGACGAAAACGAAATGGAAGAAACCTGACAGGCTGACGGATGATTCAACGGTGTCGCGACCGTTCCTTTGACAATTCGTGAGACAAAAGACCTCGTTTAGTACGTCAATTAAGTAGGTGGAGGAATTACTTTTCAGTGCAAGCTTGCATTGCAACATTTTGGCAAACTATACTTGGCAATATTGTTCTACTTAATATCTTGGTATTGTCCATCGTCTAGCCTGGTTATTATTCTCAATGCGTCGCATCCTTAGCTGGGAAAATGACTTTTCTGTAACTGTACGACGACTCAGTCGATAAAACAGTGTTGAAGAAACTACAAAGAGAAGAGGACAGCGATGAATAGTTGGTTTCTTCTTTTAATAAAGGCTGACGCAAGGAGGTGAAACTTGTTCGTACGAGACTGAGCTGCGAGAAACGACAGATCAACGAGCCGTGTCTTGACTTATGGCCGATTGTTCGGGGGGCAGAGAAGAGAGGCAGAAGAAAAGATAGTGACTTCTGCGAATGTGGGTCAGTAGAGACGAATGAATGCGTGCAGTGTTTTCCTGTTTACCCACACCCACGAACACTGTCATTTTACGTGTGTAACGCAAATTGAACGTCCTTGATAAGTGCTTCACCGCAAAAAGTCTCTGCAGAAGGTGGCTCCTCTTCTTCCTCTGAAAACGAAACCATATTCGAGCATTTGTAACGTTCTACTATCATTGAATAATTCATAACAGAGGCAAATGTAACATTGGAATGTTTAACAGAACGTTCGATGAAAATGTAACGAAAATTAACAGGAAATCAATGACGAGAAGATACGATAGATAACGTCTAAGAGAAAGAGGACAAGATTTGGCAATTTCAACGCTTGCATTTTTTTAGAAAGCTCTTATAAAAGTGTAAAAAGAGGAGAGCAAGGAGGATGGAGTGGGGAGGGTCGTGTGAACCGGATCTTACGGTAGTGGCAGCTGTCGAGGGGACGTGTCGACGACTACTCTACTCTCGCACAGCGAGCTTGCATAAAAAGATGCTCAATGGTGGGTTAGAATGTAAGCAAAGAGGGGTACAGAGAGAGAGAGAGAGAAGTCGATGGAATTTCTAAGCTACCATATCTACAATTAGAAATCGAATTGGAAAGATATTACCTACTTTCTTCGCTACATTAAGGAAATTGCTGAAAAATAGATTTCAAAGGAGGAAGTGGATGCATTTTCCCTTTAGAGTATCCGATAAAGCAAAATATAGACAGAAGACAAAAAAATTAGGTTCTTACCGGCTCTCCTGAGAAACATATAATTCGAACCGCCTGTCGACGACTAATTTCCTGTTTGGTAGGCGGTAGTACGAAGTTGAAACGATTTTCTGACAGGAATCTGACTGTCAACACTCGTCGCTAGCCTATTAAAGAATATTATGTTAATGAACTTAAAAGGAAAGAAGAGTTTTAAGGAAATTGTAATTCGGATAAACCAAAGGCGGTAAAATTTTCCTCTTAATTTATATCCAACTTTTTTTCTTCGAAGAAAGGTTCATAGGAGCTCGTTCATTCTGGATGACCTCTTCGCGCTTGTTCCACTCTAAAAGTGCCGGCAACTTTTAGTCAGCCGAGGAAACAGCTGTCCAACAAGAGTAACGGTCTCCTCGAACGATAATGTAATGAGTCCACTTCTCTATTAAAACCGTAGTCCCGATTTTTGGCTCTTCGACCTCTCAGACACCCTGCCTTCAACATACGCACGGTGAAGGGATTTCAGAGTTCCATCCAGCATTAAAGATAACACAAGGACGTAACGTTTCATCCCAACAGGCACTTCACACCTTTTTCCTTCGATTTTACAACCGCAACAGTACCTGGTGTTAAAAGAAGAAACATTGTTCGTCGCCAAACTTGTCGTCTGTTGGTGTATTACTATTTTGGATGCTCTTACCGTGTGCCAGACGAAAAGTCGAAGGAGAACAGGATCGTAATTACACGCGATGCCTCCTCTTTCGCGGGGGAAATCTTGGTGAACCGATCAAAGAGATATTTCCGGGGTGGAAAACGACAAACAGGAACAAGAACGAATTCCGCTGGTCCCTTATCGATGTCTTCTTCTTGTCGAGTCGCGGACCAGCCTTATTTTCGACTCGTCTCACCACTATTTGCGCGTATAAATATTTTACGAGGGCCAGGAAAAAAATTCTATTTTCGTGCGGCCAACCCTATCGCCATCGTTCATAAGAAGAGATTTACGGCGAACGGAAGGCGATTATTATCTTCAGCCAGCTCTTCCTCCCTGTCGACAATGAAGCATATTTTTAACGTTAGAAAACAATTTCTTTCCAAATTCTTTGTCCAGACATGTACATACTCCGCGACATCTCGTCTGAAAGCAGAATACAGGGGATATAATGCAAGACTGAACGCGTGCTTTTCCCAAACGCGTTCGTTCGAGGAGAACGAGTTTCGAATACCAACGCCAATAATTCTTTTTTAATAGTAGGGAAAATGAATCACGATACGGTAAAAATAGTGGAAACGCGTCGAATTATACCGCTCGGAGGGCGTAGCAAATAAATGTCCAGGCGAATTAAGAACCGTTACGAGCGTTCAGAGGTCTATAATAGCGATTTACGCGTGGTCCCCCCTCATTTTTCAAGCGATACATCAGTTTGGTAATTCCTCCACGGAAATTGTGAAACGCGAGAGGCGCTTGTGCCCCTGGTGCATCTCGTGTCGTCAATGTTCCGAGGTTCCTGCGAGGAATCGCCGGATTTATGTCCGCTGGTCGAAAGTATCCCGGCTAATTACCTTGAGAACGAAGATTTATGGAATTTTTCGCGGCGAACCGCGGCCGGGATAATTAAAATAGATCGGAACGTGGAAACAGTAAATTGTGGTGCCTCCACCCCCGCCTCTGAATGGAATTTACACGGGCGATACCGCGAAATCGTGGACCCACAATACCAGGCGGTGCAGGCGCCAAGGAAAACTCGTTCGTTTTCGTGTGGAGCAAAAAGACACCGGGAATTATTCCGGTGAAGTGTATAGTGTCGTGTAAACACATTTTCGAAGGCGAATGAGAGCACCGCCGCGCGTTCTTGCGGTTTATTTCAGAATTCCTGATAGTACAGATCATTAGTCTGTGTGGAGCCTGGAAAAGAAGAAATAGCACGGTTTAGGGCTCGTTGTCGAACGTCTGCGAACAATAAGACGCGTTCAATGAAATACGAAAGTCGTTCGTTCGTACTATCGTTACCTTTCTTCTTTTAGATTGAAATATTCAAAGAGCAGCCTTGTTTAAATAAAGATTTTAATTAGAATCAGGACCAGGTCGTCACGGGTCCGAAGAAGATAAATTAGGACGAGCCTGGAACGGGTCCTGAGAATCAGGATAATTTACGATCAGTGTCGTGGGGGCGTTAGACACCCTGTAGAACTCTATGGGTCACCCTTACCGGAAGCATGCTGTGAAATCAAGGGCGTCTGCGCCTTGGTGCTCCCCTATCCAAGAAAGCGCCGCCCATCGGCGACTACGTGTCGTCGGCATTGACTATTGAGACGAAAAGGGTGGGTTATCTACGTGATTGGATGCGACCGGTGTTCTATGAAGTCGACTCGGCGGACAATCTAGAAAGAAGATACGTAACACTGGAAAAAACGTACTTTACATGTACGCAAGTATATATTTTTAGAACACTTACTATCCAGGCAATTTTCTAAAAGAGACTCCTTTACTTTCAATTTGAGATCATTATAAATCTATATGCTTGAAATTCCGCGAAAAAAAAAAAGAGAAAACTGAGAAACGCGAGGGCCACGGTTTCTAAAAGCATTACATAAAAATGGGTGCCGCTTAGTTAGAACGGGATGCAACACCCTGTGTAAGTGAAAGGGGTTTGCTCTCGAAAATATGGCCCCTTTTTATTTAGACACCGAAAATGGCCGTCGCGATGAGTTTTCTCGAGGTATAAATCAACGGCCTTGGAAAAACACGCCGCGAGACTCGTTCAAGGCTGATATATGAACACGTGATTCATTAACAGTCGTTGATAAAGTATGTGTTAATGAAGAGAGTCCTCTTCTTCGTGGCCGTTCCATTCCTCCGGTTTAAACCGTGTTTTCTCTATGAAACCATGTGGATGGAACGCTATTTCCGAAGAAAGAATGGAGGCGAAATGATTCTCGGTTAATCCTTTCAGTGTGCGCCGGCCTAATATATTTTCCTGTAAACAGGAAGAGTATTAAAAACCTTGCATCGAATCGCATATATTTTTAATACAGCTTTATCGCACGACGGACGTGATTTTCTACTTACATTCATCGAAAGAGTTGACAATATCGAATAAAATGAAATGAAAAAATATCAAATAAACGTGACTGCCAAGAAACGAAGCGTATAGAAGATCGTACGCGGTTAACTGAATGGTCGAGGGCCATTCATTCGGGCGAAATTCCTTCTGGATCAGATTGCTAAGGGTCCGCTCCAACTTATGACAAAGAAGCAGGTCCTTCTTGGAAGGTTCATTGAACAAATCCAAGCGATCCACACAAAAAGTGACTAACGTTGAATGACACTAAAAATAAAGAGAATACATTATTATCCCACCGCGATATGCGTGCAAAGGGATGAGAACGAAGAAAACTACATAGCATTGCACGAAGAAGTAAAGGGGAGAAATCAATCACGAAGACGAGGCCAGCGTATTCCTGACGATCCCTCATCGCTGTCGTGCAGGTATTAAAACGTTATGAAGTGAAGAAACGCTCGATGGCGACGTGGAAACGAAGATTTTTCTAGCCGCCGACGTTAGAGGGTCGGAAACGAAGGAAACGAGGGAGACACGGCCGATTATGAAAGGTTTTTGTCGCGTTGGCGCCAGCGGGTCGAAGGCGACGCGCTTGCTTTCCTCTCCGCCCGGCTTCGAATAGCTAAAATCATCCCGCGTGCCAATTTCAAAGCAGCGGCACAGTCCGACATTCACAGGGGGGGGAGGGAAAAGAAAAAAAAGGAGGAGGAGAAGAAGGAGCGGCCGTCTCTCGTTACACATCCGTGGCACAGTGCGTTTACCGTGGCTGCAGTCGAACACGAGCATGACACGCTGATTGCTCGAGCTTGAGAAGATAAAAAATTCCAGGGAGGGTCTAGAAGCGAAGAAGAATACGCGTTACACGTTTTGCCTCGGATACGTTCAAGGGAGAAATGAAAGCGCAAGAAAGACTGACCACTTTTCAGACGGTGCGATAGATTTCGTTGAATTTTAATGGCCTCGCGACTGACACCGGGTAGGGACGACATCAGACAACAGCTGTTTCGATGAAACGGAGCAGCCGGCCGTGTCTGTGACGTGATGCACCGTCACGAGTGCAAGTGCAAACGTCTGTCACACCTGGCCACAAATGTCTTGCATATATTCTGAAACTACCACGGAGAAAGCTCAGTAATTTATGTCAATCTTGATTAACTTACTTCCTTTGTACTAAGAACAAGATTTTTCCTTAGGCGAAAACTTTACGGGGAAGATATAGAATAATTTCTTCCTGTTGGAGGGAGTGAATTTTCATTGGAAGATCCCATCACGGTCGAGCGATGCTCGCTTGCCTCCTACCTGTCCTCGAACCTCCAATGAAAGTCTGGAACACCTGCACAGGTGAGTCATCTTGCTTCACAATTGGCCAGGAGGAAGAAAATGGGAATCCGTACAAAATGGCGCCAGTACCATTCTCCATTTTATCGTTTCATCCTCCCATACACGCAACTGTAAAATGAGGAAACAATTAATTTATACTAGCCGGATTTCACTTTTCTACTCTCGTTGAAGAAAGTACATATTCCATGGTAAAACGAATCCCTCGAGACTAATCTTTTTTCATCGAGTTCCTACAAATTGCATTGGTCGGTAGGCATGTACACAGCCCACTGAAACAGTAACGATGAATCTTTCACCAAGATGATTCCCGTGGCCCGTACAAGCCACGGGGTTCCACGCAGGAGAAAAAATAAGAAAGGGCACGCTTCCTTCGACTCGGGAAGTGTCGCGTGTCCTGATGGGTCTCTACTTCCAAGAACCAGGACCATTTAGATTCGACCTCCGACCTCGGCTGTGCCTCAGGACCTCCTGAACGAATTCACCACACCCAGCGAAATTTCCGTGGCAATTAGTGCAGCCTCGCGTTCCGTGATCAACCATTAGTTTCACCTTTCATAGTTTTTACTTCAGATCTTTTCCTCTTTCTTCACTGCTGCGTTACTGGTCCTGAGAAGTCAAGGAAACGAGATTACTCCTCTGTGTAAGAAATGAAATATTCAACTGTACAACAGTTTTCCAATATGGTGGACGAAGAAGCTGCTTTTAGGACATATTTGAGCAGTATATCGACGTTTCACTGCGAGGAGGGTACAGTTAGGGCGTCCAGGGGAGAGAAACCGACAATGGATCCTCAGGGATCGAAAGAAAAACGAAAGAAGCGCCCGTGGGACCCCCACTGAGGAATCTAGAGGCCCATCCTACCCACGACTACCCATGAGGCCCTTTTTTTCCAGTTCACGGCCGTGGCTTCAGGGTCCATCGTACTCACGTGGGGGTCTAATACCTCCTCGAAGATGTTGATTCGAGAAATTCAATCCACACTACGTGGTGGTCACCTTTCACTGATCCTCTGATTGAAGTTCAAATGTCTGACATTATTGATATTGGAATTCCATCGTTTTTTTTTTATAGCGAATACTTGAAATTCTTCGTGGAACAAAATTAATTTTCAGTGAATCAATAACGAGAGAACTTTCAATGATTTTTAATGATCTGTGGAGAAGAGAGGATCGTAAAAATCGTTAGAAAATAGAAGCGAGGTCTAGGGGAAAGGGTTTGAAGAGCAGAAAAGCGAAGGTCAAGCAACCACTTGGGCAACCTGATGGCGAACACGTGTGTTTGAAGAAGGCATTTCTGAAATGCGTGCAGAATCCGCACATGCACGCTAGGTAGCTGCTACGGAGGCCGAACTGCTAAGACAATAAGTAACAGAGGCTCCTGACGAGGTTCTCTGTTTGCGATTCGGCTCTTGTTGTTTTCTTTCACTTCCGGACTTCTTGCGACACCAACGCCGCCGGATAATCATATTTCATCCTCTGCTACCACTGAAAGAAGATAAAACAGAAACTATTGCAATTTACTTTGTAATTGTAGTCAAAATAACTAAAAGAACGTTTTACAAATTATTAAATTTCTTTGACAAGGAATTTAGTTAAATAATTCTGTAAAGTGATCTGATTTGTGTACCTCTGTTTAGCGAAAATATTAGTGAGCGATGGAGAGATTCGCAAATTACAAATCAGACACTGGAAGCTCCTCGTTGACACTACGACAGCGTTTGCTAATCTGGCTGTTAGTTCCACCGGGTGAAATTTATCGTGCTCATAATCCTGCAACAGATGTGGCTATCGGACAACTGTTTTCTTCAATTTGTCTAGCCACCGTCACTACATTTTCCCAACCGGAATATGGCGATGCTGAAAGTTAGACTGTACCGTTATATTCGTTACTTATATCTCTACAAGAGAAGTACAAGACAATGTCTCTTTCTTTCATAATTCCAGTAACAACGAATTCATATCTCGAAATTTGCCTTACCTGATACATCCTCAATATTTACTGAGGATCTTAAACGAACCAGTTTAACGGGCTTATTTAATCTGTAGTGAGACAGATTTCCAGGTAAACTGAGCCAATGATCGCAAAGGCAACAGGTCTGAAATGTTTCCTCAGACAAAAAGAATCTACAAATTCTAGAATGAGGCATACATTTTAATTATAGCCAATTTTAGCGTCGCTTCAAGGCGAGAGAGGAACTCCTGGGGGTCGAAATATCGTCGCCAGTGCGAACGTAGAAATATATTTGATAACCCTTTGGCAGCAGCCAGCATCTGGAGAATTAGCGAGTTCGAGTTTCAATGTTCGACGGCGGCCAATGTCATGCGACGAAGGGCGCACTTTTTCATAATGGATAAAATCCGACGGGGACATGTGTTCGCCAGACGATGTCTCCTCAAGGTGCATGGGAATGAATTACGTCTCATTAAGTCCATCTTACAAGGGTGTAAATAACCGTATCTCCTTCTATTTTTCAATCGTCTTATCATCCCTCAAAAACTGGACTTTCTTCCAAATTCTATCCTGAAAGTCACAGTGTTAATTATACTGTTAATATATAAAACAAAAAAATACCTAAGAGCTTATTGTAAAAGGCAAAAGCGTTTTGAAATGTGCGACTAAACGTGAAACGTGTAACTGGGAGCATAAAAGAGTTACATAACGCGTGAAACGCGGTATTAAACCGCGCACAGCAACCGGGATAGCGATCCCTCAGCGACAATAAACAAACGGCGACGACGGAAGTGCAGAAACGCTGCGCGTCGCCTGGTGTTTGTTTGATTTTCGGGCCGACTTTCTTTCTGACGGCGTCCACGACGTCGACGTCCCCGTCGACGACGCTTGCACCGTGTATACATCGGTTCCAGAACACGGTTCCTCACACCGTGAGAGAGGACCACCCTGATCGTCCGCCATGTTTCTCATAACGTGCTACTTATTATCTGTTCCACACCAAATCTGTTCAAAATAACAATTCCATCCACGTTAACAATTCTTGTTATGCTTAACCCATTCAACGATCCACAAGTTCAATTTTCTCTTTCATTCTCACGTGCAAAGAATTTTTTAAAATATTATTAACACGCTCAGGAGGAATAATTGTTAAGGGAGAGTAGAAAATATTTCAAAGTTCCAGGATGAGGAATTCTGGAAGACATTCAGTTACCTGTTTCAACTTGTACCTGCGGCCAATTTGAAGGTACATGTCTTACCCAGCCAACGAGACTTTCGTAGCGCGGATTACGGGGAGTTTATTAGCTACCGTAATACAAAAATGGCGAACATACGGGCGACGTATTTCCCCGACAGCAGTCCATTATTTTCAGCACGTTGCTGGCCTGCCTGAACAACTTGGCTAAGATCTACCGTTTACTGGTCGCAGAGCTGGATTTGATTCGACGGACAGACGTCTTCTCATCCGTTATTGAAATAAATTTTATTCCTAGAATTTATAACTAATTCTTAGAATTAATTATGTAACTATATACAGGATGTTTCTGTGATCACAGTACCGTATATTAATGATGGACTTAAATTTTGCACAGTACAAACTGTGTTCTCAGTAAATGCACGTCTAAAACGAACACTTACTGGTGTCTACCTTTTTTTTTGCATTCGTAGAGTGTTATAAAATGCGCCACAGGCGTCCACAGAATGCTCTGGGTATTTCCCAATTAGCCATTATGATCATTAGCCTAGGTCGCAAGAATGGCCGTCAAGTATTCTGCGTTTTAACTGCTTACCTATTCGATGGCCACCTTCTGCGCTCAGAATTACCTTCATTGTCATTTTGCTGGTGGCGTACTTGCTGAAGCACGCAGGAGGTCTCCTCAAGCCCCAGGATGATCCACCCTTCCCCCTCTATAGCCCTTACTGCAAAGCCATTCTGGAAAATGAACGGGAAATATGAAGCAAGAAATAGTTAGCCCCATTCCTTTTATACATTAAATTTCTGACACTTCTAGTTTTCCTCTACAACTACTCTTAAACATACAGATCGCCTAATATAATAAGAACTGATGATGAAGTGGATTAAAAAAAGAAATCTGTTTACTCTTCTACTTATTTTCAGACTTTGGGATACCAAAGCAATTACCAAACAAAACTAGAAGAGACGCCAGATAAGCAACGTGACCAGAATCTCATTAAAGGTGCACGGCACCGTATGATCGCCACGTGCTCGCCAAATTTCTGTAGTTTATATGACCAAGCGAAAGTCCTGACATGTGTTCGCCAGGAACGCGGAGCGGTCAGCGATGCTCCGTTCTCCAACGTGAACAGGTATATAACACGTGCAGCCCTTGACCAGGCAATCACTGTGAAAAAACGTCACCTCCCACAAAAACTTACAAATTCGAGAGCCGAGCGAAGAGCAATAAATTAAGTAAAATTAAGAATCTCTCAATGCACGACTGGTAATATTGGTACAATTTGAGAACAGTACGCAAAGTACTGGAAGGCTCTGAAACAGTGAACATTCCACAGGTTTATCGATGGACGAATACGTGGATTTAGATCAACGTATAAGATTACAATTGCCGATAATGTCTAATGACGACTTTAAAAGGTGAAAGCAGGTACTGCGGGGATTTTGAAGATTAGAAACGTTAATCTCGAAGGAAGTCGCATTGAAAGGATCTCTGATCGTTAGAAGTCAGTGGATAATTCGGATTAAGAAGCCGGAAAAATATTTGTATTGAAAACAATAGGCAGATTAGCGACTACTGGTTTCCTGGTGGTCATGCATACCGTTAGTGTCTGGCCACGTGCTATTATGTAGTTGGTACAAAGTAAAGTGTTCTACGGTTCGCTCGCAATTAATCGTAATCCCTTGCCCTCGAGCCCATTCTCTGTTATTCGACCACTCCGCTCTTTCGCGTAGAATAATTTTATACGTTCTTCGTAATTTCGCCTGGACGTTCGAATTAGAGTGTAAACGCTGGAAAGAGTACAATAAGAAAGGTAAGACGGAAAGAGCAACGGCGGTGCTCTTGTCGGAGAGTCGAGAGGGTCTCAGCATTGTGAGAGGCACTTGTCGCCATTCAAGAATCATAAAGACCATTCGACTTCTGGTCTCGTGCCTCCTTTGGAAGCTGCTCCCTCCGTTTTCGACAAGACTGTACACCCTCTTCCTTTCCGATGGAAATTCTAATGTAAATCTCCCTGTTCGTCGATTCTTTTCGCCTTTCTCCTTTCTGCAATGATTCTCAAGTGAACTGTCCATTCCAAATTGAAGGAAGACGAACATGGCTACCGGAAAAGTATCTTTCGTCGCTTCAAAACTTTGTTTTAGATAACGTACCGTGCAGAGGTGTACGGAAATAACCGTGGTACAAGCTGGGAATCGTTCTGATCGTCAACAATCATCAAATTGCGGATAGTAAATCCTCCACGACACAGTTAAACGTTTCCACGAGGATACTAATCGGGATAGACGATGGACACGTTCGAAACGGAGGATCCGGACTCACGGAACGAGTAGCGGAGTGCTTGCCCGTCCACGGCCCGTAAACTTGAAATATCCACGACAATATCTCTTCCTATGGCTTCTCGGCTAGCATTATTGCCCGTGTGCTGGTTCACAAAGTGTCCCTGGGCCAAAAGGCCCGGCGCGCATTATAAACGCCTGCCTTTACGATCCGCGCCGACAGATAGCTTCTACAATGTTTGCACCGGTGGTACCGTCTTCGCCATGTGTCGAACACACGGCACCGCGACCGACCCGGCGGATAGAGCAATAAGCCCGAGGTAGATCGTTCCATACGCTTCAGGCACGTTTCTTTCCATGGGCAGCTTGAAAATTTTATGAATCGCCACGGCTCGATTCTAGAGGGGACTGCACCAAGAGTCTCTGAGGGGAAAAAATTGATAACAGATCAGAGGAAATTACGCTGATCATACGAAACGTGTTTTTTAAATACGCGACACTGACTTTGAGATATCAAATATACTGTTGTTAAATAGAATAAATTAAATCAGAATACATCTGATTTGTTTCTAGCAGTTATTGCACTGTTAAAACATCTGTTAGCCAATTGTTTTCGCGTCTCTGGCATGCATCAGACGGAACACTATCTACAGTTGTGAATGAAAAGAGTTGAATGGTCGGAAAAAGCATGCTGTGTACGACCTTGCGAGTTTTCGCTACGTCCTCCGATACTTTCACCTTCCACCAACCTCCTCCCGAAAGGAAAACATGTGTTTCGACCGGCAGTTTTCGGCAGGTCGCGAACACATGTTCCCGGGTTGCCGTTCGGCTCGTAAATGCAAATTCGCCAACGGCACGGTCGACGTAGCGACACATGGGTCAACTATCCTGCGTCTATAGCCACTACGTTCACCGACCATCCTTCAGAGGTTACCATAAAACGTCGCTGGACTTGAAGGCTGTCGAGTGTGTCGTGCAAAGCGACGATGACTCCTCTGAACAAAAGGGAAATCTTCGAGCGAACTTCTCTCATCCGCGATCCGTATCCATTTGTACAGCAACATCAAATGCCATTGCTGGTCATCTGAAAGCATCGAATTTTATATTTCTGCGTTTATATTACTCTCGATAATACTGCACTAAGCGAGTTACCTATTTCTTCGATTCTATATATCGTATAAGAATTAAGAACATTAATTGCTCGTAGTAATCCATTGGATTTACCTTTCGTCGATTGGCGATTCAATCTGTTTCACCGTTAAAACATAATATCGAGATTAAGGGCCACTTGGTAGTGCAATTAGAAGGAGTTCTCCGGGTTTTCCCGTCCATAAACGACCAGATGGCCGCTAGTAGACAGCCCGGCGCCGTTTTATGACGTTGGCGGGGCGCTTCATAGGGGTGTACTGTTCTCACCAGGTGCTAATTGCTTTGCTGGTGGCCGAATTCAACCTGGAACACCGGACCCACCTTCACCGCTGTCACCGGCGTAAACAGGCTAATCCATAAATCCCCATCAAATCGGATTTGCTGGTGGTGGCGATGCACTGCCTCTGAAGAATTATTGAACACCCGTTGCTCCTAATTAGTCGCTCCAAACGAACTGCTGGTAGCAGGTAGCCCGGGAAACGCGCCTACGTATCTGGTTCTACGAAGAAGGGCATACTTTATTTCGCAGGTAGTCATGAAAATTGCCATGCAAGCGAACGAAATCGTTGCGTAGTTCCCTCGCTGATGAAATAAACGAAAAGGAGCAAGTACAAATTAATTCTTTCTTTTTCCTCGAACGAATTTAACAGCGAGGAAGGTAGGAAACGTGGTTGGTACCAGAGAAAAATAACCACTGAGAACTGTTGACCTGCAACCGTGCACGACGGAGCGTACGTTTCCATGTGCACCGATTAAACGCGACCCAGTACGCGCAATTAAGTCCGCGTTAATATCGCGAAACGGTGCGTGCGGCGGGAACGCACGCACGTGTACAACCCCTTTTACATATCACGTGGATATTCTTCTCTGGACGAGTCTTAAGTAGCGATGCTCGTACGATTCTTTTCAAGTTTAACAAATTTTCGGACGGGATACCGTTGTTCGAAAAATCGGGTCGATTCGTGGGCAAAGCTCACGGAAAGTGTTGAGCTTTATGGAAACTCGAGGGACCAGTAAGACGCAGCGAGTTATCCGACTTTGATCAGCAACGAGTATTATTTTGGTGTTTGGCCGCGTTATTTATCGGCCTCTTCATTGGCGATCTGATTTTCGGTTGGCGACTGGCCAGGATCCGGGATTTTCTGCTTGGTCGTTTCGCTTCCCAGAAGTGAACCGCGGGGACGATGAAGCCTGCTAATGTCTTCACTTTCGATAAACGCGTTTCGACATTGACGACAAACCCAGACGCTTGATCTGGAACTTCCTCAAAAGCGGGAGAGTATCTCTGCGATTGCAAATTTAGCCAAGGGGTTGTTAATGATAGCTCCAGAATACACTAGCTAACATTATTTCAGATCATCTCCTTTTAAGAAGAGTGGTCCCTTGTCCTCGTCTGGTTGGTTCTTAAAGCCTGCAAGAAATGAAAATGGAACGTGGTAAACATTTTTGTTCCAAGTATGTTTCCTACTTTCCTAAATTATGAAAGAGTTAAGGAGGACCTCGACGATTCTCTTAGTTGCCACCCCCACGACTGAGTTAGACGCAGGCGTGGCCATGTCCGTCGAACGGGGAATGGTAAATCACGGTGCCGGATAGGAAAACCGTGGAACCAGTGAAAGCTCGAAACGCGGAATTTATAGACACCTTCAAAAGAGCTTTCGTCCGTCACAACAAACACGTCGCGGCAATCCAGCCCGATCATCCATCAACCGACTTGCCACGCCGTGGCTGCGGCTCTTTCACGCGTGGTTCTGAATCGTTCCACGGTTGATGCATTAATTTCTATTCGCAAAAACACCGCCAACGCCGGTTCTATATCCCGGATTAAAACGTCTGGCGCCGGTACTTAATGCATCAATTTGCACCTTTGTTGCTTGGATAGGTTTACAAGTCGAGGGAGGCCAGTGAAGAATCTGCACGAGCAGCTCGTACAGGTTTACGCGATAACTCCGTAGGCAAATGTATTTGCTTGCAAAATTAGCAGTTTCCCCGCAGAATTTTTGAGCAAGTAAAACAAGCGTTTTCGCGCCATTTCGTGGCAAGCAAACGCAAAGTTTCGCAGATCAGAGCCTGTTCCTCCCGATTCCTCGCTTTATTCTCACTGGCTCCTCGCGATATAAATATTCAACATGGGTCGTCCCTCAAGACATCCATCCTTCTCCTTCGTTCCTCCCTTTTCTCTCTTTCCTCTTCGAACTAACGATCCATCTCTCGCTCGCATTATTCTGCCCACTAAATCCATCTCTTTTTAACTCTCTGCTCTTTCAGTTCGCGATCAGTGAAATAACAGAGGGGGAGATCATCAATCATTCCTCGCAAAAGTTTATAGAATCTCCATCAGTAAGATCTGAAATTCTTGAATCAAACCTACCTACTTCGATCTTCTAAAAGAAAATCCATTATCTTACATACATTTCCATGTTTTCTCTGTCGGAATGATCCAGAAAAAGTGAGCAAAATATTCAAATTCCATTTCGATCCCATCGCATTCCCCTTCTCGTCCCATACCACCTCGCAAACAGTGTCTACAACTTCAGAGCTCCCTGATGATGTCTCCTGGCCCCCTCCCCCTCCCTCGACTCCTTTTTCGTGCATCCCTTTCCTTCCAAGAGCAAAGTTTCGTGGGTGGGGACTAACTTTAACAGTCGCTATGGATAAAAGAAACCGTCCCATGGCCGTAGTGGGGCTTGGATAGCCGTGCAGAGGGGGTCAGAAAGGGCCAGGTAGGGGAACAGCACGCGGCGGAGGGTAGGGGTGTAGCTCCATAGCCGGAGGCGGGGTTCGTGGTTGACATGAAGAGGCAGCTCGAAGCCCGGTTCCTTCAGACGAGTCTGAACCTTCGAACAGAGACGTGTCCCCGGTTGAGAAGCCTGCTAGAAAGTTGTTTGACCCCGTAGCTGATGTCCACAGTGTCCACCACCGGTATCGAAGCTTAAACAACAACAAAAAACATAGATACAGACAGTCTTCGTAGTTGGATTGATTCGACAGACTGGTTCAAAGTGCCTGTAAACTAGTTTGGTATAGTGAGTGATGTCAGTGTCTGAGTATTAAACAGTCGAAGAAGTGTAGTTTCTCTAAACAGCATGCAGACCACACAGCCAGTGAGCCTCCAGGCGCAGAGGATTCAAGGACTCTATCTTCTAGACAACAACGACAGTTCTGGGATTCCTCATAGTGCTGGAAGCTCGGCTAGCAACTCGCCCGACCACTATGAGAGGTTCTCCCCACCGTCACATCTGATGGACCTCAGCAGCCCTCCGGAGCACAGAGATCTGCCAGGATATCAGTCTCATCACCATCATCATCACCATCAAGTGTTGTATCAACCGTCCACTTACTTGATGTACGAGAATCCCGATGGGGAGAAGAGATATCAGGAACATCCCAACGGGAAGATTCTCAGAGAGCTCCAACCCGATTACGACAGACGCCTCCACGACAATTCCCCAGGATTCTTGTCCGATCACAGCAGGGACCACGAGCAGAGTCTCTATTTGACACCGTCACCGCAGATGTACTCGTCAGGAGGTGAAGAAATGGCGCCCAGGCAAACTCAACAGGGTTATCACGTGGAGACAGGGGAATACAAGCCAGAGGTGTTGGACTACAAGCCAGGTGTCGAGCAGCAACGGTACAAACAGATGGAGATGAGTCAAATCACAGAACCGTCCTCTTCTACTAAGAGTTATGGAGTTGAGGAGTCCAGGAATGGCGGCAAGAGGAAAAGGAAGTCGAGCAGTATCGAGAACGAGTCCGAGACGGAGAGTAACGCTTCCTCCACGAAGAACAAGGTGAGAAGGAAGAGCGGCGCGACCTTCGAGGAGATCCAGAACCAGAGGGTGATGGCCAACGTGAGGGAGAGACAAAGGACGCAAAGTCTGAACGAGGCGTTTGCTGCGTTGAGGAAGATCATACCCACGTTGCCTAGTGACAAGTTGAGCAAGATTCAAACGTTGAAGCTGGCGACCAGGTACATCGATTTCCTGTTCCAGGTGTTGCACTGCAACACGGAGAACACCGACGGCGCTGAAGATGTTGGTAAGTCCTTATAGCACTTTATACAGATCTGAAACACATTGAAATTAGAATACTGTTAACTATTTGGTAGACGGATCGTGCAAAATTTTAACTTCAGCTTTTTAGTAGCTTCGCAATCGCAAAATTTTAATGCTAAATATCAAAATGTTAGTATAAGTATAACAATGAAGCAAGTTAAAATTCTGATACTGATATAAATAAGGCTGTAGTTTAGACTCTGCTCTTGAAACTTAGTATGCAAATACTCGTTCATAATAGCAAGTTGTATGACGTTTCCGTCGGCACCTTTCTCCAGGCAAGTAGCACGTGTTTATAGAAACTAGCTCGCGTTTGTTTAAAGTGGCCTCGTAATTAAACAGACCCCCGTGAAGAGGTGGCCCTCCGATTCGAATGTTGGAAACCATGTTAAAGTAGCT
This sequence comes from Xylocopa sonorina, assembly GCF_050948175.1. Classification (NCBI taxonomy): domain Eukaryota; kingdom Metazoa; phylum Arthropoda; class Insecta; order Hymenoptera; family Apidae; genus Xylocopa; species Xylocopa sonorina. Next base: position 10,596,961 of record NC_135201.1, on the reverse strand, counting down.
TGTGTCATCTCAGTAGCTCTTGCACGAGAGTCACCCCGTTCAGGTAAACATCTTGTCCCACTCGACTCCGTTCGTCATCAGCCAAACAGTCTTTACAAACTGATAAGAGAACAAACAGGGGATGGATCAGTCCAGACGCTCTTCAGCGATTTATCTTTCCTTTGCATTCCTGATAAGCTTCCTATCCTTCAGGTTTTAGTATCGCTGTTTTTCTTCAAGAAATTTTGATACTGTCAACGCCTTCGATGTCTTTCTTCAACTGAAAGTAAAAAATATGAGGCTCGTGTTAGTTTCTCAGACGAAAGAAAGCTTCTGTCGATACTGCGATACCAAAGGAAACGCATCTTCGTCGGTTTCGTTGCATCCTAGTATCTCAGTCAAAGCTGACAGATTACAAGGCGACCTAGTGCAGACACCAAATGGTGACGATATACCATAACTCCAGGTGACTAAAGACATCGGGACACGCTAACTGTCTCGAAGACGATGACGATTGGTCCGTTTTCAGCGCGCCGCCGCGAATACACGCTCCGTGTTTCTTCTTTTCATTTTGCTTGGCTGATATCCCATGACGTTTCTCCCTTCATCTCCACGCGCTTTCTTTTCAGTTGCTCTCGGCGGAACTCTGATCCTCTGGTTCTTTCTTTACTTCTCGTCTTGATTTACTCCCAATTAAAACGTTTGAGGTGGTTAAAAATTGCTCCGCGATGCGTCGAATTTCAATATTTCTAGTTCGTAACTATCGAAGTTTTGATTCTTCTAACATTTGAAAATTTCTATTTTTTTGTTGAACTGAGATATTTAAAATTTAGTTTCCAACTTGAACGTATCGAATATCAATGATTCTTAATTTTGGTTCAAAGATCCATTATTCCACGAGCGAAGGAAGTCCCGGGGAAATTAATCAAGCTCGATTTCCTGTCTTCCAGGCGAAAGAAATTCAAGGGGCGCTGTCCTGGCCGCCAGAGAAATAACTTCGTCGTCGTGCAGCTACATGGCCCACGAGAAGCTCTCGTACGCTTTTAGCGTCTGGAGGATGGAAGATGACTGGAACTCGAATCTCTAGAGACATCAAAAAATTTCTTCCTTTAACTGCGACAAGGTAGAAGTTACTTAAAAAGAACACGTTGACTGGCGCTTGGACTGCGCATCGAACAATTACAAAGAAAAACTCAGGAGAAACGCTTAGGAATGCTAAGTGATTATTTAAAAGTATATATCCGCGATGAAATTGAGAATGGCAGAACTGTACGAATCTGCCGTGATATCGTGCACTTATTTCCTATTTTCGCAGGTACGAAAATATCGAAATTATGATTAATCGGGAAAAGACAATTAATGTGATGAAGTAAACGCGCTTTGTAGAACGTTGACGAGCGGAAATCAGTCGACTCGTACCTAAGCGAGTTTCTGGGTGGCGTCGATTTCCGTTCCACGAGATGAGCAATTGTTATCTGAAAAAAGAACGGTGTCAAGTATTTTTTTAAATTAGTTAACAGATAGACTAGAATATTACGAGCTCTAGGAAATGAAAGATGAACTCTGCGTTACTCGAACTAGTACCAAAAGAAGTAGACCTACTTTTCTTTCTCGAATTATAGCAGTGAAGTATAGCAGCGAAGAGATGCTGTCACACTTGCTGAATGACCGTGGATGACTAATCGTCAACGATTATTCTTTGTAGATATTATGAGGCATCCGTTATTGATTCTTCTTTGAAATACAATCGGGCTAGTTGATTTCGCGTCGTTATAGATCAACCGAGGGCCAGATCCAGTCGATGTAAATGTAAGCCAATAATTTACGTCTTCACGTCGCTCTATTAACAGTGGAACAGCTTTAGTCTAATCAATTCCACCGCGATTTCTGCACCGTGTGAAAGCTACGATCGTGTGGAGCATCTTCTATATAATCTCAGGATAATTTCACTACTTAAAGTAGGATGTGAATCGATTTCTTTACCAGAATAAATTTTTATTTCGCAACGCGGCATTTCAAACGGTTTGTCTGTAAACGCGCGAAGAAAGCTCCTCGTGTACAATGAAGTCGTTGAATAGTCGATTATTGCTTGGGATTCCCGAAATTATTTCCTCTTGCCACTTTCTTCACTACCTCTCGAAACGCTGGCCAATCCGTTAGGGTGAATTTATGGCCTTAGAGGCTTCGCTTTGAATGGAAAGCAACTTGGTCGCGTGCTTTGCATCGAGGAACTAGAAGGCTGGCCCCAGTTAGTTCTGGAATATTAATTTTCGCGTAATTATTAAAAGTTATCAATCGTTTAAAGAGAATTTGCAATATTTTCATTAATACGAGCGACAACAATACCATTAAACATCAGACAACGCTTTAGACCGTACGATAGACTCATCAGTGGGTTCCTCGAAGCCAGACGCTTTTCCTTTCCCAGATCCACAACAGACAGTAGCGTCATTGCTACAATTTTACGAGTTTTTTTACGAGCTTCGATGATCGCGTCGGGCTAGCATCTCAACGCTTGTGGAAACAAGCTCTAACTGCTCCCGACGGGTAGATGAAACTTAAACAAAACAACCGGCAGAGAAGCATTAACGAGCATTTCGGCGCCCATCGGTCGCTCAAAGAATATTATACTACTTTTTCTTCTTTCCTTCCTTTTTTTTCTTTTTGTTAGGACGAGTATAACTTTTGGTACATAGAAATCATTTCAGTTTAGGTGTATCATACATATGTATATAGTTCGTCGAAATGGAAGTTTCTTCACGGGTTTGACGATTTTCCGTGTGAACGTTTTCGAAGTCAGCCAGTTATTTTAAACTAAGAAGGCAAGAACGAAAAGTTGGGTCCACGTTTGACTCGCTTAACGAAGACACGCTACGTTAAATCCGCCAGCGTCTTTATTGCCGTACTGAATCTTCGTGAAAAAAAGCCAGCCTCCAAACGAGGTACCATCAGTGTCCCCCTTGAGAAGCTGTCAGGGAATGCTATTCTCCTCCTATCTTCTTTCCTCTTATTCCCCTCGTTGGACAGCCACGCATACCAGTTTTGGAAAAAATTTTACTAAAATAAAAGACGGGAAATGAATTACAGATTTATGATCTTCCACGAATCTATGAATTACGATTGAAGCTAGAAATTTGGTACAATTTTCATTCTTATTGTTGTGAGGAAGATTTCAGATGCGAAAGCAAACATTCGATAACGTTTTACCAGTGACAACTCCGAAACCATTCTTTTCTGCGACGACGCTGGCCATAAATCTCTTTCAATTGAATTAGCCAAGAAACACGACGACCCCAAACTTTTCGCTTTGCCATCTTGAATAAGTGTATAGCCATCTTAACTTAATTGTAGCTAGAAATAATAACAGCAAGTGTGACGCGGTAGTTTTCTGCTGATTTCTTCTTACTTTCCATTCAGGTGTGGAGTATATCTAGAACATAATTACGTTGTAATGTATTACTGCTCTGATTAGGATGATCAGAAGATCGGATGGTCTGATCTTCAGATTGTTCTAACCAGAATACGTCCTGTAAATACAGTTGCAAGATATTGACGATTGACAGATTTTTATACTCTTGTTATGTAGTTAAAGAATGAATTAATGCGATCAAAATGCTGTATATATTATATTTAATAACTCCTTTAATTAGTCTTAGGTATCCAATGTATAGATTCTATTATCACCGACGCAACTACGAGTTTTAGAGGTAGAAAGAGTTATTGTCTATGTAAAGCAATATCGAGTGTGACTATTCTTTTTATGAAGAAACTAATTTAAACTTTTATGACAGAAGTTTACAATGTAGACCTCGAAATTGCTAATTTTCTTCCCGTTTTTGTATAAAATCCTTCGTTAAAAGGACGCATCGTGCCTTGTATTATATAGCAAACTGTTTAACTATAAGTTGTCAAGTGCACCTCAAGTGCCTTGGACGTACAGCTAAAAGAACCAAAAATCCTGTACATAGTAGGCTAAAAACATAATTTCTAAGTTGTACATTCTCGAGCAAAGAGACTGTAATATGTAAATATATAGTCTTAAGTCTACTTAAGTTTTAATTGAACTGTAGGTACAACGATGGCCGGAAATCGCAATAATTTATTATTCGTCGATCGACGAATTATCATTAAGTAGGTCTGTAAATAGTTTTGTAAATATTTAGAGCGTTTCTTGAAAACTTAGATCGAAGAGAAAACTTCCGTGAAAATTCTTCTGAACATCCACTTTGAACAGTTATGAAATTTGACGTACGCATCTCTATTGTCATCTGTAGAAAATGTTCGATGTAAGTCATATTTGTTTTTGCAAAATTTTCAAAACACTTTCATTTTAGATTACTATAGGACTTGCACTGATTTCTTAAATTCTCTACGCGACTTTTCCACTGATAAATATTCTTATAAAATCCTCCAAATTTGTTTCTTTTTGAGGATTGTAGTGTTCAGAGGCAAGGTTTCCAATGATATGGCAAACACTTGGATTTCCATTCCTTAAAACGATGCCAATGTGCATTTTTTAATGCGTATCAACGTGCACTCGCGCGTTTTTCTAATGTACAGTATTTTTATATCGATTGCGAGAATTGCAATAAAATAATCATTGACCCTAGCTTCTGCTTTTTTCTTCCCCTATCCATTATTTTTCAACTGTTATACGGATTCGTGTATCGTGATAAACGCCATTCGAACGCTTAGATTGAACACTTGTTATATTTGCTCCAACAAACGTACCATGTAAATTGTTCTATTGCTTAATGTACAACGCAGACTAGAGTACGATGCAATAAATATTGCCGATACTCTACACAATTTATTAACCCCGTCTCATTCACTGGGCAGATTCAACCGCGGCGGAAGTTCCGATCACGGAAGCTGGCGAGGCTTAAAGGCGCGCGGATCGTCGCGTAACGCCTCGTACTGTTGACGTCACGAATACTCGTAAACGAGAGTTCAAGCCGCGAAACGTATGGATATTCCCAGATCGTAAATTCGAGGAAGCATCGTGGAAAGACGGGGGCCGACGGGAGATGGAACGAGACAGCGTTCTCGAGGGAGAGCCGATAAATAATTTACCAAAACGCCAGCCGATGGCAGGCTTAATGGATTAGACGAGCCAGTGCAAATATTATTGCAAGGAAACGGCAGCCAGTGACGCCCAGTTTGCCCGATTGGCCAAAAACGATGTCAACTCGACGGTCTTACGGCCAATCCACGAACACCGGATGTTGGCTTCGATCCTCTTCAACACGTTGTTCCCTCCATAACTCCGTTCCTATACCGCAGAGGCACGTGGTTCCCCTTCTCGTGGAATTCTTCGTATAATTCGCGATGCCTCTTTATTTCCGACCCTATATTACAAATATAATTAATACCGATCGAAGAGCAACATTATCGTACGACAGATCTCTTATAAACAGTCTTACGAACTACAATACCGTGGTGACTTCTTCTTGGTAGTGATAAAAAAGACAGTCGTTAATCTCGACTACCCTCTCCTTTTTTACCCGGGATTGAAACCAGTAGGCAGTGAATTGGTAACGTACTCGTGATCGTAAAGCAGCCAACCGGTAGCTGGAAGACCTGTCACATTCTACCGTGGTGATCCCAGAAATCTGAGAAACCACCTAACCTAAACATAGCAACCCACCACGCTTCACCGGTTTATTTACGAACGCAAGAACTCGATGGAAATCCTGGTGTGAACCCTGTGCGTGACTGTACCTCGCTTTTTTACTTCATCCTCCTTCGTCCCTGGTTGGCGGATGGAAGATGATGACTTTTTAATCCGATGCCTTGTTGATATTACGTGTCGTCCATCGATGGAGGATAAAAAAAAGTGGTTGGTCCTGTAGGATCGTTATAAGTTATGAGAAAGATTGTCAAGTAGCAAAAGGAAGGTAGTTGAGAAAATGATAAAGCGGAGGCCGAAAGAGAAGGTGGATAAAGGTTGTGCAAAGGCCAAGACACGGTGGAAAAGCTAAACATCTGTTCTCTGTCTTTTCCTACTAAATCACCGCAATTTCTGTCACTCCTTTCGTTTTCCACCGGGATGATGAATCGTCCATCGTTAGTGCCAACTGCGACCACCATCTCCTTTCTTCTCCCTTCAACGTACTCAGCATATATACGGGGTGGACAGCTAAAAATTACTGTTATAAATATCTTTAGAACTACTGAAGTATTTTTTATAACAATACCAATAACAACAGAGAAATATCGTCTTATTTATGTAATAGATTATTTTAAATACTATTTACCTACATTTCACGTATCTAAAGATATTCAAGTTGCTAACATTTATCATAGTTCACACTGTACATTGGTAAAGCGTTACGTATAGTTTTATGCGGCCAGTAAACCGTACTGCAACGGGCTACACCACTCAAACAGGACATATTTAGGTAAATACACCGGCAAGGAAACTACCCTGCTGCGAGAACATGCAGATTAAAATAGAAGTAGACGAAGTTTTGTTTGGTTCTTAAATTTAAGAAAAATACGATCATAAAAATGTTTTTTATGCAATACTAATTCCTTTTATATCAATATAAAATATCACATTTTCATCGAAAGTAGAGGATATATTTTTCTCCAGTAGAATCAATTTTTTCAAGGCATCCGTGGTATCCATTTCTCTGCGACATTGGAACCACCATTTTCATTTCTACAGAAGAAGTATTTCAGGAAACGGTTCCAGCTGGAAACTAGAGGCGGAGAACGTTAATAAAAGGCGCGTTTCTTGCGCAGAAGCATCGGTAGAATCCGGTAGCCGATTCATTTAGGCTTTTCCCGTGGCCGCCGCTAGGAATTACGGATACAAGCGGCAGCTAATTAAGCAGCGTAATGAACTCGTCCCAGCTAGTTAATTATTTTCGAAATGGTTTCCCAACGGACAAGGAAATGAATACATGGGATGGTTCCTCGAACTGTGGTTCTAATCGATTCCCAACCGTCTAATAAATCATGTAGCTGCCTCGTTACACGGTGTAAGTCCGCAAATGTAGCACAGTGTGATACCTAAGCATACGCGTGTAATGGAAAGTTGAACGCGTCAGAGAATGTGTGATTACTTACTCTTGAATAACTTTAAAAAATGTAAAAAATACCAGACTTTCAGCAGGAAGAGGTATTCCTCCGACTTCCAGTATCGAATAACCAGTATCGTAAATCGATTATCACTTATAATTACAAATTTATAAAAGCGTTTTGATCCAAGCACCTGAAAGGAAATAGTTACAGTGTCGCGCATACATGTGCATCTTATTTTCGCAGGATCTCAAGCGCAACCAAAGTATCCTGGCGTCTGGTTCGATGATTTACTTACGAGGGGCGGTCTCAAAGCGAAAGGAGGTCGGAAAAGGGGAGTTCGGGATTGTAGCCGCCAGAGGAAGAGCCTATAACACCACTTCCTTGTTATTTCGTGGTCGAATAAATTGCTGTTTGCTTCTTTTGCGGGATGTTTTCGTGGATTAAGGTGGATCTACGTGGATACCGATGTACACACAGGAAGTTCACGGAGACAGCTGCAGGATCGTTCGGACATTCGGGAAACGGGGCGTCGCCAAAGTTTTGTGACGAACCAAATCTTTCAATGGGTACAACAGGAATTTGAACCTAAATGGAGGAGAAAGAAAGCATGAGAAAGGAGTCGTGGAATTTTTTAAACTAATATTCGACATAAAAAAGATTTTCATAGCATTTCTTGTTATTTAATAAAATTTGAGAAAAAAATATTCTATCAACGCAATGTAGCTAACCATGTGCGCAGTTAATTCTAATAAATATGAATTACTTTAGTTTCAGCACCTAACCTAACACTTCATCCGAAGCTACATACAAGTATATCAATCTTACACGAGTTATTCAGATTACTATAGTTTTATGCGTTCCTTATTTCGTTAATTATTTTCTAATATGCTTCCACGTATAGTTGCAGTCGATGTTCACTGACTTTTCATTCGAATTCCCGACACGCGGGGCCCCGATTCAGGGACAAGTAAACACAGAATCGGTAAGAAAGCTAAAGGCGGACTTTACAGGATACATCCTTCCTCGCGAGCGCACTCAAACAAGGGGGCATTCAAAGAAAATTCTAACTGTTTATCGTCCCGGTAAACCGCGACTGCTCCCGTTTCCTTTCTTCCTTCCCGATTGAGAAACTGTTGAATGGTTCTTTAAACCTCGAGGTAACCGTGCATACACGCCAGGAATACGTGCCACGAATTCTTATCGTAAATCCGTCAGGTGAATTGGCAAGTGTCTTCGAATAACTGTAAATAAATAAATAAAGTCAATCATATCGAATTAAGTGAAATTCGAAACATTAAAAAGGTGCTTCAACTCTACCGACAATTCGAATTTGAACATAAAAACCTGCGTATAGACCAGCGCACTAACTATAGCATTTTTATAGAACGTTCTACTGTGTGTTCTTCAGATGAAATTCTTATATGGAACGTAAAACGTTTCGACATCTTACAAACCTCGCTGCTTTGTGACGATAATAGAAAAAAATATAAAGTTACAATGCATGTTCTCAGATAAGGAGCCAAGGACGAAGAATCGGGTTGTTCTAGAGAGATACGTAGAATTATCGACACTGAGTAGTTTTTCCGAATTCTATAATGTTGCACTTCCTCTCCATGTTCGATATTGTGACCACGCAAGTCAAACGAATCGCGTTACATTGTACAGCGTGATACAATTTATATTTATAAAAAATTGAATAATTACTTTTTTATTAATCGTAGTGTATGCGTGTTGTATATGTGTATATAAAAAGGAAGAAACGATGGTACAGAAAAGCGTAAATCGGTTGAACGAAAATAGAAACTGTTTTGAAACTCGTCGCTGCGTTTCCGTTAATAACGACATCTGTAATTGGCGATCGAAGTGATCAACAGGGAACCGCGATCTTTCGTCCATTGTCGCGTAACTGTATTTCGCGTGATTTCTCAACTATTTACATGCTTAAGTAGTAAAATGAAAGTAGCTTCGCGCGTGTAAGAGTGAATACAAATGAATAAATCTGCGTGTATGATATTTATACAGAAGTTACAAAACGTATATCATTGGTGGGTGAAGACAGGATTCGCTTTATAAAATGATAACTCTTTCTCTTCTATTTGCAGTAAAACAAAATGAAATTATTCTAAGAAGAGAAAAACGGTCGATTCTTTGCGAGAATACGGCAGTAATCGCAAAGACATCTTCTTAAACGTAACGGTTGTATAATATTCGACCTGGATTTCCATCAAAGATGGCGAAAAAACGCGCGAAATTTCCAGTTCAAACTGCATCCTTTCAAAGAACTGCGCGCGCATCTGTACGTTACTCTTTATTCCAACGAATCATTTTGTACGCGTTACAACTTTCTTGTCGCAATTTACGTTGTTAAATCCATCGGAAGAGCTCGAGACCCTAAAAATTAGGTAAGAAATAATCACCTCGCGGCCTGAATATTACGCGAAACTCGAATCATTCGTTTTTTGCTCGTTTCTTTGCAAAGTATCTCGAGTAACAAGGAAGCAAAAAAGAAAAGGACGCTATTCCTCTTGAGTACAAAAATGGTTACATTTTAATTCATAAATAAAAGCCAATGCAGTATCTTAATATAAATATCGATTTAGTCATCGTGTCTCATTGTTAGTTCTGCTTCCGTTAGTATTAATTGTACATATTATTAATAGTTCAATGTTCGATATAGTATAATTAGAATATGTTAATTTGCGTGTTAAAATTGAATTGAACCTTTTTTTTTTTTTTATATCGCTACAGTGGATAATGGAAGAGTACTATGTCCAGGAACGTAGTAGCAATCGATTCGAACGAAACTTTCGACCAAGCTGAGAACACGCAACATATACAAACATACAAGGGGAGAAACGAATTTCGAACGAACTTTCGCTGGTGTTACTTTTCAATCGGGCCAAATTGAACGACGAATACTGACACTGACCTGCGAAATTCCTATGTTTTTCTTCTTTTAAGGTAAGTTTGTGTTTTTCACCGACATTACATACGTCTTACTATTCTACTACACGTATTTACAAAATCGACACAATTTCATTCGAGATACGATCTACTCTCTACCAAGCTTAATCCGATTCTGTTGGAAATTTCGGCATAATTTCTTATTGGCACATCGCAGAGGCATGCTACAATCATAGATATTCAAAATTGAGGAAGTTTCGCCTTTCTGTTAGAAAATGATCGTACAAAGTTTGTCATACGGATATCAGAAAGAAACTGGAAAACAAGTATACGAAAGCTGTAGTAAAATTGTGACTTTTAGCGAGTTGATCATAGTTTTGGGAAGCCCCTACGATTCTATTTCGTATTACTCTATTGTTTTCACTCTCTCATGCACTCTCTCTCTCTCTCTCTCTCGCTTTCTCTCTCTCTCTCTCTCTCTCTCTCTCTCTCTCTCTCTCTCTCTCTCTCTCTTTATATATATGTATAATTTCACAAATAATTGCTAAATATTATAGTTCATCCTGTAGAACTATGCTTTGGAAATTCGCGTAACAGAACTCGATTGAAAGCCAATAGCGTCATAATCCGAAATGATGACCTGTATCAATTAACAACGTTAAACTCTTTTACAACTGGTTAAAAAACTTATTGATACTCTGCTTCTGACGATAAACGTTCGTGGGTAAGAAATAACTCGTTACTGAGTTGCTATACCCTCGACTCGCGGTTATCACGTTTAAAATTTGCAAATATATAGTACAACTTGTATTTTACAAGGTAACTTTGATATAAAAATCTATCGAACGTCCACGGTATTATCAGCGTACTCGAAAACCAAGAGGTTGAATAGTACCACGTAGATTCGACAAGTATGGACAGACAAAGTCCTAGATCGAGTTTTTAACACCTTTTTCCAAGATCTGCACGCGTCGTTATCACAACTTTCTTCCGTTATCTTTTATTCCACCTAAAAAGCATTGAAACGAACGCTGACCATTCGTTTCTCATTTTTTCACTTATTCCATGGCAACGCTCCACAATACGTATTTCACTGTATAAGCAAATGCCGCGAAACCTATAATGACGATGATATTGGCAAGCGCACTGTACAATGGACTTTGATCCCTTTGCAACTGGTCGCGCAACAAAGACGAAACTTCGGATGCTGCCGATTGATGCCTCGCCTGTTTTTCTAGTTCTTTCCTGTGTTCCAATTCGGCCTTTATTATCTGTGAGACAGATGTTTTTTTTACGTTGTATTATGTTACAAGTACCCAATGTATTGTTTTGAATAATTTGATTGTACCTCGACAGTTTCTGGAAAAAGTTCGCAGAACATTTTGTCCTTTAAATTATATTCCAAACTTTGTGTGGCGAACTGTTTCTTCTCGTAATCAGATGTGTTGATGCTACCCATGGTAGGACTATTTTCAATCTGTTAGAAAAGCTATTAGTATCGGACAACGAGATTCAATGTAATTCAAATTAATTACATACCATAAAACTAAGCAATCCTGTAAGGATAGTAGATACACTCCACGCTGGATTCCATGTGTCAGGGTGAAAATCAGAAATGGATAAACACAGTCTTGTGTTCACTTTAAATCGGCCATTCGGAGTAGTCATATAAATGCTAGGAGGCTGGAATGGAAATTCCCGTGGAAATATAAGTTTTCCATGATAGAATCCTCCTTCATAGGGAGTTTTTTCTGGACCTTTGACTACGTAATGCCTATAAAAAGATTATATGGTGTCTATAAATGCGTATCATTACTTCCGCAGAAATATTAGTTCCAACCGAATCTACAAAATTATGAAGATGTTCACAACATTTACCATTCTAATATATTCGAAGGAACTGGTTCCGCAACTACGTATGGTATAGGATCCTTCTTAAGACGCATGTAATCTTGCTTCAGTCTCGCAGTCGCACTATTTGTTATTCTATTCATGTCAATTACTAAGTGTACGAAAGATGTTTCGTAAATATTTTTCTAATTATCTATCGCTTAATCTTTTGTTGCGCTTTCTAAAGTCTTCTCCCCTGTAAGACAACTATTCTTTTGCGAATAGTTCTTTGTATGAACTCTACAACTACAGTGAACTTCTTGTTTATGAGATTCCTTACAGAAAAATCGCGCGAGTTTCGCGTGACTCTTCGAGACGTCAATTTACCAAGTGTCGGGACGCGTTCTACTTAATGGTTGCACAGTAAAATGCGTTATTGTTTCCAGTTACTCGAGGGTAAAGGTGAATTCGTGGACGATTTAAAAAGTTAGGTTACATTCCCTTCGAACTTCACTACCGTAAATGCAGATCTATGCAGGAAATGATGCGTCGTGGAATCGAGGATTGTTTGCGGCGAACTTTGTCTTTTCGCTTAAAGAATATTCACCAGTGACACTAAATTTGACAGAAACTCGTTCATGACAGAAAACATATGACTATGAAATGCACTAAACTATTTTATTTTACGACAGTACTACCAAACTCGATTCTGAGATATCGATGTTACGTCGATTGTTAATTATCCGGAGATATCGATGTTATTAATGTCACTATTACATAACAATTTTAATGTTTACTCTGCAACGTGCTATTACAACATTGTTTTTCGATCGTCAAAAAAAGTAAACACTTTTTTGACAAATTGCTCTCAAAGTTATGTAACCACTATATTTTTCATACAAATATAAAAGCACATTTACGTGAACGCTAAACTGTACCGCTAAGAAATTGTAAATTTAACGAGACAGTTTTAGCATTCGTTCATAGTGTTTACATTTAATTGAATTCCCTAGACGCACTAATATTTATAAAAATAGGTACAGAAACATGAATTGAAAACTTCAAATTTTCCATGTACTACATTCCATATATACATGTAACTTGGAATTACGCAACTGAGAAAATATTTATAATAACGATGTTTGTTAATCGTTTAAACGAAATAATTTCTTACGAATTCACAATTGAAGGAAAGAATATGGCTATTTTTTAAAGAACTTCGATTATATTAACTTGGTACTTTATCAAGTACATATAGGTAACGATCGCTAGAAAACCACCTGTTAATATAACCTTTGAATTACATAACATTAGTATATACAACCGGGAAATTATTCGTTGATGAATGGAGCTTAAGATTCGTAACAGTCTCCGCCTCCCACCGACCATTACCGGGAAACTCGACGCTGTTGTGTTGACACTTTGGTCTTAAGAAAAAGTTGTTCAATCAGCATTCATGAACTGTTTGGAAAGATTCAGCTGATCCAAAGATTCATTTGAGTGAATTCGTTGTATTGTCAAACTCATCTTAAGGATGAGTTCTCCGGTGTCCATAAGTAACGCTGGTCCCACGACTGGTGCCACAGGAATGGAAACAGTGGTGGCCGTAGCACTTGGTGCTCTTGCTGCTGTTTTCCTTGGCGCACTTTTAGTATTACTCGTTATTTGCAAAAGACAGAGATGTTACTATGTAAGTCGTAAACTCTTTGTTCGCCTTGAATTATGAAACTTGGCTGCAAGATTTCTGTTATTACGTTTCAGAATCAAAAAGATTCTCCGGATCTAAGCTCGGATTTGTTAGAGGGTGAAAATTTCTCTGGCTTAGGCTTAGATGCTTGGGAAAGTGAGGAATGGTTAGCTGGTGCAGAGAGGTATAATGTTTTTGATAACATAAGTAGAGGTGATAGCTTGTCTTAAGTCTTCGTTTATCTAATTTTGCGGACTTAATGCAGATGGGTCGATGATGCTACTGGTTTAGCACCGTTGTGCATTGCTGTGTTAAGGTCTTGCCATGCTTTGGCTTCCAGTCTCACTGCTATTGCAGGCACAGTGAACAGTAATACTGTTCCATTGGAAATAGTGGATGTAAGTGATACATAGGATGTTTCATTAAAAAGCAACATATGCATCTCTTGCGAAATCACACAACTTTTGCCTGAAAAATAACTTATATCCATCAGGTAGCTAGACGTATTCCACCTCGTGTTGATGACGTTGTCAGAAGCTTGTATCCGCCATTGGATGCAAGGCTGTTGGAAGCCAGAGTAGCAGCATTGGTATTGGCTGTTACGCATTTAGCATTAGTAACAAAACACGGGGTGTCAAAGAGTCACGCTAGAAAGTTAGCATTCATTGATCAAGCGTTGAGCGATATGGATTCGCATCTGTCGATCTTGAGGAATGCGGCATTGGCACAGGAAGTCGCTTGTTCTGTTCCAGCTTCGACACCAGTTTGATCTTGAATTGCATATCGTTTCTTGATTAATGTACGGGAATTACCATCAATGTTTATCATTTCTGTTTCCGATGGTTTTGGGATTTTGCGCTAGGCTTCGTTAAATTCTACATGAAATTTAAAGTACGTACGCATAACGTGAGAAGTTCCATATTATGTCTTTCTGACTTTTGTTTTATTATGTCAAGGTCCAAATACCTCTAAACAATGTAACATTGAGTATTTTTTTACCGTCAATATTCAGTGTATTACATTTCATGTAATCATAGTTGCTTACAAAAATGCATACATTATTTCCGTAGCGTATTAAAAAATATCGTAAGATATATTCTAACATTTTTCATGATTAAAGAACACCAGAGATATACTTTATGTGATATGGATATTGCGCCAGACTTTAAGTCTTCCATGATTATTAATACTATTTAGATCGAGAGTGTTTAATTTATACCTGAGATGAAAAATTCTATGTCTCGAAAAATGTGTCGTTTTTGTCAATTGTAGTAAATATATTTATAACTGTTTGTACACATCTATATATTTTTATATTTACCGAGAATCAAATTATTACTTTATAGTTAAGTAGGACTTTATAATAAAGCTAAATCGTAAAGAGAAGAATTCGAGAGTATTCTGATGAATTTTTGTAATACTTAAATGTGTTTTATTTCATTGTAATACTCTGTAATAATCTATGTATGTGTATAGATGCACATATATCTATATATATATAAAGATGTACATATCTTATATATATATACGTATATGTATATGTCCAATCATATTTTTCTCACAATACATTAATAATGTCGGATCTCTAAGTTATTATATTAAGTCATCTCATAAATAAATGTCTTTTTTCACTTTATCTAATGAAATGTTATAATTCATAAATTCCATTTTGTATAAAATGTATAAAATATCCAAAAATTAAAATACGTCTCAAGTGAGATTCGCTTCCATGACACATACTATAAAAAGTATTTTTGGAGTAATTCTGACTATTATTTAAAATTAAGAACCAATCTTTGCAAGCAATGATTAAAATATTGTTTTGTTGAAATTGTATTCCTAAAGCAACATTAATTATGGGATGACCTAATAGAATGGTAAAATTTCACCTTAAATCAATTTACGTAGGATGTCACAGAGTAATTCGCTGTTCATCTTTTAAATAAATTAACTAAGAAATCCTCGATCACTGATCGACGCTACACAGCAGCGTAAAGTCAGTGCTAGACGCGCAGTAATATTCGAAAAAGAGGAGGCAAACGCAAGTTACTATAATCGAGAGAAAGGGGAAGAGAAAGAGAGAAAGAGAGAAAATATACTTGGAAAGAAAAATCGAGTAGAGTAGATTACACATCATTTGCATTATTTGCTTCTGTTCATTTCTTTTTGTCTCTTCTGATTATCGCTAAGCACTTTGCTCTTCAAGTGTTCTTTGTAGTCTAAAATATTTCCACTCCATTTCGTAACTGTACCATTTTCACACACCCAAATTTCTTCTGCCACCTAACAATAATAGAAAAAGATATAATCAATAGTGTGAAACAATCAAACACTAAAATTGAGCATAACGTGTCTTTCCTTTAAATGTTATTACATACCTGGTTTATTAACCTGAAATCGTGAGATACGAGCACCATCCCACCATCAAAATCATTAATGGCATCAGCTAGTGCATCAATTGTTTCCATATCCAAGTGATTGGTCGGTTCGTCTAACAGTAATAGATGGGGCACTTGCCAAGCCAACCACGCGAACACTACTCTGCAACGCTGGCCATCAGACAATTGTCTTATTGGGCATACCTAAAATAATTACAGCCAGAAAAAGAAGAGTAAGGCTAATAAGAAAACGTACTGTAAATTTGTGACTGTAAACACATTTGTGATTTGTTTATAAGCAGTTATACCTGTTGACGACCGGTTAGTCCATAACGACCAATGATTTTTCTCATTTCTTCTCTTTCCTTGACATCTGGAAAAGCTTTCATCATATAATCCAAAGGCGACATGTCCAAATCTAATAACTCGTGCAGATGCTGGTGGTATCTTCCAATTCGAAGATGACTGTTCTTACGTATCATACCACTAGTTGGAACTAACTGTAATTGCACAATACATTATAATATTTTATTATCTATACTTTTTGTAATCTCATAAATAACGATAGAGTTGAAACTCACATCTCCATATAGTAATTTTAGAAGGGTACTTTTCCCAGCACCGTTTGGACCAACTAAAGCAATTCTGGTATCCAAATCTATACCGAACTCTAGGTTTTTGTAAATCCAAGGCGAGTCGTCATTGTAGCGGAAACTAACATTTTGAACCATTATAACAGGCGGTGGAATAGTTCCACAAGAGGGGAAATAGAAATTCAAAACTTTGTCATTGACCACTTTCTCTGTAAGACCCTGTGCTACCATTTTCGCCAGTGTCTTCTCCTTCGATTGTGCTTGTCTTGCTAGCTTGGCAGAACCGTGACCAAATCGCGCTATGTAATTTTTCATGTGAGCGATCTGATCCTGCTCCCAGTTATACTGTTTCGCTTGATTTTCCAACAATTCCATTCTAACATAAAGAAGTACATATTAACATCTTCTGAGTCAACCAGTTTTGATTCTTAAATTTTGACTGTTCTGTTTGACTGCATTTCAAACTTACCTCGTCTTTACAAAGGCTTCGTAATTACCAGTGTAATATTTCAACTGTTTTTTATTGACATGAATGATATTTGTACAAATGCCATTAAGGAAATCCTGCGAATGGGAAATGATAACTAGAATTCTTTTGTATGTTTTCAACTCTTCCTCCAACCACACACAGGCGTCGAGATCTAAGTGATTAGTAGGCTCATCCAGTAGTAATAGATGAGGTTTTACATACAAAGCTCTGTAAAAGATTTTGAATATATTTCTTTTCTCAATCTGATTTGATAAATTACAATTTACACACCTAGCAAGAGCAATTCGCATTCGCCAACCTCCAGAGAAGTCTTTGGTAGGTGTTTTCTGCATCTTGGCAGTGAAACCCAAACCGTGTAGGATATGGGCAGCACGAGCTTCTGCTGTATCTGCAGCCATATCCTCCAACCTTTCGTATACATCCATAAGTTGTTCCTAGTTGGGAAAAATTCTTTTAGTATAAAAAACTATAGACCTAAAAAGTGTATATACAAAGAAGAATGAAAAACAGAAACATACTTGAGCATCTTCCTCTTCGCACTCCACTAACTCTTCAGCTAGTTTCTCTAATCGCACACGCTCTTCGTCTACCTCCATCACGCACTCTAATGCTGTTTTATTGCTAGCAGGCATTTCCCTGGTCAAATGAAAGATATCGATCTGATTGGGAATAGGAACTTCACGATTTCCGAGTACAGCTAACAGAGTAGACTTCCCAGAGCCATTCAGTCCTAGCAAGCCATAGCGTCTGCCGCAGTTCAACTCTAACATAGTATCTTGGAGCAGTTCACAGCCATGGAAAGTGATAGAAAAGTTAGATATCTTAATGTCTCGACTACGCGGATGCGAAGCCAACGATCCTGTACACGAACGTGCCTCTGCATTTAATCTGGCGTCAGCTTCCAATTTCAGGCACAGTGCCTCTGCGATGAAAACAATTCAAATCGTTCATTACACATTATCAAACCTGAAACTATTAAGAATTTCAATTCTACCTTCAGCACTGATTGGTGTCCCATTGGTACCATTCTGCATGGCTCCGAGTCCCGGACTGGACTCCTTACCATCCTCTGCAGTTTTGTTTTGATTAGTCTGAGGCGGCTTCTTGCCTGACTGTCGAGCCTTAGCTGCCTCCTTCTTCTTTTGCTGCTGTTTCTTCTTCGCGTCGGACGGCATGATTCGTCTGAAACGGAAACACCTGGAGCGTCGTCCTGGACGTGGATATCAGATGCCGGTGGTGCGCGTTACGTAAGCCAGAGGTTAGGGATCGGGCAACACGTGCGTTAAGAATGTGAGGTACGTACGATGCAACGTCAAATTCGAAAATTCAAAAAACTTCCATCACCGTAAACGGTCCGTTACATGAGCCAGTCAACGAGAGCGACGAGGATGGACATACTCGAGGAGAGGGAGAGACGACAGAGTGACGAGCAAGGGGAGAGAAGGACGGCGATAGACGATCTGGGGAAACGGAAACCGTAATTTTTCATCGCAACTCCCGAATTTTCGAGTACAGGCTCGAAGGTTTGTCATCGAAAATGAATCGCAGGCGCGTAACAAAAATAAAAGCGACGCGACGAGGGGAAAAAAAAGATGACTGGTAAAGAGGAGACGAGACAGCTTCAGCTGAGACTGGAAAGGCTTTCGATTATTCCAAGGCATCGATGAACATTGGGAATACGTGAAACGATTGTAGGCTGCTCGACCTTTTCTATGCCCCAACGTTTCTTTCTAGTAACTACTTTAATATAACCTTAGCGAATTACCTAGTTGTGCGCCAAAAATCGAACGATCGGTGCAACACGCAAACACACGTGCATGTACTGCATGGTAGTATTATTTACCTGTGAGTAGTGGTAGAGAAACGTCGACGGTGTATCGATTATTATCGATAGTTTTCGGAGACTATCGAAGTTCCTTTTTATTGATGGATTAACTATTTCGAGAATTTTTTAATCACGAGTAATGTGCATTCGCGTGACAACAACTTCTCTGGTTAAGTATTTAGTAATAACGATTATGAACTATCGAAATGGCCTTAGATACGAGGAAACGTTTATCTGGAATATTAGAAAAGAGAAAACGAAAGGAGATGAGAAGGTAATGGCGAATGCATAGTAAGTAAGGTTAAAAAGAATCGCTAATTGGATGATATTTATTTTTTTCTTATGTATATTCAACCAATTGATGCAATAGATAAAATGTACTTGGAACAATGAATTATGGTAATCAAGTTCTACGCTATTTCTAATTAATTCCAAGGATTTCTGTTTCGATAAACTAATTTCTGTGCAATTTGAACTATCGATAATCGATAGTCGAATATCAACTCAAGTCACCAGTAAACATCGATGTTTCTCGACCTTCAGTAATTGGACGAAGACAGTCGCAAAGATGGCGTGGCGACGCTGCGTCGTTTGCTCGCTCGTTTGCAGATGACGCTGTGCAGTTTCTGAATAATTCGCGAAGTAGATAGTGCGCGAAAATTGAAACGAACGCTGTGTCGAATTTGTAAGGACGATTGCGTCGTGTGATGTGACGAGAACGTGATTTTCTGTTCGCGACAGGTTTGGGAGCGCGTATGCGTTCGAGGAAGAAGAATTTATCGAAGAAACTGGAATCATGAAGAAAGTTTGGAGTCCAGGAGAATGGAGAGATGAGTCTTGGACAATAGAAATGTTGCAACGAAGGATACAAGACTTCATGCAGTCTGGTGCACGTCGACGGTCAGTATATTTTAACCTTCATCATTTTTTGCGAATGTCTACGTTAATTATTACCTCAATTCAATCAATTTCTGAATGTAAGAAGGTATTTAAGTACTACGAAAAAACATGGGGTAAATTGTATATATATATGCAGTATAAACGTTCGAGAATAGCTTGTTTTCATGTTACGTCATGTCTCATGGAACGCGGGAAAATTTGAATTGGATACTGTAGTAAGTACTATCAAAATGGCACCTACTTGCGATTATTATCGAGTAATATGAATCGTCTTTTTATCATTAACATCGCTACTTATCTTAATTCCCATGTTACCTTACTTGCTATAAAAATATTCGATAAATAAATAAAGGAATGCTCGTTATACGAATTCACCCCAAGCGCCAGCATTCGTAATAGGAATCTCAGTGTAGTCGTATCCTAGATTCATCGTAAAGACAAATTTCACGTAACTCAGCGTGTAATATATTTTTTGTTTTAATAGCGTCCAATAGAAAATCTGTATGGCTCGCAGTAAAATTGACGTGGTTACGCGATTTGAACGGCGAGAGCCGGTTAAAGAAGTGTGCTTCTGATGAATGAACGAATGGATAAACGTCAGTGGAGGTAGGGGCGGTAAAAGAAGAGACGGACTTGCGCCCCTGCTTGTCCGAAGTCTGCTAGCGCTGGAGGGGGGATGTTGAGGACGTAGGACGTGGGAGGTTGCTGGCTTAATTGCACCGCATCACAGAACGTAGTATTTCGTAGTACGTGATGGTGGGGGTGTAATGCGTCCTCGGTCGTCCTCGTCCTCGCCGACGGCATCGTCGTCGCCTTCGTTATTCGTATGTATGCTGCACGCCCGCCCGAATCGACGTATGCGTACCAAGGCCGTACTCATTCGGGTGTTTCCATCGCAAAAAGGGGGTTGCTTCAAAATATTCTGCTTTCACGATGAAAATATTGATACGAGTTGATTTTATTTCGACTCTACTTTGGGATATTTTAATTGATAAATATATATTTATATTCTAATCGTGAACTCTGGGAAGAATGTATTTAAATATTCATTAATAAAATTTTTATTTTTGTTAAGTGAACGGTAAAATTGTATTAATGCATTTAATAGTATTCGAGTATTTTGAGAACGTAGAATTTATGAAAATTGTGGGAAGGGCGACTGAGAGCTGACGAAAGAGGCTCCTAATCTGGTAAATCCGTGAGCAGTTTAATTGCGTATAAAGTTTACAATTACTTCTGTGCTTGGGAATCTTGGAGATTTCTCAAGTACCTTGTAATCTTGATGAATTTAAGGAGCTGCAAACTTTCGCGTAGCTAATTTTACTCTGGAGCAAGGCTCAACCTTGCATTTTGCGAATCACGAAAAGCAAATACTTTCTCCATGTATAAACTCCGACATTTTTTCCATTCATCTAACAATGTAACATTAAAAATAAAATTTATCAAAATTTGTTTAAAACCTTAATTCTTTTTTTTTTCAGATATCGCAGAAGAATCGTCTTATTAGTGGCTGGTAGGTCCTCGAATAGTCGAACGGACGATAATACGGACCAATCGGGGATGGATGTGCTCGATGGACATAATCGATCAGTTGAGATGTTTGACACACTTTTCGAGGCGGACAACGATTAATTTTCGATAGACGCAATTCTGTCCTGAATCCGAACGA
This sequence comes from Xylocopa sonorina, assembly GCF_050948175.1. Taxonomy (NCBI): domain Eukaryota; kingdom Metazoa; phylum Arthropoda; class Insecta; order Hymenoptera; family Apidae; genus Xylocopa; species Xylocopa sonorina. Next base: position 10,575,677 of record NC_135201.1, on the reverse strand, counting down.
TACAGAAGAGGTGGGTTTTTGTAGAAATAGCACCGATGAGGGGATAAAACCTTCGTATCGTAATAAATAATCGATATTACTCATAGTCTCTGGTGAAAGACCTGCTAGGATTAAAGAGGAACATTTTGAGCAAACTGATGTTCAATTCAACACGATATTTTCTCTATATTAAAATCAATAGATATGTCCAAGCGAATGATAAAATATTTTTTATTCGAAAACAGTAACACCAGAATAGAAGCATCGCAGAAAGATAACTTTTTGCTCCCCTAATTTTGTAAAAAGTAAAGAAAACGAATCAAAAGTAAATGTATTCTCTGAAATGTAGGGTTCGAATTGTTGTGCATCGTTTGTCCATTATTTTATTTAGGTAGGGGGTTAAAGGGGGCATGTTGTGACGGTCCTGGTGTCTCGTATGTGCGTGACGTGGAAAGTGCGCGCGAGCACACACGCTCACGGTGCTCGCGTGTCAACTACCGTAACCCTCGAGTACATCGGGGTGGTTTCACGGGTGGACGGGGTCGTGGTTGAAAGGAAGGGGCTGAAAAAAGGTGTGAATGCCGGATGGCATTCATTCAAATGCCGTCCAATCACAGCGTCGTACTCCAGGTCGAGTGGCAGGGCCGGCATACATCGGGAATTATTAACTCCTCGCGATTCTCCGCCGCGCTAACGAGCCGGATTAACCCGAATCGGGGAGTAAAGGCGCTTGCAGGATAAACTGCGCGGATCGAGTGGATCCCGGGGAAATAAATAGCGGCAACGTGAAAAAAAAAGCGGAACGTGGAAATCGAGGAGTTCGAAGATTTGGAACAGCAAATAATCGCAACAGGAAGTAGTTGAATATAATTGGAGAATTGAATTAAAAAAAGATTGAAACAGAAGTTTAGGAACACAGTTCAGTAATTGAGTTGAAAGAAAGGAAAATGGGAGATACCAAGAAACCAGTATGGAAGGTGAAAACTGGAACACTTAATGCTGGAACTAAATCGAGTGTAAGTTGAAGTAGATAATTTTGGAGAGTCGTAGAATTTAACTGAGGAGTCGAATGTAATAGAAATGTAACAATCCAGTTCAGTAACTAAATCTAAAAAGAGAGACAATTAAAAACGTGGAAGATGGAGAATGAAGATAGCAAGGGGAGCAACCTCACACGTTCGAATTTCCACTTAAAAGGAAAGTCCCTGTAAATCGAATAGATACGACTCTGTAATCATTTCTAGAGTCCGGAGTTTGGGCTAGAGACCGTCCTGAAATTTATGAGTCCGCCAGAGAGGATCCGACTCGAATCGACGAGCCGGCGTCTTTCTGCCGAGTGTTTTTGACACGAGGCGGTCTCTTCAATCGATCCAAGCCAGAATAGCCGAACCGGAAGTGGGACGTTTAGGCTCGATGGGAATGACAACGAAGAAGCAGAGAGAGAGAGAGAGAGAGAGAGAGAGAGAGAGAGAGAGAGAGAGAGAGAGAAAGAGAGAGACAGAGATGAACTGAGATATACAGAAAGAAAGGAAGAGATAGAGAGTGACTTAACTTTGGATCACGCCGAGGCCCTCTCGCTGTGAATCACTCGAACGAATTTCCTCGATAAGATAGCTATCCTACTTCACCCCTAACCCCCTTCTCCTCTACGAGAATTACTTTCATACGATGGTACGGGTGAGGCGATTCTTCTGCTTAAGAATTAATTGAAAGGGAAACGAATCATCGACGTTGATCGAACGAGGATCTAGGAGAACCCAGCCTCTTCCCCGGATCACCCTCGTTGTGTTTGATTTAGTTTATAGCTTATTTAGTAGACCACTACAAAAAGAAAAATGTTGCAATTTGGATAAAGCGTTGAAGTCAGTCGCTCATGGATGAGTCTTTGTTAAAAAAATTTATTGTTAAATGTGTAAAAATGTATATAATAATGTCTCGATAAATGCAACTAAAGTCTAGTTATCGACGATTGAAACGGTTGGGACGTTCTCCATATTTCTGGCCTGTTATCCTTTTTTTATTTTTCATTCAGCTATCCAATTCGCGTGCTCACGCTTAGGTTGGCACAGTGAATCGGTTCGAAGTGGATCTCGTTTCACGTTCAGGTTGTGCCCGGTTACGAAACTGATACACTCCGAGCTGAAAGACAAGTAACTTTCATCGATCTTGTTCCAGTGATCCCATCATCCCGCCTCGTCCTCCCTGCCACCGGGAATCCCCATCTCGTTTTTTACGTTTAATTGCTCGTCACGGCGGCCAACCTCGGACCCGAATAAATTTGAACGCTGTTCGCGAGGAATTTTATTGGACATCCAGCAGAAACTCTCGCCGCTATTAATGTATCCATTCCGACCGCGTTTTACAGTGAAACTGGGAACAAAATTGATTGGCCGTTTCATTGAAAACGGCCTATAAAAACATAGAATTCAGATTTTTAGGATTTAATCGAGAAAAATGTGGACAAAATTTTAGCTTTTCAAAAAGATTAAGGCGATTATTCCCAGTGGGGCAAATTGTGTTTCGCACTTTGAGTTAAGGTTCAAACGACGGCTGCAGCGACTTTCATGACAGAATAGTATGACAATTGCCAGCTGATTACAATCTCCTACTTTCAGAAAAAGGAAAAAGGGGTAAAAAAAAAAAATTAGCGACGAAGGAGGCAATCAGCGCGTCTTAGAAGTGGCACGGCCCAGGTTTTTTTGCGGTTGCGTCGACCTAATAGTTTGTAGACCGCGGTAGCACGTGAAACACTGTGATTATGCGGCGTGATTTCGAGGAAAACCATAATAGCCGACCCTGACCGTCGAGAAATCCTCCCGCCTTAACGAACAACCTAGAAGATCCTCCCCTCGTGATTTATCAGTACGACAATTCTGTCTGGAATATCTACACTAGAATTATTCGCGTTTAGCTCATTCTACACTTCAATGAAACACTTTGCGGACCAATATTCGGGATTTTCATAAGACTTGGGTATATTTTGATCCCTAAGGATATTTTAATGTATTTCAGAGAATTTTTGGAAACTAGAGGACACCTGTACGTATCCAAGAAACTCGATAACCATCGTCTCGTATGAAGAACTATTTACAGCGAGGCAAGAAATTTAATAAAACTCGTGGAAGTCATGGAAAACCGATGTAACGCCGTGCATACGCTCCTCCGTCACTGTCGTCGTCTCGAGACGGAAAGAGGAGGCGCAAAGAAATATTTCTACGTCTGCGTGAGAGGGTTCGACAGCTTGAGAACGAGCAGAAGGAGCCGGGACTCGTCACACAGTAGCACAGAATCAATTTCCTAGGTGAATCTATATTTCAACTTTCACGAGGGATTATACAGCGAAAAAAATATTTACCGATATCGAAATTAGCAGAATTTTGATTCAACATCATGTACTGATAAACGAATATATTGTTTACGATTATAATTTTATTTATTCGAGGTAGCGATGATCTGAAATCTAAATAGTTACTTTCCAATGAAGTATTTTAGCAGTAAGTTCCACAGAAATATACTGATGGTATTTGTATCGCGAATACTATTCATAGTTGTCACGTTTGAACCATAATTCGCGCTACCAGTACGTATAATCGTAAGACAATGGCTTAAGTGTATTAGCCCGGAAGCTTAGATGAGATTAATTGATATTCGATGCTAAATGCATTTCCAAGCCCTTTGCGAATCTCTCGATATGAAATTTTATACTTCACGCTGCAACTACTTTCAATGAATGGCTGTAAAAATTAAATTGGTACATGATAATATTCGCGAAAAAAGAAGGGGGGATATGTATAAATTTCTGTCAGGATAGATAAAGCCGAACCATCTGCCAACAACAAAGAATTCACGAAAGCATTGAAATAACCTGTTGCACCGGGGCAGGGGAAAAAAATCCGAAAGCCACTCGGCCGACTGAGATCCATAAGAATCAATAAACCCATTAAGTCTGACAAAGTAACCATAGCCCATATTCAAATGCGACTAACAAACGGCGCCTCTCTGCTCTGTACTGTCTTCTTTCCAACGCACGAGCAAATTTTATCCCCCTCCCCCACGTTGGTTCGTATCCACAGACTTACTACTCTTAATTACCCCAGTTACAAATAATATACTACAAAGAGACATTCATGAAAACGTGAAATGCAATATATTTCAGACCTAGTACGCGCTAAGGGTGAGAGGTTCAGTGATCACCAATTACGCTGTTATCGAACCTTACCTTGACTTCTACCTGGCGAAAAAAGGAGAACGGGAAATAAGGTTTCAAGGAGAAGGAATAAGAAGAAGGAATCGGAAAATCGACGGCTTCGGTTCGTCGGAAAAATTGATTCAGGGACGTCCGTAGGGCCGAGGCTGCGAGTACGCGAAAAGAAGAGGCGCAGAGTGGCGCGTGTGCGCAGTACCCACGGCCAACATGTCCGCCCGGGTGCTCCAGGTAGTCGTGGTTATGCGGCGCGGTGCGTTGCACACCGACGTCGAGCGAACCCTCGGTTAACGTGACTCGGCTAGCGCGCGTAAACGTCCGCGAGACGCGTTCGCCCATCGTTGAAGGGTGACCGTCTGGTTCAGCCGCCAGCAACTGCTGTCCGCTCGCCTCCTGTGGTTGGGCCAGGCTTGTCGCGTTGTCGCGGCCGTCGCACGAGGTGCCAGCAGCTACGGGGTGACTGGAGCCGTGTTCCATCAAAACAGAGAACCGCGGGAGAGCCGGGGAGAGCCAGCGAGAGCCAGGGAGAGTCCGGAGGTGCCTGTGAGCCGGAGTTGAAACGCGAGACCAGGAGAGAAAGAGAGGGAGAAGCTTGAGGCAGGCGCACGTATTGATTCTCCCGCGTGGCGTTTATACGGTGAGGTGAGAAAGCTGCAACCGGAAGACTCGTGCCGCTTCCTTCTTGGTGCACGCTGAAAAAGTCGACCGAGGAGGCAGGCTTGACCGTCGGTGTTTCGGATCTGTCCAGTGGTCCCTGGCTCGCGAGCTGTTCATTCTTTAGTTAACTAAAGGTACGTTGCACCGGCGAAAACAACCGGACTGGTCACTTTGATTCATTCACTAGACCCGTTTAAGGGAGAGAGTACAACGACACGCGCGTCTTCCCCGAGGAGAGTGGGAGGGAGAGAGAGGGAAGAGGGTGGTGATGTTTATGTATACGTGTACGTGTACACGCGTGTGTATGTGCCGGCACGAGTCGAAGGAGGGTCGGTTGAAGGCACTCTCGAAAAAGGGTATATCGATCCGCTGGTCCGGGACCATTGGCTCTGCCACGCCACCACGAAATCGTGCTTCACTCTCGACCCTCTTCCTTTTCTTCGCCTTTTCTTTGGGGTGTTTCTATTCTCTTTCACGTCTATAGCGTATCTGCTCCACTGTTACCCTTTTTTTCTTATTGTTAGTTATCTCTTCTCCCGTCTTCTACTCCAGCCTTTTACTTTTAAACTGTTTTACGTGTTGCCTTTTATTTCAAGATTGTACTTTATTTCTTTTACTATCTGAAACGCAAAGTATTAATAAGTGCTACTTGTTCTAGATTTTTGTTCCATGTTTGGTGACAGGTGTCTCTCGCTAGACGTTCCTCTGACGAATAGAATGCACAGGAGCAAGCAATGATCTTGTAACCGCTTATTATATTCCTTATCGATCTTGGTCTTATTACGTTACTGTACGATCCGAAATTGCGCCTCGCGAGCTTCTTCTGCGTCCATTGCCACCTTATCGACCCTCCTGGCATCTATTTTTCACAGTTGGACTCTCTTCTTTTTCTCCGCTCTCTATAGCACCCTCCCCCTCTTTGGAATCTCATTAACTTCATCTTCAAGTAACGTATCGCTCGTTTCCAGAACGAGACTACACGTTTCAGATTTATGTTAAACATTATTTCACACAAAAACCGAGATTAACGAAGATTAATTTTTTGGGCAGGTTTCACTTTGTACCATGACCGGCCTCGCATAGGGAAAATCCATAATTAGAATAACGGCACCCCTAGGGCAAAACGCGGAGAGGCGTATAAATAGCTTTACTTTCCACCTTCTATAACTTTCTTTGAAGATAATGGCATCGTTAAGCCGGTACATCCACCCCCATTTTTACAGGAATATAAAAACCTTCCTGTGCGATAGGATCAAGATCGAATAATAACGGTGCTGCTCCTCCTTTTTAGAAAGATTCCACTGTGTAGAGGAAAATGACTCGGTTAAGATTCAATTCTACAGACAAATATGAAATTAATCCTTATGTAGGTTCCATTTCCTTAGTTACATTCTTTTTTTCATGAATATATTCGAGTAATTTCGGTGCTAATTTGCCGTCCGTCGGATTAACGCTTCTTCATTGCCACGGGAGCCCCTACTAGTGTCTTTGGGATCGATAGAACCTGAAACAGAAAGCGGAATCGAGAAATGAAGTTCAGGAACCAGTTGAATGTCGACAGATCTGGTTGATTCTTTCTCCGTGTGTAATAGCGGCTATATCATGCTGTAACATCTCCAGTAAACCACTATTTAAAACGATATCCTCACCCATGAACAATTTTCATAGGATCTCACAAATGTTTTTCTGAAAATGCTCCATGATTAACTGATTAATATATTTTGATGATCTCGTAGTCGCGTAAATAATATCTTGCAACGTGTTGAAGTGGTAATGGTGTCGAAATATTAACACGAGCAACTATTAACGAGTCGTCTATCGACGCTTCGAGCAAAGATAAAGAAGAAGCGAAAAGAGATAAAGAGAAACGAAGTTGATTGAGCGATCATCCAGAGGGTGACTGATATCACATGGACCAAACGGCGATCGAACCGCCCTTACGACAAAGATTTTGCGCAGTAGTAGGTCCCCCCTTTTATTTAACGACGCCACACACACGTCGCCGCGCAGTTTGAGATCGCGTTCGCCACCCCCCGGTGGAAGTCGTCGCCTCCACGGTAGAGAACGAAAATCGTGCCGCGATGTTGGGCGTTAAGTGGCGTGTACGACGTTGTTAAGTTACGCTTGGCGTGAGTCGGTGTAGTTAATCTCGCGTGCACGCGCTAGTGCCTTCTCGTGGCCAGCTTTTTTCCCCCCAGTTTTACAAACAAGAAAAAAGAGTTTTGTCGCGCACTGTGCACAAATTTCGCCGATTTTTCCTGTGACCTACAAGTGATTTCGTTCGACCCTTCAGTACGGTTGTGCGTCTATGCACCAAGCATTGGCTGTTCGGATCAGTCGTTTGAGTTATCCGCTAATTGGTGCGTTAAGGACAATAATTTACCATCCTAGAGAGTCTCATATTTGCATATTTGCTGCAGCGTTAGCGAGTTGCCGTAATTATTCCCCTGAACCATGCCAACACGATAAACAAAGTATCGATACAGTAAACTAAGTAATTAGAATAGCACAAAGTTCTTGTGTTTGTTATTTAAACACAGCGAATTGGCGATCGAAAGTGTAGAATACCTCAAATTTTATTTAAACGCTGACGTTTCCCCGTGGGAATATTTGCGGGCGTTCCACTATTACATCTTTAAAACTGCTTTGCTAAAAGGAAAACTATAAACGCAATCATTTTTACTCTGTTTTAGAAAAGCGGGAGAGGGTGAACCGTGGACCAGGATGAGAGAAGGCACCCAAGTCTGCTCGAGCAGGGACCCATCGGCCCTTCGCGCGAGAAATGATTTTTAGAAGGTACCGATCAAACACATGAACCCTATCTTTTCACCTCCCGCTTACCGTTCCGACTTTCCACCACTCTTTTTTTTTTCCAAGTGTGCCCAGAGTATTGCTTCGGCTGGAAATTACTCTGGATATAGGAGTCACCCCGCATGGCATGTTAGCACCACCACGATCGTTTCCCTCTTTGCAATTCAACGTGATACTTCTGTCCGAGACGAGCATACAGGAGCCTCTGTGTCGAGCACGTGCCGCGCGTGCTTCGAATAATGATTAAACATGCTCTCCCTTTGCATTGATTATACACGATCCGCGAGCATCTACTCGCTGATTCGGTTATTAAAATTACGCGCGGCGAACTACCGATGTAGCTTTCGTTTCGACTATCTTTAATCGTTCAAAGCAAAATAGCTTCGAGGTGAGTCGATTACAAAAAGTTGCCCATCTCTGTTACATCTGAATGTTATTCTTTGTAATTTTGTTCTTTTCAAATTCTTTTTCAGGGGGATGAGATTTCTAAAGTTTCATTTATTTGAAATATTCGCAAAATCTCAAGCGACTAAACGTGGCTAAAATTGTACACTTTCAATCTTGGATCAAAGGAATGATTCCTTGTTCGAAAATCTTGCATGAGCTCTGAGCTTTCGGGGATTCACGCTTGAAGGAGAAGATCCGTAGGGAATGCGACACTTTGCTCTTGCACGTGCATCATTATCATCACGGCTGCACGTTTTTTCCCCCTTGCGAGTATTTCCCGGGTACACGATCCTTGCTAGGAGCACCGCCAGGGACCGATTGGTCGTTTACTCGAGAAGCGTAGCAACGTTGTTTATGGAGCGGCATCAAGCTGTTTAGGAACACATGGATATAGCAAACCAACACGAAGCACCTTCCTATCTAGTAAATTCAAAAACTATTCCCTTAAAGCTACATCTTTCCTCTGGATTGGTTTCGAAACAGACAAGCTGTTATATGGTAAATATATTTCAAATATCAAAGTGTAGGACACGCGTGTACTTCCTATTAGTCACGAGGGAATTACCAGTTAATTATAACATAATAGGTTCCCTCGTCTCAGCGTACAGAAATTTCTTCTGAGCAAACTTAAAAATTCTTCGCGGTGTTCCCTCTACCAATTATCATAAGTTTCGAAACCAGTCTAACGAACTCCAGGCAATTTGGTTGCTAATTACTTTAAGATTTAGTCGGAGGTATGCGAAGTGAGATTATTTAACAAATTGTTCGCTTGCACGAGGGGTCAGCCCCCTTTTCAGAGGCGGATCCGCGGTGCGGAGAGGTGGAGGTCAAGGTTGTGCCACGACAGTTGTACGCGGTTAAGGATTTCATTGATTCTTAATGAGCCAACGCGAGCTTGACACAGAATCTGTCGTATGAATAGTGAACCCGATTGAATTGAAGACCGAGACATTCGGCCTGTGATGGCCGCCGCTTATGAGATTCCTGGCATAACTCTCGGTGGCCCTAGGTCAACCGTGATTGCGCACAGCCACGTGCGATCGATTATTCGGTTACCGTAAAGGTAGGCTGGATGCATGGAAGCGTTTTGTTCCGGCCCGTTCCCACCTGGTGATTTAGATACGCCACCCTTGCATCGTTACAAATCGTTCCGATCCCGTTTCGTTGCTCGTTCGAGTGGAATCTCTTTTGAGCACAGGTGAAACTTACACATCGACAAGCTGTAACTGTGGTCATCTTTGAAACGCCCAAACAGATCCTAAAACAGTATTGTAGCGCCATCTAATATCAATCCCATCATCTAGGATTATGGGACACTTTGGGGGGATAGTTTTCGATGGTACGAAAGACCTAAATGTAGGACGTCTGATCACTCTGATCTAAATAGAAGTTCGATTGAACGTATTTTTACAAACTAATTCCTTTTTAATATCTCTCTATCGTGCAATCTCGATCATTAACTTCGCGTTAGATCCACGATAGTGGTCAAAGTTAAGTTAAGTACGACCGTTGGTGTCCTGTTTTGACTATAATTTCACGTTTCTTGTGCGTATGCATCTTCGAATGAATGTCCTATAACTGTAGTGTGATTTCAGTGTGATGGCGAGTATTGTAAAGAAGTATTCGATGGGTGTATGCAGCGGAATAGAGACGGGCAGATAGTGACCCGGATAACTTTATTCTCGGGCAGTCGATAGGGGAGCGTGTTAATTTATTAATGGCTGTGATCCATCGGTTTCCAAATGATCGAGTGATTTTAATTTGGCACGCGATACTCCGGCCTCGTTCTACATTTCCTCCCAGCGGCGTCTTTCCTTCCTCCGCATTCGTTACACTGAAAAGTAAACGCCGTGACGGATCCTATCGATTATCGGGGCCTCCCGCGCGCTTCCTTGTTCAGAACCACCTTTTCAACCGGCGTCGAGTCGAATTTTTAATAACACGGCTTCAGTCGTAATTAAATCGAGACTCATTAATTAACGCTGAACCACCGTTTCCGTGTGTGCACGTAACGACGTTGTTCGGGGTTGCAGTCGAGGGGCCTATTCGCGCACTCGACTCTCCGGGTTCAAGTACCGGTTGATTGGTAAAAACCAATTTTTTGTTAATCTTTCATTGTATTTTCATTCCTACCAATCTTCGAAAGGCACTTTCCAACATTCGTTTCAGTTCCTCGACCCTGGAATTTTCTTGAAATCAAAAGTGAAGCGAGTAGGGCTAGTCGAGGAGAACCGTAGATACAGGAACGTCGGGGAAAAGATTGCCCCTCGATTAAGTCTACTCGCGTGGAAGATATCGATGGCAAAGTACCATCAGTCGACGTAAACAAAAGTTGTTGCCGACGATAAAGCGGGAACGTGTAACAGAGATTCCAGGAAGACAACCTTGAGCTTAAACGGTGCGAGGGATGATAGTAAAAGGACGGCAGACTTTGGCCAATCACCCTTCGACGGTGGCAGACACAGGAAACTCTTTGTTACGACCCACGCGACCTAACTCGTACCTGTTTGGACGAACCAAGAGTCTCCATTCAGGTTCCTTCGTGCACTCCCTACTATTCTCCTTTTATTTATCTCGCACACACGCGTGTCGTTTACTACCATTATCGAAACGTCGCTCGTTTCTTCATTTATGTACAGAAAAGTTGATACGCCTGTTACAGTTAGACGCGTAACAAGTAGCAGTTGATGTGATCACTGGGAACGTGTGAGAGGTGGAGAGCATGGGATTGATAGCGTTATGTTAAAAGTTTCCAAGTAGCGGGATGCGCATGGTGTTAGGATATTCACTGTAGGACGAAGATTATAGAGACGTTTAATGTGTAGTACGTGCAGCCAGCCGTTGGATTCTCTACGTGGTACGTATCGATCGATCTGTCCTGCTTTCCCAAGGGGAATGGGGCGGGCGACTACTGGCATCCTTAGCTTCAACAAAAATTTGCGACTACGGGCTGCTTTGCTAACAAAGTGCATTAGCCGAACGGCAACACCCTTGGAAGCCTTTTAGCAACGGCGTGTTACGTAACGTTGATCGCTTTTGATAGTGTTGTGTGCGGTGCCGCGGGGGTTGGATATGAAGATTTCGAAATTCCCATCAGCCCTTTACCCTCTTGGCTCATTAATTAATTCTTGCGGTCAGGTTTACTCTGGCTCTCCTGGAAACTGATTTAGTTGCCGCTTTTGAACGACCCAACTTGAGTATTATGCGGAGAAATGTGACAACGTGGACAGGGAATAAGCATTCAAAATTCCTAAGACATACCATACTATGTTTCATTGTTTCATTTGAGTCTTTTACATCATCTCTGATCGTTGCTGATAGTCGATAATCAACGGTGATTAAAATTTTCAGGAAGAGGGCATGACGCACCGAACTCATGCAGTGGCGAAAACACGTGCGCATCAAGTACGGTGGTCGAGTCGGTGTCGGTCAAGGGCAGCGGGAGCGGGAGCAGGTGCAGCTGCAGGTGCGCGTGGTGCAGCTGCAGCGGGAAGGGGGCGCACGACTCAGCTACGTCTGTCATCAGCCTCAACTCTCGTCAACGGCTCGCCGCAGCTGCAGCACAGCAGCCATGCTCTGCTGCGGCCGCAGAAAAGTGAGTACACGCCATGCTAAACCCTTCAGGATGCGAAGCTCGTTGCGTCCGCTGCGCACACGGGGCCCCTCGAATCGGGAAAAGAGCGGCTGCTTTGCATGGAAATGCGAGGACCTATTTGGATGATGGGGCTGGGATTAAGCTCGGTGCTGATAGCTCTGAAGCGAAGCGGTTGGAATTGATTGCCACTCGAGGATCCATGCTTACGCATCGTTATTAATGCAGTCGAACGGGGTTGATGAAAGTTAAAATTGCACTCGACGTATCTCACCGCACGGTACATTGACTCTGTCAGGAGGCAAACAAATTTAAGAAATAACTCGAGATGCAGTTTCAATTCCAACTCTGGCATTCGCGCTTCCTTACCAAAATCAGAGCCAAATGGATTTTTTTACTTCGAGGGAGAGTGTTGACGAACGTTAGTCGTTTGAGAGCTATAGAATTTAATCCTATCGGCTTTTTAAATTCACCGTTGGTTCTTTATAACGAACCATGACCGCAACCCCACCAGCAGGGCAAACAAAATTACCGAGCACAAAGGAGATCTCAGTTTCCAAGGGGTGGGAGCTGCGAGGCGCTTGTCACAAACAGCGCTGTGTTTTCTTGGAACCGTTGAACGAACATTTTCTTAATGTTTAAAACGTTAAATTAAGCCGGTATGCTGATGAAAAGCGGCGCTGGTCAGATGGTTCCCTTTGTTCTTCGATACCCCTGCGAATTTCCTTCTTCACGGAGAAAGCAAGAGAATCGGTGGGATGGTTGATCTCCTACGAGCCACCAGGACGCGATTGCATCCGTGAAATCAGATTAATCAGGTTAATGTCACGTGCTCTCACGTGCACGGTCGGTCCAGTTACAGGCCACTGCCACGTGGATACGGTCAGTAGTATTCCTCTTTGACAGGCACCTGTGTAACGATCGTATCATTTGTCGTATACCAGGTCCACGTTAAATTCCTCGACGTTTAATAATAATTTTTCCTCACACAATGCTCCAGACCTTTGAGAGGAACAATCTGTGCAAAATTTCGACACAGAATAACGTTGATGTTCACAGATTCCTCGGCAAAGATTTATGTATCTATTTGCTTGCCTGTTTTTTGCGGAATTCATTTGTAGATACAACGCCGCGGCGTGTGCATTTTTGGTTTCAATATCCTTATTGATATTCCAAGTGAAATATCAAATTTTCGGTGAATGCGTTACACGGGGATGGAAAATACCGGTTCCGATACGGCGCGGCGTGTATATCGGCCCGTTATAAATCAATATCGAGATACGGAGCGGAACAGCTCGGCTTTTATCATATATATTTGTCGCGTTCCCGCCCACAAATATCCGGCAGCGCTGCCATTATTTTCTATTCCACTCGAGTGACAGGAGATACGGTCGAAATAAGCGTGTACACCATCCGCCGTCGACTCCACGATCGAATCGTCGCGGCAGCCACGAGCGTTTCTTAAAATCTTTGATACTTTTAGGCGGATTGTAAGATGCTGTCCAGGCGGGACGAGAGTCTGGGACCAACGATAGCGTGCGGTAGCGCTCCCTGAAAATTGTACGTCCTTCGACGCCTTGACGAGCGCCCGGTCGCTAACTCGTCTTTTGAAAGCGAACCATGTGCACAAGTTCGACGGAGGCGAAGACAATGGGAACAGAAAGAGAAAGAGAGGCAACGGAAGGGGAAAGAATACGGCGTCGCCGGGCCTACGCAGCAGCGGCAACTAAGCCGCGTCATTTTTATATCGTCCCTCCTCGAAAACGAGCCCCGAAGCCACGCTCTGGATGCGCTTCATCCAGCAGAATTCACCATCTATTATTTCGCGTTATTATCTGCCGCGTTTACGCTTTATTAAACCGTCCGCGCCTCTTCGGTGCTGATTAAGTTTTATGAATGTTGGTTGAGCCACCGTGAGAGCGAATACCAATGTTTTTGTCTCGTTCCTGCGGTGAACGATTGTTCGAACTTCTTCTCGTAAATCGTTACCCAACAGCTGCGCTTCCTGACTCTTTCGCGAGCTCGTCGCAAGGAAGGAAGGGGAACTCGTCAAAGTATTACATTCTGATCGATGTGCAATCTGTTAAGAATTTTCTGATCGCTCCTCCAGCTAGTCGAGTATCACTTTAGTCGGAAGCATAGCGTGCACCATGACACACAGGGTGAATATCGAATGCGTTTCTGGGCCATGTTCATGGCGAACTCGCTGAAACTTTCCTCCGTGCTACGCGAAACGCTTGTTCACAGTGGAAGGCTCTCTTCCCTTCGCGTGGAGAGTGTTAAAAGTGCTACATTGGCACAAAGGGGGACACCCCCTTCAGCGGGTATCAAAAGCATCGCGACAGTGTGCAGGGAGATGTACCGTGTTGTCGGCCGTGTTTCTCGACGCGTTAAATTTCCAACGCTCTTCCATTGGAATTTTCACGTTCCACCTTGGCTGTCGATCGAAATTTTCATCCGCGCCCTGGCATTCTCGACGTTATCCAACCTGTACGATTTACAAGTACGACGAACCAGTTGTAGAGCGATGTTTTAGCAAAAATAAGACACTAATGGCTCGGTGAATGTAGCGAGAATAGCCAAACGGTGGGGGCAACGACAAATAAAACTGTCGCGAGGCCGCAGGACGAAGTGGCTTGCGGACAAGTTTATTTAAATTCCGCTAATGACGTCATTAAAATAATAAACGATGTCGTTTAGGCGGCTCTGGCTCCTCCGCGGTCAGATACACCCCCGGGAAAACTTTCTGTTCCCGCGTCGACGCTATTTCCCGTCCGAAACTTCTCTCAGAACTGCGTCTGCCTTCACTTTTTTCAACCAGAAACATTGATTTCTATTCTGAACAGTCAAATCCTATCAGCTATAGTTCGCAGAGGTCCGTTAAAAATTCCTTATGTTTCTGTTGGATTCTGAGTTCAACAGAATCGAAGGAATCGAGTGCAACGCGGTGACTGCGGTAATCCGATGGGCTCTGGCGAAAACTACTTAGTATTTGTACGGACAGGCGAACGACAGAGGACAGGGCGAGTAAGCTGGAGGCTGAAAGAGTTGGAATTTGGGAACTATGATTAAGATGCTTGTGGTGGGACGGGTCTTAAGGAGTTTAGATTGCGTTGTCAACTTTATCAGAGAGCTGGTCATCGCGCGGCATTTCTCTAGCCTCGCTCTGATAACTAATTTAACGACTAGACGTCGGCGCCGTAAAAGCCACTTCCGGTTTGATGTATTTCCGTGAGCGGGGGTTGGCGTGTAGGTAGCTTTCCGGAAGCCGACTTTACGTCCCTTCCGCGTATTACGCGTGTCGGTAGCCTCGAATATTTTGCATGCTTCCACGAAAACTCGCCGTTCTACTCGTCGCAGTCGAAGTGCATTACGTACAATCGAGCACGCGAACCGGATGTTTCATAAGGATGGTCGCGGTACAACCGGTGTCCCAAAAGAAATAAGGATAGCATCGCCTTCGAAAGAAGCACACGCGTTACATGCGTTATTAGCTCTTTGCACAAAATTCTGTTGCCTGAAAGAGCGCCCAGCGTAATTGCGTTTGTACAAACAGGATCTAAATAAGGAACACGTCGCGTATTTTTATCCGCAGCATATCGACAATCGCGAGAGCGTACCCGCGGACCGTGTCTCCCATTTTTAGAATACAAAGCGGATAGTAGGATAACCGATTCGCTGTAAATTTAGATGCGACCCGACTGCTCGTTGAATAAATTATCCAGCCACGACCCAAATTTTCGCCCGTTGTACGCTGACGCCAAAAAATTCTTCCACGCGCCTGATGAAACGGATTTCGAAGTTGTGTTATTTATACTCTGCAGCATGAGATCTGAGATATGCGAAGAGGCGTCATTTTATAGAACATTTATAATCTGAATTCGCTTTTAGATTGTATGCAACAATTTTTTTATCTACTCTCTTTACAATCATTAATGTACACCTTGAACGAAACGTTTGTTTGCTTTTGTATTAATGATATTTTTGGATAAGCGCGATGAGAGATGTATCCGCGTATCTGTACGATAATTATTCCTAGATTTCCGTTGAATACGTGTCACAAATAATTGCCATCGGGATCCCTCTTCGCCTGTCCATAACAGGGGCTCATTACGGTCCGTTCTTCTGGTATCGATCAGGGATACACGGCGGGTAATAAATTCCTGCGTGCCCGTCCCGTAACGCGTCGTCCTTTCATCGGTTTTTCACAGTTGCCCGCGTTAATTGGCCGACGTTCGGGGATAATTGGCGTGCTAATAATATTTGTAAAAGGTCCCGACCGCATTCTTGCCACGGTGGCGGTCTTCTGACCATAACTCGCGTGTGGTTTCGTGGTAGAAAAAAACAATTAAGAAAGCGAAGCGTTTCGTGCCTAAAAATGTAGCGAATTCCGTTGTAACTTCCACGTCGATGTCTCGAGCGTGAATCCTCGCGTGAACCACCCTCGAGGCGTTCGATTCGAGCTGCCTTTGCTTCTACGAAGATTTAAATATTAGATTGCCCTTCCAAGAAAGAAGTACGTCGCTTTACATTGCGATCCGGTGGTTCGCTCTTCCGCCACTTCTCAGGAATTCCTGCTTCGTTTTATGTGCCTTTTCCATGAATTGCTCGGAATTGTGTAACGTTATGGAGAACGTATTGGAACGAACGCTTCACCCTATAACTGTGAAAGTTCTTCGCGTGTAACAATGGCACTTGTGTGTCCTTCGACAATTTCCATTCAATCAGTTGAATTCGTTCTTTCTGGATTGAAAATTGACCACGGGCAGAGTTCACCTTTGGGGGGGTTGACGAGAATCGTTGGGAAGGCAGTCGGGATCCGAGGGACAATAGGGGAAGTCTTTTTTTAAAGGGGAAGGTAATAGGATGGGGAGGAAGGTTGGACGAGCGAGTAATACGCAGAAGGTCTCGACCATCCTTTGATTTTAATAGATCGGCCAATGAACGCGGACCACTCCGTTCTAACACGTTAATGAATAGCCGTCTATCTTAACGCGGCTCTAATGCGAAATCAATATCTAATTATCTCTCGTTGGCCACCGCGGCCTTTTCTGCCATTCTCTTTCCCGCCCCCTCGCCGTCGTCCCTAACAATCGATGTTTTTTCACGGCAGAACAAATTAGAATCGTCATTACTGGCCAGAGAAAGCCAGAGTCTACTCTTATAACGCTTCAGAGTACGCGTTCGCTGTAGAACGTTCGCGTCGAACAATTTTTTCCTGCGATAAACAATTCTGATAACGATCAGACGATCGGTCAAAGGTGTAAGATCGCGACGAGCGATAGCCAGAAGTCCGATGGTTTCGCGGTAACGGATAGAGAACGGGTGGGAAATCATCTATCGACGATAATGACGACCCTCCATCGGTTCAGCGTCGACACGAGAAAGTACGTGCACACGAAGCATTCGATCGGGTATATAGAGAGGCACGCTCGAGAGGAAGCAACCACCGGGTGGCTGGTCGTGTGTGACGCGTCCTTAAGCGGCCTTCCGCCACCCTTCTTTTCCGAGTCACCCGTTACCCTGACGAGGGAGGTTTCATAATTGAGGACTAATTGTCGCGCGTCGCGGGCACGCCAGGGCTCGAACCGACAGAGAGGAGTGAGATAAAGAGGCTGGAAAGGGAGAGAGATGAAACCCTGGGCGAAGCACGAGAGACGAAGCTGATCCATCCGTAGGCGCTAGGTAATCGACCAAGTTCTTTCAGTCTCTGTATTCCTTAACGATATCGAGTTACTCGTTTTAGGATAGCTTGTCTGTTCACGGAATTTGGTAGACGCCTCAGCCTGAAGTAACGAACGTTCCTCCTCATCGCGGTTCGCTCGACGCGTTCTGTATTCATCCGCACGAGCGTCGGTTGGGAAAATGTCAAGTCAGGAAAGCTGCGGGGTGCCGAGGCGATTTCTCGTTGCGAGCTCCATTAATTACCAGCGACTTGTCGACGTGCACCCTGTTATTGCAACGATCAGCCGTCCCCCTCCAGTCCTCATCCAATAACCCGCGAGGGTATACTTCTACGCAGTCTTAATAATTTTCACCTGAACCGTAATTCTCTGTACTCGACGAGGAATAAGCAAGAAACACGAACACCACGAGGGGGCAGACCAGCCTGTTGGAACGATGGGCGCGGAGAC
Source organism: Xylocopa sonorina (assembly GCF_050948175.1). Taxonomy (NCBI): domain Eukaryota; kingdom Metazoa; phylum Arthropoda; class Insecta; order Hymenoptera; family Apidae; genus Xylocopa; species Xylocopa sonorina. The sequence continues at coordinate 10,557,853 of NC_135201.1, read as the reverse complement.
AGAGGTGGGGGACAGGAAAATGGGACGAAAACGGCGGAGGGTAGCGATGTCGGACGAAACGGAAGTCCCTTTGATTTTCAGGCAAGCCGCAATTATCCCTCTCGCACGTTCCACATACCGGAACTGGAGCAGTCGGATCGTTACGATGCCTTTTCTCTCGTGCCTCCTCCTACTCCCGTTCTTTCTTCCTCAGCCAGCCCTCGTGGCCGTGGCTCACCGCGAAAACGCATGAAAAGATTCACGGAAAAGAATCTTCCGAGGAGGAGGGGGTGGAAGGATGCAACCAGCCTGGGGGCAGCAGAACTTAAAGAGGGCGTCGCGGGGAGAGAGACGAGGGGGAAGGTAGAATCGGTGGTAGCAATCGTGGAGACAATACCGTCGGGTAGAATGAGAGGGCTGGATGAGAGGAAGGGAGTTTCTTGTTTGCCGACGAGGACACGGCCGTTCGACCTCATTAAAAATCATTCGCGAACGTTTTCAAAGCTGATTCGGAAGGCCACGGTTAATCACCCGAGGGGGCACTCGAAACGCCTTTTATCGGCTCCCGTTCCGCGCGAACCCCTTTATCTTCTTCGCGCGATCGCCCCTTCCGCGTCCCGTGCTACCTGTTCGCGAACGGCGTTGATTCGATTCGTTAGAGTAAGATAGAATTTCCATGGAGCCTCAGTTCGTAGATCGCACAAGTAGGTCCTTCAGTCTTTGAATTCTCTGGATTCTTGACTATTCGCTTGCGTTTAACTCGTCCGCCATCTGTACCCCGTCGAAATATTTAGATTCTCCCAGGGTGTGTTGTTGAACTACCAAAGCGTGTATTCATAAATCGTATATTTTCCAGCGGCAAGTGGATTCGACGTTGAGCGTGTCTGCCCAGGGGAGGAAATGGGATCCGCGTGGACGGATCTGAACGTTCTGCGGGTATTATTGTTTTCGAGGAAAATTTTTACACAAAATCGAGCGGAAGGGGAGGACACGCTACACGCGACGAGCGGAAAAATATCGGTGACAGCAATCGCCGAAACAATCCATGCGAGAAAAATGAGTCTCGAGTGTCTCCCTCGGTTCCATGTAAACTCTCGCCTATAAATCCTGTCGGCTGCCTATGAAAAGGGACTCAGAACACTGTGATCAATTCCCGTGGGTTCCGCTTCTAAATCACTTTATTCCTCCGAAACGAGGCGTCGAGCGCAATCGTTGTTTCTCATTTCTCTCTCATTTTCGTTTGTTACAGAGGAATCTTTGAAAATAGTAGACTCCCCTGTCGTTTGCTTCGTTGAAAAAGAGGGAAATGAGGAGGTCGCGCGTGAACAGGCCCCCAAAAAAAGACCTGAGAAACTTTTCAACTGGCTGATACGTGTATCGATTATCCTTCCGTCGGATATGGGACAAAGTTAAAATGGAGAAACGAGCATGAAATAGAAAAAAAAAATAATACCTGCTCGAGCACGAATGGACACACAGATATAGTGATTTCTCTGCTTATTGTAAATGGGCCGCATAGGTATAGTCGGCTTTGAAGAGAACTCCGCTTCATTTCAACCCTGGTTGCAGCCACTCCCCCTGTTCTCTCAGTGCATCTGTAAATGTGTAGGCGTTGATTCCGCTGGAACGATGTGTCCGATATCTTTGATATGCACGGCGAGAAAAAAAAAGCGATAGGTCAATCGAGCGATGCACATGCGAAATGAAGAGATAAGCGAGAGAGGAATCCGCAAAAATCCGAAGGATTTTCAGCTTTAATACCTCCGCGCGTTTTACCCTGCAGACGCGAACTCCTCTGTCGCACTGTCTTTGACTGTTGGCAAATTAAATCTCTCGACCGAACAGAATTTGTCTCTCGATTCGAGAAATTCTATTTTCCGTTCCCCGTGTCCTCGATCTTGCGTCGAAACAGTTTCTTCTTTCCGTGAGTAACGGATGATACCAGAATTACAGTTAATCCGATAGAATCAATAAGACGAGCGTTCTCTAGTTTTCATCGAGAACTTTTCAAAAGGTTCACCGCATGTTTGATATTTAGCGGAGGCACGGTTGAGAACAGTCACTTGGTTATCTACTTGGGGGAAGCGGCAATCGATCCCCTCCGACATCATTCTACAACCTTTGACCGAGATGCTTCGCTGGATTGAATTACTCGCGTTCATTCAATTACTCCCAATTTCATGAACTTGCAATATTATCTCCGTTATTCCTCTTATTATATTAATCAGAAGGATCAGGGAAACTAGGTGGATTTCGTTAAATATTTTTACGTCTTCACGTCTGGTTACTACATTGGCTAGATCAATCGCTGTGGAACGGTTCCTTTTACCGTCTGTTATTCATCGATTTTATCCAACTGTCGTACCTCGCATATTGGTATGGAATTTGTATGTCATTATTCAGATTATATGGAGTACGAAACTCTGCGATGGTCGTGTAATTCCGTTCGAGGCAGAAAATTGTATCGAATAATTCTATCGGAAACCGTACCGTATATTAAAAAATGTTACCGTAATCTGTTACGAGCAACGAATATTGGGAGACGTTCGAAATATTAATCAGACTCGATGGTAAACCGTTGGCTGAAATGTGAATTCATAACGTATTGATCAGACGGAATGCTGCTTAGAGCAATTAGGACAGCGGTTACTTTATCATAATTACAATCTCGGCTCACCTACGTTCAGCTTATCTCAGTTTGGCATCCACTTTTCATTCGAAGAGGAAATTGTGTGGCACTGGAAAAGGTTGGGTGCCGCACAAATTACAGCCGGCGCGGGAACCACGATTATTGTCAAATAGAATTGCAAGAAATCTCTGATAAGACAGGATTTTACGCGAGGAGGGATCAATAAGTGGAAAGCCATTAGGAATCGTGCCGCAGGAACACGGAAGGGCGATACAGCCGTCTAATTAGGGGAGAAAATTCCATGTTTAATCCTTGGTCGACTGTTGGCGACACGAATTCTTCTGAGCACACAGCCAGCCAATCCTTTCACGCAAGTTATTGGAAAAGTTGGAGCACCGGGGCTCCTATTGGAGGCAGACACCGCTCGCATTTTTATGCGAGACGGTGCAACAACCTTTGTGGACGAAAAGCCCGGCTGGAAATATCATTATACCGGCGAGGACTACCTGGAATATTTTCCACCTTTTCTGCGCCACAATTATTTTGATCACCTCTTTGCAAACTTTTACATGGTTACCTCGATTATTTATTTATTCACGAGATCGATCGATGGACAAAATGAGAATATTTTTTTAATTGCAGAGTTAGGAAAAAATTCGAGGTGCCAGCATCGTTCCTCTTCAATCCATTTAATTAAAAATTTAGCTCAAGTACTCGGAGACAATTAATTCCAGAATGGTCTTTCTAGCCGTTGGAAGTTGGACAATTTGCGAGGTGGAAATTTTCGGAAACAGCCACGGTACAAACGAACGAGTACACTCGGCGGTTCTCGAAACAGCACCGGCGCAAGAGCACGCGTGTAACAAACTGCAAAACGACCTGCACAACTTTTGCTCGCCGACCAGCGTAAATCAATTTTCGCCTAATCTCCCAGCGGACAACTCTGTACAACTCTCCGTGGACAGACCCGGCTGGACTGTCCATGACGATACCATTGGTGATCCTTCTTCTTCTTCTCCTCTCTGCTCTTCTTCTTCCAGCGGCACCAATAATGGAATCAGGGATAGATTATAAATAATCCTCTGTGCACAAGAACGTCTACGTGGATGTGCGGAGACTTGGATGGCTTTCTCGAGCGAAGCAAATCGAGGAGACAGAGATATTCCTGTATTTTTCTTCGATAGGATTATAGGCGTGTAGAGGTTGTGCACGAACGAGCAGGATTACCCAATAAGCGGCTCTTTCTCTTCCCATGGCCGATAAAGCCCCGGCAAACGTGGCCGATTCCGGGGCGATATCTTCCGAGTGACCGACTCGGCTACGGAGTCGAAAGTTCTTCTCAGGCCTGTTCAAAGCCCACTCGAAGCGTTCCTTTTTATCGGAGTCGCATTCTAGGGTGACTCTTTTCAGAAGCGGACACAAACATGGCCGAGCACACTGCTGGCTGGCTGTATATATCGGACAACCTTAATTCTCTTCCGGAGGGAAGACGTTTTTTAGAGCCATTCAAGGGTAAAGAAAAAGAAGACCATCTCCTCGCGATATTTGGTTTAGAAAAATCGAGTGATGTTGTTTGGTTTGAACCAGTAGTTCCCAAAGTGGCCTGCGTCAATCCAGAGGAATCGATGTCGACCTCCGAGTAGCCTGTGTCAGCGAAAAAACCAATTTACAACTCGGGATCCACAATAGTGTAACTTCGACTATTTGCATCGGACGTCCTTTTACTTGAAAGTCTGCTTACCAAGAGTGCAGTAAGAAGTTGAGAACTTGTTAAGGGAATAATTAATAATTGCTTCGTAGGAATGTTCAGGTTTCTCCAGTCAGTGGAAGTCTGACAGTTTCGCTTAGAAGACCTGAATTTTCTGGAAGTAATAATTGCCCAGCCGGCGAAAAGAGCCGCCGTTTATCAGAAGAATGCGTAGCTATCCCCGTGGCAGACAGCGGCCTCGCCAAACGGAATCGAGGATTACAATCCGCGGGACGCGACCGGGCGCGTTATTAATTTATGAGAACGCTCCTCTTCCGCGAGTTCGGAAGGTTACCAGCAATTTACTTTGCTAATTGCGAAAGTTTGACGGCCTCGTGCTCGAAACTGGCCATTAATGTCGCCCACTCTACGCACTCGGCACGCGTAGATCATACTTTCCCAGGAGTTCTGGCTCGTTGTGGTTTAAAAATCGTGGATATGAATCAAGTGACCGAGAAAACGCTAAATATACTTCTGTGCCGTTTGACACGATCCAACGTTCATTTTTGAGAAATTTTTAGCCACCGTAAAAGTTCTTCGCCCGCTCGAGAGGAACCGATAGGCGGCGTATCGATTGAAACAGGCCTGTTCGATGGATTAATTTCATTGTTGCACCTTTGACACGATGTAAAAGTGTCCGGGATCAATATTAAATTCCCAAAAGCGTTTTATGAATTCAATAATAGTGACCCAGTTGAGGGCGGACCGCCTCTCCTGTGTGCTCGACGAAAGTGGAACAAGAGAAATAGAATGGTGTGTGCTTGCCAGTGACCACCGCACAGAGGGGATGAGAGTAGTTTCCGAAAATTTTATTGTACTCATCCTCCGCTGAAAAACTCTCCAACTGTTAAACCAGAGGAAAGCTGCTAATCCTCGTTGAAGCTTGCTCTCTCAGTAGCAATCGTCGATCAATTTCTATCTGGCCGCCTCAAAGCTGTTATGGTAACGTGCAAAAGAATCTTAAGTATCTATTTCATTTAAAAAATACCTGGTACACCCTTCCTGAAATTTGCAGAGAGAAAGAGGAAGAGAGTTTGCCGTATGATTAGCGCATCGAATAAACCGAAAGGTGCTACCTTATCGAGGACACGTATACATCTTTGTAAGAACAAGACTCTAGCTTTGTATGGCTTGATCCTATCGAGCGAAAATTTCCACGCTGAAAATCGGATCGGAGTGTCGCCGCTACAGCTCGAGCAAGCGTAAGAATCACCATGGATCCGCAAGGGGGAAAAAAAATTGGACGCGCAGCTTTGTTGCAATCAACGGCTCGCTTAGAGGCCGCGCATTAACTTGGTAAAAAGCGGGTAGACCGGCGCAATACATGTCACGTATCGTACGTACTTGGCTGCGTACATACGAGCCACATACTTCTCGGCGTACTCCCGTATGTACAGAGCCCGGTAGACACATGGCGAGTGCACACTGGCGTGCATCGACCTCCAGGGGTGACGAGCTCGCGCGCAGACCCACTGTGGAAATGTGGTCAAACACGCGAAGAGGAGAGGGCTGGACGCCGAGCGAGAAAGATGAGACACTGCCACGTACACGCGGATACACTCGCGCAGCGGTGAATTCAGTTCAGTTCGAACCACTTCAGGATCGCGAGACGCAGGCGCGTTCGTCGACCATCGCATCGCAGGATCCAGCACACCCCCTCGCTCGCTCATCTTCTTCTGGATTTCTCCTACGTCTCTGCCCGGCTCTTCTTTTTCTTCCTGTCTTTCTTCTGATTGTCTAACTTTGTTCTTGTTCCACCTTCGTGTACTCTTCGCTGATTATTCACCTCGACATATCGGGTGCATAGGTTTTCTGCTCCCTTCTCGTACGCGTTATTTCCTTCGGCTATGATATTTCTTCTTTTACCTCCGAGTCCTGTTTCCGTTTCTTCTCACTCGTTCCACGTATTTTGTCTGGATTTTGGACTGTTTTGTGTCTTCCGACTCGTACCCACCCTGTTTGCTTCTCTTCTTTGTGCTCCCTTTTGTCTTTCTTCGAGTCACACTTCAGTCGTTCCTGTTCAGCCCTTACGCCCTTACACCCTTGCGCCCCGCACGCTTTCTGTCCGTTTTGAAGTGTACTTCGGTTGTTCTTGCTCAGTCCGACCTAACAATCGGTATTCTCCTTTTCTCAAGCGTACTCCGTCCCCTCCCGGGGTTTTTTTTCTTCCAATTTATATTCACCATCCTTTAATCCTCCACATTGTTCCCCTGCAAAGTATACTTCATTTATCCTTCCCCTCTTTCCCACCTCCGCGCAGCCTCGCCGCGTTTTCTTCTTTTTCCCGCATCCTTTCTCATCGCCTGACCACCCACCAACCCTCACCCGATGTCCTTGTCCGTCCTATTTCCCCTTTCTTCACCCCTACCACCAGCCATCCCCCACCAGCTCGAACTTCCTCCCCACCACGGTCGCTGCATCTCCTTCCGGTGGACCGCAAATGGTCCTCCTTCTCGCTCCCTTTCGTCCTCGAATCTCCCCCACCTCGCGACACATTTTTCGACCTCTAGCGATGCCGAACGTGCGTACGCCTGCGTACACGCCGTTACTACTTACTACTACGTTTTACTACTGATACTTCCGGGCTACTACGCGCAGTAGCGTAGCCTTACGATTCTATCGCCCCGCTCCACCCCCCGTTCACACCCCTTGGCTCCCCTCCCGCTCGCGGATTCCCGGTTTTTTCTCTTTTCTTTCTCACGACGGACGATGGCGCATCCTCCTCTGGCACGGTTTTTTGATCGTTCAACCTGATCGCGCACCACTTCTCTCCCTGCACGCTGCCGGCGGTTCGAGGGATTTTCGTGCGCCTCTTTGTTTTCCCTGTTGCCCACGGGGTTGGGATGTTATCGATGCCCCACATTATTCCGGGTCCAAGTACAGGCTTCTGGAACGTCCGTTCTATTCAGTGGATAGTCCGCTTTAGTTATTTTTCTTGCGACTGACCGATGATCGATCGAAGATATTTCCCCTTTGTGATAGGAAATATTTGGATTACGAAAAGTTACCTTTAGACGAGGCTTGTGAATTTATTTTGAAGAGTTTTCGCGAGTCATTTTTGGTATTGGGGTCCCCGTTTCATTTTATCCTTTATCGGGGTTGATTTCAACGAGGGAAGAGCCGGAGGAGAGCCAATGGAGCGGTGCCAAATTGAAACAGAACCGCGGTAAATCAGCTGCCTCGAATCCAGCCCAGCGGGACACGTTTCGACGTTAGAATAACCCTCTGCCCTTCTTTGTTTCTCGACCTCTTGCACACACGGAAGGCCCCACTCTCTGCCGTCTCCCGGCCTGCGCTGCCCACTTTTTCGCACTCCGTCAGCCGCGAAATAGCCTCTCGCAGGTCTGAAAGTAATTCATTTAACGCTTCACGCTATGTCTAAAACTCGGCCCACTTTGCGGCTGACCATTCGAAGGTGAACGACAAATCCCACCCTTTCTTTTATTGCCAGCCACTTTACGGGAACGTTCGATCATATCAATTTTACCTACATTTTTATGTAACCAGAGAGTAGCCATAAAAGTGTATCGAAGTACGCTCTTTGCACATCATTCGCAATGCCATTTCAGCCGCTTGCAGTTTTATTTCCAGAGCCGTAACTTTGACACCGTGCGCAAAAATCTGGCCCCACGTAATAGCCCTTAGTCGAGGGAATAATTTTATGCAAACATTTTGTGTACACGTGTGTTCACGTATCGCCAGGAATCGCACGGTTTGTACACACCGAAAGCAGCCACTGCAATTAAGTTTGTTTGCACGCTCGTGGTATGAAAAGAACTAAACCAGAGGTAAACAGAGGGAAGGAAATGTATGCAAATTGAAATTTTGGGAAACGATTGTAGAATCCTTAGGATGCCGGCGAGTTGATGAATCTTCCACGCGATAGTACATTAATATAGAGTTCGCCGTACGACTGATTGCGACACCTCGCCAGGGGATCGGGTTGTCCAATTTCGTGTCGGATTTGCTGGGCATCGCAGAAGTTGCTTGGACGGAACACGAGCCAGAGAAATCAAATGGAGGAATGGAAATGCATGTAAAGTGATAAATAAACGAAGAAGAAGGAACGAGACGGTGGAAATTATGGTTGGTTAGATGGAGAAATCCAAGATTAGCGTGGCTAGAAGAGAGATTGAGATCGTTTTGCAGAGTAAAATGATTTTTATACTGTATTATTATTTACTTGCAGTCTGAATCTTGATGATATTCGAAGAAAAAAGCGCGGAAGAATAAACACGAAGAGGTAAAGGGTTCAATGTTCCCAAACAAGAGAAGAAATAGCGGAGCAGATAGAAGCGGTGAAAGAAAAGAGCCAGGGGAGTGAGGAGGAAACACTCTGGCCCACAATACGAAGCACCCTCGTGCGGAGACGGAAAAAGGGAACGGATGAGTGCCGAAAATTTTCAAGAACCTTCAGTGGCTGTATCGCTTACCGACGTCCACGAAGCGTGTCTCAGTTTACTAGTAGTGTATCCAACTTTTGCAAAAATTCATTCCTCAATTTCTGCTTGACAAAAACCAATTGTAAGAAATTGGAAAAATGATTGTAATAGAATCGATGACGTAGCAATACGAATATGCGTCAGGATACTTTATTGGACTTGCGCTCAGCTCGAGAGTCCGCGCAATAATGCCTTCTTAAGGCGTTCATATTAGCCTCGAGGGCCCATCCGAATGTTTAGACAAAACCCCAGAGAGGAACGGTGCTGTAAGAAAATGCACATGGCTCTTTTCGACCGCTCATCCATCTTGCTATTCCATATTTTTTACACAATGATGAATATCTACAGTTCCTACTGTAAAGGAAAGCGGTTCCTCAAAAATCGGATGTTTAACTCGTGGTAAATTAGTCTAATTAAGCGAAGGAATGCGAACAGTAGTGAATCCAAGAGAAGTACACCATCCAAGAGAGAACTAATATCGTTTATGTCCCATTTAAGTTAGCAGGAAGAGAAACTGAATTCTCCCTACGCAGAGTCAAGCGGCTGAAACGGCAAGCAACTTGTAACCAGACGGAATTTGCAGTACGAGGAAAGAATACGGACGTAGCCAAAGGGAAGAGCATCTACGGTTCGTGTAATAACCGAGTACATGGTTGATCAGAGTTGAAACTGTTTACGTCATTGTATGCGAACGATAGAGCAAATTATTGGGAGAGCAGAAAGATGTCAAGAGATGCGGCGAGTTGGATGCAATTAGAGAAGAACGGGATGCCTCGCGAAATAAAAACCGGATAAATGAATATCCTCGAAGCAGATAAAAATGGGTCGAAGTAAAAATAATGGAAAGATCGATGACGAGGATCCGGAACGAAGGGAGGTAAGTATGAAGTCCAACTGGTGGAAAAGAGAAAGAACAGAGCAGCTATAAATCGTGAGAAATGAAGAAAGGCAGAAAGGAGTCACACAAAGGAGTATCGATAGTTGTAGATGATGAAGAGGAGCTGATAGAGCCTAGGTCTGGACTGTCTAGCGAGAGAAAAATGTGGCAATGGTGAGAAACAGCTTTGGAGATTACAAACTGTTTAAAGGAGAACCCTTTTATGACCGTCGAATGGCCAATAATTGACCAATGAAGAATAGGAGAACCTAACTTAGAATGAAACCTAAAAAACGAAACCTTAAACACGTTCTATCCAACAGACACTCGACGATCAAGTGGAAAAAGGAAGAAGAGAAGAAGCTAACTTAAGCGACCGGAGAGAAAACAGGGAATGGAGCAGAAATCAAACGGTACGGAGAGGAAGGCACCGGGTTTGAACGTATAAATAGCGTAGGGACCTGGTGGACCAGGACAACTGCATCCAGATAGAGATAAAAGGAGTCGATGAAACGAGAGATGGCAGCGTAACCGAGAATCACCGCGAGAGACGGAGTAAGCTCGTTTCTCGTAGGCGGAGTGCTGTATGGAGGGTTCTGCCGGCGTGAGAGAGAGAGATGGTGGCGGGCTAGGATGACGTCACGTCGGGTCGATACTCACCCACACTCCGCTTCCCGGCGTCGTGGTGGTCGTGGGGACGCAGGCGCGGCCTGGTACGCTCCTGAGCGCTCCTTCCCGCCATATTAGCCAGCATGGGGTAGGCGAGGATGTGCGACAGGGGTGACACGGTCTGCTTCTTCCTCCCGCAAGGTAATCCGCGTACCTGTGTCGCGTGTCCGGACCCCTTGCAGTCGCGTGGTGTCCACGACGTCGAGGAACGAGCCTAATCCGACCCGTCGAACGCCGGTCGCAGAGGGGAGGGCGGTCGGAAGGGTGGACCGGTGGCCCAGTTGTGTTGGTCTACGTGCTCCCACAACTCCTAGATACTCCGTGTGCGTGCTCGCGTACCACGCATGGATAAACGAGCAAGCACAACGGCGAGAACGACGAACCTCGAGGCCACCAGAAAGGGGAGAGAGGCGCAGAGGGACTGGACACCGGCTGAAACCAGGGATAGGGACGCGGAGGGTACCACCACCAAGGGTGAGGAGCTCCTCACCGCCGTCGCCGCCGGTCTTACCGAGGACACGACGAACAAAAGAGGCTGCAAATCGGCCGCGCAAGTGTGGATGTCTTTATTGTCCCTGTGCGACCGGATGTGCGGCTCCGCCGCGTGGCTCGTCCTCTTCACATGCCTCCACGGGGTGCGTTTCCTGCTCGCGTGATCTGCTTTGAGTGAAAGGAGTGAGAGTAAAAGAGAGAGATAGAGAGAGGAAGAGGGAGAGCAATAGGGGGTGAAGGAGAGATAGAGAGAAAGAGTGTGCCGGCTTTTCGCCTGGTGGAGACGTGGTGTACTTGCAGAGCAATGGGGGTCTCCTCGTTGGTAGTGATTGAAGACTAAAGCACCGTATGAATATTGCCAGTAATATTCGTAGATTGCCTTGATATCCTGTACCCAGGAATTTAAATCAAGAGGAAAGTTAATTCCCTTGGAATTTTGCGTCTACGTTCCTAGAGCTACTGGGATATTAGTTATTATAAACTGAAGTTATTAGATACCGCTAAAATATAACGCTTTGGCCGTGTACTCCGACCTTTTAATGGTGCAGGAATAGAGTAGTTTATGGAGATTTAAGTTCCTCGCCGGTACAAGAAGGAAACGTTGTTGCCTCGAACTGATTCTAATTGAAGCAGCTTCTGTAACAAGCGGTTGCATCCCCAAGCATTGTTTGCTACTCTTAATGAGTTCCATCAGGGTACTCGTGCCCATGGTTTCTCAGCGTTGAAGCTTATCGGTTTCAAGATGTGCACAATTGAGGCAATTTATTGCACGTCGTAGTAAAGTGTCTTTTAGAATAGAACGACTGTGAGAAGCTTCAGGGAACAGTTAACGAATTTATTCAGATTTTAATCATTCGTTTGACAACTTTTACGAGTGATCTTTTCGTTTTTCTTAGCAATCAGAACCGAACACTGGACCAATGTGGACAAATTTATACCTCATTAATCGTTCTAAGAAGTAGCTTGAAAGTCACCATTTATCGATTAATTAAATCCATCCGCACAAGTTAATAAGAAGACATCTAATGCGGAAGCGTGATAGGAGAGAAAAGAAAATTGCGAGCGTAGCCGGTATTTGCACAGGGCTGATTAACATGTCGCCAGCCCTGGCGGTGATACCTTTGCATCGGTGACCGACAAAAGGGCTTCTATTTTCGGCGGATCCTCTGAAGCGCGCGCATCTCTGACTGTTCGTAATTTCACCGGGAGGAGAAACCCGGTTCAGGGCGCTTGCAATTTTTACGAGCCTCTAATCAGCCCGCTGATTGAATCTCGCGTGCAACCGCAACGAAGAAATTCCCTCCCGTTTAGTCTGATCTGCTAGAGCTCTTAAGCCGATAGAGGATCCCCCTTGAAACCCTTCACGTTTCATGACAAACGTTTTGATTGTCCATCATTATGTTCAACTGTAAAATGAAATCAATTCCTGTTACTTTTCAGCATGCAACTTGCAGATAATTTTGTATAATTGTGCGTGTAAATTGATCAATTGGCGATGAAATCTGATTTAGAAGAGTGTTAAGAGGGCGATACTAATCAGGCTGTTGATTTAATTGCAGGAGGGCCGGGGGGAAGTGACAGACATCAGTGCAAGTCCTGGGAGGCAAGCACCTGCCAACCAGTTGCGCCCCAAAGAACCACCACTCATGGTTATTCAGGGAGACTTCAGGAAGGTATTGACTGTTATAACACTCATCATCTACATTGGATTACGATTGACAAGCCTAATTACTTAAAAATCGAGACCAGCCGAGTGAAGCAGCTGGCAAAGAGCAAAACCAATCTGCTCTCCTCGTGAAACTGTTCCAACAACAACAGTATATCTAAAAATCAATGGAAATTATAAAAAAAAGGAGAAGTACCGAGAGACACTTGTTCTCTGGAGTATCCAATTGTGAGAAATATGCGTCAGTTGAAATATAACGAAGAGTCGAGCGTTATTTCCTTACCTGTCGGAACAGTTTCATGGAACTCGTCGTCATGGTGTCTATACACGTCATGCTGGTTGAAGTGGAAGGACCTGTCGTTGCAGGTGAGCGGGATCAGCACAGAGATCTTCAAACAAATCGAGACCGTCGAGAACGATCATGACGCCTCGACAGCAGCGGCCCTCGAAGCTGTCGAACGAAGGGGTGAGATGGTCGTACGGGTCATTGAGCCACGACAGATGGGCAGGCAGGCGTCCGAGGCGGCGAAGAAGTTCATCGCGATGCAGGTAATAACACCGTGAAATCCCTGCAGATCGTTATCGCTGGCTCGTCGAGCTGTTTGTCTCTCGGATATAATTAGATATATCACAAGCATAATTGGACATGATATTTCAGGATCCGAAGCAGCATCCCATCCACTTTGTCGAGATAATCAAAAGGCCAGGACAAACGCTGGGGCTCTATATACGGGAGGGCAATGGTGTTGACAGAAATGACGGTGTCTTTATCTCGAGGATAGCCCTGGAGACCGCAGTCTACAACAGCGGCTGCCTGAAGGTGAGATAGCTTGTTTCCAGGATCCCTAATTGGCCTTATTTTTTGAACGAAGCCAATTCTAGCTCGAAACTTACCGCGACCAACTAGGAATTAAATTTATTTGCTGCGTCGATACCTTCTCGTGAGCCTGTATTTTTTCTAACGCGATCGTTACGCGTTTTAATCAGGTTGGAGATGAAATTCTAGCGGTGAATCTAGTCGACGTGACGCATATGAGCCTGGACGACGTTGTGATCATCATGTCGATACCCAGGAGACTCGTCCTGGCGACGAGGCACGGTCAACATCAGCCAGTCTCGCATAGTCGTCAGGCAGAGCACAAGGCGCCTCCAGTTGTAGTAATCAAGAGAGAACTAAACGAGGACGAGAGTGATCATGCAACGAGTAATCATGTTAGGTAATTATTAGGCATATTGGATAGGAAACTCTAGGTTCAGAAGAGAGAGTTTATCGTGGTACAAAAATTAATTAGACGGTCATCGTTAAACTCAATTATCGTAGCACGTTGCCTGGGTCAATCAATTTGAACTTTCACCGGAACCCAATCTAAATTTTACGCCAATCGATTCAAATTAAAACCGTGCAAGTCGAGGAATAATTGGTGGGACGCTGTAATTGCTACGAATCTATTTGAAAATACATCTTTAAATATAAACGAAGAGTTCTAATTTAAGCATAGACGGATTCTATTTCAAGCATAATCATAGCATCAGAAATATTCAATTAAAGTTGAAAGTTGTTTTAATCGTAGGGATGGTAATCGTAGATGTGGCGATGGTCGCGAGATGCTGCCTTCTCGGTCGAAGTTGGGCCTGACGGGTTTGGGCTCCAGTCAGGATCTAGGATCTAGCAACGGTGATCTCTACTACAACTCCAGACCGGAAGGACACTGGTCCTATCAACCACCCCCGCCTCCTGTGATCACACACCAACCGAAACCATCTACGACGCAACACTTCCAGCCTTACGAACGCGGATACCCAAAAACTTTGGAGAGTTTGGCTGAAAAAGTAAGTACCATGTGGCACTCTACATTTTCTTAAGTACTCTGACGCAGGTCGAGGTTTTCTTTCGAGTAAAAGTATTCGTTGAAAAGTTCATTAATTTACTGAAGAAGTTCACGTTGATGGAATTTTCGAGCCATACTTACGCAATGCAAGGAAGTTATAAGAAAGGGATTTGAACCACTATGTACAGCATTTAAAAAATGTTGAACGACGTCGATACGATTTTTACACTTTCTGTTCTATGGAAATCTCCACCTGCGATCGGATATAGATCACATAGATGTTCTAGACGATGTGGATCGAGCACCCTTTCATATACCTGTCTGCACCAAGTTGACACTTGTTTGCCCTTCTCTGTCTTCAATTGCGATAGCGATTCGAATAAGAAAGTGGTGAATTCGTGGCAATGTCTCGAGACACTCCTGATAGTGATCAGTACGTTGTGCACCGTCTGAGTTTCCATGTCTTTCGAATCAGAAAACATTATGAACTTGTTTCTATTCTTCTTGCCTGAGACATTGTTGTGTAATAATTCGGAGGGTAGACGGTTCGTAACTTGTTCGTGTTTCGACCACGTGTTTCACATGACTAATTGGTTCTATGAATGAATGCTACATTGATATTAACCAGGATTTCACAAAGGTAAAGAAACCACTAACTCTTTCTTAATATCTAGACTTGTGTATGCAGCAATTCCCTGCACCGTACACCACTTGGACAGAGAACAAATATTATTTCTGAAGAACAACACGCTAGAGACTATGGAACTTGGAAATTGTAAAAAACAAAAGAGGGGATGAAAAATATTTGTCAATGTCCAAGTGAAATTGAACATTTGTCGCTATTTATAATGTAATTCCACTTTTCGTTGCCTTGTAAGCTTTGCTCTGTATGTTCGTTCATTCTATTTCTTTCTTTC
Source organism: Xylocopa sonorina (assembly GCF_050948175.1). Classification (NCBI taxonomy): domain Eukaryota; kingdom Metazoa; phylum Arthropoda; class Insecta; order Hymenoptera; family Apidae; genus Xylocopa; species Xylocopa sonorina. The sequence goes on along the minus strand of NC_135201.1, from coordinate 10,542,606 downwards.
TGCATATTGTCTCCTCTCATGGCGACCCGTGATCGCTATATTCCGCCGTGGTGACATATGAATTTTTAAGTACATCATAAACCACGCAGAAAAATCCATCAGTCACGATGGCGAATCATATGAACTAAACATTCCTTTTCAATCGCAGTCGATCCAAAATCTTGGCCAAATCTGAACCGCTGGTGCGCCAAACTCGTATGTTAAAATATATTAAACGAGTGGTCGATAGTGAGGTGAAAAGGAATTGAAAAAGCGGTCGAAGAAGAACGAATCGATTAATTTGGTTCAATTTAGGTACACTCTTTTTACACGGGGCCTGTTATGCCCTCAAACGGTGGTCGCCGGATGTCTACCGGTGCGGGAATGCAATCGGTTGGCAGCAGATTGTCCAGTCAGACTCAATCGACGCATTACGGTTACGGTCAGCATACTGGTAGTGGAAGAATCATGCCTAGAAGCGGTTCAGATCAACATTTGCCTCGAGTCGACTACACAAGCATCACCACACCGGCTCGACACACTCTTCTCAGATCCAGCTTGAAGTCAGGTCCGTCAATTTCCATGCAGCGTCACTGAAAACTACATCCGCATTAAAATACACATTCGATGACGTTCGTTCTCTTTTGATTCGATAGGAACATCAGCTTTGAGATACAACACTAGGTACGCCACTCAGGGAGACACTACGTCGACTACTCAACGGCAAGGTCAATACGGCACCCTGACCAGGAGGCATCGACCGTCGTTGGATTACGCTTCTGACACCGAGGCAACCTGTTCCAGTTCTCCAAAGTCCGCATATTATTACTACAGGCATAACATGAACAATCCGCCGCAGAGTAGCGCCGTCTCGCATCTCGCCACTCTGTCAAGGTCACAAATTGGTCAGAGTTCCTCAGGTTAGTCATGCACGCCACCGCTAACGTATCGACCTGCTTGCTTCCGAAAAGACTATCAAATTGAGATTACGCTGTCTCTAGGCTTGAGATCGAATTCGTTGCCTCGTAGTGGCAGAACGTTGCCTCAGCAACCAGGTCTCAGGTCTGGACTTAGCACGGTAGCATCGGGACTAATAGATCAGGAAGATAGTGACGGGGCATTGTCGGCACCCGAACTACCTTCCATCAGACGCGATAGAGGTTAGTTTGATGTTCAGATAGCGTGCCAGTTCTAATATGTCGTATTAGACTGGAGGAAATTGAGAATTCTGTTGATTGAAACGGCAGGAAGAATACCGTCATCACCTAGTGTGTTCACGTCAGATGAATATCGAGCATGGTTGAGTCGAACACCGAGCACCAGTGCGTTATACGAGCAGATCAGGGCCACCACGTCCAGACCGCCACGATACACCTACAGCGCGGAGAACATCCACGCGGCTGCAAGTCAAGTCAGTAACACACTTATCAGATCCCTCATTTTTTGGTTTCTCAAGGATGTTACCTAATCTACTGTGATCTTCTCAACAATTTCTTGATTAGGGTGAATATGGAAGTTACGGAGCATACAGACCGCTATCGAGCACGCTAGACCGTCTGTCGACAAGGTCAGCCTCCGCGCAGCAAGTGAACCTGGCCAATTTGAAAGCATCCACGGCGATCAGCTCGACGTGCCATCGTGGAACGGCAAGCCAAAGGCCATCCTCGGTCGCTTCCAGTGCACGCGCGTCCCTGACGAGTCAGAAACCGTCATTAAGCAGTTCCACTGCGCAAAGAGCGACATCAGTCAGAAGAATCCGGAATCTACTAGACCTGGAGTCCACGCGAAGCATACCCACGCCAACGCCTACCAGAACTCAGGATCAAAGACTGCTAGATATTAATCCTGCAGGTAAAGGTAGAATTCGCAAACGTTCACTTTGACGCAACATAAAAAGTTTGATTATTGTACATGTTTCTTCTTGGTCTTTCGTTTCAGAGTTCCTCAAATATAAGATAGAAAAGCCTCCGACAGTTGGAACTCCGAGCTCGACAAGTTCTCTTTTGAGTTCGCTCGGGGAAGCCAGCAGTGGCGACCTGGCAGGTGGGGTTAGCGGACTGCTCTGGGTCCATCTTTTAGCAGGACGTGGCCTTCGTTCGACAACGTCCTCCTCAGCAGCTACTACGCCCTCCACACCATCAGGTCAGCCTAATTTAGGTACGTTCGGGAGTCTGCACATCCTCTAGACCGTTTCTTCACTGCACAACTTTCACAAGTCGGTATAATATCTACGATGTTTGTTTTCTCTTCTTTTTCTTAATCTATATAGTAAATCCTAACACCCGAAGCTCTCGAATGTTTGAGAATATTCGCCAATACCATGCACACTCTTTAAACCTCAAGCTATTTTTTCCTTTAAAGAGTCTTAGGCTTTAATTAAATATACAAAAATCAAAGACTAGGCGAAGAATGTTTGTTATTCGAACACCATAACAGCTAGCTGTGGCTTGAGAGACCTCTACTGCGTGCTGGAGTGCGATAGGGTGCACAAGGCGAGGACAGTGATGCGAACAGGCGACCTGATGTTCGACTGGGATGAGACCTTCGAGCTGGACCTCGTTGGCAACCGGCAGTTAGATCTGTTGGTTTACTCCTGGGACCCGCAGTACAGGCACAAACTCTGTTACAAAGGATCTGTGCATCTTGCAAGCCTTCTGAAGGAATCACCGCTTCATCAGTTAGCCGTCAAGGTCGAACCCCGTGGCACAATTTATTTAAGACTGCGATACACTGACGCTCAACAGACGTTCCGAAGAAGAGGACTTCCCGTCATATCTCTGGCTACCAGAGTGGCCCCTCTCTTTGGTGTTGATCTTGACACAGTGGTAAGTTCAAAGTCACAAAAGAAGTTAAATCGTAAATCATGTCACGTGTTTGCATTGGTGGCGTTTATTTGGCTTAGGTGAGTCGAGAAAGCAAGACTGGTGGAGTTCCTGGAGGCGTTTCCACCGCTTTGGCGATGGGCGTTCCAAATGTGCCCATTATCGTGTGGCGTTGTGTCGAGGAGGTTGAAAGAAGAGGCCTTGACATTATTGGTGAGTTATATTTGTCGGTTTCAAGTTCAAGATCTTATACTATTGAGGTTGAGCTATTTTTTTAGTGATAATTTGTGCTATTAGGTTTGTATAGGCTTTGTGGATCAGCAACCAAAAAGAGAATACTTAGGGAAGCCTTTGAAAGGAATGCTCGTTCGGTGAATCTATCTCCCGACAATGTACCAGACATCAACGTGATTACTGGTACGTTATTTCTCGTATAAGTGACCGCAATAGGCAAGGCTGTTGTATTTATGATGATTTTCAATTATTGTTTAGGTGTGCTGAAGGATTACTTACGAGAACTTCCAGAACCACTTTTCACGAAGTGCCTCTACCAAATGATGGTCGACGCACTGGCCGTCTGCCTACCAGATGATCCACAGGGCAACGCGAAACTAATGTTCAGTATACTCGACTGTTTGCCAAAAGTGAACAAGGTTCGCATCTCGTAAAAAAAGATCTTATTTCCTGGAAATCATACCCTGAGAATACTAACACACTGTTCCTTTAATAGTGCACGTTAATCTATTTACTGGACCACCTAGCTATGGTGGTGTCGCAGTGCAATAAAATGTCACCAGCAAGCCTGGCAGTCTGTTTTGGACCGGTCCTAATGTTGCACTCTGAAGAGGGAGGACCGCCGCTGGACTTCCAACAGCCAATAGCAGTGCTCAAGTATCTTCTTGAAATTTGGCCTGTTAAGTCAGGTAATGTCGTCATTCCTAATCCCAGTACTTTACAATACTCCCTTCCCTAATATTATAATAAAGTTAGCAATGAATCATGAGCTAGTTAATTTGCCCTAATGAAACAATAGAATGGGAAGAATAAGAGCCGAATGATCAGACGCTCATTTCACAGACAGTTCGGAAGATTTCTTCAGTCGCTTCAGCGCTTCCTCGAGTTACGCCAGCAGCCGAGCACAGCAGCAGTCAACAGCAACTGCAGTCGCAGCAGCAGCAGCAGCAGCAGCAGCCACAGCAACAGGTTCATCAACAAGTGCAGCAGCAACTGCAGGGAACATTGGGACGCACAGGGCTGCAGCATTGGCAGCCTCAACACTCACTTCATCAACAGCCGCAAACTATGGCACCACCCGCAGCCCTCGCGCCCTCCACTCGTCCTCCACCACCGGTCAAACCACGACAGGTTAGTCTTTTATCCACAATTTTCACTTTTCTTTTACAACGTTCGTTCCAATCTTTTGCCTCTCTCAACGCCACATCCTCTGCCTACGCACTTACTCCATTATCAACGAAGGATCAAATAAGTCTACAAATACCTTCTAAAAGTTAACATTCAGAAACCATTGCATTAACATTATCAGGTATTTCTTATCTTCTGTCTTTAACAAAAATTGATGCGATCTCAAGTGTTACAGAGGATGGGTGAAAGAAGGTCAAAGGAGCAAAGAGTCAAAACTATTCTGGTCTAAGAAATCTTCATGTATTCAAATCGTTACATGCTTCTTAATAATTACGAATGAATGAAAGGCCAGGAAAGTTAAATGATACGCTTCAAAAAAAAAAAGAAAGGGAAAAAAAGGAAAATTGTCATCTTCGCTTTCTTGTTCGTGTCCCGTATATGTGCATTATCTGAAGCGTGTTGTGAACAGCATGGTAGGCAAAGTAAAGACTCTGTTCTCTCTCTGTGTTCTCGCTTCGCAAAACAAGCCCTGTCGCGCTTTCATGATTTCGAATCATTTGGTCGCCAATCGAATGGGACGTCCGTTCCCATTCATTTACTCATACTTATTCACGTATGCGTTCGTTCATTCATTTAAATCGTGTCGGTTTCAGGTTAACCCTCGAGGATCGTCAGCCATTGCAAATTGTTCGCCCTAGATATCATGGTCCCCTTAAACATGATTCAAATGAAGAGATGTACACGCGGGAGATAATATAAAGGAAAGAGGTTATTATTGGTGGCAAACAATTTGCAAAAAATGTTTACTCCGCGATTGGTCCGTGTAAATATTACCTAAAACGTCTTCGTGCATGTCTCTCGATGTCAGTTCTGTACGTTTATACATGGGTGTTTCTATTCGGTCGTGTGGGTCCGCTTATGATTTTTCCGTTCTCTCTTTGCGCCAGTCTTTCGACGTCTTTCCATTATAGTGACGATTTACGTTGTCTTCTTTATCTTTTTTCGTTTGGGCACGTATTCTTCAGAGCAAGCGCAAATTGCCGGCTCTACCAAACCGCTGACAGCACAGAGACGCCGCTTCTTGCACAGGTATTATCGTTATTATCGTTTTCATTCGCGTCTTTTTACATCAGCCTTTAGTTATCGTTCTATCACACATGTGCATGGCCCAATAAATAACATTACATTTTACATACATGTATATCAAGTAAATCATTTAATCATCCTTATTCGTCCATCGCCTCTCATCAACTACCATTTGCACAGAGTGGTTTTGAAAACACATGGCAGGTCAACCTTTGTTCGGTGTGTATACTTATAAAGGACAGTGTTCCGCTTTAAAAACCTCATATATAATGTTTAAGCGAGGTTCAATAAATGTTTAATCAAAACAGATTTCAAGTAATTATCGTTATCGACCGGGTGACTGAGATTAAAAGCGTTAATACTGCCTCTGGTTTTAAGACATTCATTCACACAGAGTCTCTAGTAATCTTTCATTGTAGTATCATCTCTCATAACATAGATTCATTATTTAATTGAAGGACAGAGTGGAGAATGAGTATTGAAAGATTGATCCTGCGAATAATGTAATTTAAATTGACCGACCACTCGACTTTTAAAAATGCTCTAATTACTAATAAAGGACCATTAGCGTTCCTAGCATGCAATAACTGTCGCATCTTGAATTCGGCCTGACATAAGACTGCAAATCATAAAATTGAATAAATTCCATACATCTTGTTTAATTTAAAATAATTGGTACCTTGATGTTTTCAGGCCAAAATCAGGAGCAAAATATCCTTGGAATCCTTAAAACTCCTTGTCCAATGAATAGCTATAGTATTCAAATTCAGCATCTAAATTACTTCCATTCTCATTATTTCAAATATTCTAATACGAAAGTATAATCTGATCCATTAATTAAAAACCGCTACTGGAAAATGGCTTATGCCTCAACGATCTTTGCAATGGAATCTTGACTATAGAAACAGTACATCTATCTTGCACACAAATATACTACAAGCTCTTTTCTACCACTTAATCCAATAACCCTTTGCTCAATAATTTAGGTGAACGTATTCTTACTTTATCGAAGGGCTAAAGTCTTCTCACAGACATCCTACCAAAGACTAAATGATCGGTAACTAACCGGAAGCGACGCTGGTGGTACGGCGTCTCTGTTGAAACAGGTGATAGTCTCGTCTCCCGGTTCACCTAGCAGTGAGGAGTCGGCAGCTTCGCCGGAGCCGATTAACAAGAGTCTTCTAGGCGGTCTGGGACTCGAGAAGAGCAACGAAGGGGCCACAGCGAGCTCGACTGGCCCTGGAACAGAGCAAATTACACCGACTAGCAGTGTCGACACTGAAGAGGGAAATACACAGCATCCGGAAGAGGGTGAGAAGGGCGTCGAGGGTGATGCAGAGGCCAGCGACGACGATCGACACCAGCATGTACCCAAGACGCATTAATATCTTATTATATATGCGAAATCGATTAGGGAGGTGTGCGCCCTGAATAGCTTGAACGTCTCCATTTTACTGGTAGTTTGAGGAATGTTTTGTTATGGAATGGACATTACGATGAAGCAGTGTTGGGCAACGACGAGCATTTCAAAGCAGGCATAGGCAACCTAGCCTGTACACTGGGGAGCCTTCTTACATTGCGCAGGGGTCCCATGATGAGGCACTCTGTGCAGGCAGGAACCACACGTTCCATGTTATCCAGATATGGGGCACAATAAGATCTATAAAAATACCATTTTGATTCTATGAATAATTAAATGTACGAGCATCCTGTCCTTATCAATACGCTCGTATCTTTGTCTGCATAGCCAAAAATTGCCTATGCCTGTCTTAAGGGATTAGGATTTGTTCAATTGATAGTCTAATAAATCTGTTGGTTGAGAAATTAAGCTAGTCATCGGTAGTTAGTTGCTAAAATAGACTGAGAACAGACTCGAAATCTGTATACAGTTTCACTGAACTTCTTTAGTCTCGCAAGAGGAAACTTGTGTCTAAATCTTGCCCAATACTGGTGCTGCAAGGTATATATGTTCCATGATGTTCCAAAGATATGCACTTGTAAAGAAAAATGACTAGTTTCTAATTCTGTTAGGGCAGGTTATAGATTGGTTAGAACGTTTTCTGTTATTCAAAATCGTGCTCGTTTAAAACTGTTTAGGAAGGGAAAAGTGAGATTAAGTTCTTGAGACATTGCTTACTGTTCATAGTCATTGAATGGTAAACAGGTGTGTAACGAATTTTTCGTTCACTACGGCCCAAGTTTCTCGTGATGTGTTGATTAAAGTCGAAGAAAAAAGAGGTGTATTCTACTTCTTATTTCTCAAAGATATTTAACGCGTTGACTGCTTTGATTTATAAATCTGATGCGGCAACACCTGTATCGTGGAACGATTTTTCAACTTCTGACGTGCACCAGCTGTTTACAGAGCGACAAAAAAAGTGTGCACCATAGACTTAAGATTGATCAGTGCTGTATTATCTAGTCTGATGATTTTTTTCTTCAAATATATTATTATTGCATGGTTGGCTGTGTTAGGAAAAGAATTCTCTTCGTTGTATGACGTTGTGTTTTGAAATATTTATGCATGTTTTCTGTGGCAGTCAGCGCGTCTATTCAACCGCGTGTTCTTTTACGAATACCGCGTGTACAAACGAAACGAATGTGTGATTTATATGAATCGAGGCTGAATTTTGTCGCCAGACGCACAATAAGAGCGATCATTGTTTCCCAAACGAAACGACGCGCGTAATGGGACCACTGCGAATATTCGTTAAAAAATCTCCGCGAAGAAGCGAGATCAAACGCTAACATTGGCGATCTGACGACCGACTGGAAGCCTTTGTAAGTTCTCCGTATCGATTAATTTTTTGTATAGTTTGCCAGACACCTGGAGAGATAACATACCCAACTAGGAGAACTGGTAACCGAAGTTATACTGATATTTATAAGAAGACTTTACTCTTTAGCTGCGAGGTATATTATTGTTTCACAATCACCAAAAAGACTGTAAAGACGCGTGTCGACACACAGGTTCCTAGTTTGAAACTACTTGCACAAAATTTGTTTACTAGATGTTTCCCGTTCGAACGAGATGGCATGGTCTTGTCATTTCAGAAAGGGAGAATCCTCTTTCCGCAGCTGAAGAGTCCAAACGATGGCGAGCTTTTGAACTTTTCGTCGAGCACAAACGTCATGAAGAAAGACTTTCAATCACCGAATCTTGTTTTCTAATTCTACGTCGAGATCCACCGCAGCCTCTTTCTCAATTCGTATCGATCAAGCAAGATTAAAGCCACCGGTTGGGAGGAGAGGCGACGAGTCGTCCCCTGCGTTCTGAACTGCACAAATCTACAAATCGAATGAAACGACGAGGTTCAATCTACTGGAACTACGGAAACAAGGGTAGGAATGTTCTTAGTTGGAGATTCTGCGGTTCACCGCGCACACCCTCAGCTCAAAGAGGCTCTACCACTCATTCAGTCGATCTTTCAACAGAAGTATTTCCCAGCCTGTCGAAACTGAGATCTCATGCAAAAGAGTTCCGGAACGTTTCTTCATCGGCGATGCTAGTTGCGAAGGAACAAAGGCGGCAAGAACTGATCGTGCTGATGCGAAATAAGAAGAAACAGAGCGGTGCGCAGGAAGGGCAGGAGATGAAACAGAAATACACAGGAGATAGGGTTGAACAAAAATAACACACATAAGTAGAGACACGTAAAGGAAAAGGTGAAGAGAAAAGAATTACACGGACATAACGGTCGATTTATATACAATATACTATATATATATATATAAACATATATATATACACACACATAGGCTAGTCACGATATACATGTGCTTTTGATAAAAAACTATTACTTAGAGATTAGCTAGCCCTCGTATACAAAACACGAAGGAACCGCTAATTACACGATGCTGCGTCCACGTATACATGCATATACGTACCAGGCGGTCACGAAGCAGAAGGAAACAAAAAAAAAAAAAGAAAAGAAAAAGGAGAAAAAAAATCGAAGAAACTGAAGAGCAGAAAACGAAAGCAAGGTATAAGTGCACGCAGACGATAAAGTTATACATAATATACATAATGTTCAGCGCGGTAGGAGCCGAGGAACCGACTCCATGACTTCTTGTACATGTTGACAATAGTAAACCGATGGACGGAGGGTGAAGAAATGGAAGGGAATAAAATGCGAGGAACCGGACGATAGGAGTCGAAACTCACCGAGAAACGATAATAATTATGAATAAAAGGTTAATTGTAACTTGTAAACGACTAAAAAAAAAACATAGCCAGTATTATAATTATGTACGTGAAGAAGCAAACATTTGAAGAGAACGAACCGGGAGAGACCTAACCATTGGCTAGAAGTATTCCCCGAAGTTCGTTTGTTCTATGATCTCGTCGACGGGGACACGAGCGATTACTTGACTATTATTACTACCTTTATAGTTAGTTTTGTATAGTATTGTCCTGAATATGCAGTAGACTTCGCTTCGTTGCCGAGCCCCATCAGACACGTTGAATATCGATCAAAGACTTTTCTAGTTAAATGGGGAAAGTCCAGCTCATAGATGAACAAGGCCCTTTCGAAGTTGATGAGCCAGGTGTTGGCCGTATTAGGTTTAGTGATCGTGTCAAAGAATTCCGTCTCGCGGTTACTTTAATGACACCGTTAATGTGTCTTCCATCGCCTTCTATCCCAGCCTCTAGAAACTGTTCGTCCGCATTCGTCAACGAGAAGGGTCCTGTTCAGCTGACTGAAATCATTGAATTTTTCAGTATTATCGAATCTCAAAATGTAATCGCCACCGTGTCCTTTTCGTTCTGCATTCTTTCAACGATTTTTCATGTATCGCATAAGTTCTAGAAGTTGTTCTTGTCCCCCCACGATGTTAGTATCGCTATTGATGGCGCTGTAAAGTAATTATCACCGTATGTGTATCACCGTATCTTAAATTCAAAGGGAAGTCTACTGTGTTCTGGTAACAATATATACGAGTAAACAAGAGTACGAGCTAAATAACTTGATTCAACTGAAGTATTCTTGCCAGTTAAAGTAGTATGAAAAGTGGAGTTGCATAATGGAGCAGGTTGTTTGTAAATTTAAACGTTGTTATTTTCTTCATTTTGTAACACGTTTTATGGTACATTGTTCAAAGTTAATAAATTAACAAAGAAGGACTGTTGCCGTTAGAAGTGATAGCTTTTAATATAAAGGCCATTTTTCATATTCTCCAAAACTACAGGAATATTTTCGACTGGACAGAGTTATTGTTAAACTCCGTATTAAGTAATGTATATGATACATAATACATCGTGTATAAATAACGGTAACGCTAGAATCGATGCGTATTTCTTAACCCTTTGGAGAATTATGAACTTCCGAAATTTTACCTATTAATGTATTTGTAAAATACGATGAAATTTCATTTCTTATCATAAGTAAGAACAATCATTTATCAAGGACAGCGATAACGAAAGCACGTTGCTGAATGTATTATTAGACCTTCAAGGGTTTGACTGTTGTCGACGCTCGTGTCCTCGTGAGTGAATGCAATCTGTATAAATGGCATACGATGCATCTATCGCGACAGCATTTCTCGATAAGAAACGCAGGCTACGATCCCATGCAAACTTAAAGCTCCATGCTTACGCCTGAAACTCGAGGTTGAAATTGAAATCTCCAGTGGGGAAGTTTTACGCGTGCTTGTCGAACGATGCTGTTACGATATCGAGCTCTATCTATGCGCATGATGTATTTACACGTATGCGAAATGCATACACTAGTGCGCTCTCTTTTTTCTGCACAGTGTTAGTTCAATCGGCGGCATCTCGGTAGAGGATGCCACCGTGGGCGGTGTTTGTTTCGAGTAGCTGAAAATTGAGGATCATTGTATAGCACATTGTACCATAATTCGCGTAGTCACACCCTAATCGTATCGAGCCCCCCAACTGTTTCACTGTCGTTCGATGTGCAAGCGCGACGGAACGCCGGATACTCTATTTCTACCTTTCATATTTCGTCTGTTCGTGTTATCTGTCCCGTGATACGTGCCCCCCCTTTATGTTCTTCTCTATATTTTTCATTGAAGCAGATAACGAGCGAGAGGCTAATTCTCGTCAACGCGACGCACCGCGAAGGAGAACTGTAACGTGTAAAGGGTATGACGAGAACGATGAAGATTGATGGGACAGTCGGTACTGTGGATCGTTGATGAAGAAGAGATCGTCGAGGATGAGCAAAGGTTGCCTATGCCTCTGATAGAGTGTATTGCGAAGAAGACGTTGTTATAGTACAAGTTCCCAAGAGGATCATAAAAAGAAAACGAATTCTTCATTTTTGAAGGAGTCATCCTCTGTTCATCGACTGGCCAGAGTAATATTGGCTTTATACGTAAGTATAGGTTTGCTAGAGATTCCCACCAGCGAAACCAAAGAACCCCCGGGTCCGGCGTTCCTCGACGTTCCTAATTTTAGTAATAACAATGCAACCACGCGCCCAGATACGCGTACCATTAATTATATTATACATGAAAGCACACTGCCGCAATTTTGTATGATTAACTGTTGTTATATATATCGAATACCTACATATGCTACGTATACGTAATATTTAATTGAGACTCGAATCGAATGACTGGTACGTGTCTGGCGAAGGATTCCACTTTTGAACATTTCCAATTCGTTCCACGTTGGGCAGGAAACATATTCGAGGCGATTGACGCCACATTAAATGTTTGGTCCCAACGAAATCTGGATTTTTAAGATCGGAGGGGTTGAGAATAATTAAAAGAGAATGCTCTTCTTCATGTAACTCTTGGATTGCCATCAAAGCGGCGCAGACGTTCTCGAGATAAAAGACAAATTGCGTTGAAGAAGGTATTTACTATTACTATTGCAAAACTAGATTAATTAGCTAAAAGCAGAACATGACAATCAGTTTAAAATTGTACGCAATAAGATATTCATTTTGTAGTGACCTAGGGATCCTTCGAAAGACGTCGTATCACTCTTAAGCAACCCCTTGATCGAAAGAACTAAACGAAGGAACTGAACCTGATGTATTATAATTTGTGCTCTCGACTTCGCTGATTCCTTTTCGCTGATCGCAGTTTCTTTGTACGCACTTCATCGGTTTCTTCATTTCCTCTTGAAGATGAGCGAACAAGTTACTCGTTCGAAACAAGCTGAAGAGATAGAAAGCGGAGGTGACCAGCTAAAAACTGTCTTGGGATGAGATATTGTTTCAATTCCGTACTTCACAACGAAACTTCTGAGAAAGGGGAGGGTCGAGAGCCACCGCATAAATTCTGTCAGGATTCATGGAGTTGTGGGAAGAAAGGAAGCGGATAATGAGAAGACAAACGAAGTAGAATAGACAGGAGGGTGGGAAAAAAAAAAAAAGAAACGAAACAAGGGGCGTTAATATCGATATAAGAATCTAATTTTTTATTGTGCTCGCATTACCTGATTCTCTTGCGCAATTGCGTCTCATCGAACAACCATACACCATGATTACAGACGTTTCTTCAGACGAATTTTTGCGCGGAAAGAAGATGTATAACCCAGCGGCTTGTATTTTCTACCGTGGCACAGGAAACTTCGAGCGATTGTATTCTTCTTTACGATAACCCCGCGATATTTTATAGGCCGATTATTTTGATAAGCTCGAGTGCATCTTTTCCCGGAAATGGAGGGCGTGTTTGTCCTGCTGTGTAACAGATTCATTGAAGCAGTACCGTCGAATTCTGATTAGGAGGAAAGTATAGTTGCGCTGAGGGCAGAAGATATATTCGAATAAGGATGAGTATGGTGGTTTGAATTTTTTCTTCGCACATTGAACGATATATTTGGAAGTAATGACAATTATCAAGTACATTTAAACGTTATAATTTACAGATTTCTTTTTTTGCATTCTACAAAACTTGAAAGAAACACAGGAAACTATAAGACGAAGACGAAGAAAAAAGAAAGAAGGAATGGAAAGCACAAAGAATTATTAAATATCTCCTTTGCTCTTGAAGAAGATTGGATAGTAATGTTGAACAGATTAACTCGTCTTCGATTTTTAAGAAGGTACTGAAAAGAAGTGGATTTTGGATAAGTAGTTCGACGGTCCTGAATTTTCATTCCGCACAATGAGACAAGAGAAAGATTCAAAGGGAATCTTTTCCTATTATTTCATGGTTAGGAGCAGCAGAGTCTTCAATGGTTCATGGGTACCAGCGACGTTTCTGATTTCCCCGTATACAGGTCTTTTTAACCGTCGAATCCTAGCGCTAACGTATATTGAAGTACGTATATACGATGGACCATGTTTGTCATATTGAAACGTTTCTAAAAAAAAAAGCAAAAAAATGTGTGAGAGCGGATGAGAATTTTTCCATGATTTTTCTATAATTTAGAAACAGAGAGTAGCCAGGGGACGGCAGCCGTTATTTCGTCTGCGCCCCGAGGGAGAGAGAAAGCATTTTTTAAAGAAGAAAATTAAGCAAGAAATGAACGAAAATGTACAATTATCAACTTTCTACTATTCAAACTACAACAATAGTTCGTATCGTATAGTTTCTAGCTGTTCCTTAGTCCTTGGATCGTCACGAGGTTCATTTTGAACCTTGCAAGGCATTTCGAACAATTTTCCTCGACAACCTGACCGTAGTCTTCGTTTCTTCGCTTCCGCTCGCATCAGTTGAACTGTAGATTATGTTCAGTGTCGCATTAGACATTCAAACCAAATCTTAGACCTTTTCAACTTGGAGGAAATACTACAACGAAGGGTTAAAAGACAAAGTCCGACTTTAAGTATACTTTTTACTAATTTCCCCTGCAGATAATCTAAACAGAACCAGAGAACACCGGGTTCCAAGAGGAGAAACGAAAATAAATGAAGAAGAAAAGAAGGAAGCAATGAACCTCGAGACGATTCTTCAACCAGCTTGGCTACGACTTTACGTTGTTCTTCCTTCGTCCTTCCGGAAGCCGATGATAATCGAGAGGGATCCTGAAGAGAAAGCAAACAGCATAGATCTCGCGCGAATCTCAGAAGAGTAGCTGTGGGCAGAAAGAGATTGAGCGGAAAATATATCGAATTCCTCGAGCCGCCATTCACCATGATGTAGACGTAGAAATGACGAACTTCACATTTACACCATAAAAGTGTACCCGGTGCTCAACGACTCCAAACTAAGCAGCCACACAGATAGTTAAGTAGCTGGGACAGTAATCGAATTGAAGTGTCAGAAACGATGCGACAGGCACATGTATGTACTTCAGACTAGTAGCTTAAGCAACGAGTTAATTCTCTGTACAGAATGAGAACGAAGAAATGAAGAGGAGGAGAAAGGAGCAATATCGGGCGAACTCTTGTAGTTTTTTGAGCTCCACATCTCGGGGGATTCGAGGTTACGATGCGTTTTCTTCTCGACGTTCAAGAAGAAGTAAATCACATTAATGGGAAAGAGTAAAGGATAGGAGAGAAGAGTAGGTAAAACTTGTAAATAAGTAGAATCTCGTTCGTCACGTGTTTGGACTTGATCTCTGGTCATAGATGCGCGCGACACAATTCTAATCAAATGAAATTCAAATGAAGAGTATATATATATATGTATACATACACACACACACACACAAACACACACACATATACACATAGATACGCGTACTAGGGTCGAAGCTGGCTGTCCTGGAGCCAGGTTACATTCCATCTGATCCGTGGTGTACAGTTTTGAAGGCCGTCGTGTGATGTCAAGGCGCCAGTACTGTCATGCATAACTGTAGTTCTTCAGAAGAGTATAGCTTCTTGTGTAATTATGTGAATCGTATGTAGAGAAACATTTAACTCCGGAAATCGTTGCAAACACACATATCCTAATTCAGAATTCATTCTATCAAGTGTGAAGAAGAGAATGATGTTATAGACGGATTTAGACGTTTATAGGCGGAAAGTAATGGCAAACGAATCTGTGGGCCCTCCTTTGAAGCGAGAAATTCACTTCTAGATCAAAGTTAAGGTAATCAATTCTTTTCACTTTGTTCTTTCTATATTCCATTGTGAAAAGCATAACATTTTCGCCTATCTCTGTTTTCTCGTTGCAGACATAAGCTCACTTTGCCTGCGGATTTCTATCGTGTACAGAGATATTAAAATGACGAAGTAAATAGTTGGATCCTTGCTTGGTTTAGGTGGTTATTTCGAAGTAGAGTTTCACGTAGAAGTCAATTGTTAAATCGGGGTCCACAAAGTCTAGAAAATGATTGAGGAGATTCGTCGATCAAAGTTCTGTGCTTGGTCGTTTCCATCTTTCATCGAGCAGAGGCATAATTAGATCGTAGGTTTTATCCTAAAGCTTTCAGCATCCTACATATCATAGAGAAGAAGAGATCCTTTTGTTTCTGTGGTGGAAAGATGGGCCTACGAAAGAGAATTCTTAGGGTTCGATGAAATATTTATTAGAAAGGAAGCAAATGAGAAAAAAGAGGGGTCGAGGGGGAAAGGGAGGCATGTGCGAAGTTGAGGACTCGGAAACAAAAGTAGAAGATGAAATAAGAGGGCCTCTAGTATTTCTTAGGAAAACGCGATTCCGCGTTTCGAGACAAATGAGATACACGCTTTTTAGGATTAGTCGCAGCTTCGACCTAGCCCCTCAAAGTGTAATCAGGAAATATTCGTTCTACACATTGAAGTGTTCTCCTTCTCCTCATTTATCGTGGGTTCTCTTCTCTTCGACATTGATCATTTCTCTTAAAACTTCGATTCAGTTTTAACAGTCCAATTTTTGATTATCAATTAAAACTTCTTCATATTAAAAGTTTTAAATTCCTATTGTGGAAGAATTGAATCGAGTTTAAGTTGGAGTAATAAATAAATGAGTTGAAATATTATTACTCTTCTGGAATCAATTTGTTCAAGTCCTCGTCGATAGTGAAAGAACAGGATCTGATGCAGCTCATCGAATCATTCGGTTTTCCAACATATCCATTGTCTGACCTCGTATTTTCATAAATCAAGATATTCACTACATCCTCTTCTATAAGTGAAACGTAAGTTTCCACTTAATTCGAAATTAATCTTTATTTTAATAACAATTATCCTATTTATCTTAATTTATACAGATTAATATCTCGTAGGAGTTTCTACATAAACGTGTACATATAATCAGTGCTTAGATCATTGGATCTCCATACATAATGTCACTGTCAATCATTGTCGAGCAAAGAGGAAGAGAAGGTGGAAAGATATGGAAGCTTGATATTACTTAGAGAGGAGCCTGTGAAACTCTCTGTTTGCAAAAATAGCGTGGATGGGTAATTGCAATTCACTTGTTGTATCATACACTGTAGCTGGGGGAAGTCTGTTGTGACGTTGGATATACTATTACAAACGAAATGTTATCGTTGGAACGAGATAAATGTTAATATAGATACTGTAAATCCGACCTCGATGAAATTGCAACTTCCGATTTGATTTAACGAAGAAGTTAGAACGACAGTTCGAAGAAGTTTGCCTCCTAGCCGTTGCTTTAGGTTCTCGTCGTACGTAATCGAGCGTACAACCAATTCCCCCGAGGAGTAAATTCGGCATCCACGAGAAAATGAGCTAGAAACAGTCACGGGAATGGATGGAAAGAGTGTGATGGAAGCGTGCGTTCGTGAGTTTGCGCTAGACGAGTACGAGCGCGAAGACGACACGAAGCCAGGCGATTAAATCGCCAAGAGAATTGAAAATTCTAAGTCTATAAATATATTTACTAAATCGAATGCATCCTGCTGCGTGGAAGGATTCGGAAGATGAATGCCTGAGCGAGACTACAAGGGAACGAGAGGAGGGATGGATGCTTGGGAGGAAGCGAGATGAGATCTGGTCGAGTGTGCGAATGAGTGGAGAGCGGTTAAACGAGATAGTAAGATATACATACATATATATCATAGAATTAACGAGAGAATCGTGAAGGTATAAATATTAATTTTAGAGGGAGGAGGAGAAAATGGTAGAAATGTAACAGGGAGAAAGAGACGGGGATGGAGTAGTAATACGAAGAAACGACGGATGTGTGTTCTATCAGTATTTACGTAACAACAAGAATTGATGTTGCGTCTTAGAAGCGTCTAATAGAATAAATCGAACGATTCGAAATCGGATTTCGAGCATCGATCGGTCACTCCTCCGATCGGAGAAGGAAATCCAGTCCGAAGGACAAGTGTGCGTGCGTAATATGGCTAAAAGTATGACGAATGACTGGGTGGAAAAAATATATATATATATATATACATACAGCAAGAAGGAAATTATACATATAAAAACGAAGGACAAGAAAAAACAACTATCGTTGATCGCTATATCAAGCAAGTATATATATATATTGAAGAATATTTAGTAGCGTGTCGATATAATTAATTAAAATTTGTAGGCGCGTCGCGGTGCGCCCGCGTTGGATTCGCCCATTGACCGCTGATGCGAACCAGAGAAAATCAACTATGAGGGGGAAAAAAGAGCATCGACAAGAGCGTGAAAGCAAAGAGTATCGTTTGGGATGACAAAGTAGACGAAAGTGAGCGTTTTATGTGCGACAGTGTCAATTGTAAATGCGTTCGGCTTTCCCGGGGATTTTTATTTCGCGTAGCAGTTTCCTGGTTGCGAAGAATCACACTTGAAACTACATCTTTTGTTTTTACCAGGTGAACCTCGTAGGACCTGCGTTATTAGAGTTCACCCTAGACGAAGGGTGTCACTAGATGCTCGGAAAATCCTAGTTTTTCAGAGAGTGAGTTGGTAAAGCCGGATGCATTCTAAGAAAGTGTACAAGCACCAGTGCTCGAATACAAGTGAAACAACCAGAACACCAAAATGAAATGGAATTTCCTGCAATACAACACGGTTTAGATCAATTATGGGAATTCTTTGTAGTTAGAGATTATAAAATATTCGTATTCCTCGCTGTTTTTCACCCGTATTCGTTTGTCCGAGTCGCTTTTAAGGTCCACATCGCAAGGAACGTTCTCGCGATAGAGATGAGGATAGAATTTTAAACATCTCCGTGAAGCGGATAAGAAAGGTCTCTTTTCTTTTGTTCATTACATTTGGTATTCACGCGTGAACGTAAGATTGCGTGTGATACGTCAAGCGCGATGGGTGAAAGGGAATTTTCGCTTTTCAGGACTGACTTTTTTATGTCGTTCTAAATAAATAATAATTGTAATAATAAAGGTAATGATAACAATGATAATGTTAATATTAATAACGATAATATAAAAATAATAACAATGTGCGTTCGAATTGCTAATAATAATTAACGATTAATAATAATATCTATACTTTAAGATAAACTTTCACTCAGCGTGCTTGGCGATTTGTCTCTCGTTTTCCATTCTTTGCGAGGAAAAGGATTTATTACGTGAAACGAGAGGAGGGATGCTTGGGAGAAAGCGTTGTCAATCTCAATGACGATCGATGTTTATCGACGAGTAAAATGGTTATTAATAGTAGTGTCGAGGGAAAGTATCGAGGCAAACCGTTCACACTCGAACACCCGGTTACAACGATCATTCCGACTAATTCTTTGCGTTTTCCAGTGCAGACAAGTGTACAGAGTCGTGTAGAGAAAAAATGGCAGCATATGGGATTCCTCGAGTTACTGTATGTTTTACGAATATTGAACACAAATATGCAGACGACGTAGGCAAATTGTGGTTCGAGTGAGAAAGGTTGATCAGT
This sequence comes from Xylocopa sonorina, assembly GCF_050948175.1. Taxonomy (NCBI): domain Eukaryota; kingdom Metazoa; phylum Arthropoda; class Insecta; order Hymenoptera; family Apidae; genus Xylocopa; species Xylocopa sonorina. The sequence continues at coordinate 10,523,702 of NC_135201.1, read as the reverse complement.
TATTAATTAGCCGTGAATCGGTAAAGCTGGAAGGCCGTGCTTTATTTTTATTTCATTTCATTGATGCGTAGGCTGCCAACGTAGTCGATAACAGCGTCGTAAAATCCGATGCATGTCAGACCAACGAAATATCTGAAATCCTAAAAGTATGTACTTTCAGTTCCAGTTATATGTGTATAAATAAATAGTTCTAGGGAATTTTTAATGATTTCCATCGTGGTTAATAACTTCCGTGGTCGATTAATAAGTTGGCAGCCGATGCGTCAAGGGCGATGCTTGATAGGGAATCAATAAATTACGCACGAGTAAATAATATCGTAAAACGTAGGGTTCTAACGTCGCCGATTCCGGCGATAACTTATAGTCAGTGTTAAGTCCACCACCTAATTCTTGAGGTAGAGTCGACGGTATGCGCGATCGCCGATCGAATTATAAATCAAGAGTAGATATGTAGTAGTGCGTGACAATTTTAAAGGGGTAGTACTACTGTTGTTCCGTTGATTGTTTTAATAGATTTTATTGTGCCGTGACCGCATCGCGTGCTCTTGCTAAACGTTCGTTTAATTGCTGAAAAGTAACAATAAACAATTGACTTATTAACAAACAATCACCAGGTGAGCTTGTTACGTATTCGTAATTACCTAACATTATCGTTGAGTTCGTGTCGAAACTGTTGCCACCTCTCATTTATCAAGATAGAGGGGATTAATATGACTAATAACTTGATCTTGAATTATTCATACAATGAACAATTTAGTCGATTACGTGATCTTCTCTAGCATATTTACTTTAGTTGTATAATTCATCTTGATTTTGATTAAGTTCATAAATCAGTACTCATTATCTTAAATTCAGTATTTTTTCAATGTCTAATCAAAATCCGATTCTTCAGAGCTTGGATCACTAAATTAAAAAAAGGATACGATGAAAATCAAAGAAAAGTTTTAATTAAGTATTGCATACAATGTGTGATGTTATTAAATCTTTTATACCATTGGGAATTATTCTGTTAGGAAAAAGAGGACTCCAGTTTAGCCACCTTCAAGGCAGGAACGTTAAAGCATAAGTTGGTATAATTTCCAGGTGCTTCGATCAAATTTAGTTACCGGAAGGAATAAATTCTCTATAGAGATCCGTATCGATCTTTCAGTAAGTGGCACGAATCTCCGACAGAATTTAAAAAGCCACGAGGTTCCACGGGACGCGGCCACGCCTGCCCAGGACTATTTTTCTAAGTTGCAAAACATAATAAATTAACGGATGTTGCATTATCGTTATTAGAGTATATTGTACTGTACATTGATATTTTAACTAGCTCAGTAAGTATGAAGTAACGTTGCAAGCATAATAAACGAGCTGCATATAAATATATTATATAAATATGTAGATACTTCGGTTGCGATCGCCAACTATAGATTAATCGTGCCGGTTCGCACTTGGGGTTGATGTACAAACGCGTGCGCGCACCGTGGCGCGTCTATTAGTCTGATATACCAATTAAAATTGACACGACGACGAAACTGCTGCTGCAAGAAAAAAAAAAAAAAATGCGTTTTACCAGTGAGAACGTGCCACTCTAGGTTTCAACGTCGTTCGATTCTCGATTTAAAGAGTTAGAACGGATTGATGAGGAAAAAAATTCCTAGGACACGCGTAAACTGGAACATGGCATGGATGAACGCATATACGTGGAAGTGTATGATTGAGTATGTACGAATGCGGAGAATACGATTGTTTGTGCGTCTTTGGCTAGTAAACAAAGAGAATTCGAAACATGAATCGTTCTGTCAGTCACCTCACGTATATTATACAATGTCATAATACTATGCTGCCATATGATATAAATATATGTCTACGGTAAGGATATGTTACTAAAACATTATAAATAAATACGTTATAAGTAATTACTTCGTAATTCGAATCCTTTAGACTGAAGACTTTAATTTTCTTTATTCTTTTCTATTCGTATTAAATAGATTACATTGTACAAGTAATAGCATGGAATTTTATGGTAACATCTGTTTGTGTTTTAGTCGTTTTGATTTTACTGGTAAGTAATTTTAAATTTCCCGCTGTTATAAATTGCGGTTATGTAAGTTACAGAATCGTCCGCTCGATGGCGCTGAGAGCTGTAAAACAGTACTGTGATTGGACCAACTAACGAAGAGTTGATCAGTGATTAATGGCGCTTGAGGAGAGGAAGATGTCTTCTCGTTGTAATTTTGCATAACCTCACTTTTGCGATGTACAAAAGTTCCGCAAAGTTTTGAAATATGTGAAAGTGTGCCAATTGTATTTTTATACGTTCCAATTGCCATTAAAGCGTTCTAATTTTGATTCTTCCTTGAAACTTTGCAATTCCATAAACTTGCGCTTCGAGGTTATGAACGAGTTTCGTGTGTTGTTTATAAGAACGCATATTTCCATTTCAAATGTATGTGTCTGGCGTGCAGATTTTTGTTGACAGTTAAAGCAACACGGTGAACTTTGAATATTTTGTTTATTCAATTCTCATTTTCGTAGATACTTTTCTTGTCCGTAACACACACAACTTAACTTATGTTTTATTATGAAGCGACGTCAAAGAAGACCTGTTTTGGAACTTAATCAGTCGCAATCCGGCTCTCATACGGATCATATACAAGGTAAAAATATATACCATTCCAAAGGTCAGAGTAATGTCTATAAATTCTTAGACTACAATATATATTTATATAATGTAATTATGGATATGATTAGGAATATTCTTCTCTTTTATCCTGCTTAGGCAAAAGAAAGCACCTGGGTAACGATTACCTTGGACAAAATGTACCTGCAAATCCATTGGCAAATTTATTGTGTCACTATAATTCAGATAGTGATAATGAGGAATCCAAGAAGGATTGTAAATTGGATGATCAAGTAAACAATTTTTTTAAGGTAAATAAAATTTGTATATATGAAAAATAATTACTATTGTTAATATAAAATTAGTTTTACAACATTTGAACATTTTACAGGAGATTCAGCTTATTGCTCCGAAGCAACCAGTTTCAGATGAATCGAGAAATCCTGCCTTAACTACAAATTCGAATACATGCTTGACGCATCATATAAACCAACAAGCACTTAGTAAGATTTTATTGCATCTTACAATTCAAAGAATACTCTTGCAAGACATTCATTGATAAATATCTTCCCAGTGTGGCGAGAATGTTTAGATGAATCTTCGGGTTACCCCTACTATTGGCACATTGAAACTAATGAAGTAACATGGGAAATGCCAGAGGAATTGCAATATTTAAAGAACAGTGTCAAAGCAGGCTCTGCTATGAAACAACATTCGATGCAAGAATCTCATTGGGTTGATTTCTCATCTGTTACATGTAATTATATTCTTACGAGTTTTTCAAGTTTCTTGTATACTCGCAAAAATACATAATAGGAAACTTCGTATATTTTAATCCAATTTTTAGATCAGCAGTCTCACGAAAACATACCAGAAGGCATGATACCAAGAGAAGTGGTAGCTCGAAATCGCAATAGGTACATTAGTAATGAGACTTCTCGTAAGCAAGAATTCCAAACTGATCAAGATGTAGCGAATACATCTGATACTATGGACAATGATTCTGACGATGGGTATGCCATGGAAATATTAAGCTCTTTTGCACTGTTTACTTACTTACTTAACATCCTTAAAATCTATAATTTGACGGTTTAGGAAAATAGAAATGATAACATCTTACGGTAGTGACGAAAGCGATTCAGACACCGCAGATGAGAATCAACCAAAGAATAATGCTACTTCTGTGATCGAACCGAAAGGCATAAATTCAGTACCAAAATCGAAGGGCAACGAAAAGTTTCCTTCACCAGCACCTATACTGCAACCACAATTGGGAACAATCTCCCACAATTCGAATAAACAGTACGAAGATAAAACCATTGCAGAAGAAACAACGACAGAGCCATTGAATTTGAAATTAAATGAAAATACAGACGCAAAGTACTTAAAGGGCCAAGTCAAGCAACAAAACGCAGTTAAAGATACTGAAGAATGTGCCGATAAAACAAATAATGGCAGTAAAACGACTAAAGTACCTGTAGGGAAAAAAAGCAGTAGTAAATATGGTATTGAATCTGATATAGACTTTCGTGTTTCTTTGGTACCTGGTTACGATGAAGATTCGGACGCTGAGGAGGAATCCGAAGTTAAACAGGAAAAGAAAGCGCTGTTTCCAATTCCCCAGACCGATGAAACCGTAGAAATTGCGCCGTTGCAGAAAACGATGCCCGATGACAATCGAACAACGGACAGCAACGACAGTAACGATGTTAATAGTGAGAAGAAAAATATACAAGAGCAAGATAACGAAGACATCACGGAAAGGTTGGAATGTAAAGACGAATCTGGAGCTAAGCCAGAGGAGGACACCCAGAAGGGAAACAAATTTCTCGATAATTTGCATAGTCGAAATAAATTCTTCCAAAGGAAGAAACGAATTGCATTCGATGGTGAGAGTCAATGGTCGAATTACTATGTCATTCGAATGAAATTAAAAAGTGAAATTTTAAATGCAATTGATTTCTTTCAGTTCCACCGACCAGGATAAAAGTGAGTGACGACAATGAGGCAAGTAAGCAGGAAGTAGATGTGCAACGCGAGGATACGAATTCCTGCACCGAGGAAAACGTTGGCGAACTTCAGGTTGACCAGGAAGAATCTAACCCCGTCAGTGAGAATGTTCCGAATTCCAAAGATGAGTCAAATAACACAGAAGCCGAAGCGGACACACCAGGAGCAAGTAGTGAATCGAAGGAAGACGAAGAAGAAGTTAATCAATTGTCACAGATCATACTTGAGAAATTGAAATTTCTCTCGGAGGGAAAACCAGCCGTATCTCCAGTTCAAATGATGTCTATTCAGCTACAAGTAAATGATAATCTATTTTTAACAATTGATGACCCTGTGATTTCATTATAAAACAGTCGTTTAGTATTACTCTCTCCAGTTGTTATCCAATAAGTGAGTAAATATTATATTTTATGTTATAGACGTTGTTTGTTGCGTGGGAGGCAGGTTGTTTAGAAAAAAATTACTTGCGTAGATGGTTGACTGACACCAGTCACGAATTGGAACGATTGGAACAAGACGCAGCACCGCCTGGATGGCTTTGTCAATGGGATAGGTATAGTATACCATCTAAAATTTGTGTATTATTTCGTACAAATAAATATGAATCGTTTCATACAAGACATTCGTGTATGTTATACACGTCATTATTCTAAAAAAAATCTTCAGAAGTCACGTAATCTTTGCACGTATCATTGCAGCGAGACACATAAAGGTGCTTAATTAATCAGTGGTAACTTGAAATTTTTTGTTCTCTATTAATTTCGTTGTTCTTTAAATATCATATTTATCTTGGATTTACAAGAAATATTCTTTCAAAATATATATATATATATGCGTATTTTTCAATTCATTTAGAAGATTAAACATATACAAAATTTATCACGTACGCAGAAAGTAAACATAGACTTAATCAATTTGATTTTATTCAATTTCAGAGTAAAACGTTACGAAATTCTTGAAAAGTTTTTAGGATCATTTAATAATGGCATTTGCTTTTCCTTGGCTGGGATTAGCATTTAAATTAAACTTTTAAATTCATTGTAATACAGGTTTTATTTGTACATGAATGTGCGAAAGACACCGCGTTGATCTTAAACCATAATCGAAAGATAGGTCTGTGTTCAGAGTGAAGCCTCGGGAACTGTATGTGCATTGTATCTTTAAAACTATGAACGAGGACCATGTAGAAGAGTCGACGAACGGTAGAAGCTACGTTCAGTGACTTAAAGCGTGAAGGAAACTATGTTATTCGATACATTCGAATGGCTGAGGAGATAAAACTTTAAAGCGACGAAAGTCAAAGGCTGACCCCAGCTAAACGGAGGGACAAAAACTGTATCAAGCAATGCGATATTGCACTTGAGGACGTTCAACTAAAAACTCAGTCGTCAAATCAAATATGGACATTTAACGTGAATAGACATTAAATGATGTGAGTGCTTAAAAGACTGAACAGTAATACGATGGGATAGGGGAAAAGGAAGATATTCATTAAGAGGAAACATTATGTGCCATAAGAAGCTTCCATTACTAATTCTACTAGTTCTTCGCAACTAAACGAGACGAAGATGCTTGGATTTCAAAGTTGGAAATATAAGTCAAAGTAATAAGCAGACAATCGTCACGCAAATATTCTCCGTAGTCCTCATACATTACATTTTATGTACATATCTTTAATATCACATATTAATTGTCACGCCATTTATTCTTGTCGACCAAAAAAAGAAAAAAAGAAAAAATACTATTCGATAAAAAGTTGTATCTCCATTATGTTCGACGATGAAATACGACGAATTCAAGGGCGATCTTGTCCGGTTCCACGACGAGTGCACATCGTGTTATATCTTCCAATGATCATCACTCCAGCTCTTGCACTCCTTAACTACACGCATAATCAATATCCCGCTTAATATTCCACTAATTTTAACGCAAACATTTACGTAATATTTACTTTCTCTCTCTTTTTCTCTCCCTTTCTCTTTTTTTTTTTGATGTTCGTGTTACGGAAGATAGCGCCTTCCTTATGTAACCGCTAAGTAACACTTAAATCCTTTTGTAATAAAAGGGCCTTGCTGATCTTAATGGCACACCAAGTTGCAGGTAGGAGTATTAACTGATTGTTTTCTCTCTAGCTAATAAGTCGCTTCAGAACTCGGGTGGACGTTCCTTTCACGGAACAACGTCCCTCGAAAGTTTGTTGATGTAAAAAAAAAAAAAAAAAAAAAAGAAAGAAACCATGCAAGTAAGGCAATTTTACTCGTCGCCGTGCTACATCCACTTGTGGCCTTTTTTCCAGGTCGCATAAGCGATATTATTACCAGAACACTACCAATGGAATCACGCAATGGACCTATCCGGACACTGGCATCGCCGGAGGTGCTGAAGAGATGGAAATTTGTTCCACTCCTCCTCCAACTGAGCAGGAAGAAATGATCATGCCTGGTATAATCATTTATCAATTTATATTATTGCTGTAGCGTGAATAGTTTCGTCATGTTTGTCTCTGCTCGACAGCGGAAGAAGAAGGACTGAAATTGAAACCAAAGAAATCGCTAGAAGGCGGCGAGATCAACGAGGATACGCCGGTTTCAAGGAACAATGACGTAGAAGCTCCACCTCCACCTCAAATTTCAAACCCTAGCCCGCCTCCACCGCCAAGAATTTATGCGGAGGATTTGAGGAAGGATAAAAGGAAACAGGACAAATGTAACGATAAGTTAGAAGGCAAGAAACAACGACTGACGGAAGGTTCTTTATTAAATATATAAATTTGTATCTCTTATCGTTTCAAGAATTTTCTTCTAATTTGTTCCTTCTTTCTTGTAGATGGAACGATAGCAATCACGGAAGTGAAGCAACTGGAAAGCCCCGTAGTGCCTGCTCATACCTCGGCATTAATAGCACCTCAACCCTCGACTCTTGTGAAGGTGACCAGCGCAGAACCTCTTCCACCAGGCGTGGACTTAACAGAGGCACCATACGAAATACCTGCAACTGCCTTAAAAAGAATCATATATGGTGCCGTGCAACCACAAGGTGGTGCTCTCTATGATGCATCTGCAAGGGATCCGACAGTTCCTATTCTAAGTCATCCGGCGGCTATAGTACAAGAACATTATCTACAGTATCCAGCTTATCATCAACATTTACATGCTGTAGGTCCTACACTGGTGCTCTTTAGTTTAGCACTTATTTGGTAATTTATGCAATTAATGTTATCATATTTTTCGCCAAGCAGCCAGCGGCCTTAGTACTTCCACATAAGCACAGTGTACAGCCCGCGATTCAACTGATACCTGACTACACTCCAATATATACGACTAACCACAAAGTTATCGAGAAACCGCCGGTTAAAACAGCGAAAGAGTCCCTTGTGTCTGCGCTGGATTCATTCTATAATGATATCGCGCGTATAGAAAACATTGGAACGGAAAACGTTCCTCAGAGGCAAGACATCGCAACTACAGAACCGTCTTCCTTACCAGTGGAGGAAGTGAAAGTTGAAACGGAACAGGAACTTCCTGTCGAGCTCACGGTGAAGGAGAAGAAGAGGAAAAGGGTAAAATGCAATAAAAGAAATAGAAAGCACCGTTTCTAGTGCTCATGCAAAACGAATCGTAATTATACGTTGTATTATTATTGCAGACGAGGATTGGTATTAGCAAAAAGCACAAAGAAGTCTCTAGCATGGTTGCAAAATGGCAAAAGGTGCAACAGAATTTCGAGAATACGTAAATTGGTTAGAAAATTTTTAACACTTGAATTCAATTTTTGTAACGAGTAAAATGTGAATATTTCCCTAATGTTTATACATAAATACTCGCAGTCTATCGATAAGCGCTTGTTTTGTATATAAAATGTGGAATATTATTTTTCCAGGTCCAACTTGGTGATATTTACGTTGGCGTTGGATACGAATATATAGCGCACTGTACTACCGCCAGTATAGTGTTCCTGTACCTGCAATTAACATTGTTATTATTTTACGGCCCCTTTTTTATTTTAACAATCCTACAACTCAGTCCATTCTAAAAGATAATGTACATTTAAAGAGTTAGACATTTCTTTTTTTTTTTGTATTCTTGTGTACAAAGTGCAGGCTGATCATTTTTAGGCGCTCAGCAGCTGCAGTGGAGAACACGATTTATAAGCATTTAAAATAAAAATATTATTATTATTTAACGATACCTAAGTCTGCTGTCTCAGAGTAGTTAAGTTTTCATAATTGTATTCATTAGTATTCAAGATTTCGCGGAAGAGAATTCTGATCCTATTCTGTAAGATTGGAGGAACGAATATTTAAATATACCATATTCTTAAGAACAAGTAGCCACCTCTTAGGAGTATCAAAAATTATAGATTTATAATCGATCGCCTATTTTTTAAATTGCAAAAACTGGAGGCTACTTGTTTGTTTAAAGTAATTCAATTTCTGTTAAAAGCGAAAACTAAGCAGATAGTATCTGAAATAAATCTTCAAGCAGAGATTGTACTTGGGTACCATCATAATTAAAATGTATTAAATAGACTATGCAGGAGTCGATATCATTGTGAAAATTTGTTACAGATCTCTTTTGTAACAACATGTAAATACATATAATTAACAAAAAATGTATATGTATACATATACACACATGTATATACAGTAAAAAATAAAAATCATACATAATGCTTATTTAAATTTAAATCACATTATTCTTCAGCTTTTTTTAAGATAAATTCGAAATATTTTATTAAATTTGTATGTTGTACCTATTTTTCAGAGCTAATGCCATTCATGTATTAAATGGTTAGAAAAACAGAAGTTAAAAATTAAGAAAAAAACAATGAGTACAACGGAAATGAGTAACAAAGAGTTGCAAATGATTGAAGCAAGAAAATTGCGTAAAAAGAATCAGGAACTCAACAATCCTTGTTTGAAGGTATCACAATTTAATAACTAATCTTTTAAGGTTATGTGAAATCTCTATGTCTAATTAAAACGTTTAAATTGTTAAAAATTCTCAATTAAACTGACCAGTTAATATACTAAAGTTTAAATTGTAACAACTATTTTATTGCTCTAAAACATTTGCTTCTTACTTAACCTTGAATATACATAAAATATGTCTTCCATTTTTTGTACTCTTTCGTACGCATTTTAAATGTACTTTCAAGCATTAAATATACAATATCTCTATTGAATGTTCAATGCTAATATCCATAAACACGAACAGGAAAATATAAATTATAACAGATGATTGACTGTCTATAAATATGTATTTTATTTGAATTTTCATAATCTATTGAATTTACTTTTAGGAACAAGGTTTAAGTCAAAACTGTCTGGACACGAATCAATACGATTATGATAAATGCGAATCGTATTTTGAAAACTACAGGACCTGTAAAAAATTTTGGGTAATTCGATATGCTTAATTAGCGGATTAATCGTCACAGTTATGATTCATGTATTTTACTAATATTTTAGGGAATGATAATGTCTCATCGAAGAAAGGAGGGCATAACACCCTACTTACCTTTACCCGAGGAACGAGAGAAAATAAAAGCAGAATATTTCCGCTCCCAAAAAACATAGTGTCGTTTTTGGGTCGTATGCAAATTCTACACTTTGTATGTATATAATTTTCTAGTAAATTTAAATATTAGTTCCGGCTAAAGACCGCTTCTATACAACATAATGTTGAGAAAAGCATGGCGAAAGGAATTTCGGTATAATAGAATAACGAATTAATGGTACGTACGAGATTACTTTTTGTGCTTTGTTTAATTGCATCGGCAATACATTAGAAGTAATGTAATATGAAATGTACATAGCCTTTTGAGATAAAAAGAAATACAGCTAGGCAAAAATTTCTTTGGCAGAAACGAACGTTTGAAAATTGACATGCTATTACGTTCGATCAATCGTATGTGATAGAAACTCATAAATAATTTTATAGATAATTACATCATGAGTAAAACAATAGAGTATACATAAAGGTCAAATTTACGTGTGCTGTAATTGGAATATGTTACGTAGCTCTTCTTGATCGCCAGTTGAACAAGTACATCATAAATTTGATTCTTAAAAGGTGCAGCATCTAAAGGTTACTACGCGTTCGCTATGCTCCCGTCTTGTGACTATATATGTACATGTACTAAACGTTACAAAAAAACTCGTTTCTAACGTACACCTTAAATTTTTTAGGAAATGTAACGCGTTACATTTCTTCTTTCGCATTATTCTACAATTATGTGTATTAATAAATTTCAAACAGACTAGTGACGTACTAAATATATGAATAAAAAAATTGAATCGATAGATTTGCCTCGGGAACTTTGTAATTTTAATGCATAGAATCAATAGAAGTCTATGAGAATATACGTCTCAATCGAACGATTTATTCTAAGCTTGCCTTCATTTGCTTTTACTCGTTTTTACAACGTGGGAAGTTCTATTTCACAATTTAATGTATATCGTACTCTAATTTACGATTTACATTATCGCTTCGTACAGCACTTTACAAATAATTAAAAATAACTTTAATTAATCATTACCATTTGTACACGTTATGCTATTCGCTATTGTCATGATGGACATTCTTCGCGTGAAAATTTTAACGAATGATCGTTGTATGATTTTCGTATTGTGGCAAAACACCTATGTACATCTGACTGTGATTTTTCACATTATTATTTTTCCCACGTTGGAAACTTAATTAATAAATGTATAATACGCGCGCACGCGTACACATACACGCACACATTAGGCACATACACAAATACACGCACAATATAACTTTAAACAGAAGAAAGAAAAGATAACGTGGCATATTTCTTCGCTAAATAATTTCTGTCCCATAATAGGAACGCGAAGTTGTATAACTAACTAGTTCTTCTAATCGATTCGACCCGTGATCATAGCCTTGGCTGATATTTCCTATATTGGTTGCAAAATATCTGTTCCAGGCAGCAGTTACATAAGTATATAACTTGACTGCGGATGTTTATACGAATTCAATTTTCATAAACACAATTAAAAAACGTAAACTGAATAAAAATATGTTTTATCCCTTAAATGTTATATGTAGCTTACTTTGAATACAGTTTTGCACATTGTGCATACATACTGTACTCTTCTACGGATTTTTTAATTTCCTCTAAATGCATAAACATTCACAGTTCACTAATAACATACACATGCATCCTTACGCAAAATAAATAATATCTCCTGCATAGTATCTTAATACAAGTGTACACTAGCGTTGGATTTTCTCTCTTTTATCCTGTATCAAAGTTCTCCGTATCCACCTGCTCAGAGGTTTTACGCACCGCGGCAACAATCCTTCTCCTCGTAAATATATAGAAAGAAAAACATATTTCTGCACACCGACCTTGCGATGTAAAAAAAATACGGAAACTCGACTATAAAACTTTACGAGGAGGAAGAAGTTGTTCGTTGCGCAAAAAACCTGAGCAAGCTAAATTTATACAATCTAATATCCCAGACAATACATGTTAAAAACGAAGCGTTCGACACGCGACTAGGTAACTTTGTCGCGTATCATCGAAAATAAATGCTCTAAAGCACAGTCAGAGTTACGAACAGAACACAAAAAAGACAAGTCGGTGTGAAGTGATTCGACAAGTTTTACGAGCGATGCTTCTTTTAATTATATCACAGCAACACGAGATTTAAATGATTTGTCGTCTGCGAATGAATAAATAATACTTGACAGGTACTTTTTGGTTGGATATACGATCAGCAATGTTTGTATATTTGAATGAATTAGTTATTATCCACCATTGAGTATTTGTGTATTATATGCATAGCCTTTTTTTTTTTTTTATTATCAATCGTAATTACGAAGTTTCTTTCGTTTGTCTGCTCTGTACTTATTATTCGTTCGTAGCTTTCTCCGACTTTTCTACTCGAACATCTTCGTTTTTAACATGTATCGTCGGCAAGTAGTCAATCTGTACGATCTTTAATACGGAATGTATAAATGCGGAAATGACGACACATCTGACGCACCTAAAGGAACAAAACATGTCATTAGTAAACTTATTAAACTAGAATTACCATTTAAAATGATATAATAAATCTTACCACGCATGTTCCATAATGTATATGTGCTAATAGGGCTATAAGGGCAACAACATACGTAAATAGCAAATCTATGCTAGGCAAGATAAACGAGAAAACAGCTGCAACTGCTACAGGTAGTAGCATCCACGATAATAACTCGCATTTGGTGTTGCTCATTTGTGAAACAATTAAGCGGCACTGTAAATGTTTTAAGTAGCTTGTTAATTTCACTCGATCGTATTACTTTGTCTTTGAATAAAACCAATTAAATTGTCTTACACAGATGTTCGAAAAGATGGTTCCAACGGTTAAGAAAATTATTCTAGGATCTTTCTCTATAATATTACTAGGCGAATGGACTACCCAAGTTGTTGAGATCGCGAAGAATACAATCAAAGGTAACAGAGGCCTCACTGCATCCCAGAACGGCCTCATTTTACCAGTCTTGTCTCTATACGATCTGAAAATTGCACGAATTAAGTACGTTCGATCCAGCGAGATTGTTAACAACAATTGTAAAGAGATTCGATTCCATTTAACTAACTTGTATATGTTCCAGAGAACCACAGGTAAACTGGATATAATCGCGGTTACATAGAGTACTATTTCAAACATTACTCCTACTGGAATACCCTCGAACAGTTCAAATTTCCATATCCCGTGTCCTCCTATGCTCGTTACGATAAAGATGACGATACTACCCTAGAAATTAATAAGAAAAATGACAATTACACGATGTGTAATTCGCTACGTTTTAAAATTATAATCTTGTAATACTTCCGTTATGACGCATAGCTATGCTATGCACTCGAATTATTTGCAATTCAATCGAACAACTATGCGACGATTACGTTATAGATACAGATAGCAACATTTGTATAAGCGACAACGAGAATGTTATCAGTCATTTTTACAAACGGATGGACGGAAACTTACAACCATCGAGAAGTCATATCCCCAAGGAAGAAACAATACCCCTGTATTGTACTTTTCCCAGTGAGTTAAATAGAAATTGACAAACACGTTCCATAGGATGAAATACATTCTCAACGGGGAAACGCTGTGATCCGTCCTGCCGAACACAGAGAATAAACAAACGGTGATGAGCATCGTTGTCCAACTGTCCAATCCATGATCGAACAGTTCTCCTAAAGGCCCAGATGTCTGCGTGCGTCTTGCCTGTTTGCCGTCTATACCGTCTGCAAAATACGTTCTACGTTGAGTACAACGTTAAAACATAACGCGCTGATTACAATCCGTTAATACTCGCCAAGCGTGTACGCCATAAACACATTGAACGCCCCTAGAGCAAACACCCAACTCGGTACCGGCGGGTACTGCGGTTTGTTATCGCTCGACGCGTACAAATAGTAATCGTAGAATGCAAACAATGTGAAATTGAAGACCGTGAAGAGGAATCCGGCGAACGTTAAAACATTTGGAGCTACCCATTTCGGACAGTACTGAAACAGAATAATACCAACGGCGATAGAAGGTAGAATTTGCAGTCGTAGGAAACAATTTTAGCTAGAAGCGTACCTGAACCACTTTGTTCCAGAACGGGTGCATTATGTACACGCTGAGAGGGCTGGTGTCCACTGAACTATACTGAAAATAGAAATTAACGGTAAATTGACTGCGATTCGGCTGATAGTTTGAAAGAAACAGAGAGAACTTACCTTGTAATTCTCGAAGCCGGTAAGGTGTTGTTCGTCGAGGTACTCGACCTCAAACCTAATTTTCTGATACATGTTCACCCTATGGATTCGTCTGACGGCTATAACGAAGGATGTTGCGTTCTCAAGTCGTCGTAGAACCGCTCGAGCCTATTTCACTTCATCGAGACCACGATTACCATCCCCGGGTGATACGATTACGTCTGTCTAGGTTAGAGTGGTGCACGCATGAAAGGATTAGTGTCGAACAGTACCAGCAGCAGCACGTGTTCCTCGTGAAGTGTCAATTCTTTTTGTCGAGCATCAATTCATGATAATATCGAGCTATAGTAGTAAATGACGACACATCGCGAGACGGTCTTTCTCTTTCTCTCTTATTACAGGCAGAACTCGTGAAGGCTAGTCCTCACGTGGACGAAATCGCGCCTCCAATCAAATCGCGTATTGATAACAACTTGGTTCGAAATTGATTCGAATCGCGGAGCGTCCTTGAAAGATAACCAAACGGTACGTTAGAGGTTAAAGGTGAATCAATCTCGCCTGGATCGTACCACTTTCACGAATCAATGATCGCTGCTGATCGATAGAGTGCGATCCAGCGAAATTAAGGGAGGAGATAAATTGGAGATTTAATTAATCGATAGAACTAATCGCAACGAATTTAAAAACAGAACGCTGAAATCAGAACCAAAACGTATCGAATATCGAGATATTATCAACAATTGAATAGTAGCTTCTAATATTTCAATCATAATGCTTGAAACAGGTTATGTGAATAATAATAATATTAATAAACTGGAAATTAATTAATGCGCTTAAATGAAACACCATTTCGCAGAGTTTAGACTTAATAAATCTGAAGAAGGATTGCTATAATGTTTTCATTTTCTTTTTCTAGATTACGTTGCAGCTGAAATCATTATATCGCCTCGCACAATCGACAATTCACTTCACAGACTTAGGTTTTGTATTCTAGATAATTTATTAAAGTTAGTTGAACATTTTTTTATTACAAATACATATATTACACGTTTCTTGCAATAGTATTGGAACAACTCGCTAGCATCCGTACTATAAATACCTGAAAATCAATAACCCAGTTAGAAATCGAAGACTTTAATTTCATTTAATACCAGTCGAACGACTAGGAGGCTTACATATTTTACTGATTCAGGCGATAGCGAAGGATCAGGAAAGGTAAAGCAAATCCGCTTCCGAAAAAGGCAACGAAACTTGCGACTACCACGTATTTGTTTTCGATGTTTAATGGAATATTCTGTAAAAATAAACGAATTCGACGTATCAATGTATACGATACAATGTTTGTATTTTATAAAAGAAAGGGTAGGAGAGTTAAATGCTTAACTCTTCCTATTTCAAATTATGTTTCAATTTTATTGCCGACAACTTTATCCGAAATTTACTTCGATGTTTACTTTGTTTACTAATAGTATTAAATGCTCTGAAACTTTGTTGTAATTTGCATTTATGAAACTTATATTTGTTTCTTTTTTTATTCGTAGGTCAGATTCGAGGAAAGAGAAGAAATGAAAGGTTCAATGGGTGATTTGTAGCCCAATTTATGATCAAGTAAAAAACTGATCGAGTCGCAGCAATTGAAACATAATACTTGAACGCGTGTTATGCAACGAAGGATTTAATTTTCACTTACAGCGCCGGGGAAACCTTCCGGGTCATCGTGGCCACCTTTCTTCGGAGCAGTGGTTCTGAAGGATCTGCTGAGGCGTTGGAAAACCGTTCTGACACCAGACATCTTTTCAAAATTACGCTGTTTCTGCGTTCTCCTCTGATCGTCTAGATAAAATGGCAAACGAATCGTCTGTTACGTCTAAGCTTAAGCTGCGTTCACGTAACTACGTGCATATATATGTGTGTATAGTAATAAACATATATATAGTAAAGAAATATTATACATAGTAAAGAAATATATATATAGTAAAGAACCTTATATTGGATAGAATTACAGACGATTTATTGAAGAATAAATCTTTAATAAATGATGTTTCCTGATCATTAACATGCATATTATGAATGCACTTTAAGCACGATGGTAATCCCACAATCAGAAATAACTTTGTCCAGAGTCTAGAGTGTTTTAAAGTTGGATATTTCCTTTCTGATCATTGGCTTCTCTACTGGAATAAAGGATACACTTCAAGAAATAGTTTAACTCGTATTATATATTAATTTTAAGGCATTTATATGCTACGCAGATAGATTAGTTTTAGTTATAAGATATATTGTACACAATATTAGGATAGTTTGTAAGAATTAAGTTGCAAGAGTGCTTGTACATGTTGTAAATTGTATGAAACATTTAATAAACGTATAATTCATTGTAATTGACTGTGTAATAAATTAATAACCTGTCTAACAATCCTAGAAAAACCAGTTGCAATCCTTAAACCGGATTAAACCATAAAAAACAGTCCTTCTGTACATATAATGAATAATTAATCTAAAGTTTGAATTTGGCTCGTCAATTGGCAATATTAAATTACGAATACCTCTTCGAGTATTATGTTCTCCTGATACCAAGTCCGAAAATCGGGGTTTCGATGAATAAAATCGGAAAATTCAGACAATTCCTGGAAAATGACGTCACCTTCAAGAATCGCTAGAATTCCAGGAATTCTCGATGACGTCATTTCCAAGAAGTGGCACTTTGGGATACCTCCTATGACGTCATGTTCTCCTGATACAAAGTCGATTTTCGGGGTTTCGATCGCTAAAATCGAGAAAGTATCAGGAGAACATGACGTCACAGGAGGTATCGGCAATTCCAGGAATTCTCGATGACGTCATTTCCAAGAAGTGGCGTTTAGGGATACCTCCTATGACGTCATGTTCTCCTGATACTTTCGCGATTTTCGAGGTTTCGATCGCTAAAATCGACAATGTATCAGGAGAACATGACGTCATAGGAGGTATACGAATAGTGCCACTTCTTGGAAATGACGTCATCGAGAATTCCTGGAATTTCAGTGATTCTTGGAAGTGACGTCATTTTCCTGGAAGTGGCATGAATACCTCCTGTGACGTCATGTTCTCCTGATACAAAGTCGAATTTTCAAGATTTTGGTCGAAAAATCGACTTTGTATCAGGAGAACATAACATGTTAGGAGGTATTCGAATAGTGCCACTTCCTGGAAATGACGTCATCAAGAATTCCTAGAATTTCAGGGATTCTTGGAAGTGACGTCATTTTCCTGGAAGTGGCAAGAATACCTCCTATGACGTCATGTTCTCCTGATACATTGTCGATTTTAGCGATCGAAACCTCGAAAATCGAGAAAGTATCAGGAGAACATGACGTCACAGGAGGTATCCTTAAACGCCACTTCTTGGAAATGACGTCATCGAGAATTCCTGGAACTGTTGATACCTCCTGTGACGTCATGTTCTCCTGATACTTTCTCAATTTTAGCGATCGAAACCTCGAAAATCGACTTTGTATCAGGAGAACATAACATGTGAGGAGGTATTTTAAATGCCATTTCTTGGAAATGACGTCATCGAGAATTCCTGGAATTACCGATACCTCCTGTGACGTCATGTTCTCCTGATACTTTCCTAATTTTTGTAGGGAGATAATGTGACAGGCGAGGAATTAAATAAAATAATGCGGTGAATTCCATTTAAAAGATTGATTTATTTAACCAACTTATTAAAATATACAATACATAGTACAAAAGTTATAATTACACCTTATAATTATATATAACACGTATAGTATTCCTTATTTTTAATATTATAAGATAAGCAGAGATGAGCTTGAAATTGGCGCTGTTACTCTTCTATTCTGCTATCCTATCGGTGGCGCCATCTCTGTGAGAAGTGCTGAAACTACTCGCCGAATAGTTTCCGCGATCGTCGCAGAGATGGCGCCAGGGGTTCTAGAGTGAAGTCGTTATCGTCTGTCTCACTCTTTCTTATAGTTTTCTTATATACCTTTCTCTCTCTTACCTCTGAAACGGGAAATATACAATAAATTAGAATAAAACTACTGAAATATACAAGAATTGACAATAAAACAATTGAAATGCACAATAAATTATAATAAAGCTATTGAAATATACAAGAAATTCCAATAAAACAATTGAAATATACAATAAGTTACAATAAGCTTAAGTTTCGTATATCACAAGTAATTATAATATAATATTTCTTCTCTCTGTCGTTGCTATTAAGTAATCTAATATATATTTACATAAAAAAGTATAATAATTCCCCTAAAAGTAATGAGCACCAATTTAAAATTAATCTATATTACACATCCCTCCTCTCTTCTTCTCTCTCTCTCTCTCTCTCTCTCTCATCTTAATTACAGAATTTTAGTGTACAGCTGATTAAATAAAGAAATTCATTAATTGTTATCAAATGGAAAGAGTCAGATAATTTATATCTGCCGCTTCAGAGATAAGAGAGAGAAAGATATATAAGAAAGCTATAGGAAAGAGTGAGAAAGATAATATAGACACTATTCTAGAACCCGTGGCGCCATCTCTGCGAAAAGTGCTCAAACTGCTCGCACAGCGTTATCGACAGTGAAGTGAACTACTTACCGACTGGTGGCGCCATCTCTGCGGCGACTGTTGAAACTACTCGTCGAATAGTTTCAGCGTTCGCCACAGAGATGGCGCCACCAGTCGGTAAGTAGGTTACTTCGATGTCGATAACGATGTGCGAGCAGTTTGAGCACTTCTCGCAGAGATGGCGCCACGAGTAATATTAAGATTCTCTTCAAACGAGCACTGAAACAAATCGCGCATCATTATCGATAGCAAAGTAAATTATTGTTTTGTTTGTAATAATGCCGTCTCATGGATCATTAGCTAGGAATATTCCAATTCATAATTGTATATCAAATTGCATGAAATTTTAGGTGCATATGAACATACTTCTTCGATGTAACGTTTGCTCGACAGCTGAAGCATTCCATCAAACGCTGTCATTCATGTGCGTGTATCAATCATCTTTGATACACATTCAATTTGAATAGAACAACTATCATGACGGAGGACGTGGATGATTTAAGTAAATATCTTAAACATACTCTGAAACCTACTGTGAGAACGAACGTGAGTTCATGTGTTCAGTTCAAAACTATTCCATATCATTTATTCGTTGCAAAGAGAATATCACTTCATATTTCTCATATTTTAATTATTATGCTATCAGAGGATCGGACGATGCACATAGAATTTCTGATTTTGTTGTCTTGAATATTGGTATTCCTTCAGGTATTGGAATGTCGGGTCTGCGAGGAAGTTTTCACCATCGACGGAGTGAAAGTTCCAAGGCTACTGCATTGCGGTCACACAGTATGTCATTCCTGTTTGTTACGACTGAGATCTTACACGTCGGACCAACGCGTTTTGCTGTGCCCCTTTGATAGACAACCGACAGTCCTTAGTCTGAATAATATTTATAATTTGAAGAAGAATTTCGCTCTGATCGAGTTGCTGGAAAGGCTGGAACAGTCTACCAACGAAAAGACGTTGGTACTTCAAAGGGAGAGACTACAGTCTAATCAGTACTGCGACGAGGACGAAGCCCACACGGCTGTGCTGTACTGTACAGTTTGCATGACTCACTTATGCGAGAATTGCGACAATACGATACACTCTTCGAAGACTCTAAGCAAGCATAAACGAGTACCGCTGTCGGAGAAGCCAAAGGATAAACCAAAGTGTCCGGTGCATACGACGCATGTGGCTGAATTTACCTGCACTCAGGAAGGCTGTCACAATTCGCTCATGTGCTATCTATGCAAGGATTACGGTAGACATAGTACGCATAAGGTAAGCTAATATCGCGTAATGTTTAAGTTAATAAATTTTATTTCTTACGGCCTTCTCTAATTGCAGCTGGCTTCGATGGAAGTCGAAGCAAAGAATATTAGAAAATCCATTGTTACTGCTCTGCAAAAAATGACACAATTCATGGAGAGCATGAGAGATACGGCGCACAGAATAGGCATGTTTGCTCCCTTCATCTAGATTAAAAATTTTCTCATTACTCTACGCTCGCTAAGAATAATTAAAAGACGAAGCATTCAATATAATTCAGTAAATAGGTTTCGTCAAATAATATAAGTAACTTAATACTACCTGAAGTATTAAGAAGCATTTGATCTTCTTCAACAGTTTTCATCGCACAGAAAAAGCGATCAGAATTAATACAAATATAAACATACATACATACATAAATAAACAAACGATACTTCTATTAATTTGTGAGTAATTCTTTTCTTAATATTCTCGTCTCTGTAAGTATATATTATATTAATTGTAACTTATGAAATGTTTTAAAAAACTATTCCAATTTGTCGATGAATGCGTGGTCGACGTTTACGTTACGGCCTTCTATGTTCTTCGTTGAAATTTACAATAATCGTGATCGCTGCTGTTGTTAGAAACAGTGATACAAGAGTTGGAAGGATGGGCGATAGAGGATGCAAGGCAGAAAGTGCGTCAGCACTTCGAAGAATTGCGAGCTTTGCTAGCCGAACAAGAAAGCGCGGCTATTTCTTGCGTCGAAACGGAAACACACGGCAGATTGTGCGCTCTCAGGCAACAACAACAAGATCTGACAACCACGAGGTCGCAAGTGGCCGACGTGTGCATCCAGTGCGAGAGCATTTTGGATTCTGAAGACTGGAAGCTGTTGAGCAGCGCAACGAAAGTGAAAGAAGTGTTGGCCACGTTAGAACAACAGCAGCAACATTACGCTCAACTGGGCCCAGACTTTCTCACGCCTGAATCCTCCATACCTATAATATTTAGTCGGGTACGCGTTTAGAAAGAAACGGACAATGCGCGACAATTTGTACGTGATACACTAAATATAAAAAAAACTTACATAGATTTGCATTGCAGGATAACAGGGTTCATATCGGCACCAAAATTGATCTGCGTGTGGTGATACTGGGATTGGATGGCGCTGGTAAAACGAGTATTTTATCAGCCATGAGAGGCATCACGCTTTCCCAACCGCCAATCCCTACGATTGGGTTCAACGTTGAAATTCTGCAGTACAAAAATCTAGTGTTCACATTGTGGGACGTTGGTGGACAGCAGAAGTTCAGGCCACTGTGGAAACATTATTACCATAACACTCAGGCCGTTATTTTCGTAGTCGACGCCAGCGATAGATCTCGGTTCGAGGAGGCACAAAACGAACTCTCGAAGATCGTGAACGAACGCGAATTAAAAGATGCTTTGTTCCTTATATACGCTAACAAACAGGTGTGTGTGTGTGTGTAAATGTAAAATCGTACATATTGTTAAAAATCCTGCCTTACCAGCTCTTTGATCGCATCTATTTTTTAGGATATCGACGGTTGCGCAAGCGTCGAGGAGTTAACTGATATTTTGGGCTTGCAAAAATTATGTTGCGGTAGAGCATGGCACATACAGGGCTCGTCTTTGATTACAAACGCTTGTGGTTCCACCCAGGGTCTCTATTGGTTGACACAGCAATTGGGAGCCCACGAAACGCTCTACACGATACCCACCGCCGTATCCTAAAATCTGTAATACGCAATTTCTAGTTTGTAGAACGAATGAGATTACGACTAACACTGTATTGTACATTCCTCGATCTTATTTATCTCGGTTACTCAACAGATTGTGATAATGTTATCGATGTTACGTCTAGTTCTTGTCGCGCTCGATATAACGTTAACGATTATGTACAATAATAAATTTAGTGATAATTTGCAAGTGTAAAAATGATAATAGTAAGCGAGATAAAACGGCCTGAGCACATCTAGAAAAGTCTTATTTATTTTATTACATCGGTTACTTGGTTTTTTTGCATTTTGATACATAATCATACCAATTATATTTATATATTTATATTTCATTCAGTCATGTCTGCACACATTCAACCACTCTCTCTTACATTTTATCTGGAGCGAGCTTTTTGCTTTTTCTTTCTTTAATACGCGCGTACACTGTACGGAAATCGAAATAATATATATATATATATATATTTATATATATATAATATAGCATCATTAAATTACATTTCAATTATCTTTCAATTGTATATAAAAACACTTGACAAACAAAAACGGAACAACTTAGTCTTTTGTATGGAGCTGTGCCATGGGAGGGACACGGGGCAAGATGACTCTATGTGATACATATATGTGTATGCCGCCATATATGCACGCGAAATTATGTTCGATTATTGTTATTAGCGTATCTCTGATAGCACACAACAAGCACTTTGATTTTTTTTCTTTCATTTTTCTTATCGACACACAATTGTCCGTGAAGTTAACTTCTCACTGGTGAATTTCCGTGGAACACAAAAGAACGATTCATCGAAGACTAGGTATGTAATGCTTTAGGCTACGAAAACGAGGCCATGTCTCTGTTAGAAGAAAATGACGGGATATTTTCAGTTTGAAACTCATTGCCTTTAGAAATCGCCGAAAATTCAATAACTTTTTCTTCTTTCAGGTAGATTTCTGTTCGATCGAGCGAAATCCGCTTCACCCTTTGTTGCAATAACCAAAGATTCTTTCTTTTTTATGTTTTTGTTATATGATTTTGTTTTTTCTCAATGTGAAGTTGGTGCGTGTCGCGGCCACACAGCTCCTGGAATACAGCCTGTATTCATGTCGATCGCACACGACATGTGTATTTACAATTCGTCGTGCTCCTGAAAAGTATAAAACGAAAACAATTCAGTGAGTGTTACTAAAATTACAAGAACGAGGGGATTCTGTTTCAATTGTCTTCTCAGTAATGAAAAATTCTAGCCCTTTTGTATCGATCAGTTTAAATCAGAGTTAAATAGAATCATCATTTATGCTTTAAAATTAACGAAACTGATTTTTAATACTTCCAATGGTTGGCTACTCTACTGAAAGCATTTAATATGGAACTTACTTCAGTATCAGGGACGTTGTTGTCCTCTTCATCTGCTTCCTCCTCGTCATCGTCATCTTTATTATCTGCATTCTCCTTAATTTCCTTTTCTTTCTGTTTTCTTTCCTCCTCGTCTTGAGCCTCTTTCATCTTCTTCTCTCCCTCCTGCAATGCACACACGACACAACGAAATAAAATTATTGAATTTTACTGTTCAAGAACGTTCATAGTTTCAATTATGTATAATTTCAGCAACGAGGAATTCCAGCTTTTATGTCGTTCATTTATAATCAGCAAAGCTTTTAACATCATTATATATACATAGAGTAACAATTTTGCAGTCGTAATAATTAAACGTTACTGTAAAGTCTCAATACTCACCAGAGTAGGTTTCCAAACATTTTCGCCGAATTTACGAGCAACTTCAGGGTCGTCTGTGATCAGGACATTATCAAAAATGGTTCCAGACCTCACTTGCCAAAGATCAAAACCGATAGCACAGATTTCGTCCCTCTTGTACAGTTCTGGATCAGGTGTGTATTCAGGGTTGTCGATTTCTGGATGAATCCAGGCTCCCTTGTAGTTGGGGTTGTCGATTTGTTTCGGTTTCCATTCGCCCTGTAAAATTTGTGATTCTTAGCCGCATTTCCTTTTGAAATTAAAATATAATTTACCATAAATGGAAAAATTGAATTTCACAAAAGTAATCACCTTGTATTCAGGATTATCGATCATGGGAGCTTCCCATTCTCCGTCCATCTCGTCATCCCAGTCTTCTGGTTTTGTGGCCTGTGGGTCAGGAATGTGCTCAGGCTTGTCCCAGTCTTCTGGTTTTTTGTCATCTGGATCCGGAATGGTGGGCTTGTCGTCCCAATCCTCTGGTTTGCTCTGAGACGGATCCTTGATCTTCTTTGGCGGGAGGAAGTCCCAGTCTGCTTCCAATTCGCCGGATTCCACTTCTTCGTTATCGATCAGAACCTAAACGAAGTGCCGATGTATAGAATAACTTGTTTCTACATTTGTTGAACGAATGAAGTGCACACGTGTCACAAAAACCCTACTGTAAAGTTAGCTATAAAATGTCGTTCTTTGCTAAGTTCGTAAATAAGTACAGTGTGACTTAAATACATTTCATGAGCAAGATAATCATTCCTTTTCGAGATCCTCCAGCACTTATTCTCCACGGCAAGTCAATGAGAACACGTGACTCTGGGCTCGTTACCTTTAATTTAATCTGGTGTTTCGTTTCCTCACCTTATACGTATTGTCGGGCATGACGATGAGAGTGTACAAGTGTGTGTAGATGTCATCCTTGCAGCGGATGTCTTTGTTGATCAAAAGGTTTTTGCCCTTGTAGCTGAAGATCACGTGAACTTTCTTTGTTCCGGGTCCGCAAATATCGGGTCCTGCAGAGAAGCATTACATTTAGCAGAGATATCATGTTTCCTGGATTCTTGCCAGGTACATATTGAGCTACGCATTTCGTCGGTAGAGAAGAAAAATATTCAAATATTTGCAATTCATCGTATCGGATATTTCTGTACTTTTTATTTAATATTTAAATAATATTAGAACGACTAAAAAATAAATATTTACTTTTATATACGACATATATATATATATATATATATATATATATATATAAAACTTTAAAATTACAGTAATTAAATAAAATCAAATCGGCATGAAAGGCAAAAAATAATTAAAAAATTTTTATAATAGGAAATAAAGCAAGTATCCATAATTTCTATTAATTTGCAATTATTTCTTGTATTATTTTAATTGTAATGTATCTTGACTGGTGCCTGAAATATGTATTGAATCACTATATCCAGGGCATAAGTAAGAATTTACTATCCGAGATCCTCTAGCACCAATACACCACAGGGTGAGACCAGTGACTCTAGGCTCGGCTTCTCGTTAAAACAATTACAAATGCTTACCAAACATAATCTGATACGGGCTTTCTCCGTGCATGTCTTTCTGATCCAGCGAGCAGTCAAATACTTTAACATATCCACCTCCGCAATCGATGTTCTGTTCGTGTTTAACAGTGAACTGTATAACGAGCGGCTTATCCTTGTTGCTGAAGGGTTTGAATTTTCTGCTCAAAGCGTAGAATCTAGCATCCTGAGATGTTTGGATACCTATGGTATATCAGAAAATTTATTAATTAAATGCTGATAAATCGTTCGCATAAAAAAGTTTATTTATCAACACGTATACTGTTACGCGTTGCATTAACAATGGAAATGCGTTTCGAAAAATTATAATCTACAAATTTTGCATAGATAGTACGACGATCTTATTATACCTTTATCGTTCTCTGGATCGTTCCAGAACTTTCCATGACTCAAAACGAATTTTCCAAATTCTTTTCCAGGGTGTTCAGAGTAGACCCAGTTCTTTTCCCAGGAATCTGTAAAATAACATTTACTTGTAAGAATATCAGAAAAAGCGTGTAATATGCAATTGTGCACAATTCTTATTTTGTATTTACATATGTACCATAAAATGCTGAGAAAATTATTAATTGCGTTTAATCAGAGCCGACACTTCCCTCGATTATCAGGAAATTACTTCTCGATAAATAGTAAAAAAAAAAATAGAAAAAGAAAAAATAGTATCGAAACGGGGACATAATAATCGCATTGGCTCGACACGAACGAGTTTATTCCCCGAAGAGTGCAACGCAGATCAACCAATCGATTGCGCGTCATGTCGGCGTAACGCGGACCGTATGCTTTCGGTCCTCGCCACGAGACGGTTGCCACGTTCGCGACAATTTCCATTCCCCTGCCCCGACATATAGCGTGGTAAACAATTCCAGATGCACGATCGTGAAACGATTATGAAACCAGGCATTAATCGCGCGGCATTACGAATGCAGATATGCGAAGAAAGACACGGGAATTGAGAAACGATCGAGGCAAGGGCGTGTTGGTTACCAAGGAGAAATAAATGGTTTGTCCGCTCCCTTCGAGACTGCTATCGAGTCTTTTCCCCAAAACTGCGCCGGAATCGGCCGGTTTTCACTGAAAACAATACCAATCAGGGATCTGGGTGTGGTTTCTGTGGAGAAAACCGGAAGGAGAGGCCCGCTGATTGTTCTAGACTTCGTTTGATCGGGCATGGAGTTTTCGAAACGAACCCACACGGTATACAGAGAAGGATATTACGCTCTGGAATTCGTCTCGTGGACGAGTTTACTCACCGTCGAGGAACTTCTCCTCGAAGTAGACGTCCGCCGTGGCGATGGTAACCGCCAGTAGAAGCAAGAACGAGCAGAAGGACCGCATTTTTAGACGCCGGGACAACCAAAGTCCGTGCGACGACGATGCACACTCTACGACGAACTAGCCGATAATGCTCGATTCGTGGACGTGGTTGGTGTGTTAGCGGCCGCCAGAGCAGACAGATGGAGCGCGCTGATTGGTCGCCGGTCGCGGGCCAATCAGAATCGACCACGCTAAACCAACGAGGCGCCGCGCCGTGGCAGCTTCTAATCGTGCCGCGCGCACATAACCTCCCATCAATGATTACCTTATTTTATCTGTCGTCGATATGGCAGGGGGTATGCAGTGGAACGCTCCTATTGGTCGAGCTGCGGTCACCCACTATTCAGAGCGATATTCAAATAATTGTATTCGATCAATTATATATTTACGTTTTAAATGAAACGATAAATTAAAGGTGTTCAGGTGGTAATTAAATTTCACGCGTCTCGCGTATTTTATATGAAATATTATATCAAATATTTATGGTAAATCAGTTGGTTGATATCGTCTAACATTGACTTCTTTGCCAACAGAACTGCGTATCGTCGAGTACTGTAACTGTTCACTGTTATCAACGATTCTGTAATTCAAATGGACGACAATTTGATGGGGAGAGAGATAACGGGAAAGCACTTATCACGAACAACACATACCACAAGGTATTGAAAATTGTTCAACCGGTATTCTGAATTATTCTTCACTTCGGTTACGAAACCCGTCCGACTTCTTTTTACACAGCAAACACAAAGTCCGTCGTTAAGACAAACAGAATGTGTTCCACCGTTTTACCGTACCGTTCTCCTATCCTCGACGATAAATCGAATCCCTTTCGCCTACGGGAATCATACAGTGGAACCAGCCAGGGTTTTCAGTTCTCCGTGGCTGGAAACCGCTTATCAACTCCTGTCGAGTTGACGAACGCTCGAACAGCTTTCAAAGCATATTGTATACGAATTGTTCCCTTGGCAACGGCTTCTAGCAGGCGCACTTCGCCTCGATGAATATCCCAGAAAATCTACAAGTGAAACCAGTAAGGTTCGGTCGAGAAAAGTAAATTAAAATAAAAAAAAAAGGGAAAAATGTTGCATTCGAAGGCGACGGCTGCGCTGATGCGACTTAAAGAGATGGACAAAAAGTATAATATCAAACGCAACGAGGGCAGACGTGTTCAGAGTTACACCAGCGCCGAGGGTCCTCTGGAAAATTCCTCCAAGAGCCAGCAAGTCAAGTCTAAGGCTTTCAGCGACAATGGTAGATCAAGTGATGGTAAAAATTACCCAGTTACAGTTGTAGAAGAGGAACCTAGAACTAAGGTATTGATCAATTTGAATTTTTATGGTTTTATCCGTACATGGAGGCCTATGGCTTTTATCGATTCCTTGAAAAGTCCTTAATCGCATTGTTCAAGTGTCTGATACCTCTTTTTAGGTGCCCTTTAAATCCAAGGTGGAGGTCAAGATTCCGATTAATCCAGCAGAAGTTGATGGATCTTCCGTCAGTGACTCTGTGACTTTGAATCAATCTTCGAGAGTACATTCTGAAATGAGATCAATGTTAGAAAGCAATAAGAACGTCGATGTCGAGGAAGAAAGTGATGTTTTAGAAACGAACGAATCTCCCGAGAGTCTCCCAACCTTGGGAACCACCTCCAAGGCCAGCGCTAAGGATCTTGTATCGAGAGACGAGGATTTCCCGAGGGATGGCGATGAGCTTTCCGTCAACACGGCGCTTTCCCAGCGTTCAGACGTTTCTGACATAATTTCAGAAGCAATTAAGTCTGTTAGCGAGTCTTCCTCGAGGAAAAGCGACGGGAAATTGAACGTACCGGAAGTGACGGCGGTCGAAGACAGCGTACCACTGTCGAATACTGATAACAATGAGACTACGATAGAGGAAGCAATCAAGATAAGCGATGAAAGAAGAGAAAGTAATACTGAATTGTCGAACGCGATGAACAAGGAAGATTCCGTGGAGAATGTTTCGTCCAAAGAGGTTCAGAAGAGTCAGTACGATGACGATACTTTCGAAGAAGCTTTCAGTTCCGTTGGATCGTCTAGTTCTGTAGAGGAAAACCCGAAGAAGCTCTCGGAAGAGGATACTATGGTTTCTGGTGTGAAACAGATAAACATTACTTTGCACAAGGAGACGGAAGACGATCAAAAGGAGACTGTGATCGATGAGGGAAGGTTGTTAAGAAAAGAAATTTCGATGTTTCTCTCATATTTTAACTTGCTTGAGTTAAACAGGTGAAAAATAACTTTAAACTTAATGAAAAATTGTCTTTTTTCTTAGAGACAAGGAGATCGTGGAACTAGTTCCGCCAAAAGTAATGCAGAGCAAGAGCGAGTGTGATATTGGCCTCGACGAGGAGCTATCGAATTACGTGAAGACGACGGAAAACGTGGACGAGGTAATTCCGATCAGTCTTCTGAAACTATCCAAACAAATCGTGCCACCTAAGAAGCACGCTAAAGGCAGGAAGAATAAAAAGCACCGGAAGTCGTCCAACGAAAACACAGAGGAGAAAACTGACACCTCCGTTGCTGCTGAACACGAGAAATTAACGGGACGTAAGGAAAACAATGCAGTGGCTCGAGCAGTGGGAGAGAAGGGGTCCTGGACATCCACGTGAGAGCTAGCAATACGATTCTAATCCGTCAAGTCTTTCTAAATCACCAAAAATTGGAACAACGGATTATATTTCATGTATTTCCTTGTTGCAACAGGAAAAGCGTAGAAAGCGAGAAGGAAAATCGGAAGGAAACTTTCTTATCGAGCGAGCGAAACGAGGAGGAACGTATTGACGAGATGAAGTCGGAAGCTGTGATGGAAAATTGCGCCACAGGTACGATTTCGAACGAGGAGGTGTTGTTAAAGGAAATCCCAAAAAAGTCAGATGTAACCAGTACTCTGAGAAAACTGAACAAGGATGCGATCAACGCGATAGTTAGACAACACAAAGTTGAAACGCCAAAGGATGCCGTAAAAAGATCTAGACATTGCAAAAATTGTGGAAGCATAGTAATGCTACCTACCGCGGATACATCTAAAAACGTTGAAGATAACGACAGTATTGCTTTATCCACAGAAAATGTTAAGACGGTAAAATCTTTGCGCAAGCAAGCTTTCTACTCTTACACCAGTATTTTGCTAATTATTTTCGAATCCTATTGTAGACTAAGGATTTCAGTCACGATCAGAGGATTAAAGAGAAGAAAGCGAAAAGTAAAAAAGCTGTCAGATCATCGAAGAATCGCAAATCGTCGAATTATAACAAAGTGGACGCAAAACACTCGAGATTCGACTGTAGACAAGCGCATCGTCTGCGCAAACATGCAACGGCGTTCAGGTTGCAACAGGAACGCGAGGACATCCGTAATTACTTGCTCGAGCTGGAACGAACGCGATTAGAATTCGGTCCGGGCGAAACAGGGATCTCTCACCATCTGTCTGCTTTCAAACAACTCGAATTCCCAAAAATCGCAGCATTTGTTAAGCCTGGTAAAAGCTATTTCCTCAACATTTCTCTGTTTACTAAAAAAAACAAACAGCGCTACTAGTTCTCCTAGATGTTATAATTTTTCATTTACTTTTATGCGATAAAAGATCTGGAGGATTCGAACTTTAGAGCTAAAGATGAGATTACTCGACTACAAGAGAGAATACTGATGATCAGACAATGGCTAAAGGATCAATACATCCTCTATAGGGACTACAGCAGCCTGGCACAAACAGTCAACTCAAAATATATTCCTGCCAGTCTAGAGGATGCAAAAAAGGTACATCTTTTATTTATATTTCCCCTTTTGAAGCGCTGCAATTCCGGTATATCGAATAGCTATGCAAAAAACAGTTTGCTTAATTCAAGTAAATTTATTCTTCTCTTTTTTTTTTCTAAATCATTTACTTGAATTAGGTAAAAAGCTACACGCATTCGAATAAATTTTTCACAATGCACCATTGTGCTGTACAGCGAAAAACAACACGAAAGTAAGTATCGACCAGTAGGAAGTGCAAGCAAGCTACGAAACAATGGAAAGACAATGGAAACAGGGCCACAAGGAACCGAGCTAACAGGGATTCCCCATCGTCGGAGGGAGTCTTTTTTCGCCCGTCCGCGTCCGTTCGAAAGTTTTAACATGATAATTCTGTTTTCAGACGATTCGCCAGCTACAGAGAGCGACGATTAAGAGCAGGTGACCGGTCGTTTCTGCGAACGCCACGACAAGAACCGACCAGGCACGTGCAACGTGATTCCTCTGCGCGCAGAGTGGTAGAGTGAACGGTGTTCCTCTTCGAAGCGTATACGTATACGTAGTTCCTTCGTAGTGGTCGTGTGCCGAACTTTTCCCCTGTTTTATCGTACCAGCTTTGCGAAGTAAACTTGTCTTGGAAGTTATATCCTGTGTTCCTCATTTTTTAATCACGTAAGGACGTTCGATCAATCTTGGTTAATCCTAAAACAAATAAAAATACAATTAGCCGCGAGTAGCTATTAATCTATCAATTATGAAGTAAAAATTAAGAAAGTTTTTTTTTTTTAAAACCAAGGCTTAGGATCACATTGATTCATACATAACGAATCAACCTTTCCTTGATTGGGGTTTGAAAATTCTATCAACTGTGAACCTTTTGTAATGTAAAGTATACGAAATTTGTTAGGCAGAAACAATTTTTGCATCCAGGTAGATGATGTGATCCTAAACCTGCGAACAGTAGCGAAGCGGCAGGCGGTGTCTGTGTGAATCGATACCCCGATAGCATCCCAAAAGCTGTTGGCATGGGGAAGACAGGCTCTACGCGCTCATCCGCGCTCGTGAAGCGCGTGTACGCGTGCGTGTTGCACGCGCGCACGTGCAGGAGATGAGCGGCGGTGATGCCGGCGTTCTTTCATTGACGTGCTGCCCGCCGTGTTCCCCAGTCTCGAACGAGCCTTTGAACGCTCGCGACCGAACCATCTGTGCTAGTGGCCTTTTCTTAACAGATACTTATTCAGAGACCCGCAAATTTTGACAGTGCTCGAAGAATATCTCAAGAGGGACAAGTTTCGTTGCTACTTTGAGGAATTGCTCGCTCGAAGGCAAAAGGGACCACTTCCGGTGAGTGTAATGAATTTGTTTATCTGTCATTTTTTAAAGAAGACATCAAAGAAATAGAATCTCTTTTTAATTTTGAAAAAAATGTACGTTTAGATTTTGAATAGCTGTTCAATCTTACCAGGGAAATGTTGCGTACGGTCGCAGAAATACTTGATCTTACTTTTGTTTGATTTGTGCGTGCTATCACGCGGATATTTGAATAGGTGACATCAGCAAGTGTCTTGAACAGGCCGCACACACGATTCTTACCTCGTTAAATATGCATGCACCTTGTTGCACCTGAAAAGAAAATCCACATGCACTGTGTCAACGTTCAACGGATCAATCAATTGGGATTATGCAACTTTAGACCGGTTTTTACGAGTAACTCGACCGGCGGATAATTACCTTTCCTACCTGTTTGATTATAATCCAGGATCATCGGATCGAGCCGCAACCCTTCGTTTCTTCGCGACTATTTAACATGTAGAATCTGCAATAATGAAATTCTCGAGCCACAAACCCTTAGTTTCTTCGCGACTATTTAACATGTAGAATCTGTAACAATGAAATTCGTAGCTTAAACATTCATTTCTGACTTGTAATAATGGAAGAAAATAATTTTGGAACTTCCAATTATGTTCGAACTAGACATAATAACTGGTCTAGAATCTCGAACGGTCTTGAAATGCCGCGAAATCGAGGTTCGCGGCAAGCCGATTCCCACGAATTTCTCCGCGGCGTCGATCACGTCGAACGGAGGATAGTAGACTACGTGTGTATGTGGCATCTTGTTAGAAATTCGAGCGCGGTTAGAATGGCGAAAGTAATCGAGAGCTCACTTGGGGTCTCCTCGCAGAGAGACCTTATCCTTGACGGAATCGAGGCCAGCACGGTGACGTCGATTTTATAGACGTCGATCTGTCAGAATCTCGAGGTCGTTGTCGCTGCGCGCGGAAAAATCGCCTCGATGCCCCGACGTTTTCTATAATATCCGTTTCCGTTCGACCCTAATATGCCTTTCCCGATGCCGGCTGCGTGTCACTCGTGTGAAATGGAACAGGAATTCTGGGTTTCTGGGAACAGTCCGAGAACAAGAGGAGGGGATCGACCCTAATGATGCTGGGCGGACAAAGCGAGATACTTCTTTTCGCCTCTCCCCGTGTTATGGGAACTTATGGCGGTGGTAATTAATATAAACGGAACAACAGAACTCCCAAACACCACGAACAAGCTTCATTCTTCTGGTATTGTCTGATCGTTCAACGTTTCGTTCGATACTTCGTTTCGAGACGATCCTCTTCTCAACATTCGAATTCTGTTCAGCAGAGATTGGATGTCCTGAAACGATTAAAGGAGTCTGTTTACAATCTATCGAGTGTCTCATTGGAGTTACAATTCACTGGCGACGCTTTATGGCCTGTACTGTTCGACACACCGATGGTAATCCCGTTTTTCTCTCCGCTTGGGGTTCAACCGAGCGTGAACTCTGACCTGGAAGAGTGCACACACGCTCCGTCGGCTTTCAGCCATTGTTGCAGGCTAATTTATTTTGGAGGAAGCTTGAAATCCAGAGATGCGTTCCGCTCCGTACAATTCGGTGCATTCAACTTGCCTTACTTTCGGACTTGGTCTGATCTACCCAAATCCTGACTGAGGCAGACGAACAGGAAGGGATGAACCGATCGTTTACTTAACTTGGCGGTTTTCTAAGAGAACAAGCGCAAATTTAGACGACACACGAGCCATTGATTAGATCCACGTCGACTTTTATAGACGACAACCTTTGCTCTTCCTAATTGACCTTTACGAACCGCCATATTTTGCTGCAGATGTGGCTGACAACTATTTCTGCGGTCTGCTTTGCAGTTGAACGATCATCCAACGACCCTGTAATAATGTAACGAACGACGCACTTATGGTGAATGTCACTTCACCGATGATCCATAACTGAGGGTCGCTCCACGTGCCTGGGGGTACAAGTTTAATTACCACGCGTTACTTTATTAATGACAATCGATAGTGGGCGTCATTCTGCTGGTATTGAGTGCCCTTGACTGTTTAGCGACCCGTTACCCATTAAAAATTTCTTATTGATTTCCCGTGAACTTCAGTCTACGACCCCTGTTCCAGGCTATATTTGCACCCAACGATTGTGGTCAACGATGATACAAGCCACGTGGTTGAGTACGCGTCTTGACTGATCTTGGGTGGCCATTGATGAATAGAAAACCCGTAGGCGTCGTTGCATCCCCCTTTTTATAGCAAACAGATACATCTCTGTTTAATATTATATTGCTTTTGCAGCAGGCTGATAGCCAACAAACGGCGAGAGCTATTAAATTGCATTCGATGGTCGTTCTGTTCCATGAAAAATGGTCCGTCTTAATTGATTGAACGCGGAACAAGAGTAAAACCGTTCGTTCCACGTTGCAAATCATTGATTGCTCAACAAGCAAAGAATCGATTCCGCGGTGCTGCAACGACTTCGTTCCACAGTTGATTCTTAACGATTTCTCCTCCGTTCATCGAGATACTTTCGACCAATTAAACAACGAGGATTCCATGTAAAAATATCTCATTCTGTATCTTCCGCGAGTCACTTGATCAACCGTGATATCATTAACTCCGTGAAAGTTCAAAGAATAGCTCGTGGACCTCTCTCGGTCGCGGAATATTTTTCAATCGATGACGATTCAAATCTCAGACACTGGATGTTTCAATTGAAACTTGCAATCATTTCAGTTTTTCCAAAACAAAAGCGAGAAGTAACGATTTTCTGATCCAATAATCGCTCGCTAAAGAAACTACCCGCTTTGTTTTGTTACCGCGAGATGGTAATCGAAGATTACACGGGCGTTGCATGGAATTTCGCGAGGAAAAGTGTAATTTGGCCTCTAACCGGGTAAATGGATCGGCTGGTGGGGATGGCAACAACACTGAAAACCATGTAATCACGACTCCGCTGCGAGAATATGTGTGTACAGAGGCGCGGATAGCCGGTTATCTCGGAGGCAGCCAGTGGAACAAAGAGAAACTACCGGACACAGAGTGTCTTGGGCAACCGGCTTCGCTATTTCGTAATTCCACGAGCCGCCGCAAACTGTATCACGTGAGAGAAGTTTGATCCCCGATACAGCGTTCCCTGCGAACACGGTGTATAATTAGAGAACAAAAGAGAGCCGACCTTACCCATTTTGGCGTTCTGTGCGAAGAATTGCAACGGCCCCATCGCTCCGTTGCCCTTTACGCTTGGAGCTTAAATTTTGATAACGCATCCCGTTGAACGAACAGAAGATCTTGGCCGCTTGGTCGTCGAGGTAATAAAAGTGGTATATCGTATCTCGAATCTGCAACAGGCACAGCCGACGTGAAATGCAAAATATGCAAATACCTATCATTATATTTGCGTTCATAATAATTTGTCAATTATAATTCTTTCCAAGAACCAAGGACAGACTTTCCCTCGCTCGCTCATAGCGGGTTATTTTTAGACGGTGTTGGTAAAAGGAGGAAAGGGCTGAGGGAACACGATTTCGCGTGGCGTTTGCTTCGATTTTCCCCTCCTTTGGCTCTTTATTTTGCTCGTCTGTCGTTTTCAGGCAGGCCTCTCTCGGTCCGGCTAAACCGCCTTTATTCCTTCCCCTGTCGGCCGACTATTTTCGTGGCAGAAACGAATGCAGCGTCACGGCGCCAGCGCCTGCTGCCTCTCCGTGCAAACAAGAGAAAATGATACGGAACCGCGGCGAGGTTTACTTGCCGGGTGTTAGTCGTCCCGGAGAAAAGGTAGCCTTAACTTGACCCTGTATACAAGGTGCACGATGGGCTATGTTTAATCAGAGACGCGGGACTTGAATTATCCTTATGTTTTCTGCCGTCTTCAAGATATCCAGATTACGTCCACTTAACACGTAAGATATTCAAGTATGAAATGAACGTTCGCGATAGCCTTAAAAAAAAATATTATACAATATAAAAATGTAAATTCCAAAATTATGATATAAGCAAGAAGAATTTTTTCTACGACGAATGAAGTAAGACACTTACGCTTGAAAACATATCGTTTCGAACAAGGAACCGGAAGGAGACTTGTGTCTGTTAATAAAACGTGGCCACTCGATTCTGCGGCTTCGCGTGGTTCAGCGAAACGAGGCGGAAATTAATGGAAAGTCATCGACGATGAGTCACTGACCATGTTTCAAGGGCCAGGAACGCGGGGGCTGCGATAATGTCATCGCCAGAATTAATTTGCCAACCATGAGGGTGAACAGCCTAGAGTCGCGCGAGCGTAAAGTCTGCTGCTGACAAAAAAGTGCTCGTTAAAGCATCTGGAAATGATGACGCACTCGAACCTTGGCCGAAAAAGTACTCTCTGGCAAAACAACGTGGTTTCTGTGTGTTTTTTTTTTCTTTTTTCCATTCGCGTCGAAGAATTTCATCCATCGTACAAGGATTCAATGGTCCAGGAAAGCGTGTACGGCAGAAGCACAGTGTTCCTGATCCGACGCTGGAGTCAGTTTTTTCAGGTCAGTTGATGTTAGGTCCCCAGCTGACCCCTTATTTCTCCCTGCCTCTGTCTCTTTCTCATCCACGAGGATCTGTCGATGGGCCTTTTCCCCCTCGAGGGCCTCTCGCTTTTATACCGGATCACCTTGGGTCAGGGGACCCCTCCACCAGGTGACTTCACCTCTACCATTGCCAGCGCACAACGGGCCTCTCGCAAAGGACCAGAAACGCGTCTGTGGATACTTGATGCGCACGTCCGACACGTGACGTTACTGAATATCTTGCTCTGACCTCGATTTGCATCAAATTTTCATCACCTGAAAGAATGATCGGTGTTAGAACGCTCTTTTTTTTTTTTTAGAACTTTTAAGGTAACCAATCTTCGTTGGGGCGGTTGCGAGGGCGATACGTTTTATCCGGAAGCATTAAACTCGCTCGTAAATCGCATCACGGCTCTCCATTCGCGTTCTTTCACGGGGAAAACGATTCTACGAGCAAGGAAGACGCAGCTAGAGGCGGAGGACGAAGAGAGACGGGGCGCTGGTGTTGGTTATAAATAGATTGGTGAAAGAAGAACCGCCTGGAATGGGGGAAGCAAGAAACGTTTGAAGAAGAAATTAATGGATTCACGCAATTGGCGTTAGAGCGAAGAAAGAAGTATTATTTTTTCCAATTACTTTTTCGGCGAGTGTAATTTGCGTATAAGATCCAGCGACAACGCTACAAATTGCATGGCAATCACTTAAACGACCGGAGCGTTAAAATAACCAGCGAGATGAGAAAAAACAATGCATGCACGAACGCGGCGAGAAGGAAAAGAACGGAGAGGAACAACGGTGGTGAGTGCTTGAGAGCGAACAGGGGAGTGGCTCGACGCGAGGAAGAGCGACAAAGAGAATGGCTGGAAGGAAGACAGAAGGGAACACGGAGACAGAGACTAAACACACGGGTATCATGGTGGTCGATGACGCCGTCGACGGTGACTCGTGGGAGCGTCGTCTCAACCGCTTACTCCGCGCCATCGTCTTCTTCAGCGTATACCAAAACTTTGTTTTGAGTTGCAAGTTATGTGTACGCCATAACACGCAGCGTTCCTGCAAATAGAATAATTCACGTTACGAGAAGAAGAATACTCCACGATACATCCCCCACAATATTTACAGAATAAAACGGACAGGCCCCAATATGGTCCCAAAACTTTGTAACAAGCGTGAGTTAGAAGCGGAATTAATTTTGAGCAACGGCTACGATTTTTAGAACATGATACTTCGCGATATCTCGATTGCGTGGGCGTGGAGAACGTGTATCGAGAAGGAACGAAGGCTAAGCGACCGTTGAAAAGTGGTTTCTTCGTGGCGTAATAATTGCACAATATGCCACTATTTCGAATAAAACGCTACGTCTGAAGTACCTGTAATTTATCGAGTTATCATTTCGCATCGTTCGAATTCTTAATGAGAATTACTCGAATGAGGATACAGTATCTACAAATACGATTATTCGAGTTTATAGTTTTCCGCAACCGTTCGTTGGACGGCAAAACGACACGGGGACAGGGCAACGGGAATCTGGGCGAGCTAAGACCGCTTGCACGCTGCAGGTTGCATAACGGTTTCGCACAGCATCCAGCGTACAGTATCCGATGTCTGGCAAAGAGAGAAAAACACGTGAACACGTGCGGATGCTTGACCTTTTGGAACCACTGAATCGATACAGTCTCCGCTAAACAATTAAGGGATCGATTGTTCTATGCAAACGTTCTTTTCATACCCGCACGATACCTTTTATTCTCAGTTAGGTGCTCCAGAGTGTCCCATTTTAGGAATACGATGAGTCTGCACTTAATTGCAGGCAATTTGCGGCACCGGGTACTTATTACATTATTTCATAAATTCGTGCAAGCAATCCTTCTTTAAGTAACGTTCTCTGGGACACTTTCTAAGCAGGAACAAAGAAATTGTTCAAGGTCACGGGTACAGGAAACATTCAGGAGGATCTGAAACGGTTAAACAAATTATGACACGAACGGTTGTTCTCTCTACAAATTATTGCAATCACCGAGTGAATGGTCATTTCAGGGGCCTGGCTGATTACCAGGTCTACTTTGAATTCGTCAGGCTTTTCTTCTGGCCACTGTTACAGCATCGGATCCAGAAAGCGAGTCAGACTGAGAGCGTATCAGGTCTCAGAACCGGAAGTACCGGATTGGTAGTTGCACAAAAGAAGATTACGTCAACCGAACAAGTTTTTACGAGCTTCTATTAACAAAATCCTCTATTGAAATCCTTCGTGAGCTGTATTTGATGCTTCATCCATCTCAAATAGGATCGAATCGAGTTGCGATGCGGTGATCAACGTTAATCGGTAAACAGGCGAGCACTGAGCTGCAAAATATAGGAAAGGATTTGGTGAATGAAATTTCTAGACGAACAAGAGGCGGGATCGTTAATGTCAGTTCCACGAAGCGAGATCTCGTTACTTGCTCGGTGGTCGAACGGTATCCCACAAAGGGAACCTCTCGTCGACGTGCCGCCAACTCCTTTGAGCCGTTTCCCCAGCATCGTCTCGACTCTCTTCCCAAGGTCCGATTCATTCGACCGCAAACGACTTCCTTTAGCAGAGGCTTGCCTGACTTCTTCTTCGTCGGCTTCATTCCCTTCATTCTCTTCACAGGGGTCAAATTAACGCGCCACTGATCCGTTCACTTTCCATCCAAATTGCACATTACCGACACTCGTCGCTTTCTTCGCGTTGAAAATATCAATCGAGACGCCGAGGCTTTCCAGATTTAGCAGGATTTTTTCTGACGGCAGAGAGGAATGTCTTATATAATTCTCTTCTTCGAAAGAGCGGCTGTGTCTCGTCGCATAGAGGCAAAGTATGCGACTATAAAAAAGCCGCTTCTGCGGACGGGAATTCCCAGATAGCGGAGAAGTTTATCGTGGCTGCATTAAATTTTCATTAAACGCAATTAAACCGATGTTGTGTCTGGCTAGAAGAGAAAGGATGCCAACGATAGAGCCATAAATTATAATGAATCAAATAATTACTCGTTGCAACTTGAACGTGAACGTAGACTCTAACGTCCAATCAAGTGCTCGGAATAAATAGAACTAATAAGCTTGTGAAGGTGATTTTAACAATACGGTTTAAACGAACGCCGGGGCAGAGGATCGCCTGGCGCGGAAGGATGCCAGAGTCCAAGGAAAAGAAGAGAAAAAATGGCAGAAAGAACAAGCAGGATGACTCGCAATCCTGATGATACTCGTCTGTCCTTGAATCGGCTGGTAAGGTAACTTAACGATCTACGTGGATTTTTGTGAAATCTGTTTCCAAGGGTACTGCCGCTTTCGAAATGCGCTCTGATCTTCTATCGAGTCCCAATTAACGATATTTCTTGGATGGCTGCCTATCTGAGAAAAATAGTATCTCTTATTTGCGAGCGATTACTTTTTTTCGTTGCAGAAACACGTTTATTTCATTGTACCACCTCCTCTTTTCTAGAGCTCGCGGACCTAATGTATGCTCGTCGAATTAACTAATGAAATTAAAGATTTGATCGCCGGTTGAACAATTTTCTCCTGATTTCTTACCCGCTGGATGAGCCCAGTGACGTTGGAGCGTTTAATTAAGTAGCGAATGACTTGTTACAAGCATGGATCGTCTTGCTTCGCCTCATCAGCCGTGTATCTCTCAGCGAAGCGTATTGCAGACGCATAATTTTTCTTCGCAGCATTGTTCTTTCGCGGCAAATCGAGGACGCCGGCATTAAATCGTACGGCTTTGGAAAACAGCCGTGGTATGCGTGCATCGTGAATGGAGAGTTTCTCTCTAGATATTATTATGGCTCCTCCTGTATCATAAATAATGCGTTACTCTTGCTGTTAATGCAATTTGTTTATCTACACCTGTACTGTTAAAGTATTTAAAAAAATACTATAAAAATAATATGCAATTTCTGATGTCACTGTTTCAGTATTTCCTGTCTTTCATCACGAAAAAGTTTAAACAACAAAATTAAGTAAAGATAATAACGTAGACTCTCCCACACAGTATTTTATGATTATCTACATCGTGATCGTGTTGTAACGTTGTTGCAACAGAAAAAATTTCATTGGCCGATACCTGGATGGCAAGGAGCACAGTTTTCAACCTTGTTTCTGACGTTCCTTGAGCAACATCACGATGAGACGGAAGTCGTCGCGAAATACCCTTCAGGAAGTAGCGACATCTCTGCTTTCCACCGCCTGATTATTCATTCGAGCTCAAATGTAACGAATACGTTGAGCCAACAAAATTGGCGAACAAAATTTTAAGCGATCCTCCTCGAATCTTTCCACTTCTCGTCGAACGGTCGCCTGGTCTACGTTTCCGTTAGCGGGGCGCCAATATTCGAGAGGCTATCCGCGCGCAAGCAACACTTGACCGATTGTCATTGTGAATTCCTCAAATCAAGCAAAACGACTCGTCGTGGCAAAAATCTCGCGAGGGTAAACGGGTCGCGTGTAATTAAATTCGTCTAGACGCCCACGGTGATCCAAGAGCGGGCGACAGAGACTGGAGGCAAAAAGAAGAAGAGTGCCGGCTATTCTCTTATGTAATGGAGACTGAAGTTTCTGCTCGGTGTAGCGTGCACGCTGCCTCGTAACCAAAAGCGGAGGGAGCCATTGTCTCTCACGTGCTCGACCAAATTACTCCTTTTGGGACCTCTTGGTATAAACGCTGACATCTTCAAGATATAGTCGCCTAAAAAATTGTTCGACTATACATCGCGTTCATGGTATTTTGTTGCAGTGATTTTTGGGGTTTTTCGTATACTTGAAAGGGCAGCGCACGTGGCTGGTGAAAACCCATCACGAGGTTGTGACCCCACCTGACGAGCACGTTGGTACTGTCTTCGAAGCTCCAGCGTAGGGAACCGGTATTAAAGTCAATGAGAACTGGTTCGTGGACAGCGTATGATGTCACTTTCGTCGCGGTGGCTCGTGTCGAGGGCACAGGAATATAATAAACAGGGATATGCGAGTGGAATAATGATTAAGATTAGATACGATTCTAGCACGATGGTTCCCTTTGTCTCCCGAGTTCCTCGCATGGCTTCAACGGGCTGGTTGGATCTCATTTTCCTTGGCCTTATTCGATTCGCTCACGAAACGTCTTCTTTTTTTAGATAAGGACAATAGTTGGATCTCGCAGTGGCATCCTTGAAGCGTGAGACAATCTCGTTTTCCAATGGCCATATTGGTCGTTGATAATTAATAGATATATAATTGGGCCGTTCTCACTTTCAATCCTCTGATCAGAACGTCTGATACCTAATTGAGAACCTCGTACAAAAATGACTTTGTAAGCGCATGTTTTTTACTATCTTTTTTTGCCGTAAAACGTTTGAATTTATCAAAGCTAATATCACGATAAGTAAGTCATCCCTTTTGTGGGATAGATTTTTTGTACACCCGACGCTTGTGTCCAATTATACATAATTTATATACCACTGCGGCTTAGTGAATCAGAATCGTTCAAGGATTCGTTCTCGATGAGCGTGGTAGAGAGTCACGATGTTGTAATCGCCTCTGACGAGTACAGCCGCGAATCCTTCTATCGGTACCGTCTTGAAAGGGTGGGGAGAGGGTTCACCTTTCACCCCAGAGTAACTGTAGAA
This sequence comes from Xylocopa sonorina, assembly GCF_050948175.1. Classification (NCBI taxonomy): domain Eukaryota; kingdom Metazoa; phylum Arthropoda; class Insecta; order Hymenoptera; family Apidae; genus Xylocopa; species Xylocopa sonorina. The sequence continues at coordinate 10,481,906 of NC_135201.1, read as the reverse complement.
CGAGGAAAGTCAGGGAATGGATTATGCTGGCGGAGGTGAACAGCTGGGACTCGATATAATCTACCACGATTATGTCTCTGTTGCCGCCTTCGCCTCTGAGTATTAATTTTCATTCACCCATGCTGGAAAATAAGCGCTTCCTGTCCGCAACGCGAGACGTTCCACTTGAATATTAGTAACGGAACAATCTGAAAAGTTTCCACACAGTAATCGTAATTTTCTCACGCAATTTTAAGCGATTACCAACGAATCGAATCGTTGCGAGTTTCTGTCGGTTGATAATCTGCCAGCGATATCGCGGCTGGCCGGTGGAACCCGTGTGCTCTTCCGTGCTGAATCAGGATCGGGTCGGTGCATATTTGAAAAACAAACGAAAGCGCGTTTACGTAAGCGTCGAGACTCCTTTTCGTCTTCCTCGACCGTTCCTCGTTCAACGAACCACGATAGCGAACTTCGAGCGGTTTCTGGTGTTGTTGACACGCGAGTTCATTCACTCCTTCGTTTACTTCTCTCGCTCATCGAATTATTTCGCAATTTTCTATCAAACTTGACACTCTTAAGATCAGCTTTATATTACCAAATACGTGCAGACTGACAGTGTGCTCGTCCTATTTTTTTTCCTTAATTAAAAGTCTTAAGGTAAAGTGCTTCCACGATGATATTTCCACCTTCGTTGCTTTTGTATTTCATTGTTCTGTTTTCTTAATTTCTCGCTTTATTATACTGTAAAAAGATTAAGGATAAAGTTCGTTATATTTACAATCGTCTGATACGTAGAAAACTGCGTTGACTGTGTTACCTCGCGGATAAGTTCCTGGAAAATCCGCGTTTCTACCAACAAAGATCTGTTTAGCGTACCCGGTGCGCAGCGTTATCCGCGAAGAACAATTCGATCGTGATTCAGATTCGTAGAGCGTGGGCGTGCTGCGAATAAGCGGCTCGGGAAGGGACAGAGGACCGGCTGGATCTCAAAGTGAAAGTCCTGGATCGGCGTTTAGTCGCGCCGCGGCCGCCAACCTGAACTTATGTAGATACTCCGCAACGCGTTCAAATAAACCTTCGATTCTTCCTCGTTCGGTACTTCCCTTCAGAGTTTATCATTGTTATTCACGGTACGTTTCTGTGAAAATGAATAAACTACAGTGCAGTGGTGTACGCGTGACCGTTTTGGATTAAGGGTCCACCGTGGTCCATGGAAGTGGATGCTCAAGGTTTGATAAAAAAAAAAAAAAAAAAAGAGTAAAACGTAGTTCCTAAGTTTGTTCGCGTCTTCGTTTCTCCTCATTTATACTTTAACTGTATTGAACTGGTTCAGAGACGGTCCTGCCTTGTTCCTTCACCTGAATGATCAAGTTTTAAGTTTAGATAAGAAGTTCAGCAGTCTACGCATTGGCTTTTCCCGCGAAATAGTGTCTGAAGGATAGCCAAGCGAGTAGGTACCTGGAGGTCAAGATTCTGAGGGCAGTGGCTAATTGTAATTTATACCATTCTAAAAGTTAATCGACCGGTTCCCTCGAAGGAAATACCAGATTGGACTTGACAACGTTATGTGAAACACCCAGCAGCTCCGGTAGCCAGTTCCAAGTTGAGATAATAATTACTTAATCGTTAATTACTCTATCGGTATCCTGGCAGCAGTGCGACTAAAAGTAACCATTGCTTATCAGGGCCACTGTTAGCACCTCGAACCTGTTTCAATCCATATGTACAGGCGATCTCACACCTTCTATCCGCGCGTACTTAATCTGTCCCCCAATGCACACAGAGTGCTCCGTTTCAGGATCGAAACAGCCTAGATACGCATCCGTTATCCTCGATAAACGCTATCCGTTTACGTAACCGTGTGACTAGTAAGGCGTTAGTCGGATGAAGGTTCATTGAAATCGGTGTATCGTGATCGATCAGGCGGCTGGTAAGAGAACTATCACTTTCCGTATCGTTGTGTCGCTGTGTGAAAGGCATAACCTCGGTGGCCCGTGCGCGCAATAACGGAAATATTAATGCACAGGGCCCCCCGTTCGAACTTTCGACCAGGCTCTCTGGTAACGAGCCACGAATCGATCGTGCTTCTCCCCGTGTCCTGTTCGCTTCGATCCGCCATGCGTGAAGGCTCTCCGTCCGATTACGGTACATTGCGGCGTTATTTTGTACGCCAATAACCAGCCTCTGGCTGCCCATCCTAGCCCTGTTGCTTCGCACTGTGGGAAATAAAGAATAGAGGTCCGCGTCCGATTCCTTATCTTTTCGTTTCAGAACGTCCCACTCGCGCGAAACACGTTCGCAACGTGTGCGAATGGACTGTTGCCAGTGTGCCAATTGTGATCCTGCGCAGCCTTGGATGCCAAGCGTAATATCTGCGCGTTCCAATCATTCATCGTTCCCTCGATTGTCATTCCTGTGGGGCAGAATTAACTTGGATCTAATTACCAGCAGATTATCGTAGACGAGATAATGGCAAAAAAATGGGAACAATGTAATGTAGACGCACTGTAGCATGCGCAAATTCTTATGGGGAAGGAAATAATGTTATACAAAAAGCTGGGGGAGCATGACTGGAAAAAATAACCCAAAAGATGCGAAATAGCGGCTGGCCTGGAAACCGTGCAGTGCATCAGCGCGCACAGCCGAGCTTATTAAACAAGAAGTATGAAAGAAAAAAAGAATTCGAAAAGGTGGATGCTTTAACTACTGCTCGCGAACACGCACTATCTTCATCAGAGGCACCAATACGAACCAATTACTGGTCCTGTTCATGTAATCGTGTCAGACTTCCTAACTATGCACTTTAATTATCGCCGATTCGTGGGTTTTATAATGCTGCTCGAAACCTCCTTTAACTCCATTCCACATTCCACTCCGAATTTTATATAAAATTGCAAATGAGATTATCGAATCAAGTCTGATCATTATCGAGTCGAAGGCTGAATAGAAAAAAAAGAAAAAAAAATGTTATAACTGATACTTTCATCTTTTTCGTTCTGTTGAGCAATTACATTCGAAAAATGTATTATAATAAGAAAGGTATTAAGATTACATAAAATACATAATCCGTGGGCAACCTTTAGCTATTCCGTGATCGTTGCATAATAGTCCAGTTATTCTAAAATTTCTCTTTACGAACAATCGAGAATTGCCCCCAGATTGTAGCTCGTCGTTCCGACCATACAGACATTATAAAGGTCAATAAACCCTCGAGCGGCATAGTTTTTCATGAGAGCCGGGTTTTTCGCGTCGTATTTTTCGAGATCGCGCGGTAATTAAAGGGCAGAAGAAGCGGCTTGTCACTGACGACAAAATTACGCCCGATCCCGGGGCCCGTTCGAAGGAAAGATTTTTCATCGTGATTACCACACCGGCCGGAGAGTCATCCATTAAATCAGTGGTGCGCAACTCGTATCGTGTCCAACGATAATTTACTAGCGCGCTTATTAATCTCGTAATAGCCAGGCAACTCGAACCGGAATCCACGGTTATTTTATAACACAGAATTCACTGAACAGTTGTACGATCGTATTTCTATCCGTGGGTGCATATACGTGTGCGTGGCCGAGCGTATAATTGACAGGTTCATCCGCGATCCATGAAAACTGGCGCGCATATAATAATTGCTATACCAAGGGAGAAATTTCCTTTGTCCATAAGTGTGATGTTTCGTAATCGTTACTTAATATAGAGCCGTCGGATGATCCTATCGGTTTATGCAACAGAAAACGCTTTTCCTTTTCTAATTCTTCGAATGAAACGAACAAAATTTTGTTACCGCATCTGGTGCCGTCACATCCTTTTTGGCTTGCGACAAAGAAGCCGCTAGCACGTTACATTACACGCTCGACTTGGTTCACGAGAGGAGACTCTCCCCAATAATGGGCATAACTCGATCGCGTTCAGAGTTGGTCTTCTTAGTAGCAACAGGACGAGTTACAATTTCTTCATAGATTTTCATGGTCGATGGAAGGTGCTCAACGAATCAGTGTATTCGCCTTAAAGTGCAATATCCTAAAAATAGGTTAAAGAATGGTGTTGCGCCGATGAATTGAGCAACGGCTGGACGATTTTCCAACGGCGTTTCTGCGGCTGAAACAAGTTCCAGTCGTATCACGAGAGTTTGCGCACCGCTGGGCCCGGTCGACCGATATCAAACGTCGATAGACTGGTAATATGGCGTTTGTATCGGCGACGGGGCACGAGCGGGCGAAAGAGGAAACGAGAGGAGCGGTTTACCTGGACGAAACTCGCTGCCTGGCAACCAGCTCACCACCAGGTGACTGAGATATATTGTTGGTCCGTTGCAAAAGCTATGAAAATCGCTCTTTCGAACCCAGCTCCCGCTACTAGCCAGCTGCGCCTTCATTAGAGAATCTTTTACCCGAGCTTTACAAACTTTCTTTTCTGCTCTATAGTGCTTGTACTTTTTACACTCGTAGAAGTCTTCAGGAATACTGTTACTTTCCACGAAAATCTGAAATTAATTCCCACGAATTCAAATGCTGTTCCCTTTGCCACGGTTGTTTTTCAATTTTACACGTACCATGAATGAAATGTTAATATTCAATCAACGGAAGGTGACTTACGGCGTTCCTCTTTACATTCAACGTTGAATGGTCGCTTGTGCGCGCTGTTGGACGAAGGCATTTTCGCCTCGGATAAATATCATCCTACGTAATAGGGAGCGTGTGTTAATGTTGATTGCGGGCCGCGTAACAGTTCACGACACTCGGACCGGTATCCCGGGGAACCACGTGCGTGTACACACCATGAATACTTAAAGCCCGTGCGAATAACTCTTCCGTAATCGCACGACTCGTATTCTCAAATCGGTCGCTGTTCAACATCCCATACAATCTTGGAAACAGTATAATTCTGATTTCTCGACTATTGCGAAACGACTCTCGATACTTACTCTGCCAGATCATTCGTAAAAGTCGCCAATAATTACTTTCACGAACATGAAATTAGTACCACTTGTGCGTTCGTAACCGATTAGTCGGATGAAGTTGGTTTCGTGCTTATCGACAGGATTGCACGAATGGTAAAAGGCAACGAAACGTCCACGCTTGTGCGTCAGAATGCACCCTGGCCCTTCGTGGCTGGCGACTGAAAACAAAAAACCTTTCTGGGTATAAATAAAGCGATTTCTCACGGCGCAAATGGAAAGTGCGCCGAGGGAAACGTGGGCGAGATTTCGCGTTATCGATCCTAAGATCGGACCGCGCGGGCCCACGCTGAATCGCGTAACTGCCGACGCTATTTTTTTCTTTTTTTTCATAGGCGAACAATAACCCGCCGGCTTTTTATTAATGCTCCAATAACGGTTGCTCGCTCCACCTCGGTTCCTAGATCTTCGCTCTACTAGAACCGTAATCTGGTTTCACGTGCTTTGTTACCCATCTCCTTTGCATTCAAATGACCGATGTTCTCGAATAGCAAGGCTCGTGTACTCGTCGGGGAATTTTGTCATGGTACAGCAATCCCTTGGATAGATAGGATCCTTTGTTCCGATTCTGCTGTTCCTGCAACGATAAGCAACAGTCAGTTTGGAATGTGATGAGTTATTAATTGGTTTTTAAAAGAGCTATCCAATGTCCGTTTCTTAATTCTTGGTAGGAGAGGCAGATGGGAGAACGATCAACTTAGTGTAGACTTTTGAAATGGTCAGAGGTTCTTACTCGGTAGGAAAGGTAAATGTGCACACGTACAGTGTATTACACGCCATCTGTATCTGCGATAACGGGAATACGTTGTGCATTTAAGCTTCGTTAGGGCAATTTAACGACGCCCGGGAAACCGCTCGCGCCACGCGTTCAATTATTACCGGCAACGGGTTCTAATGTGCAAAACATTTCATGGTTTTGCGCGTAATTCCGGTTTACACCCTGCACTGCGAGTGGCTAACGTAGGGAGGACCATCTGATTTAAATATGCGACCTCTCTTGGCTATTATAAAGTACTTTTCAACGTTCACGTAGATTAGTAAATAGTGATAAAAACTCAAACTGCTATCTTGAAAAAAAATGATGGCATTTTTGCTGCTTTTTTCGCTAATAAATTACAGAGGAATGTCTTTCTGTTAATGGCCAACACGCGGTAGATCCCATTACTGCTGAAATCAAATACAAATTTTGAACATGGTCGCGCGGAATTTAAATGTCCCTATTTCCTCACTATTGCGAAATGTTATATTACATACTAATTGTAATAACCAATGAATTATTTACATCCTTCCTAATACCGAAAATCCTTTTTTTAGGCAAATAACAATAGAGGTGCTACATCATCTGCTGATTCTGGACCGTAAATACAATGGCAAGGCAGCAGACAGCCGATAGGAATATTCCTCATCTTCGAGACATCTTTGGATTCGGCAATAAATGGGAGAACACGCGTCTCCAAGCCGAGGAGAAGGCACCAGGGCACGATAGCGCTGTGTCTGTCGGCTCGACTTCGGGCGAGGAGGAGAGCCCTAAGAACAGCAAGAAGAAAAAGTCACGTCGTCGCGATAACAGTAAAACATTAACAGAAAGCGACGTGAAGCATCTAGAGAGACACCTGTCCATGAAGAAGACCATTCGTAAGAAGATTATGCGTGATCTGCAGCAAGCGTTCGTCGAGGACCCGAACGAGTTCCGAGTGGACGACATACCACCGGAACAGCTCAAGGCGGAAATCAATATTCAGAGTCTGAGTTTTGGGACACCGTCACAGAAACAGGGACGCACGCGTGGCAACGCGGAAAACACTTTCCTGGACATGCTGCGCGCTGGAGGTAGTAAGACTTTCCTGAGCTTAATTTTTCAAACGTGCCAAGCTTTTCTGCTGCAGTCCACTTTATGTTATCATTGAACATTCATCAGCGTTGTACTACTTCATATCTAGTTTCTTATACGCGTACATTTTCCATATGAAACTGAAACATAAATAATCAGGATATAAATGATCTACCAATTTCGTTAATATTATAGCGATGGTATTATGAGAATGTATCTGTTTCTAGGTCTTGAAAAGAACTCTGGGGACGGAGATAGAGACTCTGGACACGGTGGTTCCCCTACAAGGGAGACTCTGAATGCGCAAGACACAGACGACGAGTCTAGTTACCCCTATGACACGCCAGTTGCAACACCATCGAAGAAGAGCGGTAATTTCTGGAGACGTTTCACCATGAAAAGCCGCAACAAGCGGTAAATCTCCGGCTTGAACGTTCAGTCGACGACCAATCGATTTAATTTCCGTTTCTGTAACTATATACCAACTTAGTTATTCGAGCAGAGCTTGCAACTGTGATATATATACGAGAAAGGAAACCGAGTTGTCCCGCGTGAGCATACTTCCCAAATTCTTTTATTCCCAGATCTCGAGAAATTTTCTACACTCATTTGCAGGAACGAAGGACCAATACAATTCATATATCATAAAAAGAGATGAACTTTTATACAGAACCATGAACATTTTTATGATCAAAAATCATGTGTACACGTAGAAGATATTTTTGGAATTTTCTCTGAGGACGCTTTTCGGCTGAGCTTTGTAAATAACGATTTTTAACATTGCAAATAATATGGAAATTTCTCTGAGACCTTGCCCCCTGGTCTTCCTACCAATAATGTTATACGGATCCTTTTGGTGTGTACTTAAAATAATGATTACTTAATTAAGAAACACAGCGAGAATATTTAGAGTGTAAGGGTAGCTAGTTTGAATAATTTTTCCTTTTTTGTAATTCTTAAAGTAAGGACGAGATGGAAACAATAAGTATGCACAGCTCTTTCACTATACCTGTACATTGTTAGTGTTAGCTAGTCAAGCAGGTTTTACAAGAGGATCGACATACTATGTATTCTCAGACCATTCGTACCGATTTGATACTGATGTTTTTTTCTGCGTATTTGATACGTTAAATATATTTACTGAAAACGTCTAGGATTACTCTATACATGTACATTAATAGGAAAGAATCGAGTCAGAAATAATTGAAAAACTTCCAATTACTTTTTCGACTGAAAATGCACAATGAAAACGGGAACATCTTTTTATACCGCAAAGTGGTCTTCGATTCTCCGAGGAAATCTGAAAGCATTGATGATTATAAAGATTTCCAAGTAACGCAAGCGAGATATTATTACTATAAAGTTTGATATTTATTATGTAACGATGTTGGTACGAAATTTCATTGTTCCTATCGTTCTTGGATACCTTTCATTACGTTTGCAGCATCTCCGTGCTTCGACGCGAGCATCAGAATTATTATAAATAAGAAACATTTACCTGGTACGAAACGTTAATTGTAAATGTATCATACTCAAGGATTATGATGTTAGTATTATGTAGCGATTAAATAAAAGTTCTTTACGAACGTTACTTCGCCTTCAGTTTTCTTAAAAATAAAAAAAAACGAAGAAGAATATTTATTAAAAAATATTGCTCGTGATAACAAATATAGAAGTATTCGATGCAATGTATAAAATCTGGTACAAAAATAAGTATTTAATTATACTTGGGTAATTTAGTCAACAGTAAGTCCCTTTTATTGGTTAGTGAACTTAGGTGGTCTCTTCTCGACAAATGCCGTCATCCCTTCCTTTCTGTCGGCCTGAATGTTCAATTATACGATTCAATTATTCACTAGTTAAATTGATACGTTAGAAGAAGAAACTGATTCTTACCGTCGCGAATGTACCATGGAACATCCTCTTCTCAAAGTGGAGTCCTTCCGTCAATGTAGTTTCATAAGCTACAAATAAAAATAAAGTGATAGGAAGGTATTACATTACACCTACATATCTTTCTTCATCTTTTAATAATTACCAGCATTAACAGATTCCTTTGCCATGGCAACTATTAGCTGAGAATTGGAGGCAATTTTCTCACCCAACTTGACCGCCTCAGCAACGAGTTTGTCTGCTGGGAACACCTTACTGACCAGGCCTGCGATAAAAAGTATTTTAAGCAATAATGTTTTCGTTTTACACATAAGACCTTTTCCCTCTTTTCCTCGTCGAACCCACCGCACTTTTCTGCTTCTTCAGCGGTGATCTGGTTCCCTGTAAGTACCATTTCCATTGCTTTGCTCTTGCCAATAACTCTGGTTAATCTTTGAGTGCCACCTGAGCCGGGGATTGTACCAATCAAAATTTCTGGTTGACCAAATCTCGCTTTGTCTCCCGCGTAGATGATGTCGCACATCATTGCCAATTCGCATCCCCCGCCTAACTGAAAATACGTTGATCAATGAGCAACTGATGAATGACAAATAAAAGAAAATCTCTCGCGGGTAAAAAAATTATTTTACTTACAGCGTAGCCGTTTATGGCGGCGATCACCGGTTTCGTTACATGAGAGAGCCTGTCCCAGTCGGCAAGGAAATTATCTTTAATGGTTTGTGCATAAGTATTATTCTGCATTTGCTTGATATCGGCACCTAGTAGGACAGTAAACATTTAATTGGCAATAATTGAAATTAATATGATGACGATAAGTATAACTATGTAAACAACTGTGGTACAAGGTTTATTTTACCGGCTGCAAATGCTTTTTCACTGCCTGTAACGACTATGGCACCGATATTTTCATTTCTGTCCATTACCATCAAAGCTTCGCTTAATTCTCTCATTAGTTCATTGCAAAGAGCGTTCAACGCTTTTGGTCTTGACAATGTGATTAAACCCACGTTCTTCTTTTCGCCAGTTGTTTCCACCTTGATGAATTCATAATTTTTAACCTGACCTGTAAGATGGAACTCTTTGTTTACAGGGCTTCAAGAAAATAACATGGAAGATGGCGACTGCACGATTTGAGATGTTTTCATATTTAAAGTAGATCGTAACTAATTGATAACCTTTATCGATCGTATAAGTTACGTAATATTTTGGAATAAATTAGAATTGGCTTTTAACGAGTACAGCACAACATGAAAAATTTCAGTATTCGTCATGCATTGTCATGACACGTTTGATAAGGTACAATAAAATACTGTTAAGGTCAAAAAATTCGTCTAAGTTTTGCCTCGACTAAATCTTATATTCGAGTGATATTTATATCTAATAATAACACTATCACCAATATATCATACACAATATAAATTTAAAAAATGAAGATATCACACAATCGAATACTAATTTTGCCATCGTTAATTTTGTTCAAGAATTATACTCACAACAATAATATTTGACATCAGATGCAAAATATTGTGGCCTACGGCCAATCTGCAGGCCTTTACTGAACAAAATTTGACCAATTCGTGTAGTTGCCATATTTGTTAAATTTATGAAATTATACACGGTGGAAGCACTGTTCTATAAAATTTACTCGTATCAGCGACGACTTTACGCAAGGAATGATATGGTCTACTCACTGACAGTGGCTATATACAGATCGAACACACAATTTTATAAGCGCTCGCTGGAAACAGTGGTGTACCCGATGAACTCCATACCCTAACCCTTTTATTATAAGAATCGTTACACGTAATTGAAGAGACCATATTATATCGTACTGTAAAATAATTACGTAATGGAGAAATCACAGTACGGTATAGATTCCTAACAAAATTCTCGAGAATCAAATAAATGGACGAATGAATGCTACCATTGTACACACTGTGACCATATTTTCTTAGGACAGCATTTTCGTTCAACTTCTCACCATGTACAGATGTTACATAATTTGTTAGTCCTTCCAAATTCATGGCCAAGGATAAGTTCATTAAAATGAATTGGGAGAGAGTGGTAATTGGACAAGACTTGATTTCAGAGTCGTCGTCTTCGCGACATCAGACGGATACTAGTTTAATGTACATCTTGAGAACCGTAAACTGGTTGATAAGTGCGTTGACGAACATAAAAATAGACAGATTACGAGATCAATGGAAAGAAGCGAGATTTGTAAAAACTTCCACTGCATGGATTGAGTAACGCGGATAATGCAACGAAAAAATAAGTACAGTAGTTTTTATCTGTTTGTCGGTAGCTTTTCCGAGCTTGGAGACTGATGACCGCGATGACTTGGACGGCTCCAAACGTTGGTAACCAGGCTTGATCCCTCGTATTGGTATACAGAATAAATTCGTGATCTTCCTAGGGGAAAGAGGAATTTGTTACTTTTATCGCCATGATTTAATAAAATTTAATCTAATCTCTTCCCTAATATTCGTATTAATAACAGCGATTTAAATGCATAAGTGGATTTGGTTTATCGGTTTGAACAAAAGATGCCTACGTGTCGTGGAGAAAGTATCGAAGAATGTGATGCAAAGGTGGGAGTCAGTCAGGAACAGGCAATAAGAGGAATTGCTTTCTGATAAATGAACTTGAACTTTTTCTCAGTTCACGGACGTTCGTCTGGCGGAGTTTTGAATCATGCGAGCGCTGGTACACGTTGTATTCCTTCTCATTTGCATGTTAGACGAACAATGGGCTGGTAACAGAAAAAATTCTAATTAGTTACAAAAAGAATATTATTCGAAATAAATAAAAAGAGTCGTGTCTTAGTGGAAATTTGGGAGCAAGATTTGTCCACGGATATGCAAATTGGGGCATCCACAGTGGGATACGATAAGGTCGCCCTATATTGCGAGGCAACAGAAATGGTGGTGAATCTTCAAATGCCTGAAGATTTTTCAGGCGTGATCTATACACGAGGTAGCTTCTACTCCAGGCAACTTCCATGTTTCTTGGATCCTGTTCGTGGCAAAAGTTTCACATTAAATATCCCCTTCGACCAGTGCGGAACGGAAAATGTGAATAGTCCATAAAATCACTGACAATTGCTGAAGAATATCTACAAGATAACGAAAAGCAGTATAAGAACACTTGAAATTATTTATTATTTCAGATTGGTGACAAATATAAAAATATTCTAATCCTCCAACACGACGACGAACTAATTACACCGGGGGACGCTGCTTTTGTCCTAGAATGCGATTTCTCTAAATCCAGAGAGCTCACTGTATCAGCAGAATTAAACGACGTCGATAAAAAGTAATTACAATAACAACTCTTTTATGTTTATCTTGGTATTTAAAGGTAAAATAATAAAGCCAACAAATGTAATTGGGATAAGAACGGTTCCACAGCCCAGAAACTGGTTTGAACCGGAATGTCTTATAATATTATGTAATAGTGGTACTCTTACAATATTTTTTTGTTTGTCTGGCATCGAGTAGGTTATCTGAACGGTAGCGATTGATTAAACTTTGTATTTCAGAGAAACAAGATCCAGCATATCTTTGGTAGATGCTGATCCCAGCGGAGATGAAACGAAAAAAATTGCATTCCTAACGAGTAACACCAACAAAGTTCTATTCGACTCTAATTCAATACCCAAGATGAACGACGAGTTGTGAACCATTTCTTGATATAATCCCACTTTATTGTTAATGTTCAACTTTTCTTGTTCGTTAACTAAAGTGAACGAGGCGATACTCGAGCTTAAAATTAACGAAAACTTTGTCAGACCTAAAAAACTACATAAAAGTAATTAGAATAGGAATTTAAATATTTTTAACAAGCCATTTAACTATTTTAAAGATGATAAAATCAGGTCAATGACTTTAATTATCGATAGTAGAATTCCACTGCGATCTGCGCGTCGAATACAGTATCAAATGTTATATGGACGTTTGATATACCGTGTAAGAAAATGGTTTATTCCTGTACACAAATAAATTAAGATAATAAAGATCGATATTCCTAGTTGAACGATATACGAAACGATAGCCTGATAATATTCTGCTACACGAATATATTCAAAACATATTACCTTATTGTCGAACAATTCTACTTGACTAGAAAATTAAAATTTGCGGTAGTGCAACATTTTTGTGCAGTACCACATTACGTTAATAAGGGAGACTACAATGGATACCCAATGAAATGTTCGTCAGTTATGCTACTCTATTGACAATTGACACGAACGACTTCTCTTGATTGTACCTAGCAAATTACTTTAACGAACAATTGGAAGACTCTCGAACTTTGAAATGACCATAACAATTTCTACCTTATAGAGTCGAACATTTAAAACAAAAACAAATACCAAATGAATAAAACGTTGACCCTACATTAAAAATGATGGGAAAATTTCTTAACTATTGAATCTGGTATACCATGATAATCCTAAATACTTTTAAAAGCCAAATAGTACAGATTTTCCATAACTTCATCGTGCGATTCATACAATTCCACAACCTTATCTGATGTAAACTAAATTCTTCTAGATCTCCATCAGATATAATATTGTTTATCGAGCCACTTTCGGATCAAAAGATCGCTCAGACAAACAAGCAGAGTCACATTAGTAAAGGAATGGTAAAGATCAACACTCTGTAAGCCATTTTATCATTTGCAAAACAGCAATCATCGCCAATCCGTGAATTATTTTTCTCGAATGTGTCGTAATTTACGTCATACATAATCGCACATTGCTCCCCACTCTGATCGTTCAGCTCATTTATATATGTAAGGGACCCCCTATTAAAGGCTGTTCTGGCTGGTTGAATATTTCAAAGGCAAGGGACACCATGGCAACGACGAAATTCAGAGACACGGCTTCTCCGTATTCGAAACCAAGACCTCCACCGCCTTCAGAAGACTATCTCCATCATAAGTAAGTACTTTTTTGAATTTGTGAACGCAGCCATTAAATCCTCCTAAAACAACGATGTACAATCCTCTTCATCACTGTAAATACATTAGAATATTTTCAGTTTCTTAACATAACTTTAAATAACCACATAAAATTATAAAATTACAGATCGCAGAACTGTTTACAAATAAATGTTATTTCATAAATCCTTACACGGTGCTTTAACAATCATTAAAAAAGAAATTCAATGTTATTACAGGTACCTAAATGACCTAACATTGAAGCAAGACGCACGCCTACCAGTATTGAAACTAGCCTTGTTCGGTGTTGGCCGCGCTGGTACCATCCATTTGTCCAATATTGTTGTCAATCGGCGAGTCAAATTGGTCTACATCGTGGACGACATCGAATCCAAATGGGCGAGCATCAAAAATTATTGGCACCTCGATGATGTTATTTTCTTGAATAGCAAACAAGCGGATAAAGTTTACAACGACCCTAGGTACAATGAACTTTATACTCTGACGATTAGAACTATGAATTAGAATATTTGGAAAGTAAAAGAAAAATCTGTGTTAATTAAACTTATAGTGTTGATGCGGTCATCGTCGCATCGCCTACGTTTACTCACGAGGGTATCGTGAGAAGAGCATTAGAAGCAAAAAAGGCGGTGTTCTGCGAGAAACCAATAGCTGAGGATGATGCGAACAGCATAAAATGCTACGAGACAGCCAAGAAGGTCGGCAAGCCGTTGTTCTGTGCCTTCAATAGACGTTTCGATCCCAGTTACTCCTCTGTCAAAGAAAGAGTCAGAAACGGAGAGGTTGGACACGTTCACATTATTAAAACGGTCGCTAGAGATTCTCCTCTTCCTACCTTGGAGTACATAAAAACATCCGGTGGCATATTCCATGACTGCATAGTGCACGATATAGATTTAATGACTTGGATCCTTGGAGAGCTTCCTATCAAGGTGAGAGCATCTTTAATAATCTTTTCATCTCAACTGAAAAAAAAGAAGAAAATTATATAATTGAATCTACATAAAAAAAAGTGCACTTTACGAAGAAGTTAAAAATACCTTATACTTTTGTAAACGTATTTGATTGTAGGTCGCTGTCCAGGCACACGCTCACATCCCAGAGATCAAAGCAATCGGTGACTATGATACGGTAGTTGTATCCCTTCACTTCCCATCAGGCACCCTGGGCAACATTGATATCTCGCGAAACAGTGCTTACGGTTACGACCAACGTCTGGAAGTATTCGGGCCAAAGGGTATGATCACAGCGGACAACGAACAACCATTACACTGTGTCACCACACAATACGGCCACGCTGGACTCAACAGTCCGCCCATTTGGTATTCGTTTCCCAGTCGATTCGCCAACGGTTACCGCCGTGAACTGGATCACTTTATCGACGTCGTACACGGGAAAGCAGAGTCCATCGTGCAGCCTAAAGAGACGCTTGCAGTAATTAAAATCGCGACTGCCTGTTTGGAGTCCGCGCGAACTGGCAAAGTAGTAGAAATTAGATGGGCGAAAAATGAATTGCTCGATACTGTATGATTACCCAGCGACTTCTCTTTCGCTATGCCGTAATTAAAAGATTATGATGATCAATTTATCTAATTGCAGTTTTTCTTGCATACGCACACGAATGAAGATATAGGTGAATCATGTTTGTTATACGTTTTCTTTTTTACGAGTATAATAATATAAAGAAAATACAGAAAAATACCATATACCCTAAGTAGATACTAACGATACAAAATTCGCGTTTTTTGCACTTCAGACTCTATCTGAACGCCCAGTAAAATCAAACAATAAAAGTTCCCATACTTATGTATTTTATTATCAACACACTTAGCCCCTTTAAATTGAAGGTATTAACGAAAATCCATCATTAACTCGTTTATCCATCAACGCGCTCGTTTCACGTTACAAAATCGTATATTAAGTTTTCTTCTTTCTAAAATCACTAAATTGTGAAGAGGAACTTATATTTCCAAAAGTGTCGCAAGCTAATTTTTGGTCATAAAGCTCGAAACTTTTGTGGAATCGTGCAATGTATTCTTTTCCAGTCATAATGCTATCCGTTCAGAAATTTATTCTTTTCCATGTAATTTAATAAAAGAAGTTGAAACTTTTGTGCGAATAATAAGCTGCGCCCTAACTTAGAACCATTAATTCACCTTATTACTGACCCCTAAACTTATGTATTGCATAATGATAAGTTCAATTATCAGAGCACACTGACTTTCTCTCAAAACTTGAAAAATTCGTCTTACAGACTTCTGTATACACACAACAAATTGAAAGAAAAAGAAAAAAAATAGGAAAAGATACAGTTTTACTAGATAGACATTCGTCTCTGTAATGGAACATTGAGCCTATATAATTGCTCGACAATATCAGATTTGTTTTGGTTCGTTATCTCATGGTTCTATAATAATTTCAGGCATGCGTGATACGTTTGTAGCAGTTTGGCTTTCATAAAAAAAACTTTCTGATCAACCTGATACTGTAGGTGACTAAGTATTTTGCGTTTTGGTTTTTTATTCTAAAACTAGTTTAGAATGTGACCAGAATTATTGCTGGTGCTCGGTTGAATCTGTGTAGCCTTAGAACGGCTCTTAAATACAGAAATAAAACAAACCCATTAAATTCGAAGCAAAACTTCAATGCTAATTGTCAAGCAATATTTTGGTCGCGTGGTTTCCTGCGCATCAAGATTACACAATAATCGATACGAAAAAATCAACAGTGGATCATTCGTTCCTTTAGTTTTACTGCACGGATATGGAAACCATCACAATTTTACTTTCACCCCAGTTTGCACCCCTTCTCCCGGTTGTTTTATGGTCTAAATTTCGTGAACAATGAATCGGTGGCTTGAGCTTTATCTCCGTGAAATCTACGCAGTTCCGCAATAACATGCATTCTACCGAAACCCAAAGATTCAATTTCTTTCACAGTCTCTTCTGTGAATGGATCGTGGGGGAAGACGGTGGACTCTATAGCGCCCAATCTGCTCGACGTTGCGCTCGAACTGTGTGCTCCTCGATCGTCTGAAAGATACGTAAAAAACAATATTCCTTCAGCACTTTCAGCTAACAGCAGACAAATGAAATTAAACGGTCGCACAGCATAAAATGAATGTTTAAAGTCGTTAGTCCAGGTAAATCCAGGGATCTGTGCTGATGGGATCTGCTTGCAGAACGAAAAGATAGTTAATCTATTGGGAAGGAAACGACCTGGACATATAAATGTATGTATATATACTTACCTTGTTGACGACGCTGCTTTTTCGCGTCTCTGGAACCATCCTCCAGTGTTCTCAAGCCTCCCTTTTTGTCCTCATCATCTTCTACATCGTACATACTCGCGTCAGTATAACCACTGATAGTGAGCCACTCTGGTAACTCCCCTAAAATAAACAACATACTTATGTATACTTAAGTTAACAGATATAAAGTGAATCGTGTTCAAGTTCGTGTAGTTCACCTTCTGCTAGAAATGGTGTCTCGGTGCCGGTAGTTCCAATTGTGAGTACGTTCTTCTTTAGATCTATACAGCATTGATGCCTTTTAAGCATATCCAAACCGAGCAACATGTCCACGCTTTGCTCCGCAAGGACAGTGAATGAACTTGTTAGATGATCGTTCCCAATTTGGATTTGTACCATGTGGATGCGTCCAATAATGCGTTGAGTTCCAATACCGTGAGCTATTCCAGCCCACCTTGTGTCGACTAATCGCATTATGTGACACCTCTCAGCGCATGCATCGGACATTATAGTTGTCTCTGCGCCTAATTATCGATGAAATAACATTAGTACAAGCGGTAAAAATTTTTCCAATAAAAATTGGCAAGATTCATGGGATTTCAGAGAATAAAAATAAATTTTATGCGTGATGCGCGAATTCCCACGTCTAAATTTAAACCGCTCCCTCCATGAAGAACCTCATGCTGTAAAGAATGACTTTGAAAATGCAAGGAATTTAAAAATAGCCATGCGATGGCCAAACGGAACCGAACAAAGACATTTAAATATAATCTTGTCTCCAGTCCAATGCCGATTTGAAATGATGACCACGCGTTTCTCCGCTTTGCAAACGTACTACGAAGACATCAAATTAATCACCTGTGTCGATAAATGCTTTAACTGGAAATCCATTGACTTTACAATTAATATACAACATAACGACTGATCCGAATGTTTCTGGATTGTATTCTATTGCGGCTTTCATATTTGCTTCAATGTTTTTCTGCCTGATATCCTCGGCGATGAACCTCTGTGCCTCTGTATCGAATGGATCCGCGTTCATCATTCTCAGTCTCTGAGCCATGCGTTCTTCCCGTAACTTTATTTGTTCTTTGAGCACGTTGGAAAATTTCTCTACAAATACATAAAAATAATCGCAAAACTGATCAGAATTTTTGTGGGAAATATTTAAATTACATGTTAAACTTACCAAGGTTACCAGACAGTAGAGCACTGGCCAGCTTAGGATTATTCTGGCTGAGTAACGCAACTTGATCTGGATTAGCTAAGAACATGTCTCGTATCATCTCTGGATCGTCCTCCTTTCCAGGATTTTGCATTCTGGCTATACTGCTGCTGCTGCTGGACGCCGATGGCTGTCGACTGTTTGATGCTCCTGGCACTCTGATGGAACTGAAGTCCAACATGGGAATAGCTAGAGTGATGTATCTTGGAATTTAGTACATTCTCTTCTTTACTACGCGATATGCGCTCCTAATTAACTTTGATCAAGCTATCTTCAAAAAAATCAAACGCAAATGGAAGTACAACATATCTGTGCTACGAAATTAAGTCAGACAAGTGTGCAGATCGACAAAACGAGGAACAGAATAGAAAACCTTGCACGAGGACAAAACGTATATTTTAATAGATACTATTCTATGAAGTAGGGGCGATTATACAGTAAAATTCCCAAGGAGACAACATGCTCGCTCGAGTCTGTTAAATTCAGTTCATTGGAATCGTGCACAGAATGTTCCATTCGAGTAAATGAAAGCATTAAGCTATACAAATAAGTAAATGTTCCGTTGGCGTAGAATTCAGAATTTCTATTGCTATCATAGCGTAAACATAAGAACTTGGAACAACAAGAAATTTCAATTTCTCTTCAATTTCCTCGGGAAGTTTCATTTACCAGAATCGGAACGCTCTGAAGATCTGAAATCATAACATTTAAGTCCCCTCGCACAGCTATCCGCGCGCTAACAATATTGGTGAACCCGTTGCTAGTAGCGTGTTCGACCAACAGCGTCAGTTTGTGGATTATCGTGCGAGGGACCCACGATCGAGAGACGTGACAATAACAGTGAAAAAGAAACGTAAATCGAAGCCGAAAAGCTAACCTCACGACCCGCCTCGATCACCACGTTAAATAATGGGTGCTGTGTATTGAAGCTGACCTCCGTTAAAGGTGTGCAGGTTTAAGTCGGCCCCGCTGTGGTGCATGTGCTGCAAGATCACTACGTCACCCTCCCGGATACCGTGATCCTTCAGCGACTTCTTGTCGTTCATCAACGGTAACCCGTTGAACGCGATCACCATCTCGTGAACGGGGACGTTGCTCTCGATCTCGCAGAGAGCTTTGAAGCTCTCCAACTCCATGTCCTCGATCACATCCAGGACGAAGATGTCGTCGCTGAGCGTGGTCACGGTTACCTTCATCCTGGTTGGCTTTGTGCAACTGCAGCGTGCGTGCGGTACGGTCGAACGATACTACAGAGGGACGATAAGGCGATGACGAAGAAACGGCCACACTGCTGAGGCAACGAATTTCTCACGAGAATTTTTGCCGCTCCCCCTTGCGCACGGTACGTCCGTACGAAGAGCGGCCCCGGGATGTAAACTACAATCCAACTCAGCGAAAATACTGGCTGGCCTCGAGGCCTCGATCTGAAGGCCACTTAATGTACCTCGAGATATCGAGGTGGATTCTCGATACGCGACTGAACCGCGTGTCAAGGCTTGATGCGGTTTCCGCCAGAAATTCGAACCTCCACTTTGGTACGCGTCATCGTTTCAGCTGTTGATCTTCGTGCGTTTATGTCCGATGCGAGATTTGAATATGCAAATACGTTATCTGATCATCGAACTATTAAATTATGCACAATAAGATACGCACGATGCTACCTGGAATGTAAAATAAGTTTCCGTTTAGTATCGAAGTTACGATGTTTCCTCTTCGTTTTGCTTTGATATCGTGTGTTCGTTTAACCGTGTGCGAAAGATAAAGAATACTGGAAGATATTGAGAAAAAATGGAACTTTTACAAACGCTTATGGAGACCTCTCTTTTATCCCTAGTAGATAATGTAGATTCGTACTCTCTGATTTTCCATAGATGGAACCACGTACAGAAAATCTTTTGCTACGTCTATTGCACGTAGAACTGCACAGATGTTGAAATGTTTGCACGATGTTCTTACGATAGCGATAATCGAGATGAGAATTTATTAGAGATTTCAGTATCAGCGGCCTTGCGAGCCCCAAGCAAGCACAATTTGAGCATTAAACGTCCCCATACAGAACGGCCAGATCGGTGGAGAGATAGCTTTATCTCTCTCGGTCAATGCACGATGCTATCTTGATCTTCCAAAGCAGCCAGCGGTTATCAATAATTTTCAACTTAACACATGTACTTTGCCTAAGAAAATTACAGCCCTTTGTGCATTCATTCTCACTCGCCATATTGCATAGCATATGCATATCATTATACTCCTACATGGAGTATTCTCTTTTTTGCCAGTGAAAGCTTGGTGGTGGAATGATACGCTTCTTTTTAGAATATCTTGCGATAACGAACCGATTCTGTGGACAAGGAAATGCATGGTGTAAACATGACGCACTCGAGCATGGAACGTTCAAGGGATCGTGCCCTCCTAGAAGGTTCACCCACGAGGACACCGCAGGGGGTGCCATCCCCTATGAACCGGAAACGGATGCGGAGGTGGATATTAGACAGGTGGCTGAAAATTTCGCGTTAGACAGAACTGATGGTTAAATTAATGCACGATTTCGGTAACTCGCTTTATTACATCCCGTTGTTGGGTAAACATTGCGCAAGGTGTGCCAACGATATTTTTTAACTTACTTTGCTGGCTATTTAAACTATTTTTATGCTTTTATACTCGATAAAAGGTTTTAGCATATTAATTCAGATACTGTTGCAGGATCGAAAGCGAATGATTGTTTTAGAAAATTGATTGGTATGAAAATTCTCCCATAGAGATTCCATTAGAGGGCACAACAACCTCCTGCGGGGATGCGAATCGATTAAAACCGAAAGATGAATCGACACCGAGCATAAACCGATTTCACACTCCCGCTGAGTATAAATTAATAGACACTTAGGGGATACGGTTGTATGTCGAGTGGATACCAGGATGTTCTCGGGGTAATACCGACTACCAGGTGTTAGACAGAGGTTCCGGGGTGCAAGGATATGCCATGAAAAATCGGTTAGACACGGGGAGGGCGTCATTTCGAAGAGTGATGTGTTTTTATAGACGCCAGACACCTTTTTTTTAATAAAAACAAAATTTAAAAACTCTTACGGTACTTTAGAAACGAAATTGTAGAAATTTCCATTATTATTATTGATACGGAATAATATTGTAAACATATTTAGATATATAAATTGTAACTGAATGCCTTTTTTAATAAATAAATATTGCTCACCGCGACGATAAAAGCTTTTTTTCCTTTGTAGTATTTAACTTCCCATTGGAATCAGGCGCACACGTGCTCCGGGGATTTACTATTTAAATCTGATCCCCTTCGGTTATCTCTCGATCTCGAGGATCGAAAATCCCGATGTACAATGGACCTGCCCCGATTCTGTATTTTCCTTTCGGATTAGATTCAGCACAGGCTGTGGTTTGCAATCTGCAAATTCGATTTTGCACGATAGCCCCTTGCACCTGAAGCTTATAACATAACAAACTTCTGTTTACGAAGTTGGCTCTATTTTTTATTCATTTGCAAATGTATGTATATATTTTAATGATCCTTGAAATATACCGGAAAAAGACACAATCGTGGGAAAGGGAGAAATCGTTCCCTTGATTTTCCCTGGAACAACAGATGGAGCGAATAATTTATCCTGATGTAAGGAACCCTCTTAATTTGTAGCGTGTTAATTGTCCAGTCTCGACGGATGCGTTTAGCGAGTTTCGTGGGAAATCGATAATGGCATGAACTTACGTCCGGTCGGCGCTTCAAACGAAAACACGTCAGGCATTTTTCCGTGTCCTAAAATATTCTAAAAAAAAAAAAGGTGGAAAACAGTAGACTGAAACAGTGAACTATTCTGAATAAAATAAAATAAATAGAGTGCACCGAAAGTGGAAGGCTGTCCATAAAATGAGCATTCAAGAGAATCGAAGGTGTAACGGAGGACAAAATTAGAGGCACGTGACGTGCACGTGCACCAGGAAGCACCGTGCAAGGGTTTATTCGAGGGTTAACCGGTTCTGCGACATTTGGCCCTGTTGTGGTAACATATAATTATGCGTTTCGTTACAGGTCCGATGTGATTTCTGCTATATTATTACCGTACCGCAAAATTATATTATTTAATAGCCCGACAATATGTTCCTCGAGATACGTCTGCGACTCCAATCTGTTCGTTTCCCTTTTTTTCAATGCATCGTACTTTTCAATTTATTGTAGATTCATTCTTTATCCTAATTTCCATACAATCTAGAAAATTCCATTTTATAAGACTACGTATAAAAGATCCTATCGATTCGTAATCTCATTTGCATTCACTTATTAAATTACTATCCATTGGGAAGTCATTTGTCTCACTCGAATACTTACTGAAATACATTTTGCACATCCTTCGCTGAATTATCCTCCACCCAGAACCTCCCTGTTCCTTATCAGATCGATGAAGAGGCGGAACCAGCAGCCAGGCAACCAGGGGTAGGCAGGATCCACCGCTTACTGGCTCGGCGAATAGGGATGCAGCTCAGGCCTTCAACCCCGCGAATGGCTACCGCTCTTCCCTTTCGGTTTCGTCAGACCACCTGAACCAGAGTGCTCACCAGTGATCCACAGTTCCAATTCACCTCTCAAACAATCCGATACCTCCCCTTTCGCTTGAAATTTAAACAACAAACCAACGATATTACATTAGTGACATTTTCAACCAAACAGAAGATTAAAGCATTTAAAAAATTTCAAACAACTATCACAAATTAAGTTTATAATGAGAATAATTAACGAACGACGTTCGATATGGTGTCGAGTGAGTGTTAACAATAAACAGAAGTGAAGCCAACGTTGCGCAAGAATAGTCGAGGATGACGAAGTCATTTGCGAAGTTTCTCGAATCCGCAGTGGTCTCGCAGGTGTCTGGTGAAGGAATTCCGATCTAGATTAGCAGTATGATTAGGGAACAAGGATTGAATACACTTTGATAAGTGTCTGAACAAACCTGGACACGTGTCTTGGTCTCCTGCTGGCACGTGTTGCTGTTTAGAAGTATTTCCTAGCGCGCGTCGGGGTCACGTGCCGTGTCGATGGTATCAGTGGATCCTTGGGACGTGATCGAGGGTGCTTGGATAGGAATTTCGTCGAAATTTCGGGTAAACGGTCCACTGATCCCAGTATAATTGAATTCGTGCCTTGCACTGAATGTATAAAATTAATTTTTTACCGTCTGACAAAACTTTGGAGCTTGGGAAAAGATTTAGAAATCACGTAGTAGTACCATCAGAAATTTTGCAGAAAAGACTGCACTGTCATTGGCATTTATGATGCAGAAACTTGAATCATCGTCGAGAGATTCTCAGGTAAAACCGAGAGGAGCCTTGAATCCATTGAACTCTGCATTATCTGCTCAAAAAGATGAAGTAAATTAATTAAAAATCCCGTAAGGACGATGCGAGAGTGTATAAATTAGTATAATTCGAGTAGTGAACGATTCTAGTCATCGTACCAAAGAATACAAGTGAAAGAGACGTGCACCAAAGAGAGAAATTCGCGTCAGAAGATATAAAAGGTCCTCCAAGATGTATTCCATGGACAATCTTGAATTGGACATGATGAATCGTCAGTACATGTACGAGGCTCATAGTTTCTTGGGTAATCCAGCGATCCCAGCATTGCCACCGCATTGCGGAGCACCTACCACGGCCACTCTTCCTTCCATCCCGTCGCAATTAGCGTCGCATCCTGCTGGAAGCACCGGAAGCACCAGTGGCAGTGAGATTTACTTGTACGACGAGAATAGCAGTGACAACGAAAGTGCTTATAGCAGCGACCAGGAAAACCATGCCAGAGAGTGAGTATCTTCCTGTACTTCCTATTCGCAGCTCGTCTTTTGCACCAGCATTTGATGATATGAAGAAACCTGCAAAACAAGAATTATCTATTATTAGGGTTCGAACATAACTAATTGGCTTAGCATAAATATTCATGGTACTCGAAGGATTATAAAATTGATTAAATGACGAAAGTGCTAGATATTCTCAATCACCAGTATTGTTGATCGTTTATTAAAGTAAAGGGGGCACCTGTTCTATTAAAAATAGTTCCGTACTGATTTTTAGACGAAGTCAAAGCAATAGACGTAACGGGGCATCGGGGAAGTGTCCAAGACAGGCGGTGCAACAAAGACAAGCCGCCAATATGAGGGAAAGAAGGCGCATGCAGAATATAAACGACGCCTTCGAGGGCCTCAGGGCACACATACCTACGCTCCCGTACGAGAAGAGGCTCTCTAAAGTAGATACATTGAAACTGGCAATCGGATACATTAAGTTCCTAAATGAACTAGTCAGAGCTGACAAGGGTAACGATCCTCTGACGGGGAATGGCGGTCTCTCGAGGTGTTCCGGGCGGGATGATACTAAGAAGGTCATAGTTCGTGGTGAGGCCAATACTAATCGCAGTCGCGTTTCCTTTTGCGATGTTTCTGTGTTAGTCACTGCGCGACAAGGATGCGAAATATACTAATTATTATGAATGGTAAAATTTCAGGCAGCGAGGGGAACCCTTTCATATTCCATTCCCTGTCCTGGTCCAGAAAGACGGACATATCCCCGAACGGGACGATGTACGCGAAAGTGTGGACCCCGGAAGACCCGAGGACCTCGAAAAATGGTTCGACGTTCGAATAAACTGCTCAGGTCTTAAATCATAAGTCGCGTCGGACCATGTGTTATTTAGTATTTAAGAACAGACGTCTCTAGTCATCTTCTACTCCTTTTCCAAATCCAAAAATTATCCTCAACGAACGAACTTTGTTAGTCAAGGAAAGATTACACTGCTCGATTAATTTACGGCTCTAGTCAATTTTAATGCGGTGGACAGTATTATTAAATTATTATTGTTAACAATATTTCATAGCATCTGATAAGCGGATAGTATTGTACTGTCTATTAATGTTTAAAAAAAAAAAACTTGATCGTGAGTTAGAATTGAACAAGAAATTCCTGTGGAATGTTAAGTTCAAGCTGCAGGATGAGTAATATATTTATATTCTTTTCTAGTTTCTCGTCAGTACTTAAAATACGGCGGATCTACGCTTAAAAACCAAGAAAACGAAGAACGCGAACATTTTCCTGTGTTTTCTTTCTAAGCAATCTGAATTGATCCTCGATTTTCCTTACATAACTCACGTTACAATTGTACATACAGAATACGTAAATAATGTAAGTAGATATCGTTTGTACGTGGAGTGTGAAGCAGAAACAGAATGACTGTCAACGTCATTCAAGCCAAATAAAAAGTAGGATATTTAAGTTTCAAACTGTTTGTCTTTTTTAATCTCAATCATAACTTTCCCTACTTCTGTTTCCTGTTATTCAAGGAGCAATTTATGGTAATGGAGTTCCTTCTAGCAATTTGTAAGTGCATGTAAGTACTTCCTGATACATATATAGTTGCTCCAAAAATCAATATCCCTTACTATTCTGCCTCATTATTATTTAATCCAAAACTACGTGCTCTCCTCCTTCAATTCTTAAGAATAATGTTCGTAATTTAATTTCTTTATGGTGATTTTGGATACTTTTCTTATACCTATACATTTAATTTTTCCTCAACCGATATTCTTCCCAACGAAATGGCGGAGGGCTTCCAAAAAAAAAGAGAAGCAAGAGGATAGACTCTGCACCTAATTCTGCTGTACATAGTGTCGGGAAGGGGAGCAGAAACGTGGGTGAGAAGGAGAATCGTGGGCGGTACACGTCGATATTGCGGCGTCGCGACGATCTGCGACTGCGGGAATAATGGCGTCGACGGCTGCGGATCTTCCCACGACGCGATCCTCCATTCCCTCTTTGTTACTTCGTAGCCTGAACGAGCCAGTTTTCCACTTTCCAATCGCATGCCTAACGCTGCGGCGTTGCTAATGACCGGAGCACTTTGTCTATCTCTTGAAAATTACAATTGCTCTCTATTCAAAGTTTTCCTTCACTTTCCGCTTCGACTTTCCAATCAAAGGCGTTTAGTGAATTGCGTGTCTTATAAAACAGCAATCGGTACCTTACCATAGTACTGGAAACACTGGAAACGTTTAGAGGCCTGCAACTCTGTAACATATTTATAGATAAAGATTTATGAGGGAATCATTTGTATACTTCAGCATTAAAATTTGAAAATATGAACTCACGTTATCTGTATCGAAGCAAGCTTTCCAGTTAGAACACAAAATTTCGAACGTGGTAGACACAGCTTGCTTCATAGGTTTTCTGCTGCTATCAGACTACTCCTGCTCTGAAGGAAAACTGGGTCCACGGGGTGAACTGGCGACTTGGTGGACCCGCAGCAGGAACCGCTATCAGCTGTGAAAACAGCATTGTTTATAGACACCGTGGCACAATGAGGTGTAATTGAATCCATATTCTACCCCGTTGTATCGAGGGCGACCCTTGACAGAGAGCTAGCGGAACGCCCCTGGTGCCCTTGGGGGGTGGTTGTACTTAACGGTTCGGAAATCGAGGGTGGCACGTCGATTTGTGGACAATTAGGGACGATATACGTGTCCCTTCGGGACGAATCGAAGCGGTTACGGGTTTTTCCTAACGTGTTTTCTCCTTTTTCTCTTCCCTTTGTACAATTCAGGTGTTTTAAAGTATTCCTCATTGTAGGAACAGTATAACGTGTGCCTGACAATCATAATACTGAGAATACATTTCAACTACTAATAAATATTCGCAAGTATTTTATACTAACAAGTAGACGATGCTTTAAATATCTCCAAGTGTTGAAAGCTTTCATTAAAATAAAAAAATTGAGGGTAAATAAGATTATTGCTTGATAGTAGGGAACCCCTTTGTATCAGGTGATCAAAACTGGTTCAGACTTATCTACGATTGACGCAGGTGTGTCCATACACCTGTCCTTATCATCCGCCACTTTATGATACATCAATTTTTTAGCATTTATATTTGTGGATATTGACTGCCACAACCATATCTCTACTAGCATGTTACATTTGTCCTTTAACCTTTCCTATTCTTTTAATTGTGCCCTAACCGTTGCTCTAATGTTACGCAAATGAAATCGTTAATTTCATCGCAATAATTATTGCTGCACAGCTGATCGAATATTCATTTGTATCGTTGATAAACGCTGCGCGAGGCATTGTTCTCTTTCCGGTACATCTTCATAGAGGAATATAGCGGTTAAGGGGAGGCGTGAAAGTTCAATACCCCAGGTTGAACCTAATCGGCTCGAACGTCACGGTACTGTGATCCCGTGAAAATTAGCAAACCATAGAATCGCGGCTGCGGCCCCTTTCGCGTATCAGACGCGCATTAAGAGCACCCTCTTGTCACGAGGGTCGCACTTGTGTTGATCCTCGCAGCTGGAGTGACACACAAATAAAGTATTAATTCACGATTCACGTCGCAACACCGTACCATTCTCGCAGATGCTAATCTACTGTCTACGTACGAATCTACATTACAGAGAGAACATGAACTTTGCGAATCGGTTGAGAGACAAGAGTGAGCGAAGAGAAGATCTATAAAATTCGTAGGTGTTGCGAGGACGGTACTTCGAGTGAC
This sequence comes from Xylocopa sonorina, assembly GCF_050948175.1. Classification (NCBI taxonomy): domain Eukaryota; kingdom Metazoa; phylum Arthropoda; class Insecta; order Hymenoptera; family Apidae; genus Xylocopa; species Xylocopa sonorina. The sequence goes on along the minus strand of NC_135201.1, from coordinate 10,454,260 downwards.
AGAATTAATAGTATTGCGTCTACGGACAAAATGGGGTCCTGTTACACGCATTGGGGGGGGGGGGGGGGGTGCTCGGAGCAAAAGAGAGCATCCATCCACCCTTCGATTCCCTACGCAGGATCTAGGGTGAAAATTGGGGCACGCAAATACCTGGGCAGCTGCGCGTTCCTGGCCAGGGGTGTTTTCTCAAGTTCCAGCAAAATCATCAGCCCCTCTGCACCCCACAGGATCACTTTTATGCTTGTAACTTCCCCCAAAATATTCTTCGCTCGATTATCGGGGCGGACAATGTAACACTTGATTCGATTGTCGTTAGTGGACGATTAGAGATAGTGCGAATAATATACTGGTTATGTTTCCACGAATTTCTGTATTGTGGAAGTTGGCTATCCAACTTGGTGGTTGATTAACTAGTACGTCGACTCTGCTCGGTGTTTTGATGGAAAAACTGACCACGTCAAGTCACTGCAGAACATTTAATATTTGCAATTACTAAAAATACAGAACCATAGACTTGATCAGTTTTACCAACAAATTGATGAAGAAACGATACCTGTAAAACAACAGGACAAGTAGAGATATAATGGACTGTTAGGTTCTGGAAGTAAAAGTTTGAATTGGAACGAATATCTGAATAGATGATAGTGGATTAATGAAAGTACCGTATTAAGGAGAGACGTGGAACGTGTAGGTAGATAAGGATCTAAAATCTGCGGTGAAATCCAGCGTGAAAATTCGAGCGCGATGAAATCCTATTACTTCATACTTTACACTGGGCATTGCTAAGCTGTAATGCGAGATTGAAGCCTACTGCCCCCAGCAGATGATCTACAAAAAAAAAGAAGAAAGGACATGTGCGTGTTAATCTTCGTCAATTTATTTTCTCCTTTAAGTAATTTTCTTTTCCCGAGTGAAACTGAGTCTCTTAACAATTTGTCAAAGAATACGTAACATTTTCCTTCGACTGCCATTCCTTTTCACCTCAGATTCGTCTCCCAACGCAATTGTTAAGATACTTTTGAAAGGAGATGTACATTATGTACATCGAACGGATCAATTGGGTGTTCGCGATAAGAGTGTCTTCCAGCGTTATTCACGAAACACGGTGTACTCGCACTCTCGTGTAATATTGATTCGTCAGAGACGAGGTCGCAGGTGAGTCTTCCCACGATCGTTGGCCGCCACCGAGCCAAACGTCAGGGATTTGTCTGGAGATAGCTATGCCACCGTAGACGGAGAAGTTTGCGTTTCTTCTCCTCGCTACAAAACAATAATCTTACCAAAATCACTAAGAATGAGCAAATATTAAACTTTGCTAGAGACAAAAAAAAAGTGACAAGAATTGAATAAATAAAATGAAGAAGTCTCGTTGATTGGGATACCTTGCAAAATTGTAAAGTTACGATGACGAAAACAGGATCCGGAAGCAGGAAGTGTTCTGGTCGAAGCAATCGTGCGCTGCCGTCGTTTAGTCTTCTTTTATTACATGTTTCCGTATGCACAGTTACATTACAAAATCGTATCGCGCAGTGATTTACATCCCTGGATTCGGAACCGATCCACACGACTCCTCTGGGCAACGTTTCTAGATGATTCGTGCGGGAATAATCGGTACGTTCCACCAGACTTCCGATCCGAGTTTCTGAAACCGTCGACGAAAGTCAGACAGACCGATTCGAATGTACGATTATTCTGCACAGTCTCGTCAGAAGCGTCGTCCTCCCTACAGATTAGATTCCTCGTTCGCAGACTCTCGTCCGCCCCTCGCGCCCTGAGAAAGACCTTCGTTTCTCTCGACTCGATCGTGTCAATCTTAGCAGGTGTGTAAATATAAAAGTGAGACTATCTAGGCATCCAATTCGAGGCGAAGATCCTAATCTAGCAGCGCTGGCTCTCCTGAGTTTCTCAGTGTTCTAATTTATCTCACTTAACGGCGTAAGTGATGTTCATTCCGTTAAAAAGTGTCTTGCTTCAGTCGAGTATTAAAACTAAACGAACGAATCCTGCATCCCTTATCGACTGGTTAAATTAATTGGTCAAATAAAGAGAATTTCAGAAACGTCCAACGATGAGAATTTCTGAGTCGAACATCTGGAATTAAAAAGCAATTAGTTAACTATCGTTCTGTTCGTCATGTTGCTAATAAACACTGTCATTAATTAAACTCAGAATTGCGTCAAGAGGAAGACGAGTATGCCGGTGGTGAATCGTTGAACGCGTTAAAAAACAAATCAGACTTTTCTCGTGTTAAAAAATTCATTTTTTCAACCCTTGTGTGGAAACACATATGGCATTTCGATCGACGTGCTCTTTCTGTTTCCTCTATCTCTTCGTTACGAGTACAATACAAGACGTACACGATGGAGGAGCGTTCAAAGGTATCACGAATTTTTTAGCTGCTTGTATCTCGTTTTTGAAAATATACAAAAGACTAACGAAGTCACGCAGACAGCCTTTGAAATATCCTCGCGATACACCCTTTCGTGTTTCTCTTTTATCTTCGTTTACGCGAATAGCCTAACGTTTTCAAACAACTTGCAAGTTGTTCCAAGAACGGTCGTGCTTGGTCTCCGCTTAGAGCACAGTACTTTTCACGTGTCTCTTGGAAAAACTTACAAATGCATTCGACATACAGATAAGTGGTTGCCTCTTCCCCATATTTCAGTGGCAATTGTTATTATTTTTTTGCGTCGTTTACTCGTGTAGAATTATTTTACAGTGGGGTTGTTGTTCGTCTCTGCTCGCTCGTCCAGAGACGCAGGGAGGGATACCAGCTAACTCTCGTAGAAAAATGAAAACACGCTTCGCAAATGGCGCCTGGTTTGGTTCACTTGCACACTTGTTATCATTTCTTTTTTTTTTTTTCTTTTTTGTTTCTTTACTTCTAAATGTCCAACAGTGAATACTTAGCAACGATCTCGAGTATCAAAACGCTACAGTACGGTCTGTGCCAATATTTCGGCCAATCAAAGCATTGCTGCCGCCTGGACGTTGTGGTTTCCACGGTTTACAAATCGAACGTCTCGTTACGCCAAGGTTTAAGAAATTAAAAATGGTTTCGTCTCGTCTATGGGACCGCGCGGTGCCTCTTTAACGCACCCGAAAAGGTTCCTAACTTTTTTTGTTCGAATAAATAGCTTCTGCTCGTCGACAGTCATCTGCGAGCTTACACACGTTCTTAACACACCCGCGACTCAACTAACAATTTCTCTTATGCCGTGTGGTTTAACGCGCTAGCAGCGTGAATTGTCGCGAGCGTGTTAATACGAACGAATCTACCATACATCTACCCTAAACGCATCGTTTTCGCGTACATACGTATATATGTACCAAACATTTAAGTTACACTTAAACTACAAGCGAATAGAAAATCCTAATGAACAGAGTCACATTGGGTTTATACAAAATCGAACAAAAAGAAACAGGTTCACCTTAAATATCGAACGATCGGCACAACCTCATTCAATCGATTAGTTTCAGAAAATTTGAGCTTCAAACAAACATTCCTCCTTTCGTCCCCTTTCTCTGGTTAATTCTGTATAAATCCAATATGTCTCGGAATTCGAGAACACTTTGGTCAAATTAAAGTTAAATTTTCATGCGGCAAAACCTTCAACAGTCGATCCACAACGGATTAGGAACACAATAATTTATTTGTACACGAATATTGAGAATTGAAAGCGAACACAAAATGAACGAGAGCATGGAAATGTTCGAAATTAAGTAGCAACATCGGGGATCTAGTTTCCTTCTCTTTTTCATCGTCAATTAAAATAATGTTTCACCAAGGCGATTCCCGTCCCAAAGTCTTGAACAATTTTTACCGGGAGCGCAAGATTGCTCAAGAGTTTCGCAGGAGTTCAATGATTCGATTGCAAAAATTTGGCACGGTCTGTTGTGTGTAAAAATATTATAGTTTAACTGCTCTCTGTTTTTCTTCTTTTTTTTTTTAATACCACACTTGCACACGCTTTGTTCTCGCTTCTCTCTCTTTCTCTCTCTCTCTCTCTCTCTACCACCCGTCTATCGTACCGTATATTATCTTAAAACGTACAGCAACACTACACTGAGATAATAAACGCATAAAATACTCTTCATCGGTATAAACGTATTGTTGTCTTCGACGATCACTCGATTTTTCAGCAATTATTTCGAACTTTTGACTAAGTCGTCGATTATGAATATTTGTTTCTTTTTTTCTATCATTTATAGTACGATACACTATGCCATTACCATACACCTTATTAATTTTTACAATTTCATTTTTATACAAGATTACCTCGTATCTTTGAAGAAGTTTTTTCGTTGAAATAATCGATTCAATAATTTAATGCGTTTAATCATTAAGTACCGTGATGTGTTTTTGTCTAGTGCACTATGGCGCTGTCAAGAGTATTAAAATATTTGTTTTACTTTCGTATTTCATAAATAGCTCGTTTACTGTAATTACGTCTAAACTTCTAGTTCTGAAATCATTTGACCCAAGAGAACAATTCAGTACGGTTCGTGACAAACATATGAACGGTGAAATAGGAAAGTACAACAAGCCTAAAGTGTATGATAATTGAAATAGTGTCTCGCGTTAGACACAATCGATATACACGTAGAAAACTCCACAGAATTTTAGTAAACCGATTTTCCCTGAGTGGTGACGAGCTATTCTGAACGTTTGGTGTCCTCGTGATCTACCACTATGACGTCTAATCGCGTTTATTGTACAAAGTAAGCCTAAAAGTTTCCCTCAGTTCCCCTAAAATGAAAATAAAAAAAAAAAAAATAAAAGGAAAAAGAATCCTTTATAATACCAAAAATTGTCTTTTCATAAAAATAATACTTTTCCATCGTGGAACACAACACGATAATATCAATTTTCTCGTGAGAAAATTTCATCTCCTATGGTGAAACAGAAAAGTAAATTCTTATTAACTAGACATTAATTGAAGAAATGAAATTCAACTAGAAATTTTAAACATCGATTTCTTTTGTACAGAAAGACAGATATCCACCATTTTTATTTTCGTTATGAACCGGGCGATAAGAAAATAATCTCTCGATTATAGTCCCATTATTTTCATCGAGTCGAATCTTGTCATAAAAATGCAGCTTCAACTTTGAGCGAAAGTTTTTTCATCCATTTTCCTTTTTTGATTATGCATTCCATATATGTTCGAATTCTATATTCTTGACACCTTCTAATTGAAATGAAACACGTGCTGCTATCGAGAAAAGATAAAATACAAACCAAGAATAACCACAAACGAACCCTCTCTGCGTGAAAACGAAGCGCGCGCGTGAAACGTTCCGTCTAGACCTAACGCCAACTACTACTTCCTCAATTCTCGGACCAATCTATTCTGATTCGATCAATCAGTTGAAAGAAGAGAACGTAAAAAACAACGATACAATTAAGAAAAACAATTCTTCGACCCGTATCACGACAATTTAATTGGTGGAAGGCAGTGCTCGAGTTATATATCTAAGTATATAGTATGTTCTACATGTATAAGATAAGAACATACATCGGTTTGGTCGTGATACGGGCCAATAATAACGTAGCCAGCCTTTTTTTCGCGACATGTGGACAGTGGTGTGCTAAAGGGACCCCACAAACGGTTTTTACTTACAAAGATGGTCTAGAAAAAAAGAGGTGCCACCAGATAGAAAAAAGATGGGCGAGTTTGTCGTACCACCAGACCCATACGCAATTTCTCATTTTCCTCTGTTTTTTTCCTTTCCGTTGTAAAATGTACACCTATTCCGTAATTATTATTGCTATTCATCGCGATAGATTAACTTACAGTCTAAAATTTGTACATCTGCGGATTTTTTTTCTTGCCGTTTCATCGTACTGTGTGTCGATGACGATGATGGATGATGATGACGATGGAAAGATTGTCTCAGACGTGCTCGACGATGTGCAATCAAAAGGAAAACAAGAAAAACGAAACGAACGTCTCTATTTCTAGATTACTTCCTCGTTAGAATTTGCAAGGCCTCTATTAGCGTTCTTTTGTCGCGAAACTAATCTAACTTTGAACAGTAAAAATCGCTCTCGAAACTTTATCGAAGAAACAATAGAAACATGCACAATACAAACGCGTGTATTCGCAACGGAGTAAAATCATGAATTACATGTCCTGATAAATGCAAACGTTTTCTTTCCCCCAATTGACATCATGTGTACGACTTTTCCCAGCCGGCAAGTACTAAATTATCAAATCATCACATTCAATCAAACACAGACCAATTAGACATTTTTGGATCAATAGCCAAAGAAGCATAAAAGACGAACGACGCGACTTCCCTGTGTCCATTACTTTTCTGTTTTTTTTCTTTTTCTTTTTTTTTTTTTAAGAACGATAACACATCTCGGTGGGTGACGATGTATCGACACGTCTGGTGTTGTCGGACGCGGCGTACTCTTCTCTGCTTTCCACCTATCTTCAGCTAGGTTTCCCAGGCGGTCCGTGGCTGGGTGGAGAAGGTCCATGTGAGTGAAGATTATGAACATTACCTACTTGATTACTTGCCAGACTTGACATTGACGGTTGGTACATTGATGACATGTAATTGCTCGATGACTGAGGCACTGACCTGAAACACATTAAAGCTGTTACTCAAAAACCATTTAACGCTTATAATAAAGATGAGGATCAACTATTCACCTTGGCACTCCACGCAGGGGATCCGGTGTAACGGACGAATTCCTCACCACACCAGAAGTGTTAGCAGGTGCCGGGGATACTATGTTACTAGGTTGTCCTTGATGGTACGCGCTTCCGGCCGGGCTATGTCTGTTTATAATGATCACATGGAGAACAAACTTCTTCAGTACCTGTATCTATGAAGGTGAATCTAGGACAGATACGTTACCTGATAGTTGGACTCGGCTGAGGCGCGACCAACGGCGTCCTGTGCTGGTATTGAGAGAGCGAGGCCGCAGCTGGCGGTGATGGATCCGGTGGCAAGCCATTTTCCAGCGTCGCGGAATGATTGCTAGAACTTGAATGCGGCATGTACGTATTGTTCACTCTCGGTTCCCGGCTCACCCTTGAAACAGGAGCCGCAGCTCCTGGTGGGACATCGGGGTGTGGAACGTTGGGGTGCGATGGATTGACCGTTGGGTGTATGTTGTTTACTGTAATTCATAGGCAAGATCGTATATACTAAAATGAAAACCATAAAAGTTGAGTGATTTACCTGGATGGGCACTAGGCTGAGTCGTCAGAGGGATTGCAAGTCTAGCATTCACAGCCAATAGGTGATCTCTCCTTTGCAGGAGACTATTTACATGTTCCTCTAGCCTAAGGTTTTCCGCCCTCAATTGGTGAAGACAAGAAAGTAGGGAAGCGACTATAAAAAAAAAAATCATTTCATTTCTTGCAAAATATCTTTTAATCTATCAAAAGAGTTAGTGGATCAAACGAGCTGGAAAGCAACATACTTTATATTTCGTTATGTATTTTTAATATATATATATATATAAATATTCATGCACTTGTTTGTTGTCGACACACAGAAAGAAATCCCCAATTTCACCAAACCCATGCGACTAAAAGCATGTTTTTCCTTGCCGTACACTCACTGTCAAAGTGCTGAGCTTGCTCCATCAAGAACTGACTTCCTTGCTCCCATTGCCTCTCTAATAGTTGGTCTAGCGTTTGAGGTATTGCTCCACCGCCTAAAGCACCGGTGTTGGTTGCATTAGCGCCAGTGTTGGAGTTCGTATTGGAATTGGTATTGTTACTGGTATTAAACACTGAAGAAAATGACGTGGGCGGTGCACCAGTTTGATTCGATCGTATCTGCATATAAACCGAAATATTATTATTAATAATGATCTCAAAATATTGAGTTACATATTACTCTTGCCTCGTTAAGGTTGAACAATTGATAATACATACAGATGCAATTACTCGACTATGCAGCTGGGGGCCAACTAAATTCGTCGTAGAGTTACTAGCTTCTGTAAAAATAGAATGTGCTTCTAGTTCTTGAGAAAGCGTATCGGACATCTTTTGTGCCATTGTGGAGGTCGGATTCAATTGATTTCCCAACATATGGGGTGCGCTAACACCATTCTGGAATCTAATGGATATTACAGATTAAAACACGTAAAATGACAAACTCGTTCAATTGTACTAAATACTTCTACTTCTTACAATTTTACATCTTTCTCCTCTTTAGGATTCGCGAGCGTCGGCGTGCTAGATGCAGAAGGTGTAGGTGTCGTAGATGCAGCACTGGCGCTTTTTCTTTTTCTCCTTCCAGGTCCACTACTGCTCATGCTCTCGGAACCAGGACTGCTCGGCGGAGACTCTTTCACAGTTGGACCCATTGTATTCGTAGAACCAGAGCTAATATTGCTAAAGTGACCCCCACTCCCCAATGTTGGTCCTTGTATGATAGATGGTACAGGCGCCACGCTTATGGCAGGAGGTGGAGTTTGATGATTACTTCTTCCACCTCGTTTAGATGTTGTTACCAATGCGTTATTGGACACAGACGTCACTATACCGGAAGCTGCTGCTTGAGATTGATGTTGCTGATGCGTTTGAGACTGTAGTTGCGTATGTGGCAGTGCTGGTTGACTATTCGATGATCCACGTTTCAGTTTGCGAGGCTTGTCTTGTTTATCTGATGACTGAGAGCTAAGGGCAACAAAATACAGAACTATCTATACAGACGAATTAATTAACCTATTTCCTATGACCTTGATACTATAAATATTAGAAAAATTTTCTATAAAAGTGATTGTTATACAAAATGCAAAATAAACGGACCGTTGCGCACTGCCATTTACAAGTTCACGTTACTCCTTTTCTCCGTTCGTTGCCCTTGAGGCCCCTTGAGGTAGAAAAAACAAACATAACCTCAAAGTATCCTTAAAGCTACAGAAGAATCAGAGGACATCAAGGAAATCACAGTCGTTCACAATAATTTCGCTCTAACGAATACTTTTAATGATTTACGTCACAAAAAGGTGAAAGAAAAAAATGCCCTAAATTCATTTCCGCATTTGTACAATACACAACGTTGCCGCGAGGATTTTTTAATCGCCACGATGGTCTCCGAAGATTTAACGTAATGCAGTCGCATCCTGATGAAACGATATTTTGCACAGTATCATAAACCCATACGCAACAATGTTTTTCTACCTGAACGATTTTTACGAAACGCAAGAAGAGGTTAAAAACAAAGAAGCTTGTTTATCCAACGAATCAGCCATTTTAATGCCTTCCATTTTGGCGCGCATTTCAAATCTCTTAAAAGGGACTTCACTAATTTTCACGAAACTATCGCTTTCCTTTACGTAATATATTTGATAAAAATATAAAAATAACTATTTTGTCTAATATTAATATTAATCAGAATACCAATGTCGTGACGCTAATATTAAGCGCGAATTTTATGCCAGGGTGGTAATTAATATTGAAATTTCAATTAAAACTTACCGAGATCTCTTTGCAGGAGCTTCTTCCGCAGCAAACCTCTCAGAATTCGGCATAGTACTTGTTCTAGGTTCCGTCATAGCTGCTGTAGTTATAATACTCTGTTGCAACTGTTGGTACAGCGTCGGAGCACTGGTCACCACGCTCTGCACCGTATTGGGCAACGAAGTTGCGGTCAATGGGACAGAAACAACTATGCTATTCGACGTAGTTATTGGCGATTGAGTAACAACTGACGATTGAGACTGTGTCACTGTCATTATCACAGGTGTGGTGGTCGCTTCGGTGGTGACCGGAGTATTCGACGACGATTGAATGGGACTCTCAACCTTTAACTTGAAAAATAAAATATTTCAAAACATCGAATATTTTGAAACGCAAACTTTCCTCACACAGCTGCCAAATTCGTTTAAATTGTCATTCACCTTTCTCGACTTTTCCGATTCCGTGCTCGTACTTAGGCTCGTCGCCTCCATTATAGTTGTATGCACGTTATTGCTCGAGACAGCCTGTTGTACCACAGAACTGACAGCAACTACAACCGAACCGCTGGCCTCGGAGCTGACCGACTGATTAGAGTTTTCATTTCCGATTACCGTTGGTGTTCGTGCCCCTGTCTTTCTTTTTTTACTGTGGCTCGACGTCTTGTTCGACGACGAGGAGTTCGATTTCATTTGTCCACTGTTCTTATGGCTTGAATTCGAGTTCGATCCAGATTTAACAGCGGTCGTGGGCACCGTGGCAACGGTGGACGATGTTCCATCGTGTCCGAAAACACTCTCTGATTGGATGACGATCGTTTCTACGAAGTTTGAAGTGGTGAATTTACCAGAATTTGCGGTGTTGTCTTTGGGTGTATTACGGCCGCTACTGCTTTTGTCGTCAGCAACGCCATTTATTTCTAGACTCGGACTAGTATTCGATTTGTTTTTAGAATTTGTAGCGGATTTGGAACTTGAACTCTTTCGTTTACCACTTGACGAAGACTTTATCGGGGTCTCTGCTTCTTTTTCTGGAGACGAGTCTGACGAGCCATTGTCAGCTGGTATTGGCTTGTAAGGTGGTATCGTTTTCACGTTACCACCTTTTTTCTGTAGATCAACAGAAGCGATAAAAATCGTTACTGAAATTCGTCAATTTGAATATTTTAGAAATATTTTTTGTTTTGCCTTTAAAGTGGTTATGTATGACACAAACCAATTTCGAATAGTGATGTTGACAATATCCACAGTATTTAACGTTATCTAGGTAATTGCCGGCTTCTTCGCAGAGCAAGCCAAGAGCCTGAGCGCAAGTAACATGAAATTGCTGCCTGCAGCCAGTCTTGTTGCACTGCATACATGCTCCTACATTTGCTCTACTAGCCCTTCCTTGTTCTTCGCATATGTAACACGACTGTAACAATTCCATTGTGTTAGCGACAATAGTCATCGAGAGAACAGAATTTGAAAGATGAGTTATCGTCGAAAGTCTTTTACCTTACTAAATCTTTCCGATGGGATTAATTGTAAAATAATAGGCTCCATTGTTGTCACATTACCAAATCTAACTTCTGGTATATAGAGTGCACAGACCACATGTGCCCATCCAGCCTGATCCGTTCTTTTAAGAGCTCCATCTCGGCTTGGGCACAGCTCGCAGCGCTATTAAGTAATTCAGCAATTACTTGAACAAAATCTGCACAAATCTTCTAGGAAACTTACCACGCGAGCACTGCGCTCCTGTGACTCGCATTTCCTACAGTACCACGGTCCAGTAGGTACTGTAACGATTCCATAGCAAGCTGCGAAGTAACAAACAACGATAAACTGTAACGATATTCTAGCACAGAGTCTTGACGCACAGCTGATCTCTTTCGTATAAAGCCTACAAGCCTGCGCAGGGACAGCGTACGTGTTAGAAAGTGAACGCAACGAACCTTGGTGTACAGCAACGGTGCAACCTTGTCCATCGCAATACACCAGCGGATTCTCAGTCCAACCCCTCTCGTCAGAACACACGCAGCACCCTCCAAGCATCTCCTTCATGCTGTGCTCCAAGCAATTCGGAAGACGAGACTAGCATGAGGAGCTAGGCGAGCCGTAGGCGGAGTCGTGACGCGAGGCAACCTCGCTTTCGCAATTGCATCCTGGCGGATAACGTGTCCTTCTGCGGCTCGTTTCTTTTCCACTGGTTGCTATTATCACCGTTTCTCGTGCACACGCGTGACGCATTCAACGCGTGAATCGTGGCTCCGAATCCGCGACTTGCACGTTGTCGAAACTGGCGGACGATCCACAGCTCGTGGAAACACGATGCGACGGCACCGAGGCGCTCCCAGAGCACCGTGCACCGGCTGTTCTTTTAGCAAAACTCGTTACGAAACGTGCTCGGACGGTTTGTTATTTACAACGGCGCTCTATTTGTTTCGCTGGTCGGCCATCTTATTTTGTTGTCGCGCCTGGCATGCGCACGCGCAGTCGAACGCACTGCCGCGAAAATGGAAGAGCGTGTTCGAAAATTCGACTGCTATTCATTTCGTAAAATAATACTTTTAATAAGGATACGGTCTAAGTTAACTATACCTTATATTCCAATTACCAGTTTTCATTATTCTTTTCAATATAAGCTCTTATCTTTTTACTTATAGCGATTAGAATAATGAAACTCGTGGAATATAAGGTATTTCAAGAATAATGTCTATACTGGCTATCATTTTTCTTTGGTAAAGAAATTAGTATCTACAGTACACGAATGAATTCTTTGAGCTATTACTGAACGTATTAAAACTGCGTGCGATTGCATCGACCAATCAGAAATTGAACGTAAAACTCTACTGCTTATATCAGTATTTAAAAACTTACACAAGCAGTATTGGCTCACCGAATGGCGGATAGTGATGTAACGAAAAAAGTAAATAAAGTACTTCTGTTATGTTAATAACAGATCGCAACATAAAGTAAATTGTATCGCACGAATAAAAATAGAACGACAGAATATCCAACGTGATACCGTGTCAGGTGAGAAAGCATTTTCATCAGAGAAACTAAAAAAACCAATGGTGAAGTAGGTCTCGCTTTTACCATTGTACGGATACCCAAAAAAATACTGATTGAAAAATGGAATCGGATAATGATTTTTACACCCTAGAATGGGCAAAAGATATTCACTTATCGGAAATCTTATCATTTTTATACGAGAACTTCGATAAGGAAGAGACTATGTTGAAAAGTCTGCGAAGCGTTAACGCAGTGACACCTGAACAGGAGAAGTCGATGAGACTTGATCATGAACGATTGATACGAGCAATCTTCGCTTTTTCACCTTGTATTATAGCGATAGAAAAGTCGTCGAAAAGAGTAATCGGAGTTAACTTGATGATAGTCAGCAGAAATTCCAAGTCTCACGATAACGCCGATGGAGTGTCCGCAGCGTTCAGTAACAACCCGCCTACGAATCGATTAATGAAACAGTATTTCGATTATTTATCCGAAATCAGCGAAAAGGCTGATTTATATGGAAAATTTCCGAACGCTGCGGCGGCAGTGGAATTTTATGCGGTTGCTGTGGATAAAAATTACCGTAGAATGGGACTTTCAAAGGCATTGATGGCTGCTGGGATTTCTTTTGCGAAAAAGAGCGTTCAGGATGTCGGGTTCATATTTGGAGTATATACGTCTCTATATTCGAGGAAGGCGGCAACGAAACTTGGCTTGAAAAGCGTGTTGGATGTGGATCTTCTATGTTATAAGGATAGCGAGGGACAATCCATGTTTCAAGATACTCCTCCACATAACATCGTTTCTGTAATGGTTTTACAAGTTGCTTAGAATTTTTTATACAAAATGCACAACTTTCTAATACCAATTATATTAAATTAAAATAGTTTTTATTCTCAATTTTTCCTAAAAATTAAGGTAATACTGTACCTGAATCGATGATGTTACACTTGACAGCAAAATAGTAAACGACTCACAAATTCGTAAGTTGTTGTAGATGTTAGTCCTTAAACTTAACAACACTTAAACAACCGACTCATTAATACTTATCACCTATAGTTTAGATTATTTTTTGTTCGTTCCTTTTACCATTAAAATAGTCCTTTGTAAAATTTTCTTCGTTCTGTACTTAAAATTGGACAAATTCCTGTGTTGCAATTTTCTCATTCGACAGTCTGACTGGTTACAATTTTATTGGTCAATGACTAATTGCATCTCGTAGGAACATTTGCTATTTGATACTGTCATAGAATACGATAGCACCGACTGTATAATGCTCTCTATCGCTGTCTTGCGATAGGGAGTACCCTAGAATTCTATATTGAAACTCCCGCGAATCGAACCGATTGTAATGCACAACTGAACGCTATAAGAAAGAGTTATACCTGCGTTTTCTGATGCTATTCGTTGGGATTAGTCCTATCGAAGCAGAGTAGAGTTTCCGGAACTCAAAATATCCACGGCTGCATAATCAGGAACAAACACAATTACGTAAGTAATCTGTAAAATTTTCTCGCAGTACAAATTGTTTAAAGTGCAATTGTTTTATCAATAGCAGTGACACGATACAAGACTGTGTTTCTTTTATATTTGGCTCATTAATTTAAGTATCGTGTAAAATGAAATTCGAAGTTTTTCAGTAAAAAATAACAAAGCAAACGGAATGTTTCCAATTCAGTTACGTTGATACAATCAATTTTGGAAAATACTTAAATAAGCCGAGGCGCTCTATACTAAATATACATAATTAAAAAACCAAATTTAAAAACTTACAGAAGGTAACGTGCTAAGAGAAAAAGTCCCGTTTTTCAGAAAAAAAGAACGTGATGAAAGATTCCCAAGTTCATGGCTTTCAGTGGATTGTGAATGGAAGTTTATCAATGAAGGCACGCGTCATTAACTGATTAAATTAGCATGAATACAGCTAACGGGATTCTGAACAGTATGTGGGGCGACTAATTTTATCTCTGATATATTTCCATGTCCCTCTTGTTGATATGCGGCCTTGCGCATAACCACGTGGTTCACTGACCCGTCTGTGTCTTGTTTCTCAATCCCTATCACGCATCGTTATCAGCTTGATCAGTCGATTCGAATCCAAGGACTTCATTGGTGTCCGTTTACCTTACAAATTGTAATTTACTTGCATGATAAATGAATGACACTTTGCTCTGGTCGAATCTGAAAATAAATATTTGTTTATCGTTTGCTCGTGTTTTTTGATTTCAATTTTATTTACTCGATACATTGTGGTGGGAAGGATAAACGGAGAATGGAAAAATTTAAAGAATACCAATGTATGCAATAATGTATAAGAACAGCGGTATCATAGATTAGCATCTTAATGGCACAATATTTTGTACCCGTTGCTGATACTTCATGTATGCATTATATTATCGGAAAGTCGACTGGTTACTGGTTAGTATACCGTGATCCATCGTCCTGCACGTATCTCTCTGGCAAAATGAGGTGAATAAAACAATCTAGTAGTCTAATCGAGCTACTCGAGAACCAGTCTGGTCAATTCCAATTTGAAAACGTATCCGTTTGGCTTTTGTCAAGATAAACGTTAACGATATACTTTGATGTGCGAAGTTTCCGAAATTTATAGATTGTGAAATCGACCAGTTTGGCCTCCGGGTGGTTCAATTACGAATCTGCTTACAACTCGATGCAGGATGTTTTGAGTAATTAATTTTCATTAGAAATAAGAAATCACTGTTCGCATATAACGGTGACATATCCATTCCGTAATTGCATGGAAACGTTAGCTGCTTACATTCACGCTAATACGCAATTATTATACAACGAACACGTCACTGAGACGTATAAAACAAAACTCTAGCTCTAGCGGAGATACCAAAGGAAGAAACAAAAAGCAAAATAAAGCGTATCTTCAAATTATGCTTCTATTTACGATTATTTTCAAAAAGTTCGACCTTTTTCTGATGTAGAACTCGAAACAGAATGCCACCGTACCGTGTTTGGGGCTCCATAGAGGACGGAGCCATCGAATTCGAGTCTCTGACAAACGAGACTCTCGAAGGAGCTCTGAATGTCATAAGGAAGAGTTTTTTCGTTTATGAGAGTGTATGCAGGGGCGTAGATCTGCTCTCAGAGCCCGGTGCGTCCGAAGAACTCGAGCAGCTCTGTTTGGATGCAGCCAAGGATGGTATCAGCGTGGTCGCTGTTGATGTGGACACCGGAGAAGTTATTGGTGTGGCGTTCAACAAGATGCAAGTAAGCGGAAATAGTCTTACGATAAAAGTCATATATGGCTATTCTTACGTCGTGAGATGATAGAAAGAGACAACTATCGTTATCCAGGTTCTCAAGAGTCCGGCAGAAAAGAGTGCTTTCGAGATATGCAGTGAGAACTGCAAGTACAAGTCGTCGAAAGCCCTGGTAGACTTCATGATCGACATAGATGCAAGGATAGATATGTTCAAGCACTACAACACGGATTGCATCTTCGAAATTATGTTTCTGGCCACCATGCCTTCCAATCAGAAGCGTAGAATCGGAGAATTGTTGGTATCCACGTCCATAGAGGTGGCGAAGGAACTGAAAAAGGGAAATTCCGTGAAAACACCGGTCACGATAAATGGTGACAGTACTATAAAAAACTTGGAATCCGTACCAAGTTTGGTATCAGCGATCATGACTTCCAATTACTCACAAAAGATCGCGGCAAAGTGTGGATTCGAAAAGCTTTTTACTATCAGCTACAAAGACTTCAGTTTCAATGGGAAGACTTTCAGCGAACGGATAGGGGATGAACACCCAAACTCCTGCCTGGTAACCAAAAGATTGATCTAGAATAGGTGTAAACGTTGAAATATTAATTTATTACCGTAGGAGAGGTATCGGCTGAAGCTGTGCCTTTTGTGTATCAAAATGTACTGAGAATATACGGAAAATTGTGGTATTTGTACGGATTATATAATAGAATATATTAATAGTAAGTTAGTTTGATTGGTATAACTAGTTTCAGGATCATAGCCTCGAGCATGCGATAAAAGTCTGGAAGATTATCAGATAACTTGTACAAACATAGATGGACACTGGGTAAAAATATATATATACATATTATAGTGCGATATTGTTAACGAACAAAAAAGATAAACGAGTATTATATTATTGTATAGTGAAGTATTTTGTATAATAAATGAGTCAGTTCTATAAATAATTAGAATAATCCACACTGATATTCTCAATCTTCCTTCTTCAATATCATTGTATACAAACGTACTCTCAATGATACAGAAGTAATTAACGGCTATAGAGATAAGAAAGATGGCTGCAGATAAGATAGGTGATGGTTCGACGTTTTTATCGAAGGGGTGAAATTATATAAGAGGATCGTAATAAAGCGTGTGCAACTTCAGGCAAGCTTCAGCAACTAAGTATTCGTACTTAACTCAACTCAGCCATGTCTTTGGGTTCCGAAAATGGACTGGAGTACAAACTGATCACCAAGGAGTACGTTGAAGATGCTTTGCGTATTGTGGCCATGAATATGTGTAATAACATCGTATGGCTAGGTGTGGGTGTATGTGAAGAAGATGGAGCCGTGGAAGAACTGTTTGTAGCCTACAGAGAAACGCTTAAACATGGTGCTACATTGATAGCCATCGAGAAGGAAACGAACAAACTGGTGGCAGTTGCTTTCAACAGGATTCAGGTTAATTTCCAATTCAGCTTCCGTTCAATAAACAATATCTTTTCGTTGCCTTTTCACGGAACGTCTCTATCTGTTTCAAGGCTAGACCAGTGGTCCGCAACAAAGATAATCTGCAGATATCCAACAGCTTGAAACATCGAACGTGCCAGAATATAGTGAATTTTCTTAATGACGTGAGTGTTACTTAATTTCTTGGTTGAAGTGATTCGTTTAGGTCAAGCATTGCCTCAACTTTATTCAGTAACTGCATTATCGCTTTCATGAATTCTAATTATATACACTAAATATCTATACCTGCTTTCCGGATTTAAGTGTAAACACGGCTTTCGTAATTCTTCATCCATTTCATTTTTGTCACATGTGTATCGTTAAATAATAGGTCACAAGCAAAGTGGACGTATTTGAAAGATACAACGTGAATGGTGCGATGAGGCTGTTCTTTCTTGTCACTCATCCAGAGTACCAAGGCCGAGGGATTGCTGTTCGATTGAGTCAGAAGTGCATTGAGTTCGCCCGAGGGCTCTTGAACGGTACGATGAAGAGGATTTCGATCGATGGGCCCATCGTAAACCAGGATGTGCTACCAGAAATATTTTATGCTGTGTTCGCCACGAATTACAGTCAAAAAGTTGCAAACAAGCTGGGCTTCGAGACTCTGTTCGTTGCTCGGTACGAAGACTATACTTTCGATGGCAAAAAAATGTCTGAGAGAATAGGTGATGAACACAAAACAGCCGCATTGCAAGCTCTAAAAATAATTTGAAACTATAACAGTCGATGACTAGTGTATACCTATTTGTATTCAGCTAAAATATATTCAGGTACTAAGAAAGCTTCGAAACGTTCATTTCTATATCCGTTGCTATGTTTATGATCCTCAGTAGAAAAGCTTCGTTTCCTAAAATTTAAATTGTTGTTTTTTATACAAAACGGCTTGGGACAAGTATATTGAATTTAATAGAGATTTTAGTTACCAATTACTAAGAGGCTACCTCTGATGGAAAGGAAAGAGGATTCTGGAAATTAAAGCAGTGGCAGGCTGGTGTCGGTGTAAGGATCCATGAAATGAGTTCAAGTTCAGCCGCGAAGAGATTCTATATGTCATCCTCTCGTGTGTCGTGGCTGGTAGATAATTAACTTCGTTAACCAGTCGCTGCTTTCTGCAACTTAATGGATCTTGTTATGGTAACAAGTAGACAACAGGTGACGAGAAGATGAGCTCTACTCGACGGTTCTCACATGGTTTCATTTCTTATACAAGTATATATAATATATATACGTATGTATTAACACATTTACAATCTGGTACATAATTGTTGAATATACTGAATATATTGAGCGCAATTACGAATCCGAACATCGACGGCGGGAAAGCATTTACGTTTTGCATGAAATAGTGAAAGTATAAAATTAGTAAAAAATAAAAGTAAAAAAAGAAATACTATATCGCCTCTCGATCGTATCCTATCGTCGAAATATCGGACTCTTCTTGTTCACAAATTCTACCTTCCTAGATGCCAAACAGAATCCATAAGAATACGTAACCTTCTAGAAAATAACAAAGACATTAAATAAATTTATAATTTACAATCGATGGTTTAAATGTCATAAAAAAATCCAAAAATACAGGACCAATTTGGCAAATTGGAAATCGAATATTCTACTGTATTATATATAGCTACCATCCGAAATATTATAGTTAACGTTTTATATTCACGGGGAAGACACCCAGTATAAATAAATATATTATATAATATATATATACGGCACTGCTGATCGCTGGTAAATAGTGTTTCTTTTTTTTTTACGTTTCATAAAGCGTCTATCTGAAAGAGATGCGAAGTACACGTATGGTTTCGCATTGCCTAGCATGTCGCGCGCTAATTTACCATGTTAATCAGTATACGATCGCAACTACGGCTCTCTTATAAAAATATTCAACCATAACTAACCAGATAAATGCAACAATATCGCAATTCGCATTACGTAGTACGCATTCAGTGTGCAACAGAAATAACGATTATACTCGTTTTTAATCATTATCAGTCAACCCTTTGAGGCCCCGTATTTGTTCGATAGAAAAATAAATCGCTATCAAAAGCCAGCAATTGGATTTGTACACAGAATATATTCTAGTTCCTCTTCAACAATTTGGCAATAACAACAAGCGCAATTGAACAACGTTTTATGGATTAATTAGGGGGTAAGCCTGAAAGGGCTGACCAGCTACCTGATTTACAATTAAAACAGCGAGTCATTACACTGGAGATAAAACGAATATGATTCATTAGAAAGAAATGATTAAAAGTCAACGTTTCCTTCCTACCTTCTCTTCCATTTTCATTTTGCTTTTATACAGACCGTTCTCCCTCCTTAGAAAAGTTCAGAATCATTTCTTTTTTGTCTATCTGTATAACTCAGTTTACATTTTCTCAGTTAAGAAAGCTACAAATTGGGTCCGATTTTTCTTCTCTCGGCCGCGTTATTTTCTTAACATGTATAATATATATATGTATATATACGTGTATATACGAGTAAATGCGACTATAGTATAATAATATAGTAATAGTAATACGTTCGTTATTGTTTCTTTCATTTCGTCGTTTATTATTGTAGCTATTGTGACAGGACTGCAGGAAAAATGGATCTTTATGTTGCCATGAGCCCATGTTTCTTCATGTTATGAATAACGTACCGAGTACCAAGTAAAAAAACTATTTCCTAACGTAATAAATAACTAAAATATAAAATAAAAGGTACGTTATACGCGACGAAACAAATGATTTCAATAGATACATGGCGTTAAAGATAATCAATGAAATGCAATGTCATCACTGACATTTTAATGTCCATTATTTCCGCAATCCTGGTACAATTACAGTTGGAACGCTTATTATTGGTGTAAAAAAAGTTGTGGACGTATATAACTTTTGCAATAGAATATGATTGACATATTTCCAACAACGAATACTTTTCTCTCACTTATGTTTCTACCTGTTGCACACCGTCCAATAATAAACTACCCTTAATTCACGACAATTTGTCTGCATATGACATTGTTAGCTACTCCCGATACATGACTAGTAAATGCTTATAGACTATCGTTTACGCGAGTCGTTGAGGACTCGAATTTGTTTTTGGCACGAATTTCACATTTCCCTTTCAGCCACTTGCGGGCTGCTTTCTTTTTTAGTTTCTTTTTGATTTCACGCGGGCAACGAGTTTTGATCAGTTTCTGAGATTTCGTATGTCAATTTGGGGAGAAGGAGCGGGGATGATAGTTAATAGAGAAACGATTAAAGCGCAGTGCCCAAAATACTAAATACCTACGTATACTACCTACTGAGAAACAGTTTTATAAATATCGAGCTGACAAAGCAGTTGTAAGACTTTGTTAACGAAGTATACGAACTTAGCGATAAGAAGTGCTCTTAAAATATTTACCTAAGTTTTAGGGCAGATTTATGCAAATCACGAGCTAAAAAAATCTTTTCACGACATGTTCGTATCTCTCAGGGAACTGATAATTCGAAACAATTATCAGTCTAAGCAATATTTTTACGGCTTAATTTAGAATGGTTTATGTACTTGTAAGTATAAAAAGGATCGCATGATGTTTGCGCTCAAGAGACACGATTTTTGGCGAATTTGTTTCGAATAAATTTTGTGAGCCGTATTGTTCGCATGCAATTCTGCTTCCATACGTACTTACATACCCCCATTTATACATTATCTTTAATACTGAAAAATCTGTCATTTGACGTTTCTCCTAATCCATAATTTTCTGTTTCTTGGCAAATGTACTTATTCAGATATTGACCTGTACGGGAAGCGGAGATGAAGAATCGGAAATTATTTTGCTGCCTTTTGGAGATTGTATAGAATAAAAGTCAGCGCACCCTTCTCATTAAGGGTAGAGTATCTAAAACTTTGAGATACGAAGATTGAACTGCCTCGCCTTTTTATCATACTTTTGTAAAATTGTGGCGGCTGGATTATAAATCTTAATTGCTAAATTTATGTAACATGGAAACTAATAATGGTGAAACCTAACTTCTAAGCACACATGTATCGTTATTATGCAACTTTCATCACCTTAGTGTGCGTGCACGCCATTATAGTTGACTTTATAAAATATTTTCTGTACTTTTCGTTTCTCTCTTTTTTTCTCATACACGCAAATAGACACATGTATCTCAATAACACCTACACATATTCACAGACGCATATTGAACGCATTTGTACAAGTTTTAACCAACGTGTGTAACTCGAACGATAATCTCTTTCGAAAATATGAAATATTCTCGTTATCAAAATAAAATATAAATCGGCAATAACGTTGTGTGACTAGACGGATGTTCACGCTGGTAAATTACATAGGAAACATTGATCGCTTCTCTCCTTCCTTCTCCTCTTTCTGTTCTTTTTTTTTTCTCCCTATTTCGTGTGCACGAGATAATCGATTTTATCGTTTCCCCTGACCCCGCGCCGCCCCCTTATCAAAACTATGCACAGAAAACTTTTCTCCACCGACCAGAGAGGAAACATTGTCGACTAAAGGTGGGGTACGAGCTCAAAAACTCATCCAATTGACTGTTTCCCGCATTATACATGCGTTCAGGCTATCTGGGTTATTGAAACCGTACTAGATAAACCTGTTGCAAAATTGAAAATTAATTAGTGACCTTTGTCTCTCTAGTCGATCGCAGAATCTTTTCCGTACGCGTTCCTGCACAGACTTTTTTCGGAACATCTCTTCTTTCAGTGTATTTGTTATACCTTTTTCTCCTTATTAAACATCGACGTTAGAATTTTTTATGTTCTTGCGTAACGTTTAAATAAAAATTTGTAGTATTCTTAAAACGGATGCTTTCTTATGTTCCAGTTGTTAAGTTAGAAAGATTCCAGTCGTGGGTTCCTTCGAAAAAATTCCAAGAAAAAGCTTAGAATTGTTTTTCAGAAGAAGTTCATCTCTGAGATGATTCGCATTGCAAGTCGGGTGGTTGCATGGTCAGATAGCATGACTGGGTGTCTCGGAAGTGTGACCTGACGAGAAGACCCAAGCCCAAAAGCACCACAGGGAGACCCAATAGCGCACAGATCAGTTCTCCCGTTACTCCAGGGGACCATGTAATGGAACCTGTTAGAATTCATCATTTCTATTACTCCTGCAGAAGATATTAGACGAAGCAGTTCATTCACAAGGAATGTAATGAGATCATCGCTCTATTTCTGAAACTGATTGTAATACAAGTGCGATGACAAGGATGACAGCGTTCGATAGGCTTAAACATGATTGACTCACCGCCATGAGCATCCATTTTGTAGATACTCCACCAGATACCGGACAGTGGAAGGGATACAGTAGCGGTTGCAACGGTGAAGACGGCGCTCTCACACATGGACAGGAAATTTAACACAGAGATCGCGAAGACTATGTACGCGACCAGGAAGATCCAGCCGTGGGTGGAAATATTTGAGCAAACATCGTTATTTTTGAAATGGCATGTCAGTCCATGCTCTATGGTACGGTAAAGATCCACCGGAGACAATCCCTAGAGAGACGAGAAAAATATAAATCGGCAACAAACTCTGGAAACGCAGATTGATTTAGTTTATTCACTCTGCCTATTCCTGGCAACGTGTCGACCCAGGACATCGATACGATGGCGAAGAAAGCGATCAGATGGATGTAGAAGAGAGTCTCCAGAATTGGAGGTTTGGGAATGTGTTTCGGTTTTACGGTTGGATCTGGATCCGTTACATGGAGCAGTCTGCCTCCTTCTTCCTCTGAACCTCGTCGACGGATGTCTCGGGACGATACCAATCTTGAGACAGTGTACAGAAAGGAGTTCTGCTGGCTGGCCATTATTTGACACATGTTTTGTTGCTAGAATAAAAAGGGTACTTTAAGGACGCGCTGTCAAATCGGACATTAAGAGTATTGAAGGGAATGTACTACCTCAGTAGTGTAATGCCCCTCGAGCAGAGTGAAAAACATGGCAAAAGCAGCAAGAGCACCCACATAAACGAACGTCCAAATAGCCTTCACCCCCCAGGACCCTCTCATAGATGCGGTGTGCGCTGAAACGTCCCTACCTCTGCATCGAAACTCGTCGCAGAGGCCATAATCCACGCTTATGAACAGACCCACTATTATGGTGGTACTCGAGAAGATCCTTTGCAAGCTCATCACTATAACAGGCAGTTGTTTAATACAATTTTCCGGCGAACGATGATATTGAACGGCTTACTTTTGCGACAGAAGAAGAAATAGTAGACTAGAGAAAACACCAAAGTGATGCCCTTTATAGGATCCTGCAAATGGCACAGTACTCTCTCTCGATCCAGGGAAAGGGTGATCACTATTCCAGAGAGCGCGTAAACAGAGCTAATTTTGATCAGTGCGCATCGAGGGACTTTGATCCGCATGCTGTTTGGAATCAGAGCTGGCGGTGGCGATATTCTTCCCGCGGCGAAGCATATAATGCCCAGAATTAAGGCAGAGCAGAAGGCAGTGAAGAGAAGCCCTAGACGAGAGAGAAATATTTGTCACTTTTCGAGATTGCTTAACTCAGAAATACTATATTAAGCGTATCGATTGAAAAATGATGCATGAACTAGAGATAAAAAGTTCAACGACATCGGCTCAAATATAAATCGTGAACATAAACTAAATTTGAAGCCACAAAGATCCAAAATGAACAATCTTGGCCGTTGGTATGAACAATTTGCTACGTCATTTATTATCACAAGGTGTACGGTTAAAAGAAGAGAAAAAAAACGAAGAATATGGCTAATCGACACAGAAGAGTGAAAGGAAAATGAGAACGCCCACGTTAGAGGTGCTAGAATTAACGCTATCTGTTGTACCCTCGGTACCTGTGTAAGCGTTGGACACGTTGCTGACGCTCTCGAGATAAAGTGGATAGGTGATAATCAACGAGGTAATGGACACAACGACGATCAAAAGGGTAGCGATAAAGCTGAATTTTTGCCATGCTACTCTGTCCGTATCGAACAATTTATCGGTTGGCTGATAAGCAACATATGGCGAGTCCTCCGTGTCCGTGTATTCTTCGATCTCCACGTCGCTACCCGTGCACCGGAGCTCCTCCTGCTCTTCGTCGTCGACCATCGTCGAGACGCAACCCGCCAGGCCGGCCAGCTTTACGATTTTTCCGTTCACCTTGTTGCTAAAAATATAGTAACAAATAAATAATTATTAATAGGTACATTTATTCGATAGAATAAGTGAATTAGTTAAAATGGAATTATAGTAATACGTGCAGACCCTACGTATAAGCTTAGCAAACAGTTGACAAACTAGTTATATAGTAAGAGTAGGTTTCTTAAAACTTAAACCCGTATACAGATCCATAACTTTAACCATCGTGTTCGATGCACGTTAGAATCGATCAGGGACCAAGGGTAAGCTTTTTCGCCGGTAGGTAGTGCAAGCGAGACGATTCTGTTCGGCAAAGTCGATTCGTATCGTTTCTTTTTTCAACTCTACACGCTTTTTCTTCTCGTCCTTGCAATGGCGAACGATTAACGAGCATGTTGCATGCACACAACGCTCACCTATGTACATTTTTCGCCGCGCAGAGATTAGATAACGAGTTTCTCCCTTATCTATGCACCGAAATCGGAAAATTTCGTGCACGACTCAGCTATACACTCTCAGCGGATGCAAACAGAGCACTTACTTTCTTTTTTTCGCCAATATTTGCATTGTCGAGCGTTTCTCAGAAATTTCTCAACGCGATTAAAATCCGCTTTTTATGTATCTTCGGGATCAACGTTAACGTGTAATGTTTTGCAGAGGAAATATATAATAGTGATGGTTATTATTGTAATAATAACGTTCAAACGGTGATGTATAACGATGGTAAATAATTGCTCTGATACTTTTAAAAATGGTCTTCGAGTTTTTCTAACTTGTACCGACTGTTAAACGAAAATCTAAATGTTAATCATAAAGCGTATGGCTTAGGTCAAAGGAAGATTGAAAACGGACTAAATGGGTCTTGAAAATGAATATTAAATAGCAAGCCTCCAGCTTCGAACGCAATAAAGGAAGTAAATTCACTTTGGAATTGAAATGTCCCTTTCCTCTTATTGAAGTAATGAAACGTATTTACGTTCTCTTGTAAATATTGATAAAACTTTGGAAATAAATGGAAACGCTCCAAGGAGAGGGTTATTTAATTCGGAAAACATTCAGCTGCGACCGTTTAAGCGGAGTGGTGACCGAATTCAATTTAGCCGATATAATTAAATTAATTAGAACCGTGAACTTTTTGCCATGCGACAAACAAAATCTCCCTTTCAATTAACGAAACGTTCTCGATCGTTTGTGCAGGAATTCCATTATCTGCGCGGAATAATCGAGTTTCGCTTGGCAAAAATTACCAAGCGCCATTCGACTAGTTTCGATTTCGAATCACGAAGGAGAAAAGTAAGTCAAATCGCGGACAGTTAGCTAAACGTTAATCGATTCCATTCCAGCAACGACAAATATCTATACGGCGCAATCCAACACTTTTTCCTCTAGAATGATATCACGGATAAACCGCGAAATCCATCCGGAAATACACGGATTCCTTTTACCGCTTGAGCGGCAGACATCAAAGCGAATTCTGTTCTACAACGATACAGCATACAGGTCACTATTCGTAGGCTAGGAATGATATCGATGTGTCCACGATAACGAACCAATTTATACACATCACGTTTCGCTCGGTGCAGTAGATAAAAGTATATATCGGGATACGATTGTCTCTGTTCCATCAGTTGCTTCAACGAAACGTTTGAAACGGTCGAAATTACGCAAACGAAAAAGAAGAACGCTACATGTTATTATGCGAATGATTAGAGAAAGTATTTTACAATATCCGATTCGTAAATTAGATTCACATTCCAACGAGTAACGTTTGCATCGAAATCTTCAGGTTATTGGAGAATGGATTCGGCCTGGCGTGGTACTCGACAATGAGAACGAACTCGGTCTCGTGCTGTCTCTCGTGTTCTCGATTTTTCAGCACGTTCCGCTGAGCGTGGCCTTTTTAACGGCGATCACTTTTCACGAGAGATCGATTAACTTCTGGCCATTATCTCCTTTACACGTGTGCACGCGAGGATGGCCCAATTTGGAATACCGCCGCATATAGCCAGTTACTGTAATAGAATAGAAATAGCTCGTTACACTGAAGTTTTTCAATTTCCATCCGTAAATGTAATACCGCGACGGAATTGTTTTTGCAATAAAGACACGTATCTACCACGCTACGCTTAAAACTATAAATCCTTAGAAAACACCTAACTACACCTAAACCAATTTTTATCGACAACGCAGTACCATTTCTCTAGCAAATTTCCATAAATCTCCAAAACGTTACTGTTACTATACATTTGAAGCGCTTTACGCAGCGCTGTGAATGTATAAGAAGGAAGGAAAGGAAAAGAGAGGGAAGAACTTTCGTCCTGAGCCTGATAGTGGGCCTTACTCATCAATAAGGCTACCTACTCACTGTATCCTGTTTGTTAAGGTCACTATCCCTTTAGTGGCGAGTGTTGGAGGGCCATACATTGAAATGTCTAGTTTTGACTGAAAAAACATTGATTGTACTTTATGTATAACTATACGGATAAAGTTTTATTTTACTCAGAATAGTAAATGTCTAAACGAAGTTTAGTATTTCATAGTTAAGTACACGAACTGCCAGGGGAACTGTTTCTCTTTTCGCGAAACAATCTGTAGGATGTAGTTATTCGCTGCACACGAGAAGCATGAAGAGGAATTACCGCGGTAGAAAAAGGCAGCGTTTAAGGGCGAAACAAAAGAATCTAATTACTAGCAACTTTACTCGTCACAAGTGGCTCGAGACAGAACCGTAGCTCGAGCCACTGAAAACAATAGGATAAAGTGCGACGCAAAGCGGCTAGGTCCGAGCTTTCTTCCGGAGTTTAACCCATTTCTCGAATTTTTCACCAGCCTGCGTAACTCGGTGTTACGCGATAGAATAAAAGGAAACCCGTTGAATAAACTTTGTCCCCTTGCACTCTGGAATACATAAAAGAATTCTCGATAAATTCGTTTTCACACCACCGAATAGAGAATAACAAAGAAGAATGGAAATAAAACAGTTTGATAACTCCGCGTTACAATTTTTTAATGGTGAAAACAAAACGAAAGCATTCATTATTCTTCCTTCTCGTTATCCTCTTTAGCTTTGATTAATTTCTTCTTCATTAATTTTTCTTAATTGAAAAATGTAAGGCTTGGTTTACGTTGGACAGCGGTGATTTAATTTTGCATCAAACCACGCACGTTTTCTAACTCCTTTGAAATTGAATCTCGTGCTTGGGAAATGTTTGAAAAATTTAAAATGCACAGCTTGGCGTTGGTGAAACGTGGGCGAGGGAAGCGTTTGCATTTTCCAGGCGCAGAATTAGCAAATGTTGGGCCAGGAAAGTGCAAACCCCGACACCGTAGAACTCCCTCCGGTACGGGACACTTTAGAGAACATCGAGTGTGCTCGAGGGATTATGGTTAGGTGCATCCTTGTCCACCGCGAAGATCGGGAAAGTTTCCCTTAATGCCGCCAGAAACTTTCGGCTGGCATCAACGAAATTTACACAACTTTGGTACCGTCGAGAAAGCTGTCCAACAAAACCATTACTTTTATTCTTTCTTCTACCGAAATTTATTTCTACCGAAAAATATTCGAAAGCCTAATTTTCAATTTTCACTAATCTTGCACGATTTGAAATAAAATACCGACAGAAGCTTGTTTCCACGATTAAATTGAAACACGGCCCTCTACAAAGTTTCCTTCGTATTTGTGAAACCATCGATACAGTTTATTTATTCAGAAAATCAATGCTGTTTGTTTATTTACACTGCGGGCGGTCAATGGTTTTCATTCACATTATGTTTATTAACGCGCGTTCATTAATGAAATATCAACTGTTCGTTCCTCTATGTTTGCTTCGACATAACAACTACATCACTTTCGAAATTCAATAACAATAACGATACAATAAAGCGCTTATACCTTTCAAAACAGTCGTACTCGCAACAATGAGGGAATCACGATAACATTCCTATCTGAAACCGATTTCCGGGCAGAATAGCAGCCACTCCATATATAACCTAGCAGCATAATTCCGTGTACTCGATAAGAAATCGAAAAACCGATAACTGGAACTCCAACACGGTCTCGCAGCGAATAACACAGTGACAGGTTTCCTCGTCACCTGTCATAAACATCCAGCGTGCCCAAATATCCTACACGATACAGCGTAGATCGAAACGTATCACATTGGAACGCGTTTCTAGGTTAGATTTCCCTTCGCGAAAATTCCAACGGCGATTATCCAAGGGTGCACCTACATCGAGAGACTTGTCGAGATAACCGCTTGTCAACGAACTCTGAGAGTGTGCGTGTACGTGTTGGTATTGCGACTTACCCTCTAAACCTAACCTGACACCGCCCACTGTCACAGCGAAACTGCTGGTTATCCTGCGGTGGCTGGGCTCGTTCCAGTGGACGCCGCTGTCCCACGGTGATTCACAATAGCGACGTGCCGGGAAACACGGCGAGTTTCACGAAAACCGCGGACAGCACGAAAATCCAGGAAAAACAACGACTTCGTCTCATCGTGAGACGACAACTGGCTGCGATGCGGGCTCTGTCCGCTGACGCCCAGTACCGTCGTTAGACACCAGAGACCACCGCACGCTTTCGTCGAAGATTCTCTCGAACTGATCGAACGATCCTACCTAATTTCGAAAATTATACACTGTTGAATATTACTGATATTTTTGTACGTCGTTTAAGAAGATATCATTGATATGTATTATATGTATGTTGATGTTAAAAGTATGGAGAAACACTGTTTTGTTTTATAAAGAATTCTTCGAACGAGCATAGCTTTAAGTAACAGCGTGTATCATAAGTTCTTTTATCGTAATAATTAATTTTACTTCCCTGACTATGGTTTGGTAATCTGAATTATTGTACAAGTTGACGATGGTCCATGGGAAAGGACGGTCCTGGAGCAAGCATGCGCAATCGCGGTATCCATAATTCGCACACATAAAGCGGAGGATGTGTTTCGTTCCCCGTCGAATTAACTCTGAAAACGATGAATTATTAATTACAGTTTGATGAATGTCACCAGCAGACTTGGGTCATGATAATTTCTTTCATCCCAGAGTAATTACTTTCCATCTCTGTGTCAGTATTATTTCGCGATAACGGGAAATCAATGTTCGCATCTGCGACGACGAAATTCAATTGCGCGCTCTGAAAATTCGAATCAGCGAGGTTCCAATCGAACCCTGATTGGTTCAATTGTCGAACTATTTTTGATTTCGCACAAGATTCCTAATAATCCATGCAACACTTATTCCATGCTCGAGTTTTTTTTTTTAAATGGCATGAAAATACATTTGCTAATATTTTAAGAGCGCAACTAAATTGGCGTTAAATTTCCATTCAGGCCGCTGAAAGTTAGGAAATACTATTCTGCCAACGATCGAAAGGACGTAAAGATAACGTCGATTGTAAACTTCGCTAAATCCGTAACGTCGTAAAGTTTTGGGGCGTAACCGTGAGAAAAGCCAATTCTGATTGCTGAATGCTTACGTTTCAATTGAGTTGGCTGAATACGAATAACTTTCCTACCCGTCCATTCCAACCCGTTCCTCCAAAATACCTCCACCCAAACTAATTTTCTCACATGCGACGATAAATTAAACTGTTTAACCAACTTCTTGGAAGATGCGATGCGCAGATTCGGAGATCTACATTGCGAGGGATCAAAAATACGTTTGTAGATGTATGATTCGCGATTAGGGAAGATTTGAAAGCTGACAAAATCGAGGGAGCGTAAGCAATTGGAGCGTAGCAATCAGAAATGAAGCGTTCATTGAATTCGACCAGCAAAGTGGAAAGAGTCAGTTCTGACAAGAGCACAACATACATTGTGAACGAAATCGTAGGAGAGAATCGATAAGAACTGGGTTAATATGATCAGTTAAAGCAGCTGACTCCTTTAACCTGGCTCTTATTCCTAGAATCGACGATGACAGTGGACAGATGGTACACTGAATGGTCCCATAGGACAAACGCGATAGTCTACCGTCGCCTTTTAACACCTCATTTTTTATCTTTTTCCTCTTGTTCTAGATACTGTTCACATCCTGCCACTTTATGTACGCATTTTCTATCCAGGATACTCTAAAAAATACGAACCATAATCAAATCAACGTTCGTGGTTGATCCGAATTCAAATTCCTCTGATTTTTGTACAAAAGGAGGCAATGGTTGGTACTTGCTCAATCGCTGGTCGCAATTTTAAAGCAGCCCCAAGGCGCACGGGTTAAACACGAGTCCTCAGTGAAGGGTTGCATGTCTCCTCAGGGCTGTAGGCGTGGGTCGGACGTCGAGCCCTGCGCATAGCACGCGTGCTGGAAGTCGCGAGGAAGCCGCGCCGGAAGGCTTAGTCTGCGCGCGACACTTGGACGAGACGCGTCGTGTTGGTTTCCTTTGAAAGAGAAAAACGCGTTGCAATATCGGTCTTTTAACAAAATCAGAAGGAACGAGCAAGTTTAATCGCCAGAGAACCTGTTTCCATCGACAAATTACAATGAGTGCATAGTTGGATCACGGGAGAGCATGGAAGAGTGCGATGGAACTTTTCTGATTAGTGGGATCCTATAGATCCTGGGACTCTGATGGAAGACTCTGTTGGACAAAAGGTCATGTTAATAAAAACTAAGTTACAAAGTCGTGGATCTAGCGATTTGGTTTAAGCTGTACCTATTTTAATAATCTGATCGGTCCATGATGGAGGAAATAAATGATTGTATAAAGCATCCTTGAGTTTTCAAGTATCCCACACAGGATCCTGATAGGAGTTGTCTAAGAAAACAGATAATTGTGATGAGATATTTTTCAATCATGAATGATTTAATCACTTTACAATGGGGACAGTGAATGTTTCAAAGTGACAAACTGGTTTCTGGTGAAAAATGTTATACTTCAAACTATCCCTTCTTTTCGAATTGATTGAAGAATTGACAAAGTTAGAGTTATTAAAAAATCGATCTTGAATCGTGAAATAATTGTTTCTAGCGTGGTCAGTAAAGTATCCACATTGAAGGGTGCAAGTGGAATCGGACAGTATCGGATCAGACCGAATCGAGATACCAGCTGGCATCACAGCGAACGACGAATGGAAGTGGAGCCGCTACGTGGCTCGCTTAGGCCTAATTGCCAGGTTCCAGTGTACAATTGGTCCCTTTGTTTCAACTCTGGGTTAGTGAATGATTCACATGCCTACTATGGACCACGATTCGCTTCTTTTTGTTAAGCACCTGACTGTCTAGTTTGAAGATACCAATTTATGGTCCGTTAGGAAAGCGACTATACTTGATTCCAACATGCGTTCTAACATTATACTCCTCAGCAACATATCGCAAACTCTTCGATCGGGTCCTGAAAACTATTTCCTAGTTCCAATTAACGAAAACAGTCTAGCAAACCCATTTTTCATTTCTGATTACCCAGAAGTAACGCTTTTCTGAGCAACCAAACGCCAACAGTGGATACCGTGTTAAACTATTAGTGAAACCTTGTTAAACAGACGCTAGTTTGTATTCCGGAAAGTGAGGTACCAGGTTGTGAGGATTTTCTCAACCTGGGAATAAGGGAATAGTGATGAGGCTGGAAAAGAGCATGAAAGATCGGCAGGATCTTCGTAGAAGATTGATCAGTGAGCCAGATAAAGCTACCAGAGAACAGATAGCCGTGAAAGGTGCCTGAAGAGGGTGGAGAATGAGAATCGTGTCAAGATCGAGCGTCAAGTGAAGGTAAGAATGCTCGAGTTTTATCGTCGATTAGCGTGACGACTCGTTAATCGTCCTTGCGATCGCTATCGACGATCCGGAGCTCGTTTGTATCTCTGGGAGGCTTTTTCAGAACCGTTTTCGTCACGCTAAAAAGTTGCTCTAGAATTTTCAACAACGTCTAATGATCTTGGTTCCCGATTGGTGCCGCGGTGCTTCGAAAATTCCAAAATAGCTTTCCAAGTATTCGCAATAGTCACGATTAGTTTGTTCAAATGCTGTACCAAACGTTTCAATAATGGGATCGATGACAAATTTGTAAGGAATGTCCCCTGGTGGGTGTTCAGTCGTTTTCCTGGTATCCCCTTCATATTGCGGCCAATAATGTAACCCTGTCGCAATTATGTCACCATTACAATCCACTCTGTCGAAATTCGACGGCGCCACAGGGTGGAAGCGGTTTTCACTGCAATTGGCAGTCGGTTACACGCGTCTACGATCGTAACGGCTCGCATAAGCAGTGCCGCAACGCGTGAGCCGCCGTTCTATTATTGGCCACTGATCGACAGGCCTCTTTTAATAACGTCCCTTTCAACTCTCCTAATTGGTTGATGTTCATTAAATCCGGGTCTGCCCTGACCCGTAAAAATAGCCATGCCTGGACAGACGAACTGTTCTTCAAGACCTCCTGGACGGATTATGAATATGTTGTTAATACTATATAATTTTCTGCAGATCGGGCAAGGGGTAGTTTGACTTCATTCACGTAGAAAATATTTCTTAGTTACCCAATTTAAGACCAATTTAGGTAATGTACGTCATCCTTCATTCAAAGGATGTAAAGAACGTTTCATTTCCTGTGCAAACAAAGCAACGTTTCAGTCCCTCCATTTCTATTTCACGACCCAACGTCGGAGATCAAGCAATCGTAAAGAAGATGAAGAGAAGAGCCTGAAAATCGCGAGAAATATCCATTTTCAAGATCGTATCGTGATCAAAGCGGTGGTATCGCTGAACTAGCCGTTATTCTTTTCAGCGGATCGGTTTCCTCATATCCCGTCTGGATTCTTTGGGGATCAGCACTTCCCGAAGCTCTTTGAAACCCTTCCTATTCCTTGGATAAGTGACGCTTGTCGGGCAAGAAGTTTTATTGCGGGAAAAAGTTGCTGAAACTCGATCGACTGCAAATTAAATTCCATTGATTCGAATTGGAAAACGTGGAAGTAAATTTCGGACCCGTATTTAGGATGGACGATGAAAGAATTGATTTTCTCAGAGATTTCCATAGGATTTACGACGGTAGAGTTCCCACAAATAATTTCCAGACTTTTACCCTGAAAAATAAATAAACAACGGCTAGTCTGGAGATGGTGCGATGAGATTAGACCGATGTAAAGATTAAAAAGAACGCTTCCTATGCGGTGTCGGCTAGTGGAACAGGGCGATCTTTAATCAGACGACGCCATCCCAGCGACTATAAGGGTACCTGCACTCGTTGTAATTGCCGCTCGTTATGCGAACGTGAATAAATAAACACGTCGCGCCTAACTATTCCTATTCTCCGCTTTCAATCACTAGAATCCGTTCCTGTCCGAAGTAATCGCATCGAGAAGTAAAGGCTGTAAAGGAAAAACGACTAGGTGAGAAGTAAGGCGCGAAAATTAGACGGACTTGAAAATTAATATAAAATTGTCCTATGTGTGCATCGCTTCATTCAACTGACAAGCGTTATAGATATCCTCACAATTGTTATTAAATGAAAGAAGTTCCGAGAAGACTATTCTACGGACATTTATCGAATCATGTTAGTAGTTAAGGATCACCAAGGGAACCACGAGTGAATTTCCTGTTCTACACGCAGCGCATTCAATTCCAAGGCTCGTTATTCGAGTTCTACGTGCATTAGTGGCCCATGCCCCGTGCTACCAATTAATGATGCCATTTGTCACACAGCAGATGCCTGATCGATTTCATCTATTGCTTCCAGAGCGTTCCTTTTTATTTTTAATATCATACATCGTCAGTATTCTACGGGCATGCAAGAAATGAAACGTTTTGAACCTGTACTCGAAGCAAATAGGAATTTTGTAGAATCCTCGTGTTGCAAAGATAGAACGGAAATCGTAAATTGTAAAGCATCTCGTTTTAACTCTCTCTCTGAATGGAAATGAAGAGTTTTGCAGTCAGTTTCATTGATTTCTATCTTTTGTTTTCAAGGGTAAAACTTGTATTTTGAATCTGAACGCATGTTTAATTGGACGATAGGAATTTAAACGAGAGAACTGGCTCGCGAAAATGTGAGCAGACCATTTTTATATCTCATTCCACGCTTGAGCGGGAAAATTGCCGCGAGGGAAGGAAAATGAAAAAAACAGAAGAAAAATGACGAACAATCTGTAACGAAACGTCAACGGAACAATCGTACGAGAAATAATCCTGGAAACAATTGACCCTCATTTCGCATCGATTGCGAGCGTAATTGTACGAAGTATTAAAAGAACTTTCAATATCCATCATCGTGAACACCTAAAACAATGAAATTTTGATCACAATAGGACAGAGATATCAAAAATAAATTGAAAGAAAAGTACAAATAAGAGGAATAAAAGCGTTTTGCAGAATAGTCGTGAAAATTTTGCAACACAAGTCCTAAAACGGCCAATACCAACGCATTCGAACCAAAAGAAGTCTAAGGAATGACTAGAGAGAAAGCTAGAGACTTCTATTGGAAGATTTATAGGAAATTAGGAGAATGATGAGCTGCTAAGAGATTCGTCGACGTGGACAGTGGGTTCGCCAGTGTTTGCCGTGGAAAATTATTGAAAGGAGGACTTCATTACGCTCTATCGATTACCGTTAACCGCTGGTTGAGATTTTCGTGGCGTCATTACCGGGGAAACCGCAGCTCCTCTGAATGCGGCGTGTCCACGAGGGTTCAGGATAATTGCAGCCACGATCGCGCTCGATTTGTCGCTCCGTGTCCGTTGAACGGATGTGAAGTTGCCATTTCGTCCGATTGCCACGGGCTCGACCCGACTCCAATCATTGGTAAAGGCGCTGCCATTACCTATGTGCCAGGAAACGTCGATTAATCAAGAGGCGTCGACATTTACTGCTCAACTATTAACGCGTTGCAAACTAATCACGACGCTTATTCAGATGTTCATCGGCTCTGTTTGAAACTTGAACAAATTTCCGAACGTGGACCAATTAATGGCGGCTGCTGTTAATGGGGCGGTGAACGCGAAAGATTTCAATCTACCGTGAGAGAACTCGATGCTCGAAGCCCTCGAAAGTCTTGATATTTCTCGAAACTTCAGAGAGCCTCGAAAGCCTTTGAAACGTAACGATAGCACGGTAGGTGTCTGCACAAAGAACTTGATCGTCCATCGTTTCATTCACCCGGTTACGATAATTAGCTCAATTTCCTACAATTTTTTCATTGACCCCTGACGAGGTAATGGGAATTGTACGACGCGCCAATCCCTGCGTCCTCTTTATTACATAATCGTGACTCAACCGTGGATGCTGTTCCGTGATTGCCTCACCGTGTGGACACACTTGTTGAGGAGCACACCGCTCGATACTTATCGCAGAAGATATCTAATTAAATTTTTTCTCCAACAACTCCCCCCTTACACGATCATCGCCCAGCTGTGCAACAATGAAGTTTTGTTCCCCGAGCTTTAATAGAACGTCGAGTGTCAATCCAAGTAATGGAGTGAGTAGCAAAAAAAAAAGATGTGTACGCCAGGAAAAAGGTTCGAGTACATTTTTACGTTGGTTGGTCGGTCGCGATACAAATGGTAAATCTAATAAATTAGCCTCGAGACACGAAAGGCTAACACGGTGAAGTATAGGATTCCTCGAATCAGTTCGAAAAACGTGCCTTATCGTCGCGAATCTGCGCTCTAAATACGCGTCCTGATCGGTCGATTACCTCTGTCCACACTGTTCGCACGAGCAGCGGACTATTGTTCTCGCAAAACCGTGAGCCAAAAACTCGACCACTTCTTCTCTGTTGCGAGGCGAGATCGGCAGCTTTTCAAAGTCTTCCACGTGTTCATAAAAACCGATACCTCTCAAAATAGCCAGGTTCAATTATTTTCCACCAAGCAATTGATCTAGAAAATGCATAAAGTTTGACGAGCGATGCTAACATCGAGCCAACGAACGAACTTAATCAATCATTTTCAATTACTCTGTAGATTTAAAAATTCAATTACCTCGAAACTCTGTTTCTTCAACTTGACAAAGTCCAGGGGTCTCCATCAAGGAGAGTACAAATATTGTTGTTTCACGTCCCAGCGAAATAAATAAGCAGACAAACCAATCGCCAAGCTTGCAGAAGAAAATCGCAGCTTTCGTGCAGTGAAAAAGAGTTGCCACTCAGATTTCCCAGGCCTACGTGAACCATGGAGGCGACGAAGGACACACCAGAATCTTTGGATGACACTCGAAGACTATTCGCGACTCGGCTTTGCCACTCGATATCGAGGATTCTCTTTTTCTTTATTCACCTCGGCAAACGCTTCCCTCTTCCCTCGATCCATGGTTGGTTCCCTTGTTCTTCGAAGCCTCCGCTCTGGCGCCTGCCCTACAAGTTCGCAATGTCGTTGAATAAACCTTTCAGAAATATTTCGAACGCTGTTAAAATCGATTAATGATTCGGATAACAATTATTTTGGTGGCATTGTCGCAGTAGAGATGATAGACGGGACAAAGGTAATGTTCATGCATTCTAGTCCAGGTCATTGTGTGCAGAGATCGATCGGAGTTAGGCGGTGAGCATTAATTTTTAACGCGACTTCCTCGCTGCTTGTGCAACGCAATTTCCAAACAGATGGTGCTTTTTCTTCGCTTAATAATTCGCAGTCAGACGTTCGTTTAACATCGAATCTCTCCCTGAAAAGTATATTAATCTCGCAGAACTCTGAACGACGTTCGAATAAACGTGTCGGCGATGGCGAGCGCGTTGGCGAGGACAACGAAACCGGTCTTAGTTCGTCATTGACGAAGTGTTAACAGAGTCGGAGAAAAATGGAGGCGAAGAGTGCAAAGGCTCGAGCAGCGAGAGAGGCTTCAAAGAGGAAATAAAAATAGAAACGAGACGAACTCTCCACGGCTTTGTCTACTTAGTTTCCCCTTCCTTATCGTTCGTTCTCTATTTCCGTGACTCTGGCCCAACCCTCGTCATCTACGACCGCCATTCGATGCATGCTCGTTCATTTTCAAACCAGTTTCACTTTTTACCGAATGTAAATTATTGCGGCTCGTTAAGAAATCGAAGGAGAACGTCGTTCACTGCCTCGTAGGGTAAAGACGAATCGATGCGATCGTTTATAAGGAATTATGTAAAACGAAGCCTGGCTGGGACATAATCGAGGCTTAAAGTCCATCGTTTGGCCCAATTAGCGGCGGCATAGACCGACGGAGCTCACGATAACGATTCACGCGGATCTTCTTTAAGAACATTAGGACCACCTCTTACGATCGGATATAAAAGAGAAACAAAAATGAAGTGGAAAGTGTGTTCTTCATTTTTTTTTTTTTTTTTTTTTTTTATTTGCTCGATAAGTCTCGTTTTTTCAAACAAAAAATCAGCTTGCACGGTTCGATGCAATTGGGCGTGGAATTGCTCTTGCAAATTTGTTCCCGGCGAGAGGATGCGAAAATTTGCGGCGTTCCGTTTACGGGAAAAACGCGCCGCCCCATTTCCGTGGAACATTGCGAATTTCCGGAAGTGGAAGGTCGAGGCCTCCCCGGCTGGCCCGGCGAAATCGTTTTTCGATCCAGTTTTCCATCGAACGCAAAAACATCGCACGAATTCGAGCACGTTCTCGCGAAAAACCTTGTTTATTTATATTTCAGACTAAAATTCGTAGCGCGTTAACTCCCGCACCGCCCTGCCCGTAATCGGTCCGAATTTTTTTCGAAAATAAAGCCAGAGGCAAGTTCTCGTGTTCGCAACTCGGATTTGCTCTCCTCCTCTCTCTTCCGTTTCTTTTTTTTTTATTCTCGCGCAAAGATAACCTGGCGGGTGTACAGGAGTGACCTGTCTCGGTCCATCTCGCGCGACGAAAGAACAGGGAAAAGCTTTCCAGTGAGAAGCGCGCAGGGAAATCGCGTTCTTCTTTTGAGCAAACAAAACGCGGGGAGATAGCGAAGAGACGGTGAAGATTCTTCTCTGGTTCTAGGGGGAGCATGAAGTAGCGGACAACGGTGTTCTATTGGCCCGGAGGGCTTCTCAGCCGCGACAGGAAGAGGCAAGGGTCGACATGGATAAATACGGGGTGGAGTTCCCGAAGCACGAGTGGCGTCACCGGCTCAGCCTCCGTGGCAGTCGACGAAGCCATCAGGTAAATCATCCGCGACGACTTCGCGATCTTCCGTTTAAACGAATTGCTTCTTCCACTCTGTCACCCCTCCCCTCCTGGCTTTGTCGTCGAGAACGGAACTCCCCCGGTCCTTTCAAAGCGGAAGGACTTCTGGATGCTTATTAGGATATGAGAAAGTTTCGCGAAACGAAAGAGTTGATATTAAGAAAGTTGGCCGAGAAGGGCTTTTCGGTTGGCCAGACGGAATATCGAAACGATGGAAAGTTAGATCCGCACGATAGGGAATGATTCTAGCGTCGCGATTGCCAAACTTTTTCATTTTCTTTGGCGAACTATTCCAGCTAGTTTCATCGAGTGTCATCTCTCGAATAGCGATTGTCTAGGTGATTATCTCGTACCTCGAAGCTCTCTGGAAGCCCTCTTCTACTTCTCGAGAGCGCAAAGTTCCAAAGAACGCGATGCCGCTTTGAACACGAGCGCGAATCCGGCATCGAGCTTAGTTGAAATTGACTACGCCAGTCTGCGAACGTTATATTCACCGGTATCGCGGACACAACGAGGAACAAGAGACAACTTGCAGCACGCTGGTGCAAACGTAACAACAAAGTAACCCTCCGCGGCGACGTTCATCCATTATTCAGAAGTTTACCCCAGCCACGAAACGCACCCTGCCAACGCCGTTATTACGACGAGTCGTCTGGCCCGCGAAAGAAGCGGTAATCTCGTTAGGATGGAATGAAAATTGAGCCTGATCCCAGGGCTGTTAACGGCGCCGGGCTTCGTGGCTAATTAATCGATCATACGCGATTATCCTGATGATCGATTAATCTCACCTTCGCTGGTCCACCTCTACAGATCACTCCTCCTCGCGAAGGACGGCTCTGAATTGGAAATAATAGCCAGCCTGTGGAATTTCTCTCCGTCGACGTATCTTCCCTCCGCGCGATATTAAAAAAGGAGTCCATCCCTGTAATTTAAAAATTATTTGATTAAAAGCCCGATACTTTGCCACGCGACGTATAAAATTGTTTCCGTCGCAGGACGAAAGTATATTTTTACAGAAACGGACTGAAAATCATCGACAGGCTGTTTCCAGGTCGGGGGAGCTGATAAATGGTTCTATTTGCGCGAGCCACCCTCGATTATTCGCGTGGAAAACGGTTAATTAATCGTATCGCCTATCGAACGAAAAACGAAACGCGGGACATTCGAGTGGGCTGTGTTTACCGTCGTCCTGGCGAGTCCTGCGGCGCGTTTCCACCAGAATTCCGCCAGGCGTGATATTTTAACCGACGTACAAAAAGGATCGGTACTCCCTGGCCGTGTCGACCGCCGATCCAACGTGTTTGCCCACTGCAAGCCATCGAGCAATTATTACCGGTTACTCGATCGTATTTACCGGGTGGTGAAACCGCAGGATCGTGCTCACCTATCTCAACGATACCCAGTCGGTCGCGTAAATTTAACCGTTGTTTAACCATCAAACTTTATCATCCCGCCAGCAGACGTTAGTTCTGTTAGAAACACTACGATTTATACAAACACCTCCTCAGTGAACTCTCGAGACGAAGAGAGATTGTTTCTAGGAGTTGATTTCGTAGGTAGTTGATATACGTGAACTATCTAAGCTTCTGACGAGTCGAGGATGACAATCTTGTCTAAACGAAGCGTCTTCGCGTCTGTACTACTATAATGATCACGATTAGCGTTGTAGAAGGGTTGGTTGTACTAGGTTTCACTAGTTCTACCCTTGAAACGTTTCGGTACATTCACACTTGTCGCGAATCTACACGCAGCGAGCATTTGGTGCCGCGGTTGACATCGAATGTAACTGATTACGAATTAAAATACCGATTACACGGGTACAGCGACGGGTTGACAGGAGTTATTCGTTAGAGCTGGTGTCAGTGCTGTAACGTCCAGCGACTATCGTTGCCGAACGACGTCAATTTGATTGCAAATTCCGTCCCCGTTTAAACGAGCACCACCGCGATACGGTGTTTCGTCGGCGATTAACCACCGACGCGGAAAATCGTAATGATCGAGTAAACTCCGAATGAATAATTAACGAGCGTCCGGCCGAAATATTAATAAAACACGGGCGGACGAATGGTGTGGCGAGGGGGAGGGTGCGGTGCTGTCATAGTTCCGGGGCATGAAACGAATTTGCAAATTCCCGTTCATTGTACATAAATAATTCATCGTCGTCGACTGAGCGCGATCGAACGCTTCGATAATCGAGCCGCTGATAAAAAGGATCGCCGGTCGTTTACAAAGGCAAAGAGTCGTCCCGATATATGGCGGGTGGCTCGAATTAAAGGGACAGAGAGGAGGACGCTCGAAGGGCGGTGTCGCGAGAAACTTTCAGACAGACGGCACTCGCGTGTATTCCGGCAGATAGCGGAATTGAACTGAAAATTTCCGTCGACTGATAAGTTATCAGCCGTTTCGTGTGCGCGCACGACGGCAAAGAATGTTCGCCGAACGGTTTCGAGCGCCCTGCATTTCACGCCGATGGTTCGCAAAGAGGACCGATAAGGGCCTGTCGGTGGACTGCAACCATAGGTTCGCCAGTCATCACCGTCGATTCGATCTTCGTCGGACTGAAAGGTCGACGAACAATGGTAACCGCGAGCCGGATGAAATTTTCGTTCGCCTCGAGGGAAATAATTTTAGTTCGACTCGTAATTCGAGTATCTCGCGGTTGTTCGAGATTCGACGTGGCCGTCGAAAGGGGTTGAAACGGAAAAAGGGAAGATATTCCGCGGTCTCCCTACGAAACCCAATCGTTTACCTAACCCGCGTAGAACGGCGTCGAGATTATAATTAACGAGCCGATAATCAACGTATCCAGCCTGATACGGTTTTCCCAACCGATCGCCATTGTTATCGGCCGATCCGTAACGCGTTTCTAATAGCGTAAATATAATGGCGGTTGGGATTACGATAATTAAACACGCCACGATATCCGCGAGAATTAATTCGATTATCCGCCTGGTGTGTTCAACGACCACCGTGTCGGACTCGTTTCCATTAAAGACACTCGTTAATCCCAGCAAAAACTCGACTATTGTTAAAAAATAAAAAAATAGAATTACTCTTAATAAATGTGTATTTTCCCTAACAAAGTGCCGTGTAACGGATTACCTGTTAATCAAACGACCGTGTAACGCGAAACGAGAATTAAATTTTGAAAAACGTACAATGTCGACGTACAATTAGCACGTTCGATGAAGAGAGACAGAGAATATCGAGAATACCTGAACAAAATATTACAATGAGAAATTCCGATCGATATTCGCGCACGCGATGGAGGTATTGGTATTCGCACGCGACAAAAGTGAGATGTCCACGGTCCGTTCCCGGTCGAACGAATCGGGAAGAACGGCTGGCGAAACGATAGCGTTTTGCAAGGCTGTCGAACGCGTGTGCGATAACGAAACGATAGGAACGAAGCGTGGACGTTGATCGAATTAACAAATACAACTACCCGGTCGACAACAATGCCCGTCGGAACGGCGGCTTAGTGCGCGCGGTTGAACGGAAATAACATCCTTTATTGAACCCTTTATCGATCGCTCGACGAGATTAATGAGTTCTCCCCTTTCGCCGCGCGTCCGAATTAATCGCTTCTTGCTCGAGAAGAATTGCGCTCTCTCTACGCGAGGAACCGTTTCAGTCAGCTGATATCGTCCGCGAAAGTTTCCATCTCGAAACGTTTACGTAAATAGACTGTATAAAAAATGGACGAGCGCTCCGATACTTGGACGCTGATATTTCAAAATGACAATGGCGATATATATTAAAAGGGAGAGGGATATCTTGGCAGGAGAAAAGTTCGAGAGAAGCTCTGAGGAACTCTGGAAGAAGCGAAGCTCAAACATCCCCGACTGCTTCCAGAAGTCGATAAATTCTCCGTAGGAATCGTTCACCCCCGGGGGAGGTCTTAATTGCGTGAAAAAGTTCCCTCTGATGATAAAACGCGAGTCGACGTTGTTAATTCAACGGACGCCCCTTCGCCAGTGACGTTTCAATCCAACGTTTCCTCCTCGAGATCGTTCTTAGAAATCGTTTGAGAAACGGGGCTCGTCCCTCTCTTCGAAATTCTATTTTTTCTCCTTCAAACGATTTCTAACGAGTCGAACGAAACTCCAGCCAATAAAATGGTAAATCCGGGATGAGAGTTTGAAGTGCAAAAGGGGCGCGTTTTCCATTCACCGGAAGTTGCTCGTGGTAAGAGGGTAGTCGACGAAGAGTATCGCAAAGAATTACATGCGAAAGCTCGGTTGCGAGACAGACAGATTTTTCAATCTCTTTCTACAGATGCTTAAAGCGTCGAGAAAGGGAGCAGAAAAATTGTGTTACGAGACAGAGGCTGGCGGATACGGAAGGGTAATGAAATTCTTGGATTTATAATATTTATTTCAAGTTCGCCGAGAAGAAAAATACCGCGTTGTTTGTTGTCGATCCCGCAGGGAGAGCTTGGGTAGCCAGCGAAACGATTAAGGGGAAGTTTAATAACTTTTGTGCAGCCTGCAGCCTCCGCTTTCGATTGTAACTCCATCACCCGCACCATTGAGGAAACTGACTCGAGATGACTGCCCACAGACAGAATCCTCGCGTATCTTTCTCTCTAGATAAAATCATTGCACGTTCCCGGTTGTACAATTCGCAATTAACTCTCAAAAACTGGCGTTCGTAGAACGTTGTCGAAGCTAGAGCGATATTGTCTTTACGCAACGGTACTCGTGGCAATTTAGAAGCTGCGATCAATCACATTGATTCCTGCGACCTAATTACACGGCAGTTGTACGTCTTCGACTACGGGGCCAGAATATTCCTTTACGGTCCTATACACGAAACGTCGAGACAGGGGCGCCATGAAAACTTTCCAAGGTATCAGCCCCGAACGCGGATGAAAGACGAACGACGTCCGAGTCGTATTAAATTTCTATTTCCTAATCAGACACGGAAGCCCGTCCTTTTCACTTCTTCTCCTTTCATCGGGTCTTATCCCACATTTTATCGATCCCTCCTCTCTAATGAATCTTTTCCACGGCGATCTTCTCTGACACGCGTCGAACTTAAAAAAAAAAACAACAAAAAAGTAGTAAAAACGAGAAACACAAAATTTTCTTCTCTACCTTCGCAGTGACAAAATAGACGTATTTTCGATCAGTAATCCTCAGCGTACAGTCACGGAACGCTTGCTCTCTGATTCCGTGTACACGGACAATGAGAGGATGCAGAGTACGGGAATAAAGTGCGTGGAAGCGTAAAGGGTTACGATGCAGCTGGTTTGCAGGTCGTGATTTCAATCCCGGTACCAGTGTTCGCCTAGCGCGCCTCGTGAGAATAGGGTGGCGTGTAGAAAGGGTTCGAAGCGTTCGTAATCATCGAACAAATGATGAACCGTGTACGGTTCCTGAAACATACAACACCCGAAACAGTCTCGTATCGCACGTCCTTATCATATAGAAACAATGTTTCAACTCTCAACTCACAATTGTTCACAGGGTGAGGCGCCAAACAGGTCTGTAACCGGCTCAGTGAGGAGTACCAGAAGATGGGCCAGTTTGCGACAGCACGTGAGCAGCAACGAAGGAGGCAGGCCCCGGGTCGAGCTGCTGCTCGATCCACCAGGGTCCAAGTCTTCCACGCCATCCTCTCAACCGCACACCCCGAACACACCAAGGACTCCGCACACACCGTCGAGGAAGTCCAACTGGGAGGTGATCGAGCACTTTACTGGTGCTCCTCGACCCTCCATTATCACCGTGAGTCATCGTTCCGTGGAACAGTAACGAAGCAGTAGCTCGAACGTAGATTCATTGTTTTTCTGATGTTTCTCGAGGATATTCGATGGTAGTTGCCTGAAAGTTTTCGTATGAATAACAGAGATAAGAAAGTGGAGACGTGGTTTCCACAGATGAGCAGGGGATCGGAGGTCGGGGTGGGCCTCGCGTCCGGAAGGGAGAGCACCGCGCAGGAAACGGCCGTGAACACGTCCATCACGCAACCTGCAAGGAAGTGCGCGCTCTGCCGATTTTTGAAGTCCCTCTGCGCGTCTCATCGCTTCAAGAATTTGCAGG
The DNA here is from genome assembly GCF_050948175.1 of Xylocopa sonorina. Taxonomy (NCBI): domain Eukaryota; kingdom Metazoa; phylum Arthropoda; class Insecta; order Hymenoptera; family Apidae; genus Xylocopa; species Xylocopa sonorina. The sequence goes on along the minus strand of NC_135201.1, from coordinate 10,409,856 downwards.
TAAACAGATCGACCGAGTGGAAATCGGTGTTACGAGCCACAAAAAATGCTGGTCACGATTCTGCGTCGCGAATGTAGGGAAACATGGAATTGCGCAACAAGTACGGGCGGACCGGAAATCCGGGACAGTACGCGGTCAGTTTCGAAACTGCTGCGCCCGATCATTCGTCTTTCTTCGCTGCTCGTAGATTCGCATTTGCGGTGGCCACGTTCGCGAAAACACGTGACTCGAATCCCACGAGAAAACTTTCCTTTCCCAGGAGTTCAGTTTCCGGTTGGCTAGCCAAATTGCTGTGTCAACGATTTCAATAAATATATCGGTCCATTCGCTCTCGTAGAGAAAATGTACTGTCGTGGGTGAAGCACCCACGTCTCGTCGAAACTGTCTCGACGCGACCTCGTCGATCCATCGACTTCTTGTTTTGAAATTAATTTCGTACGAGTAAATAAGCGAAAATTTGCTTGTCGACGATGCGCGTTCAGCTGTCCTCGCGTAGCCCGCGGCTCGAAATCGCTAGCTACGAGTCAGTAACGAGTAAGAGAATTTAACGAAACGAAATGAGCCATCCGAAACAGCTGAACAACCGACCAAACGTTTCATTCTTGTTTGCACACGTAGCTGAGCTTTGTCGTGTCATTTATTTTGGGATTTGTCCAAATATCACGAAATGATTAAATTCGATCCTTTGGGACGTTCAACGAATCTATTCACGTCACGTGGTAAATGTAGTTCTATCTATCCGCTATAGTTTCAGATATTGGCCACGAGTCTTCTCTTCCTGTTTTGTACCATACGAGCATTCTATGCGTTCCTCTGTATTTATAATAGCGCGATGGTCCGTTAACCAGCTGACTCTGATCGAGCATGGGCTCAGGATGGTCAAGAGTCCTCGACGGATGGACCGTACGGTTTCGATTAAGCAGGCGTAGCGAGGACGATTAAGGAAACGGATTGCTACGGATATTCCCCGGGGACGATCGATCTTGCTTGCCTCCGAATCAACTCTGAATAAGTTTCTCGCCGGCGAACTTTCCGGGGAACCGTGTCCCGTTTGTTTTCGCTAAATTTGCCGAGGGTGGAAAAGTGATATTTATCCCCGGGAGAAGGTATTGAATTTTTACGGAAATTCGTGAACGGTGCAGCAGCGAAATAAATATTTCCAACTGGATGGCCGCGCGTCCATGGCCCGCAGTTTTAAAGCCACTCTCCTGCTAACATTTCCGTAAATATTTTTCATCCGAGCAAAAAATTAAAATAACAATGGCGAGGGATTAACGGCGGAGCAAGGAAACCGGGAGGGAAAAGAGAGGAAGAGCCATCGCAGCGGCGTTCGCGGTGATTTATTTCCGTTTTCCACGGTTCGACTGGCGACCTCGCCGCGGCCCTCCCAGCCCTTTAATTTTAGGGATCGCTAATTCCGACACGTCTCGAACTAAATTTAAACCCTGGTCGAGGCTCTTTCCACCACACAAATCGGAACCGGAACCGTTTCGATTTTCACCGTGGGACTAAATTAATCCTACGCTTGGTCAGTCAGTCAAGCGACTTCCCAAAGTTCCACGAACACGTAGCCACCACCGTGAAACGGTCCAACTGGAAAAGTTTCATCGGCCATTGTCTGGCGAACTCGTTTTCGATCGAATTACCGCGGTAGATTAATGGAACCCGTTGTTAATTATACTTTCGCCCCCGTTCGCGATGTCGATCCTCGTTTCAGGACGATGGAGGGAAAGAGACACTGGAACTGGGTTCGAATCGTCCAAATATCGATACTTTCGGTAAACGAAAACGTCCGTTCTGCAGTGGAGCGAGTCAAGCCAAGAGAAAAGCCACTGTGCATTAAAACAGACGGACTTTCCTTGCTTTGACAACGAAAGAGGCGGATTCGCTTTAATTTCTGTCGAAATTAAAATAATACGTAACAATTATTTTGCTACTCCGTCCCGAGAAACCAATTAGTGAATGAAAATTAAAACAGTGGCTACGAAACGATTATACTTTGTTCCAATTTTGATTCGGATTTAATTTCAACCGAAACCTTATTTCATCCAATTTTGTTCGTTCGCCGGCGAAGTTCTAGGAATTGCATTAAAACCAGAAAGTTTGTTTAATTTTCAAAAATCCTGAGGGAAATGAAACCGCGTGCATCTTGCCGCGGTGACGAAAGTTTCGACGTGCATACGCGAAGAAAATGGAGTACACTCCCTCGAAGACGTTTCCCCAACCAGAAGAGTGAAGCTTACTGAATCTAATTAAATTTAATTAACCAGGTCCGCTTCGAATGGATTCCATTCACTCGATACACGAGGAGCAAACATACGTTGTCGATGCTTCGAGGAACGTCTTAAACGACATAATGCCACCGCCGTTCCGACGGATTTTAAACGAGGACGCTCCCTATCTCCGAATCATTTCCAAGGAAATGAATTCGCGTTCTACGCTTTGACGAACACGCGACGCGTTATGAATTCCCCCCCTGTTTAGCCCAGGGGCAAACTACACCGACGGGTTTTCCAATTTCCTACGTCTTCGAAGAATCGAGTCTCTGGTGAAATTCACCTTGCGTTAAGACTCGCGACAGATAAAACACTCTGAAACAGTAGTACCACCGACACCACCCACGATTTCGTGTCAGCTCACGTACCACGCGAACTGAACCGTAATACATGAAATATGAGAAGCGAACGTAGCGAAATTGTTCAGAGAAAACGTGAATTAAAATTAAAAGCGAACACCTTGAAACACGATAATTGAGAGAGAGTGAGAGAGAGAGAGAGAATAAATCGCGTGAACGCCTGAATCGATTAAAAGGAATTAAACAATCTGTTTCGTCTAGGTGGAGATGCTGTACCAGCGTTACTTCCTGCGAATGAATCAAAGCAACATGACGCACGTCCTCGGCCTACTGGCTGGTCTGGCTCTCGCTTTGGTCGCACTACTGGCCCTCAAGATTATCCTGGAAGGTAACCAACAATTCTTCCGCGTCTTGGAGAGGCCGGAGAACCTGTCTCTGGCGGTGACACTGGTCGTCTGCGTTGCAATTTATGCGGGTAAGTGCCGGCAAGTTACGCCACAAATAGCGGGGATAAGAGACTCAGTGAAGGAGCTCGATGATCAAGGAGACGATCAAGAACGACGTAACGGAGGGCGGGAGAAATATCGTACGTTTTTCAGAAAGAACGATTAACGAGTCTCGATATTACTCGCCTTGGAAAAATGTTCAATACTTTTCGTGGTAAAAATAAAAAATAGAGAGGAACCGTCGTATCAAGTAGAATTGGACGATACATAGTCAGACGCCCCATTCTATCGTTTCCAGGCGCTTCGAAGCGCCATTTATCATTTTTATCGAACTGTCGCAGACAAGATTCTCGTACGAATGAAATTTTAATTATTCCCCGACCAACGAGAATATCTCGAATCGTTGAATTATAACGAGAAATCGTATCCGTAATCCATCTCGAGGCACTAGAACGAACGAAGGATGACGAGCAGGAATGGGTCACAGGATCGCCACGAGACGCTTAAGAAAAATGACCCGTTTAATGAACGATAATGGATACACGGTCGCCGGGAAATAGTTTTCTTGTTTTATTCTCGGTTGAAAATTGCGGAGCAAAGTTTGGCTCGTTTCGAAGCGGACGTTTGAAACTTCTGCGGCCGTGACTCGAATGAAATCGGTCGAGCGAAATTTTGGGGGCTGTTTCATAGGGTATCTCGCTTAGTTGGCACTGACCACTTGATTGTCTTCTTTAATTTTCTCGTCATCCTTCCCACCTCGTTTCTCCGCCATTGGACGTCCACAATTTTTAATTGGATCGCCCCTCGTTAAGTCGAATATACGACCCGGACGCGACTCCAGTCGAGCAAAAAGGCGCGCGCCAGTTTAGGATAAATGATTCCGGTTTTAATTAGCCGGAGGATCAAAGCGATCGCTTTAAACGTTTCCCGGATTCCGGTCACTTTCGTTCCGGTGCGGTTTGACCCAGTTACACCGCGTGGACGTTAATTAAAATCTCCGCGAAAAAGTGTTTCGCGTTCGGCGCGAGCCAGGGGAAAAAAATATTGAAATACCATCGCGTACCCTTATCAAAGCGCGTCAAAGGCCACCGGAAGCATCATTTTTTTTTTTATTTTTTCACGCTTCACGTTGTCCACGATATTTTCCAATCTACGGATTCCCCCTCCCCTTCGAAAATAAAAAAAAAAACAATTCGCGCGCAGTGACACACGAATCAGTGCGCGCTCAGTTCCTGGAAAGCATCAATTTTCCAGTCATTCGAGAGCTATCGATAAAAAAACAAAAGTTACTTTTTATTTATCCTATCATGTTAGTCATCAATTTTTTTGCCCCTTTGCACCCAACAGATGCAAGTTCACCCTCTATGTCCAACGTAATTTCAGGATTATTTCAATTTCAGCATTGGTGGCCGCCATATCCAGGCCAGGTATGAACGAGATCTGGCTGGCAGGAGTCAGTGGAATAATCCTGGTGACTCTATTGGCTCTGCAAGTGGCGTTGAATATACATCTGGCGTTGGTATCCAGGGAGCATCGTAGCGGAGGGCCTTTGGCCGCGGCCTGGGCCGTCTGTTTCTTCATTTACATGGCGTACGCGTTGCTACCAATAAGGCTTCGATACGCCTGCATCGCTGGTTTCGTATTCTCCCTGGCGCACCTGATCGGAGCGTTCACCCTCTACCCGTCGCAGTACCCCGCCATGATGGAACACGTGAGTGACGTTCTGCATCCCTCGTTCCGATTTCCTCTAACGAGCCAAAAAAAAAAAAAGGAAAAAAGCTTCCGTAACTTGGACGGATAAGGCAGAGGCGTGTCTTGGCTCCGTTCGCGAGATATCGTAAATTATAGTAGCCATGGGTCGCGTGACACTATTGGCCAGGGGAATTCCGACGATCCGGGCCGTTCTCGGAACTTTAATGGGCGATTATTAACCGAAACGGCGCAATCGATGCCCCGTTAAATCGAGATACGCGCGAAAATACACGCGGCCCCGTATCACGGCAGAACCGCGATGGTTCGACGTTAATAATAGACCTCGACGAAACAGAAACGCCTCGAGGTATCCCGATTCAAGGGAATTTTCCTTGGGTGCATTCACCCTGGATCGACGAGGCGTCTCGAACGCCCTGGGAAACGGGTTGTTAAGCCGCGGGTGATAATTTACACTTGCGGCTACGCCAAGGAACGGAAGACTCCGAAAGACGCCTCGCGCCTAACCCACGGTGGGGATATTAACACCGTGGGAACTAGCCCGGTCCTCCACCTCGCGGAGAGTTCATTTTTACCTAATTAATCAAAGTCTGAAACTGTACTTAGCCGAGTTTAGTCGACTCGATCGCCTGACAACTTCCAAACTGGTCTTCCTTCCTTCCCTAGAGGCCCGTGGAACTTCCGTTCAAGAAAAAGACCAGGATTAATGAATTTCCCCCGTAAACATTCATAAATTACCTCGAACGGCGACAAGAACCAGCCGCCCTTAATTAAATACCCGAGTGATAAGCGTTCGAACGACTTGGAAGCAATTCGAATGCTTCAACGGGGAGAGACGGAAGTTCCGTGCCGTGGAATGGTGGCCAGGACTTGTAATTACCTATGCGGGGGGTGTTGGTATTTCCGAACGAAATCCACGGCCTCTGGTAACCAATAATGCTCCACCCGGGTAACGAGCTACGCGCCCAACGACCGCGGGATTATTTTACCGAAATCCCATGATCGATACAGTGACGTCCGATAGAAGATATCCAGGAAGGTCCTGCCAGCACCCGCGTAGCGCAAGCCAGGGATTATCCTGCGGACGAATTGAATTCTGCAGTTATTTCGAACGGCTGAAACGTCTGTCGATAAACGAGCTATTCCAGAGTGGAACGCTCAACAGTTTTCAAAGTCTAGGGGATCCGCGAATGAGAATCAGCTGTAATATATGGAGTTGGGCGGGCAGAATTAATCCTTTGAGCAATTTTACGAGTAATTCTTCGGTTTCGATACGAAGAACGCGATCGTGATAGGTGGATTAACTATCTCAAAGGATGTTGGAACCATTTCGAATGCCATAAATAGCTATTTGGTGCGCATGGGTACGATGAGCGAGATGCAAATTTTTCGATGAAAATGCAAATTCCTCTGTAGCTTTGTCGAATTTGACGTCTAATTAGAGCGTGTTACATTGCTACGGTAACATTTGCTGATCCTGCCACGTTCGACTAAACCCGGCCCTTTGTCCGGAAGATTCAACCGTCATCAAAGGGCAAAATTCGCTAGGCTTTTATCGTTCAACCAGTCTGTCCCAGAGAAATCCTTTTCCCAATGAAAAATCTTCCCTCTGTCCAATCTCGACTTCTTGCTCGTCCTTTGGCGCCTTTGTAACTACGCTCTCCCCGTTCTCCACGCGATCGATTCCTCGAGGGTGGCAGATTTTTGAATATCCTCGAATTTCCTTTCTCTCACGGCAGATCAATTTTCCTCGACAGAGGATAAGATGGTTCGAATTGGCCGATCGGTTTTTTTCGAGGACTCCCACCCCTCGATACGCGATCGCTCGTGGAACATATGCGGCCGCTGATAACAGATAAGGAAAACAGATCGATGACGCGGAAGCATAAAGCTGACACGGTCTACTAGGAAATCTCATGGAAACAGTTTGTTGTTATTGGATTTCCTTCTGAGCGCGGTGTCTTCATCCATCAAGCCCCCTATGCTTGCCCTCCACCCACGCCGCGTCACGATTTATTTAGCTTTTATTACAGTGAAAGCGCAAGATGCAACCCCGGGCTTTATCGGCACACAGAAAAACAGTATCGCGTGTCCATTATATCCGGCGGATTTACTACACGATCCTGACACGTTCTTAAATCCAATTTCAACTCTTCCGTACGACGCGTCATTCGGTCGAGATACACTGGAAATTTGTCATCCGGGAATTTCGAAAAGGACTCCTCCTATCCCACGCAATTTTATCCTCTGTTCCTGGAGTTATACTCGTAGGCAGAAGCGCAGGAAGTAGTCCAACGCTACTAGCTGAAATTAATTAACAAAGAAGTTGCCTGTGGTCGATCCCTTCATTATCTCCGTGAATAAACTGCGCCGTTAATTAGCAACGGTAAGAAAATAATAAACCGAATCGCGACTCGGCGGACCGGCTCTTTTCAAGGTAGGAAGCCAGTCCTTTCAGAAACTCTTGATCGCCGCAAAAGAGTCTCGTTTTTCGTTCATCGCAATTAATCTCCAATTATGATGAAACTTGCCTTCTAACGAAGCTACTTTAATCCTCTCCTACCTAGAACTCGTTAAACCAAGAAAACAATCGAGGACTTGGGCGTACGAGAAAGTTGCGAGCTCTTCGATTATAAAGAACCTTCTCTCTCTCCCTCTCTCTCTCTCTCTCTCTCTCTCTCTCTCTCTCTCTCTCCCCCTCTCTCTCTTTGATCGATCTTCGATTCTTTCGGTATCTGGTCGCGAAATAGCGTAACAGAGGGTGTGGGTGCGGGTGTCACAAGAGATAGGGTGTGCATCGAAGGCGAGACGAAGGCACGCAATCGGTCGGTGGGTAGGGACGTGACGTCCAGCTCTATTAGGGAAAGGCAGAGTCTTCTATTGGTTACGTCCAGGCGTCCTTTGAGCGTGCGACTGATCAATTCCGACGGCTGCCAGTGGCTCGTAGAAGCCGTCAAAGCGGCGACGAGCATGTTAACACGGTCCCTCGGAAAGGGGCGAGGTCTACGCTCCAAAAAGAATCCGTTATGAGATGGAGTGGGTGTCTCTGCTGGCGTACTTGGCTGGAACGTACCTTCTACCAACTTTCACCCTCTCTCTTTTTTCTCTCGTTGCAAAATGTCGCGGAACACCCGCGGGACTCGAGACCCTTTGACGCAGAGAAAAAATATCGATTAACGATGGTCGATTTTACGTCTCTCGAGTTTTCACGCGAAAAGTTCTGTTTTGTACGAGTGGTTACGAATCGAGAGGGAATTGGCGAGTGGAATCAACGCGTGCATCTCACGTATCGAACAGCTCAGGATCCTGAAAGTAACGAGATCGATGTTTTGTTACGGCTTGTCGACGGTACGTTCGCAGCGAACTTCGATCGTCTCGATACTTTCAAAACCCATTACCGTAAAACGCTTCAGGACTAAGCAGAAGCTAATTGGCCAAGCTTTTTGAAAAATTGCTCGCCGCTTGGGATTGATACAAAGTCAGACGAGACATAGACGAGCAAAGTATACGAAGGGTCGCGTACAGTAAAACTTTAGTTCGACTTCGCTTTACCCTCCAAAGAAGAAGCGTTTCAAAGAAGATTTTCTAACGCGTATACACGATATACAAATACGTACAAGTACGGTGGCAGAAGTGTGCGTATCGTAGATCCTGGAATAAACGTGGAAAATGGTGGAGAACGGAATGCTCGTCAGTTTGTGAAATTGCAGGAGAAACCTAAAAAGGCGCGTCGAACAAAAGCCGCTGCCGCGATATTCCACCAGGGAAACAATAATTTTGCCTCTGCGAAGGAACTGTGCTCCTTCCTCGACAAAAAGAGTCCTGCGTGTAACAGAAATAAATCTTTCGTTACGATTAAGCATCGCAAATTTTACAAGACAAACACCTCCTCTTATTACGAATTACAACGATTCGTTGTTCACTGATAAACAATCGGATGTGTTGTATGTTTGTGTAAACAGCACGCCTGTTCAGTGCTTTATCTCGCGTGTAACATTACCTACGATATCACAAGGCAGACGAAGCGAAGAAATAATGCAGGACTCTCGAAGAAAGCCGATTAAACTACCGTGGATTTGCGTATCGATCTGCAAAGCACACCGCGCCGCGTTATTCCTGCGGTCTAACCGCGAAAACGTCCCCAATCAGCCAGGGTAACTTAACCGCGAGGTAACGCAAAAGGGAGTTCCGCAACAATTTGCGAAATTGCTTGTTTAATGGCCATTCCAGAGATGGGACGGGGATTCCTCGGGGTTTCCCTTTCGAAACCCCACTCGGGACGTTATCAAGTTATTAACCCTACGACGCGAACGTTACTCGTCATTTTCCTGAAAAAAAAAGAAAATTTGCAATTCTCTCTGTTTCACTTTAAATGATGATCAAAACTATCGATTTTTTGACGGGTTGCCTGACTGTCTAAAGAATGAGAATGGATCGGTACATCTGTATAATAAACGCAGCAGAGAAATGAGGTAGGATGGAAAAGAGGATAAACAAGAATAGAGAAATATTGCGACGAGGAGAGCAGAGAGCAAGATGTATGAACGTGGGATAAATGTAACGTGCATTGTCGTACATATTCTAAATAAATCAGTATGCAGTCGAGGGCAGAGGGACATCGACAAAAGCCAGGAAACCTCCACCTCCAGAAGGGGATGAAATTGTTCTGTTCCGGAGGAAGGTTGCAAATTCAATTACAAGATCGGTCAGTCGCTCTAATGGCGAGTTGGAACTTTGTTGAGCAACTTTCGGAGAAGAAAAACAAGCGATCGGGAAATGGGTTCGTATATTCTGAGGAGGCAACGCGACTATCGGAGATAGAATTTTTCCGCGTGAAGAAACGCCCGGAAGTGAATACTTTACCAGGTTTTCTGTGTATCTTCCAGCGCCCCAACGAGTGGAGCAAGAAAATAGGTCGAATCCAGATGCTACGCGCTACACCCCTGCTACTTCTTTCCTCGGATTTCTCGCGTGTTCGTAGATCGAGTTCACGAGCAGAGTTTCAATCCTTTCATCCCCGAGGGAACTCGTCTCTGCTGAATATCAATTAATCAAGAGATTACTCGACCGCCAATTTAGACTGCTACCAATCAATTTCTCCTTTCGATCGTCCGCGACGAAACAATAGATCCGCTCGAGATACAAACAGACGCGGATTCGCGAAAGAAAAAAATCGTATTCGCTCGCGCGGACAATGGGCCTCTGATTCCGATGGATATACTTTCGCGAGCGACTTCTCTCGCGAACAATACCCATACTGGACGCACTAACGAGACATAGACTTGGTTTCGATTTTAACACGTACATAACATACGTATACATACGTTACATACGCGCGCGTCCACGATTTCGAACGTTGTGTTCGTTAATCGTTGATCAATGGTATTTAATTGGTGTATTACAGTATCGTACCTGCGCTAGAAACCTCTTGCAGAATAATCCGTAAACCACGTATTAATAAATCCGCCAATTGCGCTATCGAATTCCCCGATGCTATTAATTCGCAGACTATTTCGTCTCTAGATGTCTACGCGACGCGTGCAATTTTCGTTCCAATCGATAGATCGATACGTATTTCAGCGAAGAAAACGAACGTTATAAAAAATGTACAGAGAGATGATAAGCTGAGAATCGCATGAACACAGCGGAAAATTATCATCCGCTCGCTGAATAATTTCTAACGGGTGGTTTTATGTACGTGCTCTGGCTGACCCACGGTTTAACAAGGAAGTATATCCGTTTAAATTCCCGTGGTAAACCGCGAACAAACGAGGAGCCCCAGCGTCATAAAACTGGGGCAGGCTGAATTTTAAGGGGGTGAAAAATGAATAGGACGTCCCGCGGGAGGCTCTTTCGGCTTGTAGTCGAAGGATCTCGCAATTATCGCACGATCCAACTTTTCTCAGCTTCAAAGATCGAACGAAACGAAAATGATGGATTGGCAGATTAATTGTAAACGTCGATATACAGCTGGATTGTAAAACGCTGACGAATGAGCGATGGACGTTCGAGTTACTAGATGGACAAATCTTTGATTTCTTCACTTAAAAATCTTTCGTACCGTTCTAATAAGTGTCAAGTTAAATTGTCTGGTTAAATAGCGCACAAGTTGAATATGCACGAATTTGTGAAACGTGGACTACACGAAGAGATTCGAGGAAAAGGGGAATGTCGTAAATAATTCGAGTGCGTCTCTGACAATTTCGTAGGGAATTTCTCGCGGATAACTCCAAACGAGGAGATGGAAAACGTTCCCGTAAAAGGGACCGTGAAAAAGGAAAATCGAAATATCGTCAACCGGCTGAACCGGAAAATTCAATTGCCGTTTAGGACGGAGACTTTCCATTGGCCGAGCTCAGCCGGAAATATGATCGGAAAGGAAGCTGACGACGGCGAGGGGGACACCAGGAAACCATATTATTCCACTTGTCTCCTTCGCTTCCGTCTCCGCGAACGTTCTGTTTTCTCGCGGACGACGACCAAAGGGTTCTACATTTTTCGAATCACTTCCCCCGTTACAGAACTCGGATAAACAACGAACGATCCGGCGGATTTCATTAAAATTATTATCGTGTTTCCAACTCCATCCGAACGGTAATTAAAAGTCCAGCCTTTTTGTTGGCATCGTTTGATTATTAAATTCGAGCTGTTTTCACGGACGAACTTTTGCTTCAACGAATTTACGTCACATCCGCGGTATAAAATTACGGGAGTTTGAAGATAGAAAAAAAAAAGGATGGAAAGAATGTTTCGTAAAATTGCATTTCACACCTGCGACACCAATTTTTCGCCAAAAGTTAAAAGAAAAAAAATATTCTATAATTCCGTTTCTTTTTTTTTCTTTGATTTATTTCGAGTTATGATGTTTTGGCAATTTGTAGCAAAAACAAACGACATTAAATGTTCGTTTATCGTCATCACGGAGCTCGTTAATCCCATCAGAGGGGTAACTAATTCCGGACAGCCCCTAAAATCGTGCAAACATTCTGTCTCGCAATTTCTACTCCCATCTCCGTTCCGAGCCCAAGGCTTCTAATTGAATTCCACTTTAATTAAATATTAGCAACATTATTAAACGTTACGACTGGCCGATTTAATGAAAGTATCGGATCCAATTTGCTGCGGGAAACCGTACCCTTTGTTGATTCTTCCCGTAAACGGCACGCGTGTGCTCTTCGTCGAGAGTTCCAACGTCTATCTGGCTATTACCAAGATGGAGTAATCGAAGAAGACTCGCCTACATAAAGTTTCAGAAGCGAAACGAGCAGATTCCATTACTCGATCGTACAATTATTTTTAACACCACGCGAGATAAACCGAGTGAAAAGCTAGCAAACCCTCTGACGCTCTCGAAATATTAACCGGAATATTTCACGCGCTCTCGTCCGTCTCTGCAAAACCACCCAACTTCCTCTAATAGCCTGACAAGGTGTCTGATCCAGTTAAATTTCGAAATTTCACCTGCAAATTTCGCTCGCTTGTTACGTTCCAATCTTAAAGAGAAAATTTCAAATATATGAAAAGGAACCATTTTATTCCGTACTTCGTACTCTTTGATTAGGAAGAGAACTCTTGTTTTAGCGAATGTTTGATAGAAAATTTGGAGAATCGATGATACGTACGGTCAGCATGGGTCCCTCGTAAGTTCGTTGGACAGGTGACCCGAGTGAATAATTAATTCGTCAGACACCGAGTCAGGAATTCTAATTTACCCGGCAAATGGTCCCGAAACGTAGTGGAAGTCTGTTCTGCATAATACACAAGATAATCTTGTGGAATCTGTGAATAATTCAATGGTCTGAAAAATTCAGACCGAGCCCTTCCGTTAATTATGCTCCTGTAATTTTTCGGCTGGAACAACGCGAGCATCGTCGCTCCCTTTCTCGCATTACTTCAACAAAATGTAAACGTGCATTTATAAACTCTATTCGATTAAATTCGCTTGCAATTTTCCAACATTGAAGCAGATGAGAGCACTTCGAAAATTGAAATTGGGAAATCGAACGATTCGAGGAATTTGAAAGGTCTAAGTTAGGCGTAGGCTAGGTTTGTCTGATGTTGAACAAAAGATGAAATTTGTCGTAAAGTGGAGCACACGTGAGAGATTCCAGCAATCCTACAGGTGGTTGCGGATCAATTCGCCTGACCAGCAATCGTTGGGGTTAAGTTTTGCGATTAAGAATCTCCCTCCAGATCTCGAGTCTGCATTCGAATATTACAATCGTCGATAAATAAAATTCTATCCCTTGAAACTTTTACCATTCAACAAAAATCCACAGCAACTTGGTTGCGTGATGATTAACGATCTACAATGTAATACCAAGTTCTGGCCACCCAAGAACCCATCCAAAAAGCAAATCACCTTGGCGGACCGCAGCTGTTACATACACCAAAGTTTCACGTGTGCCCAGGACCAAGTTCCACGCAGCGGGCAAAGTGGATTAATAGCGAAATGGAAATCCAAAGGAGGCCTTAGAAGTGGGCAGCGTCGATTCCAAAGTGACGGTAGCTACATCAAAGAGGCAGGAGTTATACTCGCGGCAAGTGTTTCCCTTTCCGGGCCAGGCATCGGTTTAATTAGAGTGACGTTCGCAATTAGTATGCTCGCGAGTATCAAGCCCTACGCCAGCAACTTCCTAAACCCAATAAACCGCCCCTTTGACTGGCCCTGACCATCAACGAAACACCGGATGCGCTCAGAAAACTGGCTACCTTTGGCCTCGCGAAACAATTAACTTCGCCAGATATACTACGCGAGACATAGGTAATTATTTACTGTGTTACTCTTTATTTCTAGCTGCTGAGCTCCATAGTGGTCGTGGGTGGAACCAATATGGCTGGCGTGTTGACGCACCATCCTCGAGAATTGGCGCAGAGGCAAGCCTTCCTCGAGACCAGACAGTGCATCGAAGCTCGTCTGACCACCCAAAGAGAAAACCAGCAACAGGTACGCACATAAACGTCCATGGAATTCCGTTCTACGTAACCACTGTCTCGTGTGTGGCTAATAGAACCTTCGAGTGAATTCAACTGGAGATCGTTCAACTCGTTCAGCGTCAAAGATTTGTCTCGATGAAACTGTTTTCTTCCATTAAACAGAGATTGCAATTACGATTAAGTTGTTGCACGTTTCATTCGCTCGCGTTAATAGAAATGCGAGAAGAGTATCGAGAATATCGAACGGTCTGTTGCTACATTTGTTGGGTGATTTAAATTATGCTTTAATTAGCGCAACCGTTCATCCCTTGTGCGGACGTTAAAATTACCAAGTTGGAAAATCCAGCAGTTACCGCACAGCGAGCACGTTTAACCGGAGCGAGTTCGATCGACGAAACAACCTAACGAAATTTTACTAATTAGAGCTACCCTTTGCACGGGCCGTCACGTTAATTGATGCACTACCCCAATTATTTATTAACACAATCATCGACCACGCGCACGAAACCGTCCGCAAACTGCGCTCGACTAGCAACGCGACACGTTCGTTTATTATTCTAAATACCGTGTTTCCATCACCGTGTCACACTGTAATCGTATCGTTTCGAGGTATCGAGTAATTTACAATCGAACGGATCTAAATATGGAAATTGTATGTTTAATACGGAAACACCTATCATTCGAGAAATTATTGGGAATTGCAGTTTCCACGGTGATAGCGAAACGAACGAGTTCTCCCTGGGATACGGATTTCCACTGTTGGCGAATATTTTCGGTCGCAAGTTTCCGCGGTGGAAAAACATCAAACGACCAGAAAAGCGCCGCTGCGAATTGGGATTTCGCAAACAGTCGTGAAACTTTCATTGAAGTTGGGTAAACTGGACCGTTCGTGGGAACTGGGAATTAGCAGGGCTTGTTTACGTAGCAGTCGCTCGAAAAAATCCTCAGATCCACCGATCTGGGACAATCCCGCCGCAAAGTCGAGCGATATCCCTTCGTTCGAGGAACGTTCAACCCCATTTCCCTCCTATTGCCTGGTTCTCGATGTAACTTTTCAACGTTCACTCGTTCACAAAAAAATTTCTGTACAATTGTAGAGAGAGAATGAAAAGCGTTGGCGCGTTTTATTAACAGAGATAAAGCAATGGATCTGAATTTGAGGGGCGCACGAACCCAGCCAGGGACTTTGGGGTTGATAAACAAGCCAGCTCGGACAGTGGCCGATCGGTATCGCGGCGAGTCACGGATTCCTTGTTAAATCGCACAATGGACCTGGTCACGGGTGGAACGTTCGCTGGAATTATAAGCGATCCCCGATAAGCTCGTATCTTTAATAGGCTTCCGTTGGTTTCTAAAAATAATGGCGGTCGGTTAACCACCCCAGAAATTACTATCGAAATTCCTTTGCAGCTCTCCGTGCTTCGTCCAACCCTTTTAGACTGGATTTTTTTTCCAAAGAATTTGCTATTCTATGCTGCATTAATAGTTCATATTCTACTCTCCCTCTTCCTCTCTGAATTATAATAGAGATTGAGTCTTGTTAGCTGAGAAGAACCGAAGCGAAGGAACGGATTAGCTTATCTCTGTTGAAAGGTGGCTGCGTTTTGGCGCATGTTCAACGCGTGTCACCGTAATCTCGCGGTGAAAGGAAGAGAAGGAGGTTGCGTACAGACAAGAAGCTTCCTCGTACGAGGTGCACGACGTTAAACTTGGTGGTTGCAAACGGGCCAAGTCATGCGTGTGCATCGTGGCGGGCAGATAAGCGAATGTCGCGCAGATTGTCCTGACGCTGCACTGTAATCGCCCGGACGCCCACCTACGCGACTTCCCAGGGCCTCAACTTCTCCTAGTAAGCGAAATTTCGCTTATCAAAACACCGCGTTGCGAGGACCGCTTGTTTTAATTACGTCCAACGCGATACCCGGTTTTTGCATCGTTCGCGAATCCTGCGAACCGACTATCGCGTGGAATTATCATTATTTTTTCAGAGGTTGCCAAGAAAAAATTAGGAATTTTAATTAAGGAACCTGTCTCGTACGAGAAGGGGTTAAGCATCGCGTGACAGTCGCGATAGTACGATATTCCACGGAACCCGATGCTATTCTCACAGACGAAATCGAGTCAACGCCTTCCTCCTAATCCTAACTCAAGGACCTCCACTCGACGCGGTTCAGAGTGTCGCGCACAAATTCCCTGAACAACAGTCACGATTTCCCCGGTAGACAGGAAGCCTCTGGAGGGTTAATACCTCGCCAGGATCATCGACGTCCCATTTTCTGTCGCGTCTACCAAGACACGATCTATATTCCGAGAGCTGTCCTAACGCGTCGCTCTTCCTTCGTCTGATAAGTCTCTGGAGAACTGATAAACTCCATCTATTATGGTTCGCTTCGAGTCAAGCTCGACTGCGTTGCCAGACGGGGAATCACGACCTCGATTAACCCCTTCGCTGCTTAATACGATTACTATATATACTCTTATGATTCTAATCGCTCTAATAAAACTGTTGGCACGTGTTCACTGTAGAGGTTACCAACGCGTGGGAATCTCGAGTTTTTCTTAATTAAGACAGACGGAGACATGTAAGAGAGAAGATACAAGGGAAAATCAATTTCTCCTGTTTTCACGAACGGAACTGAATTACGCTTTCCTTAACAAAATGAAATTTCGTTTGCCACCGGCTGGAATTTCCCTGGGACGAAATTAAAGCCTTCCGACGGTGAAAGCTTTTCAATCCCGTCCGTTGAGGGAAAATAATCAAATCAACCCGCCGCTTTTCTCAAGATCCTAATTGTCCTGCTGTTTTTCATAACAGTGGATCCTCCTGACGCTACGATGTTTGACCAATTTCAATTTTTGTCGTCGTTCTTCATTTGTTTCCTTCTCAACTCCTTTCAGACCTTTTCGATAAGTTATCTTTATGTACGTGTACGGTAAAATCGCTCTAAAAATACTGTTATTTCTCACCCAAACTCGTGCCATTCATCGATTCCAGTGGCAGACACGATCGAAACGAACACGGCTCTGTCACTTGTAAATTTCCCGTAATTCATGGCCGGGTGTTCGACTGAGATTATGAAATATTCAAGACCGATCGTTATCGCGTCCGCAGCTTTGGTTTCTCCTATTAGCAACTCTAACGCTGTACGCGGCTTGGTATCTGAAATTACATCGATATCCTTCGCCGTGGCTAATTCGACGCTGGATAAATCGATCAACCGGGGCGAACACAACAGGTTGCAACCGTATCTGTCACGTGTAATTTGCTCGCCGCACTGCCGGCCGTTCGGTGTTTGAAGTCACGTAACGCCGGCTCCGATTCGACTGTGATGAAGTGTCAATTAGTTTCAGAGCCTTGCTCTACCTTGGCTCCTGCGTGTCCTGCGGTGACCTGTTCGAGGTCGATCGATCCGTCCTCACGGAGTCGATCAAAATTGGAACATGGGAAATGAGCGATTCATCGTAGGAACCGAGAGAAAGCTAATACTTATTAATAAAGGTTACCCTGCTTGCTCGAGGATTATTTCTCAGCTCTCTGAATAATTTTACGACAACGTAGCTATTTCTTCGTCATTTCTCAAGCGGTATCAGAGGCGTCGTGCCGCGGCATGGCAACCCCTTCTACCATTGTACGGGAAATTTATGCAACCGCACACTGTACCGGGGTTTTAAAATTGAAAAAAAGAGAGAAAAATGAGGGAAAAAGGAACGGATGGTTATAAGCGGCAACGATCACGCAGTTCGCTCGTTCGAAGCATAAATGACCCGCTGCTGGCCACACGGTGCGACGTTTAAATTCACACGACCATCGTTCTCGTATTTTCCAGCGAGCAATAAAAATCGCCAACGTTATCGCAGTTTATTGAGAGTTAATTAAATCGAGTTGAAAATTGAGTGGAAAATAATTGATGGCCGTGGTACATGTGCGTTAGTTCAGAGGGTTTTCAGAGACGTGTGATTACACGGGTGAATGGGGCGTCTTGCGCTCCAGGATTTATTAGGTGAACCGCAAGTTTCCGGAATAACATGGTTAATTAACCGTCTGGTAGGAATACAGCCAGGACTTTGGCAAGTCGTGCCAGCTAATACCGACACGGCGTTACCATCGAACGAATAATACCGTGCTTACCGCTGGAATTGCACGGCTGAATAACGCGAGACCGAAATGTTTCGTACAATCAACTTTTCCACGTGAAAATTTCAATACTCTGTTCTAATGAAAATATCAATTTTCAATGATGGAGCGGGCGCGTCTCCCGCAAAAGGTAAGACCACGCAGGGAAGAAAGCGAGAGAAGGAGGAACGTTTGAAAGAGCGTTGCAATTTTAAAGCACATATTTTCGTGCGATACGAGTAAATTGCGTCTCGTGTTTCCACTCCGCCCCCAGGTTTAAACCGTCGAACGAGAGGGCGAGGCGGGTGAATTTTCTCTGATTTTTTACAGGAACGACTCCTATTGAGCGTGCTGCCGCGGCACGTAGCCATGGAGATGAAAGCCGACATCGCTGGGAAGCCGAAGGACACAATGTTCCACAAGATTTACATTCAAAGGCACGAGAATGTGAGGTGAGCATTGTCGGAAGAGCACCCACGGGACGGCACCTCCGAGGTGCTGGGCCAGAACAAGTTTCGTGACCAGCTGGCGTAATTGTTTCCGTGCGTCGCGGTTAGACTGGTGAAACGCGTTGAATCAAACCGTACACTGTTCATTTTTAAAACCCACCGACCTCTGAAAACCATCGAAGCCTCGTTACTAAATGTTTGAGACGGAAACACAGTCGCAGGCGGTCTGTCGATGAATTTTCATATTTAATCTAGAGAAAAGTGGTACACACGCGTAGTTAATGTAGTAATTATGGCACGGTAGACGCGGCTACCCGGTTCCATTACGCGACACGGTAGTACACCCGTCTACCATACGATAGAGTAACACGTATCTGCCACTCGAGGCTCGTTAAGTCAGGTGACACGCCGCTAACGAATTCCAATTAACACCGTGACTTAATTACGAGCAGAGCATAACCGAGAAGAATTATATCGTGGTAACCGTTTTCCAGCATCCTGTTCGCCGATATCTGCGGATTCACGTCCCTGTCGGATCAGTGCACAGCCGAAGAGGTGGTCAGATTGTTAAACAAATTATTCGCCTGGTTAGTACCAACGGTTGTATCGGACTGTTTCGTTCTATCCTCATTTCCTCGATGGTGGTGACCGTTTTGTTGGACTCTCTGTTTAATTATTACGTAGGTTCGACACGCTGGCAGCCGAGCATCATTGCCTGCGAATCAAATTGCTCGGGGACTGCTATTATTGCGTCTCTGGACTTCCGGAACCGAGGCCAGATCACGCGCGCTGTTGCGTGGAAATGGGTTTGGATATGATTAGCGCGATCACGTGAGTTTCCTCTCCAAACGATTTCCCAGCTGATTTTTCTGTAGAAAAATTCCATTTCACAAACACTCGAAGAACGCTCTACGCTTTTCTAGACAAGATCGCGAATTCGTATCTGATTCGAAAGCAAACTGATGTTGTAGACCCTTCAGAAATGAACGTTCCGACGCCCGTGTACAAGATTGTAAAATGATGTTTTAGTCTCGAAGGAAATCATCCCTTTGACGAGTGCAGACGTTTTTCAGTTGCAGACCCGTAACGAGAATACTCGTCTCAGGAGTCTGCTGGCTACTTTGACTCTTTACTCTGTTTCCGGCTCTTAGGATGCTTCCCTTAACCACTCCCTGGTTCGCCATTTTCTAAAGGGTCCTCTCTCCCCCGTGGATACGCGAAACTGTCTGCACTCACGAAACTTAACAACAGTTTGGAACAACTATAGAAATGACTACAATGGAAACATGCTCCGAATCTGTTCCACTCGAAAGGCCTCTCCTCTTCTCGGTTCGCTATTGAACCGAAAATTGGGTTCTCGAATTAACCAGGTTTCATCGAATTACTTTTGCAGCTTGTATCGAGAGGTGGGCGCTGTGAACGTAAACATGAGGGTAGGCATCCATACGGGGAGAGTTCATTGCGGGGTTCTCGGTCTGAGGAAGTGGCAATTCGACGTCTGGAGCAACGACGTCACTCTGGCGAACTACATGGAGAGCGGTGGTATACCGGGGTGAGTTCCTCCTCCCTCTGTTCCTGTTCCTTCTCCAGGGGTAGAACTACCCTTCGTTCGTGGCGATATCGCGGGTAAGAAATGAAACTCTGCGCTCAACAGGGCGAAACGCTTTTATCTCTTTGCCTTTCCCTCGACAACGCTGAACAAAAGTTGCGTGGGAAGAATTTTTTTCTGCGAAACACACGTAACGTCCTGCGTATTATCCGAATTAAACGCGGCGATGAAATTCAAAGTGCCCTCTAGTTTTGCTCGACAGAATAAAAGCTCGATGGAAACGCTGCGCCTGTATACGCGTGTTGTGTTTCGTTGAAAAACGAATTCCGAATAACCGATAAATTCCACCGCGTGGATTCGCGAGTTTTTATTAACGAGACCAAAGCGAGGCAAATTCTGCTCTATCGGACGCGTAAAGCGAGCTTTGCTTGGAAACAGGCGAGTGCATATCACGAAAGAGACTCTGGACTGCCTGGGTGGTTTCTACGAGGTGGAAGAAGGCCACGGTGGTGAGAGGAACGCGTACCTGAAGGAACACAATATCAAAACGTATTTAATCGTTCCTGGAGATACGTTCAAGGGTAATTTACCCTCTTCTGGGCTGAGAAAAGGTTTGCCAGCGAACGGGAACGTGTCTAAGGAGATGAGGGTGATGGGCCATGGGTCTCAACATGGGAAACAGGCTAAGTAAATAACTTGCTATTCGATTGATTCACGTACAGATGCTTCAACTTTAATCCGTCGACGATTCTATTGATTCTGTGTACAGATTAGGTTTCGGAGAGACGACGGAGGCAAAAAAGGATCCCGATGACGAGGTAAACGAGTACCTGATGAGGGCGATCGATGCTAGGAGCACGGATCGATTGAGGGCACAGTACTGCACTCCTTTCATCCTGACGTTTCGTCGTCCCGATGTCGAGGAAAAGGTAAATACAGATTTCGTTCGTTTTAAAACTCGTCGAGGAAAATTCTCTACAACTGGATACTTTGTAGAAAATAGAGAGAAAAAAAGAAAACAACGTCGAAATGTATTTTTAACGATCTGTTGCAGTACTCACGCGAGAGGGACAGAATGCTCTCGGCATACTTCGTCTGTTCAGGTTTCGTGTACATGGTGGTCGTGATTGCCGTGGCAATCACTCTGTACGGGTAAACAAACCAGTTCAAATAGGCCGCGTTGATTTTTTTTATTTCTTCCTGAATCGATATTACTTTTTTTCCCCTCCATTCTATCGCAATTTCGCCACTCTCTGCTAATTAACTCGGTTTCAGTCGACCCACGCAACCGATTCGATTCCATAATTTATTTCTTTTCTACGAGAATCGATTTTTAGCATCGCGAACAAGATTGCATAGGCGTTCTAGTGCGAGACGTGCAAAATGAGATTCACTTTTCCAGGGGCGTGTATTTCTACACGTGCGTGACAGTGAGCACGATGCTGATCGCGCTCATCAATGGAATCCTATTAGCGGAGAAGAACGAGGTGAGAGACTGGTGAATTCGTCTGTTACGAACAATTTGAAACGCGACTCGATCGATCGCGGATACTCTTTGGAATCTTGCCACTTCCTCTTAACCTTGAATCGGTGGCGAGATTCCAGGTCACAGGCTGGGACCATCGATTGTGTGTCCTGGACACACGATGCTGCCAATTGCATATGCAATTCGTGCTACTTGTCCGAAACAGAGCTCGCGCACACACGTACACCACTGGAATCAATTATTACGAACCACCCCTTGAATTTTTGTTCCATTTCAGAGCGTGCCGCAGTACCTTCGAGATTTCGCAGTACACGTGTTCGAGAACCGAGGAGTAGCGCAAACCTTAGCCACGTGTGTCGTGTTTCTGACCTTCGCCACGGCTCTATCACCACTGGTAAGCACAGGACTGTAAACATGACGCATTATCTTCTAGTACTACTTTATCGCTAACAAAATAACACGATAATGGCTCGCTTCAATCCGTTCGTAAACACTCTCTATAAACGCACTCTACATAATAGCTGCAATAGTGTGACGAGCAGGGTAAATTCGAGTCGAAACATTTTCTCCGATAACGAACAGCTAGATACATAGCCGCTGCACCCTTGGCAATATAGAAAAGTAGTTAGTTAAATTGAAAGAGCTAACTGGTCCAAATTCAATAGCTGACCATGACTGACAACCATCCATCAACCATCCAGTTCCTCTATCGATCCGCCAATTCGACTGGATTAAAACGGTTTATCAACGAAACCGAAAGGAATTCTGACGGATCGTTTCGAGCAGAACTTAGAAGGGGAAATGACGCGATCGGTCTTAGCCTGTCTCTTTCGATTGCAGGTCACGTTGGAGGGTGGAAGCGTCTGCGGGAACGGCACATCTCCGTTCGTTGAATGGCCTGATAATTCCAGCGTGACGTTCCAGAGTATCGATGCGGCTGCCGATGTTTGCTATTACACCGTCTTCGCTGACGTAAGTGCCGGATGATCGATTCGACTCGTCCCACCGCGGTCCTCGAATTAACTAGGAAGTGACTCTATAAGGGCTACTCCTGACTCGTTGGGCTAGAATTAATATCGTTCCCGGGTATATCCCACGAAATTCATGTTTCCGGTCAAATTAGGTCATCGACTCGTGACTACTCGTGAATCGAGCCATTTTGAACGCGTCGCGAGTACAATTTGGTTCGAATCGTCGAGTCAAGTTAGGTCTGAGTTAGCTTGCAGTTTCCGGAGGTAGAACCGAGTCGCTTGTTTGGAATTTAATTTAAAGTTTTCTTCTTTAAAGACCTCGTTTGCAGCTTTTCCCAGTTCTAGTGATGCTAGTCATGATAACCTGCGCGGTCTACCAGATCCTAACGTCGGTGTTCAAAGTGGCTATACTGAGTCTGGTGGTGGCATCCTATTTGGCCATCAGCATCTACAGAGGCCTACACGAAAACGAAATAGAACTGACTGGAAGATGGCTGGCGGGTGTATTGGTCGTCTTCTTCATGGCCTGCCTGATTGTACACTCTCAGCACACGGAAGCCACTTACAGGTGAGATATCTGCTACGAGAATTTCGAAGGTACCAATAGCGTGTATGGAGAAATCAGTGACCCGCTCGTGGTTTCAAATAAACAAACACAGGCTGGACTTCTTGTGGAAGCTCCAAGCGACCGAGGAGAAAGAGGAGATGGAGCACCTGAAGGCCTACAACCAGAAGCTACTGGCGAACATACTTCCGGAGCACGTGGCTGCCCACTTCTTGTCCACGGTTAACTCAGATGTAAGAGAACAGTCCTATAGTCCCATATTTTTTAACACTTTTAAGTGTCCTATTTTACAAAATTTCACGTCGCCTCTCGAAGCTTTGCGAAACGCTTCCCCATGAAAAAATGAGATTGCACTATTTTCCTAATTGGATGAGACCGTTTACCCTTATTGTCGCCATTTTCTCTGCGGAACTACCAATTGCAGGAGCTGTACCACGAGCAGTGCGATTTCGTTTGCATAATGTTCGCCTCGATACCGAACTTTTCGGAGTTCTACGTGGAGCTGGAGGCGAATAACGAGGGCGTCGAGTGTCTCAGGCTCCTGAACGAGATCATAGCTGATTTCGACGAGCTACTCGCGGAGGAACCGTACAAATATATCGAGAAGATCAAGAGTACAGGCGCTACGTATATGGCCGCGTCCGGTGAGCGCCAGCAGGTTTCTTTTCAGCCTCGCCAGCTTACAAATTTCCACGGGACGCTGATTAAAATTCGCCGTCTAGTTGTTTCCGTGTATACAGTCCGTTTTCCTTCTTTTTTCGCATTGCCTGCACGTTTTCTCTTCTCGCAGAAAATAATTTATTTTCTCTGTTACTCGCATCTGTTTTTCTGCTTTACTACCCTCCTTCCATTATTTTTGTAGAAAACTCTGGACCGCCAAATATTTTCTGAGATTTTTACCCCTAACCGCGTTTACAATTTCTTTTACTCTTTTAAGTTTCATGTTTTTCTCAACGAGAGAAAAAGTTTCATGATTTTGATATAGCAAGAATTATTACGGTTCCTAGAAGAACTTTTCTTCTATTTTCTCCTCGCAGGACTGACGAAAAGCACCTGCGACATGAAAGATTACAAACATGTGACCGCGATGGCCGACTACGCGCTTAGGATACGCGAGCAGCTGGCTTCCGTAAATGAACACAGCTTTAACAACTTCCGGTTGCGTGTGGGCATCAATATTGGACCGGTAACGTCAATCAATTTCATCATACCAACCCCTCAAACATTCACGAAACCATCCTGCTCGTTTTGGAATTGAATAAATTTCAATTGCCCGTTCAAACTCAAGCAGAGTACAATTTCTTAATGAAAACAATTCCATGAGCCGATAAAAGATCAAACTTCTCAAAAGTTGAATCCGTTTCCGTGTAGTATATATTTGGACTCTCTTCGAACTTCTTCGAATCTCTTTAAATCAAGTGATCATTGAAAAAATTAAGAAAATGCGAACATCTCGAGAAATAGTAAGAAGAAAAAGAATACAAAGAACAGAGAAAAAAGAGAATGGTTTGATCTTGTTTTGATGTAGGTCGTCGCTGGGGTGATAGGCGCCCGAAAGCCGCAGTACGACATTTGGGGTAACGCGGTAAACGTGGCCTCGAGAATGGAGTCTACAGGCGTTTTGGACGGGATTCAGGTCACCCAGGAGGTTCGTGATATCCTGATCGGCAAAGGATATCCGGTTACCTGCCGTGGCACCATCCAGGTCAAAGGCAAGGGTAGCATGGTCACCTATTTCCTCGATGGCCCTCGTGACCCCAGCAAACTGAACAATATCATCGTCAATAGCAATACTAACGATGAGAAAATTAATCCCACCACCGATGGTAACCCGGACAAGCCTGCCTCGACCAATAACGTAGCTGTCTGAAGGATCTGTGATCGACACTGTTCTCTCACCACTTTCCTTCTAGTGTTCGTACGCGCCTACGAAATTTTCTAAACGGTTCCAAAGTCACTGGAAACGGAGAGAAGACGGTGTTTCGCGAGGAACGATCGAACGATCGAGTCGACTAAATGTTAGAGTGAGGGGTACATCGAAAGAAGACACTGTTCAATGAGAATTCCACGATGATACGTGACTGTAAACGTCCAAATGAACAACGGGTTGAATCGATCTCCGAAACTCGCGTAGTCGTAAGTCCGTAAACGCAGGGCGAGAGGAAAGTTACCTTGTACTTAAGCCATATCTCGACGCCATGCGCAATTAGACATTTCAGTTCTGTTCAGAGGTGGGGCTAATCCTTTTAAGCCGACAGCGAGATCAGTTTTAAATTTCAATCGGATCCCGACAAAGTAATTTCCGAAACGTTCCGCGATTACGTGGATTCACTTCACGGATACACATATATATACATATGTATCTAAGTAGATTCCCAGAGGAACGTGAACGTTTCCGATACTGTATCGTCTGGCTGTCTGCTTGTGCACACATTCTTCTAGTCAATAACGAAAGATTCCTACGAGAAGCTCGATACAACGAAACCGTGGCTGGATTCTTGAATTCGCGATCTCGACTGAAAAAAGGAGACAAAAGACGGGACGGGACCACGGCAAAAGTTTATACGAATTAAAGGCGAGCAGACAAAGCTGCTGGAAGAGAAGAGAAACAAAGACTCGCTATTTTTACGATCCTCTTTTTTTAAACCCTAATCCTCGACGATTCGTCGACGAATGAGTTCTCTCAAGCACGTTCTATCCTTGAAATATCTCAGATAAGATGATATCCGCGTTTCACCACGGTTCGATTCGATGCGAGAATCGAGTGTGTTTATCGACTAAACAGCGCGTCTAATTGCACCCAACAGATTTTCCAAGCATCGAGAACTCGATTCGAAGTGTTCTTACGTTCAGGCTGGCTATATAGCTACTCTCGTTCTTACCGCATTCGTTACGATACTGTCATAATGACGTATCGTTATGTTTCGTTCGTACAGCACCACGTTTCTGTTTAAATACGAATCTCGTTTCTTGACACATGAAAAATCTTTGACGTAACGATGAACGCAAGTGAGTTCTATTACGTAAACGCAATTACACGGCTGTTCGCGTATTCCGTATGCGCGCTGCACTGCAATGTGCAGTAATCGCGATTCGAGCGAAGCATCAGGAAGCGCGCAGACGTTCGTGTGCATCGACAAACAAACAAAAAAAGGAGAAAAAAGTGTATAAATCAGGCGATAAAATGCACGTTCTGGCGAAATCGAAGTAATCGAAAGTCGGAGCCTGGTGCAATAACATGGTTTCTGGGACACAATGAGACTGTAATTCGTACGTTTCATCGTGCCTCTTCGCAGCTTTCTTTCTTCGAACGTGATTCAATTTTCTCGAATCTTCGTTCATCGTTCGCATTTTTGACGGTCCTTTTATTCGTTGCAATTTTGTATATACATACATCAATGAGATATTATTGCACCTGGTTCTACAGGGTGTTGGATTATGGACGGATGGAAATGAAAATGATGATTCCAGGAGGCAATCGATCATGATTTTAAAGTTACTTCGTCCTTTGGGGTCGCTCGTTTCGTTTCGCTGGTCCTGTAATGGAACGCTCTGTATATACGTAAGGGCGAACTTAAAAACGGATTAACCGTCGTGTATAGTGTCTGTCGTGATGAATGTGAAACTTTCCAAAGAGTCTAATTAGCCGTCAATTGCAACTCGTCTTGAGCTAATAGAGCGAGCCTATTAAATGTTCTCCGACCGCAAAGAAATAATGTATTTTGATGTTGCTGGCAGGCCCAGCCTTCGATAGGTACTAAAAGAATCAATATTAAGATCGAAACGCGGGCTATCGTTCGATAGATCGAAATGAGAACGTTACAGATATCTCGATGCACGATCTGAAGGATTTTACAATTTATTTAAGAGTAAAATATATGATTTTCTCTAAAAAGGGGATCGAGTATCTGTAATAAACCATTGAGGAAAAACTCTGTCATATCAAGTCTAAATGTATAAGCCTAACGATGTTAGCTTTTAGAATAATAAAAATTATTCTCGCTGTTATAGCTGGTGTTGTAGAAATCCTTGGTCGAAGTAAAAAATAAGAATAGAAAAAGAATAAATGAAAGAGGGGATACCTTAGAAATTTTAATAGCGGAGCTGAAATCAAGTATACTTTGAGAGAACTACCCTTTCTCGAACTTTTCTGCAATACTCGACTATAATAGCACAGGAAATCAGTCAATTTGAGGTAAAGATGGTAAGCTTCCGCCAGATTTGAGGATAATCGTTACTTCTCCTCCATCTTTCGTATTATTTCTCGATGGCCTAACACACAAAACCTCGAGCCTGTACTGAACGTATATTATAGATATTAATGGCGCGATGTGATTTGTCAGGAATAATGTGAAATAAATTTTTATTAAAAAAGAGGAAAAGAATAATTGTTCCCACCTCTCTATACCGTAATCTCCTTCTGGAAATTCAATTCTTATTTTACTCGATATCCTTCAAACACCTAAAAAATTCATATTCCCTACCACTCGAAATAGAAGGCAAGCGTACATTTTAAAAAATCCCTCCAAAATATAAAATAACACTAGATATAATGTTAGATAACCTTATCCACTTTTAGGGCCATTCTCTGGCCTCATATTGGTACCACTGAGATAGAACCACGCGGTCAATAACAGAAATCTTACAGCTGAGCTCGGATACACGTGGTATTATGTTGCTACAACGTGTGCAGTCTAACCTATCGTTCTTTTCCTCTCGTTCGTATAACATGAACTGGACAAGATTGTTTTGCATTAATCACCGACATAATCACCACTATGACATCTCTGAATAACTGAACCAATATGACCTTTGGCAGCGGCTAACAACAGATGACAGGTAATTGTTAAACAGCCTTCGCATCAGGCAGGTATTGTGTAACAGCTACAGTGCCTAATAAATATTTTTGTGTCGCTTCTTATCTTGTATTTTTCCTCTATAGTCTGTCTGCGTACGTACTTGCGCGATATTTTTAGTTGGCTCGTTAATTCAGTTAGCTAATCAGATTTATTTTTTACACGTGTTTATATTCCAATAACGTCGCCGTTGTTTAAAGCTGGCATTTTTATCGCAGGCAATAAAAACGTGATATCTTCGAACTTTCGGTGGTAAAATTTCGCAAATCACGTTCCGTAAATGCATTTGAAGGCAAATGTCAATAGATTTAGCCAGATATTCTACTTTATCGCGAACAAGTGTATGCATTTACCATCGTTCCCGCCAGAAGTTACACACTGCCAGCGCATGATAGTGGCTAGGCTTCCGTTGATTTTCGAGCATGCCAATGCCCACATAGTAGCTAAGAAATCGTTGTTGGTAAGTGTAATAAAACCATGATAACGGGCTAACTGATACGTGCCAAGGACCGGTCGGTTTACTTCTCTTTTTTACCGATCTATCGTCCAGCAAACCTTTCTGTGTCCATCGTTATATTCGTACTGTGAGCGTTTCTCGGATCGGAAAACTTGTTCGCTGTTTCATCGTAATCGGAGTGACGCAACCAGCGTGCTCGATACTTTTAACAATTAAAAATAATAGTATTTTTAGCAACCTAAAACGATAATGCTGGAAAATATCTCGCGTTGAATGCCTGGCTTTAGAGGATTGTCCAGAGTTTAATCGAGACTAGTAGCGGCGGTGAAACATTCGCAATACCAGGCGGTACGGCACACTGGAACTATTTGAATTGGGCTTATCGATAATAATTATCAAGAAACAGGTGACTGACGACGCGCCACTTGTCTTCGAACGTATACTAATTATATAAATACTTTTTAGTGATAAACTATTTTAAAATCTTTATCTTCTCATTGTCTTCTTTCATATGAAAAGGAACTCATGCGGTTATTCAAACAGTGAGCGTCATGATCTGAGTGCCGTACCAATTAATTCGAAATTTAATAAAAACTTTTATTACGATTTTTCATCTTAATTAAAAATAATTATTATTGATTGGTTGTGATAAACTTAATTCGAAATTGTTTTACATTTCCTCTCGACAAGTTTTATCCAGTATGTACAAATTGTAATGGTAAAATGATTTTTTTACGCAGATCGTTGTTGCAAGAAGAGGGGGCCGTTTATATCGGCTTTTCTGCAAATTCAGCTCGGATAACTGAACCGATGCGATCAGATAGAAGTGCGAGCGGTATTCGACTATGTATACACAAATTATAATGATCACGTAAGAAATCGTTTGGGAATGATCTACAGACTTGTCTCGGTGATCTAATATCACAGAGTAGACAGCAATCATGGAAAACAATGTAAGTGATTCAATTAATTTTTTACGTACAGCAAAATTTCAATAAATTTTTTATACATAAATGTTAAAAAATTTTAATAAGATATTAAAAATTTTTCGATCGATTCCACTAACCCTAAGAAATGCTTTTTACGACCTATTCCAGTCAGAATCGAGCGAAACTAACTTGCCTCGTGAAAAATGGAGAAAGTACTTCAACTGGATAAAAGACGTGTCGGTGGAACCAACGATGTGTCTCTACATGATGGCATACATGATCACATCTGTAGTGGAACAGGCATTTTTCGTCGACAAAGCCTGTCGAGTCGATCACGGTTATTCGGAAGAAATTTGCTCGAAACTGAACGATAACCAGACCATAAAAGCCGAAGTACAGGTACAATGACGAGAAATATCTTGCACAGTCAGTGATAATGTACTGTTTCTTTTAGTACTTGAGATAAAGAAGTAAGCTATCTGATGGGGAAGAAAAATATTCATATTGATCATGATACTCAATTGCCATTACAAAAGATATCCCAATTTTCCGTTTTTTGTCTTCTTTTTTTCTTTTTTGGTCCTATAATATGGTGTGCCAATAATAGAAGCAGTCTAATTAAAATATTCAATTTTGGAAGCTACTTTTCAAAGTCTGGAATTGATAACAGAATGAAATAAGGAAAACAAATCCTGTTACTTTAAAATGAAATTAAAACAAAATCAAAACTTCCTCAGGTTACAGTCTCAGAGTTTCATCAATGGAATAACATAGCAGGTCACGTGGTTCCCATAATACTAGCCCTGTTTTTTGGCAATTGGAGCGATCGACGTGGACGAAAATTGCCACTGATTATTGGTTTGATAGGAAAATTCATCTATTCTTTCATGGTGATAGTCAATTCCATGATGGACACGTGGAATTTGAACACCATAGTCTATACAGCGAGTCTACCTATGGGAATGTTAGGGGCAGATGTGGCCATTTTTGGAAGCGCTTTCGCGTACATATCAGACATATCTTCTATTCAACAAAGAACCCTAAGGATCACCATTTTGGACGTGGTGTATCTTAGCACTATGCCTACTGGTATTCACAAAATTCCATACTCGATTCGACTTTAAAAAAAAAAAAACTTCGTTTCTTTAATTTCAAAACCCTTTATATTTGAAATATGAAAACTGTTATTTATTAATTCTCTATTTTCAGGAGTGGCCCTGGGATCGTATCTCTACACAAACGTAGCCAATTCGTCCTACACCACCATGTTCATTATAAACATCAGTCTTTTGGTTTTGGCGATTTTATATTCACTTATAAGACTGAAGTGGCAAACGTTACCTCAACAACAACCATTGGGTGGCACCAATTTGTTGGTCGACTTTTTCGATAAGAAGCACGTGGTGGCCACCATCAGGACAATGACAAAACGCAGGCCTAATTACGGGAAAGTACATCTGTGGCTTCTGCTTGTAATCATGATGCTGTACACTTTTCAAAGGGACGAGAAACCTATGAGCTTCCTCTATACTCAACTGAAATTCAAGTGGGACGTTAGCAAGTTCAGTAAATTTCGAACGTTCCAATCGACTACTTTTGTATTAGGTGAATCTCGAACTAGATTTATTTTATGATCTTTTATCAACCAGCTAGACTTTTAATAGCTGTATGTGCACTTAGAAATCGTTATAATCGTCGTGGTGCGTTTTAAAGAAAACAGAAGTTTCCTCGAGTCGAGTCAGCTTGTGTTTTCCACAAGGTCTTAGTGAAAGCAAGAATTCTCCGCGAGAGAAGAACTTTCACTAACAGTAATTTCTCTGAGAAACTCTACTAAAACAATGATCATTGAAGAAAGCATTGGCGTAACTATCCGTTTATTTTAGCGATGCTAGTCGGAGTGCCAATAATGAGTAGGTTAATGGGAATCAGGGACACGATAATGGTGGCTATAGGAGCGATAGCCCATGCCTCTGGAAGAATTATATTCGTGCTCGCCAATGTCCCAGAATTATTCTACGTTGGTAATTGAACTATATAATTCTAGTAGACTAATCTATTAGAATAATCTACATAATATTTTGCAACCTAAATATACAAGATCAACAATATTAATATTCGCCTATTTTAGGTGCTGGTGTAGCTGCACTAGGACCCATAGTAGCACCTGTTCTCAGGTCAATGACCTCCAAACATGTTTCTGTGGAAGAACGAGGTAGAACTGCTACAGAGTAGCAGCTTTTTTCTAAACAACTAGAATTCATTTAGGCAGCAATTTGTCTACCTGTAACTAAATATAAAATGGCAATTCATAGGGAAAGTGTTCGCCATGCTGTCAGTCTGTGACAATGCAGTGCCCCTGTTCAGTGGTATACTGTATTCCCAACTATACAACGCGACCATAAATTCAGCACCTAGCTCAATCTATTGGCTAACGTTCGCTACTCAAGTTTTCATTTTACTTCTCATTTCGTAAGTATTAGAAATACTAAAGGTAAAATAATGTCGATTGATTAGATTAAAACCTGCTCAATTTTTCTTTTTTCAGAATCGTCCACATTTTTAATAAAAATAGTAGACGTAGGGACAGCATACAGTACGTAGACAATGATATCGACTGTCCATCCAAATCGTCTTCTAATTTGGAACACTGCAATTCTACAGACTTGGAGACAAATTAAACTTCAACAAAATAAATTATATTTTTTAATTTTCGACGATATGTCTGCATGAATAAAACTTATATGCGGAAATTGTATTATATAAAAGTTAAATAATTTTGATCAGCAATTTGATACCTATGATGTTGAAAAGTGTTGTTGAATTTTAAATGAAGTTAAATTGTGATTTGAATAAAGTTTTATGTTAAAAATTGCATTGTTTTTGCTACAGAAATATATCAATTACGTGGCACACACTTATGATTAATTACCTTGTGCGTCATTCTGATCACAATTCGTTGAAAAACGTAAACGTATGCTAATGTATATGCATTAACATTAATGACTCATCGTGTAATAGAAGAACAGCATGTATTTCGATTGATTATCAATTTTCCATTTCAATTTTTTTTCGTTCTATTTATATATCCCGGAAAATAATCGACTACTGTAACGAATGCGAAATAATATTAGCCCACTTTAAGTTATTAATTAATTGGTATTCACAATATGCACGTGATAAGCGTGTCAAGGACCTGAAGTCATTGTTTACCATTCAAAGTTTTCGAGGGATCATAATGACAGCGATCGTCTATAACATTAGCCGCATTTTTTACATTATTTGAGAGAGTTACAATTTGTCTAAACTATTGTGAAGATAGATGATTTATCCACAAAATTATCTTATTTTTAGTATTATCAGATTGTTTCAACATCTAGATTAAACGTTCCAAATGTACAGTATCATCGGTAACACCGTATATTATATTCTATGCTAGTTTACAGAAAGTTTGATAAGTGAAAGGCTTACTATCAATGAGATTTTAACGAACTTGTGACATGCGGCTATCTAAACGGGAATTTCTCGTTTCCTTTATGCGGGCAGTATCATCGTGTCACTTTTGACCCAGATTAACGCCTACCTCTTTAAAACGAATGGGTATAAAAGGTGTACAACCTTTTGCAACCGCTATCTGTTTATATTCAGACATTGGCTGAGAAAGTAGTTGGGAAATTTGATCGAATATCTATCGAGGGGATTGAAATTTAAAGAAACTCAACTGATACTGAGGATTTTGCATCATAATGGTAATATAAAAAATATTGAAGCATGGTACACTAATAATAAAAGAATACTTTTTATAAGTCGGTAGAAGTAGTACCACCTAACTGATTTCGATGATTTTTTAATATGTCGTAGAAATTAACATTTCGAATAACTTTCTCCTATACATATAACCACCATTTGGCTTTAGTTATTCAGATATTTACAAAAAAGTATTGTTATTTCTTCATTGAATTTTATCTCTAGGCGCAAGTATGTGGCTAGGCACGCGCGTGCCTATAGCAATGTTGAGTCAACATGACGTGGACGTTATGTATTATTTTTGTAAACACATCTTGGCGACAGTCAAACAATCTCTGTAAGAGATAAACTCTAAATGTTTTAGACGCATAAATCTTACATGCCGTAGCAGACGCTATTAGAAAGTATATATGCCCAACCCCGTATTTTATCCTCGCAAAATGAAAACTGGGGCAAGATATGGGTTTGTGTAATTTTTAATAGTGGTTGCTAACGTATGCGAGATTTATGCGTTTAAAAGATCGAAGGTTGAACTGTTACAAATATTGTATACCTGCTCCCATGGTACTATTTCTACATATGTATACAAATTTATTATATGCATTCTGTATGTTTTATAAATCTAAATTATAACAACATTGTTAACGTTTAACAATCAACTAATTTAAATAATTGCAATAATTTCCAGGTTTCAATGGGAAAGATCTTCGCTATCATCATCGTAACCTTAACTACATTTGCAACCTTAATAAGTGGCAAACCAGCTACTTCGACCTCTGTTCCACCAGGTGCCATAACAGTGTATCCTATACCTCATAGGCCACCATACGCGCCACATCCAATTGTTTATCCGAGTCCAACGGTCGAGCCAATCACTCCATAATATTCCATCATGTTATACGCGAAGATACGAGAATTCGAAGAATTGTCATTTAGTGAGAAAATTGAACACCGATCACGTTTCTTTCCAACGGGATGGCGAGATTTTTGCAATGATTACGCAGGTGGACTTTAGAGTAATTTGATCTGTGACTAATGAGACGGATAATATTTCAAGCGATCTTCTACGGAGTTTGTTTGCAACTAAAAATGTATTTGATATTTCCGTAAAAAGCTTTATACGTTCCATATTATATTTTGAAATCTACAGATGATATAAAAGAATTACACGTGTATATCTGAATGCAAATTGCATTATTGAAAAGGAACGAGTCTCATAATTGTTTTAAATGTTAGAAATATGTATACGTACTTTGATATAATTTAAGAATATGTATGTGTATAGAATAGTTAAACTAACTTTGTAATATTTTGTAATAAAAATTGTTTAAAATCTCATCTTATAATAAAAATATTTTAAACAGTGCAAAAAGACAAAATCCAGAATAGCATTAATGTGACTAATAATGCCATAATTAGTAAAATAGTTAAAAGATATAAATAATTGAGACTTTCCATAATTTCGACAATTTTATGGAAAAAAATGCTTTTCTAAAGAAGCTTTTGGAAGATAACAAAATAATCAAAGTCCCCTTTTCCACGACGTAATGCCGAGAAGAGTCTAATTTATGCCACCTAGCGTCTATAGTTTTATTAGTTTTTATTATTGTAGTTAACACAGTTAGAAAATTCTGGTTATAGAGATAGATGATTACTTTCTAATCTCATTTCTAATTTGAAAAACAAACGCATTGAATATATAAGTCGTGTGGCCCAGATATGCAACTCATTGAGTAGTATCTATACGTGGAACGGATCAACGTATATCAGGTACCGTAATTTACATAATTGAAATATGTGTAGAATGAAAAGAGCGACCATGGTATAACGAGAGAAAGCGAGAAAAGTGAACAACCTGCAACAGTTTCAACTCGCTTGTCCAGCCGGTAACAGATCAAAGGGATAACATCGTTATCATAAAAAAGTATAACAATAACCAAGTAGATATAAGCAACAAAAATTCGGATGATGCTTAAAAAATCTATAGCATACAAATATACATACATGACGCACAAAAAATGTTCAAAAATATTTGCGAGAAAAGTATATATAAAGCAAGAACAAATATGCAAAAACATTGTTATCTTAACGGTTATGTATATAAATACATACATGAAATAATATTATAATATTATAGTAATTATATATTAATATATTAAATTATATTAATATATAATCATTATCATTTATAAAACACGCATAAAATGAAAAGTAACAAGAAGAATCTGATAAGGTTAAGTAGCGTAAGTGTGAATTATAAGGCAATAAAAACTCACCCTTTGATGCGTTATTCTTTTGTAATGTTGTATATGTATATCCTCCGCAATATTCTCCATACTTTCCTTGCTTTCGAAGAAACGTATTATCTTGATGTCCATCTGCATACTTCTCATCACGTTTCTATAACATGTACAAATATTTAATTAGAATTTACATAAACTACAATCGTTATATTTGTTCGCGCAAGTTTACCTATCCAGAACATCAGCCATCTTTACGCAATAATGTTTCTAGTTAACAAAGTTGCAAATCATCAAAGAACAAATGAAAAACTGAGCACAAATTACCTTTATTTGAAACTCGAAGATAAAAGTAGATACTGATAGAACAATTACTTCTTATGTCTTCTTTTGTCATCGGTATTTTATATAAATTTCCTTAATTTGCCGTCTTAGCGTCCTCCTTTGTTTAACGGCTATCCAAGAAGAAACCGGACGTGACGTCAGAAAAAGTTGTAACTATCAAAAAAAGCTAGTCAACAATGAAGTTTTACTATATTTTACAATTTCAGAACATGAAGTAAAAGTGTAAGAAAGTAATTTAAAAATGCAATCAACATAATTCAAGAACATTGAAACCGTGAAGAACATAATATAAGAACGTTTGATGAGAGAGAAGAGAAAAATAAAGAATATACAGGTTAAACAGTTAAATAAACTAAAATTCAAGAGAAGAACGAAAAAATTGTACAGTACACGATACAATGTAATTACTTTTACAATTTTCTATACAAAAGCTTTAAAATTACCTCGTTCTTCGTGCATATAATGGTTGCTCGTTTGTTGCGAATTGTATTAAACAAAGGATTTTCTCCCTCCAAATTGAATCGAGTATATACTGCATTTACTTGCACGTGTTTTTGCAAGAATGGAATGTGAAATAAAATTGTACATATATAGTTTTCAATTTTTGGTTAAAATTTTGCTAACGAACATCATAAAACATTGAAAATGTTTTTTGCAACTTTGACCAATCAGTAACGCCAATTAGAAAGAGAAGAAAACCCGTGCCCAGGTTTGTTAATCCTAGTCAAAACAATGTTGGTATGTGATATGCAATATATTCGTAAAATGAGAATCTAAATTGCAATTAGGATGGTTCACGCTACAGATGAATAAATATTTCATAAGCTAAATGATGAGATGTATAGCAATAATTATGAGTTTGTCAAATTTAGTGATATAGTTGCAGCACTGAATCGCCATGATCAACGTAGTCAGATCGTTAGGGATCCACGCAGTTGCAAGGGGTGCTTCATAGAAGTCAGACGCACTTTTTATTCTCTCCTAATTTTTGGTCGATGAACTTGGAAAGTCGCTCAAAGTATTAAAAATACTAAATAAATGTATTCATCGAATCATTATTACAACAGGGAAAGTATAAATTTCAAGATAAATGATATATTTTTAAATAAAATGGTATATTACGGAAATGTTCAAATTGATCGAAGGTAAGCGTTTTCTGGTACCATTTCTTTTGTGTGGCAATATATTATAGTGAGACGAATGAATTTCTCTTATTAACAAGGGAAAGCAAATTGGTAATTCGTTATGAAAATTAATTAGACATGACCTGTTGTTTGTTTACTTATGTTCTGTTGCAATTTGATTTTTAGTTGCGCGATCACGTGACGTAAAATTGCATGTTCTATTTCAACAAGACGAAGCGCGACACTCGATGGCGCGATAAGTACGTGAGTAAACTCCGTGCGACCGTAACCGAACACGTCGAACCTTTTTCGTTATTTCGATTTGAATGTTTTGTGATTATTGTAGTTTTAAGTATTACGTATTTGTGTGATTGAATCATGCACGCATTTAAATGTTATCAAATAATGAAGATTCTATGTATTACCGAGTTATACTCTGCTAATTACGTGATTAACATAATGGAAAAAGATTGTGAAGTTAATTGCTTAAATCTGTCTTTAAGGAAGGTACTGAAAGGTGGATGGAATGTTTTGCGATAATTAATTAAGTATATTAAATGTTTTAAGTAATATATGTTTCTATGGTTAAGTGAGAGATACATTTAGAAAAAAGTTGACAAGCTTTTTTATGAAGGATATCTTCATGGATGATAATGAGAGTGGATAAAAATGTTCAGATAGCATATTTTGTGTGACATAGAGTGTCATGAAATGAGACATAATATGCAGGAAAACATTCACTGACATAATAAACGACAATAAACATATGTCGCTTACACACATCAATATGTACAACTACTATAATTTTGTTATACACATTAGTGTGTGTAAGCGGTATATATGATTATTGCATCGATAAATGTTTTTTTGCACATTATGTGTTACATGTAATTATTATACAGTGCTGTACAAATATGTAATAATCACATTTTGTAATTATGATATATTGTACAAGTGTATAATAATCAAATTTATTGATTAAGTATGTATTAATCATATTTTATGGTTAATATATTTTTATATTATGTAGATTTGCATATCATGTTGAATGACATGTACATACGTATTTTAAAATTGTGATTCTTCAGTTTATTATGTTTTTACGAAATGTAATGGTAGGTAAGTATTTTATATAATCACCTTTTGTGATTATGTATTATTGTGCAAATACATGTTTCTCAAATTGCATGATGTATTGTCGTTTTATATTAATGCATGTTTGTATTAGATTGTATAGTATGTACTTTTGTATATTTTAATATAGCATTTGTTTCGTTTATTGGGTTAGTGAGATCCCAAGGTAGATAGATGTTTGTTTGTATGAACTTTTCTATCTAATGTAGGTTATTTCGTTTTTTGATTTCATTTATATATGTATAATGTATTGATTATTCATACTTTTTATTTAGACTGCTCAAGGTATTCCAATTTCAATTTTATAAAGATCACAATTATGTTAATTCATGATATGTGTGTTGGCAGAGGTCAATTACGAACAAGAAAGAAATCGCTTACCTGTTGTATCCTTCGTTGATGTTTACAGGGACGATGTCGTCACATGTTCTCTGCGTTATAAATAACGGAGATACGCACCCTAATGTCAACGACTGTCCAAGAAAATGTATTTAAAGTGGACCTGACATACTGCGCAACCGCGAGACAACGAGATCTGAATTCAGCGATCAATTATAGACCACATTCTAAGGTGAGCACTTTGAGTCTGACGGAACACCATTCATGAGAAAGGATGTAGCGTTCGCTTTCGCTGCACGTTCTTGAATGTAACATTACACACATATACGCACGTGTCAGCGTTACGCGCCAGCGCGCGTACCAGCTGAGTAACTCGTGTATCGTCTCTCTTTCATGTTGTCAGTCGGCCTTCCTGCTTCTACGGGAGCGGTTCGAATGGCAGGATTATCGCGCGTAATACGATCGATCGTCCGAACGATTGATCTTTCAAATACTGGGAAACCTGATACCTTTGGACTTACCACGCTCTTTTTCGTTTTCTAGTAAATGATGATGCAGCCGCAAGTGGTCCAACGAGGTATCCTGATCGCAATGATAGCGATCCGAATGATTTCCTCTCAACCTCAAAACAATTTTCCAATTATCCTGGGAGGGATTGAGACTGTTGCGAGCACCGCCACCAATATTCGTAAGTATTCTTTTTGAACTTAAGCCTTATTCCTTAATACATTTTCCCTAATATTACTGTTATTGGTCCTGTCATGTTATTGTTTCAATTTCGTTTGATTGTTTCAAGTTAGAAATTGATTTGAATTGGTGATAGAAGTATACGATAAATTAAAAAATAATACGATGCATTTTTTAGACTCTCATTGTTCTTTTAATGATTCAATGCAATTTAGAGACTGATGGAACGCGACAGCGTTCAATCTAACTTCTTACATCATTGAAAATAGTTTGTAGTTTTGGTTGCTCACGATTACGTTCACGATCTTGTCTGTGAATCTTCCGGTTACGTGAGTTGAAGAAAGTATAATGTTATAATTGTTGAAAGGCAGCGTGTCAGGCATAATCAACTTGCAGTGATTACACTTGATTGAAGAACGAATTAAAGGAATTAGCCTCTTTCAATTGTCTCCGTTTCGTTAATAAAAGAAAGAACTTTCACTTGGACAGACATTGTGACCTGATTTGATGGTTTACCTGTGTACTGGACAATAATTCGAAACGAGTGACCAAAGTTTAAACGATTGTTCATGTTTCATTAAATACGGAGCGAAACTGTCTCGGCTGATATAGCGTTTATGTCCATGTTTGGTGTTTCACAAATACCGAAGTTCTTTCCGTTTAATCTGTTCGTTATACGTGCGGTATTTGCGATCATTAATTTCCTATAGAACAATGCAAATGGAATACATTTTATGACGCATTGTTATGACGTAAATCTTTTTAGGAGAGGTTACTGTTTTTATACTCCTGTAGTTCATTTGTGTTGACTCACTAATATCGAAAAAAAATCTGTCAAACAGTTTTATTGTTAAGTTTTTGTAAAAACTAGCACTATTTCTAACTTTTAGTTACTAAGTAAAGTAAACAATTTTTTATTATAAACATTTCGTCGACCGTACAATATATAGGCAGCAACTGAATTCGTTATACCAACGAGTATAAAGCAATCAACTCGCTAAAAATATAAATTTACATAAATATCCAGAATGTAAACACTGAAAAAAATTTCAAAGGCAAGTTAAAGGAAAATATTTTTTAGCGAAAAATTCTTCAAATTCAAATCTATCGCAGAAAGAAACATGATGAGCATTTTAGGAATAAAATAATTGGTCTGAAAACCTAGTGGAACAAATGGGTGATTCATAAAAGATACGACATATATGCGTACATTTTTATAGTTTAGTGTGAGCTCCACATCCTTACTGGTAAAGTGCGACAACAGGAATTCTCTCATTATACTCGGGTTATTACGCCTAGCTAATTCAATTCCGCGAATCTGAGAAATTCCAGGTGGATATTATTGCTTCAAATAATGGTTCTTAATTTTCACAGCAGTCAAAAGATTTTAGAAACAAATGCTATACGGTTTGTTTAAATTAACACGTATTGAAATATCCCATTCACAGTTATTTTTATCATGTAAATTTACACATTTTCATTTCTTATTTATTCACTCCTGTAAACGTTTTAGTTATCATTCTTGAGTCATTAATTCACTCTGTCAACGATAGTTTATTCTATTTAAATATTCAAAGCACACAAAATTGGAATAAGAAGCATTCATCGTTACATCACGCATCAATCGATTATCTATTGATCCCTCGACGAGAAGTAGAGCATTTGTAGAGGAAATTGTTCGTTTAATCGTTTGTTTCAGTGACGGGAATTATGCAACGACATAAAATACTGATAGACCGCGTGACGGACACGGCTTCTGACATCAGTATGTGATACTTTATTCCGAAAAACACTCTGAACCACAGTTTTCAACCTATTCCATCGGATTTCAACTACACTTGTCATTTTTTCTTTAAAAGACCAAACCATAAATTTGATATTTCATCATTCGAATTTTTTTACTGATAAAATACGTGCCATTTATTTCCAATTCAAATTGAAGTTAAGTAATTGAATGAACTATTCTAGAAAATTAGTCCAAGGTTAGTGTCGCAAAGATGGAATAGCGTTTGAAAATCCGCCTCTGCAAGAAAGCTAGTACTGTGCCGACTTGCGACAGCACGTTTAATCGATTTTCAATGCGAGATCCTGCGCCTAACAGATACATTGAATAGAGTAGTCATGACTGCAGATGACTGTGAATCTTTTTACAGAGCTTTCCCCCATTCTGAAATACACTTCGCTTTGGCCACCCAATCACAGATTTTCAATTTGCTAAATCGCTTCGCTGGATGCAGCAAATGCCTATTACAAGCATTAAACGAACAAAAACAGGATGTGAACATCGTTATTTTTTATTGTTTTAGTTAGTAGCGCAGTGGAACAGCCGAGGAACCTCCTGATCAACGCGACTAGAGCTACAACTGGCTACAGTAAGTACAGCAACCTGTCTAATAATTTGTAATCGACACTAATCGGCCAAAGGACAGTCGACAGCGCAGCCTCGAAAGGACTAGAGTTCAAGCTCAGAAGATTCCTTGAGAATTTTCGCTCCAGGATGCCTTATGGAATACCAGACTTGGGAATTCCACCAATGGAACCGCTTTATTTGGAAGAGGTGGATATAATAATTGACAATCGGGAGATAGGAAAGTATGTTGATGCGCCACTTTAAGATCTATTCTATAATACTGATAGGCGAACTAGAAATGTATTCCAATTTATTTTCACTTTATGGTATTAGATTTCTGACTACTTTTCTATATTTTTGTCTCGACATCAAACGGATATACGTAAATAAACCTTTAACAAGGTACTGTTGTGCACATCAAAGAATGACTCTCTGAAACTGATTGAATCGTTGGTCACGTCGAAGGTCTCAAGGAACTTCTAAAGTCAGCAGTTTCATTTTTTATCCGATGTAACTTGAATGTGAAATAATTTTCTATCGTGTTTCGTTCGTTGATGCCAGGGGAACTTTTTGGAAGTTTTACGGTACGATAATGAACAAATCGAGTTCTTGAAAATGTTCATGGAAGTTTGTTAAAGTTGATTTTCGTCATTCTGATTTTGTTTCCGATTTTTAATCTTTTACATATAACAATTTTAACTATCCAAATGGATTAATACGCTGTACTCTTTCATTTTTCAGTTTGTCCATCGTTTTACGAAACCTAACACTACACAGCTTGTCGACATTTGTGGTCAATACGGCAAAACTATCTCTGGTCGGTCCTACGATCGCTGTCAATGCTACAATACCCCAGATTCAGGCAGACGGATTGTACAACATATCTGGAATGCTTGGTCGCTCGATTCCATTGCACGGTTCCGGCCCATTCAAAGCGAACATTAACGAATTTCAACTGTACGTAAATACTATGCTAGGTTTCTCCAGAGGAGTGTATTTGAAGACTTTTGATTTAGACTTTTCGCTAAAGTCTGTCAACATCAAGTTGAACAACTTTATGGGTGATGATGACGTGGGTCGTGTCATAAACAAGGTACGATAAGTTTTTATTATTTCATAGATAGAATGACAAATGCCTGTTCCAGACATTTCGAATTTTTTAAAGGTGTTAATTGCTTCATACGTAAAGAAATTATGGCAATGATTGTTACTCGAATTTAATAATTTTTAAGATTCTAATTGGGTATGTAATCATTTGTGCAGGTCTTTGAGGAGCTATTGCCAAAGATATTAGAGACGGTCAAACCAGAGATACTTCCTAACATCAAAAGTTATATAGGCAATAGGGCTAACGAGACTATTCATGATCTCACCATGAGGGACATAATTAATGTGCTACTAGGCTCTAATGAAGTTCGAGAGATCACACATATTCTGGGACCCTGAAAATATTTTTAAACGAGGCTTATTCTCTTCAAGCGAATTGTAAACATATTATCAGAATTTTATGTTGAATTTAATAATTACTTCAGATACAAAATACTGAATTTGTGTCTGTGTCAAGGAAAGAAATTTGAATCTCATTTTGGTACGAGTAAAGATTTTTCTTCGAGTCTGGTGTCTTGTTGACAACTTCGGCACGAGTTCAGCAACAACACTATCAATGTTAATTGCTATCATTGAAAAGAATTGTAAAGCTAGGCGTACAATTATGACAATTTATAACAATATTATTTTATTGAAATTAAAAGGTAAAAAATATTTTTTATGCAAATTGGATTTACAATAGACGACATAATTTTAGCATCATAAATCATCATAATATGCACGCCTAGTTATAAATTAAATTTACTTAAAGAAAAACTCGTATTAACCATTTTAGTGCCACGGGCTTTGGAGAAATCCTAGTTGTTAGCACTTCTCTAAGTATTGAACAGGAAGAGCGTGATCGCGTCGTGTGGCACTCAAACGGTTAAAAAGGGTTTAATGAATTTAGGATTTTAGTAGTAACTACTTAAAAGTATGAGAGATTTTTATGAACCTATGTCGCGGAGCAGGGCGTAACGCTCCATGTTTAACACATTCGTGGACAATAAAAATTTCAGTGAACTGTAAAAATAGACAGACGATTTCATCAGTTGGCCATTATTTTGTAGTGCATAATAAATAGAAAAAATTAAGGTTATATAAAATTACCTTAATTTTTGAATAACTGGCTGTAGAGTTTGAATGCTATAGGATTCATATCAATGTGCACCATACTGTAAATGAATGCTATCGCATTCCCGTCCACGAACGTGTTAATTCATTCGTTCGCATATACTACTAGGCACACTCAGTGCAAAATTCTTAATTCGTAACCACAGTTAGCGAAAGTAATCAGAAGCTTGAATTATAAAACCAGTATCACGATCTGAATGTAATCAGTTAATGAATGTTCCAATTACTAATTTTACTGTTATCGATAACAGTAAAATAGATCTATTTTGAAAAAAAAATACCATTGTTTATTAATTGAAGAGAGGTATACCCTAGTATACAAATATATAAAATAAAAATCAATATACTTTAACACATTGTACTGGAGATACGTTATTTTATCAAAATTTATATTCACGGAAATGGTGGGTAGCGTAGCAACATCAAATTACATGAATAATTACAATTAATTTCAGTTGCGTCAATATCATTTCCATCAGTTTTCCTTGTAATTAGTTCTAATTATTATCGTCCATTGATATGTTACGCCTTTCATTAATAATTGAAAAATTATTTCGACAGGACAATATGAACCAGATAATATACTCAAGATTGAAACTAGAAGAACTGCGCAATTCTACGCAGTTAGATAATCATGATGATAACCTGTGATTCTTGCGATTATTGAGACATCGTAGTAACGTAATCAGCTTGTGTGAAAAGTTATCAACTGGACAACGTTATTCAATTATAAAATTGACAGCATAATACTAATTTTTTAAAAAAAAGGTAGAAGCAAATACTGAAAGTATTTCGTTTGAACAGATATTTACCTCTACATCATTCTTACTTCCTTTCGCGTATCTTTCTTTATTGTACTGATAACAATTCATTGCTTTATAATGCGTAACGATAAACAGAATACTGTAGTTTCTGTATATTGTGTATTAGGAAACTGTTGATAAAGAATTTAAATGACTTTAATGAGTTTGTTCACGCTAGCATTCACCTTATCAGTTAATTTCATGGATTTGCAAAATATGTGAACAGCAAAATAATCACGAAAACGATGAACTAGAGTCTAAAGCGTTAATTTCAAGCGACGTGTAAATGATTTTTAGAAACAAGAACTGTTTTTGTTGGGTAGATAGATTTCCACGCCTTGTGTGCTGCGCATAAATATCCATTGACGCACGAAACATAGGTAGTCCAGCTTTGTGTGATCTTCTGTTTAGCCTATTTCACTCTCAAACGTGGAATTCTGTTTTTTATAGAGACCGAGAGCAAGGGAGAACGAGAAAGAGTAACAGAGAGATCGACAGGGGGAGGCAGCGGGAGAGAGGGTGGAATGTGAACTATCTTAGATCATAATCATAACGAATGCTGCAGATTTTCAAGTGAAGATGTTAGTAGGTATGTCTTGCCTTTCCTTCGTCGATTTTATTAAGAAAACCGTAGAGATATAAGAATGGTTCCTCTTTATCCTAATTGTTGAAGTACTCGAGCTCTAGCTGGGAATAAATCGTGATC
This sequence comes from Xylocopa sonorina, assembly GCF_050948175.1. Classification (NCBI taxonomy): domain Eukaryota; kingdom Metazoa; phylum Arthropoda; class Insecta; order Hymenoptera; family Apidae; genus Xylocopa; species Xylocopa sonorina. The sequence goes on along the minus strand of NC_135201.1, from coordinate 10,365,120 downwards.
GAAACGCGTGGAGTCCATTATCATCGTTATCGCCTGCCCTCTCTAATATCGTTATCGATGATCAGCACATAGTTGCACGTGCTCCGCTCTTATGTTTCGAGTGGTTCTCCGACCAGTTTTGAAGATAATAATTCTTTACCCTGACCCCTTCCCATTCTCTTTCTGTTCATGGTAATCGATAGTCAATAGCAACACATCCTTTGAAAATGTTCCCTACAATCGGGATTTGCAAATTTTTAATTTTTCTTATAGAAGTAAGAATCATGAAATAATTGAGCTGAATCGATTGAATAATTTGCGTAATGACAAGCTACTTCTGGTGAGCAACTAATTGGAGTAGCTGGAATGTTAACGAAGTTTTAGAACAATCTTCTGGTACAGGAAACTTTGACTATAATTGATGAGGGTGACCACAGTACTGATGAAGCTTTTAGTTCGAAAATTGGGGTAATTGGACTCAGATGTTTGCGGTATCGTCAAATTGAAGGAAACTGAGAAAGGGTTTGAAAAAAATATTCTTTTAAATATGTGAATAATTTTTGGTAGATTAACGACTACATCATTTACGAGTTTCCTGTGCTTTCTTCCGCAATATCTGCCTACATTCTGTAGTAAATGCGTACGTATGTGTGTTTAGAAAGCATCACGCTTGCATCGCAAGGACACAGTACCTTTGGGGAAATGCAAAACGTTCAAAGCTTTCCGCTGCAATTTACTGCCAGGCGATAATTGTGTCCCGGCACACAATTTAACTTCTAGCTTCGCGGGGCAGTGGTTAATATGAAAACCTGGTTTTGCGCAAACAAAATTAATTACTCGCGATTAACAAAGATATTTAACATATGGACATAAATCGAATGTTCTTTATTATAACTCTTCTAAACCCATTTTACTTACGAAGTCCATATTTTTTCAGGTTCAACCGGGAAATGGTCCTCAGCTCGAGGATTCCTTTACTTTTACTCTGGAGGCGAAGAATCAGCTGGTAAAGCAACAGTTGGCGGAATTCTCCAGCGTAAAGGGGGTCACCATCCCTGCGAATATTGACGCGACAAAGACAGATAGCTCGCGTGGCAGAATAGCGAGGGAGAGCGGCTCAAAGATCGGACATGCGTGAGATCCGACGATACAGAACGCTGGAGGTAGCCAGTCGCGCTTAAACGGCGCCTGGCGTCGGTCGTGTTAATGCGCCGTGAGATATCGTCGACTCGTCCTATCCCACGAGTAGATAACTTGACTTCAGTGTTGCAAATAAACAAAACGCCGGTCGAGGGGATGTAGAAGAGAGAAGATTGGTGAAAACTTCGCTTCGTGTAAACAGAAGAGAAATAAATTGCGTTCTGTATGGAACAGTAAAGCTTTGGTGAGCAGTTATCGATGATGAGAACCGACGCCTGTGCTTTGGATTCTTTTCATCGAGTTTACGTGTTTTGTGACAAGAAACTTTTTCACTGATTAATCGATTGACTAATACTTCATCTAGACAGCTGAGGCTTCAAGAGTTTTACTGCGCGTTTAAAGTCCTGTAAGGAGCTTTCAATTAGAGGATAGAGAGGTGTTAAGCAGCAAGTTGTTAATGATAGTGCGACTAGGAAAAGTGATTTGGATGAGACTTCTGGTAGAGTACGAACGTTTATGAAGAAAATATCGACGTACCTGTTGAGTTTCCAAGGGAATCGAAAAATATCTCCTTTTGTCGTCCGTTGGAATGAAACGACAACACTGATCACCTCTAGTTTTGTGCCTGGACAAGTACAGACATAGCTGTTGGCAGCTTCAACCCTGTTGAGCAACTTCTGGTGAGTAGACAATTTCGAATTTCGATTCTTTCTAGTATAAACGGAATTACAAAGTCTCTGGTCATTCGTGTTTTGAATTGCTTCAAAGTATTCGGCCGTCTCAATATATGTGGATAGCACAAAACACTTTTATAATAGCGAAACGGATAGAACTTTATTTTTAGTACGTCGCTGTGTAGCAATGATTTGTACTAAACGTATTTTCAATGATCAAAGCAAGACATCGGGTGCTGAACATTAAAAAGGATTTGTTGTGAAAGTATTTTAATATCTCTTCGATACAGGCGATGCATCATCTGTTTATTATTAATTCTAAGAAGCAAAGTGCATTCTGAAGAATTTCGAGGCAGGTGGAATATAAAAAAATTCCTGATATTTTCATCCATTACTTTCCATACGTCTTTATTGCTTTATTTGTTTTAGTATTGAATCACTTCGCTGCAAATCTGCGAAAATTGCCGTAATTTTTTGGTATCGAAGCTCTGAGGTTTGTTTCTGACTGATCTTGCAAAGTCGAGTTAAGGTGAACGTATAAGAAAATTATAGCAATTATGTTTCCTTGAAACTTTGATTCATCATGTCCTATCGTATCATTAACTATACTCGAATTAATTATAGTCCTTTCATACTGTGAGACAAACATACAAAATTAATTCGTTTGATTTTCGAAAACATTGTGTGAATTAGAATTATGTTTTCTTAAAGTATTAATTCGTTATGTATTTTAGACTCGAAAAAAATTGAAGTAAAGAAAATTCTGATTCCGACGGATGAACATAAAATAAGGGATTTATTATGGTCGCCGGTGGAAGTTCGCGGAGGCGAATTTTATGTTGCTCTTGAATCAAGGCTGTTAGATAAATACTATCATAAACGGCATTTCGATACGCCTGCTGCGTGGCTCGATGCCTTTATAAATAAACGTAGAATCTGTTCCTGGTCTTACTAATCTGTACAGAACATCGGCGCAGTGATTTTTAATTAATTAATGCCAGGTATTAATACCGGATTGGTCCACTTATCTGTATACTTGAACCAGATTCTAGTCACAAGGAAAAGTGTTGTTGATAATCTATGCAATTTCGTGGAATTTTTCTTGGTAATGTTTTCATTCTTATTTGGCTAGATAATAAAGTAGAAAGTATAGTTGGTTTGGCAGGCATTGTTTTCGAACGTCGAATGTTTATGAAAATGCTTGTAAGTGAGGGGAATCAGGAAATTTACGAGCGACCGTTCTTGATTTGTTTCGTTGCTGTTGAGTGAAGTCTTGATCTACTGAAAATGCCAGCATCGTTATGAAAAATAAACGATAACAAAATTTTCTGTTGAGATATTAACTTTCCTTTAAAACTACTGACTATTTCTGTAAAAATAATATGCGCAGAAACGCTCCCGTTTATTTTCTTTTCAACGAGATCTTTTCTTTCTTTATTCTTTTTCGAAAAGTAATGAAACATTCAAATTAAGACATCAGCCGCACGTACAGTTTAATTTTATGTACGTAGATATTTTCTCTCGACTCCACATCCCATTTTAATAAAAGAATTTAACTTCATTGCCATCTTACTCTAGAGATTTCAAGTAAATACTGAGAACTTAATATGATTCATGACTGGTGGAACAAGATGGAGTTGATAATTATTTGCAACATCTGAATCTAAATATTCGCTGATCCTGAACAATAAAGAATGTCACAAGGAGAATTAGTTTTTCGTTATTATATCTTCTAAAAATAACAATTTTTCCATGCAGTAATTGAATCTGTCGTCTTTTTCAGTTTCGTGTCTGTAAATGGAATTGGAACATTCATCATATTCTTCCGTGTCCATTAAAGTCATACTTGAAACATACAGTCTCCCAGATCAAAGTTTATTAACCTCGATGGTCGATTAGGGGGATGTGTGCGCCGAATTTCAGCTTGACTTCGTCCTCGAGTTACGCAGTGGAATGAACTTGCCTATAGTCAGACACATTATCCTGATTAAGAGTCGCTAGAATCGCGTGAGTGTTGTTTAAAGCTTCTGCATTTCGTAGTAGCTTCTTTTCATCGAATTACAATCAACCTTCTCATAGAGAAATTTTATTACAAACAAGAATAGATCAGCTGAAACTTTGCTGTCACAAAGAATTATAATTTTTTCCAGAAGAAAGTCCAATCCACTGTAGTTTCCTCTGCACAATTAAATTTCATTTCGTGCATAGCTTTTCTTGCATATTTCCATATTTTAATTAAATCTGATCCGCTTTAAAAGCTTCATAATTTTTTTTTATAGCAACAGGAAAGCGATTCAGTAATTGAATATTACTTCGATGGAATATTGGAAATTATTATCAGAATGGCGAAATATATCGCGCATATGTTATACGTGAATAATGTAACCAAATAATTTTATACGAAATTTGAGTGTCACTGGAAGATCTCCGAACGCATTCGATATTTTCTTGAACAAATATACCACTGTTTACAAGCAGAACGATGGATTACTGAAAGGGTATAATTACTATCAAAGACGTGGAATTAATTGAAAACGCCATGCACGAACGCAAATGTTAACTAGATTTGCTCACATCTCTCTGCGCTTATTTTTTAAATCAGTTCCTCTGTAGTTAACTCCATGAGAATATTCTGGTTAAATTACATTTCATTGGCTGCCTTTTACTTCCGTCTCGCACCTTTTAAAATCAGCTATTAATTCCTACATTTTTCAAAGGGCTTTACTTATTATTACTTCTTTTCTTTACCGTTTTTCAACTTGTTCTGTAATCATCTAATTGACTTAATTACTTTGCACTTTACTTCGCGTTCCCCTTTTAACTCTTTTAGAAAAACAGCGTTCTTAGGGCTTTGTAACGTTAAGTTCCACGTTATGCTTTTGATTTCTTTACCCTCTTCGTTTCGAGGAAAAAAAAAATTCTGTTTTCCCTCTTGTTTTTAATTATCGACTTTCCCTGACGAGTTTCAGGGCACGTCTTAGCTTTCACGAGGCGCTGGAAGACGTTCAGCACGTGACTCACCGTATTAAGGCTGTATAACGCGCCTTTGTTGGCCCTCGAGGGCATTAATTAAAGTGATGACACATCGTGCGCGAGCAAACCAATTAATAGCGACGGATGGCGTGGCATATCGGTACCACTTCACTTACTTTCGCCCTGTCCCTCTGTTGTACGTGTGTCCCAGCGCAACGATCCTATCGATTACGTGAAAGGTCTTCGCCATCTCGTTAAAGTATCCATTAAACAGATCGCGCCAGTTTACCCGACTTAAGGGTATACACGTGCCCCCATGAATCTCCTGATCCAATCAATTTCACTCGATCTGTACCAATCTCAGTAGAACCTTCCCATAATCAGCCACAACACGTTTCAAAACTTGTAATTACTGTATCGCTCTGACATATTATTCATTGATAAGAAGAAAGATCTCTGCTACTAAGGGTTGACATTTTTTCTTGTTTTAGGTACGATAGGAACATCCAGATAGTTGAGAATAGCACTGCACGTGACACTCCTCCGCAGTTAACAGTGTTATTTACGATCACGATTACCGTAATCCCGTTATCTGATCGTTTATTTTTATGATATTCCCTTCTGAGCTCCGAGGATTAATTACTTGGAGGAATTAATATCATGGCGAGTTAGCTCGTTACCCACGGTTAATGATCGACTTGTTGACTGGAAACAACAACCATCTTTGTGGGGAGCTTGCTCTGGAGTTTCCTTGTACTCTTTGGTACACTTCCAGTATTTTATTCTAGAAAAAATGGAAACGTTATATATTTTCTGTAAGGAAGTTTGAAAATTTTGTTAAAACTTTAAGAAGATTGTCCCGTTTTATGATTACGGTGATTCATAGTTTAATAATAGGATGGAAATTTAATTACAAGTATAAGAAATTTCATTACATAGTTCATTCTAGGTTCATTAATTGTCTAATATCCATTTATTATTAATCTATTCTTTGTCGAGAAATATTCTGCAAACTTCGTCAGAATTCTATTCTCGTCAAACGTAATTAATTGTTATCTCGTATTTTTATCAATGAAAAGTGCAGTTCTGCTTTTCTTTTCATTGTGGAGATTCAGTTTCAATATTGATACTCTCTTCGTGATAGCGATAAAAAATGTATTTTTCACGAAGAACTGGATATGAATAACGGGTTATTGATTGTCTGCTTGCAAAATGAAGCACAGTTCAAATATACGATTATTTATTTATGCTCAGATTGTATAAATAAATACGCGAAACAGTAAACAATTCATAATGAATAAACTGTTAAGCTTAAACTATAGATGTTTCCGATGAAAAAAGTAATATCAAAGGAACAAAAAGTTACATTATTATCTTCATTCATTATAAATCTGATTACTGGTGTATTTCGTAGACGTAATTAGAAGCACGTGGAATTTCATAGCCGAAAATGCAAAAATTCGCATGATATTCTGTTCGTGGTCAAAAGCAACGTGTATTTGCGGCTGGATTAAAGTCTAAGCAACCGCACAGAGTCCGGAAATAAACGTGGACAAGCAATGTTGCCTGTGAAACACGGATCTGTCGTGTACAAGTGCTCCGTAACAAGCATTAGCCACGACTGATGATATCTTCAACGAACCGCGACCAGCTTTGAGCCTGGACTCGAACTTTAATTTCATTTTCTGCCGTGGTACTTAGTTTCTTCACCATATACAGCTTCTTGCTGATTAATCCATTAAAAAATGTTCAAGTATATTTTAAATGATAAACGTATTTTTTATCCTAGCTTAGTCGAAGGCTAAAAGTGCCCACAGTAGCATTGAAATCACTATGAGAGGCTGGATGAAAACATGAAACTGTTGGATCTGATTGATTTTATGAAAAGAAGCATAAAGCAGAAGTGCTAACACTTGAGAAGCGAGAATCACTAAAGGGAAACTGCTAAACTTTCCACGAATAAGCGGTGCTCGAATATGCGTAAGACAAAGTAGTTTAAAGAGCTTAACAATAGATAAAAAGGTAATCTAAAGGAAGTTCTTAGATCTGTAGAAAATAACCAGGTTCTCATTTAAGTCGCTAAAATAAATGTTATGTATATTTGTTTGCGATAGAAGAAATAAGGTAACGATGGTCCTCGAACCTCAAGGGGTGGTTTCTCGTCTGATATCGACTCGTAAGTCCTTCGCATCGTATCGGCTCAAGTCGCATCGGTTCTCCTTAAGCGCGAATAAGCTATCGCCGTGAAAATTGCTACGCGTACACTGCTGCTGTAACAGGATCCCATTCGTTTAACGGGTAACAAGACTGCTGATCAGGATAAATAGAACGAATAGAGCGATCGAACATCCGCAGAAATGGATCTCCATCACGATAGCAGGTCTAATGAGAAGCTTCCTTCGTCCGCGATTTTTTTTAGGTATAAAAAATGATATACTCTTCTGTTTGGGTGGTGGACCATTCTTGTGTCTGTATTCCTTTTCTTTTTGTCTAACGCATCTTTAAGTTTAAATTTAAAATCCTGAAATCAAGGGGAATATTTTTCAGACTGTAACGTTGTACATTTGAGATAACCCACGGAGAGAACACGTGAAGAGGTTAAAGGAAAGTTGATAAGAGGGTAATAATTTAAAAAAGTTTGCACAGGAACGCGATACATGTATTTTACCCGCGGCGGTCGGAAGAATAGCGAAGAAAATATATTTCCTGAATACGTAGAGGGATCTCAGGACATGGGAAACGAAGGATCTCGTTAGGTATGGTTTCTGCGGTCTATCTATTTTCGTGCCACATTGATAATCGATATTGCCTGTGATTCTTTTGATTTTGTTCGTTTTTTGTCCTGGTAATTGATTGCATTTCTCGTCCAAAAGGATCATTAAAAAAAATAACATGAAAAAAATTTTGTAATTTTTGCTTCGCGCAAGAGTAGAGAAATATAATTATAAAAACGTTTGTTACACTATCACTTTGTCGAATCGCAATTACAAAACTAATTAATCGTCCTAAACTCGGTGTTTCCGCAGTTAATTTCCCCCCCATTAATTATTCCACGGCACGATGAAACTCCGAAGACAATTAAAACTTGCTACACCTAGCTGTTTGCTGATTTAAACAGACTTTATTGTTCCATACTTCAATTATAAAATCATTCTGATATAACTAGACAATCCAGAATTGCCACAAAATGAACTTGCAAAAGCTATGTATCAAAAATTAGTAATACACAATTAAAGAAATTCCGCGGATGTGTCGCGAATCTTTTTTCGCAAAATAATTGAATCGTTTTGTTTTGTAGGCAGGGGTAGTTTTCAATATGAGCCAGTGACTGATCATAGCGTCAAAGATTAAAATTTTGCTTGACGCTGCCGCATCTGCAAGCCTGACCCCGTTTCCGGTCGCATCACGCAACGAAAACCCTGAAGTGCACGACCGTGGCTTCACGAAACCACTACCAGCAAATCCATCGGATAAAGCGAGATTTATTTGTGATTCATCGCCGTTTATTCCGAGCTTTATCATCGGCGTAGATTTACGGCTTGTCTTTACGAGTTCTCTGTCAAAATGCGGACGTTCCTTATTGTCCCAGTGCTCGAGTGAAATTTATAGGTTTTTTGGCAGTTCGTTTTGCTCGAAGATGGAACCTGTGCTTGGTTGTTGTCAATATGACAACATGGATTAGGATAATGTGGAATATTTGTTTAGTTATCTGCTGAATTGCTCCTAATGGAACAACAGTTTTATCGTAAATCGTCCGTTTGTACGATAATTTAATCGCAGATATTTCTCTCTTATTTTCCATCGAAGCGCGCGTCAATCACCCTGCAGTTCTTGTTTTCTCGACGTCATAAAAAGTCGTGGCAGGTGAAGTTCCTTCCAATTCCGAGTTTTCAATATATCCAGCTCTAGTGGCTCTGATATCCGTTGTTGTGAAGCCGGAATTCCTTCTGATAACAACGCGAATTGAAGCTCATTAAAGAGGAACTAGATATTGGAGATTGCATTCAGCAATAGATATCCAATAGGATTGATCAATGATCAACAGGAGTAATTGTATCGATTTTTGGGATACTTTGTCTTTTTCTTTCCTCCAGTAGGGAACGTATGAAAACAAAAGTAAAATATAATTGAACTTTTTAAAATCACTCTTAAGTTGTTAATTGTGCTAAATTAGTGTTCCACTTAGTTGTGCATTAAACGATCAATCAGAAAATAATTAGGGAGATAACCGAGTCTTCAGAAGATAGCTTCGTAGTCGATAAGAAATTGATAGAAAGGTACGGTCGTTAGATAATAATCCGAGGACGATAAGGGCTGGGAATTACCCAGAGGGGTTGCGTCGATTCGCCCTCCTTCGTTAATAGAGGCTTAATAAAACAACAAACAGGGGCTTGGCTCTGGGGTTTGGCTTCGTTGCATTTCAGAGTCAGGTTGCGAAATCGTAATTTCGTTGATTGAATCTACATATACATCAAATTCAATTATCACTATCCAAACAAAGTGGTTTCAGTTCCATGAATAATTAGAATTGCGTAATTTTCAGCACAGAATGAATTAAAATTCAACTTTTCTAATACGGTATTAATTATTATTTCAGAGTGCAAAGGCTGGATTACCAGAGACCGTGTACAGTGGACAAAAGAGCAAAACAGCTGAACAATGACCGCATACGTGAGTAAAGCTTTCTATTCCCATATTGTGTGAAATTTTCTTAATAATAGTATAAATGGAAACTGCACGTAAAAGGGTAGAGCTCCGTATCGCAGCCACTCTGCAAATATCGAATTACTCCTTTATCATTGCTCGATTTATGGAAGAATGCTAAATCTCCATTTGTTCGTAGATAGAATCTCAAACACCGATAACACGATCTAATCAGATTTTCCAATACGCTTTTCGCTTCGTTCGAAAACATTCAAACAGACACTAAAATAACACGAGAAAGTATAATATCTGTTTCAAAAAAGGGAGAAAAAATTCGTTGGTCATAAGGAAGGGAACAAGGTAATTGGATTGTATTGAATTGTCAATTTTATTTGTACCAAGAATTAAAGGCACGTATTATCAGCTCTTACAGATATTCGCAGACTCCTTCTGGATTTGTGAATTATTATTTGAGAGACTACAGATGAGAGTTACGAGCATATTCCCACACATCGTTGAAAGAATAGCCAGAAATAGAAGGTACAAGATGGAGACAAGGTTCTTGGTCAGTCGTTAGCAGTATTCCTTTTGTTTCAGTTCAAAACGTTGATAAACATCCCTTTGTCGCCGAGACAATTCATTTCCTGTCTTATCTCTAGGAGAAAACAATTGCGGTGCTTGACGCGTCCCTTGGATATAACTGAAACAATAATCCCCTTTTTTTGGTCTCTTCCACGATAATAAGTGCACATTGTTTTCGACTTTCATTACACAAACTGGTTTTGTCTCCGTCTCATGGAATTGGTTTTTATTTATACCATTACACTGTGCTCGCTTGGGAAATGACTACTTCATAAATATCTTCGTAATAGCCTGAGAACCAGGTTTCAGAACCTTGTATTGCGATTTTACGAGAGGGCTTGAAAGACATCCGTGATTACAGATGGTTTTTGTAAAAATAGATTGTTTCTTGACCCTCTGTCTAAATCAACGTTGCACGGATGAAGATATAAAATATTTGTGCTCCTCGTGGTCCTTCGTATAATCCGCGTAAAATATCTACTTTAAATGTTTGTTTCATACTTCCATGGTTCCTCGTTCGATGAAATACTGCGCTGTCGACGAAAAATTGTGCTGTAATTCCTATTCCTCTTCACGGAACAAAGGAAACTCGATTGAAATTTATCCTCGTCATTGCCTGCCGGAAGGGTTACAGGAAAGCGGGTTTAATGTTTCATTATTTTAGCGTGAAAACCGCGAGAACTCATTTATCACTGGCGAAATAACATCGAGCAAAAAGCGAATGTTATCTCTCATCAATGAAATAATTTTTAATTTGTAATACCACCGAGAAAATGACCCAGTTAAACCAGAAGAAATGTAATTTTAGTGATTTTTTCAACGGTCTAAATCGAATTCTGTTTTCGCTAATATCGCGCTGTAGTCGAGGAACGGAGGGCTTTTATCGTATATTCTGTTTTGAACCGTGCTTTGCTCTTTGAAACGTACTCGGCATGAGTAGGGTCAAAATTGCCGACATGAAACCGTCTGAAATGCCAGGATGCATTTTGGTCTTTTGTTCTAAAAATCGACAAACATTGTAAAACTACTAAAAAATACTTTTCTCGTTAAATATTACAGTCGATTTTTGAATACCTTATTTCATTTACAATTGAAATCGAATCTCTTTTTCATTCACAGGTATTGATATTTTTTTTATTCGCATTCCCTTTGAATATTTTATTTGACCTGCATGTATTATTAAAATATCGATTTTTCACCCACTTCTACGGTATTTTATTATCCATTAAAATTTCTATTTCATCCACAGTTTGTTTATTCTCAAAACTTGCATTCTATTTTTCTTGAATCCTCCGTCTCATTCAAAAGCGAAAAGAATGTCTGGGATAATGTCCGGTGTGTCTTAAGAATTTCGTTTCATTAAATGTGAAATAAGGTAAAATTCCAGTCACAGGAGGTGGACAACGGAAATGCAAGAATGTAAAAAGAAATCCACGTTAAAACCGCGTCGGGATAGTTTCAGCTGAGAAACGTGTGCATTGCTGGAATTTCATGAATTTCGTGGTTTTTCCAATGGCAAGGCTGAAAAGTAGAGTACGTTTGTGGCGATCACCATAAGAAACGAGGCAAAATACTCTTACCCTTTTGCCTAAGAGATTTCTCCAACCCCTGGCGTTTGCTCTGAGAATATTTTTCCAAACATAGAAAACCCGTTACCCAATTTCGTCCAAAAATGCACATTATTTTTCTTCGTTGATTTATGTTTCCCTTTAATTTACTTTCCCCAAGAAATAATCTCGTTTATATTCAATATCAGGCATTAGAGGATCGACGAAGCGACAAATTTGCTCTGCGATTAAACCTAAACAGATTAGGTTCGCCACGAAAACTGGTATGCCAAGGAACGATCGAATAAATTTCCCACAGTCGTCGATCGTTACGATTTTATGTGTGTTTGCCCTACTGGGAAAGTAGGTATTGACAGAAATATCCAGTTCTATTCTCGGCGAGGAGTATGTCTCTGGATTTATTTAAGTCTGATGGTTCTGATTTCCATTGCACTTGACCTACCTTATATCGTTTCTCGATGTTACACATAGGCGTTGCCAGATGTCTGTTAACTGGAGAAGAAAATAGGATTAGCTGGGCAGAGTGGAAGTGGTTGCTGTGGTCAGGATTTGGTGGTTTATTTTGGATATTAGCGTGCAAAGTTTGGCGTAAATCGTAGCGCAAGCAAACAGAAGGGACTTCACCCTCTAGAAATAATTCAAAATTCTAATATACTTAGATATAATAGAGTTGCCTCGTGCGGTGGTAGTAATTTATTGTTGAAGAAAATTGCGGGCACAGTGGCGAGCACGAGAAACGAGTTACGAGAGTAGCATCTAAATTTCTTCTCTCATGCTGAATAAAATAAGAAAAATCTCTCTTCTATGATTAAATTAGAAACTTCCTGTCGAAACGATTCTACAGCTTAAGCATTTTTGTTTCAGGAGGACATCGACTTCAACAACCCCAACAGTCTGAATATTCAAAATCAGAGCCTGAAAAGAGTTGCTGAGGGATGCCGTAAGGGATTAATCGAGTCGACGGGTGAGGATATTTTTTTTCAATTGAGGATCGAAGAAGTGAGCAAATATTTGGAGTAATAATAATAGCAATACAGGGAAGAATTTACGTTATGCAAATTCTGCGGAACACGTTTCGTGTGACTGTGAGATTCCGTATTTTGCAAACTAATTAACGAAAGTCAGTAAGCATCGTGACTGGAAAGTTCAAAGTTTGTACGTGTCGTGACTGGCTCCTCGATTAAATCGTGGCATCTTGCCAACAGTTGGTGCACCTTAATTCATGGTATTTCGTCTAATTAACACTCGAGGAATACGGAAGTTGTATTCGGTATATCGCACCAGTAATTGAAATTGGAATCTGTGATCGAAATTGACCAGGATCAATGCGCAACGAATTTTTCCGTAATTGACGCGCTTGAAACGGGAGCGACAGGTAGATGGAAATGTAATGGGTCGCAGGGAATGGTATGCGCCCAACGTGAACGCATCGTCGAGTATTCGAATACCTAAATATGATTTTCCATTCGGGCGCAGTCGAACCTCAATAAATTTTCTGCCCTGCATTTCATGTGAAACCATCGTACAACCAGATCTTCCTCAGAATTTTCTGGCTGTTTGCGTTTTTAATATAGCTGTACGAAACAAATAAGAGCGGCAAATGTTTGATTAATTAGTTAATTAAACAGGATGGTCGTTCTTCGCCGAGACACGTTTCGCGGAAGGAATAAATTCGAACAGATAATGGACTGAAAGAAAAGGAAGCAAGCAATCATTGTAATTAAATTACGAGACATCGTGTAACGAGAAGAATATATATTGATATCAATCACTTAATGAAAAATCGATTTCAGACTAGACGCGTCTATTACCCGCAGTTTTCCATTTCTCTAGAAGCCCATTCAACATTATTTTTCACTTCAAATATCGCTTGCCCTTTTTCTATATAAAGGTAAATGTTTAATTTTTCCAGGAAAAATTTTCGATTATTCTGCGCGTGACGAAACTTTGTTTCACCAAACTTTTTCAATTTCCAATATTGTATACGTTTTCATATTGAAGCTACTTTCAAAGGGTCCCTTTGATCACAGTTTCCGAATACTCTCTCAATCGGTTCTCACCATTTTTAATCGAGAGCTTCGCAATCTCTCCATAAACTTATTCGCACGTGGAGTTAATATCAAGCAGTGAAACCGTGATATCAAGCGTGAAATTTTCGATTCGGTGAATTCGTTGTGCGGACCGGGAAATGGGCTGTGCGTGCCGAAAGAAACAGATGAGGGAGAGACGTAATATCGCCTTTCGCGGGGCGAGAAAAATCGCAGGAGACAAGAATACCTGCTGCCACTATCGAGAGACGCAAGTTTCCCTGTAAATTCGTATTCCGTCCTCGATTTTTCGATTGAAGTCGATGGTTGTTGAGAAACTCCTTGTTCGAAAAGAGAAATAGTGAAAACGGAAAAACGAGTAAAGCGAGGCAGCTTCATTTTTTATCTCTCTGGTTGCTTTAAACGTATTGCTCTTTCATTCCAATTATTTGCTTAACTTTTTTCACTAAAAAACAAGTTAATGTGCGTAACGAAAATTCAACAAATTTATGCGTATTATTAATTTACTTTGTGTAGTTGTAATTAAAGTAGATTTGTATAAAGCAAGAAAAGAAACTTTTTAATTGGAAGTGGAGAGGAATGAAGAAGAACGCAGAATGCTTTCACATCAAACAAAAGGTTGCAGTATTTCAGCAGAGATGATAAAAAGATAGCTAAGTGATTAATTCTGTCGCCGGAATTGGTCAATAAATTTGCGATGTCTAAAAACCGAGGGACATTTTTTTTTTATTTTTCCTTTTGCGCTCCCATGACATCGTGCCATGATGTACCGCCTCTGTGGCGCAGAAAAAATAGCAAAAGTCAATTTTTATGATACGCAGGATGGTGTCCAGAAGTTTGGGATGAAATATTGTGCTGGCCATCAACTGCACCCGGTGATCTGGCTATTTTACGCTGTCCACGTTATATCGCAGGTTTCGACGACCAGGTAAATATCACAATGGAAACAGCACTTTATCTGGCTATTTTTATTTTAATAAAAGGTCGATAGATTAATCGGTCAGAGAACTCTAATGTTCCTAATCTTAAAGTTACTGTCAGGCAATTTCTTCCTTCGCTGTTATCTTTGAATTTCCAGGCGAATGCCTCGAAGCAATGCATGTCAGATGGCCAGTGGTTTTGGCATGATAACACCAACAGCCCCTGGACTAATTACAGCCAATGTTTCAAACAGCAACTAGTGACGCTCGTAGTGGATCTTCCTGGTGGTCAAGTGAACAACGCCACTTTGATGAAGGTAAATACGAAGTCGACCAAACGTGATGAAGACTCCAATCAGAAGCGCAACAGCAAGTTAATGATCTAGAAACGAAAATATACCAAGTAGGACCAAGTAGAGCGTTTATCTACGCTTCAATTTTCGTAAAAATTTTTCCCAATCTTGTCACATCGTTAAAAGTTGCGAGGAAATTTCTTGATGAAGTTGAAAGTTAAGGGGTCGTCGAGGTGTCTTAGAGAACTTACGAAGAAGGGAAATTTATTCCTTGGTGAATCCAATGAGAAAAATAAATCGCCTGGCTAGCTGGAAATCGATGAGAATTACGTGAATGACGTCAAACGTTTTTCACAACGCAGGAGCGATTAAACGGACTTCCTATTGTGTTGCGGTGGTACCTCGAATTTCGTGTTGAGCTGCGTGAAATCCTTTTGAAACACAAGTATTTAAAAGCTTTACGCAGATTAGAGGGACTAAACTTCAGTCGTAACGAGTACTGTTTCACGTAGAGATTCATGTGCTTTGTGCTGCTGTTGATTAGTTTCTGTTTGACTATGAACGGGGGGTTTATCGATTAAATTGCATATCTAACGGCTTGTGTCAGATAATTCTGCTAATTACAACATCGGAATTCTCTGATAGCTAGCTAATTATATTCGCGATTTGCATTTCAGAAATTCTTCCCGATAGTGAAGACCATCTCGAAAGTTGGCTACACCATATCCCTCTTCACCTTGATAGTGGCCTTTTTCATTCTTGCCACGATTAAGTAAGTAATAATGCATGAATATCTCCTGCATTAATATCAATTCGAATGGGTCGAGACCATCGTCGATTCTGTACGAATCGCGATCCTACATTTAAATCAATTTAAATATCTGCGTTTCGATGTCTAATGTGTAAAATTTCGAATCATTACTCCAAATTTATCACGAATTGGACGTAGGAAATTGAGGTGCCCACGGAATATGCTGCACATGCATTTGTTCGCCTCGTTCATGCTCCGCGCGTTCATGGCGCTGTTGAAGAATGTCCTGTTCGTCTCTGGTATCGCCCTAGCCACGGATGTAACAATCAAAGATGGGAAAACTTTCTTGCTCGGGGAGGAGAAAAGGAGCAGCTGGCCCTGCAAAACGTTCACCAGCTTCTGGCAATACTTTATCCTCGCGAACTACTTTTGGATACTGATGGAGGGCCTCTATTTGCACAACCTTATCTTCCTGGCGCTCTTCACCGACGTGAATTCGAGCATCGCTGGCTATGTTTGTCTTGGATGGGGTGAGCCATGTTACGGGTCGTGTACCCACGTTATAAAGTTACCATTGGAGCGTGTATTTTAAAAGCAACTGCTGAAAGAAACATTGGTTCCCCCGTATCATGAGAAGCAGCGTTGGCCCGAGAAATAACAAGTTGAATTTGTATTTTGAAGAATGGTTTCAGTACTGGGGAATTCTCCTTCATGTAGTTTTATTCTCAGGTCTGCCGGCTTTGTTCGTGTGTTCCTGGATAGTAGCGAGGATAGTTCTTGAAGACACGTACTGCTGGACCACTCACGAGAACCCTTACCTCTTTTTCGTGATCAGAGGCCCGACCATTCTGTCTATCGTGGTACGTTGATGATAAAAAACGTTTACTCTAATCCTTATTATTTAACACGAATGAAGCTGTAGCTTGTTCCACTTTGAAACTTGCCGATTATTCCGATACTGGCATCTGCGGCGTGATGATGGCCGCTGTTTCAAATTTCACAGATCAACTTCCTGCTGTTCGTCAACATCGTCAGGGTGCTGCTGCTGAAGTTGCAGTCCACTGTGTCGGAGGAGACACAAAGATACAAGTACGCTTACGCTCCTTAATCCCCGATAAGTTCTTCGGTAACTCGACAGTTTGCCCAACCTAGTTCCCCAAGAGTTCTTCGGAACCGTACGGTTCCAGTCGAAGAACTTCGATTCACTTTGATCCCCTCGGGCGCTGGTTGTTTAATACACGTCAAATGCTTGCATCGTTTTACAGAAGGTGGGCGAAAAGCACTCTGGTTCTGGTGCCGCTCTTTGGAGTTCATTATAGCATTTTCTTGGGCATGTCTTATAGCATCGGTGTGAATGAGACCGTAGAAGTCGTATGGCTCTTCTGCGACCAATTGTTTGCTTCGTTCCAGGTACAATACACGGCTCAGTGTCTTTTCCTTTTTTCATCTTCTTCACATTTATATGGTTTATCAGTGTCTTTGTTCTCTGACCTCCCATACAATTCGTTTCCCCGTGTTTTTCGTATTATTTAACCTGCAGAGCTCCAATGACGTATACACACAAAGGCTGTCAAGCTTCTATATGAAAGAATACGAAGCTCTGTATTATATTATTCGCGTCTGATTTCTAAAAAAGCAACGATATTCGTACCTGGGGCTTGAATGGTTAATCAAAACAGTTGGCGCAATGTACTTGTAAACTAAATTCCTTCTCTTAATCTCGCTAGGGTTTTTTTGTAGCCGTTTTGTACTGTTTCCTCAACGGCGAGGTGCGAACCGAGGTGTCCCGAGCGATTAGGAGTCAGAAGTTGCCTCGATTCCGCACCAGGTGGGCTACTTCCAGACCGTCTACACACTCTGGTAGCACTTGCAGCTACAACGCGTCGAAACTTGGCAAACGTTCGCAACGGTCACGCTGGTGGAAAGAGCCGTGGTTGTGTTTCCTCCACGAAAGGACAGCGCGACGGTCCACTCACTCGATGGCGAGTACACAAGGTGTCCTCTCTATCCTATGAGATCCTCTGTTCTCTCTCATCGCACGTTTTCACCCTGTGCTATTGCTGTCCGTTTCGTGCCTCGCTCATCATTTCATTTTATCGTCAGTTTACACGCTTCCATATGTTTCGTTCTAATTGTTTAAGTGAATGTACGTACTTCGTTTCAGAATGTTTGTATAGTGCGAGCCAAAATAATCTGTGCTTGTAAAACGATTAGGAGCTTCGTTCTGGATCGCGAGTTTATTTTCTTTCGCATTAGGATCAAATAAAATCTTTCGAACATTATGCAATTGTCTAAAGTAACTGTACTTTTGCGCAATTGTAAAAGTCATTGATTTTAATAGAGGAAAATTTGTTATCGCTGATTACTATTTTTCTGCATTACTATAAGAATACTTTTTTCTCCGGTTATTGGTATTCCTCTAGAAGAATATTCTACCACGCTTTCCACAAGAGGAAATGCAGATTCATCCCATTTATTAGCTTGCGTTTCTTGCATTAGTACTTGCCAGTGCGAAGCGGTAAATCTCTGTGCCCTTCATGGAGAAAACCTGGAGAACTCTCGACGTCTTTCGCAGTCCCCACCTCCAAACTTGAAATAAATCAAAATCTTGTCGAGAAGGAATGATGCATATCTGTTACTATATTCCACGTCGACCTGCTAATGCATCTCGGGTCCTACAAGTGGAATTACTTCGTCAGTATCGTGCCAGGATCTCTCGTATTCATCTTGGAAGTAATTCAGAATTTTCGTGCCTCACAATTTTGCAATATAGAAGTGTCGCTTTATTCGGCAGTAAAATTAAATTGCATGTAAATTTGATGTGAACCTCGTGGTGTGCGATACTGTTTGTTTTTCATAAACATGCAAAGAGGACTGATGGATAATAAGGATAAAATTTTTCAGATATTGGTACGCGAGGAGGTAGTCTAGCGAGCAGTAAGGGTTACATGGAGATTGCAGGAAACAGACAGAGTACATATCCAGACAATCCCAATCATCGGTTGGAACACACGTCACCTCTCTACAGCAAATACACGGATCAATCGTTACTTTCTTTCTGCTCGAACGTGAGGACTGTTACTCCTTAAGATTTTGTTAAACTGTCGTTAGCTCGACTGGGTTTCTTATTCGTGTAGTTGGAAGTTAATGGCTATTTTTTTTAGAAGATATCAATCGATAAATTTTTCCTAATTCTTTCAGAACCTGTGAAACTTCAGTTACTAATAAGAACGATTAACTGTAAAGTAAATACGATTATGTCAAGAAAAAGTAACTTGTTTATTCTTGCTTTAGGTTTCCGAAGCGGCACCTTACGCAGGCGCGGACAACGATAGAATACGGGAACAGCATCGTTGGAGCGACTCAGAGTGTTGTCACCTTGCGTACGAGCTGCACAGTTTACATCACGGATCCTCGTGAAACTTCCTTCGCTGTTCGATCTGAATTGCTTCACGCGAACGATTCTGTCTCTGAAACCGTATCGAAGATAATGCAACAATTTTTCCAACAGAGAACGGTGTATTTTTCGATATCCAATTACTACTTACTGAAACACAAAAAGACTAAATCCATTATTGTTACTCTGCTCAAAAGTCTTGGTACGTCCAGCGTACCTTATGTGTTCTATCCACGATTTCCTACTTTAATTTCATTCATTACTAATAAATTAATCAAACAGTAAATTATCTGTCAAGAAATTTTTAAATTGTGCTACTTAAAAATAATAATAACAGTACATTTCCATATCGCAACACAACTTGCCATATTATTATATTAAACTAATGATCGTGTTGTTACAAATGAATGTTCTAATAATTGTTATTTTTATGTGAAAATCGTATAAATTTCGGAATAATTCATGACCAATAGTATACAATACCACTGTTCACGTATAGCCATTAAAATACTTTAACGAGCCTGTTCACCAGTCGATTTATCTGGCATCGTTTAATGCTGCAATCAACTGTGCAAGCTATAACAAAGACGGATAATATCCCCAGGACTTTTGAGCAGCCGTTTTGTATGCGAATAGCATCTCAGATCAGTTCCAAGTGCAAACTATAATTCTCGTGCAGTCACAACCGGAAGCTTTAAAGAGAAATGTACGATTACTTTTTTTACGTGACCCCTTACTCCCCTTGACTGGTAACATCGCAACACTAGAGCCGGTTAAACTCGACTGAACGGTCAGCACGTGAATTTACATGTTTTATAAACTATTTACAGACTTTGAGATGGGTATATACGTGTATATATCCTTTTTACATGTACTAATCGTATAAAACGTTCGCTTTTAGTTACTTCCTCTTGTTTTCTGCAATCTGGGAGGAATTCCATAAACATTTTTCCATTTCAAAAAGAGGTATCATATTTTAACGTATTGAGACGCTATCGGTTTTTTTTTTATGTCTACAAATAATGGTATCGTATCACTGTTTGTAACAAGGGAATAGAAATGATTGTTTGTTATTGCATTGAACGGACTTCTAACTTGGTTTAACAACACTAGTACCCAGGGATACGATAGCAAGAAGTTGTTCATCAGAACTTTTAGTACTCCCGGAGGTGCAAGTCATTTATCTGGATCGAATCGAAACCACGTCCGGCTTCCAGTTAGCCTGGATTAACGAGGTGCAGTTGTATGTCGCACCGTTTATCACTTTGTAATAATTACTCGTGGCGTGTGTACCGTGTTTATGCTGTAAATTACGAAACCAATGGATGTTTCTATACGTGTGCGTGCGGGTGGATGTTCGTCGCAACGAATGTATGCTGCTTACGTAACATGATCGAACATTTTCCGTGTGCACTATTTACATTTTAAGTCTTATCTTACGCGCTATCTGTTATTACACACTTGACCATTCGCAATGTTGATAATTCAGTCTAGGAGGATTGGAAGTTGTATCTTTCGGATTAATTTAAGTGTTGATTGGCTACGTGAAATTAATTCGATAACAATTTCATTATCAATTATCTCACGTGTTTGTTTTTAATCTTTGTAAATAATTGTATAGTTTCCTTTTTTATTGTTTCTCTGTTTTAGCTTCTGTTATTGTTTTATTGTAAGGAAACGTTGGAAGAAAATTGTCGATCGCAATACATATCGGTTGTCCTGAGTTTCTTAATTAATAGTTAAATGCATAAGACGTGATGGCAGGTATGTATCTTCACATAATCAATTGTATTTCTAACTCTTAACAAGTGAATCGAAAATTTATTGAATGGAACAATTTTTGTTAATGCTGTGCCAATAAGTGGAATGTATGTCTAAATAACATAAATAATTAATGTTCAATCGTGTTATGGCACAGTTACAAGCATTTCGTGGGTGTACAAGAGAAATCTTATGAAACCAGAGATATCAAACGCAATAGTTGTATCGCAGTCCAGTCTTGAATGGAGTATTTTTGGAAATAAAGCTATTTTTCTGTGGCTGTTAATCATACGGACTTTGAGGGTTTTCTTTGCACTCCCACGATTATTAAAACCTTTCATCCGGGGAGATTTCTGTTTGAGACAGTTACGCTCATGTATGTTTGATGTACAATTCCGTAATAAACTGGAGATTTAAAACCAACAAGTACATAAATCCTTTTATTTTTCAAGCTTTTTCTCTTTTCTGAAAGAGAGTGGCTACATAAATGAAAAAAAAAAAGAAAATAAAAGAGATTTGGGAAAAATTCAACAGACTTTTATTTTGCAGAAGTAATTGTTCCACAAGTTTGTACTAGTTACTTTTTACAGTAGAATGTTTTAAATGTCACGTCTATTTACATCATTACATTTTCCACGCTCATACTATTTTTCACTTACGCTAACTTAAGCCAATGACAATTATAATATTTAATAATTTACATAGCACATTCATGATTCAGTAAGAGTTATAAAAATTTCCATCCATCCAGGAACTCGGAGAAAATCCCTCCATGCCTAAAACTCCGTAACAGAATTACTATTTCCATTCAGTATTCCAGTTGATTCGCTGAAAAGGAAAACAGAATTGCAAGTTAAAGTTGAATGGCAAATAAAACCAAATTTCCTAAACGTATGTATCATAATTTGTTTAAGAAATAATGAAGTTAATTCTTTGTTTAAGGTAAAGAACGGATTTAGAAAAGGAACAGCCGGTAGAGCACGCAGTACAAGATTCATTTATTTTCACGGAAAACTCCAGGGAAATCCGCTTACCATCCGGTAACGTTTTCTGCGGTGTCGCAAGTTTCTATTAGATCGTTAAAAGCTCGTCCTTCGCCGCAATCTTGCAATCGTGGTCGACCATTTACGCAGATATAGTAACGCCTGCAGTCCGCATTGTTCCTGAAGAATCGGATCTCATACTTGCGCTCAGGCGTCGACAGATCTTCTGGACACCTGAAACCCAAGAAGGCTGCGGTGCCCAATGGCGAACGATTAATGAATTACTCAAAGGAATTACTACCCCTGAGAATATTCTTTCTATATAAATATTACCAAGAATATTCTTATACTAATTCCGTTCCGTTCGACCTCGATACAATTTTCATGGAAATTTTTATAGGGGCTTTGACACACTGAAAGGAAGCAAAGGCAAGGAAAGTGAAATCCGCTTACCTTCAGCGTCGCACTCGGAAACCTGGTCCGGCCAGTCGCAACGATAGGACTCGGAATTGAAGGCCAACCCGACGGGGCAATCGAAGAGGTAGCCCCTTCCTTCGACACAATTCATAAATTGGCCGCAATTCTCACGATCGCCAACCTTGAAGTAGCCATATTGATGGGGACAGTCGTCGGTCGGCTGTGGAGGCTCTGAAGACAGAAAGCTCTCCAAAATTACGACAACTGCACGTGAAAACAGAATGGAGTTCGACGCATATTGTTTAAGAAACTGGTGTAGGACACTAACGTCGATTAGGTCTTCCATCGCAGTTCACATCTATAGGGTATCCACAAGGGTAATTGAATCTTGCTTCAGGATTGAATAACAGTCCCTCGGGACACAGTTTCTCCTCGGGAACACCATCTATACACTCGATATAAGCGTCGCACTGATTCGGGACAGGGAAACGGCCATTTCTCTCTGGACAACTGCCTGAATTTTGCTTCGTGTACCCGTAATCACCCTGATTATTGCGTACAATGTCTCGATTTTGTGCTAAGTGAAAGAAGGAACATTAATTTCAACTATAAGCTACATTCAATCGTTTTCTAATATTAATTAAATGGTTTCAAGGAAGAACGAGGAATCGATTTGGAAACATTCTGTCTGGGAAACCTAATAAGGAGCATAGTAATACTCTTCAGAAGCCTCTTACGAAAGTGAAGTCACCATGAGAACACCGATTTTTAAATCTGCCACTATCCTGGCATCTGTTTCAATGTTTCACGGCAAAGTTTCTCCTCGCTCGACGCGTTTACGAAATCGTCTGATTTATTTTGCCTCCTGTCACTGCATCATAGACGAGCGCTTACGCGTCTTCTTACCCCACTGTCTCAGAAGTGATTTATACTGTCGCTTAAAGATAAGTATCGACTTGGAATGCATATTGTCGTGCACGAGAAAATTTTATTTCGAAACGTTAAAAAGAGATGCTAATCGTCGATGTACAGGCAACGACTGATGAATGGTTTTCGCGGGCCTTCGAATTGGGCAAACCCGGCCCGTTGCATAATGCAACACCTTGAAGACGAAACCGGTCCCTGTGTTCGTTCATTCACGCTCACCATCGAAACGCTTCGAACGGAGAAAGTTCAACGATGCGATTCGACCTCCGCGCTGCTCTTTCTCTCTGTCTGTCACATGCATTAGAGGAACTCTACGAGCTCGATGGATTATTCTAACCAAAATCGTGACAGAGACGTCTCTCTCTCTCTTTCTCTCTCTCTCACTTGGCGGAAGCTGAAACTTCCCTCGGGCGTTGAGATCGTCTTCAGTTATGTAAATCTGTTGCAAAATAGAGAGTTTACTTATGCCACGCTATGGACACTCTTAAGTTACTTAATGAAACACGGAAAGATCGTTTCACAAAAAGATGAAACTCCTATCATCGAATGGAATTTCTAGCATCACTTGTCTTCAACGCTATCTAAATAGTTTCAGTTCATCCGGAAGCTGGCGGTAATGCTAAATTACCGAAGATAATAGCATTGTTTATGCTCAGAGGAGCAGCCGGCGGATGGTTTTAACGAGAGGCAGCGATTTTAATCATCAAGTGAGAATGATAATTATTCTGAGAGAACGGACGCGTAAAACGTGACACGGTGGCGCAACAACACCGTCGAAGAGCTGAATGATGCCGCACAACGCGACAACCGATGAATTTTAACCGGTAAGATTATTTTCGTCGATTGGGTAATTTTACATCTCTATTGTGAGATGTTTTGCCACGAAATTTGCATGAACGAACAAGCTGAAATACTTGAAATGTTTTTCCTCGATTCTCTTCCTCCAAGGCGACGGGCTCAGCAATTAAACAAACGTATGAGACACGTTTTCATCTGTTCAGAGGCCACGAGATGAAGCAATTGTTCTTCTGAAGAGTAACGAAGCGCATTACCTATTACTGCCTTATATTAAGGGAAAAGTAGGTATTGTTATTATGGGTAAAATACTAGAAAAACGACTGAATCAATGTAGAACAATCAGCACAGGAACACACATCTCCTGAGTAACCGTAATCGAAGGCAAGAAATGTCACTGGCGCGTTGTTAATGAGGGACGTTTCACTTTCTCGAATATACGATCGTCTTGTACTCACAGCTCGCGAGGCAGACGATGCCGCAGGCTATCAGCAAATGAAAGATCGAAGTCGAAGTCATCTCGGGAGGTCCTGCTGTCCCGGTCCCGTGGTCAAAACTACCTGCCTCTTGTCGCACACGAGCTTTTATCATCTTCGCTGAGCCACCACGCGTCGCTGTTCCCATCAGTTTCGTTGCGCTCGCTGTTTCATTCTAGAACTCCTTCCACCCATCTTCCACTGTCTCGATTGATCGAAATTTTTAAGATCAGCGTATTACGCAAGATTAGATTAGGCAAAATTCAGAGGTGAGCATTAGAGAGACGATCTTCTTAATTCTGTTACTGTTGGACTTGTCTTTGGTTAAAGATGTTCTCCATCTTCTAGGATCATTCTAGAAACGCGATTAGTGATGAATTACTGATCCTCCTAACGATTTTATCAGTGGCAGCAGTCATCTTCTCTTATCGTTACCCTAAATTTCAATTCTTCTCGATTCAATAGCGATTCAGAAGCGTTTTGTAATTAATATCAGTACAATACTGTTACTGACACCGCGATTAATCCTGTTGATGTTAACAAACACGGTAATGAAGATGTTCTTTAACATTCTAACATTTATAATATACTTCCCTTCAATCTGCTGGCATTGTTCCCTCGGTGTGGCGGCTTTAATGCCAGCTGAAACTTATTTTCTGTTAACGCCCAGATGTCAAGCGGCGCTTAACTGTCGATTCTATATGTCTTTTTTTGTAATATCCCGGAGGAAAGGTCCGTGGACGAGCGACACGCAGAAAGAAACGTAGAAAATGTCAAGGATTCGCTCGATGGACGCCTGAGGCCCCTTTAATCACGGAACTTCGGGATATTGTATACCGTTGCGCAAATTCTTTATCTCTTTCCGATTTCTTTTCTACATATTGCTCATTCCTTTTGTATTTTCATGTAGAAATTCCCATCGTAGCATCGTTTCCACCGGTGTCGTGAACGATATTGACACGAAGTATTGAACGTTTCTCTGGGGAAATTGCTTCTGCCATTTCCTCGATCTGTACGTCCATCGCTGTATTCTATCGAAAGAAAATATCAAATATTTACTTTTCCATCGACGACTTTCTGCGTGTCTGTAAAGCGAGCGTAGAGAATAAATTAGATCGTTTCACAATTAGCCATGAATTAAAAAGATTTCACTGAACATTGATTGGAAACGAGAGTATTATAGTTCGAAACGATCTTTTGTCTCGCCGCAGTCAATGGGTTCGATAACGCAAAATCGATTTCGTTTTAACACGCGTTCACCAGCACGGCTAACAATTATCTTTACGAATGAAATCGAATTGAAAAATGAACGTGACGTATGGAAGCGGCAAAACATTTCGGTTCGCATCTCGTAATGACGCGTTCAATCTACATTATTCGTGTATCATTTTGTTCACCATCCTTTCGATCATCGTTGATAATACGTTTACGTCAGAGCAATAATTCATTCAACGTAATCGACAGGCAACGATAATGTAATATCGAAACGATAGCCTGATTAAATAACAATCACATAAATGCAAATGACGATCCAATATTTCCTGTCGTTCATTAATTGAATCATTCATTACGCGTTCACCAATTACGAAATTTTGCTAAATGCAACTGATAGTGATTGATATGCACGCCCGCTATAAATCTTCATGCTACGAATTTCATTGTGGAAGAATTTTTTGATGTAAAAACCTACAGGGAGTTAGTAGATTACTGTATATTGGAAGGGTGTAAGGCAATTGTATTTTAAATCATTGAAACAGCACGAGGGATGCTTACTTTCTGAATAATCACTTTTATTTTTGATCCTTATCAATATTAAACAACGTAGTTACGTAAGGGTATATATATTACATGGAAAATTCTGTCCTCCTGGTGCGCATATATCTTCCCAAGATACCACGATTTTCCCCGAGAGAAGAACAAAAGAAAAACGAAATTATTTTATAATTACACCGACTCACACATTCTCCGTTCTCTTCTCCTCTTTCACGCCTACCCCCTCACTTCTCTGTGTCTCTCGTCCTCGTGTTTTCTGTTGCGCCAATTTCGTTTCCACCACGCACTTAGAACACTTCATTTGTTTCGTAATTCTTCGAAATCTGCAAGGTGTGATAAGAGTTCGGTCGACGAAGAAAATAGAAATAGCGGAAAGATTCTCCGTTGAAAATAAATAGGACATACTTCTCAAAATTGTAATCAGTGGGCATAGCATAGATTTAATATCATACATTTGCATTTGTTCGTTCGACATTCTCCAATTGTCTTCGTTTTAAGGTTTTCCTGCATTTCTTCGCAAAAAATCGCGATAATATGTAAAAGAAACAACGTAAGAGGCTTTTACAATGACATTACACGTTCCTCGCGTTCAATTTATGGTTCCATCAACTACACCACACTTACTGAAAGTCGGTGCATGGACGACGTATCCTCTGTATCTCTAAAGCTCGTGTTATGCTCCACCATTCTTCCTTTACTGGTCAGATTTCCCTTCTAATACCATTGTCCAGCGATCATGGTTACTCATTTCATGCATTTAATATATACTTATATGTAGAACAATTTGAAGAAAATGTCTGTAGCCTCGAATATGAGTGTATCCATACGTTCTTTACCCCTGCAGTCCATACACCTCCTTTCAGTTGATGCGTTACATGCCTTTCCTTCTCAAATCATTCAGAATATCGCAGGACTTTGAGGTCGCGTGACACCTCGACTTGTAAGACATACTAAATGACCATCCAATTCTGTTACAGACTCGATACTCAGAAGTCGGACAAGAGAGTTCCCATCGAGATCTTCTCAATTTCGAGCGGTGTTTGATTCATTCCCAATTTCTACGGTGAACAAAGAAAGGAGAAGTTGAAGAGACGAACACCAAGTTCGATCGAGTAGTACGGATTCGATTTTCGACGAAGAAGAAAGGATCTTGATGGGAAGCCAATGTAATCTGGAAGAAGAAACCAATCAATGTACGGAGGAAAATGGTTTCTTCCTCGTAGTGGCGTCACACCGCTGCACACAGCAAACGACGAAAAGAAGCAAATGTTTATTTAATCGACGCACACGGTTCCTCTCACTCGTGAAACGCGCTGGAAGATAATCCTCGCCGTAAATTGCGCCTCTGAACACGCGACTACGCTTTCTAGCCTCGATGCACCTGGTTTTCGGTGTTCCGGAGCAAGTTACCGCGATTTCGAAGTACGCTTGTTCTGGCATGACACTGAACGAGTCTTGATAACTTAATTGTATCTCGTCAATTCTAAAAGAAGCGGAAAAAAGGTTTCAATGATATGTTTTTGATATGTTCTCGATATGTATTTCTTGTATTGGCAGCAGTTGTGAATCAACGCAAGGAATGGACTAAATTTTCTATAATATCGAATCTAATAGCTTTTACACTTCTCTTTCGGGTTCGTTTGGAAATTATTAGTCTCTTCGTTCTAAGGACTCGTTTTACATTTGTTCGAGTTATTTGGGAGGATGCACAAGACTCATTCAGCGATCACACGTCGCAATAGGCCATTTCCTCCTATCTAAGAATTTGAAAGACTAACTAAAATAGCAAGGAGCAAAGTGCCGTGTCAGGATTCCGCTTTTGTCGCCACTTCTTCAATTTCGAAACAAAGGTGCTCTTTCAGATTCTTCGTCCTCCCTAAAGAAAAGCTCCAAGTCACGAAATTTCTAAGTCTCGCTCGAGATTTCAGGGTTTTTGTGAGTAGATGCGCAGACATTGTTCTTAAACAAAATAGAATTACGTTAGATTACGTTAATAGAATTACGAGGGAATACGTCGTTTATCGATCAGCAGTGATTAAGCGGATATCCCGAGCAACGATCACCGCTCGATTTCAATCGAAGCGTACAGGGGATGAAGAAGACATATTTCTCTATCTATTTCGCTATTTTACATTGAAAATTCACACCTCCTTCAATCGACCCTCCCCTTCGATTATTCCTCCATCGACGTGGATGTATCGTTGTCTGAAATAAAATCTTCTAGGATATTCCTAACGCTTTATCAACAGAATCGATATTACAATTGAAGTCGTGGTTCAAAAATACTGTTTGCTATTCTTCTTCATCTCCAATAGACTTCTAATGGCGACGTTATAAGAGCCGGAACTCAGAACAGAAAAAATTCTAAGACAGCAGCCTCGATCGCTGATCAATTGATCCTTAATCGGGCCTATAGATCGGTCGTCGCGCATAGAAAGTATATCTCGTCATATATATATGATACATATATATATATATAATATATAATATAATATATATATATTAGAAAATTTGTTAACAGACGCATTAATACTTAAAGATAAATATTTAGATCAATCTCTCCCATTCTCCCGCAGCATTCTCTCCCACTCTCTCGCTCTCTTCTTCGGTCATTCTCTCTACCAAAGTCTCTCGACTTTTTTTTTGCCTTCCCTGCTAAAGGTGCAAACTCTGATATGTGAAAAGATCACCGATCAATGTATAGATCCGAGAATAGAATAAATGGAGAGACGTGAATTTCCCAGGCTGCCCTCTGTGACCATCGCTGGTTCCATTTCTCATAATACTCGTTTCATTTTTCAGCTTTTCCATGTCCCTCTCTAATTTTAGTATTTTCCAACTTTCTCGTTACAAATTTCCACAATTTTTCAATCATCTCAGTCGCTCAGTCTCACTCCTTCTTAGTGTTTTCATTTTTACTCCTTTTCTCTAGCAATTCACTTCAGTTTCCGCTTAAGTCTCGCTTTCTTTATTTTTAAAACTAAAGTAATGGATACGATTATCAAGTGGACGTTCGAGGTGTGTCAAAAACATGTTTCTTTTCCTCCGTAAATCTTAAAAATAAATAGAAATTAGATCGTTAATATTATATTCGTTGGTAACAATTGAAATTCTATTCTAAAACATAAAATCTTTAATAAATAATAACAATCACGTATTCAACAATCGTTGTAGGAACTTGTTACTAAAACTGGACGTTCGCCATTGAAAAGATATTTGTTTTTCCATAGTAGAACACCATGCAGAGTATTGAATCTTGCTTTCTGAACAGAGGGCCAACAATGTTTAATCGAAAACGACCAATAGAAATGCGAGATTTTGTCACAATTTTAGTTAAATATACAAGATATATTTAAGATTCCACTTTTGGAATAGTAATGATATAATTCTAAGCTGAATTTCAAGAGTGGGAAAGACTAGATTTAGACAAGACCCAATTTCTTCAGCACTCGTCCCTTCTTCTTCATTCTTCTCAACATTTTCTTCCTTTAATTGCTCTTTCTCTCTCGCGTACTACAACTCAGGAACAAATTTTCTCTATCATCTTGTCTCCCTTTAACTGATCCCGTACTGCTTCTTTCTTTCGTACTCTCTCATTCTTCTTTCTCTCTGTCTCTCTCTTTCTCTCTTCCTTTCGATTAGCGATACGATTAAACTTATCTCTTAGCAATTAAAATGCTCTGTTGGAAAACACAAGTTTCACCTTACACCTAGAAATGGTAATGGTCTCTTTCCTAGCTTCACTTTCTCAGATCTCTTCCTCCTGTTCTTCCCTTCGCGATTCCGCCTCTGAAAGCTCTGCTTCTCATACTTTCGCACTCTCAGACTCTCCCGCTCTCTCGCGCGCTTTTATACAACTAGGATAATAAATATTGCCGCGAAAATTATTTGCTACATTCGTCCCAAACAGTAGTCAACAAGTTCGCCCATCGGAGTCTCGCGGATCCGCCAACCTCTGCCTATTATTTTCTCTCCATTTTCTTGTTCCTCCGTTGAGGATCTCTCGTTCGGTATGATTAATAAGGTGAATCTCTTTCTAGTTCGACGATCGATCAGGATGGATTGGAAATTGACGTTCTTTTAGTGTAGACGAAGTGAAATCAATAAGGGAAGCTCAAAATTTTAAAGCAGCGCCCCCTCCCCCCGCCCGATCGTTGACCGTTCATCGATGCACCTTTTTGAGGTAAGAACCAAAGTATCCGGAGACCTTCTCGATAACCAAGTAATCCATTTCTTTTACTAGTTCTTCACAGAAGAAATAAGAAACAACTAAATCAGCGTACTCTATTTTAGGAGAACGTACATCAGCGACGAAACAAAACGTGTCCAAACGGAATACTGGCAACGAATAATCAATCTTTAGTCTCGTACAACTAAAAATAACAAACGAGCAGCCTTCTAAGAGCCATCTCCGCGACTGCCACTATTCCATCCAAAGGCCATTGTCCACCGCGAGCTCCGAAAGGGTCGTTTTTTTCATTTTTTTTTTTCTGTCTTTTTTTTTTACGCCGGTAAACGTTCGACGCCAGTCAGGCTCGCATAATAATTTATCTTGATATCCTCAAATATATATATTTATATCGGAAGCCGCTCAGTCGTCCCAGGTGGGAAAGCTTTCCTGGTCGATGAACAGCGTCGTTTGGCCTGCTCCGGTCGCTGGCCTCTGGCTAGGTGTTCCGCCAAAGTTCGTGCTGCCAAACACTGGCTGCCCAAACGCGTCCAATTGCTGGCCCTCGTAGATGCTGCGATCGGTCGTCGCGAACGGCGATGGATGCGTCTGTTGTTGCTGCTGCTTCTGCGTGTCCGTTACTGTCAGCTCGATATTGCCAGCTGACACGTTCTCTTCCAGATTTTCCGTCACGTTCCCCTCCTCCAGACTGCTGTGCTTAATGCCGTAGTAGAAGTACATAATGAAACCTGAGGTCAGAAATGTACAGGTCAATCATAGGTTCGGTTAGTTCTGCGATAAGACATTGGTCGGTCAATCGGTTGTAGGTATACCGAGAATCATCCAGACGGTGAATCTGACGAGCGTCAGGATGCTCAGCTTAAAGATGAGGTATATGTTCACAGTGACAGCAATCGCAGGGACGAATGGCAGTCCCGGAGTCATGAACATTACGCTATTCCTAATAGAGGATTCAATTTTAGATTAGACATTAGACATTTAGGAAATGGCAATCTCCATCAGTCGTTACAATTTACCTGTTCTGCGGCTTTCTGCTGATAGCAAGTAATACTCCGATTATGGCGAACAAAAAGAGGAACAACATTATCGTGGTGAACGTTCCCATGTCGTCTGAAATGAACAACGACGGTGCCGCGATATTAGTGATGGTTGGAAGGATCAAAGAAAGGTGAAAGGTAAAGTAATCTTGTTTCTTCGTAACTTACCCATGCCGCAGACTATAATCAAATCGAAAATGATGATCAGCAAATAGAGCACCCCGACTAATTTCATGACATAACGGCCCGACGCTTCAGTCGCTGGGCCTCTATCTACCCAAGGAAAAATGGCGGGACAAAGATACTGTGCTGCCTGAGGTACAAACGCAGAATACTTTCCATAAATATACTGGAGAAACATCCTGCAGTTCTGATTATAAATTACTCGTGGATTGCGTACCTGCAGCCGACGTTGAAGATAATTTAAAGGTGGCCCAATTATTGGCGTATTTCCCGGATATTGATGTGTACTACCACAGGTGGATGCAGCTGCAGCTGCGTGGACGCTTCCGTAGAATTTATTTTCGGTTCTATCGCTGACTAGATACTGATCGTCTTTGCCCAGTCCAACTTCATCTTCC
The DNA here is from genome assembly GCF_050948175.1 of Xylocopa sonorina. NCBI lineage: Eukaryota > Metazoa > Arthropoda > Insecta > Hymenoptera > Apidae > Xylocopa > Xylocopa sonorina. The sequence continues at coordinate 10,333,212 of NC_135201.1, read as the reverse complement.
TCTGCGCCATAGGTGTCGTCTGAGTCTGGCGAAGAACTGTTGCACCTTCTGACTCGTCTCACCTGAAGAATTTAGAAAAAAAGGAATTGGTCTCCTGTTTGCTCAGCAGTTGTTTCACTCAGCAGATTTCTAAGGTTCGTCTTTTAGTCGATCCATTATTTAGACTACATTGGCGGATGTTTTACCATGATACGTTGGCCACTATTTGCAGCAGCTAGTTCCGACTGCGCTGCCTGGACAGAGTTCAAAGCAGTGGTTAGCTGATCTGGTCTTAGCTCCTTTCCATAAGTGATTTGACCGTTTCCCTGATTCTCCTTGGTTGGCGATCTACACGGTGTTCTTAAACTTGGTGGTAGTAACTCCACTAAGTTTGTAGAATGAGGTTGATAGCGTAGGATCAGTACGCAAGTGGACACCAGGGTGTAGGCAAGGAGAGTTCCTAGAAATACAGAGGAAGGGGAGATGTTAAGATATTTCTGACACAGAGGAGGAAAGATTTATCTTCTAATGGGCCTACCGATGGACATCATTTCAACCAAGACTTCTAACTGGATTAAGAGGGCAGCTAAGGCTGCACATACACCGGAAGTCAGTGTTGCTATGGCTGGAGTACCTGTCGCTGGCCATACTTGGCTCAACATTCTAAATAATCACGTATCAAATGTAAGATAAGGATAATGTTGGACATTAGATTTTGAAGTGTTTCTATAACTATAGTTAAAGTAAGACTACCTAAATATAAGGCCATCCTGGGCCATGGCATAGACTATCCTGGGCATAGGGAACATACTGCCAAACATAGAGACCGTCAATCCAGCCAGTGCACCAACTGCCACAATATACTTGCACTTGTAAGCACCGACTTGACCAAACATTTCCACTAGTGCTGAATCTTGATCCACTTCATTGTACGGGACTGAAAGAGAAAGAAAAATCGACGTCATCAGCGTGGGAACTCCCCGCTAATTCTATTTAATTTCTAAACCGTCTTTTATAGGGACTTTTTAAAGAGTCTATCCACAGTACTGTGCTCGTGAGAAAAATACATGGGTTGGTTATTTAAAGGCGTCAGTTATATTGATAATCCGTTATTTAGAAGCATAACGAACCGTGTCTATGACGAGGGTAAGTGAAGGATCGCGATGACGTGGAAAGGGTGGTCAGGGATGCGTGAACGTAGGTCAAGGATGGCCAAGGGCCTTTCAGTGGACAAACGACAGAGTTGAAGCGAATAATCAGTGGAAATGCCACCAATTCTCTATTAATAATTAGACTAGCATCATTAAATACCAGCCATTCACAAGTACCAGCAGATTATTGCTTTCAACGTCACGATATTTTCAAAAGTATTTATATCATCGGAACATTTAGAATCTTCTTCTTTCTCTTTGCTAATGCTTTCTGTTCTCCTCCGTTTGTAATTGTAGGCTGCGTAGAGACCAGGAACGATAAGAAATGCAAGCTGCTCACCAATCAACGTCAGCATCATGCTGCTGGTAACGTAAGCTGTGAGTATTATGATCAACGAGGAGACTATCGCGAGGGGGATGCTCCTCTTCGGATTCGTCGCCTCTTCGCCAGTGGTTGCAATTATGTCGAAGCCGATGAACGCGTAAAAACACGTCGCTGCACCGGTGAACACCTGTAACAGACGAGATTCACGAATTATGAGAATCGTGTAGAGGATGAATTTATATTCAACGCATTCCTCGATTGGAAAATTAGCATCTCTGAAGAATTTCATCTTCCTCGAACTGAGAAGATAGCCGTGAGGCATAGTTAGAGAGATCCACCTATAAAATGTGAACACCCTGGGAAATTCAGTTGTGCGAGAAGGATATTAAAGGAGGGTGAAAAAAATATCTGGGTCTCCTGGGATTCCAGTACGGGATGAACGCAGTAACAGATGAGCCTGTACTCCTCTCTAGTATCGAAATAACTTATTCAACTTAAAGCTTATTTTACAATAAATTTATACACGTGATTCGTAGGTCAACGTTTACAGTTTCTAATAACTAATCTGAAAAAGGAATGAAAATCCGTGGAATTGTGCGACGAAAATGGAAAATCAGATTCCTGCTTATTATAGACGTTCTTTGAAGCTCCGTGAAGCACTCTGGCCGTCTTCCATCGTGGCCATTTCATTTTTTAAAGTCCCTTAACGTAGTTATGAATTTCTGATGCCTCCAGCTTCAATGAGACCTGGCAAAGTAGAAGCTTAATGCAATTCCAATTAGTAACAAAACTTGAGAACCGCCACAGTTTTCATTTCGAGGAGAGAGTAATAAACTATAATAAACATTAAAATGAGCCATTAACAAGAAAACCAACAAGAAGGAAATATTATAGATGATACCAAAGATTTCAGCGATACTGGAAACACGTTTTACGGAAACTTCTGTTGCGCTTGTCGACTCTGATTGTTGAAAACAAATGAAGAGAAAAATTGCATGACTATTTAATGTGTCCAACGAGTGCTCCTCTTAAAAGAAGTATTTTTTAAATGTTCGCAACCTTTGCATGACCCACTAGTATTTTGCCAGTATCGTTCACAAACGCCTCTGAATCCTTCGCTTCCACCTACGCACAATCCTACAATGAAGCCCAACAAGCAGAGAATGGATTCGCTCGTTAAAAGAACTACGGTGAATTGTTTCTTATTGAAGCGAACAGATTAAAACGACCAAGCCACTTGTGCGACAAAAATTCTTTGTGTACACTGAATTGAAAAATTGATCGATCAGAACGGGGAACAAAGCGATAACGATCAGGTTTGACGCGTTGCAAAGAAAATATCATCTCCAGAGTCTCAATTTTTCTTCTATTATTTGTCAACTTCTTTCAACAACTACTACGAATGCTTCTGGGTTTGATCGAAGCGATTGGAGCTTAATAATTCCGTATAAGGAGAGCTTTCACGTCGTTAAAGAATTGGAGTTTGTTGGAATTATTATTTGGGATTAATGGGCGCACTTGGGATGGTCGTTGACCTATAATGCAGCCTTGTTTTATTTTCGCCAATCCACTTGAAGGTAAGATGCCATTTGAAGTAAGAAATATCGGGAGATGGAAATACTACAACATAATTAATCGATATAATTGTAGCTAACAGCGAGTAACCATGCGTAGAGGTGATTTACGAGTTGGAAAGCAGGGGCTGAAAGCGGTTTCACGCATACATTAATATTTATGCAAAGGTTAGCGTAAGCAGACCACTGTCGCTGAACTATGACCTCTCGTGTAATTTGGACGATGGGGGTGGAAAACTCGGTACGTGAGAGGATGAGGTCACTAAAGATTCAAGAGTCACCGCTGGAAGCCCACGCGTTTCCTTCTAAGGTCAGGTAAAGCATTCACGTTAACCCTTTAATTCCTGGTGAATGAAACAGGGGTTCGCGAGTGGTCCAGCTCTCTTTTACGAAGGAAATTAATATTTTGAGGAGAAGAATGGGTGAAATAAAAATTACTTTTAGACCCAAAAGCTATGTGTGATAAAAATAGAATAAAATAAGTGTATCCTACTCATTTCTAAAACCGTACAACCTAATCTACACTCATTAAATATTATATATAATTGTGTCGTAGTTTTAAATTAGTGAAAGCTGACATTTTTTTTTCTTTTTTAGGAAAAAGGAGAGGAAACTCATTTCTGAGAATGTAGTGGTGGAAATAGAAGGTGGTTTTTCCGTGACATGACCAGGCTTGCTACCGAGAAAAAGGTAACCTGCGGAGGAAATATAAAAATGAAAAATTCACGTTTCATCGTGAAATATTCATCGCGGATCGCCGATAAACACGCGACGGGGTTACAGTCAGAGGTGGAAGGGAAAGTCTCGCGTGCATAAATTACAGTATAATCACTTTTTATTTAGAAACAGAGCACCATGAACACATTGGATTGAGAATAACCGTAAGAAATTTTTTATTTTAGAACGAAGGTGGCAATTTTTTACTTTAAAGCAATGATAGTCATAGAAAAGAGAACTGCAGAGTGAGAGAAGTAATATCATGGCTGTCGTTCATTTTGTCCTGTGTTCAACCTTTCCCAAGACAGTATGAATATTTCCAATATTTACCCGTTTCATCCCTCCGTTGAAGAAACGTCAGCAACCGTTTGCTATGAGGAAACTCCACTGCGAGGAATATTTAATATTCCGAGCGTCGTTCCTTCGTTTGCTACCTATCTACCTCTGTTTCCTGGGCAAACACCTTTTCCCGTTGCCACCCTTTATGTAAAAACGCTACTCCAACTGATTCGACGAGGCATTTTGCAATGTAATCCCAGCATAAAAGCCGTATAATGATTACTTTTTTCAAACATTGCTGGAAACGATAGAACGCAATATCGATTGGGATACAAAAACCAATTCTTGGGTAATACAAAGGGTGAAACGAAGAAGCAAATATTTGTTTTCAATCCAAAATAATTAAAAACTAATTGCTACTTTGATCGAGCTATACATAATCGATGGAGAGTCGTTGAGTCTAAAGTCTCAGGGGGAAGAAGTAGAAACGCTCGCGATATTTTGTGCTTTTAATTCTCGAATAAAATACGAAGGAATTATCTGCAATAAAATTCAGATTATACGGTCGAAATCCGATTGAAACCCCGATAATTCGCCCCTACTCGAATCCGATTCCACATCTCCCGGGGAACGTGGATTCCTGCGGACCGTGAATTCGGATTCCGTTTCACCGCTGTCCACCTGATGCACAGTGCGGTTCCGCCATTGAAACCCGTTCGACGCAACAAGTTTGCCATTGTTCCGGGAACTGTGAGCAAAAAGCCGAGGGAGCTGGACTGGTTGCAAGCTGGCTTTCTTTCAAACACGCCATACTTCCCTTTTTCTCCACCCCGTTCAGGGTTTCTTATTGTTTTTTGCGCGAAACGTCTGAGTAATTCAGCTACTTTTCGTTTTAGGTCGCGCATTTCGATTACATTTGGAGAATGGTGAACTGCGCTCTGGATATTGCGAATTTAACAATATTACTGATCAGATGACTGCGCGAGAAGCTCGAGATGAACGGTTCTTGCGTGGCGCAGGCAGCAGTAACGCAGATGTGAAAGGTGCGTTGTATATTAATGAAAAACTAAGGATTAGACGTAGATGTGTGCATTGTATCTACTTACACCACTCCAGCCGTGAGGAAGGAAGCCTCCGTGCTCGCTCCAATTGTCGCTGTCCACGTAGAACATCCCCGCCGTCATGACGAATACCCAGACTGCGAGATTGATGGCATTTAGCACGTTATTGAACACCAGAGATTTCTTCACGCCCGCGGCCATCAACAGCATCATCAGTATGGTAATGACGAACGCGAGGAAATCAGGTGGTCGACCTTGAACACGCCAACATCAGGTTCACTAATAGTATTTCGACCTGCTTCAAATTGGTAAGCAAATTCGTCGATTATTTTTCTCAAATTATATTTCTACACATTGGTAACACTCTGTTGGTAATATATAAATAATTATCGTAGATACGCAGATCGCTGTAGAATTGAAATCGAGGCATAGAAATGCAAGCAATCAAAAGGCGCCACGTTAATTAACGAAACCCAATTTTCACCGCCGAATAACGAGACCGGGGATACCGAATTTATCGGCCCGCTTCCGGTTCGCTTCATCCTTGCAGCCAGTTTCAATACCTTCGGACCGCAATGTGTGCACTATTCTCTTCTTTCGATCTTCCAGAAAAAAAATTCTTCATTTAGGATAAAAAGAAATAAATTCAGCAATATTTTCAACGATTTAGCGAATCGTTAAAAATAAAATGAGAGGCGTGAAAGGAACACAAGTTCCTCGGGGAGAAAGTTACGAGTCGTAGCATCGATGGAAACGCGTCGGAGGGACCTCAATTTCCGGCGTGGCGGCGTTAATACCGAATTATTTCCTTTACGTGTTCCCCTTTTGCTAGAGTGCCTGCAGGAAATCAATTCCTGCACTTCAACCGTTCAATTTTTCCCTCCCACCTGCGACTGACCGTCTTCTCCATCAGCTGTTTTATTTATTCCACCCTGTCCGCCCTCGGTCGTTGTCGGTTTTGCATCCACTCGTCGGATACCGATTTTATTACGTTCCATTTCGTGTTCGTTCCATCGAGGCGTTCCTCTCGACTCGCTTTATCCTTCCTCTTTTTTCTTCCCAAAGCAATTGAATTGTTGTAACGAACAACAAGGCCCAGCATTCATTTCAGTTGAACAAAATGAGGAAACAATTATGCTCTTCCTCTTAAAAGCTATTTTGTGGAAAAAAGACAGGAGCAAGATATTTTTATTCATTCTTTAAGTTGCAGATCCCGCTGAAGCTGAGCAGAAAGTTGTGAAACAAATTGAGACTGCAAATTAACGTAAAAAATAAGAAATCAAAAGTGTCGAAGTGTACGGAAGGACATCGATCACCAGAGTGACCTATCAGATGATAATGGCGTCGGTGGTAGGGCTTTGGAACTTCATCCTGCGGAACTGTTTGATCGAACAATGGCGCATTGGTCTCGCCTGATGGCGAACAAAGAAGACAATTCGCCTTGGGAATCCCCTGGATTTCAACAGAATTGATCATCAGCATGATGTATTGTTTCTAAGGAACCCGGGGAATTGATATTACAAAAGTTTTTGGCACCGCTGAACTTGGATTAAATCTGGACTTAAATTAAGTCCGCATTGGGACGGAGATTAGGAACACTGTCTGAAACTAGTCAAAAATTAACGCGAAAAGAGGAGAAAGCAAAACGGAAAGCGAAACGAGTTGGTCCAGAGTAGGAAAATTCCGGCTGATCACCTGGAACAACTGTAACCAGCACACGAGCTCATGCTAGACCTCTATCAACCGTATCCACTTTCTTCTTAAGGCACGTCCTCATGAATATTAATGGGAAACGGCGTGCACGCGTTGAATACACGAATCACGGAGCACCCTGTGTATCGTACGCTACGAAACGAGGTAAACGAGGGGAGAAAGCCGTGAAGGGACGGCCGTGAAGGGGGGGAAGGGATTCTGGGTGGATAACAAAAGGGGGTGCGAGAGGGGCGCTTGCGCGGATCAAGTCTAGCACCTGTGGACTTCATCGATCCGAAATGAAGCCGAGCACCTCGATGCTCTTTAACCTGCCCACCTGAACCCCGTTTCGACTATTCTCATTCCTCCATCCTGCTGTTTCTTCTTCATCATCCATCGCTAATACGGACCCTTTTCATCCTAATCTGTGCTCACACGATTATACCTTCAGGTAGTCGCGCGGCTGCTTCTCCAACGCGATTACCTTTTCTTCAAGCGGCCAGAGAAAGTACAACATCTCTCTGACCCGAATTTATAGCGAGCACCCGGCAGGGAGTCGAGGTTCTGATAGGAAACGAGAAGAGACGTGAAATAAGTTGCTTCTTCCCCTTTTGTTTCCCAGCCAATCCCTCGAGCACGTCTTATCTGCAGTTGCAAAAGAAGCGAAGGATGCGTGGGGCATCCGAATAATGGCGGACGTACGCTTCGCTGGGAAATATGGTGGGAGATAAAAGAAGCCTGGCTGAATCGTTACCAGCCCCTGCTATGACAGAATGGCAAAGGTAAAAACGTTAGAGGAACGCTTGAGGAGTTCCTTCGGTAAGGACCCATTCAGCCAGAAAAATGTACAAAAGATGTCGTTTGTTCGCGTTTTTGCACAATCTTCCTCTGTTATTGTTAAATTGATGGTTGCTGGAAGGACCTAACAGTAGTCTTCTATTGGGACAGCTTGATTAAATGTGTAATCCGTCTTAGATACAGGAGTTCTGCAAAGTATCTATACGTCTTCCGCAAGGAAAGAGGACCCCGATGATTAAAACTCGCCAGGACGTGCTCTATCAGTAAATCGCACGTTGTCGTGGCTCGTTAAGGTTTCTTGTGTCGAAACGATGTAGGACGGAACATAAAGAAGAACTTTCTTGTTTGCCAGACGAAATTTCATTGGCCTGATGTGCTCGAGGGTTTGGACTTAACGACTGGGTTGCTGAAGAAGCATTTGTTCGTCAGACAAGAAGATATTCATAATAAATAGCTTTGTTCGTCGTTAAGAACAAACAGGAAAAGCGAAATAATTCGAAAACGAAGGGATCAAACTGTAACGTTTTGGACTCAGCGAAAGACAAAGGGAAAAAGGTAAAATTCCATGCTCGTTTCACAAAGGGAGACGAATGGTGGCCAGTTTTTGCGGCAAAGGGAAGACACGAATCAGGTGAGAAAAAAAGCAGCTGACCCATCCTGTTGCGTGGTCGTCCCAACAGGAGAGGAAAGTCTAGGGGAGTGCTCGGTTCGCCGCTAAATTAATTTCATAAAATCGAATCAGCCCATTTCACCCACGGATTTGTCCTTTTCACAGCGATAAACGCGTTGAAAATATGATTACCAGATTCCTCTGTTACCAGAAAAACCCTGTGAACCGAGAATTACTCTTTATTTGAACAATGCGATATCTTTTCAATGATTTGCTCTTCTATATATAACACCAATTACTTGTTGTGCTTTGCGTTTAATCTTGATCTATTAGTCTAGATGTACTCCAGCCTGATATGAAAACGTGCGGATAGAAGAAGCACGTATTCACTCGGACAGAGAGGAGTATCACAAATCGAGAACGTGATCGATTTCTTGCAAGGAGAATAATCCGACACTCGACCAGACACCTGAGTAGAATGAACTTAACACGCAATCGATACGCCGTGAATAGCACGTTCTACTTTTCTACCCAGCAGTAGAATTATCCTGTGTACAACCAGACACCCCAAATCCAAGCTAACTAACTTCAAAGAGACTGGACATCCGTTTTCCTGCCTTGTCTCAGTTGTTAAACCATCACACGCAACAAATCCAGTGCGTAGAAACCATAACGATCCGATATGGCATAATAATCTGACACTATTATTTCAATTACTATTGCAAATTTGGAGTGGAACTTTTGCCAGAAGTATCTTGTCGTATAAAATATATTTTGTGAATTTGGTGTTCACAGTTTCTCCATCTATCAGCGGTTAAGAACCTATGCGTTAAGTAGAGTATATCAATGGTTTCCCGGAATAGTGAAACAAACAGGTATATCATCGGACAAAGTGGCACGGAAACCTCTTTCCAGAGCTCCCACGCGTAAGACATTCTTCTCCAGCTTTCTGTCTGTCTGTCTAACGACTGTGACGAGCGCAAGGAAGGAAATGGACTTTTAAATGAACCCTCTTTGAGTCAGTATGCCTGTGAAGGATGCAAATTTTCTCGCGACATGCTTTACGTGTGCTTCAGCTCTCTTTGTATGAATGGTAAATGAGGAAAAAGTTCGTTGGGACTGTGGCAAAAGATAATGAGATCGTTTGCTATCTCTTCTCCAATTCTTATAATTTTAGGTAAATTTCGTAGCGCCCTAGTTCCAGTTACAGCGTAAATTGTTTAAACTTGGTATATTGGGGAGCTTCCTGAGGTAACAATGTTTTGTCTGCAATTATTTCTTCGATTCAATTATTGAACACGTTTCCCTGTTTCAGAATAGCATTGGTAAACGATGATTAAACGCGTGAGTGTGATAATGGCTCACCAAAAATGGTTCCCACGCTGTTGGCTATCGCCCCGGAAACGGCGCCGTCCGCGAGGGCGTCCAGACAGGCGCTAAGGGCGCAGGCACACGCGCTCGTACCTATAAGGTACTCCAGTATCATGTTCCATCCAATAATGAATGCTATTAATTCGCCTACGGTCACGTAACTGTACATGTAGGCGCTGCCAGTCGTGTGAGGCACTCGTACTCCAAATTCGGCGTAACATGCTCCTACAACACCAACATTAAGCACCGTGTTGAGATTCTGGTACAGAGGGAGCTTGAAAACTTATCTGTGAAATTGAAGAGAGAACTTTTTGATTGATAAAGAGGAAAGTCTGCGCGTGCAGTTGAAGACTAAATCAGCAGCATCAGTCTAACGACGACGATTAACCGCGTGATCTGATAAATTATCAACCATCCCCGTGTTTCATCCGTTATCGACATTTTAATCCGCTCGTTGATTCGTCCCGACAATCGGCCACGTTCCGGTGTAACAACTGATTAAAGCTTCACGCGTTAGAGATCGTTAATTCGCGTGGAATACGACTCGCGGATGCCTTTAATTAATTAATCTGTTCGCGTTAATTTTTCCATTAATTCGTGTTTCTTGCCCGCATCGGCAGTGACACGCGCCGCGAGCGAATAAATATCGCGTTACCATTTTATCGTCGATAAACCGGAAGCGTCGAAGGCGACAATCGCACATAAGCTAATTGAACTGTGTTTTCATGCGTGCATTAACTTGCTTATTTACACGTAGTAATTGAAAAATACTCCTCCGAGAAATATAAATACTGCGTAAACACTTTGTACATTTGCATTTAATGTCACTGGAAAGACAAAAGAGATAAATTCATCAGAGCGAATAGCGCGCACAGCTAGGCAACAAAGGAAACTCCAATAGTACGATCTTTCCTAATCTTCGAAACCTTTCGGTTCTCTGATTTTTTCAATCTGACAAGCTTTATTCCCCTTTGTTCTAGATAAAGCATAAATAGACCAAACGAAAGGAGATTGTGTTCCAGCAGAGAAACCGATGTAAAGAACACGTTTCATTCGCTTTTATACTGAAGAACCGAGATTGGATAGTATGGTGCAACCATGTAGGTGTCCACGGATGGTGCCGAGTTTCACACAACTCGGGACACGGAAACATGGCGGACGAGTGGCCCGTAAATCTAATCTGACGTTATTTTCCACTCGCCTTGAGCCGTGCCGGGTGTCCTCCTGCATTTGTGTCAACAGAGAGAGAGATGTACGAGAGGAACATGTGCCATGGTGGTCATGGTCCATATGCATGATCGGTTGGCTCATGTGAGAAATTGTAATAATGCTTTTCACAAACGATGAAAGATCTGATACACGAAATTTCGTGCTACAAAATGTAATTATACTTATTTACGAAACGTGTACTCTTCTCTCGTTTCTCTGTGCATTAACACTTGTCAGAGATCATTTTTTGTTACTTTTCAGACGAGAAGATTGTGTCTGTACGATCAGAACAGTGAGCACAACAAGACTATACAAGTTTCAGGTTCAATAAAGCCTGTCTGGTTAACATACCTCTTAAATGGAATAGAAGAAAGATGGTTAGACGTGAGAAACTGAAGCTACATTACTTGAAGCGTACAAATTCGAGGAAAGGAGATATCTATACCTGGTCAGACTTTGAGAAGAAAATTGAGTATACTATAATAGTAGTATAATAATAGTAGTATACTAAACTGAGTATTTTATTAGTTTTTATACGTCTGAATAGTACAGTTTATTGCTTTTGGCATAATTGTTAAGTAAAATGGAATGACACGTTGGATACAAGGGAACTATATTATTGAATGGTTGCAGAACGTTTTGAGAAAATTGACTTACCAGAAAAAATGGAAGCAATGGCCGCGATTATGAACGAGAAGACGACGCCTGGCCCGGCGACGCTGCGCGCCACCATCCCCGCGACTAGGTACATCCCTGTCCCAACGCAGGAGCCAACCCCCAAGGACGTCAGGTCCAGAGTCGTCAGGCACTTCTGTGGAACAGAAACGGGGACACGCTCAGTGAAAGTTTTAGTTCCAATTCACCGAACGATTTGCATTCTGTACAACTGCATTCTAGAAATTTCGAAAATTATTCAAATCCATTACAGACGAGTCCAGTTTCCGTCGAAACCTCCCATGTTTTTCTGAAAAGAACCTTATTTTAATCCAAAAACGAGAAATCAGACTGTTCAGAACCGCTGAACGAATTATTGGAAGTCGCAGCGGTGCAAATGGAACGCAGTGGAGCTAGCAATGGTAAAAATGAATCTCGTTGGCTCATCTGTAGCCCAGTTTTCAACAAAGCGCCTCTGCTGTGCTTGTTCCGCGTAACGTTTTCGCGAACCGTCCATTCTTCCACTGGATTTGTACCAAAGTTCTAGGAAACAATAGGCGATCGTCCGTTGGTGCGTTTCGAAGCAAACTATTTCAATAAAAAGACTGCCAACGCTGACGATCCGAAATTTTGCGTTCAGGGAAAGAGCATAAACGTACAGCTGAGGAGGTACAACGTTTTACGACGCGAAGTTAATTAATTTTTCTATCGTCACGATGATTGATAACGTGACTCGAATGTGGCAATCTGTACAGGCGTAGGAGTCGAACGAAGGGGTTGAAAAATCCTGTTAAAAATAGCCAGGATCGATAGGCGAAGGTGGATACCATGCACACACGTGGCGCTTCTTTTTCTCAAGGATCCAGAATCTTAATGTCAACCGCCACGTCGATGGAAGAAAGATCGGCGGCTGCTGTGGGTGGTTGTTTAAATTTGCCTCTACCTCTATTTCAGTTCGCCTATTATTGAAACGATACGCTTTCCCACGCAAATCAATGACCACCGACGGCGTAAAATAAAACCCTGAATCGCCACAGGTTCGTATTGAATTAGAAATGTGACATTTCTTACGTTCAACTATCTTCGTCTACAGAAATGAAAAATTGATTCTCCGTATTTTGAAGGCCCACATTTTTAGGGGGATCAAACGAGAACGGGGACTGAAAGAGGCTTGCCTGTAATTTCTGCTTGGAATCGGTCGGATGCAGTGGCTCGGGTCCAGCTTTCCCCTGATCACCCTGAAGGCTCTCCACATTTTTCGTTCGTATAAACTTCCCGAACAGCTCCAAACCCTTCTCTCGGTCCATCAGTTCGAGCTTCATTTTTCCTGGAACAAAAGACGACGGGATATAAGCATCGAAGTATAGATCCGTCCCCTCTAAAGCGAACAATAACTTTCTTCGCTAGAATTATCTGTTTTATCTTGCAGGTTTCAAGACGTTCGCCGAGTAACTTCGATAACCCGATGATAGGGGCAAAAATCGAGAACGTTTCGAGTGGGAATTCGATAAGAAGCTTCCCATACAGGATCGATGGTGTCTCGTGCGGTTTTTCTAAAGGCTAGAAAGTCGCACCAGCGAATTATCGATTTATTATCCAGCGACGTCTGGTGTCGTCTGCGCAGCGTTCACCCTTTGTCCTTCCGCGTGATATCCTCGCGAAGAAAGAACCGTGCGAAAGAAGAGAACTACGATCCTGTGACCTCATCACTCTTAGTCACTCCCTCCGAGCTATTTTTCGAAGAGAAATTGGGAACCGCCGACCAGATGGTCCGTTCTGATGACCCAGCCTTAATTTCGAACAGCTTTCTTTGGCCGGTGACAAATGCAGTTTTACAGTATTTATTTAAACTGTTAAAAATGTTTATGAGAGAGTTGTAGATCGAAGGTTTCAAGAGATAATGCCCTGTTTAAAAAAGGTGGCATTTGTGAAAGGCTTAGCTGCAGTTGGAGGGGAAAAAGAATGAACGGTTTAAAGGAAAGAAGGATTATGCAAGGGTGCAAACAGCAAGGATAATCGCTTGCGAGGAAGGTGACGCTTTCTATGAGGAGTACTCCCGCATAAATTATTCAAAGCGCACTCTTAAAGTAGCGTCAATGCGTACAAAAATGCCACTACACTCTCCGCCGTTCTAATGGAATTCTTGAACGTTGTCTGATCATTCACAGGGCTATTCTACTGCGCCAAACATCCGTCCGCCTCCAACCAATCGAGATAGTTTGAAATTCCTAATTTTTTCTTACTTTCCAACGTCATCCCGTTCCATGCGTTCTAGGAAAACCACAGCAGAGCTGTTCCATTATTATTTATATCCCATGAACCATAGAATTTATAGAATAATTTCGAGCACGTCTATTCTTGACCGTCATTTTCTTCTATGGGGCACATTTCTATGGAAATGAAACACGTAACTCGGTTGTTGTTGAATGTTGAATGAAATAGCCGCAATATAAACATGTAAAATATGCAAAAGAGGGGTTGAAGGGAAGTTTCTTGGAACAGAGGTAGCATCAAGCGGTGGTTTCAGGGAATTCGTTCAAATGGTTCGGAGCTGCGTACGTACGCGTTTGTTATTATGGAGAGGCCACGTCCTGCATACTGACGAGCCATTTTGGCTAGAAAAATCACGTTCCACGCTTCCCTTTTGCAGGGGGGTGACCGAAAACTCGAGATTATTTCTTGCACGCTCGCATGCATGCTCGAACGTCTCCGGTAAAATTGCAAAACTTTCATCCACCGTTCGGTATCTCCCATTTAATTGGTATTTTTAGTTGAATTGCGTGCATTCTTATCTCGCCATGGAAACTAGCCAAAAATGAGGAAAAGTTGGTGCACACGAACCTTATGAAATGCTGGAGATTGGAAATTCTTTTATCAACATTAGGGATCCCTTGAATATTCATCAGTTAATGAAGTTATCAAAGTACGTAAATGTCGAGGTGAGAGTTATGATTTAAAACCATGTCACTTTTCGGGCTTTCAGCAGCTGAAGAGGCGGGCGAATCGGAAGAGCAGCAGCCTCGAAGAGCAAGGACGCGAGAATTCCACTCTCCTGCTGAACCTTGATAAAGGATTCGTGCACCAAAGAAATTTATGAAGCGCGATACATTTGTTTATTTATGGCTGACAGTGTGCATCCGCAACGGGCGATAAACGGGTCCGCCGGGTAGTAAACTGCTTTCTGCATGAAGAAGCATGAAGCAACCTAACTTGAACGTGACCAAGAGCTTGCCAAGAGAAAATTTCTCCTCGCCCGAAAAGAAGTGTAAATAGTTCATGAAGGACCAGGTGAAATTTCCCGTTGCAACAAACTCGACGAGAGAAATTATTCTATGATAGTAGCGCACAAATTGATGCAATTTCATTCAAACAGGATCCAAGTTAAATATTTTGAAATCAAATCAACCTAGACTATTTGAAGTTCCCGAAGGGACACACCGCGTCAAAGGAGTCCACGAGGATATTGCAACATGAATTTGATCGATGAAAAAATTCCAAGTTTCCGCATTAATTCCTAACGAGGTTCCAAGCACTCGCATGGACAAGAACGGGTGCTCCCTGAAGGAAACCTTTCAGGAAACTTCTGAAAAATTGCTTCCTCGATTGTACTAACTTGTTCGTGCCTGTGTAATTCAGGAATAACCGGACTATTTAACGGAAACAAACTACACGATGATATGGTCCGTCAATTCCAGCTTCGCAGCGGAAAAGCTCGAACAGCAGCTCCCTCTAATGTTCGCTCTTTTACGAATTTAACGCCATGACGAAGGACAACGCAGTTACGTGGTGTAACGTTATCATAAAGGCGGAAAAACGAGAGTTTCTAAAAATGAAAAGTGAAGGAGGCGAAATACGCGGAGATACAATTAGACAGAGGGACAAGTGTCGACACCGTCTGTCCCTAGAATTACGCGTTCCAATTTCCACGGTAATTAAACCATGGTTCCAGACGTGCTTCGCATTGCGCTACGAAATTATCACGGGGAGGTGGAGAAATGCGTTAATGCTACTCCAACTTAGCACGTCGAAACTCGCGAATAACTCGTTGCGAGGGATTTACCACTTCAACGACTTTTTCTGCGCTTTTCCCGCTGTGAAAATGTCCGTAGGTGACACGGAGATATTTTTACCCTGCGGTTTGATGAAAATGGTCACCGGCTGGTGGAAAATGGTGCCTCGGCTGAGGTTGACAACGGGATTAAATAGGGCAGCGATAGGTGACGGCGGCAGTAGTATAGATTTGTTTTGATCGGACGGCAACAGTTCGCACAAACTGCAATACGAATTTTCCAACAGTGTAGTATTGAACTGCAAGAAATTTCTATAAGTTCACATTGTTACTGTAACAATTTGTAAACTTTAATTCCCGTTCTAAGTAGCATAACTTCTGATTTCTAGTAGTATGCATTTGTTTCAGTCAGACAGAAACGATAAATCAAGTTATTAGCCTCGTACTAGTCTAAAACTGAATAATTAATAGCAGTACGGAGAGAAACAGGCTAAAACGATGCTGCGAACGTGTCGCAGAATGTTTAAAAGGGACAACGTTCTATGTATAATATTGGAAAGTCAGTTAAGGAATCAATAGCAGCGGTTGAAGTACCAGAGGCATTACCACATACCAATTTCCACGAGAAATCGAGTCCTGACCCAGTGACACGAAGACCAGGCAACTGACATGGAAAAACTGCCCAGAGACAATTAACCTAGCGACGCTGAAGAATCTGAAGACGCCTTTCAGAGTGCCACTCGACTACCACCTGGCCAATCACAATCTCCGCTGCCTGCCGCAGTCGGGATAAAGGTTTTTCCTCTTCCGATATTTTCTCGCGGCACCCATAGCCCGGAACAATGCGAAGCTGTTGCTCCATTTCCATTTCTTCTCCTTCTTCGAATAATGCGTACCATTTTCTAAACACGTCCACTCTTTCAGCGAAGGATGCGAGATTTTAATTCTATAATTCTACATCTTTAATGAAGGGACTCGAGAAATCTTGAAAAATATCAGTTCTCAGATATGGCTTGTTTTTGGTGACGAATATCGAGCCTCGAATGTTTTTAGAGGAAACAGGGAATGTTTTCTAACTCCGGTCCGGCACGCTTTGTAGATCTCTCGCATGTCGGGGCTCGTTAAGCTGATCAACGATCGCAATTTCGATTCAGTCCCGGTGCCTTTAATCCAGCGACTGCTATCGGTTATCCATTACGCGTTTAACGAGGTCGCCGTTGCAAGAAACGACGATATTGCACCGGTATGGATTTATTTACAGCACGTCCTGGCCAGCGTCCCGCCTTCTTTTCATTCTCGACCCTCTAATTGTTCGACGAAAAAGCATCGTTTCTCTTTGAAAATTGCGTCCATATTTTTGTTTCGTAAAAACACGTTTCTTGACCTACTTTTTAAGCACCAATTATTCATTCTAGGATTCTTCTTTGATCTATGGAACGTCTAATCAAAACTGGACAACCGACGCGTTAACAAGTTTGCAAATTGCAAACGGCAGTGGACAAGAAATAGTTCTATCCTAACAAAAATCATCAAAATGACTGAGGCATGGAAATACAACTAGAGAAGATCTGATAGACTAGAGAGAATATTGATCTTCTGATCCATAATTACTCCCTGGACGGAAGACGTCGTTTGCAAGATTTCTTCGTAGCGTCTTCCTCAAGCGCAGCATTGTAGCTGGCACTCGGATGATGAGGAGTTCTATTCCTCTCCCACAGGACTTTAATAAGCAAGACAAGACAAGAGGAGAATTCAATGCGCCCAGCGTAGTCTAATACCCGCAGCGATAAGCACTGTCTTATACAGCTTCATCCTCAAGTCCTTATCAAGCACAAAGTGAAACGATGGAAATGGACCAGGCAGTAATTTCTCTTGTACCAAGAAGGAGAGCGTTCTCGAGAGAGGAGCCATGAAGCTTTTGGTCGAAAAGAAAATGAAGCACCCGAATGATATTAAAAGAAAAAATGAAAAAGCTATAAAAACGTGGAAGAAGGTCAATGGGGGAGGAGTGTTCATTGAACGATGCAGAAAAGGAGCGACTTCGATATAAGAGGAACAGGCGGCGAGGCAGGAAGAAGAAGAATGGCCGATCGGGTCGAATTAAATTAAATCGCGCGAAGAGGTGAGGGTGAAAACCACCCTACGGTTTGTCTTCACGTCAGGAACAGCTGAAAACGAAGGCACGCTTGCCCGTGAATTTATTTTCCCTACGAGGATGGCCAGCATACCGTTTGTTGGCTGTTGGCCAAGCTTCGCAGTCGACCTTCGCTCCGAGAACGATCTGAACCCAGGGACGTACCAAGGAGTGACGCCTACACCAGTCATCCCTTTTCATTCTTCTTGCTTTATCGTTCAGCATCGTTCAGGTCGTAAATGTGGACCTCTCTGAGCTGGTCGCGCCACAATTCTTGCGCTTGTATCCCGCACAAATAGCGGGAATTAGAAACTTCGCGACGCAGGCATCGATTAAACAACGTTCCTTCGAAAGCAATCTCGAGATCGGTTCAAAGGCGGTGTAGGCGGTCATAATTCAACCGACAAGGCCTCGGTGCATTCGGTTTCAGTGCCGTTTCCGGGTCAAAACTCGCGGAGAAAACCCTCGCCGCCTTTCGACCGCAGCACGGAAGCTCGCACGACCGTGAAACGCCCTATGAATTTATTCAAAATGGAACTGGAGACTTTGAACCAGGTGATCGAGCGATTTTATTCTCCTCCCGTTTCGAAACTGGTCGCACAGTTAAAAACAACGATACGCGCGCGTTTCAATGGAACGCATCGCAACCCAGATGAGAATGCTCTGTCGAACGTTTTACACATCAAGGACCAGACGGTCTAATTTTGTCGCGCGGCCCTCTTTTGACCCGGTTTCGCTACGGTTTCGGCGCACCTGATCCGTCCGAGGATATGCCCCGCCTTTAAGCCTCGAGGGTTCGATATACGAATCTCTTTCTGCCCTCCACTTTCAACCATCGACGCCTACCTCGCGCATAGCATTCAACTTCGTTCAAAGAAGACTCTACGTCAAATGAAACGAAGTTCCGTTGATACCTGGAAATTAACCGTAACGAAACACCGCAGCAGAATCAATTACCTTTAATTAATTCACGGACCGGCCAACTTTCAAGCGTTAATGCATATTCCCATAATGGGAATTATAAATTCGATGATGATGCGTTTAATTTAACGTGGCTGCAAAAGCTTCTCTTCCGCACACTCCCGCGCCAAGTTCAGGGGATGATTATCGAATAAAGCAAACGTGGCATCAGCAGAAGTAGGACTTGCCAATTGCTGATTATTTCCTCACTCGTCTCGCAGGATATACTGTGCGATTGCGCCTTGAGAAAGAAGATGAGGATAGATGGATGCTGTAGACCCTGATCGAAACAGGATTAGGGACATTGGCTAGGTTTTACTCGTTGCACTTGGTCTATCTGGCTTTATCGTCAGGTGGATATTAAATTAACAGTTCCTGGACCAAGTCTGGACCCGTTCACCTATTTCTGTCGACACACGTCCCAGTAAGAAGAGCAAAGGAAGGTTTGGCTATTAAAAATGTAAAAAGAATTCCTTCAAACCCAATCACGTTTCTCTCAGTCGAATGTTCTAATTGGGTAACGCGCGGCCACAGAAGCTGTCGGTGTAAATGTTCATTTGGATGGATGAGGGATAAAAAAAATGGTCGATGTTCAAAGTTCCAAACGGATGGGAACGGAGGAGAAACCGTTCGATCGCGTTTCGTTCAATTAAACGCGCCGCGCGCAAAATGGTGATCGCGCCAGAGGTCGCGGTGTTTTTGACGCTGTCACGATTGAAACATGACCGCGTGTGATTGTGTTTCTGCGAAGATACCCGTCCGTTTCATGCGTCCCGTAATGCTGGAGCTGTCTAGCCGTAAAATGTCATCCATTTCGGGCTTGAAAGGAACGCGACACCAGCAGTTGCGCCCTGGTGAGCGTACGTTGTCGTTGACGCGACCGCTGGTACCCTCAGGTACGTCTTATTCTTTTTCTAAATCGATCAGCGTGTGTGCTTTCTAAATATAATACCTGTTACTATACATGCATAATAGATACAGCTACCGTTACAGTATCGTTGCATTGCCATTACTTGTATCACTTTTAGAATCTCCGTGGAATTGTCGATGCGGACACGTACCTTAATTAACAATAGATTAATTAATTTAATGACTCGAACTAGCCGACGTTCAACGAAGAAGTTTGTGTTTTATCGAACGACAGACCTACCAGCATTGTGCGGGTCACTATTCTACTTGTCTGATTAAAATCGGCTCACGCCACTAGGACAATCGTAAGCGATAGCTTCTAGGAAGCGGATAAACGTGTACAGCCGTTGTTAATTGAATATTAACAGGGTCGACGAAAGCTTATCAGCCAGGTGTTGCTAGAGCAACAGCTAGCGATAATTAAAAGGAGGATTTCATATAATATTCTTATCGACCATTTTCAGTTCGCTCGAGAGGTGTCTCCCTTCTGGAATAAATTTATAATGATCCTTCTTGTTCCCCAGAAATTTGAATGAACGTCGCTACCCTCGCTGGCAACCGAATTGAACGACGCGAACGAAGATGAAACGATTTTCTTGCCGAGGAAAATCTAAACAGAACTAGTCGCCTTGTTGTTCCCGATTCGCTGGCTAGATAACAATGGATCTTCAGTGGATTCTCAGAGGGAATTCTCCTGGTCGATAAATGGTGTCCCATGGGGGCGCGTGAAAGGTTGAGAAATGAAGCTGACGGAAAAACGAAAATGGAAGCTGGCTCTCGCTCATAATTAATGTATGAGGGAGCAGAAATGAAACGAAAATGACTCTGGAACTCACCACGGGATAGATATATTAATCAAACTGAATTTGAAGGAGGTAAAAAAATTAAGGCAAACATCTTCGAAATGGAACCTGTGGGAGACGCGTTCAGGAATAATTCTGGTAGTCGAAGTAGAATTCAGTTCGTACTTTTTATGCTTATATTCCTTGTTAACAGATGTGAGACACGTGAATCGAAATTCATCAGGACGGCGGTGGAATTGTAGCAGCCAGATGTTCCAAGGGATAATCTGCTTGGAATGCGTCCAAAGTGGAACCTTCTCAGACTGCAAAACTCTTCAGACACCTTGAAAACGGTTCTAAAACGTTTTAGATGTCTGAGAAATATGCGCATACTGTAAATACAATAATCATCAGTTTTCAGCACCACTCAGGAACAATATGCAGATGCGATTCTGACAGAAATCCATTTCTGGGGAACCGAGGAGGAATTCTGTGGTCCTCTGCGGAGGCAACGCTCGTTCGTCAATTAAAAGAGTTATTCCAGAGGAAATATCGCCGCGCTGTAGTTGATTAACGCGGCGCACGTGCGACTGCAGATCTGCTCGGCGACGAGGAGGCCTTACAACGTAACCCTGAACTCTGGTACATCGATCTACCGCAATGCAACGGGTAAAAACGGCATGAAGCCTCCTCGAGCGAAAGAGGAACCACGGGAAGAAGAATCTCCAGTGGTTCAGAGTGATAAAGGGTTGCTCGAGAAAAGTTACGGCCCAGGATTTTTGAAGAAACACCTGAGAAGACTAATGAAACCAGAATAACGGTAAGTGATTGAGGTGCCATCGTAACTAGAGTTATACAAAGTGGTACCATTCTAAGTAAAAAGTTCAGAAAGCAATGAAACAAATTTTCTACGAATCTTAGAGCTTTTAAACAATGCAAATTGATCAAATTTCAGAGGTTCGTGTTGCAGGTGTGAGAGATACCTTTATACACCGGAAGATGCCTTATTCGCTACACTTCCTCCTCTTGGAGAAAGTCCGGGTTGTAGAAAGTTTGACGCGATACCTGGGGCGTATTCCAGCACGTTTTAATAAGTTTACTTTTTAATACAAGTTGGATTCAATTTTTAGGCCAAACTTCCAGCAAACTTGCCGCTGCGGTAAAAAAAATAGTTCCCGTGAAATTGCTACTTGGTTACTTGAAAATCGACCAAGCTCCCTCGAAAGAAATCCATACAAGAAAACAAGCAATTTACACGAACGTAGAATCTATAAAAAGTTGAGTACTATGATGGTCTGAAAACACGTGAAAAGTGAAGAAAACCTAGCAGCAATTTTCATTAGAAACGAATTACGCTGGATGTCCGCCGGTTAACAAGAAAACAGTCAGAAACGGGAGCAAAGGCCAAAAAGAATTAGCTGAAAATGGTCCAGGGAATGGAAAGCACGTTTTGCTTCATCAGTATAATGGGAGAAGACCTGGGAAACCTGTTCTATGCGATTATCTTTCGTTCCAACAATTTCACAATTATACTGACAACCAAAGAGGGTTCGAGAAAATTAGAAAGAAAATCCAACAATTAGGAAAGTGTCTTTTTATTCGAGCACCGCGCGTATAAGAGATAAAATGTGTTTCTTAACACTATTCGAAAAATGCTTTGTTTAATTAAATAGACAACAGTGGTGGGATTCCTTAAACGCTTGCGAAATCTCTGAAATTCCTCTCTCTGCAACGTGTGATACATTCCTCTTCGAAGCTGCACAGAATTCCACGCCAAGATTAAATCCCACTGCAGGCTTTGTCAACCGTAAAACCACATATTATATCAACTTATTCCTGTTAATTGGCCAACTTCTTGATTCCTCGCGATTATTCCGGCATCCGCATTTGTATGCCCGAAGCCACAATAATTGCCGTACCTTTTACTGCTAATTAATTCTGCTCACCGCTGTTATAATCCGTTGTTTGCGTAGACATTTCACGAGACAGTCGTTGAATCTTTACTCTTTCGATAACGAAGCAGTTTATCCTCTTAAATTATGAATCGTTATCAACGAGGATGTTCAAAGAATAATCTCGAGCAACGATTGGTGTCGATACTTTTTCCAAGAAACCAAGTATACCATCGACCATTTGGTGTAAATAATTATAAGTAGTACAAAACGTGTACTCGCCTCGTCAGCCAGCTGCGACCACTGTAAGTAGTATGGGACACACTGAGTGTATAGCCAGCCGTATCGTATAAGTAGGATCAAGTAAATTTAAATTTGTATATGCAATTGCGCTATACGTTATATTCTTCTACTTCAGATAATTTTGTTCAAGCAAAACCGGAGTTCAAGGTGGAAAGACACGGTTTTGAAAAGCAGCGTCGAAATCGTTGGTCGAATTAAGACCAGCCTAACGCAGTCTTCTGTAAGTTAGTACCGTTAAAAAAGGTTTCTTGGTTTTCGTTGTTGAAAAACCGACTTTCAAGCGGGTCAAGTACGAATTCATGCGTCTGACCGCATACTGGCCTCCGTCATTGCTGAATTAAACATCCGGCTGGACTTGTGCACGCTCAACCAATCCTGTTATTCAGCTGCATCTTATATTCATCGATCTGTGTGCCGAAATTTCGGAAAAAAACATTTGAAAAGGTAATATTTCCACCTACCACAGAAGCAAAGGATTATCGCGAATATCTTTCAGAATTTGGCTCGAAACACGATGGGGCTGGCAGAACAAGAGGACGTCGTTAGATACTCGTGCAAAAGTCACGTTGGAATGGAATGAAACTTTTTCCCGAAACCGGTCGAGTTCTTCTGTCGAGGCTGTCGAGTACGTGATGCATCCAGATTGAACTTATTAAACAAATTAATTGGAGCGTGGACAGTTATTAACGAAATTCGTGAAATGCTGGTAAAAATTGCTACCACTTTGATTCTGAAAACTGTACAACACAGCACGAAAGTCAAGTTAGTCGATTCAACATTTCAAAACATTTTCTACAATTCAGAGGGAAACATCAGGAGATATTTAGGAGCAAAAAGGAACACCGTTTTCGCTGTTGATATCTACCTTAGACAATTTCAAGTACCACAGCGTGGCAGATCGATTAAAACGGGGTATATCCTGCATAATCAGTGACAGCGGTTTGATAGTGTGGAGGAGGAAAAAACGACGGAAAAATAACGGAACGTTCCGGCGTCGGGGCATGAATATCAATGGGTCGACGTGCAACCGGAACAATCGCGTGTGCCACATGCACTATCAACCGAAAGTACGAGGGCAGGGCTTATCGCGAGCACTAAAGATCAATTTACAAAATTCCGACAGAACCGCTTGAACATTTTCACCGCACACCCATCCTCGAGCTCGATCCTGCATTTTGCATAACATTACACACGTCAATTTGGAAATTATTGCGGTGACAAATTGGCATCGCATCGGCGCATCGATGAACGTTTGCACGCGTCTGGAATTTAATAATCTCGCCGCTGGACGGACTTTTATTCGTAAGTAATATTTAACCTGCCGTGCTGCAAAATCTGATACGCTTTATCGTCTGCAATTCCTCTACAATTTAACGTTCGAACACGAACTGCCTGGCAATACGATCGCCACATTGTTATCCCTGCATTTAGATTTCGTAATTCCAATTTGTTGTTCCAGCTTATCTTCGGTGGACCATGAGCTGTATATACTCTTTCGGTACACTGTTTTTCTCTGTCGCGCTCGCGTTTCACAGTGGCTCGAGTTCTTCCATCGGAAAACTTAGAGACTGGTATTTACAGAGGTAAAATTGTACGACCGTATCTATGAGCTTCGTTCGATAAAATGTCCCCCTTTTTTCTCATTTTACTTTTGATAAGTCTATCAGTCGGATTCCTTTTTCTCTTTTTCTCTGTTAACGGCAGAAACGAGTTCGCACTAAGAAGAACCAGCCAAGGTATTTCTCGGGAAACTCGACTGCAACGCTTTATCTCACCAACTCAATATTCTCACCCCCTATTTGCCCTCGTTTTCATGTTCTAAGTCGCGGCGCAGGGACATTACTCTCTATCTGCTTCCTCCACTTATATTTTTTTTTCTTCCGGAAAAACCAGCAGCAAAAAGGGGAGAACAAAAGAGACGAGGCTTTTGTTGTTTGGTCAATAGATCGTTGTTCGAATGTACCGTTGTCTACCGCATTATACATTGTCCTATGCTTTGTAGATAAATTTAAAGTTGGACCTTCTCCACTCTAAATGTACACTTTACAGATCTGGGGATGCAAATCGGAAAACTGAGTACCTCGGAGAGTCTGCAACTCTTTGACGAGAAGACTGTATATTTCTGACAAATTGAAAGGACCCGTATTTACCAAAGAATTTTCGTGAGAGCCGGAGAGCTGTTTGCCTCCCGAAAAGCCATCCAAGCGTTGCATGGAATCGCTTGGAACATCTTGCGAGAGACGATTTTAGAGCGGTAAACTGAAAACAATCAACATGAAGCGTTCTGCGTTGATCCTGGTAAATCCATTCCAATAAAATCCTGGATGAACCGTGTTACGCGCAAACCAAAGGGAATATGCGTCGATTCGAGAAAGGAATTTTCAAGGCGAAATGGCGAAGCTATTGGCAAAACATTTTCAAGGGAAAATAGCCATTCCGGATCCCAAAGGCACGACGAAGAGAGCATAAAAAGGAAGCTACCGTCGCGTGCAGAGGGACAATTTTATCGCGTCATCCGACGCTACGGGACAGCTCCTTCGTGTTTATGACGAGCGGCTTAACTGTTTGGTCGATCGGTCACGGAAATACGATAGCCTGGATAGGGGCCGTTTAATGTCACTGCCAGGAATTATTGGACATGTCGGACGGATCGAAGAGGACCTTCGCTAAGATGTTCCAATAGCAACACGAGGAGGAGAGAAGGGTAGGGTTACTGGAACCTGAACCAGGCTGAAATAATATTGTAACACTGAACGGTGTTTAATTTCGGACGCTTTTTTAGGAATATAAATATGGAAATAGAGCGTAAGGGAGTCTGAATAAACATGCACAGCTCTTGAGGCGTCCTACTTTACAAGCAGAGGGGTGGAAAGGAAATTGGTGATTCCTGAAATTGGTAGAATTCAAGATACGTTGTTTGCCCTAAGGCGGAGAGGAATTTAGAGAAGCTGAAATGAGACTCGATACTGTAGGGTTGTTGACTGTTGCCTAAACTGATTAGCATTTCATGGTATTCCTGATGAATAAGAAAATAACGTTTAAAAATTGAGTAACCATCAGCTGGGAAGTCTAACAAGATTTCTTCGAGCTCGTTCCTGCAAGCATCTCAAAGTGAAAGAGCTTCAGAAAGAAAGGCGAGCTTCGCAAACGAATCCAAGCATTTTTCACAGCATCTAAGTCTCTATCAATCAAAAGGCCCTACGGTGTTTTCTCTGAGCCAGGGTTTCTTCGGTCTTCTTTAAGAAACCAACAGGAAATAGTCGATACGAACAAATTCGTAGCCCCAAGGAGCGGAAAGGTGGATCCTCCGAGCTTCTTATTATCCGCCCCTTCCGTTCTTAAAGAAAGTTGAAGCGTCCGTTGCACAAGAAAAAGAAGAAAGACCCGGTTTCTCATCAGCTGGGCAAGAGGTTACAAAACGAGCTTCCCTTCCGCAATTTCCCCTCTTCCTTGATAATGAACCATACAGTACTGCCTGACACAAATTACCAGCCTTACTTTTGTTCTAGAATGATGCATAGCCTCGTAGCTATGCCTTCGAATGCCAAGAAAGGGTAACGATGATGAGGAGGGAAACACAGGCCGGTAGTTTGATTCCCTTTCCACTGTTTACCATTGTTCTAAAAGTAGACTCAGGGAAATCAAAGTACACGCGATGGTCTGGTCCTGGTTCAGTGTTACGAGCAGCCGTATCAGCATATCGTGGACTGACTACTGTTCTTGATCGAGTACACTGTGCAAATGGAATATTCAACGCTCATATTTTTTTCAGCGCCAGTCCACGACCAGTTCAGGTTCGTGGAACCCGCTCGAAATAGCCGAGAACTCGACGAATCGACTCTAACCGCAGGGTACTTACCTCGCCTCGTCTACCCCGTCGTCGCGGTCACCCTGCTCTGCGTCCACGGCGCAAGGAATCACAGTTGACGGTGGTGCGTTGCGAATACAAACTAATCCAGAACGATCATCGGAGCTGGCTGATTAATCGCGACGCGAGCCAACGATGGTAGAACGGTGGAACGGCGAGGAACCCAGGTACGCTCGTAAAACCAGGTACACTGTCCACCCCTCTATCTGTACATACGCACGTAAAACACGTCTATCTACGGGTACAGATGTCCAGACCTAATTAGACAGGCATGGCCCGTGTCTCTTCCATCCGTGCACTAGGTCCGCTGGCCCTTCTTCTTCTTCACCATTCAGTCCAGTCTTCCTCTAGAATTCTTAGCTACGTCCAGGCCAGACGGTCTGCAGCTACGTTAAAATGATATGTTTCGTTTGCCAGCGACGGCCCTCCGCCTTTGCGATCCAGCCCAACGAGGTGTCCTCCCTTCCTTTATGGGATATGCCCTCTGTTCTTCCTCCAGACGGACTGGTTAAATTGTGGCGAGGTTCCGGTTGTGCGAAGAACACCGTTTTCCGTTCCCTGGTTCGTCGGTCGGATGGCTTTAGGATGGTGAGAAAAACGCGGTTGCCGCTTTCTAAACTAACGAATAACTCCGGCACACACGACTCTCTCTCGCTCTCGCGCTCGCGCTCACACACGGCTCCCGGTGCTGCTGGCCAGAGTCACATTTTAGTGCGACACACACGGGTGGCGGTAAGCCGTGGGGCTACGCTCTCTCTCGGCTTGCCTCCGTCTCTGTTCGCCTTGCCCGACCCTTTTGCCTACCCCTCTACTCTCGACCCCACCATTACTGCTCCCCCACTAAAGGACAACCCCCTGATGATACACCCTGAACGAGGTAGGGGATCGCTGATAGCGCCAGCGATGACGATGGTAATGGATAAGAGTCAGCCTTGATTCTCCGAATTCACCGGTTCCATCGATTTTAGCGGGGGTGGCGGTTTTAATGCCTTCTGTTAACTTAGCACGACTGTTTCAGGTGACTGTACGACTACTTTCGTTAATCTCCTCGAGTCGTTCGAGCTGGTTAATTGGTCCGACCAATTAAAGTTCTATTTAGCCTGCTGAATGTTTGTAGTACTTTCAACAGTTTATGCGGGAATGGTAATTATTTAAAGTTTCCTGGAAACGAGAGGCGAGGATCGATAATTGATACACGAACGATGATTGAAAAAATTGTTCCACAGGGGAGAATTACAGCGTCAGGTCAATTCCATCGCTAGCATCCCCTACCAAATGCCACGCCGCTGATACTTCGCCACGATTCCCCTTCTTGGACCAATAAAACCTGCTAGTCTACGATCGTCCGGAGTACCCTGTCCACTCAAACGATGCACAAATTTCTTTAACAAATATCCAACAATCTTTAAAGGTCAGGTAACGTGTCCCTAGCTTCCTCTAAAAAGGGTCAGTCGACCTTTTACTAATTGTCCATTCAGATTACTCACAATTATCACGACAATGCATAATATCACCTCTGATTAAATTAGCAATCGCCTCATAATCAGGAAACTTAACATTTCCATTAACCAGGAAGTTTATCGTGACTCGAAATCTTTACACCCTGGACGATTATCGATTTACCAACAAATTTGGACTTTCCAAAACTGTCTAAATTCAACGATCAACCACAGTATTGGAGTAGTAGAATTCGAGATGTTCAGATTTCAAGGATTTCTCAAGTATCTCACGATTTTCTACGGTTTTTCTCTGATATCGTTGCATTTCGTTAATAGCGATCTGATCATGAATTCTCCTTTTTAAAATGTTTGCTCGCCATGTAGGAGGGGCAAAGAGCCCCGAAGATGGCACGGCCCTGTACCACCCCTACGAAGAGGACAGCCATCCCCGTTGGACGTGCCACCCCTGCCGCATCGTGGCTTCGAAAGCACCCCCGGCTCAATGGTATACGCAGACGTGCTATCTAGATACGTCTATCTAGACCGTGTCTGCTTTTCCGACTCCTAGCTGAATGGGCAGAACTTGTTTTGATCCGTAAACCCGTAAGGCCAGCAACGGGGTTAACCGATCTAGCCGTGGAGGCTTCGGAAAAAGTACACCGCGATCCAAATGAAATTTGATACACCGCCAGAGGTGAGGCTCGATGAGAAAGGTGGGACGAAACATTTGCACAATCCAAGAGATTCGATTAAGACTCGATGGTACATCGTGCTGCAACGATAAAATATGATTCAGGCTGACGTTAATTAGCATAAAAAGTATACGTGATTACGTAACGTTGCTAGGGGTACGTAAAAAGAACACTGTTCTCCCTACGCTCTGATAGCTGCTTTCTTCGTGAACAAGAGCAATTAAGGATTTTCATGAGAACCTGGCTGGTTAAATTAATTAATTATTCTCAATCAAACCTGATACAGAGGTTACCGTTCGTTATCTCATTAAAGGTTTGCGATGGATAATTGCTTGTAATTTTATATTCATACAGGCTGATTAAATTGGAATCGTGTATATCGTTTGCAGATTTTTATGGAGAAATTCCATTGGGAATGAGTGATGTTCGAAAGACAGGATGTCATGGAAAACGAGACGACGGACGATCGATAGATATAATCGTGATAATTATAGTAAACCCATTGAATTATCCCCAAAACTATACGAAGCGAAAAGTAAAACGGTCCGTCTCGTACCAGCTCTCACCCCTAGCGTGACGGTACCCGGCAGTGCTGTGGCAGTTAACAAAATAGGATTTCGAGTGGGCAAAAATGGATCCTGGAATGGTGATCGACAAGGGGAAGCGGCCTCGTAAAAATAACAACCCTGCATCCCCTAATCAAGAGCAGCAGATGAAATAACAGTTCCAGCCAAAGTCGTAACAGTTACAAGAGAAGATTCTCAAGAAAGAAACCTATGTAAACGGCTCATAGTACAATCAAGTGCATCGATTAACCATTCTAGTAACGTTTTTAAGTCTTGGCTTTTTCGTTTTAACAAAAATTGACTTCCTAAAGATTCGCATTCAAACGCGCGCATCTAATTCTCTTTACCCTAAAATATTCCAGATAAACGAAAGGAGAATATTTGAGAAACGAAGTGTCCAACAGGAAGAAGAGGTACAGAAGCAGAGAAGAGGAAGAAATAGGTAAGAAAATTTTGGCGAACCACTCTGTGGTCGTGGACGTAGGCACGACCCTGGTTCCATCTCCTGCTACCCCTACTCTTATCCCTCCCTTTGACTGCTCCCCACTTTTCCTCGAAAGGATTCTCCTATTGACGTTCCACCCCTTCCAGGATTCCTCCCCGTCGCCACTCCATCGTCCTTTCCAACACACCTACGCGTACTATCCCTCTTGCGTGCCAGAGACCACGTTCTGACGTAATATTGTTACGTCAGGACGCCGGCGCATGTACAATTCTCCGATGCACCTGCTTCTACCTCCCCTTTTCACAGTCTAAAACAGTCCTATCCATTGGCATACCGCGGATCGGTCTGACCTTCTGTCTGCTTCAATTTTTCGAGTAAAATCTGCGTATCGCTTCCACGTCCGATTAACAAGAACGACGACGAGGGACGATTAATTATTTTCGAATCAATTTTTGCGACCAGACCAGATCCCAGATTCGATGCTTCGGGGTATCATCAATTTTTCCCACCTAATCTACTTTGCCTCCTATCTACTTTCATGATAATTATCGGTAATTTTGTTGCAGGGTGACTGGAATAATTCTACTCGATGAAAATTAAGGAATCTCTTTACTTAATCAGCAATGCTCTGAAATTCTGGCAATTAAGATGAGAGAGAGAGAGAAGAGAGAGGGGAAGAGACGCGGAAACGAAGCCAGGAAGACAATAGATGTGTAATATAGATTAATTTTGTATCGGTGTTCGTTATTTCTAGGGGAATTAATTAGTTATACGTTTTTATGTAAATATACCTTTGATTATTTAACTGCATCGATAGAGAGGAGAAATATTATGTTATAATTATTTGTATTATATGAAACTTAAGTTTTATTGTAATTTATTGTACATTTTATTAGTTTTATTGTAAGTTATTGTGCATTTCAGTAGTTTTATTGTAATTTACTGTATATTTCTTTAGCTTTATTGTAATTTATTGCATATTTCCTTAGTTTTATTGTAATTTATTGTATATTTCAATAGTTTACAGTATAATTTACATAACTATTAGTTATAACTTGTATTGTAAATTAATTTATAGCAATAATTTGTAACAATTAGATTGTAAGAATACCTTTATATATTTATATTGCAAATTTACGTAGGATATAGTTACAACAAGTATCGTGAATCGATTTAGGATAATTATTTATACCTATTAGTTTATAAGATTACCTTGTAACGTTTGTAAATTATTAAAAAGACTGAATAAACGTTTAATTATTGTTAATTAAATGTGTAATCGATAAATAACCTGTCTGGCAATCCTAGAAGTATCGATTCCAATCCTTAAACGAGAAAAAACTCGTAAAAAGACAGTCCTGTGTCCAATTAAATGAGTTCGTTTCGCAACAAGCATTTTCGGATACCCCCTCATAACTTATGTTCTCCTGATACAAAGTCGATTTTCGAGGTTTCGATCGCTAAAATTGAGAAAGTATCAGGAGAACATGACGTCACAGGAGGTATCGGCAATTCCAGGAATTCTCTATGACGTCGATTCCAAGAAATGGCACTTTGGAATACCTCCTATGACGTCATGTTCTCCTGATACTTTCGCGATTTTCGAGGTTTCGATCGCTAAAATTGGGAAAGTATCAGGAGAACATGACGTCACAGGAGGTATCCCAAAGTGCCACTTCTTGGAAGTGACGTCATCGAGAATTCCTGGAATTGCCGATACCTCCTCACTACTTATGTTCTTCTGATACAAAGTCGGATTTTCAAGATTTTGGTCGAAAAATCGGCAATGTATCAGGAGAACATGACGTCATAGGAGGTATACGAATAGTGCCACTTCTTGGAAATGACGTCATCGAGAATTCCTGGAATTTCAGGGATTCCTGGAAGTGACAAGCATACCTCCTATGACGTCATGTTCTCCTGATACTTTCTCGATTTTAGCCATCTAAACCTCGAAAATCGACTTTGTATCAGGAGAACATGACGTCATAGGAGGTATCCCAAAGTGCCACTTCTTGGAAATGACGTCATCGAGAATTCCTGGAATTGTCGATACCTCCTGTGACGTCATGTTCTCCTGATACTTTCCCAATTTTTCGATCGAGATCCCTAATTTTTGACTTTGTATCAGGAGAACATAACATGCGAGGAGGTATTCTAAAGTAACACTTCTTGGAAATGACGTCATCAAGAATTCCTGGAATTAACGATACCTCCTGTGACGTCATGTTCTCCTGATACTTTCCCAATTCTTGTAACAAGAAAATGTGACAGGCGAGGTTATAAATAAAATAATGCGGTGAATTCCGTTTAAAAGATTGATTTATTTAACCAACTTAATAAAATATACAATACATGGTACAAAAGTTATAATTACATCTTATAATCTACTCCTTAGATTTATATATAACACGTATAGTATTCCTTACTTTTAATATTATAAAATAAACAGTGCAATATTATTACTTTGCATAGAATTAATTAGATTTCTTGAAATATTGTGAGATGCGTTTGAAATTGGCGCCGTTACTGCTCTGTATCCTCCCGGTGGCGCCATCTATGTGAAAAGCGCTGAAACTGTTCGCACATCATTATCAACAGCGAAGGAAACTACTTACCGACTGGTGGCGCCATCTCTGTGAAAAGTGCTGAAACTGTTCGCACAGCGTTATCGACAGTGAAGTAAACTACTTACCGACTAGTGGCGCCATCTCTGTGGCGAGCGCGGAAACTATTCGACGAGTAGTTTCAACAGTCGCCGCAGAGATGGCGCCACTAGTCGGTAAGTAGTTTACTTCACTGTCGATAACGCTGTGTGAACAGTTTCAGCACTTTTCGCACAG
This sequence comes from Xylocopa sonorina, assembly GCF_050948175.1. Classification (NCBI taxonomy): domain Eukaryota; kingdom Metazoa; phylum Arthropoda; class Insecta; order Hymenoptera; family Apidae; genus Xylocopa; species Xylocopa sonorina. Next base: position 10,300,950 of record NC_135201.1, on the reverse strand, counting down.
ACGGCACAGCATGGAAAAATAAAACTTTATTCATCCCTCTCTCTCTCCTGTTGCTCTCTCTTTCGTTACCTATCTCGAATAAAAGAATAAAACACAGGAAAAAGGTGGAAATCTATCCTGTATAACAACACCGTCCTTTTGTTATCCACTATTTTTCCGTACCTCGTCCCAGAATTTTGCCAACTCCCGCTGGTTACTAAAAGAATCCGTTTTGTTCCGCATTTGGCATCACTGAACGCGACTAATACTTTTCGAGTCATAGACCAGAAGAAGGAGGAAGCATCGTTTGTTCAAATCCAGCCCATGAAAATTTGACTTTAATATTTATGCTAAACAACACGTTATTAGATACAGTCATTATGGTTTGCCAAAGGAAATACATTAATTCCTGTAAGTAAATTTTATGATCATTAAAATCACGTTATTCTAAAGATAATATTAACTTTTGACAAGTTATACTTTTAGAGAAACATACAAGTCTCGTTTGACGCGAATAGAATGTATTAGAATGGAATAGAAAGAAATAATATTAAAAAATGAGCGAAGGTACACCAGTGAATGACGCGCCGGAAGGAAACGGTGGCTCTGAACAGTCTACGTACAATGGAGAAACGGAGGAACACATGAGTATGTTAAATTTACCACGATAACTGTGTTATTAACTTAGATTATGCGTAACAGAGGAAGAAGTACTTATCTACGATATCTTATCTTTCTATTTGTTAGATAAATCGCCAGGAAATGGAGATAAAATACCTGATTCGGTGTGCGACAATGGAGTTAAAAAGAATAATACGACTTCGGCGATCGGAAGTAACAGTACCGGTACAACGAATAGAGCTAAGAAGAGGAAGAAAGCGCCCAGAGATGCGACTGCCCCGAAACATCCTTTAACCGGTTACTTCAGGTATATAGTCCGCCGGAACGGAAAAACGTAGAAATGAAATTAGGAAAATACACGATATAAAACTTATACTTGATGAAAACTATACGACAGGTTTTTAAATGATCGAAGAGAGAAAGTAAGAAGCGAGAATCCAACCTTATCGTTTACTGAAATCACAAAACTTCTTGCTTCAGAGTGGAGTACTTTACCCGCTGATCAAAAGCAACAGTATTTAGATGCAGCTGAGCAGGATAAAGAGCGTTATAATCGTGAATTCAGTGATTACAAGCAAACGGAAGCGTACCGGTTGTTCAGTGAGAAACAATCGTCTGAAAAACAGCAAGAAAGTAAAAAAGAGAGGAATGGAACCGATATGAATTCCGAGCAAAATGTATGACGTTCCTCCGATGCGATCAATTTATAAATTATTCATCCTGTCATTGATTGTTTAACGTTTCATCTTTTGTTAGGATATTCAACAAGATAAAGATAACGATTTCACCGGTTTTGACATACCTATTTTTACAGAAGAATTTTTGGATCACAACAAGGGTAAACCACACTAATGGGTTCCATGTGCCCTCGTCTAAAAACTTTATTTACATTATTATTCTATCTTTTAAATGTACATCATTATTTTTACATGGACAGCGTGCGAAACCGAATTGAGACAACTCAGGAAGGCTACATCGGACTACGAGGCGCAGAATGCAGTGCTGCAACGACACGTAGACAGCTTATACGCGGCTGTAAATCGATTAGAATCTGAAACAAACCAACAGCGTACTACAAATCAGGCATTACAGCGTCATTTAGATTCTCTTCGCTCGCAACTGGCTGGTTGTTTTGCTACGGTAGCTCTACCAGGTCGAATTTGCATTATTATTATTATTCTTCTTCATCGTTCTGCGTTCCATGTGCTTATAACACTTGTCCGTTTCTTTATACTTCAGGAACGAACGAAGGTGCGACATTACAGAACATCGACAATTACGTTGAAAGACTTGAATCATTGTTAAATGGCAATGTCGAGCAATCCTTGCGAAACGCTGTGCGTAATGCTGTATCACGCCTCGAATTAATTGGATGACGATCACCTCCCGGTAGTACAACTACTACATCTGTAAAACATCATCGTTCAAGACACTCGCATCGAAAATAAGAAGAAAACTGATTACACTTGATTTTTCTTTTTCTATGTATTTTTACAGCATACACTTTCTCTTTCACTTTTTTTCTTTCTTTCTTCAACGCGTATGCTCTGCAGCTTGATATATAATTACAGCTTATATATATATACATATATATTGTATACGTAACAAATAATTTTCTTCCCAATTTTTAATTATTAAATTACACCAATTATTTTTATTAAATAACAGCAAATAATTTTTAAGATATAGTGTGTTGCATGCAATTATGTACGCAGGTACGATTATCCGATTATGTAAATGACATATACATATGTAACCGATTTTTAGCATGATTAAACAAAGTGTCGTTATGTGATACCTTTTTCTATATTTCTTAGAAAATTATTAATAAATTTTTTTAAACTTACCGGAGAGTAGCCCCTCTTAATTATTTTTTCAGACGACTTTGAAGTTGATTCCACGAATACCTGTATATCAGAGTGAAATAAAAGTTGGATACAACTGGCTTTAGGAACAAGTAATTTATTCTAACGCTCTTACCTAAACGATGCTGCATTTGGGTATCGATTCATCTCCAAATCAATTATGATATGTTCAAGTTGTAATGATAAAGATTGCACTACGTCGATCGCTGTTGGTAGAAGTGACCGTAAAAATTCAAAGGTATTATGCTGATTCGTTAGTAATGTTTTTTTCACCGTGTCGAATATAACATTACAAAACTTATCCCTACAATTGTTCAATTTTCTATGAATGATTATATTTACAAGCACACGATGAATCGACTAAACGTAATACTTACTGTAAAGAATTATTTTCTTTATAGTATGAATTTGTAACAACACCATTTGCAAAATCAACGGTCTGTTGCTTGTGCGGATGGTGATCGTGAACTTTTATACAACATCCAATAATATGTGGTGTACAAATGGAAATAATGTATTCTGTTATGTGATAGGGATAGTTCTTATCGCCTTTGAGTAAATTTTGTAAAATTATCATTACCTGTTATAATTGTAATCAAGCTTAGAATCGTTATACACGTATAAAAATAGCATATTGTAAAGTACATACTAGATAAGAATGCTTATGCAACGTCGTATTGTTACTCGAAATGGTAACAAAGTTAGTCATCAATATCTCAAATATCAAGTGCATAAAATCTGCTTTCGCATCTTTAAAACATTTCAGTAACGAGTCAGAAACTTTAAAACTATTCTCATTAACATTCGAAGTTATCAATAGTGGCATGTATTGATCGAAAAGATCTCGTATCAACACTTGAAGTGATATATCACTTTTAACATTAAGAGATTCCATGCCTAAAATTATCATAGAAAACGTCTTTTTCCCAAAATTTCTTAAAAATGGCTGCTCCACCGATAATATAGTTTTATTTAGCAATGTTTTGAACATGCTATTTGGTTGGTTCTGAAAGTATAATTTATATTTAATACTCGTCATTATAGTCCTTCATAAGTTGATATAAAAAATACGCACTTTAGAATATAATATAGTCGAAGTGCAAAGAATTAATGTTCCAATGCACCTGTATATCCAAAAAGCTAACTCTGTATCTTTAGTCTCTTCTGTAATTGGAAGAAGAATCCACTTCTCTAAATGATTAAAAAACGATCTCCACTTCATATCATATTGGACCCTCTCTTGTTCACTCTGAAAAACGTTAATATTAACCAGAAAGATCAATCCTCGAATAGCCACGTGGAGTAATGACCGATGCGTGTTTAATTTTTATACAAATGTGTACTTTTAAGCTGTTTCGCTTCCTCATGCAGTTCATTATTAATATTAAAATAGACTCGTCGCTATCTTGAAATTCTTGAATATCGCGAGACGTTTCAAAGATTTCTTGTATTTCATTTAATTTCGAGACATAATTCTGCAAAATTTTTAGTTCCTTTCCATTCGTATCGTGGCCAATGATAGAACACTTTATCCATGCCTAAAATTTGAATATTATATTTAAACCTTATCATTTAACAAATTCTATAAACAATATTTATTTACCAACTTGTATAACTATAGTATTGAAATTTTTTATTTCTTTCTTCAAATTATCGATCTCTAATTCCTGCTCGAGTATCAGTACGAGATAATGTCTTGTTATTCTGGAAAGGAGAGTTTTTATATAATAAAACGTTTAAAATATAATTTTAATACTACACAAGTGATCAATTTTCTGTTACCTTATATCTTTAACGATCACTGATGATGTAAAATGCTGAAATAACGACGCGGCTGAATGCTTATACTTTTTTGCTCTTGCTGGATTTCTCAATGCATCCAAAGTAAACAAAACGGCAAGTTTTGAAATATCTTGAGACTGGTCACTAATGCTACCAGGATGAAAAACAAGTTGCCTTACTCTGCTTGCCACATAACGCCATAAAGTATCCAACATTTCCCCTACATCATCTATGCGCATACAAATGAGTTACAAAATAGAAGAAAATATCGTCAATTATAAATATATGTAATAAAAATGATAATCGAACAAACCTGTACTAGAATTATTGCATTTTTCAAAGACCTTAACTAACATGTTTATTAATGTTCCGACCAATTTATTTGAACATTCTGATAAATATCGATCTATCCATCCGCTGAATAATAAATTTTCTCCCAATACAATGTTGCTGGATGATAAAATCGTGCTGAACACATCGATAAAATTGGTCATCATTAAACGTGATGTATCATCTTTACGGCAACATATAGTATTTACCTTAAAGTTTGAATATAGCAAAAAATATAAAACACTGATTTTATCAAAGTTCAATCATATATCATACCGTATCCACGTATAAAGATGCTATGTTTGCAAAGCTCAGTTTCAAATCGCTATATAACAGAAGAACAGCCAACTTTCCTTTCCAAATTAAATTGTACCGTTTACCGCTTTCGTTATTATATTCCTTTGTTATTGGTAAAAGATCCAACATTACTGAACACTAGAAAATAAAAAAAAAATATGAAAAAGTTGTATATTTAACTAAAGAGTATATTTGATGCAGAAAAAGAAAAAAATAATAGATGTATTCAAAACTTACAACATTTGTAGTATCAGAAGTAATAGCCAATGTTAAAAATAATGAAATAAAATTATATAAACCAGAAATTGAAAATTCTTGAACCTTACTCTTCGAAAATTTTGAATAAACCCGGCCTTTAATTTGATTCCAATGTTTTACATCACCGTTAGTATAATTTATACGTAGAAAAGATCCTGCAACACAGTTAAAATTATACATTGTATATTTATTAGTATTTGTAATTAATTTATACAGAAGTAACACTCACCAAGCAAACGTAGAAACATCCCATAACTTGATTCTTTAACACACTCTGTGTTATTAACTCTATCTTTTACTTGCTTAAGTATGTCCATAGCAGTTTTTCTATTACAAAAGTTTTTTTTTTTAAATTACAATAAGAAAAGAGATATTTAAAAAACGATGTATTTACCTACTTTTCAACTGATAGCGCCCAAGGACCAGATATCTGTAGTAAAAATGGTTCGTCTAATCTTTTGTGAAAGCAGTCCCAAAGAAGCGAAATGATTGAAACTCGTGGCTGCCACCAATTGGTGACAATGGTATTTAGTAAAGGTATCATTATGCATAACTCTTCGTCAATTTGATCTCGTTCGCCATCTTTTCCACCTTTAGATATGTATATCTTCAAAACCCTCTCAAGCTGTTCATAATTGTATCTGATCTTTAAAAAGATAAATAAATAATTACTACTATACGATGAGTATGAATATATATAATGTGAGTGTATAAAATGCAATTACCCTTGTACATTTAGATCCCAAGTACATTCCATCAACATTATATCCATACAGAAGTGAAAGATTATAAACAATCCAAAGACAAAACAATTCAGAATTTTTAAAAACCTTTACAGATTCTTGCTTATTCACATTTGATACATTCTTATTTAATAATCCATCGAGACACTCATTTACATAGTCCCAGAAAGTCTATAAATGCATATATGTATAAAGATATCTGAAAATGAACTCGTAACGAAGAAAAAAGAAATTCTTTGAGTGTAGTACCTTCGATTTGATTTTATCAGATAAATTGTCGATAAATATCTGAAGCATAAGCCATAATTCGCGAACACAAGTGCAATTATAAGGAGATCTTTGTTGTAAGTGTGTTAAAGGCATCTAAGAGATGATATGTTATAAAAAAAAAATTATTACAATACATTCCGATAACTAAGTATAATATTTGCTACAAAAAGGATCCGTTTTTACCGTTTCAAATATTTTTAATGAAATATAAATTAGATCATTAATAATCATTGTTTGAATACTTTCAAACTCATTCAATTGGTTCTCAATTAAATACTGACAATGTACATTTCTTGTATACATCAATGAAATAAAAAACCATCTCAATTCTAAATGCATATGATACATATGATACTCTGGCTGTTTACACTGTAACATATAATAAGCAAATAGTAGTAGAATTTAAAAAATACCAACATCATACGTTTATCTACAAACCTGATTGCCTGATTTGGAAGGTGCGTAATGGAATGTACCGTCAGGTATATTACGTAGCCTTTCAAGAAACTGTTTCATTATAATAAATAAAGAATTAAATTCTTGATCGATATCTTCGCTTATAGTCCGCAACGTTTCAAGTTCCCCTTTAACACTGTAAAAAGATTAATCTTAAAATATAAATATTAAATAGGAGAGATACAAGTCTTTAAAAAGATTAACTACCTTACCTATTTAAGTACATTCTAATGTATAAAATAAATTCTGATACCATACATCTGATATAATAAAAATCAATGTCATCTGATTTTGTATTTAAAGCTTGACTGTAGGCTTCATATCTGCTGAGAATCTTTAATTGCATACTGTGAGAAGACATAAATAAAAAAATAGGTAAAGAACACCAAATCGTGTTTGTAACAAAAGGAAATACGAATACGTATAACGGTGAGAAAACCTTACTCCATACATTTGATGAGATGTTTTAAATCCAACATAGCTGTTGAAGGAAGCACAGTGCAGTCAAAAAGTTGGAAATTCTTTGCTCCCCTAGTTGAAAACCACTCATCTTGTGGATATATGACGTTTTCTACTTCTCCACGCAAAAATAAACCATCTCTGTTCAATTCCCAATCATTAAAATTCACTTTTCCCTGACAATTGAACGTTAAACACAAATCCATCTGCCTGGCTCTTTTAATCAGGAAGAAAGTATGTACAAATCATTTAACGCAAATGCTGATTCAAATTATATGAAGTATATCGTATACAATGAGCACTAATAAGAGTATTTTATATATACAATCCAAAGAAATTTTACTTTTCAGTTTATACCAATTATATGTACAATCCAAGAGCAGAAGTTTTCCCCAAGTTTTGGCGGCATTTAAACAAGTGCCATCTATATACGTACTTATGTACGCGCAACAACGTTTCATTTGGTGGAACGAAATTTTATCAATTGCTGCTTTTACAGTTTCTGGTTTTACCATTTCATTCTTTAAACTCACATAATGTGGAAAAATAATTTGATACCAATGGTTGTTCAAATTGGATAACTAATTCGGGTGTTAATTTCCGTAACTTTTCGAGTACCTTCACCAATCGATTTCTCAATATAATTTTACGCGCTGCCTGAACAAAGGGCTGAATTTTACGATAGTGTATAATTGACTCTGCATTTCGAGACGGTGTTGAAAATGTGGCTGAATTCTAAGAATAAATATTTATAAAGAATTTATCTGTATTTACTTTCAGTAAATAAAAGCTACCAATTAATATAAAAAAAAATATGCACCTCTTGAGAAGCTCTTAATATCCTCTGCCTTATCTTTTTACATTTCACCCGTTCAAATATTTCTTCCTCCGAGTGCGTTATTAAATTCTTATAATCATTCCATGCTTGTTCCCTCTGCGCTTTAATTTCAATAATCCCATTTTCGTTAACATCAAGTGTTCCATTATTTACTTTTGGTCTATGATGAAGTTTTGCTTGCTCGTTTTCTCGATAGCGTTCTTCTACTTGCGTGAAAAAGTCCATCAACTTCAGCGCTCTCTGTTCCATAGTTTCGAACAAATACATACCTAATGGACCTAGTGTAATTAAAAGCTTATATATTTTATATTATTTTTATTTACGTAATTAATAATAAATTAAATATTCCTACCCTTCAATTCATATTCATTATGCGATCTTTGACACTTTGAATTTAAAATGCAATTGACTGTATGCAACGCGTACAAAGGAAAACGACTGCATCGTTTTAATGAACTACTTATTTCAGAATGTGGATATTTGCTAGTAGATTTATCTGAATATAATTTTGACTTATTTTTCTCCACGGAAATTGGCTTCAGTTTTCTACACGACGTCCCGCCAATTACTTTTCGCATTGTTTGGCTTTTCATTTCCAATTTACTGCTCTCCAATGATTCTCTAAGCATTTATATTTCTTCGTTACACTTCCGTTCACCGTTACCTTTCATAACAATTTTTATCCACAAATATTCTCACCGTAACAAACCTGGTCGAGTATACGCATAGAAATTGATATCATGCGGAGCTTTGCATAAATCAGACATGAATATTCGAACTTGAAAATTCATGCTTATGTACCGAAGCGGTCTGTAAATTACCATAACCGTTACAGGTTTCTGTTTTGGTCTCACACGTCCTAATAAATAGATAAAAATATAGTATACCATAGAGTGATAATTAGAATCATTTAAAAAAATAAATGTGCTTTAATTGTACCCCATCGTGGATAGATATCGACGGACGAGTCTGCGTTATTGCTTAAAATCGCGAAAGAAAATTCCTTTTCTGTGTGAGGATATATTGGCAATTTGTAGCATACCCTGCAGCAATAAATACAATTGAATTAGCTATACTTGAATCGAATAATCATCTGTTAAACTTACGTTCGACCAAGTGGCACGTCCCCAAAATTGACAGTAGTTGGAAAGGATAACTTAGATGTCACCTTTGCAAGAATTCTCGTTTCCATTACTTGATCATTGAAGCAGCGTATTTTTAAGGTATCATTGTAATCTCTGTTCTCATCGGGTGTGAATAAAATATCCACTTTGTAAACTGATCCAGGATTGATCCAGGTTGTCTAAAATATGTTACACATTATACAATACATTATACAGATATTCATACCTAAGAATCCTAACTTATCAACTGAGATAGATGCTGAATTTGATTCCAATTTAAGAAATCAACCTTTTTGGATAAACAAATTTATGAAACAGCATAAATCTCGTTAATACTTTGTTTTTATAAACGAATTAATTTTTATAATGTTTCATTGACGTCTCTACAATATTTTGAAAATGTATCTTGCACAAAATTGAACAAAAACATTATAATATTGCTGCAATAATAAATAACATACTGTATGGAAATTCTTCGATTTTTAATCATTTTTTAAAAGGATCAAGGCTCTTATTTATACCTGAACGCTATTTTTAATCTTGAAATAACGAGTTTGCAATGGTAAAACCCGAACAGGACACGGCTTGGGGGAATAGTTTGTAACATCCACCGTCTTTTCTTGAATTTTAAAATTTCCAAGATCAAAACTGAATACCAATTCCGATGGTAGCACCAAATTTAAATTAGCACCTTCGTCAGACTCTTGTCTACTCTTCTTTTTAATTTTACTTATGCAATATCGAGTTTCGTCGTGAGCATTCATTTTCCACTGTGGAAAATAAGTTGATATCGTATTAATATTATTATTCAACCAGGAAATATGCGAATCCTTTAATTGTCTACGATGCAATATGGAAAACAAAAGAAAGATTAGCAAGATATTATACAGATAAATTGCTTCGTGTAAATCCAGAGATAGAATGTTCATAGAATTTTCTCGTAAGCGCTCGTTATTAACTTTTAATTGTGTGTTTCATGTAGAAGAACCTACGATGCGCGTCTATGCATTACATGCGTCTAATTTGACCGATTAAGGATAGAGTGCGGTGCACTATGAGAAGATAGCTGTAACTGTTTATACCCGGAGATATATAATTGTTATGCAGATTTTTACCAACTATTTTCATATGAACGATGCCGTTGTTTGTTTAAGAAGAGGGAAACCAGAGGAACCGTTCGCTTCGCGATCCTCTTGCAATAAATTGCCGGCCGCAAAAAGAAAATAACATCCCTATACTCGTTTAAATATGACTCACACCACTATGCCAGTTTTTTACCATTCTATAACTATGTTTTTATAAATACTTTCGTATTTGTACAAATTAAAAAAATAACAAAAACGTTTGTTAACCATGAACGTGCAGGAATTGCGTGACGGGGTATGTTCTCTTCTCCCTTTTAACTAAAAACATTTATCGTTACACGGTTATCACGTATACCTGCATAACTATAACGTCAGAGGTTATGTTCATGTGTCAATTGACCAATTTATTTTCAATTCTTTGTTACACGCACGACGATCTTAGTTGTATTTCTCGTGCCTCTGAATGATAGCAGAGCGTCGACTTTTAGGAAAACAAATACATGCAGGCGTCTTTCATTCTATTTGCTCGTTACGATTACTACAGTTTTTAAAGTACCGCCTTTATTGTATATCATGGCATTTTTAATTAAGAGTTTCAAATTCTATTATTTTCTGTCAATACTGTTCCTCTCTCTTTTATCTCCATCTATTAGACTGTATACGTATGTATATTAAATTACACACGTACGATAAAAACTATGAAAAATGTTAACACGAATTTAATTTTCTTTTCTAACGAGATATCGACTTTTTTCAGTTTCCTCTGTTACAAGCAATATTTGTGGGAGATGTAGATGAAGTTCGAGCATTATTATTAAGAAAGGAAGATGTAAACTGGCAAGATAAGGAACAACGATCGCTATTGCACGCAGCTGCGTATAGAGGGGATCCAGCAATTGTTGAAGCACTTCTGCTGAACGGAGCCGCAGTAAATGCTAAAGATAAAAAGTGGTTAACTCCGTTGCACAGGGCCTGTTGCTCAGGAAATCATAGTGTAGTAGAAGTTTTGTTACGCCATAAAGCAGACGTCAAGATCAGGGATCGTAGTTGGCAAACACCTTTACATGTAGCAGCAGCAAACAATGCGGTGCAATGCGTAGAACTAATAGCTCCATATGTATTTATTAATGTGGCAGACAGGTTTGTATGTCTCGATACTGTCCAATTAATGTTTAGTCAAGTACGAATTAAAAGAACTTCACGCGTAAACATTTGTAGAGGTGGTAGAACAAGTTTACACCATGCGGCTTACAACGGACATTTGGAAATGACAGAGTATCTCATACAAATTGGCTGCGTGGTAAATGCTTCTGATAAACAGGATCGTAGAGCTCTACATTTCGCGGCGTATATGGGCTACGATAAAATCGTGAGAGCACTTATAGCGAGGGAAGCAGACGTGGATGTTAAAGTAATATAATTTTTTCTAAACTTTCATCCTTCTATATTTTTATCGCGCAGGATACTGTTTGCATACATTCAATATTTGTTTGTCAAGGATCGAGATTTGTATACTCCATTACATGCAGCCGCAGCTTCTGGCAACGTGGAGTGCATGCACACATTAATTAAGTATAGAGCTGATATTGAAGCGAAAAATGTTTACGGAAATACACCTTTGCATATCGCATGTTTAAATGGTCATGCTGATGCGGTAACAGAGTTAATTGCCAATGCTGCAAACGTTGGTAAGATAATCTTACGATTTGGTAAAATCATTTCTTCATTTTCGTTTGCGTGTCTTATGACAAACACCGTTCTTTCTTCAGAGGCTGTAAATTATCGGGGACAGACACCGTTACATGTCGCCGCTGCTAGTACTCATGGTGTTCACTGTTTAGAAGTACTTTTACAAGCTGGTTTAAGTATAAACGTTCAATCAGAGGATGGACGCACACCTTTACACATGACTGCGATTCATGGAAGATTTACACGCTCAAAAAGTTTACTCGATGCAGGAGCATCCGCAGACATTAAAGACAAGAACGGAAATACAGCTTTACATGTCGCGGCTTGGTAAATCATATTAGATAAAAGACAATTTTTTGTAATCAATAGTTTTTCTTTTCAGTGTTTTGCTTAAATTTCCATTTTCGTGTAGGTTTGGTCACGAATGTTTAACTACAACATTATTGGAATATGGTGCATCTCCTGCAGCGCGTAATGCTGAACAACGCACTGCGTTGCATCTTAGTTGTTTAGCAGGACATATTGAAGTAAAAATGCATTTAAAACATGTAGCATGAATCGATATCTCTTTTGAGAATAATATTAATTTTTCTTAATGAAATCCACAGGTTTGTAGAAAATTATTACAGGTCGACAGTCGGCGTATAGATTCAAGAGATATCGGTGGTAGAACGCCATTACATTGTGCAGCATTTAAAGGATCAGTCGACTGTTTAGATTTATTATTATCTAGCGGAGCTAATTTTCGGTTAACCGATAATGACAATAGATTGGCGCTCCATCATGCTGCTAGTCAGGGTCATTATCTTTGTGTTTTTACGTTGATCGGATTCGGAAGCGATTCTAACGCACAAGATGTAAACGGTGCAACTCCTTTGCATTTAGCTGCAGCGTCAAACCCCACAGATTCTAGCGCACAGTAAGCATCCAATTATTTATATTTATAGATGAAAAATATGACTTACATACATATACATAAAATATCTGTGTGTAGGTGCGTACAATATTTGTTAAAACACAGAGCAGATCCCCGTTTGCGTGATAAGCGAGGTTTCACTGCTATTCATTACGCAGTAGCTGGTGGAAACCAAGCAGCCTTAAAAGCTTTGTTAGAAGTTTGTCCACCGGGGAATTTAACAGCACTATCCAGTTCTACAGAAAAATCAGAACCCCCATTACCGGCGTTAACACCTTTACATCTTGCTGTACGTGTCAGATCAAAGCGTTTGTAATGCAGAAAGTATAATTACCCACATTTTTACAGGCATATCACGGGCACAGTGAAATATTAAGTTTACTACTACCATCTTCCGCCTTATTTTCCAATATTGACATTAAGGAAGATACTGGCAAAACACCACTGGATTTGGCTTCTTATAAAGGCCACGAACAATGCGTACAGCTGTTATTAAAATATGGAGCTTGCGTATCGGTTCAGGATTCTATTACAAGACGTACTCCAGTACACTGTGCAGCAGCAGCAGGTCATTATCATTGTTTAGAGCTTCTTCTGAAAAATGCAGAGGATTCGAACGTAGTCAATTGTTATGACACGAAACAGCGTACTCCCTTAGCGCTAGCAGTAGCAAACAATAATCCGGACTGCGCCAAATTACTCTTGAAATATAAGGCTGACTGTAATTTACCGGATGTAAATAAACGCACGCCACTGTTTCGAGCAGTGGTTAAGTTGTGTCATCATCAAATGGTGGAATTGTTATTGTCACATGGTGCAGCAGTGGCGATACAAGATACAAATGGTAAAACACCATTACATTTGGCCGCTGCCTGTGGAATGTTGGTTCCTTTTTTTTAAAGTTGTACGTAATAAGCATTTTATATTTCGTCGCGCATACACTGTATCGATTTTTCAACTTTCTCGCAGAGTGAAAGCATTAGCCTCTCTGGTCAAAGCTAATCCTCTAGCTGCCACTTTAAAGGACGATCAAGGTTGTACTGTACTTCATTGGGCTTGTTACAATGGGCATACAGAATGTGTGGAATACTTGTTGGAACAAAATGTAATCGACTCGTTGGAGGGTAACCACACACATCATAACTTTTTCTGATTTGTTTGTAAGTGGATTATACATATAATCTTAATTTTTAACTCAAACTTTTGTTTTCCTTCTGTATGTAGGTGATCCGTTCTCAGCTGTTCATTGTGCTGTATATCAAGGACAAGCCCCTTGTCTAGAATTATTGATTAAAAAATTTGGAGGTAAAACGACCGCTGCTCCAAGGGATACACCAGCTGGTCGACTACCTTTACACGTTGCAGCTAGTTCAGGTGCTGTAGAATGTGCAAGACTGATATTAAGTTCTGTCGGGCCCGAGTTAGCTGGACTCGAAACACTAGATTACTCAGGTCGAACACCTCTTCTTTGTGCTGCTATTACGGGTCAATGCCACACTATCGGTACGTTTTACTCAATCGAAGAAATCATAAAATATTTGCTCGATAGTTCTTTTCGTTGATACAATTTCTTAATAATAGAGTTATTGCTTGAGTGGAAGGCTGATGTACGCGCTGTTGATTGCAACAAAAACACAGCCCTTCACTTAGCTTGCCAAAGACGGCATTCCGCTGCTGCTTCGCTGTTACTAAATTGGATCGATTCGCTTAACACTAACGGTGGCAATACAACACAGCAACAGCAGAGTATTGCTGTTATTAATATGACCAATAAGCAACAAAAAACTCCACTGCATTTGGCAGCAAGAAATGGCCTTGTGACAGTAAGGAAGCAGTTTATTTGTCTACACTTGTATACAAGTGTATTTTATAGTAATATGGGAAGCTGTAGAGAAACATATTTTCCATAGGTAACTCGACGTTTATTGCAATCTGGCGCAAGCGTCGTTGCTGTCGATGCAGAGGGACTTACACCTGCATTAGCCTGTGCTCCGAATCCAGCTGTAGCACGATGTTTAGCTACCATTCTTGCTGCCCATGGTACGTATACTTGTACCAATTTATTTCATAACTCTTCATTGCTTTTGTTCATTGTTAATTAATTGTTACCATAGGTCAGAATTGGGAAGCCGCGCAACACTCACCGTCAATTCAACAAACATCGGAAGTATACTTAAACGGTAGAAGTAGCGATTCACAGCATAGCTCAGATTCGGAGTTTTACTGACAGCAGGCGTCGCGCTTCGATCATCAAGCGTTCCAGAATTTGACTGGTACAAAAATGATTTGCAGATTCGACATAGGCATTCGTATAGTGAATTGGTAACATAATTGATACCTCATAAAAGGAAAAAGACATGATTATGTTTAACGTGGTAAGAATACTTAATCACGTTCCTATATATTATCGATTTTATTCATACTATAAAGATACTCATAGACTCGTAAATTTAATTCCTAACGTAAATTCTTAAGATCTACCAGTTTGCATATATTTGTCACTTGCATATTTTTATACCTTTCAATAAAAACAAATTTCTATATTTCACAACGTAATCATCTATCAGTTAAAAAAAAGTACAAATATTATGAATGAAAAGTGGTTGCAGATTTTTAAATACGGTCATTGGTACGGTGTATTGGATTTTATTCAAGAGTAGAATATATAACAGAAAAGAAAAGAGAAGTATAAACACTTCTCATTTGCATTTCATTGGCACCACAAAGCGGGTGCAGAAATAAGGAAAAACTTTAATAAAATACAAAATTTCAAGTGACAAATAATGGTTGAAAGATGTTCATTATTTATCTTTATTCGACGAGCAACGAACAATATAACTTATTTGATGAATAAAAATATTCCTTTTATTTGTAGAGTATTCCATCTTTAGCATCGAGTATATTTTTTATCTATATTTTATAGGGGATAATAAAAACTTCATACATTGCAAAATAAACTCGTCACTATCTCGAATATTCAAACATTAAGTGGTGGCAATTGAGACCAGATAATTTTAACGAATAGGTGAGATTTTCCCATTCAAAATGAGACCAAATACGATACAAATCGAAATAATTTTGAGCAATAATTAATTTAAATGTCCCAAATAATTTCAACAGTGCTTTAGAAACTGATTACTGTTAAGTACGATTTATGTTGTGCTTGGATTCATTTTCATTAGGGAAACAATACCAGTTTAATTCAAGTATTCCATACGATTCTGCATTCATTTATCAAATAAGTTTCCACTGATTTATTCAAAGTTCGTCAAATAAGGACAACTTTAATTTAGACTTTTGAATAACGAGAAACAGTAACATCTTTTATTTGTTTCATTGTTTAAATAATTCTTTATATAAATAATGTCCAGCCCTAGGAGTACGATGATCCAATTTGTTTTGTTAATTACTAACAATGACTACTTTAATAGGAAACATTGTACGGGGCATTTAGTTTTATTATTGTTTAACTTACTCAAACGAGTCATGAGTGGACCACAAAGGACATTAACCAATGAACACATAGTCCTACAAACATTTATAGGAAACAAATTGTCAATAGTAAAGTAGAGAAAGAAATTATTAATAGAAAAATTTTTTTCTACCTTATAAAGATGTTAAGATTACTGGTATAAGACAAATATTGCACAGAACTATTGAAGCGAATTTATTGTTTTTAATACGTTTGACTAGGGTCTTCCATATTTGTTGTATCTCTATTTTAAATGTCGCGACTTCACTTTCTTTTTTATTTCAATTTCTAATTTCAAGACTAGATAAATCTTTTAAGTATTTAACATTTTATATAGAGGACTGTGCAGGACATTAGCTCAACAATTAACCGAAATTGCATTCAATTATTTTATCGTACAAAGCGTAAATATTTGCGGTCAGCAACAATTTTTGTGTAATAGTGAAGAATAACAAAAGATGAAAAAAAGGGAGAGATTTAGCTATTTTCTTAGATATTTGTAGTAAGAAAGCCTAAACTGTCTAAAAAAAAAACATTGACACATGAAAATATGAAAGTAGAGCTTGTAAATGACATGTATAAGTAAGTAGTTGTAAACGAAGTACATATTATTTAATGATCTAAGTGAGTCGATTGGGTCATGAATGAACTATATAAATTAATGAAAGTCGAATGATTTTTTGTAAACGTAACAATTGATGAACATCTTTTGCGTTCATCGAGATGCGATTGTTAATTTTTGTACTTAAGAATTTCCGTAATTACTGCATTTATTGACATAAAAGTATAAAAATAATACGAGATACTGCGAAATATTATCTCAATGCCGAGCGATCACAGAATTTTTTGATCATATCGTGCACGAAATATGTATTTTTATTGTATATATATATATCGGTTGCGATAATTGTTTAAACAAGTGTATGTGGTGTAAGACTCAAATATGAAAACTTAACAGAGCCAAGCCAGTTTGTACGAGGTCTTTTGCGTGCTACGCAAAAATCAAATTATTTTTTAATTAAAAACGTGAAATCATGTGCGTTGTGTATATATATATATTGATAAATATTTTTCAATACATGTCTCATGAATTCTGGAGATTTCATACCGTAATTATATTAAAATTGCGCTACAATTTAAGGACTGCCGCCAATATTGTGCATTCTGTATTACGTGATCACTTGTAATCAATAAACGACATTATGTTTTATTTTTATACAATTGTCTTTCACTGTAAAAGTTAATTTCAAGGTACAATCAAGTTCACAGGAAAACCATAAATTTCATTACATTCACATTGATAAGAAAACTAAATACTTGCTCTTTAAATTCAGTAAGGTGAGATAACATTCAACAAAGTCAACAATTCCTGGTGTACAAATTACATTTACATTCTCATGGATTTTTATTTTCTTTTGGTCCCCAAAAACTTTCACCTGTTGATTCTTGGAGGGAAATCCCCTAATTCATTAAAAATTTCATGATACAATCTGAAGTGAACCTCACTCTTACACGAATATGTTCTTCATGACTAAAATTAAATTTGTATTAGTATAAACAGCCACTTGTATGCATAGAGATAGTTCATTGAAATCCTTATTTTTTAACAACATCTGCACTTTAACCTCTTTCATAAATATACTCATGTGGTGTGTACACAATTGTACGTTGGTACTACCGCAGTGTACCGTGGTACTACCAACACTAAAGGTATCACGTGGTCCATCACTTTGAAGCAAACTTCTAAACGTATTTTGCGTTTGAACAAACAGCATGTATCTGAGTACCTATCTGTTGTTATGCTTGTGTACTATATAAATGTATGTTTTATACAATGAATAAAAGCTAATGTAATATGGAATCACATGATAGTTCTATTATCCTTCAAAGTAGTAACAGGTATATTGTTTGCATACCAGTTTTCAAGAATAAAATTTGCTACTTTGCAACAGTAATGATAACAATGATTTTTGCAGCGGTGTGACGGTGGTAGACACAGTATGGAAATTCATAAACAGTCCTATAATCGCAATATTTTCTGACTTAAAAAATGCAACGGCTAAACAGATGCTCAGTTCCCTTTTGGAGTCTATACTTAAAGGTTCGACCACTTTGACCACTGTGTTAGTTCCACCTTTCAGTAATGGCATGGAAAATGAAACATTACGATGTCAATACACTGGTACGTCATGGATGAACATAATAATAAATACAATTAAATTATGGTACCTAGAATATCATAACTTTAAGTCATATTTTGATTACAGCATTTACTACTTGGCTATTCGGTGCTATGTTTTATATAGTTGGAGAGCCTTTGAGCGATGAAATTCTAAATGACAGTATTGAGATACAAGCCTGTATGCTTAGAATATTATCACGGCATCATATCTCTATGTTTGAAATCATTAGTAATGAATATATGAACATTCTCAGAGGTATATATTCAAAATAATAGATGGCACTTTTGTTATGTTTCATGATCCTCTAAATTTTAGAAATATCAGAGTTTTACAAAACCTCTGAAGAGGGAGATAAAATTATATTGGCTAAGTTTAATACAGAAAGGAATATTATAGAGAATCTGGATCTTCAAGCATCTCCTGTTAATGTCAAATATTCTGATATACCATTGATACAAACATCTATACTTAAGGTAATGAATATGTGTGCTTAGTTCTTGTCAGGATATATTATATACTGATATCAGACACACAATCACTGTATTCTCCTTCTTAGATTATAACAAAGACTGGAGTCTCTGTTTGGAATCAGGAATTATTGTATGAAACAATATTACAAGTAATAATTGTATCTGTTCCCAATATCAAACTTATTGCGCTAGATCTTTGCACGAAATTAATGAAATTTTCATTAGATAGAAAACAGGTAAATATGTTACATATACTATTGTATGTATATGTTACTAACTTTAAATTTAATATTTTAAGAAACTTGAAAGTCTAATACTCTATGCTATTGAGATTGTTAAAATGCTTCCTACCTGGATAAATCTGTATGAGATATCAGAAAATCAATTGAGTCGTTTTTTATGGACACTTGTGCAATTTATACAATCATTACCATCAGTGTCTCCAAACAGCATCGAATTATGCTTTCAGGTCATTGATTTCACAATTACTGAAATAAAATGTAAGTTATTCGTGCTTAAATATATACGTTTTATTATCTATACCAATATAGTTATAAATTAAAAATTTATATTTAGGTAATGATACTAATAATCTCAGTGCTGTCAAATTAACAAAAGAAACAGCATGTAATAAAATTCTGCAGCATTTCATCAGGGAACCAAGAATTTATACATCCTCTGAAACAAAGAAATTTATTTCATATTTTGAATACTGTCCGGTTCGTAATAAACATTATATAGTCTTATATTTATGTACATTTTTAATAATAGTTTTCATAGTTAAATATGTAACAATTAATCTTACATACTAATTTATTGTCACCAGGATTTTATTACTATTTTTGTTCATTGTGCTCTTGTTGATATCAAATACACAGCTAGCACAAACATGGTACACAATAATTTATGCGATTCACGGAATCTAATAAAGAAAGAATTAGTAACTGCATCAAAAATGGAGAGATTTGAGACATCCATGCACATCTTAAAAGCCTCACGAATTTTACAATTTTGGTTGAAAGAATTACAGCTGCAAACACATGTATATACGGATGAATTAAATTACATTATGAAAATGTTACTGCAAAATCTAAATTCTGGACAATGTCAGCAAAAGCATATAATTTTTGAAAGTTTAGTACATATCATGGCTCATAGTGAATCAAATAAAGATTTAATTCAGAAGATATTAACTTTACCATTTATACAACAAGTTGAAATTCCTGCTGATGTAATGAATTATCATGCAAAAGAAATTATTAAGTCCCTTGACACAGTCTCATTGATAAAATGTCTTGAAGTTTTATGTGAATGTGGTAATGGAATAGAGATTTTGAAAATATTAAATGTATGTATAATGAACCATCAAACAGACCTAGCAGTAGGTGCTATACTGTAAGTAATTTCCATTCATAAATCTATAAATAAGTAGTGTCTACACACGTATATGCATACATACATTAAACCACATAAAAACTTTATAGGAATAGTGTACTGACTTTAAAGAATGAAGGAATCAAATTAGATGATATTTCAAAGTATGTACTTGAACCTGCATTGCGTTCAAAAGAGCAGAAAGTTCATGAAATGCTTGTAATCGCATTGAGTAATATAAGCTGCCATTTGTCAGGATATGCGAATTTCGTAAGGTAATTCTTTATCACTTCGTTCACTTTAGTACTTATAATTGAAGCAGTTATAAACAGTGATGAAGTGTTTTCATTTACAGAGAATCAGACAATAAAAGGTTGAGAATACAGTGCAAACGTTGCAATGATGCAGTTTCTGAAAGCGTTGTAAATTCTAATGTTTATATCTCGGAAGAATACGATCACATTCTTAGTTCATATTTTAGTCTATTATCTTCAAACTTTGTTTCAGTACGTTTGCGTGTCTCTGAAAATATTCATTCATTTTCGAATCACATCATGTCATTTAATAACATTGACATAGCAAAGCTATGGTTCCCTTATATTGAAGATGAAAATCCAATAATTCGTTCCAACGTTGCTGCAGCGATAAAGGGAGTATTGCTTAATAAAATAAATATCGCACGCAAATCCGAACCGTTCACCGATGGCGATGTCTCTGTTTCTGCCTCTTTGGACGAATTTGTTAAATTGTTTATTAATACCATAGCAAGTGCACTTATGAGGGCACTAACAAATTCAAATCATGCTTTGCATGATACTTTACTTGTTACCGCAAGGAATTGTGCATGGTATAATAAATGTTTACACGTGTTTTTATTATATATCGCATTATACGTGTAAATACCTAATTCTATTCTTTACATTTAGTATTCCATTGCACATAATTGAGAGACGAATTTTGAATATATTTTTGATTTCAATATTACACGCAACGTCATCTCCAGCAGCAGTAGCGTTTGCAACCAGTGCATATCATGATGTTGCAAAATTTTTAAAAGTTTCTTCAAAAGTTTTATATGTACGATACAAGAAAAGTTTCCTTAAGGTATACAAATTTGTGCTATTATTAAAATGTATTGTGTGATGTTATATTTCTAAATAATATCTTCTTTTCGTTTTAGCTCATAATACAATGTGCAGTTCACAATTTCGTACATTATTCATATAATATGGCAACATCCATACACCATGTTGCAAAGTGTATTGGATACGAAGGATCGCGTCAATTGTTGCGCAGAGATGGACATTACGCAGTTTGCTTCTTACTTTCTTTCATCATCGATATACCAAATGCAATAACTCTTTTGCATGATATAGCTGAGTTGATTAGTATGGATGAAAAGCAAATGTTAAAAGAATATTTTCCCGTATGTATATGAACTAAGAAAGATGATTTAATATTATTTGATATGTTGGTATAATTCAAATGACTTTTTTTAAAAGTATATTTGCAGTTACGCATTCCTAAATATGCAGCTTACAACCGCTACGAAATGTATAACTTTAGTTTCAAGAATAACTCAGACGAATTTGCAGCTTTTAATAAGACAATCATTTATGGTAATACAAAAAAGACTCAAATACTTCTATTGTATTATTAACACAGATTTTAATCATTTTTCGATAAATATGATCAATAGGGTATATTTGAAGAGTTGATGTTATATTTTTACGAGTCTCCTGAGAAAACAATTGGATTATTAAAAATTATATCTGATTATGACAGCAATGCAGAGAAAAATCACATTACGCAGAAAGGAATTGTAGGTGCATGCAGTTTTTGTTACTTTCTTTGAGGAAGAAAGTTTCAATTAAATGTACATATTAATTACAGGCATCATATTTAAATTTACGTTTACATGGGATATTAGTTAACTTTGACATAAAACTTGGATTAAAATCAGATGAGCACACCCAGCAATCCGCACTCGCATCGTTAGCAACACTAATGCGATGTATGGGTGCACAGTATTTGACGCCTTTGAGATATAAAATCTTGGCGACATTACGAACTTCATTAGGATTCAAGAGACCAGGATTCGGCCCTCTTATATGTGACGCATGGAATGCATTTATTCAGAAGTATGTAACAAAAATCATAAGATATACAAATAAGTAACATTGAAGTTGTGCTTTAATATTTCAGTATAGCTATCACAGAACTGGGTCCATTATTGCCAACTATATATGTTTCATTAATACCATTATTAAGTATGTACCAAGAGAAAATAGTAGCTATGTTGAAGTTTTTAATTATGAAATGCAATGAAGAAAGTCCAGAACATATTGCAGAATTATTTTTTGTGGAGGACGAGGAAGTCTCCAGTGAGATTTCAAACATAATTAAAGCACGCGTTTTGCAAATGAGGTATATATGAAACTTATTTTTCTTTTATTTTTTTGTATTGAATTGATTTCTGAAAGTGTGCCTAGATGTTTTGAAGTACCCTATTTAAATATATTTTTACTATAGATATTAAATTACATGCATGACACTTAAGTCTGTGTTAATTACAGGCCTAATGGTTTTGAAGCAAATTTAATGTTATGGCTTAAACGAATTTCTCATGAAACGGATGAAGTAAGAATTAAGGCTCTAATATATTTACAAAAATTTCTAGCAGAAAATCGTAGCCAATTGAATAAAATGATTCTAAGTGAAACAAATATTCATCCATTGATCGTTGATGTACGGTTATTTTTTAATTTAAAAAATACGTTTTGTTAACGCAATATTAATGTATAATTTTTTAGTTGTTACATGCATTATTAATTGGATGCCAGCATAAAGATGAATCTATTCGTTTGTTATATGGTGAATGTTTAGGAGAGTTAGGTGCTATTGAACCAAGCCTGCTTCCTCGTAGAATTATTTCCAGAGGTATACTATACATTTATTATTTCCTGTGTTTTTTTTTTTATATTAATGTTTTCTCTATTTTAGATGATAGTCAATTTATCTCTGACATGAATGAAAAATTTGCTTGTGCTTTACTTTTTGAATATGCACGAGCATTTCAAATGCAAAAAAGTAGCCAGAGTATGGACTGTTTCTCACTTGCTATTCAAGTATGTGTTATACTATGTTTTGGATATTGAAAGATGGTTCATGGATTTATCTACTAACTTAATGATAGTAGCATGCTTAGACTTTTTTATCATTTAAAAGTTATACATTTAAAAGTATATAGTATATAATTTCAGGAAATTTTAAAAGCTTATGATATTTCACCCCAAGGCAAAAACAAAGAACTATGGAATAGTTTTCCTGTAATTATGAAGCAAATCATTACTCCCTTTTTAACTTCACATTATAAGATTGCAACTATCAACAACAATAAAACATTTTCGCATCCTATTTATGGGTAATAATTTAATAATCTGCTCTGGTATAAAGAAATAGTAGATTAATAAGATCGTATTATTATATCACTATGTTTTTATAGTTCCGAAGCTGGTTCTTCTGTAGAAAATTGGGCTTATAATTGGCTTTGCAGCATGTTTATGAATATTCACGACGAAACACTTAATAGCGTACTACGTGCTAGTAAATTAGCACTTAAACGTGATATAAAAATATTAACATTCTGTTTACCTCATGTTGTGAGTAAGTATTTATATTAATATTGTACAGTTAAGTAAGTCAATTCCTTAAGCTTTAGATTTATGTACCGTTGATTCGTTAGCATACATTATAACAAATGGTACTGAGGAAGAACGTACGAAAATACGAGAGGAAATATTAACAATTATTGATGTCAGAAAAAAGCCTACACTTGATTCTGAATTATCACGTCATAGACCACTTAGACATAGATATAGCGTAAAAGCAGATGATACCAGAATTTCTGAAGAAACAAGACGTACGCGTTGCGCTCAAGTATGTTAACTAAGAACAATATTCCCTAAACAATAATAACTTGTTTATAATTCTTTCGAATAGATTATATTTTCAGTGTTAGATCATTTGCAAAGATGGCTTTGGGAACAACGATTAGTTCGTGATCATAAATATAAAGCTCTAAAGGGTGAGTTATTTAGATTTAAATTACAGATGAATTACATTTACGATTATTGACAGTCGTCTTTCTGTTGATTTAGATTTTTGTGAAACATTAAATGCATTGGTAGTGGCAGAAGGGTGTTATCAATCACGGGAATATCATCGTGCACTGATGTATTTAGAACAACACATGTCTTCCTCCAACAAAGGATTGTCAGAAGCATTAGAGGGTGGATTACTTGCTGTAAGTTTTGGAAGCATAATGTTAAAAAGAAAAGTAGATCATTTATTATATATTATTCTCATAGAAAATATATGCACAAATCGACGAACCAGATGGTATATCTGGCATATTAGCTACACAAGATCACAATCCCACAATTCAACAATTAGTTCTAGCTCATGAAGTTAACGGGCAGCTCCAGGTATAATAAGATTTCTTTCATTGACAAATAATAGTTGACGATAAATTATGTATTTCATATGCTTGTGAAACATATAGGATGCAGCTACTTGTTATGAGAAGTTAGCACAGAAGAAAGCCTTGAAACATACGTATTTGCAAGGAATGATACAATGTTACCTTGGTCTCGATCAACCTTTTATCGCGAAACATATTACTGAAGGTGTTTTATGTAGCAGACCAGAATTAGAACCATTAATGATCGAGCATGAGCCATTTTGGAGAC
This sequence comes from Xylocopa sonorina, assembly GCF_050948175.1. Lineage (NCBI taxonomy): Eukaryota > Metazoa > Arthropoda > Insecta > Hymenoptera > Apidae > Xylocopa > Xylocopa sonorina. Next base: position 10,275,988 of record NC_135201.1, on the reverse strand, counting down.
TTGCTCATTTTACTAGGCTTGATGACACCTCCCAAAAAAATATTAAGCACGTATTACTTGAAGATCTTATGAAAGGTGTTAAGCCAGACTTATCATCGTTAAAAAAGAATTTAGTGTCACTATTGGAGGATGCTTCGCGACCTGGTGCTTATCAACAAAGTTATACATACATTATGAAGTAAGATTAATATCAACTTGAAATTCGGTATTAAACTGCGATGTTAAAAAATAATAATTATTTTATCTTATTATTAATAAATAGACTACATATATTAAATGAATTTGATAAAGCAGTAGCTACCATGCTAACTGATATAGGACAACTACCAATGATATTTGAAGAATGGGAAAAACGTGGTCAGCTCGTTCGAGCTTCACGTGGAGTAGAATTTGTGTTGAGTATGCGTAGAGCTACATTAGATTTGGCTCTACAGTTACAGAAAGAAGTTGAAAACAGGGAAAATTCTTTGCTCAAAGAAGAAATCGGCAAGATTTGGCTTAAAAGTGCTAAGATCGCAAGAAAGTAAAGTATATGCCATTATTTGGAAATATTAATTATCCTGCTTTATCAGTTAGATTACGATTGTTTTTCAGGTGTGGATTACACCAGCAAGCATACATGTACATTTTATCAGCTAGCGATTCTTGTCCACTGCAACAACTTTATATAGAACAAGCTCAATTATATTGGCAGAAGGGTTGCCAGGAAGACGCTTTTATAACGTTGAAACGATGTTTCTCTAATTGTTTCCAGCCTGCTTCACTCTACAAAAGCTTACCATCAGGAGAACGTTTAGAAGAAAGAAAACAATGTGCAAAAGTTCGTTTGCAGATGAAGATTGCCTATTATTATATTATCACCATCATCATTATTATTATCATTATTACTGTAATTATTATTATTATAGGCAAAACTTTTATATGCAAAATATAATGATGAAACCGTCAATGTAGATACTGATGCCAACATTATAAATTACAAAGAAGCTATTGAAGTATGGAGAGAATGGGAAAAAAGCTTGTTATTCTGTGCTCAGTACTACGAGTCCGTTATAGATAGAATGACTGATGAAGAAAAAGACACAAGAGGCAGGTAAGCAAAACTCGAGTAATATGTAATTTTAATATGAAACATTTCTGCTTCATATCATATTTGATATAGAAAATAATAGATTAAACCTTCTCTTACATTCTTCCTTAATGCTTTTTGACACTTATTTATAACAGTACAAATTTATAAATATCTTATATATTTAGAGATTTGCAAATACATACTATGAATTATTATGGCAAGTCCCTACAGTATGGTTGCAAATATATTCATCAATCTATGCCAAGAATGTTGACTATTTGGTTGGATTTTGCTTCTCGTGCAACATCGCGTAATAGTAATTTTATAAATCAAGAGCAAGACAAGTTTCGACAAGATGCATTACTAAAAATGACCAAAATTATGGGTAAGAGTTGGAAAATTAAAACCTAATTCTAATCCGGAATGATATTCAATCCTTTCATTGTGTTGTAGAAGTGTATCAAGAAAGACTACCAATATTCACGTGGCTAACTGCGTTCAGTCAACTTGTGTCTAGAATCTGTCATCCTTCTACTGAAGTGCAAAAGACTATCCGTACTATATTAGTAAAGTTAATCCACGCTTATCCACAACATAGTTTATGGATGATGGCTTCAGTTATCAATGTAAGTTCCTTAATTCTTATAGATTAAGGATGATACTGATAAAAAATTATTTGTAGTCTTCCTATTCCGCTCGCCAGAGACGTTGCCAAGAAATTCTCAGTCATGCTAAACTTAAAACAGCAGATATGACAAAACTGATTACAGACTTTCATAAATTGTGGGAGCGGCTAATTGAATTATCTAACAAAGCGATTCCAGATGTAGGTTCAAGTACTATTTTTCTGTGTAATATTTTATACATTTATAATTTTATAACAGGGCGTTACGAATACTACAGTCAATTTCTTGTCCCGGAATCTACCCCGTCTACTTTCAAATAAGGAATTTAGTCCCATAATGATACCAACAACCAAATTTAGACAACTTCACCTACCCTCTAAGGGCATGCCAGTGGAACATCATAATGTATTTTCATCGTACGTATAAAATTGTTCGTTAAATTATTTGTACAAAGAATATACACGTGTATATTTTTTTCATTCGTTAGTAACTGGGTTCATATATCGGGAATAGAGGACAATGTAGTCATCATGCCATCTCTTCAAAGACCACGGCGTATCACGTTAAAAGGATCGGATGGTAAAAAATATCTTTTCATGTGTAAACCGAAAGATGACTTACGGAAGGACTTTAGATTAATGGAATTCAATGCTATCGTAAACAAATATCTTCAAAATGATCCAGAATCGCGACAAAGAAGATTATATATTCGGACATATGTAAGTATTCGTACCAATTCTTTGAATAAGACTGTATAGAGTGATTCTCTCGCTGTATCCGTTCGAATAACATTGAAACGATATCAAGGACTATCACCATGTGTTATACAACACTGAGATCTGTGGGGAGAGAATTATCTTATATAAACATACGTGATTGACCACTTAAGCGTTAAATATACATTATGTCTTATAGCGCTAATTGTTTGTATTGCAGAGTGTTGTACCTCTTAATGAAGAATGCGGTTTAATAGAATGGGTGCCAAATTTAGTTGGTTTTAGATCTATTATATTAAGTTTATATGCAGAGAGGGGTATTGCAATTTCCACTAGAGAACTTAAAAGCTTACTATGTTGTAAGTACAAATATCATATTGTGAAACAAAATTTTAGATAATTATAAGGATCTTACTAGTAGTAGTCCATCTTCCACCCTCTGTTCAACCCAGCACCCACTCATCTGCACATATTATTTCATACGCACCAAGAAGACTTCCATTTCTTTTTATTTCTCTCTCATGCTTCTCTAACTTCCTCCCCCTTCCGGACTATTACACCTATAAGGGTCTTACTAATGTATTGAAAGTTTAGCATTGAAAGATCCACTGGAGAAGAAGAGAAAAATGTTTCTGGAACACCTTCTTCCACGACATCCATCAGTACTCGTTGATTGGTTCCGTCTTACATTTCCTGATCCGTATGGGTGGTAAGTTTCCTCTTTAAAAGCATTATTATTAAACAACAAAGATATATATAAAATCCGTATTTGATAAAATAGGTATGAAGCACGTACTGCCTATATCAGAACTACGGCAGTAATGTCAATGGTGGGGTATATTCTCGGTCTTGGAGATCGTCATGGAGAGAATATATTATTTGACTCCAAATGTGGAGACTGTGTGCACGTAGATTTTAATTGCTTATTTAATAGAGTACGTAAAAAGTCTATGTTTTAATAATACAGTCAAAATAATCTTTATTATTTTACTATTGTTGTATCCAGTACAACAAAATACTACCAAATATACTGTGCACACGAGGAATATTTTTCGTAATATAAAATTTCGCTTATTAGGGAGAATTATTTGAATGGGCTGAACGTGTGCCATTTCGTTTAACACATAACATGGTAGATGCAATGGGACCATTAAAAATTGAAGGACCTTTTCGACGTGCTTGTGAAATAACTATGAGAGTTCTTCGACAACAAAGTAGTACGTTATTAAGCATATTAACACCATTCGTGTATGATCCACTTGTAAGCTGGAATAAAAATAATATTGGAGAAAGTGGTGAAAAGACAAATGAGAAAGTAAGTTCTTATATGATTGAAGGGCTTATAAGAGGGGGGTGTTGTCCTCACAGACCTGTTAGATAATATATTTAAATATTTTAGGCTGTAGAACATATAAAAAATATAGAGCAACGACTCAAAGGTTTAATACGGTATCACGGAAAAAAATTAGTGAACATTGCATTAAATCTAAGTGTTGAGGGTCAAACCAATCATTTGATTATGGAAGCAACAAGTGTAGATAATCTTTGCCAGATGTACTACGGATGGAGCGCGTATATATAAAAATGTTATATTTGTGAATTATCTGAAATTTTTTTAAATATCATAATCAATTTTATACAATGGAAACTAATTGTTAAATTTTAAGATTTTAAGATGTATATTCCGAGTGAGAGAAGTAGATATAGTTGAAGTTGAGTATGTCCTCGATTATGTATACTACTCCAGTTCCCCAAGACCCAAATTTTGCTTAACCAGACCTATAATACTCGAACGGGTTAAAGCTCTCCACAGATGATACAGATTTCTGTATTCAATACACACTTCGCGATCGAAGTCAATCATTGCGAAATATTTAAGTAAATTGATAAATAACCAATTATGAGAACAATGTTTCTCATTTTTGTTTAGTTTCTTGCGACGACGCCGACATTAATGCAATTTCTTCAGTATTATCTTTAGACTTTGTGATAAATTTTGGCAACGTTCCTGAATCATTTTTATTGTCATTAACACATGTAAATGTTATATTTTCTAAAAGTTGTTCTTTCCTTTCTCCTACGTTGCTTATCAAAAGACCATCTGTAAAATGTGTAAAACAAACATTACTTCCATGATGTGTAATAAATTTTTAAACAGAAAACGAAGTAGTTGAAATATTCATAGTAACGTATACCGTCAAAAATTGAAGATACGTCGTCCTTATCGTCAATAAAATTAAAATGCTTGTGATTTGCTAAATTCGTAATACTATTAAACGTTTCTGAACTAACGTTCATAAACCATAACTTCTTCTTCTCGATATTGATATTTATCGATATTAATTCAATACCCTGTAATTAAGAAATGTAGATTATTATCTATTTATTATAACGAATAATAAATTTATTATATTCAGAAAGTGTTCAATTTATTATTATATTTCTTCACCTTTATTGCAGTGTAATCCATATTTCGTACTCTCTCGCAATCAACAACAAATGGTACATTATCTTCGTCGTATTTGCGAGTTATTTCTATTATTTCATTGCAAAAGTAATTTGCCGCAGGATAAAGGAGCCCATTATCTGGTTTTAATATCATATATTTATTCCCAAGTTGTGTCTAGAAAGCTCGTTAATTGAAGTTCACAAGATAAAGCGTACAAATACTATAAGCACATATGGCAATATAATTTTACCTTGCATTGAATCACTTCTATCTGTGGCCTAGCAGAGGGGCGGACAAAGAAGATTAAGCTAAATAGAGCACCAATTAAGAGTCCTAATTCAACACCAAACATGATACTAACTAAAAATGTCACCATTGCCGCAACTGCATCACTTTCTGCAACATAAAGTAAAAGGAATTACTGAAAATATAACTTCTATTTGTAATTTCATGTTACAACTTTTTTTTACAAAACATAGTAATTGCATTTTTGCGCTTATAAAGTTTGTTAAATGTGTATAATTGCCAAAGGTCAAAATTATGATACTCACTGCAACCTTTCCACAGTAGCTTTATTATTTTCAAATCAATGATAAATATCACCGCGCTAATCAACACTGCAGCAAGCGTGGAACGTGGTATATAATAAAAATATGGTGTTAAAAAGCTCAACGCCAGCAACGTCATAGTTCCTGCAACATTATTAGTTATAAACATTGGCCCTATAAATAATCAAATACGACGTAAGATTTCGATCACGCGAACGGTCGTTTAATCAGTTCTATATGTATAATCCCAATGAAAATTCCAATATTTACAAAATAGAACAGATTAAATTCAGAACGGCTAAAGAGAAGTACATAGAAGTAGCATCGTTATATTTATCTAGTAAATAGAGAATTGGAAAGTTAAATCTCTTAAATATTGACCTCGTAGCTTTACGAATAAAAATATTACCGACATATATTCCTGCCATGGGCGTTCGTACACCGCTGGCGGAAACCACAGCGCTTCTGGTGAACGCTCCCGCAGTTGGCATCGAGGAAACAAAACTTCCAATTATATTGCACAAACCGAGTGTTAACATTTCTTGCGTCGCGTTTACTCCGCTGCCGCACGCTAAAAATATACAGACTCCTGTCACTGTTTATTTCATTGATACGTAAAAATTAAGAAATCGTAGATACGTGTTCAAAACACGTGAATTCAGAATTTCGCAATTTCACTATTGCGGAGCGAGAATCTTTCTAATACTTCGCTGCTAACGCGTCCAAAGACGTAATACGAATTTGGAGGAGCTCCAGTAACAAACGATCAAAAATATAATTTGCAACACCATGTTATTATTTTGTAAAATAAAGTTGTCACCGATTTCTCTATTAGTTCGTGTTCAATCAAGATATGCCAGCTGCAAGTGATACCTTCGTTAGTTTGAGATAGTGTTTATCAAACAATAGTTTGTTCGAAAAAAGTTAAATTACTGAAAACTATATAAATGCTAACAAATTGGTAGTTTCTTATTAGCATTGCACATCATAAATCTTTTACACAGTAGCTTTCAAAAATATATTTAACTTCAACAAATAAATACCTGTTATCTCTGAGCAGAAATTGATATCATGATTAAAACAAATCTCTTTCAATCCGCTAAATCTTATTAATCCTACTAAAAAACCTCCGTTTGGTCAAACAAATCGTAATGTGTACTTAAATAATGAAAAGCTGAACACGCTCAAGTAAAAATAATATTGAATATTCTGAAATACTCTTCTACAGACATCTAATTACAATTTTTTCATATAAGTCTTCAAGTTTATAATATTTAAGATTCTTACCAAATGCTTTGGCAATAGCTACGTTTGCCAATACTGCTACAAGAGGCACTACGATAATTCCAGACCCATAGTGAGTGCACATGTCCAAAAATGTGTAAGTTTGATTTCCAACTTGAGAAGAAAATGGAGGTACGGAGAATTGAGGAAGTCCAGCTTCGATCTTTCCTTTAAGTTACGGAGGAAAGTAAAAAATAATGAATACCTTTTTGTAATAGATTCGTGAATAAAAATTGAAAACAATAGGAGAAGAATCCGAGAAGGTGCAAACCTGAGAGGGTAAACAACGACGATCCATTTTTTTCAGAATAAAACGCTATCGTGGAAGCAATCAAGATCACTAAAGCATTTCGACAGATGGAGAGGAACCACAGAAACTTCTTGAGATACAATCTTCTAACGTTTTTCGCCGTTTGGCCGCTATCTTTGCCGAAAGAACAGTCCATATCTTTTAATTGCTGAGTTGAAATGTTCAATTACATACTAAATTAAAAGTTATTATTTTATTCTCATTGCTAGAAAACGATTATTTTAACGAAACTTACTCTAAAGAATAAAAGGAACGCTATACTGCATAGCCCGAGAATAAAATCCGCTGAGTGTACATGATTTATGTTTTTAAATATTTTCAGCACATTGTCTACGATATTATGCGCTTTAAATTTCAATCCCAACAGCCCTTGTAATTGCGATACAATTATAATAATCGAAGTGGCCGAAGTGAAACCTGATGTAACGGGCATCGATATAAAATCTACTAAGAAGCCTACATAAAAAATGTTATGATTTAAAATAAATATACATTAATTATAATTTGTGTAGAAATTATTACGATAATTAAATATATTCGCGTGCTAATAAAATGGAGCGCTCAGGAAAGAAGCAACTTTAAATCCGTGTAATGTCATTGGAATGGCTAAACATTTGACAAACGTAACGTGTAAGCTAAGCTTGAAGTATATCTAAAGCTGTATGGTATTCGTACTGTTAAGAAGCTGTCAAGAGATTTTTGTTCTTTATGACAGTGACAGAGCGTTCCACTGATTGTACACGTGTGATAGTATTTTGATACGGTCAAAATAGATAGAGTTAATATGATTAAAAAATGAGTATTGTTGATACAAGCCTAAACGTAACATGCCCATCAGCAATTCTACGCATCCAGAGAGGAAACAGAAAAGCACGATGAAGTCCACTGGCATATTTCTAGTATATTCCAATGTTAGAAGTGACATTAAAGATGAGGGGCCGATTGAAACTTCTTTAATTGTTCCAAAAAAGATGTAAACAAAGTTGCCCATTAAACACGAATAGAGGCCATACTGCAAAGAATGGAATATCTTCAATTTAATATACAATGATTAAAAACCACTTTCAATTTTTCCAGGAATAGAAAGATTGGAAGAGTAATCGTGAAAAGTGAATCTTTATATACCAATAACGTTTTTCAAAGCTGATTTAAACGTTTTCATTAAGGACACGCGTCTCAAAGAAAGTAACAAATGAACACCAAATAAACGTTGTGAAAAACGTAATTACTAAACTGTTATTATTACCAAAAGTGAAAGAGGACCTATCATACCTGTGCTGTTAAACCTGCGAGAGCAGCGTATGCGATACTTTGCGGAATCAGAGTTAAACCTAGTGAAAATCCAGCTACGAAATCCGAAAGAACGTCCAAGCGAGAGTACTTCGGCAACCAATTTAGTATCGTTACGTATTTAGAGATCGAACAGTTCCATTTACTATTTTCTTCTTTAGACGCCGCGCGTTCATCCAACGAAACAGACTCCGTCCTCGCGATCACAGACATTTTCTCGAAGACCCAAATGTACAAACTTTACTCTGCACCAACGAAATAGGTAATTATTAATTCTGATGTTCTGATGCTTTACAACGGCACAAAAGTCAAGTTAAGAGCGAAAGGAGAAGCAGTCAACTTGAATGAACCGTACTGCGCACTTATCGTACGGGTAGTGATACTGTATTCACACAAATGTAAATGCTGCTCTATCCCCCTATCAGCAAATTTTTACCGCTACTAAATTGTTATCATTTAATGTACCTTTCATTAAATCTTAAAATAAACACGTGGCGCCAATAGAAAGAGAGCTGGGTCATTTCGTACTATGACTATAAATTCTGTCCTTGTTTTACGTTTGATTATTTGTTGATACGTTGATAAAAATCACTAAGGACGAAAGCGTTCGTGATTATTGCTTAATAGCAAAGAGACGTGTACGGTATACGGTAGTAGACCAAAGAAGTTGCTAAACAGTTAATTGTTATAGTTTATCGCCTTAAGCATTATGTTTGTGGACACTGGATAAAATGAACTACTCGAAAGGCTGAAAATAAGACTGAGATCATTTAAAGTAGTAACATAAAATAAAAAATTCAACCTCAATATTGTATTTATCTTTCGAAATCGTAAAATATATGAACAATTTTTATGTAACCGCATCAGCTTAAGAGATAGTGACATATTTGAATCAGGCGCGTCATTCCAATAACATCGTTCTAACGCTGAATCGCACCAATTTGATACTGTTGAAAATTCGTATAGTTTTAGTAATAAATAAAATATTATCCCATTACTCGAGGGCGAGTACAGGAAATGTTGCTAAAACAATAATAGCAATATAATTACAATTATAATAATAACAACATGACAACAATAATTAATAATAATTATAATAATATTAAAACTATATGTAGATAATATCGATAAAATTTCTATGAAAAAATTCAATTATAAAATTCAATTAATCAATTGATCGCTCCAAACGTATTACGTTTTGGAATTTCAAGATTCCTCTCGTTAATCAAATTTTGTCACAATCCATTACATTAACGTAATTTTGTGTTGACTTCATCGATTTGTTCGTCAATCCTGTCGGACATTCCACGGAACTTGTTCGGTTCTGGCCCAATCATCTGTATAAGCTGTGGTACATCTTGGCCGCTGATTTGCGTGAAACGAGCCAGTGACTTCATGCAGGCAAATAATTGCTCCTCAGCGGGACTGCCATTGAAATATTGCAATAATGCCATTGTCAACTCTACGGCGACATCATCGAACACCTACGTATTTCAAAAAACGAAAGACAATTAGGATAAGGTCGTGGTTGTTTAATCACAAATCTGCAAAACACCTGACAAAGACAATGAACACTAAGAAAAATGCATGTCTTCACTCTTTGAAAAGCACAGGAACAAATAAATGTCCAAACTGAATTATCTCTCTGTTTCTAATTATTTGGTGCATAATGTAAAATTAAATCGATGGCGACGAGGATGATTCTAATGACGGTGATGTGTGTGCAGATCTAGACAAATCGTATCATACTCATGAAAGTGCATTTATAAATTGTGGTGGATGACTTACCGTAATGTACGGTTAAATCATATGTGTATGTATACGTGTTCAGACAAGTACCTTAGAAATGCTGCCTTTTGGTAAAAGTCGCCGCAGATTTTTGCTTTTGTTCATTTTCTGAAAAAATAGTATCCGGTCTCTCGATAGGTATCCATTAACTTCAACTGCATCATCGCAGTATCGTATACATATATGGAGATACAAACGAGTAACGAGTGGCGTATTTATATATTTCCTGAATCATCGCTATTTATAATAACAAATTGTTTTTAGAAACGTTTCGTTGCTCGTTTGTGAATCAGTTACCAAATTTGATACACGGTTAAAAACCTCGTTTCAGTTTTATAAGTACAGGTGATTTATTAATAAAGGCAGCACTTCTATTCGCGATAATAGTTAAAGCGTCACCTTCGGTTGTTATACTATTTAAAATTAAATTAATAATGGAAGCATTTATTAAGCGACATTGCTAATAATACACACATTTAGTCTAAGAATTAGGGGCAGGAAGATCTTTTTCTCCTGTTATGTATTAGAACAAAATGCATAACACAATTACTGCACGAGTTGAAACAGATGCAAAAGAAATAGGAAATTGTTAATCGGAGAGGAAGGATACAGACCACAGTTTTTACCTCCTTGCAGGCAAGGTTGTGAATAATAGCGGCACCACGAATTTGCAAGTCGACCGAGTTTGAAAGCAACGAATGCACCGCGACTTTGGTCGTCACCCTTATGTTACTGATATTTTGGGTTTGATGTTGCCATTCCGATATGTACAACAGCCATTCTGAACTACTAAGATTTTCGAACATGTTTGCCAACTATAATATATAATTGAAAATTAAAAAACTGTTAAAATTTAATAAATTAATTGATACACGCTCGGTTCTATTTTGCTTACAAATTGTGCAAGAGGAAGCTGTTCCTCTTGAGGATGACGATCAATATCGAAAGCATAATTCATAATTATATGCTCCCTTCTATCCTGATGCAGTAAAAGAATCACGTCGTCCTTTAACGCAGCAACAGAAAGTATATTCAATAATTTCACCCTTGCATCGCTTGCCAAAGATTTATCGTACAAAATACGTCCTAGATACATCGACATTTTCTAATAAATACCTTATTAACGAAATATATCATTATTTTTCGACTCACCTACAAAATTTAAGAAATTATCGCCAAGTGCCCAAGAACCCTCATTTTCTAAAACGTACTGTCGAAGTTCATCCATGCACACTCGTTCCTCATCGTTCAACTTCCCCTCCAATAATTTGGTTAATGCCTGATACTCTTCTTTCACGTCTATTAAATCCTTAAACACTATAGGAGGATCCCGATGGCGTTTCTTTTCTTCCTGTTCCTTCCTCTCCTCTTCCTCCATTTGCATAACACTATCTGATGGTAACAACTCTGAACTCTCGCCGTTCGAAGCCTGCATTTCGCTCACGCTTACTGCACCTAAATTTATATCCAAACAATAGATCGATAAAACGAATAAATGGATGAACGGACAGAATGGACTTGCATCCTATTTTGTTAAATCAATCTACTTTCGCTTTCCGCCATCTGTGTACAATTACTAGGCCCGGTACTGTTGGTATCGCTCGCGCCACTATCTCTACTTCCTTTCTGCTTTTTCTCCTTCTTCTTCTTTTTTTTCTTTCTGTCTTTCTTCGCGAGTTTCTCGTTTATCTCGTTTCTCCTTTCTTCTAACGCGATCGAGTGCAATCTACAAAAACGTTTACGCTATAAGAATGATAAAAGAAGACGAATTCATATAGAACTGGACAGAGGGATGGTGCACTACCTTGCTTCTTCGATAGCCTCATTTAAAAGCTCGAATTCTGGCGAAACCTCTCTGGGATTTCGTGCTCCAAGGAATGTTTGACCATCGATAAATGCCTCACTCGCGGTACTGGACAAACCTTCTATCAACCCCCTAATATCTTCTCCAATTGGTCTAAACGATAAATAAACTCAGACAATAAAAAGAAACCTCGAAATTTACAAACAAAATCTTTTATATACTCACGCCTGAAGTATTTCTTCGGGTAGATCGAGAATATATTTGGGTATACCCTTTCCCACTAGGAAATTGCTAACTTCTTCTGAGAAACAGTTGCAGTTATGCTTGAAAAGGTTATACGTGCCTGGGCTGTAATTAAAAAATTAAGATAACAAAATAAAATTTGATTGAATTCAGAATGAAGAGAGAGAGGGAGAGAGAGAGTAGTGAAAAACAATCAAACTGGTCGAAAGAGCATTTGAAGAATAACTCACGCGAACGTAGACGTTCCCAGCCCGTTTATATATTCGAAGAAGACGGAGTAAGGCAGGTAAGTCTCGCCGAGTTTTTCCACCTTGAGCGGCTGCCCTAATACTGTGCTGCCCTGAAATAGAAATCAATTCATTTGTGTGCGATTTGAAAAGAAAGCGGACATTCAAAAACGCGTCAATGTCAATTTTGCGACACCTGGTTCAACGGTGGGTGTCTACTTCCACCCCCTCTAATATTAACGCGCTTGTAATTTTAGAAGCACGACAAACTTGCGCTTCCCTGTAAGAAACGCTTAAAATAACCGTCTACGGCAAGTGCATTGGTATTACGTTCGACGATGAAACGCAGAAAGAATATATCAAAGAAAAGAGAATAAGAAAAGAGAAAGGTTCGTAAACGTTGTAAAGAAGAAAACGAAGAAGAAGCGATTTCTCTTGCAGATATCGTAACAATTAGAATAGCTCGATAATGTCGAAAAGTATCGATACAACTATTAAGCGTTAACAAATAACCTATGATTATTAAAGTCGATTAAAATAATTTTAATTTTAGAACACAATTGTATGCTAAAAAAAAAAAATTGATGGTAGCAAGCTACCGGAATTTATAATAAAACGAACAATCACTGGAAACAACAACACTCGAGTTTCTTTTCTTTGGAAATACATGAAACACCATTTGCACCTACTTTAAAGAAATAATAACAAACGTCGCGTCGTTGTGTTCGACAGAATGATTGAAACGGGAGATGAAGAAGCGAGGAAATGGACGAGCGCGGTGAGCCGTTCCTCCTTTCTCGTCAAGGAACCACTCGAATACGGACTGGCGTCGCAGTACCCTGAGGTTCGACGCCACGCAGCCGGCAAGCGTAACTCAAGATAAACGATATTCGAGTTCGCATGGCAGCGCGCACGCTCTTCGTCGACGCCAGTTTCGGCTTGCTTTTTCGATGACGTCGTCCTTACACACATCAAACAACACCTGCCAGCTGATCGTCTACCCCAGTATCGGTTGCGTCGATGTTAATGACGGTCAAGAAACCGTTCTGTTCGCTGGCCAGCAAAAAGATACGAAGAATGATGCGAACAAGCAACATGCGCGAGCGAACTGTGAGAAAAACGTGAATCAAAACAAATGTGATTAAAGACCGGGGAACTTCGATAAAGGTTCCAATTATGTATACAAGAAAACTTACGCTTTTGTGCAACACAATGCTTGATTTGATCTCGTGATTTCAAACGCACCTCGATCCTTTGCTAAATTTAAATTCCCAAAACTCGAGCCTTCCGCAAAGTGGTATCGGTATACCGTACTTTCTTACAACACGAAAAAGAGGTAATGGATCGATATTAGTAATCGCGAGGAGAGACTTACCGATAGTTCTCGCCCTCGTAGAATTTTAGACGATGGACCATAGGATGGACAGAGCCATGAGAAAAGAGAGAAGAGCGAAAAAGAAAGAAGTAAAACGGAAATTATTTTTAGATTCAACCGGACCAAATTTAGTACCCACTCCGTGTCTAGCGTATCGTATGGCCAGAATGACTCGCCACTACGACTAGCGCGTGCCCCGATCGGTTACCATTTGGACGTCGGAGATGCATTTCGCAGCAACTTAACACTTCACCAAGAGCAATTTTTTTTATTTACGTTCTGATCGTGTTATTTACTTCGAAACTCGTCATTCGTACACGTTTATCAACACATTCGAAGTTAGATTTTGCTGGTAGCTCTTCTTTCGCTTCCTGTATAACAATGTCTGCAACTATATATTATTTCAAAATACTTACCGGTCGAGTATTTTGAATTCCAAGTGTCCCAAAGAAATATTCCCTTCCATACGCGACGATAGCCGTATGCCATATTCCTTCTACGTGCCGACCTACACATAAATCAAGTTTCCTATTAGCATTAATCTTTTACATGCACATTACTTTACTTCACGAATGAATGAATGTTACCTTACACATTTATTCAAGACAATCTGAGAAACTACCGATATTTGTTTTAAACTAATACAATAAGTAAACAGATATTGGTAATATCCTCCTCAAAAAATTATACATTTCCTGAAATGTATACTAATCTTTAATTTCTTATGATATATGTTCATATAACACATCTTGATGTATAAATTATATCATAATATTGAAAATTCTTTAAATGATTATTACATGTTCGTCAACTCTAGTATAGTTTTGGAAAACCTGTCTCATAATAAACAAAAAGGTACTTATTTAAATAGTTTTGTTTCAGGGCTAATAAGTACCTGAAACAAATTCCTAATATCGTGCAAAGTTTTTGTCCTGCCTATTCGTTGGCTGTGTAATCGGTAAAGTACAATTTCAGCTTGCACGGATGACGATTCAGTCTCGTAATCGTCGGCTCGGGTCTCCTTCGACCTAGTTTCTCACCGCGGGAATAGCTAAGCACATCCGCGATTTTCTTATTGCAACGCGTTTCTGGGAGAGTCGCGTGGTGAAATAACCGCGAGAAATAGCTGCTACAGCTATCCGGCACGACAATTCACCACTCTCAAAGATTATGCAACATTTCATGGATACTAAATCTCGACAACTATACAGTTATTAAAATACATTTAACGAATTCTTATTTTCATTCAATTTGTCTAAAAAATCTACATAAATAAACTAAGAAAAATTATCTGTTTGATCTTTTTACTCGTTTCAACGCTGTTAAAATGAAACGCTATTAAGCTTTTTTTATTACTGTTTAATATTCTTCCGCATTCCGCAGCTTCCGTTTTATAATCGCAATAATTTTTATTTCTATTTTGAATTTCCCCATCCCCGTCGTTTTTATGATTCGTTTTAAGTAGGCATACTTTGCGCGGACAGAAGTGCATACCTCTTATTTATTTGTTTGTACGGAGAATCGCATCTAGTGCGAAATACTAAGCTCGCGAACAATTACAAGTAGTGCCTTCTGAAAATAGATCTGCATGCTCGCCGACTAATCGTGAGTGGCGAACGAACCTTGGATACATGACGTAAACGCCTCGAGAAGGCACGTGTGCCTACTGTTGTATTTTACAACGTTTCTGTGGAATTTTGTACAAATTGAATGCTTTCTTCCCCTGTTACTTCCGTATTGTGCCAAGTAGTACGCATTCAAATTTTCTGCGAACACTGCGGGCTATTCTCGCCGTCTATCTCACTTTCTGTAGATAGCTGCAATTTCCCATTTCACACATTTTAATCGATGCAAGTCATTTGTAATAACTTATTGTTTAATCTTACTATGTATTTGATATCATCCATATCGAATTGTTAAACTTTAATCAAATAATAACCAAGAAACTCTCTATTGCCGACAACTGGAACGGATGCCGTTGACATTGGGGCAGAAGAGGCCCCATATTTGGTCGCCAGACAGCAGATTGGCCAAGACTATGCACGATGCACCATGTTGTACATACAACATTACAGAAAATTCAAGAGTTTCGTCGAGGAATCATGTCTCATTCATCGTATCCTCCAGTCCAATCCTTAATAAACTTTATAAACTCATTTCTTGAATTTAATATCGAGCGCTTTTAGAAAAAAATATTTTGCATAAATTATTTACATAGGTGTTAACAAATTGAAGTAAAAATCAAGAATAAATTGTGGATGAAAAGACGAAATAGATAGTACATTGCAGGTTATTTTTTTTTTTTTGAAACCACAGAAACGCACGAAACGCTTATGTGATGTGACCTAATAATTCCTACCATTCTAATTATAACATCTTGCCATTTTTATTAAAAATATTGACACAGAATCGAGCGTATAAAAATTTGGAAACCAACGAAATGTTATCTGCAAATGTACCAACATTTTGCTTATTAAACTAAATTTAGAATAAATTAAAATTACACAGAACTGGACCCAATGACAAACATATCTGTGCCAAGTTACCATCGCCCTACGATTCGACTCATTTATGCGATTGTCTGAATTCTCTTGATTCTGCAAACATATATAACACTCGATGATTGTTAGTTGTTAGTCCTTTTAAGTAGCGTATTCGTTTATAACTTATTTAACGAAAACATCAATAGTTATCTATTATTAGTATCTCGTTATTCAATGACGATTCAGGAATATTTGAAACAGATAGAACAGTAAATTTTATGTTTGTCATTTTCGTTATTCACGATTTAAAAATATCAGATTGTTGCTGTTTACTTCGTATGTTCATGCTATTATAGAAGAGGGCGCGGAAATAAGTCTTTAAATAACGCACAATAAGATTTAGGTGAAACGAACGAAGCTGATAATGATATATTAATCTATAATGATATATTAATTTACCTATGACGAATCTAGACATCATAGAGGCTATGCCCTTTGTAAGGTCATAAATGTACAGCTCTACGGTTGTCTTCACATCTTCCGCGTTTTCCATCTTGTCTAACTGTAACAAATAAATTTAAACAATTAAATAACACAGTTAAAATGTTCCTAAATAAGTGGAGAACATAAACTAATCGGACAATAGCAACTAACAGATTAATCGATTGGCTCGCAATTCCCGCGAAAACGTTTTATAAGACCGAGAATGCGCTATTAAGTCGAGCAAATGAAAGTCGAATGTATCATTTTAATTGGTTGTCTTAAGATCACCGACCAATCAAAAAACTGTCTAATTTAAATCGATCTGTCAGCTTGTTTCACAAGCGAAATAAAAACCGTTACTATAAATGGGTTTTATAAATCCTTAAATTATGAATATTATTTAAATCCATTTCGCGCACGGTCCGACAAACCTCTTTATGTCCGCTCTGATGGATGTAACGAGTGTAGAGGACGCAAATACACTGGTCGCCCTGCACAACTGAACTCGTTCGTTTAACTCGAATGAAAATATAAAATGCGCCACGAAAATACAAAAATAAACGAATAAATTAATGCTTAAAGGTCGTCTGAAAGGAAAATATCGCAATACGCGATACACAATACGCTCGAACGTAGAATTGATCGATGGATCGATCGATTGCGATGTTTCATACAATGACAATCTTTTACACAATGACGAGTCATCCACTACAACGACAACTCACCGCTACGAACGTGTTGTAGATCGAGATTTAACTGTTGTGTATCGCATACGACAATCTCTTGACTTGTATATATTATAGCTGACACTTTTCTCATCGCGCATCAGATGGAGCGCAGAGTATGCGCGAGATCAATACACACCTACTCTACCGACAAAAAATATAATAGCTGATCTTATTACTTTTTACAATATAACGAAGATCAACTGATATAAGATATGAACAATGATATGACTCGTACATGGCTACTTTTGTTAAGCAATTAAAATTGTTTAAACATTACCATTCCGACAACCATAAAGAATTAAAAAAAAAATGATATTATTGGTAAAAATATAATATCATACATTTGATCGCATAATTATACACATTTGATTAACAATTGTTTAACGAGTACATACAACGAACCAAAAATACGAGATGATACGAATGCGTTGGTTACGCGGTTTTTACGAATGCGATACCCCCACGATATTTTCATGTGCCAAAATACTGTCAAACGTTTCGTGTCATCTGAAAACATGTATTCTATTTATACTATTTAAAAATTGCAATTATTCCAGACAGATTGCCTGAAAAAGTACACATCGCATGAAGAAAAAAACTGAAAGTTATAACAGGACAGAGTTGAATTACAAACGTAGTAAACAGAGAAAAAGATCGATTGAGAGTTTTCATACCTACCTTCTTCTTTTCATTGACAACAATCTATTAACAGGTGGATTGATTATCAGGATACGCAAACAGAGACGATAGACAGATGACTAGTTAAAAGAATAAAGTGAAGTAGCTCCAGGTAAAAACGATCGAATGTTAACCGAGATTGGACGATGATACAGCATATATGAGATGTACACCTCTTGCTTGACGGCTACTGCCTTGCAAATGCAACTGATCACGCTGAAATCTTCGCCGGAGTTAGGGACCAATGTAGAGACACGGCGCGGTAGTCGTTTTTGCCAGGAAGAAACGGTAAAGAGGTAAGAGGGTCACCGCGCGATGGCAGCGCCCGCCTATCGACGCAGCAACTAAAAACACAACACGTTCATATTCGAAACGTCGCAGATTTTAAATGATTATATAGTCAGAATGCAGAAATGTCTATACCGTATTTCCCTTGCGTAGCAATCTGTACATTTTTGACATCAAATTAATTCAGTACAATTACAAATGCATTTGTTTCTAGTATCATTATTTTCACAAATCATGTCCGCGTTACTTGAAAAAAGTTAATACAGAATTTCTTTAAAATGCGAACCATTTTCAGATGATACAATTAAGTATCTGCGAACAAACAATTTTATTAATATAAAAGCAGTTGATACGAATAGCAATGTTTTGTTGTTAACGTAATATGGAAGCATAATTTATACTTTAGAATACAAGAGAACGCAATAGGTCTATTTCTTGACAATAATTCTAAAATAAATAACTACTAGTATTAATAGAATGTAACCATTTATAAGAAAATTAGCTGTTATTCGCTATTTGTGCGATAAAATCATAGTTCCTCTATATTGATATTCACCATTCATTTCATTAATTGTAACTTAATAAGTACAATGAATTTCTATAACTAATATACATTCTTCTAACATAATATTAACTGCACAATAAAAACATTCGATACAACAATATTCTAAACAAAATCAAAACCAAAAATTCATAGGTACAATTTATTGAAGAATACATTTGAAACCATAGAGGCATAAAATAAGCACATTAACCTTTTATCATAATTATTGGTAACAGAAAACCGAATTTACAAGGTAAATTAGTGTATTTTTGAACTTTTAGTCAGGTACATAATTACATTGGTTGTACAATAACCTTACAATCTAGAAATAACATCACTATTTCACTTATTCTTCTCTAACTTGTAAAATAATCTCTCACCTATCGCAGTATCTCATTTTTAAATAATTTCTATCAAATTAAACTCGAGATGAAATAGTAATATCTGTTTTGTTTCTAATCGAAGACGATAAACTTAATAATTAACAGCCACCGCCACCGTGGCCATGACCGGACACCAACTTACCATCGGTTCAACAACCTGTCCCTCTGTTCTACAAAATTTCCGTCTAGTAGCTGAAATGAAATAGTAAGAATAAAAATGATGCCTGTCACGATGTTACTCGTACGCGTCGCATGCTGTCGTTTGACTTTCAAGGGGAATTCGCTTAAGTGACAGTGCTGGAAAAAATAAATATCGACAAGGGGAGCCAATACGACGCGCAAAACAATTCAAACATCACGGAAAGATTACTCAGCAAATACGGGGTGACTCGAAAAAGTGTAGGAGACGCGTTCGTTTTTTTCACGTTATAAAGTTGGAGGTATATACCTATGTATATGTACTGTATACACACATAGGGGGACAGGGAGAAATAATCGAGGGAAATAAAATAAGATTGGAACGTTTGGCTGCCGAATTCACCTCTTTATATGTATTAAAAGTTAATAACTGGCACTGTTCGTGCACGTCCGTGTGGGGGGGGATAAGGTGTATACATGTAATGTCGAAAAACGTGTGACAACTTTATTATTTTAGACACGAACTTACCTAATCTGTATTTGCAGACGCGTGCTAGTTAATCTGTTGTCTACTGGCAATAAAAGGAATAGTGTGCGGTAATTGAAGTTCCGTTAAAGTTTCCTGGTGAGCAACGACGTAGCGCTAGATCCGTTTGTGATCATTAAATCGGAATTGTTGTACATTGTCTTCACGATTGTAGGTTAAGGAAAGTTGAAGGGCGAAAACAACCGAATCGACAGCGAAAGTGAATGAGAAACACCGTATTCGATAGTATTTTTCTGATATTTATAAAGTGATGTAAAGAAAGGTTAGGATACTAGACGTTGACTCAACAATTTTCTTACTCTCACTAGGGACTTTAGCGATATTGCGTTACGTGCAAGTAAGTTGAACAAGGGTTGAACAGCTGATGCTTCGTAGACACCGGCGAAATGTCAAAGTCTAGGCAAATTGTAAGTTACCTACTGTTAAATGATTAACCTCGACATATCAGTTCGTAAATATTGTTAGACCAAAATTAAACAACATTCTGTCCAAAAACTGGCTCGTTTTTTTCATAAATCAAGCGAATTTTGTTTTTCACGCGGTGACATTGATGTAACTTACTAAAAGTTCCCAGATATAAGGCCAAGTTGTTTTTCTTTTATGATTTAAAAAATGAGTGGTATATTAATGTTTTGAACAATACAAATACATCAAAAATGTTATTCAATTTGATAAGTGACTCTATATTAAATATTACATTAATATTTACCTTTTACAAATGAATAGCTTATTTATTATTTACTTTTTTCTATAATTTTTTATATATGTAAGTAGATTGTAAATTTATTCACACATTCATCAAATATTTTTATTAGGAAATAATATTTCTCTTACATTTATTTTTATTTAAAACTATATAATTTTATTCGAAACTAAATTTTTGTATACGTTTTCATTCCTATGAAAATCAAATGATTCATCGATCTTGTATAAACTTTGCCTAATTCTTGTCATGTTGTTATAAATGTTTGTTTCTTTATAGACTCTACGTGTGCAATGTTCTGAAGGAACAAAGCGTATAGATGTGAATCTCTCTGATACAATCGAGCAACTATTTGAAAAGGTTTGTACTTCACGTCGATGACTTGGAGTAACAGTCTGTAATTACACGAACGAGTATTAATTTTTTACCATTGCAGGTTTCTAAAGCCTTCGAATTAAACACTATCGGATTTGGACTCTATAGAGAACGAAATCATAAAAATGAACTTCCATTTTCTCTTAGAAAAACAGTATCAGGAGCAAAACTTTCTCATGGAGACATGTTATACTTAGCTCCTCAGAGTAGTACACAATTATGGAGTACTCCTTCAACTAGTACTGCCAACGTTGACACTTCTCAAGGTTTTAATTATATCTTTTTATATATCCGCCGTACAGTTACAGTCTAATACAACATTACATTAATTTCATTTCATACAAGAACTAGGACCAATGGATGTGACAGAAACTACAAATCATAGTGGTACTACATCTCAATCTATATCAAATACAGTTGAAGATGTCGATGAACAATTATGGAAACTCGATGGTAAAATACAGAGGAAACGCGATGAGAAACTGTAAGTATACATATACATATAAATTGAAAAAGTAAATACATTTCTTACATGGAGGTTTTAAAATATTACAATTTATGTAACAGATGTAGACATGGTGCAAATGGGTGCTGTGTACATTGTACTCCTTTAGAACCTTTTGATGAAACTTACCTTAAGGAACAAAATATAAAACATTCGTCTTTTCATTCGTATCTCAGGAAACTCACTACTGGTGTAGATAGGTACGTTATATAAGCTCATACTATATTATAAATCTTAAGTACACCGAGTCTCAACGATTTTGGTACGGCGTGTGTGTCACACGTCCCGCCAGAATCGTTGAGACTCGGTGTACAACCTTTCTGTATCTTTTGCAGAGGGAAGTTTATACAGTTAGAAGATATAAGCTGCCGTATAAAGACTGGCTGTAAAGATCATCCACCTTGGCCACGAGGTATCTGTAGCAAGTGTCAACCAAGTTCCATTACCCTAAATCGCCAAACTTATCGTCACGTAGATAACGTCATGTTTGAAAATTCAAGTTTAGTTGAACGCTTTCTCAATTATTGGCGTAGCACCGGTCACCAACGTATTGGTTTTTTGTACGGAAGATATGAAATACACACAGATGTACCATTAGGAATTAGAGCTGTAGTTGCAGCTATTTATGAGCCACCACAGGTGACTTAATCAAACTAATTTTAGAATGATCGTGTATATGCGCACATACAAAAATTCTTATAATTTACAATGTAGTTATAATTATTTTAGGAAAGTACAAAAAATTCTATACGACTTTTACCAGATGAAAAGGAAGGGGTAGTCGATGAATTGGCTCGTTTACTTAATTTAAAAAGAGTCGGATGGATTTTTACTGACCTTATAGCTGATGATATCAAGAAAGGAACGGTAAATTTATCTACACTTAATTTATAATTCTGTTTTTCATAAGCCAAAGTCCTTAATTAATAGCATTAGCTTAATTTATTCAGGTAAAACACGTTCGAAATATAGAAAGTCACTTTTTATCTGCTCAAGAGTGTATTATGGCTGGGTATTTCCAAAATAAATATCCAAATCCCTGTCGTTTTTCTCCTAATAATTATTTTGGTTCAAAGTTTGTTACTGTTTGCGTTACTGGTAAGTTAATAGTAAGACTGCTTCATTTGAATGTATCAGATATAAATAGAAAAGGGATTTGTATTTTTACTAAATCAAACATACTGATTGCAGGTGATGAAAAAAATCAAATTCATATAGAAGGTTATCAAGTATCTAATCAATGCATGTCATTGGTACGAGATGGCTGCTTGGTTCCTACGAAAGATGCTCCAGAATTGGGCTATGTAATTGAATCAACAGATAAACAGTATGTTCCAGATGTCTTCTACAAGGTGAGTACATTCATTTTATTTTAATATATTCAATTACTTTTCTGCTTCAAATTAAAATGAATGCAGCTTTAGAATTAATTATAAACGTTCATATTGTTGGATTATATTCTCTATGGTGGTAGTGTTAAGGAAGGTAAAAATATACATAAAGCTATACACAAATGAAAGAGAAACAGTTTATAACTCAAAATCGATTGATTAAAAGTACATTTAAATTGGGCAACGAACTTCATTTCGTACATGTATAATGAAATAATAAAACTGTTTAAGCAAGTGCACTACGGATATGCGCTTCCGTAGACAGTAAACAAAATGACCACAATTTTCGTATGTAATGATGATTACGCCTTAACTTAAAAGGGGTGTGTGACGAATAGAAAAAGAAAAGGAGACGGGAAAAGAGAGAGATAGACAGAGAGAGAGAGAGAGAGAGAGAGAGAAAAAAAAATAGAAGGTACAAAGATAACGGGGGAAAAACTTACTGAAGAATTATAGCCGCTCAACCGTTTAATTCGAACGCGAGGGGCAAGGTAAACCGTCGGTTGTTGGAATCGATATTACAAGCTATGCGTTGTTACCTCATCACGTTCATAAAAATATATGTAGTACGCGCGCGCGTGGATATTTTGTGTATACAGGTGGGCTTCTAGGTTCGCTCGCTTCGGTAAACACATGGATTCATATGTATCTAGATTCGAAGGTTTCGATTGACGCTTCCGGTATTTTTTTTTTTTTTTCGCAACGACCGAAACGAGAGAAATTCATTCGAGCTCGACCACCCTTCAATCGTCGTACGTATTACGCAGTGTTATTTAATTCTAACGGCGATTCTTACGTTCATCATGATGCAATCAGTTCTTTTCATATCATTGCAAAACGCGATGAATTAGCTAATTAACAAGTGTTAAAACTTTCAAGTTCAACATCGAATGAGGCTTTCTTCGAAAAAGGCATCCGCGACGACGAGGGCGTGCAATTTCCTACAATACGTGAGTGCGCTTTTTGTTTATACGCGCCGATTTAGAGAACACTTTTTTTCGACGCGTTTTGTCTCGCACATGGGTATATGATAATATGATACATAACGATGGGATTCTTTTACGAGGATTCAGACGAGCAATATAACGCATTACATTATCGTAGTACTTCGATATACAGCATCGAGGAATGATTCGTTATAATATATATTCGCTCATTTCGTTCGTTTTTTCTCATCAGACGATGAGGCTTACAATCTACATAGTAGTAGTTAGGCCTTGCATACATTTTCATGTTGAGATCTAATCTTAAATACAGTTAATTTACGATGGTCTGCTAGACCACAGGCAAAGAGCAAAAAGGGAGGAGTATCCTTGAGTCGTCCGATAGGAACCGCAATTTTCCCCGACTCATTTCATCGCGCAATTACTTGTTCCCTTTTAGCTCCTTTTCTCTCCTCTGAAAAAAGAAATGGAACGATACGTGATCGTTAACCGGGTCGAAATAGAATTGGCCCATTCACGCACCGACGTATCGTTCAATTAATGTTCTAAACGACCTGCGTATATGGAATCACGTATTTTTTTTCATTTTTGACTTTTACGAAGTCACGTATTTCGGTTATAAAACAAAAAAGTTCCCGCCTGTACGTTTGTTTGTTTGTTTTTTTTTCCTTTTTTTTTTACAAATATATGAATGTATGTGTATACAACACATACCAGTTTGCCCCACTTTCCGTACGTATTCCTTATCTACATTTTTCCACCTCATCTACATATTTTTTTTTATTTTTAAATTCTTTTTCTTTTTACTACCTATTACCTACGACATTAGCAACGCCCGCAGGGCGACCGCCGTTTGCCACGGTACTTTTTAAATCCCGTGCATTTACCCTCTATATCAACTATACGTAGCAATATGCCAATAGCCAAAATAAACATCGAACTTCTTCTAAACAAATGTCGTACAGCTAGAAGTCGTATCGATATTACGATCGATCTCGAGGTACGTATTTATCGATCATCGTCGTTATTGTAGATACAGAATCTTATTGATTCTCAATCAATAGCAAAATATGGATCTTTATTTCTTCTTTCTTCTCTTATGCGTCCACGTTTAAAAATAGATTCAACACACATCTTTAGAATTCTATTGTTAATAGCTAATTAAATTGTGTGACTCATTACGGAGCATCGCGATTCATGGAGCCATATGGTCGCGGCGGTGTCTCTCAACATATAATATCATTTATCGTCTCGGATATAATGTGTACGTGATTTTTCGTTTAATTAAACACCCCATTCCCCCGTATCGAACGCATCAGAGATACCGTCGCGAACTCGTAAAACCTCTTCTTTTTTTTCCATTTTTTTCCTTTTTTGTTTGTAGTTATCTAGAGCGGGAAAACGTAAAGTATACGGGTAGTACTTGATTACCCTTCGGTGTATACTAGCCGCAATAATGTTGTCGTTACAATTTACCACATTTCGTAATTAAAATATTCTTCGTAGGCTTGCCCGTTTGATCGCCAAACGTAGATATCTTCTCTACTAATTCTAATCCTTCGACAACATGGCCAAAGATTCCTGTGAATCCGCGCATCTCTTGCAGTATTATACGAAACTGTGAACCCACCATACCGAGATTATCGTGTCGCTTTTGTGTTCTCCGCATCCCGACCGCTCCTCTCACTGCAGGGAACTTCGTGTCGTCCGGCATAAAATATCCATCCTCGTATATGCTTCTTCCCCCGCGGCCGTTATTCAACTCGAAATCACCAGTGATTACGGATTCACCCTCCCAGCATTGGAATATAGTGCAACCCTTGTAACCAACTCCGACTTCGCCGGTTGCAAGCACACTAAAATTTTTTGCCATTTTCGGCGCTGCATCGGGTCTCACTTCTATCACGATACGACCGTGCGGGGATCCGTTCACTTCGATGTTGAAATAATATAGAGGATAAGGGTTCGAAGGTCCTCGAAGGGATGCTATTCCGCTGGACGGCGGTTGAGAGGACGAGTGGACGGTTACCAAACTTCCGCCGCCAGTGCCGACTCCTTCCGGTATAAATGTCGATTGTTGTGGTGGATGTAACATCGCATTAGGTGGCGCGGGCGGAACAGGTTTAACGGACGGCGAGCCAGGTGGAATAAGAAGTTGCTGCGGGGTTGCCGGTGGCGGTGGACCTTGATGCACGTGAACGGAGCCCGGCGGAGCTTGTTGAGGCTGCATCATGGTCGAATGATAATCTATAGAACCGTTTTGCATGTGTTGCTTACTAACTACATGTCTCGAATACAGCTGCGACATGCAATAATTTGCGAGGAACAATATCGGATTTTGTGAAGCCGCCAAGTGGTTTGGTAATCTACCGCCATTACTCGTCCCTTGAGAAACGATCGGTTCTCCTGTGTGAATCCCAGCTAACGCTTGTTTCAATAACGCAAAATCGAACACCACTCCCGAGTTACCAATTAAATCGTCGAGCTGGCACTGCAACATCATTTCTTGATACTTCGATTGCAATCTTTGCTTTTCTATTATAAGTTGCGAATGCAAAGAATACACATCGCTAGGGCTGTCTATCATCTGCAGGCTAGCTTTCGCCTTCCCAAGCGTTTCCCGTGCGTCCGTTATCTCGGGAAAGTGACTCCAGCCGTTCTGAAGATCAGTCTCGACGTGCGTTTTCAACGTTACACAAGCTTCCAACACTTTTATTAAAAATTCTCGCTGTTGCATAGCCAGTCTTTGAATTTCGGTCGATAACTTTCCCATAGCAACTAACTCCAATTGAACCTGGAAAGACATCCACATGCATCTTTCTAATCACAGCAAACGTTACATGTCGACTGCTGATTCATTTTCGTACACGTTTTGTGTAGATATATATACATATATATATAGAGAGAGAGAAACAGAGAGAGAAAAAAAAACAATGTACCATCAAATAAAGTTAATTGTAAAACTTACATCGGATATGAGTTGTTCTTTGGCATCAGTTTGCGATTTAATCTGGTGACCTGGGTGCTCCTGTGGAGTGGCGCATGCTCTACAAAGTGCTGTACAACACGTCGCACACCACAATGCCAGAGGCATTCCGTGTGTGTGACAATTTTCGCTCTGTAAAAATATCACAATAATCAGAAAATTACATAACACTCTCCTTTTTATTTCACGTACTCGTGTTCTCATGCGGTAAAAAAAAAAAAAAAATTAATGTCCTTTTCGACGCAAAAATTCTAACAAAAAAAGGACATTAAACACAAAAATGATATCTTATACCTTAAAAGGAAACTATTGTAGACCTTGTAACGTAATCCTATTACTATTAGAAGCTATCTACGATATGGCTTCGTAGCTGCACGCTTTCTTTACCATTTGCGTATTAACTAATAATACAATATAACCGGGCGACGAACCCAAAATCGGTTTACGAAAAATATGCTCGTTTGTCATGTACCTTTCTCTCCTTGTCGTTCGTTTTTCCAGACGTGTTGTTCGTGGTGATTTTTAAGTGTGACAAATTGTTTGTTAGAGCAAGAAGAGACGAATGCGTCGGTAGAGCATCTGGTCCTTGATCACCCAGGTCCGTCCTTTTCCAACAGTGCGCGCAAAACAACTCACGTCCCTTTAACAAATTGTTCTCTATGCAACGCAGGCAAAAGTAATGCTTGCAACTAAGATATTTCGGACATTGTTCCGCGTCGTTATACTTCTGCTTGCAGTAACTGCAAAGCGTCAGTTCCTCTAAATCCGTTAATACGCTCGGATCCAGCATCTGAAAAACAATAATAATAAAGTATTCTCTTCACCGATTAGATTTATTATACTCAATACTTAACAACCGTTAGAATGTGTAGTATTTGTCGTAATGCCCAAAAGTTACTCTGTGCTAATAATTTACACGATTCGGCCTTTGTTCGACTAAGAAAATTTGAAAAGGTACAAGAAGATTTAATAAGGTATGGAAGGATGTGCTCGCGGAACGTTCGTTTCGCTGTATAGACCTGACTTATTTGAGAAAATAACGTAAAGGTCGAGTTTAATATACCTATTAGTAATAACAAGCGATTCGAGCGTAATATTGTTTTCATTTCGTCCTTTTCTTTCTTCTTCGCTCTCTCCTTTCTTACGCGCAGTACAATTTGTAGTCATTATGAAATACAAGAAAACGTATAACTTTAAATTCATTGTCTTACAACAACTGTGAATTTATTGAAAGCATATTAAGATTATTCATTTTCATGTAACGCACGCAAAAGTTATTTAAGATTGCAATTCAAACGATGCGGGCATTTTATAATTATTTATTTCATTATCGATACATGTGTATTTGTTCGTGTTCGTAACATATATTTCCTGTAAGATCTATCGCGCCGAAAGAACTTGAAAAAGCGTTCATTCTAATCGGACATATGGATTACAGATGACAATCTGTGGTATGGCTATATTTTAAATAATACTACAATAACATAACGAAATACAAGACGGAAAAACAAAGCAACGACGGGTATATTTTTACAAGTGATACGGATCGTATTTAGAATTGTTTTACTTCGTTCTATTCTTCTTTCAGCATTGATAATCGTGTTCTTTGCGGTATAGAATCGTTTCATGACACGCAACACAACTGTTCAATCGTATTATTTTATTGCATCTCCTTTGCGCACTTGTTTCGAAAAGGTTAGCATCTTATCTGACACAGCGACTAGGAACGACAAAGTTATTATGCAACAATTTGGCTGGCACAATCAAAACGTAAAAAATGACATTTCACGGGAGAAGGCGCATGCGTGCGCGATCCCGCCAAAACCTAAAGGGGGTCGAACAGTCGAAGTTTTGGGATTTACCATTCGTTACGCGTAAGAAACCATTCGAACGGGGGATGCACGAGCCGATGATGGGGGGGTGGGCACGTACTGCTCGCATCTCTTATTAATACAAAGCATTCGAAACACCAATGTACGTGGGGCCGATAAAACCTTCGGCCGAATGATATATGGATTCTGGCAGCTTATCGCCAACTTCTCTACGTGATATTACGCTGTCACTGCTTGTGACAAGTCCGCGCTCGAGTGAAAACGACTTGCGAGCTACATATTGCGTGTCAGGCAAATTCCGCGGGAATATAATAGTTTATTCTCACTGGTATCGTCTCGAATGTTTATACGTACACGGAGCGCCTTCTCTTTCTCTACCTCTCGTTTCTCAATCTTCTTCTACTCTTCTTTCGTTCTCTCTCTCTCTGTCTTATCCGCATACACACGTACGCACACTCGCCTCTACTTCTCGTGCCCACACTCGCGCACGGTATACGCGCGCGCACACGCGAGCCAGAGGGACACGTACACGAATTAATGCCATACACTTTTCCCTTATCACCCATACAGATACGCACGCACACCAATATTCATACATACTCTCTTTTTCTCTTTCCCTTTCTTTCGTTGTATTGTAAATGTTTCCGTACCGTGTATACGATTCGTGATCGTCTCCTTGCCGCGCGATGGAGGCTGATCGTTGGCACTCGTCACTCCTACCGTGCACCGTAACGATGATTATTCCGTAACGTTTGTTCGGGTTTATGATGTGACTTTAATTTACATCGGGGATTGACGTAGTGTTGTGCGGGTTCCGCACGCAGGAATCGAGCACCCCGACGTTCTCGTCGCCGCTGTCGCCGTGGAGCCTTTTACCAAGCTTTTTTTTGTACTTTTTACGTTACGTGTTTACGCTTATCGAACGTCGTGAGTTATTATGGATAACATAACGACGGCGCGCCGGTAACGCGGCGTTACTTCAGTCTTAGCTCGTGCGAACGTTTTGCCACATCATGATGTTTGGTTCACTAAACTAACCACTAGCATGGCGGCGACGACCGACCGACCGACCGACACACACCACGGCGCGCGCTAGTCGCTTACGCTGTTGCTCTCCTCTCCTCGTCCCGTATCTTACCCCCTCTCGACCATTCTAAACCTATCTCCTCTCTCTCTCTCTCTCTCACCGCCTCTCTCTATCTCCGTCTCACGATTCTCTCCCTCTGTCTTTCTCTTTCCTCTTTCCTCTTTCTTCGAAGCTTTTAGTTCGACTCGTGGCAAACGGTGCCGGTTGTCGTCTGCGACTTCTACCATTGCGCGCGCATTTCTCCAACGACTGCGAACAGAGAACATTATGGACTTGCCTTCATAATCGTACTTGTATACCTCGTTATCGCTGCTCGAAGTGACCAATGACATTGTCCAGATGTTGCCCGTCCTCGCCGTGTGCCGGGGACGTTTCCACGTAACCGCGTCTAAGCGCGCGTTTTTCAGAATGCTTCGAACCGAGTGCATTTGAAATTTTTCACTCTCTATCCGTTGTTACCGAATAATGTAATAAGATTTGTTTCTATGATCGTTAGGACAAAGATTCTTATGGGAACGAAGTATCAAGGCTAGCAAGACCGTTGCCTGTAGAATATTTACTAGTGGATGTACCCGCATCTACACCACTTACTCCACAGTTTACTTTTTATATCAGCAATAATATTATTCCATTTCCAATTGAAAACAGGTATGTCAAAGATATTCGGTAGATAGTGTTCCTTTTTCTTGTTATTTTCAAATAACTTATGTGTGTATTAATATAAATCTTTCCATTTTAGACTCATTGATGGACAAATTCAAGAATTCAGTTCACTTTGCTCTTATATGCAACAGTTTACTAAAGACAAATTCTTAGAAGCAGTTTCAGATTTTCACTTATTAATTTTTATTGCAACAATGGATATGTTCCCAATGAAGGTACTCATTAGACGCGTAGATAATACTTGTTACCCATGCTTACATTTGTCACGCAACGCAGCTACAAAATGTACATATTTATCTCTTTAGGACCACATGATGCCACTATTAGAAGCAATTCGTAATAAAGACAGAGAAAAAGCAACGGAATGGTCACATTCGGAACAATGGCTAATAGTCGAACAACTCATATCTGAAACTTCAGCATCTACATCTCAACCATCATTTGATACTAGCTCAAGAATGCAATCCTCTGCGCTCGCAGAGGGAAGTGGAGTAGCAGTTGGTACAGATCCGATTGCAAACTCGCCGCCGGATCAAACACTTTGGACTTGTTCTCATTGCACTTTTCTTAATGCAGCAGGGTTTGCAATGTGTGAAATGTGTGGTTTGCCAAGGAATACGTAACAAACTGCCATTATTATATTGCTTTCGTATTGCATTTAAGGGTGCTATCCTTAAATTGCAATTTTGCTTCCGCAAAATTTGACGCATAACCGTGTCTTTGCGGACCTAAAAATTGTTTTCAACGCATACTTGGCTTTATTTATGAGTGAATAAAAAAGGAGAAAGTATCTTTTACCGAAGTATACTTCACAGCTTTCCTTTCTATAATAATTCCCTGTTACGTATGAAGTCATAAGTAATACAAAATTACGGAATGTAATAATTATTTTTTCATATCGACATCATGTTTGATTATAATTTACCAATTATACTGTGAATTATTATGGTTACAGAAATTATAGTATTTATGTACTAAGAACTTGGAAAGAAATTCTATATTAAATATTTAAAAAACTGATAATTAACATAGTGTTTAAGTTGCTATAAAATTTACAAACCGTCAAGAGAATACAGGAGAAAAATGAATTGAAAAAGCAAAAAAAAAAAGACTTAATAATAGTGTTAACATTAGTGAGGAAATTGCAGTATAATTATATTGTTCATAAAATATAACTAATACATATGTAAAATATAATGCAACATTTATTTGAATTTATCATGTTTGTTACTACATGAATATGATTATACAAAATTTCACTTTATTGATATAAAATCTTTACAACTAATTCTAGAAACAACAGAATCAGTTAAACTAGAGATATTCAACTCATCTCTTTCAATTTTATACATTTTCTCTATTAATTCTATGTCTTTAAATTCTGCTAATCTTGAAATTGGTACCTTTTCTCCTTTTATACAATCTATGATTGTCTTTGACATTAATTTTTCATCGTGTTCCTTGTGAATAAGCACTACCAAAATATTTATGTCATTATTGTGAATGCCAAATTCAGTTAATGCACGTGATATGTTCTTTGATATAGATAAATTAAATAACACTTCAGTATAT
The DNA here is from genome assembly GCF_050948175.1 of Xylocopa sonorina. Lineage (NCBI taxonomy): Eukaryota > Metazoa > Arthropoda > Insecta > Hymenoptera > Apidae > Xylocopa > Xylocopa sonorina. The sequence goes on along the minus strand of NC_135201.1, from coordinate 10,243,926 downwards.
AAGCTCTTTGTAGTAAGTCGATCCATCTTTGCATTAATAGCAGCCTTATTGGCGGCAACTATTATCTGTAAAGGATCCACTACAATTGCCGCCTTTATAATAGAACAAGAAAGTTCACCATTCATTAGTTTTTTGCGTATTTCATCTGAATTTTGCACATCTCTGAATAAATATAATGTACAAGACATTTCTGTTTCAGGATCTAACGATGTTGTATAGTCATCCATTTCTTTAAATATGTGACATGTAACAATCATAAATCAAATAATTGATTGCAATTGCGTTTATTTTACTTTTACAATATATTTTCGTTCCTTTCTTCTAATTCTGAGAAATTTAACGAATACTTTCCTTGGTTAGGTTCTAAGAAAACATATCGCCTGATAGTATTTGACGCATGGAATTGAAAAATATAAGTTTTAGCTTTAGAAATATATGTAAACATATTAATACATTAATAGGTTTAAAAAATTATGCTTATATTAATTGGGTGCTTTTTAGAGAATTTTGCACACTATTTTGATACTATATTGGCTTTTAATTACAATCTCATTGGTCTATATATGCCTATATGTATCCGTACAGCACAGAAAAAAGTTGATTAAAAGATTATTTAGAAATATCATACTATCGTATTGCCTTCTTTAGTGAGATTATAATGTTGATTCTGTTGTGATAACAAATATGAAAAAAAAATTTACATCTACCAACATATCATGAAAACAAACCTTTCCTCACTGCGAACAGTGCCTAACCAGCAAAATTCCCTAGAAACAATTTTATATCTGCATAACTTTTTTATGATACAATATTTTTTCCTACATCTTACATTGGAACCTTTTAAAACAATTTGGTAATTTATTCGAAGTAATTAAATATCATCTTGTTTTCATAAATTTAAAGTTTTACAAAAAATTTATGAAGTAACGTAAAAATGTGTTTCAAATATTTGATTTAAATTTTCAAAGAATCATATAATATCATTGAAAAAACGATTGAATATCGAAGATGTCATGCTTACAGTTGTATCAGTTTTGAAGACATTTACAATTTTAGCTGTATCTAATTAAAAATCGTTAAGTATGTTAATCAAATTTTTGATATCCTAGCACTTCCTTTATATAATATTATGTTACGAAGAAGATGTAATATTTAAAATCTCTTGAAATTGCCATAAAGTATGACGGATGAAAATTCATGTAAAAGTCTGTGGAATAAGTTTCTAGACCGTGGTAAACATTTTATATTCTTATATGATGAAATCCTCAACAATTACTCTTGATTGTTTTTTTTAAACAATTTATCATGAAATTAGTAAATTTTAGAGTTACTACGACTTCCTCGCAAATTAAATCTGCATGCCCTCCGAAAAAGAAGAAAGGCGTTGACGAATATAAAGCAAAAGTAGAAGAAAAAGGTAAGGATAGTGTTAAATCTTCAGAAGAACCGCCATATGTAGCTCCAAGCCAGATCTGCCCCCCAATCAAACCTTGCTGTTATATTAAAATGCAGGTAATTTAGTTATATTGTTCGCAATATGAACAATGCGATTTTAATAGAACATATATATACTTTAGATTATTTAAGAGTAGGAGTGGCAATATTCCCTAATTTATCTGTTACATATTCCGTGGATATTATTTTGCATAATTAATTACTTCTTTTCCTTGTTTAAGTTGTCGTATTATAAGTTATTATTTTACAACGGTTTTCTCCTTTGCAAACATTTTAATATTCACAAAAAAAGAATTTATAGGATCCTTGCAGACCGTGTTGCTGCGAAACGAAACCAAAAATTCCGCCTTGTCCACCCACGCATGAATCTCAAGAATCACGCGAACCAATGTGTGGTTGTGATCTTTGTCGAAGACATCCAGGCAATGAAAAATGTTGCGATAAAAATAGAGCTTTTCGAGGTATTAACATCGATCGTGAATATTTTGAGAAAGCTTAACAATTTATTTTATTATACTATTTACCAACCTAGTGCTACAATAACAAAATGTGGTCATGAAATAAATAATAAGCTTTCATAATCATCATTCTATAAAGTAATTATATCTGCACAATATTACAAGTATTAGGTTTGGTTATGCTGGAACTTAACTTGGCATAACTCGGCGGACAAAACCTAACCTAACCGTACCTTCCTGAACCGCTATCAAAGCGGTTACGGCGGCAAAAGATGCGCCAGAGAATACTTTTTGACCTCCAATTGGTTAAACTACTCTTGCGGTTCAGAAAGATACGGTTAAGTTAGAACCTGAGGGCGCCACTTTTGAAGCATTATGTGACTCGCTGTATTGTCTGGGCACAGTATACAGTAGCGCAACTGGCTCGATTTTGTTACAAAATTTAATGCGCATGCGCGAAACAGGGCACCGAATCGCAGTGCCATCTGAACTTCTGCCTCACTTGCTCTTTAGTTTTTCTTTCTCTCTCTTTCTTAGCAAACAAAAAGACGATTGAATATCTAACCAAACCTGAAGCTGAATTTGGAGGGAATTCAATATCTATTGAAAGCTGCTTGAATCGATGTATTAGAAATAATACATTTATTATTTTTATTAAATTTTGATTAACTAAACGTAAAAATAAGTTGGACAGATAGAGAGTAAAAAAATGCAAGTGAGATTGAAATCCAGGTGGCACTGCGATTTGGATGCTACTGTCGCGCATGCGCACTCAATTTTATGGTACACCGACATCAAAGGTGCCGACAGAGAGTTTCGCTACTGTGGTCTGGGTTTAAAGCTAGTTTCTACCTGATCGCGCACGGAAGGTACAATTTAGTCGTGAAAATTCGACGTCTACTGTTTATCAGGTATGTATAGTATTATTTTCAATATATTCTTAAAGAATTTCTCTGGTTAGACATAATTTTCAACATTTTCTTATACTCTTTCAAGAGAAAAAAAATTAAAATTAAATTGAACAAGCAGTTCTATAATCAAATATGTGTTAACACGTTCCCTGCCAGACCGTTTTTTGAAGACTTCCCGTTCAAGCCGCGTGGGGCGTATACGCCCCACGCGGCAGGGAACGTGTTAATATTTTCTGTGTTAAACTCTTTACTTCAAAACAATGGTTTCTTTTTAGAAATGATATTAATTGACTTCTTTTGAAGTTTGATTTATTTAAAAAGGTTTTACTTTAGTAGGTTTTTATTTTATAATTCTTCTTTGTACTGAACAACATTGATAGTTTTAAAATGACTATTATTAGTGAGAAAAGATGCAGATTAGATTAGATTAAATATATCATTGCTATACAATTATAACTTTCTATAGATTAATTTCTTTTAAGTATTATACAATATGGCGTCATTTTTTTCTTTTGTACGTGTTTGTACATTAAATTGCAATTGTAATAATATGATATTAAAGTGAATCACTCTCCAATGAACAACTCCTATTCTGGGATTAACTTGGTATTACAAGAAGATTAGAGTTCTCGGAGCTACCTGCATACGTAGAAATATCGGTTGATCGATTACGATTCATCAGACTATAGCTGAGTCAAAATGGGCAGTGTTATTTAAGTGTATAGAGAGTATATTGTCCAGAATTCTTAGTTTAACAAAATCGTGCGGATAATATTGTTATTTAATATTATAAAGTGTACGGGATATTAGTAATAGATGCTATATTTATAATTCGTAAGTACCCATTTGTTATGGATTATTTGCGATATTTTAAATTTCTTCAATTGGTAGTGCAACGCTTGAACACGTGATCTTTAACATCTGACAGTGAGAAAAAATATAAACAAATAATTCAGACTCACTCTTTATTCATAATTTCACAATTTTATTGATATATTAATTTGATGTATTATACATTCGTTATAAAAAAAATTTGCTATCACAGAATGAATTCTGTCTATAAATATGCATCAGTACGAACGCATGTATACGACACCAAATTCTGTTTAAAAGAAAAAAAGAGTAACGCAGATTCAAATATATTCCTCCGTTCCCTCCTAGATATTCCTTGTATCTATTAATAGATAAATTAGACCAATCATAAGGATATATTGCTAGAGAAAATAAAAAGATAAAAAGAAGAATTCTTTTCTTACATCGTACATACAATACAAAATTAAAAAAATATATTTATAAAATATTGTCCGTGAAAAATTTTCCCTGAAAAAAGTTTGCAAGTAAAAGATAATCATTCAATATTGATGTGAAATCAAACCTATAAATAAAAAAAGAAAGCAAACTATAATAGCGACCAGTTGTAGTTTGACTCGTTTAGATCATAATTTTCAATAAAGTGATTAATTGTACTTCAAGAGTCTTACTAAATGTAAAGAAAGAATGGACGATAAATTTAACATTACGTACCACGTGTACATAGGAAATAAATACCGCATCTTGGTATTCCCATTTCATCACGTCATCAGGCGTAATAGAGGGAATAAGAAAAATTACATTTGTATGGTTTTATCCTAGACCTGTTTGTAGCACAGACTTGGGTTCTTCTTCTTCTTTTTTTTCTTTTTGTATCATACTTCAACGGATTTAATACGAACTGATAGAATATATACAAGTATAATTTTAATGTAATGAGCATTACAAAATTATCATAAATTTATCAATATAATTAATTCAATTGCAGATTTTTTAAATAACTATGGATAATCTTAGTTATGATTTTTATTGAATTAATAAGTATGTTCGTGGCCAGATTTTATGTTTCTTTCCGCTTTATTTCTTCTTTGTCAACTTCTCTGATGCCATGTGGAAAATCCTCACATAAGCAGATAATTGTTAGTAAACTAAGAAGGAAACATTTCTTGGTATTCACGTATCATTAGTTACGTTGGAGACAAGACCACTATAACACTTATTCATGTGTTAAATGGGATTTTCCCAACGAGATTCGAAAAACATTGAACTTGTTTCTCTCTGTTCATACGTACATATGTATTTATATATACTGTATCGCGTATATACATACGTACAAACTATTCTTCTCTTAATCGGAATTTCAATGCAACGTAATGCCTTATTCTTTTTAATTGAACGTAATACCTTACTCTTTTTAATTCAAGGTAATTCCTTATTCTTTTCAATTCATTTGTTACATCAAATACGTAGACATAACACGATAGTTACAAGTACTTAAATACGATGGCATTACGCATTCATTTGCGTAAATATTCTTGGTTTCCCTTACCAAAAAAAAAAAAAAAATGAAATAAAAGATTTCTTTACGAGATAAAGAATTTGCACACGTATGTATTGATTTTTTCTGTATCTAAATCGCAACTGTGCATACTTAGTCTTTACTTGATCGTCGAAGTTTTCATAAACATTATGTTACACAGATATTGTATATGTACATCAAATGTTTATGAAAGTAGAGAATAATATAAACATGATAACGTCGAAGATACTTGTAATTTATATTTACTGTACGATTGACATAAATTTAAAAGATAAGGAGTTGTTTTATATTTATAATATTAGTAGCGTAATATATTAACTTGAAATTTAGAAAGCTAATCAAGTTATATAAATATCTGTGTAAATTTTTACGAAAATAATACACAAAGTTATAATGAAGCAAGCAATATGAGTTCAATCAAATGTTACTGTAGCACTATTTTATTTCTCGTAAATTTATAAAGAAAATAATATTATATTTTATATGTATACTTTGTTTGAAACTTTCATTTCAATCTTTGTCAATCATTTCACGTAGTTGTTGTCCTTCGGCGGTTTAGTCTTTCGCGAGAGACCAATCTTGGACCTTGAACCTTGAAATTGTAGGGTCTGCATAATAAATACCGCAGTATTCGAGTAGCTTATATGTCCTGCCCTTGTACGCATGTGCGTACGTATTTTACTTAAATGCGTAAGCAACAATCTGACACACGGTATTCATGTTTAATGAGTCGAACGACATTATATCCGAAATTACGTACGTTTTAAAATAATATGCCAATTTTCTTCTTGATACTGTACAGTATAATATTGTACATGGAGAATTTGATCTTGATTTCAACTTACAAAAGAGCACATTAGGTTAAACATTGATGGTGTTGTTAGTGCTAAACATATTTTAACATTAATAACACGAAAAAAAAAATTTTACAATCAATTCCACAATATATAGTAATAAGGAAATAAATTATACCAGTTCTAGAAACTCTTCTGGTGGCAATATTTGCCTTAACAACAATGACAACAGCAGAGAATAACACTGCAGCTCTTCGGGCTGTTTCAGAAGGGACAAATCAGTTTTCTTCTTCGTTCTTTCAGGTAAAAAAAATATAATAATGAAATTACAACAAATTCCATCTAAAAAAATGAATTATTAATTAAAACTAAAAATTGTTCAAAGTGAATAAACTATGTAAATAAAAATTCTTTATGTAGACTGTTGCAGAAGAAAATTCAGGTAATCTTATAATGTCTCCACTGAGTGCGGATGTTGTTCTTGCTATGGCTGCTTATGGAGCTCGTGGAGAAACAGAAAATCAATTTAAAAAAGTGCTTCATCTTCCATCTCCAAATGACCTTGGCAAATCTGGTTATCAAACACTTATTGACAATCTTAATGTAAGAATATCAAGTTTTTCCTTTATTTGAAAAACATTTCCTCCACACTTACTTTTAATCTATTTTATGTATATCTTATATTATCTTTTTGCACTTCAATTTAGAGTGTTCAAGAAAATAAACTCCTCCTGGCAAATAAAATTTTCATAGCTAAACATTTTAGTGTGAAACCAACGTACAAGGATATAACGCAAACTTACTTTCGTTCGGCTGCACAAACTGTAGATTTTAGTAAATCTCAGGAAGCTGCAAATATTATTAATTCATGGGTTCAACAAAATACAAATAATCTTATTAAAGACATTTTTTCACCTGGTTTGTACATTTTTCTGTTTCAAGTTTCTTTTTTTCTTTTGTAAAAATAGAAAGTAATTGAAAATTTTGTAAAAATACAATTAATGAAAATTAGAAATTAGATAAAAGAATTAATCAATGTTGTTCTTCTTAAATAGCTGATCTGGATATCATGACCACATTAGTACTAGTTAATGCAGTATATTTTAAGGGTCAGTGGAAAACTAAATTCAATCCTGAATGTACAACGAGTATGCCATTCCATATTGATAACAATACAGTAAAAAATGTTCCTACAATGCGTAGACAAGGTACTTACCAATATGGTGAACTCCCTGATTTAAATGCTAGATTCATTGTAATACCTTATAAGGTAAGTTTAAAAAGAAAGCAATAATATATTAAATAAATTTTTACTTGTTTCGATTGTTGCATTTGTTACTACTTTGTTACTTGTGAATGATAAAATTAAATAAATGAATTTTTCCAGGGCGATGAATTGAGTATGGTTATAATTCTTCCAAATAAGATTGATGGATTGACCGAAGTTGAGAAAAAATTACAAACTGTGAACTTAAGCAACATTTTAAATCAAGGCTATGAACGTGAAATAAATTTACTTTTGCCAAAGTTCAAGGTGGAAAGTAAAATAGTTCTTAACTCTGTTTTACAAAAGGTATACACATATATACTCATATAATATGTAATTCATATAAAAATGAATATTCTTTGTGCTTTAATTATTATTATACACAGATGGGTTTGGTTGATGCATTTACTGGAGATGCTAACTTTTCTGGAATTTCTGATAATGGCTTAACTGTTAGTAAGGTTGTGCAGAAAGCATTCATCGAAGTTAATGAAGAAGGCAGTGAAGCTGCTGTAGTTACTCGTAAGTAAATAAAAGTTATCTTGCATAATGTATATGGAAATTATGCATGGCACTACTTTTAAAATTCTTTTATTTAAAATGCACGAATTTTTAGAAATTTTTAGAATTTTAGAAAATTTTTAGAAATTTTTAGAAGAATGTTTAAATTTAACAGTCTTTGTCTTTGAGAACATCAAATAGTTTTGAAAACATGGTAATTAAATTTGCATGTAGCATTATACTATGTACAAATAATGTATGTAATCTATATAATCTATGTATTTGGATTTAATCTATACCATATAGTAAAAGTATAATTCAAAGAATTTTTGTACATTCAAACAAGATTATATTACAGTAAGTAGTACCTAACTGAAGATAGTAATGTTACTCCAATGTTTGTTGGACACATTCACGAACCAACTTCTGCTTAAGTTTACTACTATCTTTTCCTTGAACATTGCTAATAGTAGATATAAATTAATCTTTATATATGAAATCTAGTCCATAGTGGCCAAAGATATAAAATTAAAAGCTCTTCTAATGATAACAGAATGTTATAGTATATGTATAATTTAAAAGTGGCTTTTCCATAAAAATGATGTACTAAAAATGTAAAAATAAATAATTATAAATTTTAATATATATTTCATGATAAGTAGCTTTCAATGATTTTTTAAATAGAGTATTTTATATAAAATATGTGCTTGGAGCCTATATTCTACGGTATTATATTCATAGGTATTTCATACAGGATAAAACAGTCAAAAATATATCACCAAAGAAAAATTTAGGTTATTTTATCATTATTAGACAGAATGAAATATTATCATCGTCTTGGGAATGGGATTCGCATTATTGTCTGCTATAATTCCAATGGAAGTGTCAGTGAATCATCCATTTATCTATAGTATCACCAAGATAGGAGATATCAATCTACAATTGTTTAGAGGGCATGTTGTTGAACCACGATTAGTTTAATTTGCACAATTTGAAGTGATCATATACTGCATTCATACACTACATAGTGATTATAATAACAATTTATACCTATTGACTTAACATTACAACATTTATAATATACTAATGTTTGTATTGAACTATTTTTTTTGTCTTTATCAAAACCACAAACATACACTAAATTATGATACATTATAGTTGTTAATAAAAATGGTCCCAATGTGCAAAATAATAAAGTAAGTATTGAATAGCTTGATGCAAAAGAGAAACAACCAAAAATTATACTTTTTACAAGTTCATTTAATCTCAAAATGTATATAACTATAAAAGAATATAACTAATAAAAGAATATTACAGTTAAATAAAAATTAGCACTATAGAATATTCAAATGGAAAAGAGTTTTCTTCAGAACATAATTCTAGGTAAATTTAGTAATCTATAAGTACATACACTTTCACATTCACATAAAATTCACATATAATGCAAATACGTACAGAAAAATATGAATATTTACAGATAAATTCACATATACTACCTATAATAATTTAACATAAAATGTATGGTACTTACATCTCAAACCCTAGCAATGCACCCATTTTTTCTAACTGTACCAACCTTTGAAATTTTATTGTGCTTCAAGCCTTTTTTTCATATTAAGTTATAAGTTCTACCTTCGCTTTCCAAAAAGTGTAACACAAATACATATCATGGTACAAACTTATTACCTCATCTAATATAATGTGCATGTTGCATGTATGTTACAATTATCGTGGAATCATATATTTAAAACATTCTTAGTATACATTGCAGAGAATATAATACACATATTAAATTGTACATTATTTCTGGTATGATTCATTTGTTTCAGATATGGGTATCGTGTATTGTTCCTTGAGATTAGGAATGGATTTCTCAGTCACACAACCATTTTCTTATTACATTGTAAAATCTGATTATGATGCAGAAACTAATATGAAATCAGTGATAACACTATTTAATGGCCATGTTCTCAACCCTTGATCACAGTCTTTTCAGTGAGATTAAATCCAGATTTTTAATCCTGTATTTACTATTTTATGTAATTTGTACCCAAAGATGAAGAATAAAAAGTGTAAAACAATAATCCGGAGGTACTTACATAACATTAACACATTCAAGATCAAACATTACATATTTACACTGAATTGTCACTTTTCCTTAATTTTTTCAATTCTCTCTTTAGATATGGCATCATCTGCTTTAAAGCCATCAGTGACTATTTAAGCATCTATAATATTGTTATATAATATTATATCATTGATAACTTGGTGATAGTTCTAGCTTTAAGTATTGCCTTAAGGATCTTTCCTCTTTCTTCGAAGCTTTTAGTTCGACTCGTGGCAAACGGTGCCGGTTGTCGTCTGCGACTTCTACCATTGCGCGCGCATTTCTCCAACGACTGCGAACAGAGAACATTATGGACTTGCCTTCATAATCGTTCTTGTATACCTCTTTATCGCTGCTCGAAGTGACCAATGACATTGTCCAGATGTTGCCCGTCCTCGCCGTCTGCCGGGGACGTTTCCACGTAACCGCGTCTAAGCGCGCGTTTTTCAGAATGCTTCGAACCGAGTGCATTTGAAATTTTTCACTCTCTATCCGTTGTTACTGAATAATGTAATAAGATTTGTTTCTATGATCGTTAGGACAAAGATTCTTATGGGAACGAAGTATCAAGGCTAGCAAGACCGTTGCCTGTAGAATATTTACTAGTGGATGTACCCGCATCTACACCACTTACTCCACAGTTTACTTTTTATATCAGCAATAATATTATTCCATTTCCAATTGAAAACAGGTATGTCAAAGATATTCGGTAGATAGTGTTCCTTTTTCTTGTTATTTTCAAATAACTTATGTGTGTATTAATATAAATCTTTCCATTTTAGACTCATTGATGGACAAATTCAAGAATTCAGTTCACTTTGCTCTTATATGCAACAGTTTACTAAAGACAAATTCTTAGAAGCAGTTTCAGATTTTCACTTATTAATTTTTATTGCAACAATGGATATGTTCCCAATGAAGGTACTCATTAGACGCGTAGATAATACTTGTTACCCATGCTTACATTTGTCACGCAACGCAGCTACAAAATGTACATATTTATCTCTTTAGGACCACATGATGCCACTATTAGAAGCAATTCGTAATAAAGACAGAGAAAAAGCAACGGAATGGTCACATTCGGAACAATGGCTAATAGTCGAACAACTCATATCTGAAACTTCAGCATCTACATCTCAACCATCATTTGATACTAGCTCAAGAATGCAATCCTCCGCGCTCGCAGAGGGAAGTGGAGTAGCAGTTGGTACAGATCCGATTGCAAACTCGCAGCTGGATCAAACACTTTGGACTTGTTCTCATTGCACTTTTCTTAATGCAGCAGGGTTTGCAATGTGTGAAATGTGTGGTTTCTAATTAAAAATCGTTAAGTATGTTAATCAAATTTTTTAAATCCTAGCACTTCCTTTATATAATATTATGTTACGAAGAAGATGTAATATTTAAAATCTCTTGAAATTGCCATAAAGTATGACGGATGAAAATTCATGTAAAAGTCTGTGGAATAAGTTTCTAGACCGTGGTAAACATTTTATATTCTTATATGATGAAATCCTCAACAATTACTCTTGATTGTTTTTTTTAAACAATTTATCATGAAATTAGTAAATTTTAGAGTTACTACGACTTCCTCGCAAATTAAATCTGCATGCCCTCCGAAAAAGAAGAAAGGCGTTGACGAATATAAAGCAAAAGTAGAAGAAAAAGGTAAGGATAGTGTTAAATCTTCAGAAGAACCGCCATATGTAGCTCCAAGCCAGATCTGCCCCCCAATCAAACCTTGCTGTTATATTAAAATGCAGGTAATTTAGTTATATTGTTCGCAATATGAACAATGCGATTTTAATAGAACATATATATACTTTAGATTATTTAAGAGTAGGAGTGGCAATATTCCCTAATTTATCTGTTACATATTGCGTGGATATTATTTTGCATAATTAATTACTTCTTTTCCTTGTTTAAGTTGTCGTATTATAAGTTATTATTTTACAACGGTTTTCTCCTTTGCAAACATTTTAATATTCACAAAAAAAGAATTTATAGGATCCTTGCAGACCGTGTTGCTGCGAAACGAAACCAAAAATTCCGCCTTGTCCACCCACGCATGAATCTCAAGAATCACGCGAACCAATGTGTGGTTGTGATCTTTGTCGAAGACATCCAGGCAATGAAAAATGTTGCGATAAAAATAGAGCTTTTCGAGGTATTAACATCGATCGTGAATATTTTGAGAAAGCTTAACAATTTATTTTATTATACTATTTACCAACCTAGTGCTACAATAACAAAATGTGGTCATGAAATAAATAATAAGCTTTCATAATCATCATTCTATAAAGTAATTATATCTGCACAATATTACAAGTATTAGGTTTGGTTATGCTGGAACTTAACTTGGCATAACTCGGCGGACAAAACCTAACCTAACCGTACCTTCCTGAACCGCTATCAAAGCGGTTACGGCGGCAAAAGATGCGCCAGAGAATACTTTTTGACCTCCAATTGGTTAAACTACTCTTGCGGTTCAGAAAGATACGGTTAAGTTAGAACCTGAGGGCGCCACTTTTGAAGCATTATGTGACTCGCTGTATTGTCTGGGTTTAAAGTTAGTTTCTACCTGATCGCGCACGGAAGATACAATTTAGTCGTGAAAATTTGACATCTACTGTTTATCAGGTATGTATAGTATTATTTTCGATATATTCTTAAAAAATTTCTCTGGTTAGACTTAATTTTCAACATTTTCTTATACTCTTTCAAGAGAAAAAAAATTAAAATTAAATTGAACAAGCAGTTCTATAATCAAATATGTGTTAATATTTTCTGTGTTAAACTCCTTACTTCAAAACAATGGTTTCTTTTTAGAAATGATATTAATTGACTTCTTTTGAAGTTTGATTTATTTAAAAAGGTTTTACTTTAGTAGGTTTTCATTTTATAATTCTTCTTTGTACTGAACAACATTGATAGTTTTAAAATGACTATTATTAGTGAGAAAAGGTGCAGATTAGATTAGATTAAAGATATCATTACTATACAATTATAACTTTCTATAGACTAATTTCTTTTAAGTATTATGCAATATGGCGTCATTTTTTTCTTTTGTACGTGTTTGTACATTAAATTGCAATTGTAATAATATGATATTAAAGTGAATCACTCTCCAATGAACAACTCCTATTCTGGGATTAACTTGGTATTACAAGAAGATTAGAGTTCTCGGAGCTACCTGCATACGTAGAAATATCGGTTGATCGATTACGATTCATCAGACTATAGCTGAGTCAAAATGGGCAGTGTAATTTAAGTGTATAGAGAGTATATTGTCCAGAATTCTTAGTTTAACAAAATCGTGCGGATAATATTGTTATTTAATATTATAAAGTGTACGGGATATTAGTAATAGATGCTATATTTATAATTCGTAAGTACCCATTTGTTATGGATTATTTGCGATATTTTAAATTTCTTCAATTGGTAGTGCAACGCTTGAACACGTGATCTTTAACATCTGACAGTGAGAAAAAATATAAACAAATAATTCAGACTCACTCTTTATTCATAATTTCACAATTTTATTGATATATTAATTTGATGTATTATACATTCGGTATAAAAAAAATTTGCTATCGCAGAATGAATTCTACCTATAAATATGCATCAGTACGAACGCATGTATCAGTTTAGTTGCCGATCCACGTCACGGTTTATCTCTCTTTTGGGACGGGGATTGATTTCAGATGAAATCTCTGTTTACATTGTGTTGTAAGACAGCTAAAACTTGGAAAGTAACCTAACCCTGATCCAATACGACTTCTGATTATTGAATGTTCTAAGTTCGACTGCCATTTGGCGGCTGTTTATGCTATATATAACAGACATTTCTTACAGCTTCGTACATACAGCTACAAACAGCGTTTTAAGCTCGCCCAAACGTCGTTAACCAATAAGAAATATGGAAACTGTAATATATAGAACCACAAGGCACAATGAACTTTCACAATTAAATTTAAAGTAAACGCAAAATCTATTAGTCGTTATCAAAAAGCTTTGTGGAAACAGGTTTATTTATATTTTCTAATGTCCTGTGGAAAATATTTCTCTTCGATGAGAAAAGTAAAATTAAGTTGCATTATGGTCGTGCAATTAATATTTGTAATTTTTGTAAGTCAATCAATAAGATGAACCAAATATTCCAGTAGCTAACCAATGAAATTTAATAAATTGATCTATGGGATCATATGGACAATCGAATGTACGGCTCGCGATTGGTTATTCAGTTGTATCGATTCTTGATAGGCTTCTTGTTTCCACCTCTATGACTTGCTCGGCACTCGCTATCGTGGTTTTATATTCATTCGGTCATATCCTCTAACAGTCTGCGTTTAAGTTTGCGAGAGAGCAGAAGGTGTAGACAAATAAGGGCAAGATGCATATATGTGAGTAAACTTGCGTATATAATATCTGGTACAGTAACAGGTGATCGTAAGCTTCACTTCAAATTATATATAATGTCTATGCGCAACTTCCTTTTTATTTTAATTTTTTGATACTAGTTTATCAATGTAAGAAAACTTATCGTAACAGTTACGTTATTATATAGAAATTTCGTAATTTTTGTACTGGTACATTACAGAATTCTCGGAGTATTAGTAATAAGTAAACATATTTAATGTGTAAATTGGAAAAACTCACTAAGATATTTCAATTCGGCATCTAGTATTTTTTTAAATTTGTATAACGTTATTACTTAATTTAAGTAATCGATATTGTCACAGAATATTTTCCAATAATATGGAAATTAAAATTTGTTATTCTAAAAAAATAATTTTCCTTTGATACGTGTTCTATAAATTTCGTAAAAATTGATAAATATTAATTTTACATCTGTACATAGTGATTACAACTTATTTTTCATTCAACTTCGCATCTGAACGAATGATACGACACCAAATTCTGTTTAAAAGAAAAAAAGAGTAACGCAGATTCAAATATATTCCTCCGTTCCCTCCTAGATATTCCTTGTATCTATTAATAGATAAATTAGACCAATCATAAGGATATATTGCTAGAGAAAATAAAAAGATAAAAAGAAGAATTCTTTTCTTACATCGTACATACAATACAAAATTTAAAAAATATATTTATAAAATATTGTCCGTGAAAAATTTTCCCTGAAAAAAGTTTGCAAGTAAAAGATAATCATTCAATATTGATGTGACATCAAACCTATAAATAAAAAAAGAAAGCAAACTACAATAGCGACCAGTTGTAGTTTGACACGTTTAGATCATAATTTTCAATAAAATGATTAATTGTACTTCAAGAGTCTTACTAAATATAAAGAAAGAATGGACGATAAATTTAACATTACGTACCACGTGTACATAGGAAATAAATACCGCATCTTGGTATTCCCATTTCATCACGTCATCAGGCGTAATAGAGGGAATAAGAAAAATTACATTTGTATGGTTTTATCCTAGACCTGTTTGTAGCACAGACTTGGGTTCTTCTTCTTTTTTTTTTCTTTGTATCATACTTCAACGGATTTAATACGAACTGATAGAATATATACAAGTATAATTTTAATGTAATGAGCATTACAAAATTATCATAAATTTATCAATATAATTAATTCAATTGCAGATTTTTTAAATAACTATGGATAATCTTAGTTATGATTTTTATTGAATTAATAAGTATGTTCGTGGCCAGATTTTATGTTTCTTTCCGCTTTATTTCTTCTTTGTCAACTTCTCTGACGCCATGTGGAAAATCCTCACATAAGCAGATAATTGTTAGTAAACTAAGAAGGAAACATTTCTTGGTATTCACGTATCATTAGTTACGTTGGAGACAAGATCACTATAACACTTATTCATGTGTTAAATGGGATTTTCCCAACGAGATTCGAAAAACATTGAACTTGTTTCTCTCTGTTCATACGTACATATGTATTTATATATACGTGTGTCGCGTATATACATACGTACAAATTATTCTTCTCTTAATCAGAATTTCAATGCAACGTAATGCCTTATTCTTTTTAATTGAACGTAATACCTTACTCTTTTTAATTCAAGGTAATTCCTTATTCTTTTCAATTCATTTGTTACATCAAATACGTAGATATAACACGATAGTTACAAGTACTTAAATACGATTACGCATTCATTTGCTTAAATATTCTTGGTTTCCCTTACCCAAAAAAAAAATAAAATAAAAGATTTCTTTACGAGATAAAGAATTTGCACACGTATGTATTGATTTTTTCTGTATCTAAATCGCAACTGTGCATACTTAGTCTTTACTTGATTGTCGAAGTTTTCATAAACACTATGTTACACAGATATTGTATATGTACATGAAATGTTTATGAAAGTAGAGAATAATATAAACACGATAACGTCGAAGATACTTGTAATTTATATTTACTGTACGATTGACATAAATTTAAAAGATAAGGAGTTGTTTAATATTTATAATATTAGTAGCGTAATATATTAACTTGAAATTTAGAAAGCTAATCAAGTTATATAAATATCTGTGTAAATTTTTACGAAAATAATACACAAAGTTATAATGAAGCAAGCAATATAAGTTCAATCAAATGTTACTGTAGCACTATTTTATTTCTCGTAAATTTATAAAGAAAATAATATTATATTTTATATGTATACTTTGTTTGAAACTTTCATTTCAATCTTTGTCAATCATTTCACGTAGTTGTTGTCCTTCGGCGGTTTAGTCTTTCGCGAGAGACCAATCTTGGACCTTGAACCTTGAAATCGTAGGGTCTGCATAATAAATACCGCAGTATTCGAGTAGCTTATATGTCCTGCCCTTGTACGCATGTGCGTACGTATTTTACTTAAATGCGTAAGCAACAATCTGACACACGGTATTCATGTTTAATGAGTCGAACGACATTATATCCGAAATTACGTACGTTTTAAAATAATATGCCAATTTTCTTCTTGATACTGTACAGTATAATATTGTACATGGAGAATTTGATCTTAATTTCAACTTACAAAAGAGCACATTACGTTAAACATTGATGGTGTTGTTAGTGCTAAACATATTTTAACATTAATAACACGAAAAAAAAAATTTTACAATCAATTCCACAATATATAATAATAAGGAAATAAATTATACCAGTTCTAGAAACTCTTCTGGTGGCAATATTTGCCTTAACAACAATGACAACAGCAGAGAATAACACTGCAGCTCTTCGGGCTGTTTCAGAAGGGACAAATCAGTTTTCTTCTTCGTTCTTTCAGGTAAAAAAAATATAATAATGAAATTACAACAAATTCCATCTAAAAAAATGAATTATTAATTAAAACTAAAAATTGTTCAAAGTGAATAAACTATGTAAATAAAAATTCTTTATATAGACTGTTGCAGAAGAAAACTCAGGTAATCTTATAATGTCTCCACTGAGTGCGGATGTTGTTCTTGCTATGGCTGCTTATGGAGCTCGTGGAGAAACAGAAAATCAATTTAAAAAAGTGCTTCATCTTCCATCTCCAAATGACCTTGGCAAATCTGGTTATCAAACACTTATTGACAATCTTAATGTAAGAATATCAAGTTTTTCCTTTATTTGAAAAACATTTTCTCCACACTTACTTTTAATCTATTTTATGTATATCTTATATTATCTTTTTGTACTTCAATTTAGAGTGTTCAAGAAAATAAACTCCTCCTGGCAAATAAAATTTTCATAGCTAAACATTTTAGTGTGAAACCAACGTACAAGGATATAACGCAAACTTACTTTCGTTCGGCTGCACAAACTGTAGATTTTAGTAAATCTCAGGAAGCTGCAAATATTATTAATTCATGGGTTCAACAAAATACAAATAATCTTATTAAAGACATTTTTTCACCAGGTTTGTACATTTTTCTGTTTCAAGTTTCTTTTTTTCTTTTGTAAAAATAGAAAGTAATTGAAAATTTTGTAAAAATACAATTAATGAAAATTAGAAATTAGATAAAAGAATTAATCAATGTTGTTCTTCTTAAATAGCTGATCTGGATACCATGACCGCATTAGTACTAGTTAATGCAGTATATTTTAAGGGTCAGTGGAAAAATAAATTCAATTCTGAAGATACAAAGAGTATGCCATTCCATATTGATAACAATACAGTAAAAAATGTTCCTACAATGCATAGACAAGGTACTTACCAATATGGTGAACTCCCTGATTTAAATGCTAGATTCATTGTAATACCTTATAAGGTAAGTTTAAAAAGAAAGCAATAATATATTAAATAAATTTTTACTTGTTTCGATTGTTGCATTTGTTACTACTTTGTTACTTGTGAATGATAAAATTAAATAAATGAATTTTTCCAGGGCGATGAATTGAGTATGGTTATAATTCTTCCAAATAAGATTGATGGATTGACCGAAGTTGAGAAAAAATTACAAACTGTGAACCTAAGCAACATTTTAAATCAAGGCTATGAACGTGAAGTAAATTTATTTTTACCAAAGTTCAAGGTGGAAAGTAAAATAGTTCTTAACTCTGTTTTACAAAAGGTATACACATATATACTCATATAATATGTAATTCATATAAAAATAAATATTCTTTGTGCTTTAATTATTATTATACACAGATGGGTTTGGTTGATGCATTTACTGGAGATGCTAACTTTTCTGGAATTTCTGATAATGGCTTAACTGTTAGTAAGGTTGTGCAGAAAGCATTCATCGAAGTTAATGAAGAAGGCAGTGAAGCTGCTGCAGCTACTGGTAAGTAAATAAAAGTTATCTTGCATAATGTATATGGAAATTAAGCATGGCACTACTTTTAAAATTCTTTTATTTAAAATGCACGAATTTTTAGAAACTATGTATGTTTAAATTTAACAGTCTTTGTCTTTGAGAACATCAAATAGTTTTGAAAATATGGTAATTAAACTTGCATGTAGCATTGTACTATGTACAAATAATGTATGTAATTTATGTAATCTATGTATTTGGATTTAATCTATACCATATAGTAAAAGTATAATTCAAAGAATTTTTGTACATTCAAACAAGATTATATTACAGTAAGTAGTACCTAGCTCAATTTCAGTTTCCACTTTATAATTCTGCAAAGCTGTTGAACAGTTTAGAGAAATTGGATATTAATATTTTTCTCTGTATTCTAAGTATAAAGTTAAGTATACTGTGCCCATTAAATGAATCATAATATGCTTGTGTATGTAAGTAATAATTTAAAATGCTTCCCTTTGGGATTTTTTGTTTGTTTTTGTTTGTTTTGTCGATGTCATTATGTGTCTTTGTGTAAACGTTAATTGTGAAGTATAAAACATACATATCATAAACAGAGAAATCAAGTAGGTACTAAATATAATTTTAATGAACTATTAAATACTACTATTTATTGTAGCCTGAAGAGAATCCACTCAGTATAAAATTGATTATTGCATTAAAGCAAATGTTTCATTTCCATTTGATAACAATTTTCAATTTTTTTTCGACAGAATTCGAGATTGCGTACTTCGCGTACCCGTCCGTAGAAGAATTTCGAGTAAATGGGCCGTTCTTTTATACAATTATGGCAAGGAATGGCAGCATAATTCTCTTCAATGGCCGAGTCATTGACTTGAAAACAACTGCATGATTTCTTTGGTTATGTTATATGTTATTTCACACAATTAATATTCCTTCCAAAAATATACATATAATATAGCTACTTCGCTTTCATACTTATACTCATCTTAATGTATTTCTATTTTCTACATGAATTAATATCCAAATGGCAAGGATATCTTTTTGATATTCAGAATATGATAGTAATACAATTTTTTCTATTTAGTTCATGCTTGTAGCTTAAGTAAGTAATTCATTATTAATTGCTTGTGGCAGGTCTCACTATATTGCCTGCTTCAAGCTTATGGTCACCAGAGATGCCCATTGAGTTCCACGTCGATCGACCATTCCTCTCGATCGTTAAATACAACAATGTAACTTTGTTCTTAGCAAAAGTTATATCTCAAGATTGATACAGTCGATAATGATTTGTTTTTTTTTTTTTCTTATATTAAAAAGTTGTATTTCTCTATGTCATTAGAAATCAGATTGGAAGTAAACAGCATGCATCATATCGTACACTATTATACTTATTTTTACCAATTTTATTATAAGTTGCCTAATATTAGTTTGATAATTAGTTTGATAATTAGTTCATTGATATTAGTAAATGAGCTTTTTATATGTAAAGTTTATATATTATATGGTGTACCTTAATATGCCAATGTTAACTAATTTTTTATATACATTGGAGGTGACTTAAAATTTGATTATCAGCCTAGAATAAACTTATAATAAATTAGAGTTAGTTATATATTGTGTACAAGATACAATAAAATATTTTTGATCTACATTATTTTTATACACAGTCCTCACTGTAAGTATTTATCTGCCTTCTGGCGATAAAAAATCATATAAATTGCATCTACTTCTAATTGTAAGTTAGAAGTTACTTATGCATTAATTTTTGTATATCAAACATTCAGTAACTGTTGGTGGAAATTAGGATGATCAATTTTGTTCCAGGTGTAGAACTTGAAGTACGCTGCATGACTGATGAGATGGAAATAATGATTGACCATCCTTTCTTTTATAGTATTGTCAAAACAGTAAATCCAAAAACTGAAGATAGTAATGTTACTCCAATGTTTGTTGGACACATTCACGAACCAACTTCTGCTTAAGTTTACTACTATCTTTTTCCTTGAACATTGCTAATAGTAGATATAAATTAATCTTTATATCTGAAATCTAGTCCATAGTGGCCAAAGATATAAAATTAAAAGCTCTTCTAATGATAACAGAATGTTATAGTATATGTATAATTTAAAAGTGGCTTTTCCATAAAAATGATGTACTAAGAATGTAAAAATAAATAATTATAAATTTTAATATATATTTCATGATAAGTAGCTTTCAATGATTTTTTAAATAGAGTATTTTATATAAAATATGTGCTTGGAGCCTATGTTCTACGATATTATATTCATAGGTATTTCATATAGGATAAAACAGTCAAAAATATATCACCAAAGAAAAATTTAGGTTATTTTATCATTATTAGACATAGTGAAATATTATCATTGTTTCAGGAATAGGAGTCGCAGCATTGTTTGCTAGAATTCCAGTGGAAATGTCAGTGAATCATCCATTCATCTATAGTATCACCAAGATAGGAGATATCAATTTACAATTGTTTAGAGGGCATGTTGTTGAACCACGATTAGTTTAATTTGCACAATTTGAAGTGATCATATACTGCATTCATACACTACATAGTGATTATAATAACAATTTATACCTATTGACTTAACATTACAACATTTATAATATACTAATGTTTGTATTGAACTATTTTTTTTGTCTTTATCAAAACCACAAACATACACTAAATGATGATACATTATAGTTGTTAATAAAAATGGTCCCAATGTGCAAAATAATAAAGTAAGTATTGAATAGCTTGATGCAAAAGAGAAGCAACCAAAAATTATGCTTTTTACAAGTTCATTTAATCTCAAAATTCAAGATATAAATGAACAAAAGTTAGAAAAAATGAAAAAGATAGCTTTAAACAGATTTTCTTCACAACATGCTTTACAACAGTTATAAAAAAAAAATTCACAGTAGTTGCATAAGTAAGTGCAGGACCAAAAATAGTTTTTCATATATCCCTATTTTATTTTAAAGAAGTTATCAAAAATTCATCATTGCAATCAATTTTATGTGATGCATTCTTGAAAATAATCAAAGATCAAGCAATATAACTAATAAAAGAATATTACAGTTATATAAAAATTAGCACTATAGAATATTCAAATGGAAAAGAGTTTTCTTCAGCACATAATTCTATGTAAATTTAGTAATCTATAAGTACATACACTTTCACATTCACATAAAATTCACATATAATGCAAATACGTACAGAAAAATATGAATATTTACAGATAAATTCACATATACTACCTATAATAATTTAACATAAAATGTATGGTACTTACATCTCAAATCCTAGCAATGCACCCATTTTTTCTAACTGTACCAACCTTTGAAATTTTATTGTGCTTCAAGCCTTTTTTTCATATTATTAAGTTATAAGTTTTACCTTCGCTTTCCAAAAAGTGTAACACAAATACATATCATGGTACAAACTTATTATCTCATCTAATATAATGTGCATGTTGCATGTATGTTGCAATTATCATGGAATCATACATTTAAAACATTCTTATTATACATTGCAGAGAATATAATACACATATTAAATTGTACATTATTTCTGGTATGATTCATTTGTTTCAGGTATCGTTATGATGAAATTGTCCTTGGATTTACCAGTGGATTTCTCAGTCACACAACCATTTTCTTATTATATTGTAAAATCTGATTATGATGCAGAAACTAATATGGATTCAGTGATAACACTATTTAATGGCCATGTTCTCAACCCTTAATCACAGTCTTTTCAGTGAGATTAAATCCAGATTTTTAATTCTGTATTTACTATTTTATGTAATTTGTACCCAAAGATGAAGAATAAAAAGTGTAAAACAATAATCCGGAGGTACTTACATAACATTAACACATTCAAGATCAAACATTACATATTTACACTGAATTGTCACTTTTCCTTAATTTTTTCAATTCTCTCTTTAGATATGGCATCATCTGCTTTAAAGCCATCAGTGACTATTTAAGCATCTATAATATTGTTATATAATATTATATCATTGATAACTTGGTGATAGTTCTAGCTTTAAGTATTGCCTTAAGGATCTTTCCATCTAGGAATTTAAAAAAAAAAATTGAATTCAGCAATTTGAAGAATGTCGTATATCTACATATATTATTTAAAAAATTGAAAAGCAATCTTTATCAAACATGTGTGACGTTAATTCTTTTGATGGAATCATCAATCGTAAATATTATACGCACGTGATAACGAATGTTATATTAATACAATAATTTCTTGAATTACGTTCTCTCTCGACTAGCGTTGTTCTTATTATATATACTGTATAATATACAAAATGTATGTATATGCTGACACGCGTTGTTAAAATGCTTCATTTTATAAATTATGTAGTGTTTATCTCAGTAAGTTTTAATATTATTAATTATTAATATATCGTAAGTTATAATTATACATTATTGTATATTGTTACCATAAGAATTTTATTTTTATCATTATAACTTAATATAATACATGCAGCTGGGGATTCAAAATTTCAATTGTATTACTTTAGCAGTCTTTATTAACATCATTTTTCATTATTTATATATCACTTAAATGTATCAAGGTCATTGTAAATACTCATAAAAGCTCTAGCAGTAAGTTATATGCTTTTATGATTACAGTTCAAAATCGATTGTTCTTTTATTTGCAGCATCATTGAGATTCAACTAATTATTTTATGCATAAACATAATTTGTAACAAATTGATAGATATATTGTATACATAATGGAATACAATTTTTAACATTTTAACTTGATAATAACAGTAGGAATAATTACCATCAAAGGTACAATTTATTATTGCATTAAACGTATAAGGCCGAAAAAAATATATATATACATTTTATGTATATATGTACTTTTTTGTTTAGTAAAAATTAACATTTATAATTAAAGTAACATACTACATTATCATTTACTAAAATAGAGTAGTAACATAACTATCATGACATCCAAACATTTTTCTTCTTTCCAACTATCGTTTTTGCAAATACCATAAGAAAAAATGTATTGCACAAAAATATGTATGATATCAATAGTATCTCATACTTTTAATCGCAACGCATTTTGTTAGCAATGCATAGTAGCTGCCTGTAATGTTTATGAACATTATGTTTCTTATCTAAATTGTTGACTTAAAACAAAAGCAAAATAGTAAATGTATTACTTCCGTTGCGTGTTTATAATTAACTAATTATACAATTATCTGGTCTTGTAAATTTTATAGAATGCGTAGTTTCGGTAGATGCAGTACCGGTTGATGTGAGAGAACTTCGACGTGGGACAATTACAGGCATAGTAGCAGTAGTATCCAGAAATTCATCATCATTATCAGAGTCAGTATCTTTATTATCTTTTAATTGTTTTCTTGGTATTACTTCATGGATATATTTTTCAATCATCTGTCGATTTTCAAGGGGCATCGCATTACCATTGCTTAGTACATATGGCAAACTGTCGTTCATTTCTTGTTGTTCTTTAGACATTGTTTCAATATACATTCGTTGCAATTCAGCAAGCGCTTCATCCATAAATCGTACACTTTGTTTACGATCGGATAGTACATTATCAGTGAAACCAATAGGTCTATACAATTCGCTATTCAAATCTTTTTGTTTTAAATTTCCAGTATTTAATGCTGGTTTTGTGAAACCTATAGGAAAGTTAGGTTTCTGATTTATTACATTGCACGATGAACCATATGCTGTTTTCTGCTCATTTGTTGGATATCCATACTTGTTCATCATCCATTCTCGAGCATAGTTTTGATCACTATTTGTTTGATCTCTTTTATGTAAAACTTTAGGTTGCCCTACCGTAGGTGCTTCATTATGTGGAACGAGACGTTCATTTTGTACGTTCATTTGATGCTTTTGTTCATTTGATTGCACTTCATGTTCAAGATTTTGTTGTCTATTCTGCACTCCAGCTTCTTTCCACCTTCCTGAATTCATTACAAGTTGAGCTAACTGTTGAATTGTCTGTTTAGGCGCTGTTGCAGACATTCTTTCGTTATTATCATTATTATTATTATTGTTATTAGTAGTAGTAGTAGTAGAAGAAATAGTTCCTAATTTAGCAGGCGTAGATGTATCACAGGGATCGACAAATACATAAGTAGGTGGTATGTTTAATTGCTTCAAACGTTCATAACTTTCTCCTTGACCCGCTAATAAATCATCATCCATATTTTTTACATTCGTATCTTTTGCATTAGGAATATCATAGCTCATAAGTTGTTCGGTGGCGCGACATTCATTCTCTAAAAATGCTGCGGATAATATCATTGCCGCGGTCGGTTCTCTCTGTGTGAATAATCTTCTACGCGCATGTAAAGTCTGACTTATCGTTGTTTCAATACGAGCATTTTCTATTCTTTCCTCTAATTCTTTTTCCGCTTGCAGAAACTTTTTAGCTTCAAATATCACAGTTTGTGTATCCATAACTTTTTCTACTTCTCTAGCTATACGTCTTTCTGCCGATGAT
Organism: Xylocopa sonorina; assembly: GCF_050948175.1. Classification (NCBI taxonomy): domain Eukaryota; kingdom Metazoa; phylum Arthropoda; class Insecta; order Hymenoptera; family Apidae; genus Xylocopa; species Xylocopa sonorina. Next base: position 10,218,833 of record NC_135201.1, on the reverse strand, counting down.
TGGGTACGACTTTCTGTAGACACAATAGGTTGTATACCCAATCGTTGTTGAGCTTTCACAAAAGGAGATTGTGATACTGGGCCCAATTTTGACCATATAGTACCAGGTTTTTTCACAGGGCTGGTTATAGGCGAAACTACACCTGGTCTTGTCGATATTGTATTTTGATTGATTAATTCAATGTTAGAACTTGGTATTGTACAGGGTACACGACAAGGTTTTGGAGGAACCAAGTCTAATTTTGGAGGTGCAGCACCTGGCTTTGGAGGAGGTACTAAGGATGTTATTATAGGTTCTGGTGCTGGAGGTAGTTCGACATCTGTTTGCTTTGTAAGCATAGAAGTATGAACAACTTTTAATAAATCGTCCAAACGATTTTCAAGTCGATTTTGACGATCTCTATCTATATCTAAAAATTTTGTCACCATATCATTTTGCGCAGCAAGAATCTGAAATATTACAGAATTAATAAGCCAATTCATGGTTACTGAAAATAATAAAAGAGTAGCAATTAATTTTTTACCTTATTAACAACTTCATTTTGAGAATTGATTGCACTTAATACAAGTTCCTCTATTTTCTGAGCTTTCTTTTTTCTTAATGGCACATGTGGAATATTATCTGTATTAACAGCAGTATTTTTCGATTTGCTGTCATTTTCCAAAGGAGTTGGCAAATCCATAAAAATTTCTAGCAGACTGTCATCATTACATGTTGCGTTGTTCGTTATTACAGAGATTTCAGGGTTCTGTACTCCTACTGTTTGTGTAGTTCTAATGTGACTGTCATTTAAATTATGTGGCTTGTCATCATTTTTTGATTGACAGAAAGCGTCGTTTAAATTCTGAGATACATCTGGCAAATAGTCTGGAGACAGACATCCAGGTGGTTTCGGATCTATTATAGCAGGCATATGATTTAATAAATTACCATATTGCTGTTTGTATCCTCCCAAATTTTGTTGTAACATAACTTTGCATGGTTCTTGAGGCATTGCACGATTATTTGCATGCACAATTTGTTGCAACTGATTTTGGTGCTGAATTATATGCTCTAAGTTAGAATTTTGCACAGCCATTGGATTAACTTGTACATTTCCAGATTGCGTAGTTAAACCTTGATTTAAATTTTGCAAATTATGTTGATAATTTAAATTATTTACTAACATATTTTGACCATTGCACATATGATTTTGTTGTAAATTTTGATTTTGCTGCATATTCTCTTGAATTATTTGATTTTGCACATTTTGTACTGTATTTTGGAATGGCATTTCCCCATAATTATAACTTGGTACAAAATTTTGTTTATAATTAACGCATAACAGTTCTTCAGCTGGAAAAGAATTGCACTGGGTTGATTTTGCAGCTATGCGAGTTAGCTGTTCGCCTGTATTAATAGCTGCATCCCTTGTAGGAGAAAACACTCTACACGGATGAGGTATTATAGTCTCATTCGATTCAGGAGAATCAGGATATTCATTTTCACCTATAGAATAATACAAGACTTAATATATTTAAGATTCTGTTTGATAAATGAAATATAATTCTTACGTCCTAATGTCCATGTGGGTGATAATGCCTCCGTACGATGAAGCGACGGTACAGGCTCTTGAAATCTGTGTCTCATTTGCAAATTTTTATTCGTTTTCACCTCCTTCGGGGGAGACTTAATATTTATCATTGCATCTAATAGAAAAATGAGCTTGTTCAAATTAAGCCGTTACATCGATTCAACTTTAACAGTAATACTTATTCAAAATGATACACAGCCAATCTTACTAATTAAGATCACTACAAACCATTCAAGTATTCCTTACCTACGGTATCCACACCGACAATATTATTTTCTTCGATGCGTTTGTTTTTCAGGACTTGATCTATCAATTCGTAATATTGTTCCACACCAGCCCGAGTACCTGCTCGCTTGGCTTCTCGATAACAGACCAGTACCTGTTTCATTCGAGATCTACATTGTTTACCTGAAACATTGTACCCTTTTTTCTTCATGTATCGTGCGACATTCTCCCAAATAAGCTGCGGCTTAGAAGTATACTCGAGTTGTTTTTGTACTTGTTTATCCGACCACACGGACACCAACAACGAGGTACTTTCAGGTGTCCATTTATATTTAACATTGTCCCCGGAGTCGCTCATCTCACGATTATTCTTCTTTACTTATATTTCCTGAAGCGTTCACAGTTTAATGTAAAAAATTAATATAATATGCTCTGTGCTTACGAAGCAACGTGCGAACAAATTTCGTGAGACTTAAGCATGCATCAACAGGTTGCGATCACATACAGATCTATACTCATCGCGTAAATAGACGCTGTTAAACAACGATTACTTCATCGACGAATACAACCCATGGAATTTGATCAACCGACACTAACCGACGGCAGTTCAAATTTTAAAGCATTCTGCAACAGGTGGTGGGGAAAGACACGACCCGTGGGAAGCATCAAATGGCATAGTCAGTGTTTAGTAACTATACTAAACCGTGTACACTACAAAAAAGTGTGAATTGATCGTCCAATGAAAAATAACACCTATGTAGAGCAATCTAAATAACGAGGTATAACAAAAATATACCTTTTTAACGTATGAAGAATTGTTGGAACGAAGATTTTTTGTAAACTTGTAAAACAAATGTTTGAATTTTTAAATTTAGGTTAAGCAACAATTTTGAGACTATCAATTAAGTAGAATTAATCTTTTTATTGTTATTCTGGTACATTTTATACATTATTTCGTTTGTTCAATGAATATGAGCGCATTTCAATTTAAATTGAATTCGAATTTTTAAATACGTGCGCCATCTTGCGACAGTGTGACCAATCCGTGAACGGAAGGTCTGTTTCTCTCTCTGTAGAGTTTATATATTCAATGACAATGCGCGAAACGAAAAGAGTGATAGCATTTTGGGGCGGGAAAAGTTTACATGCATGTGCTTAACTGTATTTTGTGAATTATAGCGATTGATCGCGAGGAATTACGTTCTGAAAGAGTGCATCAGCTTGGTTTACGAAAATTAGATGATATTTATGTTATGGTTCGAGATCGTACGTGATAAAATCGATGAATATTCGTTAGAAAGGATAATATTTACGATGCTTAGTATTTCGCGGCTATTTCAATGAGTATACAATTTATACGTGCGTCTGGAACGTAATTGTTTATGAAATTATGGAGAATAACATAAGGTATAATAAAAAAAGGAAATCCGCAGAGTCTACAGGATATCAGTCGAAACGTTCAAGAGATGCGGAAAGTGATTTTAGTTTCACGGATAAGGTAAACTGTTAATGTTAACAACAATTTTAAGACAGAATTTAGAATTGTATTTTATTATTTTAGTACTCTTTTTTACTCTAACACGAGTGTAAAATGATATTTTACCAATTGTTTAATTTTACCTTTTTATCAAGAATAGGAAATGCATCATATCCTAATTCAGAGTAGTGATTAGATAAACGTCAATATTTAAAAATTTCCTCATCACTTTGAGTAATTTACATTTTTATTTTTTTACAGTGTAAAGCAGGCAAAATAACGAAGATTCTAATACGAAACTTCATGTGTCATGATGCCTTTGAAATAACCTTAAATCCAAATGTCAACTTTATTGTTGGTCGTAATGGAAGTGGCAAAAGTGCGATATTAACAGCTTTGACAGTCGGCCTCGGTGCTAGGGCTCATGTTACTAGCCGTGGATCATCTCTTAAAAGTATAATATATATTATACGGAATACATTGGACAATGTTTTCTTTCATAATGTAACCGTTTTACTTTATTTTTAGATTTCATAAAGAAAGGAAAGAATTCAGCGACGATCGAAATAACTCTATTGAATAAAGGACCTATGGCATATAGACCTGATGTCTACGGTGAATTCATAACTGTCTTTCGAAGTATTGGGAATGTAACATCTTACAAGTTAAAGAATTGGAAAGGTTTGCAGGATTATTATGTTTTGTTATTTATTAGTAATTTTACTTATACGCTTGATATTATTTGAAACAAACTTTTGTGGAACTGTTTGATATAGGAGACATCATCTCAACAAAACGAAATGAACTGGTTAATATGTTAAAAGCGTTGAATATTCAAATAGATAATCCTATTTCGATATTAAATCAAGACATATCAAGGACATTTCTAATATCATCCAAACCAGAAGAAAAGTATGAGTTATTTATGAAAGCTACTCTACTAGACGTAATTGGTAATAATTATAATCAAGCACAATTAACATGTCAGGAAGAGTATGAAAAATTAAAACAGTATAACAAAGTATGGTTTTATTGTATTTCTAGTAAAGATGGTTTTATATCATACATATCATACAAAAATTTTTATGCAGATTTTTGCAGAGACTACAAAAGAGATAGAGCAACTTAAAATTAATATAAAGAAAGCGGAAGAGATCGATAAATTTCGTAACGAAAAAGATTCTCTTGAAGTAGAATTGCTTTGGGCAATTGTAAGTTGTATAATTTTATTATATGTAATAATTTTATCAAATAATATATTGACTTTTGATGAAGATATTCATTTTATTATGCAGGCTACAATAGAAGAAAAGAAATTACAAAAGATTGATGAAAATTTTAGGAAATGTGAAGATGATTTGAAACAATTTCAGAGCATAGCATCATCTACCGAATCAAAAGATGGAGAAATAAATAAAAGAATTCAGTATGAATTATTAATCACTATTTTTATTAATAGTTAAGTATAAAATATTCCTGAAAAAGTTAGTGTTTATAAGAAAATGAATCCGAATGGTTCAGTGGAATGAAACAAATTCTAATCATTTATTACATCTTGCTGAATAGACTTTTTTAGGAACTATCTTTTTAAAGAATATTTTATATGATTATATTAATCCTATTATTAGAATGTAAACTATGCATGCACAGACTTAAACTTCTTTCTGAACATGTAGCAGAATTTGTTTATTAAAAATCACAATGAAACTTTTATCTTTCTAAATTATATGAAATACATCTTTTTATATCGGTTCTACACGATAAAATAATTAATTAGCGCTAAATAGAGGGAAAATTCTTTTATTCAAAAATTTTGTGAAATGCAAAAGTTTGTGTCATTCCAAAATCTTTTCATTCGCGGAACTTATCAACAATATTCCACTTATCTTATTCAAGATTCAAGTGAATGACAAAATATCAGGAAAAATTTTTACATTTGTCCTTAATTGTTTATTCCGTTAAACCGGAATGAATATCGTATGTACATATATTTATGTCACTAATTAATTTTGTATTACATTGTACAACATATATCTAGTACTATTGTTTTTTCTTGTTCACAGAGAATTACAAGAAGAAATTAAACAAGCAAAAGAGGAAGTTGATAATGATTCTGAAGCATATAATAAAGCAAAACAAGAATGTAGTATAAGTAAAGAAAAACTTTCCATTAAAATGCAAGAGTGGCGTTCTGTCCAAAATAAAATTAAAAGATTAGAAGATGATATCGCTACACTTCGAAAAGAAATACATCGATTGGAAAGGTTTAATATATTTTTTATATGTATGCTCCATCAATTTTACAATATTTATTATATTTTTCTTTTATTTTTAGTGGTGATAACGCAGAACAAAGCGAAAGGAATCAAATAATGCAACAGATTACTGATTTGGAACAAAAATTAGAAGAAACAGAAGCATTATTACGGACCAAGAAAACTTATCACATGCAATTAGAACATGATAAAGTGCGTCTTTTAAATGAAATTCAATCTTCCAAAATAAAAATCAGTTCCTGTGAAAATCGTATAGGTAAGTGAAAAGGAGGGAGAATACTCTTAATAAGTCCTCAGTGACGTATCCGCCTGATACTACATTTTGAAGTGCAGAAATGAATAACTGAAAGCTACAATAATATTTGATTCTATTTCAGAGAACATTAAGCGCGAAATACACGTGAGAAAAAAATATTCCGATAACGCATTAGCTGTATTTGGTCAAAATATACCACGTCTTTTAAGAAGAATTGATGAAGGATACAGTAGTGGACAATTTAAAGAGAAACCACGAGGTCCACTTGGTAATGTGTCAGCCATTTAGTTTATTTAGTATAAACAGCTTTCGTTTAGTTTATTATATATTTTCATTTGTATTTAGGAGCATATATAAAAATGAAAGATCCAGCATGGGCACCTGCTGTGGAGAATTTTTTAGGGGCTGGTACTTTTTGTACATTTTGTGTAGATAACAGTCACGACGCCAAAATATTAAATGCAATTATGCAGGAGATCTATTTGAATGAAAGAACTCCACAAATCATATGTAGCAAATTTTATCATGCTGTATGACACTTATTATGCATAATTTGTATTATAATATATCATATAATGTGTTATGCATATTAATGTGTATATTTCAAGGTCCACGATGTTCGTTCTCATTGTGCCTCTTCATCGAGTTATTCTAATCTTTTGAATGCAATGGAAATATCAGATCCTGTTGTCGCCAATTGCCTAATCGATCACCGTGAAGTTGAATGTGTTTTATTAATTCCGACTAGTAAAGAAGCTGCTGAAGTTATGTCTAATGCTTCCAAAGTTCCACGAAACTGTAAAAGAGCATTCACTCAAAAAGGGGATACGTTTTTTCCGGATCCACATTATAGAAGTTACGGTGGACCGCGTAACTTAAAAGCTAGATTTCTCCAAGTTTCTGTTACTGATACCATTAAGTATAATTATTTTTTTCTTCTGTATTTGCTTAGTTTTTTTTATACTATAATGTTATGAAATGATGTGACTATGATTTTCTTTTTGCGTGAGCAGTGAACTGGAAGAAGAACTTCGCACTATAATCAATGACAAAAGCACTGCCGCGGAATTGTACAAAACAGCTTATGAAAAAGAAAAGCGTGCACGTTCTGAGTTAAGTTCTGTTACTACAAAAGTTTCAAGTCTTCTTGCTGCTCAAAATCGATATAAAGTATGCATTAGTGATCTAAGAGATAAACTTTCAGCTCATGAAGCCATATCCGTAACTGTATTTGTAAGTTATATTCAAACATAAGTATTTTTTAATTAATAATTGAATGTTGCGTAAATTTTCTTTTTATTTTGCACAGAAAGATGAACTAAGTGAATTAGAAGAGAAATTACGTCAGAGTAAACGCGAGGAGTTACATTTAAATGAAAATGTTCTTGAACTACAAAAAGCGGTTGAAACATTAGAGGAACAAATTAAACAGCACAGACAACTACAGTACAATTTGAATTCAAAAATTTTTCCCTTAGAGGTATATTAAAATTAAGTTTATTATAAACATACAGTTTAGTCGGGAGAAATATATATTGCAACCAAAAAATTTGTATCTTTTGTTATACATATCTATTGTGTTTTATGTAGGAAAGTATAAAAGAGCTAGAAAATGAAAAAGAGGCATTGCACGCAAAAAGTCGTCACGCTGTAAAGAAATCGGAAGCATTGTTACAAGCTTTGCAGAATGCAACAGCAACACTTGAACGACAAAAAAGGTGTACTGAAAAGGCAGTATCTGATGCTGAAAGTCGATGTGAGAGGATAAATACGGAAAGGTTAATAAATTAAAGTATAATATTAAACATACCAACTTGCCTAACATAAACAAAATTTTCTATTTCTACAGATCTGTCAGTGAGCTCGAAAGGTTGTATAGTGATATAAAAAGGAAGATTTGTGAAATAGAGCAACAGTTCGGACGTGTAGACGAATTTCGTAGGGAATTGAAACAAAAGGAAGCGAAGTATGGTAAAGACTTACATTTAATTTCCAAAATTGAAAGAAGTTACCAAGTAAGTTGTTTAATTTCACTCGTTTTGTGTATTTTTACCTCAGTATTTATTCAAGGTATGTATGTACATTACTACGTGCATATTTACAGTTGCATCTGAAACGATTAGAACTGCGGAAACAATCATTCTTTGAAATGAAGGTGAAGTTTGCAGAAAATATCCAAAATTCATTTGCGAATGTACTCACTTTGCGAAATAAAAAGGTACGTATAGAGATTATGATTAAAAGCACAAATTCTTTAATTTCGTTATCTTTATTAGGGTAGTATAAAAATTGATCATGTACGGAAAGTACTTGAGCTTGAAGTACACTCACCAAATGATGATAATAGACCTATTAATGATACAAGATCACTATCAGGTGGAGAAAGATCATATTCGACGGTTGCTTTTATTTTAGCACTTTGGGATTGTACTGGATTACCTTTCTATTTCCTCGATGAATTTGATGTATTTATGGTACATATATTTTCATAAACATTTTATATATTCAATGCTGAATATAAGTCAACATCATTATGATATAATATATCAATATCAGTATAACATTCACCATTTTAAATAGGATAAGGTAAATCGACGAGTCATATTGGACATCCTTTTGGAACATACTAAAACACATCCACAAAATCAGTTCACATTTTTGACTCCTTTAGATACATCGAATATCCATGAAGAAACTTACATCACAATTCATCAGTGAGTCAATCCGAAAATACAGTAAAATTTAATTTTAATGTTTCAGTTAAATTTATTGAAATAATTCTTTTAGAATGTAATTTTTGTAAAGTAGATGATTATAATCTAATATATGTATGCTTCATAATTCCTAGGCTGGCTCCACCGCAAAGAGAAAGTCAAGAATAAAAGGTGATACAATATGATTTAAATTTTACTACTATTTTAGAAGTTTATGAGATTTATTAAGTAGTTAATATTGTTTAAAAGATAAAATACTTAATAATCAATTTAAGAACAACTAATATGTTTAAGTATATAATTTAAAGTATATAATTTATCGGTATTATTATTAAACGTTATTAGAATTAGGTTTACGAAACTACGTTACAGAAACAAAGATTTAGTTAGCTTACATAAAGAAAAATGTACAGATTTTTATTTTCAAAGAAGTTCTAAAATGTTCTAACAATTTCGAAGGATGCACGCAGGTATATAATCGTGCAAAAAATATATTTTTGTACACCAAAGTAATATATCTATAGTCATACTTAGGTATATCAAATAAAATTTATACAATATATATTGTACTCGCCCTTATAACATTTAAACTACTTTAACAGCGTATCTTTTCTACTTGGCTGTGCACCGTATTGTTAAAATATATGTCTCATATTTATGAAAAACGAAGGGGATTAATCCATCACTGTCTTCTTTCCTCTTTAGGTGTTTTATTTTTTTTTTCAGTAGTATAGGGTTAATGTAATTGTTCATGTACGAATTTGTAGTAGTTTATGTATTTTGTATCAATTAGCCCGTCGATTATCATTTTAGAATAAATTACGAATAAATTGCGGACAATAAAATTATGAACGTGCTCGTAAAAAAGAGAGTACGTCGAATCGTAAGTGGATCAAGGTTTGCACCATTGTACAAATCTGGTTTGCCCAGAGTTCTCGATTAACGCAACGGCTCACATTACGTGCATTACACACGAACGGCCCAATACGTATGAGGCGTGGTTATATTGTGTAACCAGCAACATTGGCACTGGCAGAGAAAGTGTTGGAGACCGACATCCGTCCGTGAATTGTTAATGAAAACCAGCCTCCTTAACGAGGGGTAAGGACGATTGAAAGTACGAGTAAAAGAACCATGTCATTACTCATGTCCTTTTCTCATGCAATACGTTCAGGTGTGTTTATTTTTTTATAAACCTTGCAATTCTTGCATATATCCTTCTCATTACCGCATTAGTTTATACAATTATTTTTAACTTGCAGTTTATGGGAATGACAAGCTCACAGACGTGTGCAAATTTCAGATTTTGTGTATGCGTGTGTATATTCGTTTAACTCTTCAGCGTTATGAATTTAAAACGAGCAAGAGCATGATACTTATAGTGGAATGGTATCGTCATTATGCAATCGGCAGAACTGATTATTTATAAGGAATGTTTATGGAATAGAGTTATAAAAATTACTGAATACTGATATTGGCACAGAAATAGGTAAATTTTGTGAATGATACTAATGAATGAGATAAATTAGGACATTTAATATTGAAATGATAAGGTGCAAGTAAATAGATCTTTGCAAAGGAAGTACTCGTATAGAAGTCAATGTTTCTCATATAATTATATGAGCAAATATATCTGATAGGAAGATTATGATGCTCATATCTTTAAAAAATGCATTGATGCGAGTGCTCGTACTAAAATATTATTTGTATTATCAAAAAAAAAATCTGCAAAAGTCATTTTATCCCTCTCATATGTAAGCGCCTTTTATTGTCTGTAAATACTTTTAGCTTCGCTATCGTGAATGTATATCGCATCTCACTCCATCTACTTCCAAGTACTTCTAAGTAAGTAGATGGAGGCAATCTGAATGGGACAATCATGTGTGTACTGATCGAGCATTGTGATGCTGAAATAGTTCAAAGGGAAGTGTGCGTTAAGCTCAAAAGAAATACTACTTCGTGTACTTGCTATATAAAAAGACACATTTTATTCGACAAACATTATTCCTATAGACAACAGATCAGATTCAGTGGATGTAGGCTTGAGCTGGCGCGGCGTAGCCGAGGGGGGCAGCGGCGTACTTGGCGATGGGTGAAGCGTAGGCAAAGGGAGCTGCGATTTTGGCGACGGGTGCGGCGTAGGCGAGTGGAGCGGCGATTTTGGCGACGGGGGCGGCGTAGGAGATTGGAGCAGCGGCGATTTTGGCTACTGGAGCGGCGGCAATCAGAGGTGCGCCAGCTGCTTCTTTGCGGACAACCGCGTTGAATCCGTTGACTGGGTCAGCGACGTAATCGACAATGCGTTTGGTTCCATCAGCTTCGATGAGGGAGTAGCTGCCCTGAACAACGTCTCCGTCACGGGTTTCTTGTTGGCTCTTGGCGTCACCAGTCAGGCTATCGTGGACATCATAAGCGTAACTGTATTGTGGGTGAGGGTCGAAGTCAGCATCCACTGTCTTGGCAACCACAGCTTTAGCCACAGGAGCGACCGCCACTGCCTTCGCCACTGGGGCTGCCACTGCGTATTGGGCAGGGTAGGCCAATTGCGCAGCCGGGGCGTAGGTCAGAGGTGCTCCGGGTAAGATACCAGCGCTGGCCGCTGCTACGAGGGTGGCGAAAGCAATGAACTGCAAACAAATTAATTCTCTGTTAGGATCTTCAGTCGAATGTTTGTTAAACGATTTGGTGTTATTAATTACAGGTTGAATGCCGAATGTAAAATAATATGATACCCGGACGGATTAGCGGGACTGTTTTTCGACTTCTAAGCTTTTCGAATAGTTAATGAGAGCAACATTACCAAATCGTACACGTAGGATTAGCAGAATTGGGAACGTGAACGTGCTTTCTACTTTCAACCGTGAACACGGAATAAAGAAGTGTTAGTCGAAAATACGTTGAAGATTCTCGTTTGGCTTACTCTTGCGAAAAGAAGAAAAGAAAGGAACGAATATGTAACTCGCTTGAAAATGTTGAACTAATGAAATTAAAGTATGGAATATTAGCTAAAAGTTTTCTTATCGCGTTAGCATTAAAAGTGAAATTTGGATAGACGTAGGAAAAACTTAAGAGTGCCCCCGGAATGAGTTACGAGTATTCCTGGTTCTTGTAATACCTTGAAGGCCATTGTAGCTTGCTTGATTGGTAGATCTCTTGATCTGTGTGTCTGTGATGCGAATGATACCACAGACGGGTGGTTTTCGGCTTTTATACCGCGCGACCAGGACCCACGGGCATGCTGACGTAACTGGGTGACGGTACCTTCGACGGTCACCCGATTTGCGGCCGCAGAGTGGCACAAAATTGAGCAAGAAATCGGACCACGCCCAACACGAACAATTCGATCAGCGACGATAGCCGTTGGACCATCGTGGACACCGTCTCCGTCGACTAGGCCACGTCCTTGCCACGAGTTACTTAATCCTTCCTTGGACTTCTCTTCGAGGGAAACGCGCTATCAGTTTTCTTCCCCGTAAATTTTACTTATTATTTGCGATACGAACAATTTATTCTGTAGACTTTGAGAACAACCTCGCAAATGAAATTTGTATCTCTCCTTTTAGATACATTGAGAAAATGAATGCTTCTAAGCAGAGAGAATTGGAAGACAGATTATCTACATACACTACATACTGAAAAGGGATAACGAAATTTACACGATTCTATTATAAAGTTATGTTCATTCGCTCTTTCTTTTTCTTACTGGTAATATCTTGAAATATGTTGATATTAAATAATATTAAATTCTTCATAAGTTCCACTATTGTCAGAGGAATATAGTTATATATAAGGGAACTGAAAACGAAGAGCAAAATGTATTAACCATTTTTATATAGTTTTAGGTAAACAAAAATTAGTTATGGATAAATAAAGAAGTCAGAGATGATTCTAACAATGTCTGAAATTTACGTCTTTAAGATGTCTAGAATAAATCCGTCCAAAGTGTAAGACAGTCGCATCAGAAACGGCTGACATTAAAACAGTTCTATTTTACTATTTACTAAGATCTATATTTAAAATGAATAACTATAAAAGGAATGCTTCATAATAATTTATTTTTAGGCGTACATTTTCGAAAATTCTTGGAAGTATATGAAAGAACTACGTCCAACTAGATTTCATCAAATGAATTTCACCAGATAGCTTTACATTGTACGTAACATACACTAGGAGCCAGCAATTGAAATGAATGTACTGTTTAGTACGAAATATACTATAGGTCATTGGTGCAAAAAATTGTATCGAACAACCTTGAGTTCTTCCATAATTGGTGGAATCAACTGGTTTTTACGTGGTGTAAAAAAATAAGAAGAAAATGAGGTTACACGTTGGTGATGTAAGAAGTTGATGACGTAACGTTTGATCGAATTTTGCACGATTAATGGGGCATAGGGAAATTCGCATCTCCTTGATTTATTACAGCAATATTATTGCTGCCACCCCTTCTTAATGGGATAAACTGCGGTAGTATACACTTTCCACTGCTTCTCTATTCACGCGTTTCTTCTATCGTCTAGAATTCTAAAAATCCACGTTATCCCTTCGAAGAGAAGAAATTTTAATTTCAATATCGTTAAAAAGACTTTCTAATTCATCTTTGCTCCAACAGATACCTCTGCAATTTTTTTGCGACAGTAGATCCTGATTAGTACACCCGAAATTCACCAGGATTTCACACGATTAGCAAGGCGAGCAAGTAAATGCGGTGTAAAAAAAAAATCTGGAGACATTAAAATTCCAGTAGGCAGTACGCAACAACTGCGGAAGACCTAAATTCAGATTGTGACATTGATTTCACACAAACTAGCGTACGGTGCGATAGTGTTTCAGGCAGGAACTTAGCCGGGAGCTGTTGAAGGCGGAGAGAGATCTCAATTCTGGATTAAGATCGATATAGTAGCTCCTCGATGACCCGGGGCTATATCGATCAGACGAGCCTTACGATTTGGGCCTGGCCCGCCTATTTTTTCTTTATGAAAGTGCTCCACTTTGTGCACCAGTAACGTTAGACGTGACGCAACGATCAAGGTAGATCGGGATCCAACGCGCCCGCTTTGACACGTATCGCTTGAAAGTTTCGCGAACGGCTGGTGCCGATCTGCTCCTCTTTTTTTCTTTATTCCTCGTCTGTTTTCCATTCTTTACTTTTTCTCGTTTCTTTTTAGGCTGGCGTTCCGAATTTGGAGAAATTTAGAGAATCGATTTGCAACCGATATTGAATTTCAACGAGTCTTGAATTACCCGTAATGCCAGCATTCTCGAAATGAAAGGGGTTCCCGATCGAGCTTCGACACACGAGGAATTCGTAAATAATTGTACGAACAAAGAAATGAAGTTTCATTCAGGATGATTAGCTCTTAACGAATTCAATTCAAGTCCTGTAACAGTTTAAGGAATGTAACAGATAAATTCTATTCAGGACAATGAAATGAGATCGTGGAGTTATTTGCTTCCACTGGTGGTTGACTTGAATTGAATTTAGATATTGCGATCAATGATATTTAGAGATTTATTCCAGATTTCCTTTGATATATATGTTTTGAATCTATGTTATAAATTGACGAGATACGTACTTGCTGTTGGTAACGATGCCTAGTATATTTCTTTTAATTTATATTCAAGAAATGTACTACGAGAGAGATCGTTGAACCAGACAAGGTTTCGCAGAATCAGAATTTCGCATGTCTTAGCTAGAAATAGCTAAAAGAAGAAGGGAACAGTACGAGTACGATGTTGAAATGACGGATTTAATACAAAATTTAGATCAAAGTAGACCAATGTTACATTAAAAGAGAGACTACAGTACTATTTAAACTTATATTATACAATTTTAATATAAAAGAAAATTGCACAGGACAACAACGAAAAAATCTCTGTTCATACATACTTTTCTGATGAAGATATAATTAAACTTAAACTATGCTATATATACGGACTATCTTTTTCTTATTCAAAAATTGCAGAAATTAAATTTAATTAACAGTTAAAATATTTATTAAATATTTCAGAAATAGATTTTACATATTCCATAATGATATTTGGGAAAGCTGACCTCGATTGTCCACTGCAAAAGCATGTAGTATATTACATAACAGATAAAGCGGTTTTTTCTTAAAGTAAAGTTACCAAAAACAGAGAAACGTTGAAAATGTTCGTATTACCGACCGCATAATTTTTTAAACAAAAAACATGCCACTAGCAAGATATTAGCTAACTTTACTAATAGCAAAATTAAATAATTATTACTTTACTAATAGCAAAAGAGTGAATTAAAAGAAAAGCATAAGCACAGTTTGAAATAGTTCTGAAAGTTTATTCATTTTATATTGAACGAAATTAATTGGATTACAGATGGTATCGGTGTCTGACAACTGATAGATCGCTAGTTCGTAGCTCCTAGGGTATCTACGAGACAAAAAAAGCGAGATCGAGGGTGAACATATGGTACCTTACGGAGCCTATTCCGATCAGACGGGCCAAGTTCAAGTGCGGTAACGCTGACGCGATCTGCTACCAAACTTTGAAAGTCCGGCAAAACCTGTACAATTTGGAGGGGAGTACAATGGTAGCAGGCCAATCGGCCAGTATATAAAGCAGTACGAATAAACGTTGGACATCATCAGTCGCTCAGTCGATCCAAACCAACCAAATCTTCTCAACAATGGCCTTTAAGGTAGGTGAAGGATATCGACTTATCCTGACGACCACCATGTACAGTACCTCACAGTGAACATGATCTCGATACGATACTCTATCCGAGTACTATCGATTTCTCTATAATTGTACATTTAAATAGAAATAATCGAAGCTCTATTGCCAACAAGTTGTCTAACAATAACCACATTTGTTTCTTTTAGTTCATCGCCTTCGCCGCCCTCGTGGCCGCTGCCAACGCAGGAATTTTACCCGCGGCTGCTCCCCTCTCCCTCGCACCAGCAGCGCACCTGGCATACCCCGCCCAATTGGCAGTGGCAGCCCCAGTGGCCAAGGCAGTGGTGGCAAAGGAAGTTGACGCCGACTACGACCCTCATCCCCAATACAGCTACGCCTACGACGTGCACGATAGCCTGACCGGTGACGTGAAGAACCAACAGGAAACCCGCGACGGAGACGTCGTCCAGGGCAGCTACTCCCTCCTCGAATCTGACGGAACGAAACGCACTGTCGACTACACTGCTGACCCAGTCAACGGATTCAACGCTGTTGTCCGCAAAGAAGCCGCCGCCGTTGCCGTGAAAGCCGTCGCAGCAGCCCCAGTCGCCGTCAAAACCATCGCAGCAGCCCACCCCGCACCTCTGACCTACGCAGCCTCTGCTCCAGTCATCGCCGCACCTGTTGCCAAGATCGCCACCCCAGTCGCTCACGCATCCCTCGCCTATGCTGCGCCTGTTGCCAAAATCGCCGCTCCAGTCGCCTACGCGGCGCACCCCGCTCAAATCGCCTACTCGGCGCACGCCGCGCCATTCGCCTACGCGGCGCACCCCGGTCAAATCTCCTACGCAGCGCACCCAGCACCCATCGCGTACGCCGCTCAACCAGCGATCGCCAAGATCGCCGCACCGGCTCTGAGCTACTCGTCCCACTACTATTAAACGTCAACCCGCGTCTTGCCCACGTTGCTGTCGACTCAGGCTGAATTTTTTTATTTATTTTTCTAGCACATTTGTTTGTGACCGATTAAAATCGTTACAAATGTACACGCTCGTTCGATTCTCCTTTACTCTTGCCTCCTTGTTTCTTGTCTTCCTTTGTTGGATGCATCGTCCAACCTGTGATTGCATTAACGTTATGTATTTGTTATCTCTGGCATTGTTATAGTTGCATTGCTATGAGAGCTTTATCGTTTTGATAGAAGGATAGAACGGAAATGTAGCAAGGAAATAGGAGTGGTTAATTGTATAAAAGCGTAGAAAGAGCTCGATTGTAAATTGATACTAGAAATTGAAAACTATTCCCCGTAAGGAATCGGATGGTCGATTGGAATGTGCTCGATGGTACGAAGCATACAGAGTACGATCGCGTAACCTTGGGCACGGGGTGGCGTTTCAATTTTACGTTGCTCGATCAACGAGCGATTTCTGGTGATCACAAGGTTGACCCACTTTCTCTACTTTCGTGCTCTTTCTCGAACGCCACGCAATCCCCGTAACACCGTCAAATTTCTACGCCCGTTTACTTTTGTCTTGCGAATCGTCGCGAAGGATAACGCCCACCAGTTAAAAAAACTGGTTCAACCGGCAACTAATAACTCGACCTGTTCCATTTTCATTTATTCGCTTTCATTTATCACCATCCATTGAATCGCGTTGATACAACAGTTTCTCGCATTCTTGCATAGTAATTGTTCAGAAAAGCAAACCTTAAATATCGTAATAATTAAGGAATCATTTTTTTTTCAACTTGCAAACTTCTATTCTTAATTCTAGTGTTAATTGTAAGATAAATTGTATACTAATAACAATTCATTTGTTATTAGCAAAAAGAGGCAAGCAGAAGAAGTAGCGGCCCTATAGAATCGTAAATATAAGAAGAAACATGGTAATGAGAAAGCAATTGCCAGATGCGTGTGCACGATGAAATTTATCTCGCTTTAAATGGACTGAACTCATTACGGGGGAGAAAGGCGTTCGAATTCCCTGGGCACAATTTAAACGATTGCGTAACACAAGTGGAGCCAGAATGATAAAAGTTTTTCGGCGGTGAACGCGCGACGGACGTGTCCTGGGATCTTTCTGTAACAGCTCACGCAGGTTGAATAGGGAAAAAGGGGAAAAAATCATTGCAAAACGAGGAGAAAAAGCGAGAAGCTCGAGTCAGCGTACGACTTTCCACGGTTAATCCCCGAAAAGAATACACAATTTTTTATTGCAAGGCAGAGTATTCGTTAATGTTCATTCTAGTCGTTACATTTAAACCAAGTAATTGAAAACGTTATATCTTTTACTATTTTTATATCGATCGATTCGTTTTCGTCTCGAGTAAAGATTTTCGAATGCGCAATATATATTCTGGTACGCTTAAGCGTTTCGCAATTAATCGTGTTACGTGATTATAACGTGATGGTAATGCATGCGCGCGGTTAGCCAAATGAGATACAGATTACGTAGTTTTAATTGTTTCTAATGGGCGAATTGTTGCAGGAAAAATGTATACGAACGACGAAAGAAGAGTTCTCGTGGTGGACGCGGTTCGTTTATCATTGTTGTCCTGAGGAAAAATGCCTTGTAACCTTTTAATCCATAGAAGAAAGGCGTATATCCCGGTCACGATAGCACCTGCGGTCCTCTCTACTGTTTACGTGACTAGTTTGTCAATTGGGAATTGATTGCTCGCAATGAGGTATCGGGACCGTGTGCTTTCACATTCGTTTTACCATACAAATCTATTTACGGATGAACCTGTCGAGATTTACAAGCGGCTTAAAGCAAATTTTCAGTTACAAATTAAACTCAATTATAATTGTAACTATTTTCAGAGTTACTGTAAACGAAAGATACCCTTTGCTTTTGGGTTGCTTGTAGAACTAATTTATCGGCAGAAGAATTGCAAAATTATATATTATCACGTTTCATTGTGTACGAGTAAAATTAATTACTTTGTCTGTTAATAATTAACTTTCTTATTAACATGTTACAGGATTCAATGTCTGCTTGTTCGCGAGGGAAGGCGTTGGGCCGGCATGTAAATATTGAGAATAGTTGTTGAAAGTCTTGACGTTACCCTTGAACTTTAGCAAATTAAGTGTTTAAATTTCTCTCATTTCTTGGTTTGCTGCGCCTTAAATCATGAAGCTTGTGGCAACAGCTTCATTCAGTTGTTGGGATGCGCTGGTCATCGGCAGAACCTTCCTACTGTACACTCCTCCTTATCGGATGAATTATCAGCTTTTTAATTGAACGGGATAAGGAATATCAGGACGGAGTGATTTCACGGCTTAATTGAAA
Source organism: Xylocopa sonorina (assembly GCF_050948175.1). Taxonomy (NCBI): domain Eukaryota; kingdom Metazoa; phylum Arthropoda; class Insecta; order Hymenoptera; family Apidae; genus Xylocopa; species Xylocopa sonorina. The sequence continues at coordinate 10,200,368 of NC_135201.1, read as the reverse complement.
TCAATACGAGGATACGCAACTCGCCCGCGGGCGATCCATTGTATGTTTGGCTGGAATTCTTTCTTTAACCGGTCTCGGCGAAAATGAACCAGTTTTTTTCTTCTGTAGCCAGCTACGTAATACGAGACGTCGATTACCAGGGGCCGCATCGTGACATTGGGCGCGGTACTTTGACGGCCGCGGCTGTAGCCCTAGTTTATTCGGTGAAAGTTGAACTGCGTGTACGAGCAGGTATGTAACCGGTTCGCCAAAATCAAAACCAGCCTGGACCCCTTCGCCTTTTCGCCTCTGCTCAAGGGCTGACTGACTTTTCAATTGTTTATCCTATAATTCCACTATTTTTCACTGTTTTATCATTTTTTAATCCCCCATTCTTCCTCCTATATATTTTGTTATATTATTTCTCGTCGTCCTTGCGTAATTTTCCTATTTCATTAGACAGTTTCACTGTCTTATCATTTTTTAATCCCCCATTCTTCCTTCTATATATTGTTATATTATTTCTCGTCGTCCTTGCGTAATTTTCCTACTTCAATAGACAGTTTCACTGTCTTATTATTTTTTAATTCCCTATTTTTCCTTCTATATATTGTTATATTATTTCTCGTCGTCCCTGCATCATTTTTTACTCAAGACTTTCGCTTAATTTTGTACTCTTGATTTGGAATTCTTATTTGAATGAATAGTTGGAAGGATTTGGCGTATGTGTGTGTACGTAGGTATTTGTGTAATGCATAAATATATTTATAATAGGTTTGTTTGTATTTAAGGAATATGGAAGAGTAATAAGAATACAACATTATTGACGTAATTGGCGCTTGACACGTACAACAGTTGGATATTTTAGGACACGGATGACTCTGAGATGTCACACCTACGTACAGCAAGAATTTCTACCATTCTGGAATGTAAAACGTCCTTATTTACCTTCCATTCCATGACTTTTAAACGAGTTACATTATTATTAAGAACAAGTCCGACGACATTATGGCTGCTTTATATGGGAGAATAGTTGCGACTCGTTGTTCCAGAAAATTGAGAACATTTTAAAGTGAAAACACGTCATTTAGGTATTGTATAATGTTATATAACGATCTGAATGCAATGTAAAACGCGCACACGCAAGTACACGTTAATTATACACACGTACTTGATGTATATCGTTAAAAAGAACTTCATGACAATATTTTTTATGTAATAATTATATTTTATTGCAGGTACATAATTATACATGTAAATGCAAAATAGATTAGTGAATCTATTTGATGCTACATCGATGCAAGTGGTGATATAAATAACGCAGTGTCTATGAGTAGATAGAACTGCAGTAGTAACAGTCACTGATATGTCGAACCAGCATACGTTTCTCCTTCCTTTGTGACACTCACTTGTAATAAGTAATGAGAAAAATGACAAAAGAACATCTTCGAATGTTCTCAACTTTTTAAATTATTCCGTTTATACTCGAACAACCAATTAAACGAATATTTAAGATGCAATCAAGAGGAATGCGAAAAGGATGATCATATCCAGTTACCTAATGTGCAACTTTATCCTTGTATCGAAACCCTCTTACGGTTTTAAACTCGAAACAGTCAGAACGATCTGCTCAGTAATTTTAAAAGTATGCAGTATATTCTGAAGGGAAACATTATTTATTCATACGTGCCTTTTATTAAATTTTATCTCAAAGAGATAAGAAGCTTCTATATCAGCAAAATTCACTAATAAAATATCTTTTTATCAACAACATGGTATTAAAAATATTCATTAACGAAAAATTGAGCATTAAATCTTCTGACTGTTAGCCCGCGTTTCTTCTTCATTGTTCGCATTCCTTTCTATCTTCACTGCATTTCTTTTACCCATCTCATTCGCAGTGCACATTACACTGGCAACATTGATTATAATTGCAACTAATATTCCAACACTCCAACTAGTTCAAAGCACAGACGAGTCGAACAGAAAAATAGCACAGAGACGGTCGAGTATTAACTTCTGAGAACGTCGCAATTAAAGGAGAAACTAATGCTCTTCCCGGATAAATTGTCTAGGTCAGATTTCATAAAAATGCGACACGACGAGTACATACATATGTAACACTGGTCTAATCCGTTACGTGTCACGTAGCCGAAGGTCGAGCCGCGTTACACGCGTGCATACGCGAAATTTATCTTGCGTAAAAGAACCGCTGGACGAAGACGACGCCGCCGCCGTCGTCGTCGTCGTCGTCGCAACGTCCGTTGATTTGCGTAACTGTGAACCAGCCGCGACCAGGCGGAGTTCACGCGGATGAACGTGACGTGCGATCGATCCGCGTGTCTCTGGCATTGATCGACGTTGCTCGCGACGCTTTTACTTATTACGCCTACACGCGGTCACGTAGGTTGCGTCGACGTAATCGATTGTGCCGCGGCTACGAAGATTAGTGGGACACTGGCCCCCAGTCGCGAGCTTCTTCATGTAATCCACAAACAAAACCAGACTCTGTTGAATAATAAATCTTCCACGGTTCGCCGTGGCGCAATGCTCGCGGCTCGACGCAATGAAAATACGTCCACGTGCACCAGGAATCGCGTTATCATTTTCGCGAATGTAAATCACGATTTTAGAACCGCTCGCAGCTCATTATAAGGGATGATGTACAATCTTATCGTGTACAGATCGTTTCCTCGATTCGTACGAAACTGTAGCGTCTGATGAGTAAATGAAAGAGTCGTTCCTTCGCAGTCTGTTACTTAATACGTCGTAAATTCGTACTCTCGTAAGTTTGGACAAACGGAATCGAGTCTTGTAATTGTACATTCGCGGAATGTGAAATTGAAGAGCTCTTTTGTAACGTCTGCTGCGGTTTAACGTACGTTTATCTTCGCGTGTGCAACTATTGTACACGGATCATGCTAGAACAAGGAATGTCAGTTATTTAGCTTCAGAATTCCTCAAACTCTAAAGCAAATTTCAGGATCGTAGTCTTAAGAGCTCGCATATACTGCAAAACGTGAGGATTTCAGAGAATAACTTGTAGCCCAGACAATCTCGTACGATTCATTGTAAAGACACATTTATTACAACTTCGTCGATTCGATCAATTAGGCGGGTGTGTATGGTATGCGTTGATAAAAAGGAGAACAATGTTTAAAAAAGGAAGCGGAATGTTCAGAGGAGCGCGGTGGCGGGCGCATAGGTGAGGCCCCCAAGAGGTGCCGCGTAGGCCAGAGGCGACGAGTAGGCAGCTGTGTATGCATAGGCACTAGGATAAGCCGCGTAACTGGTAACAGCTTTGGCTGCTGGCAAGTTGACCAATCTAACTGGCTGCGCTGCTTTGGCTGCCAATTGCACTGGGGTGGCAAGAGCTCTCACTGGAGCAGCGTGTTGTTGCTGTTGCTGTTGCTGCTGCTGCTGCTGCTCCTGCTCTTGTTGCTTCTCGTGCGACGATCTCTGTGGCTGACGCTGTTCAATTCGCTGTTGCAGCTGCAGTCTGGATTGCTGTTGAAGCTGACGCAGTTGCTGCAACTGCTGCTGTTGTTGCTCCTGTTGCTGCCTCTCGAGCTGCCTGAGCTGCTGCAGTTGTTGCTCCTGCTGCTGTCGCAGCTGTTCGTCGCGAGTAGCTGGTGCCGCTGCCAACAAAGGGCCGTTTCTAGCCTCGATCACTTCGACGTCTGAGTCTGGGCCGCTGGATGGGACTGCTGGCGCAGGTGCTGCCGGCAGAACAGGTGCGGAAGGCGCGATCGCAGGTGCGTACGACACCAACGGCGTGGCGACAGCTGCCACAGCGGTCGCTGGTTCCCGGCTAACCACAGCGTTGAAGCCGTTTATAGGGTCCGCTGTGTACTCGACTATGCGTCGAGTACCGTCTGCCTCGATCAAACTGTAGCTACCCTGGACCACGTCGCCGTTCCTGGTCTCGTATTGGGCCTTCGAGTCACCTGTAACGGCATCCTGCACGTCGTACGCGAAACTGTACTGGGGTGCCGCGTCGAACTCCTCGAGTTTCGCCGCTGCTATCACGGGGGCAGCCACCGCTGGTACCGCTGGCACCACCGCTCCCTTCGAGAGGACCGCCAAGCTTAAGAGAACGACGAGCTGCAATTCAGAGGGAAGTGTAGTTTAACTAGATCATTGTTCGTTTAGATGTTACATATATTGCGTTTTGTTACAGTGAGACGATTGAAATTGGAAGGAGATGATAGGAAACGAACGAGAGTGATGCGTTTTAAGTGGATAAACTGCTGAAGGAAGTAGATATACAGGACGAGAAGAAGAGGGACAATGGTGTAACGTTGATTTGTAAAGTATATCAGTCTATCAGCGCAGATTCTATCGTTACCAGTGTACGTGTTGGACAAAGCTCGTCTTACCTTTCCAGCCATGTTTGTTTGCAAGAGGATCGCCAGAGGACTGATGCCTCGGGGTAAGATTCGTCGTACTTTTATACGCATGATGACCGTGAGTGTTTTCGTGTCATCCGCCAGCAATAACCGAGCTATTCCTTGCACCCAAACTTGCGCCGGGCTACCCGTCTTACACACTCGCACAGGCCGCCCCCACTTAAATCTCTCCTTCTTTTATTTGGTCTACCTAAGTCCTCTCTTTCTTTTCTCATACGACGACCTCCTCATAAACGTTGCGATGTACACACAAGACATGCTTACACCCGCAGGTCGACGGCTATGCACGCTTATGTTTCTTCATATCGTCGCCGTGTATACACGCGACCTGTATGCCAATATGTCGAAGATACGGAGGCGCCTCGAGGTCGTACAACGAAACCGCGGACGCAAACCGTGAACCCTCCCTCTGGACGAAAGGTGCGCGCACCTCCAAAAGTTTACGATATTGCGCGATCGTTATCGATTAGCATTTACGTCGCACCAGTGACACCTTAAATTGAACCCGTTCGTGCAACGAAACGGTAGAGGTTGACGCGTGCCATGCTCGCAGAGAGCGTCATAAGCTGAGTAACGTTTTGAAATTACCTCAGATACAAATAGTAACGCGCTTGTTCAGTCTACTGTGAAATAATTACTAGATTTTCTATGTAGAATATCCTGGGCTTCTTCGATGCAGAAAGATTTCCTGGAAAATGCTTGAAGAGGGGAATGTTTGGAGGAAACTCGCGCACATGTGATCTTCTTGGCTGCCAGCACTCACAGGAACACGTGTACATCAGAATCTTTCTTTGAGGATCATTTATACAATTTTTCTTAAATCACAAAGTAAGATACCTGAAGGAGGGGATGTAAAAAAAGGTTTGTGGATGTATAAAATTGTATACTTTGTTTTAATGTTCCTTTGAGATTTATTTTAATATTGATAAGCTGTCGGGAAAATGGTGTGATAATTATAAATGATGCACTAATTTCCTTGAAATATATTTACAGCGCCAGCAGACCTTCAGTTTCGAATTTAACATACGACCGCTGACGTTTACGTGAAAATGAAGTGCCAGTGCGCGCATCATTTGTATGCCGATACATCAAAGAAAGTCATTCGACGAGGTTGTTCGACGAAATTACGAAAGGAGTGGATTCTAAGTAACGTGTACATTCATTGTCTCCTATTTTTCATTGCTCAATATCTATATCGACATTGTCGTCACGAATTAAAAAAATTATATTAAAAATTGCTGCAATTGCACACGTGTACGTGCAAAAATTTCTTGTGTACAAATTAAATTTTTCAGATATAAAATTAAATACACAGTAGAAACAGAGCATCGTGCAATACTTTTCGCACGCACATCGTAGAAGTCTTTAAAATTATTTTAAAAGAAATCAATGCATCTTTGCTCCTATTTTTCATTGCTCAATATCTATATCGACATTGTCGTCACGAATTAAAAAAATCATATTAAAAATTGCTGCAATTGCACACGCGTACGTGTAAAAATTTCCTGTGTACAAATGAAATTTTTCAGATATAAAATTAAATACATAATAGAAACAGAGCATCGTGCAATACTTTGTGCGTGTGAAACGCACATCCATAGCTGTCTTCTAAATTATTTTAAAAGAAATCAATGCACAAATTTGTTGCCTGAAAAGAATCTGTTTATTTTGATTATTCTACTGTACACGTTTCTTTCAATTTGTATAAAATGGCCGTTTGTACAGGACAATAGGCAATTTATAATTCGTCGAACTTTCTTTCGCAACGATGGTGCCTGCTATTGTGAAAGAATTACGGCAACAGCTGTTGTTTGTAGTCAATTCGTTCTTTGTTGTTAGAACCATATTTATTATACGCTACACGTATTCGTTCGGTTGCAATAATTTTCAATATGTATCGATTAGCATCAGCATTTAATCAATTTTCAGTATTTAATCTAAATAGTGTTTAATCAATTTTCAATATCTATTTTTCGTATATACATTTATATAAATCAACGCATAGATTTATCGAATTAATTTCAGTTAAGTAATAGTACTTCGTAGCGATGTCTACTTCTGTTGTTTTTAAAAATGAACTAAACATTTTGCTAAATTGCCAAATGTCTCCAAACTAATATATAATAGTATTTATTTTCTTTTACGTTTCTGTTTCATTTTTAATTAGATTATATACAAAAATAGGGGACTGAAATACATTTAATTATTCCATTCCACTTTATTGTTTTTATATGATAAATAATTTTATAAACACGTTACACGTTAAGTATTACTTCGATACAATGCGTTGGAAATGCGATAATAATTCTGATTCTTTATTACTTTTCTACGTTTAGATATATCAGTGATTGTAGCAAGAGTTGTAATGTACAAAGAAGAAATCAGTATCGAAGTCAGATTAATCTTCACGAGTTAAAGGTATAACGTTAAAGAAGTCAGAATTAAAGATTCTACATTTTTAAAATAGATAATTATTTTCGTGATTTCAATTTTACAAACAATAATTTCAATTAAATGCATCGTGAAATGAGAATAATATGAAGTATGTTTTAATTTCTAGTTCTATCATTTAAAAATATTACTTCAAACATATTGCAACACAATTTTCATCTTTCTGCATACATTAAATAGCTGCTGATAAAAAAAAATATTTTTAATTACAAGAACATGAAAATATTGATATAGCATACAGATTTCAAAATTAATAATATAAAACATCAAAATAACTTCTTGCAGAAGATTGTCAGTTATCAGAAACGAATATTTTCTATTTCATTACATTTTCTACGAAGATATGTTTATTTAAACATACAGAAATTTAATTTATTAATGTGTTAATACACAAAAAAGAGAAATTGTATATATCTAGTTTAATTAACATACATAATGTAAAAAAAGGATAACTGGTAAAGAAGGTAGTAACAATCGAAAAATTACATATTTTACAAAATAGTTTAATAAAACTGTTTCACATTACAAAACGATTACAATATGTACAATATGGCATGACTAGGTAATAGCAAGTAGTATAAAACAGCGAATGCATATTTCATTTCCTATTACAAGCGATAATAAAAAAATATCAACGTTCCCTGGAGCAGCCCATCAAAATGTATAACTTGGATCGTTCAAAATCCTTCTGAAGCAATAATCTCAACGAATACAAAAATATTATTCCTTCTCAGCTATTCGTTACTTTATACATCCCATAATCTTTCTCTATATTATTATAAATTCAATAGTGTCCCTCTTGCATGATAATACGGCTATATGAAAGCATGATTCGATGCAGAAAATTCGATTAAATGAACGAAACGAATTCCATCTGCCATTAGGACGATCCTGTTCACCTTCTGCGTTCAACCCAGCGGATAAATGTGTGATTAAGAAGCAACAGAGCAAACAACGAGCCTCAGAGCCCCCTAAGGATGAAACGCCAGCGGTGCAACCTTCACCACAGGCTTGATAACCGCCACTGGTTCCCTGTGAACGACTGCATTGAACCCATTCAACGGATCTGCCGTGTATTCGACGATTCTCCTGGTGCCGTCAGCCTCGATGAAGCTGTAGCTACCACTGACGATGTCACCGTTTCTGGTCTCTTGCTGGCTCTTCGAATCTCCAGTTAAACTGTCCTGCACGTCGTATGCGTAGGTGTATTGCGGATGAGGGTCGTAATTAAGTCTTGGATCGACTGGCGCAAGTTTGGCCGCCAATGGTACCGCTGGCAGAGGAATAGCGCCACCCTTGCAGCTTGCTATCATGCAGATCGCTAGCACGATGATCGTTTGCTGGAATAGAACAGATGGAAGTGTTAAGATTGTAATTGTACAAGAATTGAATGGATAGATTAGGTTTATTGTAATGTAGAATTGTGAAATAATGCTCTGTTACACACGATGCGGATGACTGAATTGAAGCGCGCTGTTTCAGGTCGATGTGAGAGTGGGTAGAGGAGGGATAGAAGGAAAGGAAGGGAGGAAGATTCGTCTTGGATCTACTAGTGGGCTCATTGGTAAGATTACTCTGCGTTAGATGCGAAGATGTAAACTCCTAAGCGATATTGATATGGTATATGGTTTATTTTAATCTTATTCTTGTTTTTATATGAGTGTTATTGTTATTTTTAGGTAGAACGCGGTTGGATCTTGCTCTCTGGTGTCTTGAAAGCTATTAATGGATAGATTAGGTTTATTACAGTATAAATTTATGAAACGATGCTCTGTTACGCACGATGCGGATGACTGAGTTTAAGTACGTTGTTTCAGGTCGCTCTGAGAGTGGCTAGAGAAGGGATAGAAGGAAAGGAAGGGAGGATGATTCGTCTTGGGTCTACTAGTGGGCTTATTGGTAAGATTACCCTGCCTTAGAGCGAGATTGATACGGTACGGATGATTGTTTGCTGGAATAGAAGTGTTAAGATTATAATTGTACAAGAATTTAATGGATAAATTAGGTTTATTGTAATGTAAAACTGTAAAACGATGCTCTGTTACACACAATGCGGATGACTGAATTGAGACACGTTATTTCAGGTCGCTCTGAGAGTGAGTAGAGAAGGGATAGAAGGAAAGGAAGGGAGGATGATTCGTCTTGAGTCTACTAATGGGCTCATTGGTAAGATTACTCTGCGTTAGATGCGAGGATGTGAACTCCTGAGCGAGATTGATATGGTACGCGTTTTATTTTAATGTTATTCCTGTTTTTATATGAATGCTATTGTTATTTTTAGGTAGAACGCGGTTGGATCTTGCTCTCTGGTGCCTCAAAACCCTTTTCTCTCGCACTATTTATCATAGCACAGCCAGTGTTGGAAAATAATGTTGTTCATACGTGTGATTAGAAGATTAATAGGTAGATTACACTATTTTTACTCTAATTTAAAGATCTTCTAAATAAGTATAAATGTAGAACTTGCGTCTGATCATAAGTGTGAAGAAAAGAAAGAAGAAACTTTGATGATACACAGATGGATATCATTAGTGGAGTAACTAGTATATACATTGAACGTCTCGATTAAATGCTAAGTATGATTCTCGTGAGAAAAAAGACTACGTGATTTAGTAGAAGAACCTTTGGCGATACGCGAATGGATGCCAATTAAATGCTAAGTTTGATTCTCGTGGTCCTGGAATTTAGTGCCCTTTTTAGGATCCTTTTGGGTCCTTTCTCACCTTAATAGCCATGTCGAATTGAGCCTCGGGTAATCCAACGATTGAATGAAAGTTAAGAAAGAAACTGACTGCACGGTTTCAAATGAGAAACGTATTTATAGGTGGGCGCAGGGTTGTGGCTCGTAGTGAATCGATGCTCGTCGTAGCCCCCGATGCATCGCAAGCAGCTACGACGGTGCGTACGTGACGCACAGCAGCAAAAGTTTCGCTCTCGTTTTTTATATTTAGTTCTGTGACAGGCATGAAAATGTTTTGGTCAGTTTTTCAAACACTATCCATCCAATCGAATGGAAGATGTTACGTTAATTAAGATTAGAACACGTTATTTAAGATCAGGGAGACGATTCGTAGTCGTACGATTCTTCTTCTTGCAGGCAATATCAGCTTCACAGTTTCTTCTTACGGTTTTTTGTAACAATTTGATGGTTCTTGGCAAAGTGGTGTTTCACAAAGATCGATCTAATTGATATATATTGATTAAATTAATAAAATTGAAGCATCTATTAATATAAAGCAAGATAAACTGGAAAAAATGAATAATTGGATGTGGTAAAAGTGATCGATATCAAATGTTACAATGCCTTGCTGATGAATTGATTGAAACAAACTGTGCAAAGTAAAATGAACATTAAATATATGATTGTATATTAACGCTAAAGTAATTTAGTAAAATTCGATCAATTCGGTCAATAATTTTTCCAGCTTCAAAGCCGTTGTGCTTTCACTGTTGCGTAATTCCATATAGTATTAGTCGCAGTTGTAAGTGTAACGTTTCCGTCATGCGAGCACACAGCGAGAAGAATACTAAACAGCCATAATGCTCCTCTCTGGAATGCTCTCGCAATTCGCTTTTCTATCTCATCGATTATTGCTCTGATATTCCGTTAACACCGCTTTTTCTGTTACAGATTCACCTGCAAAGAGAAAAACGAAGAAGGACTTTGATTAATTAACGAAATACCAGGAATCTCTTCTAATTGATGGTCTGCTTAAGAGTAGAAAGAAGATAAGAAGACACAGGAACAGAAAAGAAGAGGAAGAAAGAATAGAACAATGTGTGGTAATTACTGTAATTTTATATTGTCTCTGAGCAAATTATTATATTCTCTACAATGATATTTGTTTAATTCTACCGCAGAAGTAAGAAATATTGAACTAAAAGCACAGCAATTATTATTAGGAATATTTGAAAAAAGTCGCGCAGAATTATCGACATTTAAGAAAACTGCGAAGTGACATGTCTCCTCATCTATGGAAAAAGTCGTCAAATTTGTGCAGAGTTATCGACAGCTAAAGAAGCTGCTAAGTGACTAGCCTCGCCATCTCTGTGAAAAGTGCTGAAACTGGTCGCACAGCGTTATCGACAGTGAAGTGAACTACTTACCGACTAGTGGCGCCATCTCTGTGGCGAACGCTGAAACTATTGGACGAGTAGTTTCAGCGTTCGCCACAGAGATGGCGCCACTAGTCGGTAAGTAGTTCACTTCACTGTCGATAACGCTGTGCGACCAGTTTCAGCACTTTTCACAGAGATGGCGCCAGGGGTTCTGGAAGAGGGTCCGTGACATCTGTCTCACTCTTTCCTATAGCTTTCTTATATATCTTTCTCTCTCTTACCTTTAAAGCGGGAGATATAATTTATCTAACTCTTTCTATTCGATGAAAATTAATGAATTTCTTTATTTAATTAACAGTACTCTAAAACTCTGTAATTAAGATGAGAGAGTGAAGGAGAGGGAAGGGAAGAGACGTGGAAACGAAGTCAGGAAGACAGTAGATGTTTAATATATATTAATTTTGTACCTGTGTTCATTATTTTTAGGAGAATTGTTATACCCTTTTATGTAAATATAATTTAGAGTATTTAATTGCATCGATAGAGAGAAGAAATATTATTTTATAACTATTTGTATTACACGAAACTTAAGTTTTATTGTAATTTATTGTACGCTTTATTAGTTTTATTGTTATTTATTGTATATTTCAGTAGTTTACAACATAATTTACATAAGTTTTAGTTATAACTTGTATTGTAAATTAATTTATAGCAATAATTTATAACAATTAGATTGTAAGGATACTTTCATATACGTATATCGTAAATTTACTTAGAATATAGTTATAACAGGTATTGTAAATCGATTTAAGGTAATTATTTATACCTATTAGTTCATAAGATTACTTTGTAACGTTTGTAAATTATTAAAAAGACTGAATAAACGTTTAATTATTATTAATTAATTGTGTAATCGATAAATAACCTATCCAGCGATCCTATAAGTACCAATCCCAATCCTTGAACGAGAAAAAACTCGTAAAAAGACAGTCCTGTGTCCAATTAAATGAGTTCATTTCGCAAGATGCTATAAAGTATGATACAAAGTCGATTTTCGGGGTTTTGATCATTAAAATTGAAAAAGTATCAGGAGAACATGACGTCATAGGAGGTATCGGAAATTCCAGGAATTCTCGATGACGTCATTTCCAAGAAGTGGCGTCTTAGGATACCTCCTCATAACTTATATTATCCTGATACAAAGTCAAAAATTAGGGTTTTCGATCGAAAAATTGGGAAAGTATCAGGAGAACATGACGTCACAGGAGGTATCGACAATTCCAGGAATTCTTGATGACGTCATTTCCAAGAAGTGGCACTTTGGGATACCTCCTATGACGTCATGTTCTCCTGATACTTTCTCGATTTTAGCGATCGAAACCTCGAAAATCGCGAAAGTATCAGGAGAACATGACGTCATAGGAGGTATCCTTAAACGCCACTTCTTGGAACTGACGTCATCGAGAATTCCTGGAATTGTCGATACCTCCTGTGACGTCATGTTCTCCTGATACTTTCTCGATTTTAGCGATCGAAACCTCGAAAATCGACAATGTATCAGGAGAACATGACGTCAGAGGAGGTATCCCAAAGTGCCACTTCTTGGAAATGACGTCATCAAGAATTCTTGGAATTTCCGTGTCACGTAAATCCCTGATTTTTCGATCAAAAACTTGAAAATTCGACTTTGTATCAGGAGAACATAATATACAAGGAGGTATTCTAAGTGCCACTTCTTGGAAATGACGTCATCGAGAATTCCTGGAATTCACGATACCTCCTCTGATGTTATGTTCTCCTGATACTTTCACAATTTTAGCGACCGAAAATTCGAAAATCGGGCTTCGTATCAGGCAAATATGATAACAGAAGAGGTATCCAAAGAAAAGTACTGGAAACTCGACTGAAAAGTCCTGTTTTGGGGGGTTTTGGATGAGGAAAACGGGGTAACAGAGAAGAAAAGCGATTAATTAACAATAATTGAATGTTTATTTAACCACTTTAATGATGTACAAACTACAAAAGTGCTCTTACAAATTAATTGTTATAAACCCACTTACAATACATCTTGTATAACTAAAATTTTTATTATAAATATATAAAATAATATATAACGTCCAGTAAATCATTGTTCCAGCTTCTTCTTTGTTCTGTCTGAGCATCAGCCTTCCAGAAATCCTTAATCCTTTTTGCAATAGCAGAAATTATTTTAATAGCACAGGAACATGAGTTATTGTCCATTAATTCTTGACTCTAATTCGTCGTTGAAGCTTAAATTTTGCAGAATGTTCATTTTAATCGAGAAATAAATCTCTCGTCCACTGTTGTAGCTCTTATACTCCTTGTATAAGTTGATTTATCACTTGCTTTCCAAAAAGAAGAAAAAAATCTGTAAACACAATTAAATACAATAATAATTGATTGCTATAAATAATGGAAACAAAATAAAAATGGATTTATACGCACCTCTTAACATTACAAGCTGCCGTAGTTGAATTAAATATAATTCTAAAAGTCCCAGCTCTAAATTGTAGAGTATCCTATAGTAAATTATATTTTTCAGCTGGTAATTCCATGTCGATACCATCATATAATTAAGTATCATAGAATATTAACTATCCTCGAGAAAGTTACAAGAATTAAGTGATTTCCATTATTGAATATTAAACCTAATTAAATCACAATTTGATCGCAATAATTTTTACTTTCATACTCCTCATTAAACTCGTGTAAAACAATCTTGAATAAAATCAGAGTTTGTAGATTAAACGTAAAATGAACATTTTACTCGATATAGCTGAGGCATCTCTACAAGTAAAAAGCCCTTCACACACATTGTTCTTCTTTCACAGCCTGTAGTCACAGCCTATATTGTTCCTTGGGAAACCTTCACATTTTTATGCGATGGTTACCTCAAAACTATTAGTTGAACCATGAGTTCAGAAAACGGTCGTTTACGATTCCATTTAATTCAGATGATAATCAAATAATTATTCATGTTCTATAAACGTACTTTACAAAATTGTTCTCATAATATTCAGTACAAAATGTGCGAAGATCTATACACTACTTTATTCACGGCTAGTAATGGAAGTAAATGTCCAGTAAAAAAAAAAAAAGAAATGTTTTTTGTACACTCTAAATATATACTGTAGCATAATATTATGGCCATGTAATCTTTTGCCTTTTCTTCATTGGAGCTTCCTGAAACATATGACAAGTTTTTTATTATTTTCTTTTAAACATTTATTGTGCATATTATTTTAGTATATAACGCTGATACGAATTGCAATCTTTATAATATTTACTTTCTAATTCTTGTAAGGGTTCTCTTTTTAGATATGATTCTAGAGTTAAAATGGTTGCGAGTGTAGCAACAATAAATTTAATATAACTACTTATTAAATATAATTAAAAATAGTATTACTAATTGTTTAGTTGGTGGTAAAATACCAAGCATACATTGCCAATGGATATTTTCTTCAACTATCTGAATTAAAAACTATTTCGATACTTTCCTGACGTTTGGACAGAGAAACTGTACAAGAATCATCCAGTAGATATTGCAGCTCAGAAAACAGTATAATCTCTTATGCTTCGTTTGCCATTAACATATTATATTATTATTAATATTATATACCTATTTAGAAATAGAAATGTAACGTTTCATTAAGTTAGACATAGCACGGAACAGGTGTATGAAAAAGAAAGTATTTCAAAGTATTTAACAATATACCTACATCAATTTTTTCATTATTAATACGTTTGTCAATACCGTTGCATTTTGTGACATTATTCGAATTGTGTAATCGCATTTTCTTTGATGCTTCTGTATCTTCGTTTGTAGGGGACTTTGATCTCGTGCAAGAAAATTCAGATGCCTCTCTGGTTTCGTTTAGATCTGTTGCGGTGTTAGTCGGGTTGTCCCTATAAAAAATGCAACTTTTTAATTGTATTTATAAATCATAATTGATAAGAAGAGGTACTTATAAGTTCCCGAATGACTAATATTTTCTGTACATAATACAATACTTATCCTACAATATAATTATCCCTTCAAGAACTTATTACTTAAGTGATTAGTAATTTACTTAGAACATGTTTACGCTAAACGCACAAACCTAATTTATTTCACATACAACAATCGTAATTAAAATATTTCACGTGCGCATCCTATAATAAACAAAAATAAATGGTTTCACTTACGAGGAAACTGAATTTCTATGCGATTCGTTAGCGAAACGCATTGCCTCTGTATACTTCTTTGTATCTAAATTATCGATACTTTCAGATTGCCTCTGAGGTAATGGCAATGCCACTCGTTTATACAGATCTATTAATTCAGATTTAGATAAACTTTTATAATTATCGAAGTCTATGCACCTCTATAAACAAACGAAGATATTTCAATAATCTAGGTACATACAGAGAAAATATTTTTCATTAGAAATTTGCCAAGGTACGCAAAATAAATATCGATAACAGTCTAAGACGTATTTAAAACATTCTACCATTCAATCGAGACTCGAAACGCTTGAATTTATCAAAACATAGTTCGTCATGATAGAAGTGCAGCATCGCATTGCAATACAAGGCAGAAATTACATACAACGCTGTTCGATAGAGGTCTATTTTTAACAGTACTTCATTTTCATCCCGAAATATTTCAAAGAGAATGAAATTTTACATTACCAAGAAAAACGATCAATAACAATACTCCCATATATATATATATATATAAACATATTTACAATTATACAATCAGTGATTTAATTCACAGGGAGTCGAAATTTTACAGGGTTCAATCGAACAGAAAATTGTTACCAAACATAACCTGTCACACTTACATTCTCCAATATCTCCTTAAGCTCAGACTCTGACAGTAATTCGGGATGAGTCAATTCGTACATTCCCAGTGTCGACATTTTGCCAGGCGTCTCGTTAATTAATAAGAACCGTACAATATTAAATAACCATTCGACGCAGCACAGGAACGCAGCGCGACATTGGCGTTACTCTCTGCGTATTATTGTTCCGTATAATTATCGCTTATCATTCGTCATCTCGCATCTTACTTACTCATTACTTCCAAGAACCGATGATTGTAAAAACCGCACGATTTTATCGTGCCTTCGGATACAAAACTGTGTGTACGCGCTCTACAAGTGGTACAGGTTAAACGTTTCTTATCAGTAAAAAATTAAATCCTACACGCTTATCGATTGTTTTACAAACGTATTAAGCCGCTTAAATCTTACCAACATCGGTACTGTCCCTCACAAAAACGTATCGAAAGCTGGGATTCCCATCTGTACCATAAAATTCAGCATCGTCGACCACAGCGACACGCGCGTTTCCATTCATTTGAATTTCTGACCCTTGAATGAAATAAAATCTTAATTTTAACGCTGATAGCGGTGTTAATAACGTAAAAATGATTGTAAAACGAATATAATATAGTGGAATACACGAAAAACCGTTTTAAATTGGTTTTATAATCGTAATAATAAAACTGGTCGTTTTAAATATGAAATTGAATTTGAATGTTGGCGCATTGCGCAGCAGGACTGCGCATGCCCAGCATCGACGCAGAGAAATACGCGCTGGCGGTAAATTCAATTACGCGCCAATTCTATCACAGCACATTGTAGCTTCATTTCCATTTCCAATATTGTTTTCATTGTGTATATAAAAAACAAATAATGTTACATCGAAAGATAAAAGAAATAAATGATAATTTAGATAGATAACGTGCAAGGGAATGTTCAGATGATACCATGAAATCAAAAGAGAAAATGGAAGTGGATAACAAGTATTTTTGTTCTTTTTTTCTAAAACTAACTTTCTTTATTTCTTTCATCATTAAATTTTTCATTATTGTATTCAATGCCATTTAAATTTTTTTCATTTCGTTCGTGTTTTTTTTCTTTTTCTCCCTTTTGCCTTGCAATACCTAACTATGCGCTAAAAAAGGTCAACCTATACTGATAACAATCTGAAACAATAAACAACAAATATGAGTAATGAGTAATTTACATTCATTGAAACAAACCATTTACACTTCTCATACATACATTAATAGTATTAGAGTAAATTAAGTCGTATAATGCTCATACTTCTTTCGATTTAACGTGGTGTAAAAAACGGTTTGATTTTTCAGAAGAACAAAGAAATCAATATTTTGTTATCAAAAGAAAAAAAAAAAAGAAAAAAAGAAATGGTATTTAAGAATATATTTTACAGATATATGTATTAGAACAATTATTATCCAACTTTTAAACTAGTTATAATATTTCGAATAGAATATGCTCAGAACTATGATTTTTATATATAAAAAGTCTTCTTAAAGTATGTATTACAATCTTAACGGGGCATGAATTCGATTAGCAATGTTTTAAATTTTTTAACGAATTTTACTAAAAACTAGACAAAACTGTCTTTAAAAATTTTCTTTGTTTCTTCAATCATCAAAACCTGAGATTTTTACTTTGAATTTCGGTACATAACGCTCTCTTTCATTATTTACATTTAAAAATAATAAATTTTAATTATTTTAATGTTCTCTTCGTTCCTCTGTGCGTATTAATTCTTCTTTGCTCGTTTCCATTCAGAACAATCGATTCTAATAATTACCATTTTTTTATAAATAATACGTAAAGTTAATCTCGTTCATTTAAATAAAAAAATAATAATCGTGATTATAATATTATTGTAACAATTTTCGATAATTTTACGATATTAAACATTAAAAGTTATATGCATTTATTTCTCTATCGGCAATGTATATCAATATAAATATTATTTTATTAATATAGCTCGCGTTACAATTGTATTATCATCCAGCGCTTTCTGGCGTAACTTCCTGCTTCTCTAATCTGAACGCCATTATCTAGTGATATTATGCTATGATTCGCGTAATAATCCCTCAAAACCATTTAACAATAGTTTTGATCATGAAAATGATTCATTACTGACGGAAATCATTAATAGATTAGTAACGAGACTGATCGACATGAATGGAAACTAAAATAATTGCACTAAAATTTAAATAAATTTACATAATAATAGAATGAAATTAATAAATATAATAACACAATTCTAATTACACTAACAAATTAGTGTAGGGATACAATTAATGGACAATTTTACAAGACAAAGAAATACTTTGTTAAAATTATCTTACCAATATTCTCAAGAAAGATAATTTTAGACAAAGGCTTCGGTTACAAGTATTACTATAATTTAATATGATCGTAATGCAACTGGTAACGTTCACTAAATTATATAAATAATAAGGTATCAAACTTATAAGCTGATCATATTCGAAACTAATTCAAATGTTGCGCGTTTTATGGGATTCAACGAAACCTTTTAAAAATATATACATTTGTGCATTCAAAGTAGATATTTTCTGATGAAAATAATATCGACAATTTATTCTAACGTGTACTATATCTACCGAGTTACATTTCTGTTGCCCATTTAGTAAAGACCAGCTTAAAATGGTCCCATTTTATAACAGGGGATACAAAAGAAAGAGCGATAACTAGGTCCACTAAAATATGTAGACTTCCGTCAGCAACCCTTCTTAAAAGATATTGAATGAATATGTAAATTAGTATACAATAGTAATGTATATATTTTCCCTTAAAAAATGAATAAGTGAAATGCAAGTAAAAAGGCACTATATATATCTGGGTATGGGAAACAATCAGGTATTTAGGCCTCCCTAATTTTTTTTTCTTTACCAGTTCCAATGAATCACAGATCTCTCATTAAAGAAGTTACGCCGCTGCGAATGAACAACCTCCATTCTATTACACATGTAAAGTCTTATTTGTTTCATACTAAACGTATCCTTGTTAACAAGAAAAATAATATCAATTATAAATAGCTACATTATAATTTAAACCAGTTTCAGGGGTGTTCAACGATACGCTGGAAGCATAAAGTAATATGGAGTCAAATATCACTTTACATAAACTAGAATGGAACCGTTATACTATAAACGATGAAATCTTCCTTTGTTTTTTCCATTGTTAAACATGCTTGACTAGTGGGAAAAATTATTAATTGGCAAGAGAATGTTTAATTGTTCCACGCACAGCACACCATGCCCATATTTTCCGAAACGATGAATATACTTCATCGTTAATTCACGTTATGTAAAAAGACCGGTGTTGCTTTATATTGACTGTCGAGGATGACATTCATTTAATATTCATTTCATTAAACAGGTGTTTCATGATCAGTCTCTTCAATTCTTCCCAATCTCCATGCATTTGGATCTCCTGCTGCTGCAACGTGATAATACGAACGATTTCTTATTACTTTTATCCGATGTTAATTAAGATACTCGAAATCTTAATATATATTTGTAATATGCAAAGAGTATATTCAGACGTGACTGTAATAAAATTCTAAATATGTGAAAAATAAAATAAATATATAAATAATAATAATACGTTACTATCAGAGTGAAAAATTTTTGTTTTCTAGAGTGGAAGTCTCTTTAATTAGATATCTAGCATTCTGGTGATAGTGACCAGAAAAAATCGTGCGCGTACATGCGCCAATGATATAAGTGGGTTAACTAGAGCCTATAAATTGATGCACATCAAGTATAGTATCAAATAAATTGTTCTGCTTTATAAAGTCTGATAACGATAGTACGACGGTACAACTAATATTGTTAACGTAAACGGACTATATAACGAAAAACGTACATAGACACAAAAACAACTCACCTGAATATAATAACCAGAAGAAAATAAATGAAGTTACCCGATGATATTTGAATAACTTTATGGATATCCATTGCAGAAACATAACATATATCACGTACAAATTTTGTGCTAAGTAGTTGCACAGTTTGTGTCACAGGAATATTATAAGGAAGACTGAACATTGTTGTGTTGCACAGGATGTAAGGGAGGTGTACATAGGTGATTAATATGATGCAAAGTGTTGTTCAGCACTTCCTGAGTCGTGTACAGCAGCGGCATTCTCTCTTCTATCCAACGCAAAATCAAAATTGATGCAAAATTATAAAAAGTGTATGTTCTATGTTCTAACAAATATATAAATTTACATTGCTAGAATTGTTACCCATGCAAGCGCATGCATCAATAATCATGCGAACAACTACCATATCTCGCACATCTAAATATTTATTATATGTTATATAACCACCCATTTTTCCCATCTAATAATTTGAATAAATATATAATTCTGAATTTTGTAAAACTTCCTTCCCATACAATTAGTGTAAGAAAAGTTAAACCATTATAAAAATGTACATACATATGATACATGCCCATGCATAAATGTGAAAAACATAAATTCTCATGATATTGTACGCATGTAGAATTAAATTACACTGTAACAGATATCTTTAAAAAATTGTTTGCAACTATTTTATTGTTAAGAAGTAGTAGCAATAATAATAATAAAGATAGTGAGAATACTCTGAATATGAAGACTTGTTAGTGAAAGAAATGAAATGGTTTTAGAAAATGTTATACAGGGAATGCTACGTCCTTAACAATGTACATACATATTCTGAATATAAACATAAACTTATTCTATATTTATATTATACAACTATACATACATATATGTACCCATGTGTATGTATGTGCAGTTCATTGTTATTTTATGTAATGTTTGTCTTAAGTTTTGGAATATATCAGTAAATACCGACTATAAATAAAAAGTAGTGGAATAATTAAATATTGTTAATACAAAATGATATTTTAGCGATCCCAACAAAAGAATTAATCATATTTAGTGTATAATAACTGGTAAAAGTTCCTTTACATATATATATACATAAACATACAATTAAAAGTAATGCAATAATAACATATAACTACCTCTCCACGTAATATTAAGAACATTGTAGTGTTGTAGAAATAAATATTTCATTTAACGTTTGTTTAAAGTTGTACGTTTCATTAATAATTGTACAAAAACAACACTTCATTAACCATTGTAACAAAAGAATTATACCATACTGTTAATAAAACATAATATTAAAAAGTACTTACCTTGAAGTTGACGACTGATGAGAGCAGTAATACCTTGGCTGTCACCAGTCTTTTTCACAACAAAGAGTTTGGTGTCAGGATCATTTTCTAAGGCGCCGATACCACCTAAACCAATTACTTGACCATTTTGTTGTTGGTGACTGCTAGCAGCCATTGTTTCACTAACCTAGGGATACAATAAACTTCGTTTCAGATCAAATATTTCCAAGTAATGTAAACAGTTGAAGGTGGAATCATAATAGGAATTTTATGACGAATGTACAAATACCTGCATCAATTTTTTAACTACATCTCTTCCCAAAATGTGATCAAACACTGCCTGCAGAAATTGATCACTAATTATGCTTAATTTTAACTTGTCTCTATGCCATAATAATATCCTCGATTCTTCCATAGCTGTTATTGATACCTATATAAATTTAAACACAAGTTAGATATAAATCATTATACATGAAACTTATATCCAAACACGATTACATAAGAGACGAATACAATATGTTACAAAGATGAGACAAAAACCTGAAAGTACTCGTCTGTAGAAACACCAAACCATTCTGGAGAATCCAGGAACTGATGTGGGAAGACAATGTGCAATGCTCTCCCATTTTGCGAAACTACTAACCTGAAAGAATGCATCCATTTATTAGATCTATAGATCGAATGCATGCTGTGTAATTACAACGATCCGGTTGACCCTTTACACAGTTATCAGGATTTTATAATATAAATTTACTTTGTTACTATTCATAACATAAACTTACTTTCCAGACAGTACCAAAGATAAAGAATCAACTTTGGTCACTTTTTCTTGGGCATAAACTTCTTGATATTTCAACTGCCGAATAACCTTCATGCAATTCAGTACTTTCTTGAATTGATGACGTGATACTCTTAATGGCTGGAACACTGCAATATATACCTGTACAAAACAAATAAGATTTAATATAAAATTAATATAATGAATATAATCGCTAAACAGAAAAATTAATTGAAATGCAGAATGAATTGTATAAATAAAATAAAAATTGTAAAATATATATTATAATCAAGAAAGAAAATTAAATTTTAAGAATCATTTCCCTAATATATTATTTCATAATTTTTCTGAAATTACTATTCTTAATTTATATTAAACTAGCTTACTTGGTAATAGAAAAATTTGTTCTCTATTCAATTTCACATAATATTGTTTCAAAAAGTATAGTATAAAATTATATAATATTAAAAGCATTAGACAAATCAGATGTTGCAGGAAATTGTACTGTTGCGTGTGTAGGTAAAAGTGCAAAAGAAAAATGCTCAAGGATTCCGAATCTAATGCAAATGCTGCAGCCAAACATACAAGCAATTTACTGTGATGTAAATTCTAATGTAATTATCTATAAGAGAACTACTATAAGAATATCAAATACAATCGTGAAAACACAATCAAATTTGAAGTAACAGATTGTGTGGTGAAATATTTTAAATTGTATTTTTAAATTGTACATATTAAAAATGATTCATTTAAAAGTAGACAGACATATCTACTAGTATCTATATATATATATCTCTACTATTATCTATGTTTATATATGGAGCAACATTAACTCCATACATATTTAATATATAACTAAACAATCATATAACATTTGAATGTAAAATGAACAATTCATTTAAATATTTATTATGTAAATTGTTCCTTGTATAAAAATAGAAAATATTGGATTTAAAAATATTCTCTGTTAATCATTCCTTTCGATTCTATTCTTAGCTTACCTCTTCAACTTCCCTTGAAAACTTGATAGGCCTGAGCTTGTAAAGAAGCGTGCATACATGGACGAAGTTGATGGCAACAAATAGAGCATTCCAAAGAGCAGCGTCCAGCCAACAAGCTATTGTCCAGCCCCACAAAGCAAGAAAGGCACAGCCCACGAGCAGAGTGCACCTTAAATAAAGTACACCATGTATGCCACTTGGTGCAAGGTGTGACAATAGAAAAAAGGCATTTGCTAGTTGAAAGTAGATGTGGTTCACAGAAATTCCTTGATATGGTTGGCAGGTAAGAACTCCGTACAGAAAATTTGGAGGCACTATCGGCGAATGTGGAGAACCAGATCCTTGACTGACCACTGATAGACCACCAGTAGCTGGAAAGATTGTTTCCTTTTTTCACAATATATTTGATCACGCTAATCTATGCTCAGTAGCTCATTGAAAATTGATTATACTTGGAAGAATATATTCGAAGAAGCAAAGATACGGAATAAAACAATAATGCAGTATCAAAGTTTACAATAGTATAAACGAATAGATATTGTTTCTCATGTTTAAAATAATGAATTAAAATGTTTGTAAACAAGTATGAATGTTCAGCCTTCTTTAAGCGCATATAAAATGTATTATATAAAATTACTGTGCTAAGTTTATACATACTAGATCTATCATCAGTGGTCACATTCCTACATTCGTCGTTTTCGTGGTGTGTTGAGACTGGTAACGATACTTCCGATGTAACAGTATCACGAGGGACATTAGATTCAGCTGCATTTGTTAAACTTCCATCAATAGCGAAGCATGTCCAATAGAGAAATATGAAGAACAAAGTAGAAGCACGCCAGCCTTCTCGGCTTCCTATAGGATCAAAACAGATCCACATCCCCGCATCACCACAGAGCTAAATCAATTTCGTCTTACTCTGTAACATCGATACCAATTAATCTTCTCGCCAAAAGGCAAGATTGAGAACATTCAATCTACATTGAACGTCGAACTAATTAAAATTAGTATTCAATGCGCGAATCATACTTATTCATAGAAGATGTTAAATTCAACGCTATATGCCGCTTGCGGATATCCTGTCATTTTTCACATTTCTATTCTCAGCTAAAATTAAAGCTCAAGAATAAATACCATCTCATGGACTTTGAATTAAGGAAGAGTGTTTGCATTACCAATAACTGCGGGAAGACTATAGAAACATCTGTAATATAAATACGCACACATTAAGCACAGATTAAAGTTTGCAGTCTCATCTAAAAATTCTCTCATGCTCTCCTATTTACCAAAAATTTTTATTCCGCTACTTTACTCACACATATATACGTATATGTATACATACATGTACACGCACGCACAATACGTATGTACACATAAATTGCATACGTACGTACGTACATACGCGTATATCGAGAAGCATAATTTTAAGAACGATAAAAAAACCGTTGCGTAATCGAAATTAATAATCATCTGAGATTCTTACTTGTGATAACAGAACGGAAAAATGATAGATTCCAATTAAGCAAGAAAAGTACATATTTTGGCTGTTGTTTATAGCAGCGTAGCTCGAGGAGCGTATTAAAACTCGCTGGCTGGTGTTTATTCGGTAAACTTTCAAAGGAGGAAGGATATTGCTACCAAATCAAACGTGATTTCCGCTGATTTTCTGCATGTACATCGGTGATCCTGAATACTCTTGACGCATGTTATAATAAAGTATCATATCGAAATCAATAAATAACTTACTCATGGAAAATTTGAAAGGATGAAAGCGTACGCAAGGCATACAGATGAAAAAATAAACAATAACGTCGTGTAATTTCCTAGTCAGACTGAACCGAACTCGTATACGAAATAAACTTGCTTATCTAATGAACGTCAAACTAGCAGAAAGACGTTACTTTAGCAAGGACGAGTAAAAACGACGGTGGAGAACTGAGAAGCAGAAGGGGGATAAAATAGGCCACGCGGCCCCTAATTACTACCTATACATATATATTAAGTCCGTTCGAAAATTTATCACGAGAAAAACTATAACGTCATACTTGAATTTTATACGGATTTACAGACGTATTCTATGAGAGTTAATTACGAATGTTAATCAGAGAAATCAGAAAGCTGATTCGAATAAAATGAAATATAGAAATTTCCCTTTTCTCGTATCGATAAACGTTTGAAATCTACGATTCTTCAGAGCATCGATATACGCGTATCATACTTGTATTTATTACAAGAAATTACTTTGCAGAGTAATCAAACTGTAAATACTCTGCTGACACTATAAACTTATAGAATTTGATATCGTAATTTGGAATTTGTTAAAGTAATTTCTTATTACCTTATCAATTTTAAATATCGATTAATAATAATCAATTATTTATCGTTTTATTAGGTCGCATAGTGTAAAAATTTTATTTGAATTTGTGGCGTTGGTTCTTCTTGAAAAATAAGATTGTTATGATGTATATTATATTTGATGATTTTACTGAAATCCAGACTTTTATTTTGATAGGTGCTTGGGACAATGCACTTGTGAAGATAGCTTTAAACAACACATTATACTGTGTATGTAAACACACAATATGTATCACTGTATATATACAAGTGATGCAAATTTAAATCACTGAAAATATTCATGTATTTTCTTTATTGTTTTGTTTACTATTATAAAGATAAAATATGGCAACGGAAAAGGACTTAATAAGTGGTATCTATTTATTAAAAATATTTGTGTAATCTTTTTTAAATGTAACATTGTTTAAAAATGTTGTTTCTAACTAAATTTTTCATTTCAATATATAATTGCATATATATGTACTTTTGTTGTGTAATGTTCACTTCTGTTACATTCTGTTATTTATCATAGTTTTCATCTTTGTACAAAACACTTAATACTATAACATATAATTGCCTATATTATAAACGTTACATTGCCATAGAAATTTCTATATATTCATTAATGGATCTTGTATCAAAAGTAGAAAAATATATATACATATTTCTTTCTACAGCAGTCAGAGACTCGCTTAAAGCTGGTGGAGAACTGGGTCGCATAAAAGCTGAGATGCGTACAGAAGTCATAAAACTATTAGACAACTCGAATAAGGGGAGCAAAATAAAATTTCCGAAACCATCTTTGGATATTATATTTCTAAACGAACTTATTCGGGAGTATTTAGACTGGATGGGTTACATGTACAGCTCCACTGTATTTGTATCAGGTATTCAAGAATGTATTCCACATTTAACATAATATATGTGTGTGATAAAAAATTAATGTCGTTAAAGAGAGATGTCTGTTTCAGAGTGTGACCTATCAAAGCAACCTCTCGATAGATCTCTACTTCTGCAGAATTTGGGACTGAAGGAAAATGACAATAGTAGAAATTTACCATTGCTATGTAATATTGTCGAAACATTTAAGAGCTTGAAAAATACATAAAGATATACAATAATATGCAGATGTAATGCAAACGGAAAATCTAAAATTCTAAGCACATACTAAACATTTAGTATCATACATTCTAAAGAAATATATATATATTATGTATAAATTAAAATAAAAATTTGTGTAACTCGTATTAATATTCCTTTGTACGATAATATTTTACAGAAAAAAATTATTTTTAATTTTGTACAATAAGTAATTTTATAATGTTTTATAATACAAAAACAAAGATAAATTAAAAGAATTTCGTCTTTTTATTTCATGACGTCTTTTACATATTGACATTACATTACGAAAGTACAATATAATGCTGAGATATTAGAGATCTTAGATATAACTGCTGTGGTTCTCTAGAAGTATCATATCAGATTTCTTAAAGATATTATCTACTGAATGCTATAATGTACATCACTTACTGTAATGAATTTACTTACAGCATTTTAGAGATGGAATCGCAACATGAACAATCATGTAAAGGCCTTAATAATGTTTCAGAATTAAATATAACAATTTATTATGTCGTACTTCATTTAACCATCCACTGTTTTGTTAAATTTTTAATCCCACGAAATTATTGACTACTAATAATAAGTAATGAATCAGTAATGTCTGTTCAAATCAACTTTTTGAACACTGTTATAATATTGTAAATATATAGAATAAATCATCTACATTGTTTCATAGATATTAGATAACAATCTCAGTTTGATGCATACTGATAATTGTAAATAATTCTGGTGTAGAGAATCTTACATTTAAAAAGCATTCACAAAGAAAAGTTACTATCAGTATTCACTTTTAAAATATCAAAGACATCTAATGATGTCATTTGTGCTTTGATTTCTTCTTCTTCTTTGCTTGTTTGTTCCTGCTCTTTGACTTTTTTGATTTCTTTTTATGTTTCTCTTCGTCGCTACTTGTTTCTGACGAGTCTGAATAAGAATCCGAGTCGGAACTGCTATCCTTTTTCGCGGATTTCTTTTTCTTATGCTTTTTGTGTTTCTTCTTCTTCTTCTTATGCGACTCGTCTGTGCTTTCGGAATCGGTTGTTGAACTATCCGAGCTACTCGACGAGTCTTCAGTGCTGGTAGACTTCGATCGCTTTTTAAGCGATTTTATATCCATCTCCTTCTCTATATCTGGCTCGTCGAGTTTCAGCTTTTTAGCAGGCAATGGCATCACTTTACCGTCCTCGCCATCCGATTCTGAATCCGAAGCACTATAATCAGGTTCAAAACTTGCTTCGTCGAGCATACTGCGTTTACGATCAGACACAAGCCTTGGATTTTTCCTCTGCTTCTTTATAGATTCTGCAACCGGAGGTTCAGGATTCTCGTAATTTATTTTAGTTTCGTTATTCTCAGGTTTATCTTTCAAACCGATATTTTCTTTGTGCTTCTGTTTCTTCTCTAAGCTCTTATCCTTGTCCTTTTTATGTTTCTTCTCCTTCCGTTTCTTGTGTTCCTTAGATTTACTTCTACTTCGATGCTCCTTCTTCCTTTTCTTATCTTCTTTCGTTTTCTTATCCCTACGCCTATCATCTTCGTCGTCTCTACCTTTCAAAAGATTTATCTTCGAAATCTCGTTTCTTTTAAACGTGCACGAGGGTGTTCTTCCTCGTCTCTCCCTGTCTCTATCCTTTTCTCTGTCTTTGTCTATCCTTTCTGTCTTCGAATCGTTACGTGCCGACCTGAAGTCTCCTCTAGTATCAACTCTTGGATCTCTTTCTGTTCTCATGTCGTGTCGTTCATTCCTGAACTCGTTCCTTTCCTTCGAGCGATCACCTCGATCTTTGTTATCTCGTTTTCTATCGTCAATGAATACCTTACGTTCGTTTCCTGGCATTGGTAACGATGAATCAACGCGTCTATCTAACAGTGGAGAAATTCTCTTATCTCTGTTGCTTCTAGGAGATCGACTTCTAGATTGATTTTCGCCTTTCGGTTCGCGTCTATCTAAGAAGCTTTTAAGGGGACTGATTTTCCTTTCCTTGTTCTCATCCACCTTTTCACCTAACCGTTCCTTGGCGGAAAGTCTTGTAGGCGAATAAGTCTCTGGGACAGGTTTGAATTTTGTTCGATCTAATTTCGCTTTCTTCACTGGCTCTGTAATCTCAACATTTCTTTCATTTCTCCCTACATTTATCGTGACGTTCACGCTCTTTCTCGGTTCCCTATTGGGTTCAGCTTCAAGTACTTTAGGCTCTGGATTCTGATACAGTATTTTCCTGCTTTCGCTTATCTTCTTAATTTCAATGGGTCTGATGGCATTAATGGCTTTTTGGAAAATTGCGTTTTCTGCTCTTTTTAACACTTCAGACGTGACCACTTTCGTGGATTTCGGTTCATCCATTTGCACTTTTTCTATGGGAGATTCGCATATATCATCTGTTTTTTCTGTGGTGTCGTCTCTCTCCCATTTTGAAAGTTCAGGCAATGGAGCTAAAAATTCATCCTTCTTTGGGGATTTTTCCTCCAATAAAGCAGTTTTATCCTCTGTTTCATTTTCCGAAAGTAGAGAATACTTTTCTGTAATTACAGTATTTATTTCTGCATCATCCAGTCCACTATAAAGACTATCAATGGGTTTGATATCGGATTTTAACTCTGGAATTGGCTTAAAATTAGGATTAGGGGGATTCGTCCCAAATTCTGTGTGATCAATTCTTTCTGGACTAGTTTCACGAAATTCTGGTGGTTCTGGATTCATTGCTAAAGACTTATCTTCAAATTCTTCTTTAATGGATTCTTCGATAGTATTTTCAGTGGGAATGCAAACTATTCTTGTGTCTATATTTTCTTCCTCGTTGCCAGCTTTTATAACATCAGTTTTTGCAGGCGACATGCTTTCCTGTGTATTCCCCGTTATCAATTCTTCGTGTTCAGCTGATTTGATCGGTTCATCTTTCATAGTCTCCTTTTGTCCTGATTTCTTTTCTTTTTTCTTTTTCTTTTTCTTTTCCTTCTCGTCGTCTTTCTTCTTCTTCTTCTCCTTAATCTTCTTTTCCTTCTTCTTCTCCTCATTCTTTTCTTCGTGATCTTTCTCTTTTTTCTTTATACGTTCAGGTGACATGTCTTTCGCATCCGTTCTGGATTTCTGCGAGTAAGGCGTTGGACTCTTCCTGTTCTTCTTTCTTTCCATAGAGCGTCTTTCGTAACGTTCATGTCGATCTCTGTCTTTTTCAGACTCATAATCTCGATCGCGTCTATCCTTTTCACGAGAACGATTCTTGTCATCTTGTCTATGACGATCTCTTTCATCCCTATAACTGAAATAGTAAGACTGGTTTTATCATTTTAAAATTACTTACTAATTGTACATATCATATACATATTAAAAAGGTACACACCGGTCTTTATCGTAATCTTTTTTATCTAAATGTCTATCATCCTCTCGTCGATCTCTAGTGTGTCTGTCGTCTCGTTCCTTCTCCTTTTCCCTTCTATCACGATCATCCTTTTCCCGTACCCTGTCATCGTGGTCTCTGGGTAATCCTGGCCTCTCGCGATCTTCCCGATCTCTGTTCAAAATCCTTCTGTCTCTTTCGTCCCTTTCACGTAAACGATCATCACGTTCACGTCCTCTGAATAAGGAAAAACAAAGTTACTTATGTGTTCATTGGCGTACAATTGCATGCTCTCATTGGTATAATCAAAATGTTTAATTATTTTTATATTGAAACAGCCTTTTTTTACCTATCTTCTCTTAATGGTACTCTATCTCGTTCTTCAATAGTATCATGATCTTTAAGAGGATGCTCGCGATCTTCTTGGTCTCTTAATAAACGTCGATCACGATCGTCACGTGTAGACCTTTCAGAAAGTTCCACACCCGGTGGTGAAAGATCATAGTATCCCTCTGTTCCAGGAGGCGCGACATCATCGAATCTTTTGTGAGGCACATCTCGTACAGGACTACCGAAACGTTGACTAGATGGTCCTGGATATCTGTTGACAAAAAATCCACAAAAGATGTTTATATTCCTGTCGAATAACTAAGAAAAGCCAATTTAAGCTATACATATCAATCATAAAAGATCAATGCTATAATAATCTTTCTCGGTTTACAAATGATTAAAATTTGAAATAAAACTAAAATTTGTTACACATTTAACTTGTATCCTACATAGATATTTAGGTTCTATGTTGTTACAATTTTTATTCAGAGATTTATATATACTTTCTGATAAAGATACATATATAAAAGTATATTACTGCTGTTTAATTATATGTACGTCCATTAGTGTTAGTGCAAAAAATTACAATTAAGTTATCTAAATATTGTTACTTATTAAAGAAAAGAATGTTACCATTTCTTTTGAGAAACTGCTATGAAAATTTGAAATCATATGTAATGTAACAGTTACATTAAAGCTGAAAGGATGAATGGATAAAATTATCCTATTGTCAAATATATTTATTATCTAATATGTCATAAAAACGAAAAGTAAATAAATCAACATTTATAACTTCAAATACATTATAAGCGCAAAACTTACATAATGCCTGCGCTCATTTAGACGTTAATATTGTATAAATTTACTTACCAAAAAAATGCTATTAGAATCATAAATATTGTTACATTAGTAAACATAATACAATATATTTTTTATACTTTAATCAACTTTTACTCCAAGTATTGAAAATAGGCAAAAGAAAACTTTTTTTTTCTATGTTACAAATGTTGATTTGGCCCTGAATTCACCTGATTCAGAAACCATGCAGTCAATCAGCTGGGTAGCTTCCACAATCTCCAAGCTGGTCCTTGCCATATACACTTTTCCTGGCTTCTGTCTTCTTCTTTCACTTTTTTTTTTTTTGGTATTTGTATATTTCATAACGTAATATCATTATGTACATACAAATAATATATCATATGCATGCAAATGACAAAATCAATCATTCAACATAAGAATATAAACGAATGAAAGAAAAAAAAAGAAAAAAAAAAGAAAAAAAGAAAAAGAGGAAATCAACAAAAATATCTGTTATTCTCATATAAAAATGTTTCGTTGCATCGCGAATACAAAATTACATTTTCTTTGAAAATAATGCTGCTGTAATGATCGTGAAAGGAAAACGTAACATTCAGAGTTACAAAATTGAAAGTACTTATGTTTCTACAAAGGAAAGCAGAGCTCAGTGCTTACATTAAGTACCAAAGTATAAGGATAACTAACTTGTACTATTATGAACCTATTCCGGACAAAGTGACTTTTAACAGTATGCTTCGCGCATGTAATACAGTTACACTGCTGGTTCATAAAAATTTGAACCTTACGACTAGCATCATAAATTTATAGAAATGTTGATACAAATATTTTAATATTGTATTAACTTTTTTCCTGATTTTCAATGCAAGACAGTAATGTCTATTCGCACTCATTCCATTGCTATTAACACAGTACAGTTTAATAATTCTTTTACTTAGTCTTCTCTTATAAATTGTCTCCTAAATGTTTTAAAGTTAATATAGTATTTACAATAGTTAACTGTATATCTGTTATATTATAAAAAAAAAAGGTAGCATCTTTATATTTTTAATACTGCTATATATATTAATATCATTGAATTATAAAAAAGATATAAACTATGCATGTACGATTAATCGATCATATGAGTATTCTTTTAATTATGCAAATGAAAATTTGTTTACTCTATCGTAAATAATACAATACTGTGTCTAACAGATATCAGTTTTCTAAATCATATTGTTGCAAACTGACACATTCATGTTGCATGATTTAATAATAAGCACAAAATTTATTATCGAAGAACATGTAATTAGAAAGGATCATTGGATCTTCTTCTTAGTTTCGTTTATTGAACCATAACAATTATAAAAATCTTATTCATAAAATATTTCATGAAGTATATTTACAATACAAGTAACTATGAAAAAGTAAATATTTAGATCCTTTCAATTAAATGTTTTTCAATTTACATGAAAACCCTAATTTGTGAAATCATAAAAAAAATCATATATCATTTAAAAATATATAATTCTTGAGGATCTCACGTTAACTGCGTAGATCCCTTTAGTAATTGTCTGGTATTCAACTTAGCAACCGATATGTATGAGAAATTCAAATTTCTTTATAATTAATGGAAACATTTAAAGCCCATATCAAATACTACTAAAACATTATATACAGTTTCGTATAGATATAAAAATATTCATTTGTGTAAAGAAAAAAGTTCTATTCATTAGGAAGTCCAATGAAATCTCACTTGTTCGCTATTGAAAGCTTATTATTAATAATGGAAATTATCGTATTTAAGTTTTGTTGTTTGATAGAGACTCGAATTATCTTCAGAAATATTATCTAAATATTTCCATGAGAATTGTTCGTAGTACGCACAATATTTTCCAATAAAAATACAGCAAAAGAATACAACAGAAAATACACATGTACATGTGTATGACACACGCATTCGTTTACACACTTTCCTATTAACTTTATATATCGATTATATAAGTTAAATCATTGTTTAGGAAAGCAATGACATGCATTTTCTCCTTACTACATCTTAATCGACTCATTGCGTTTTCAATTAGATTTTTAGTATTAAGGCTTAAAATGTAACTTATGTACTTTCTTCTATACTTATGAAAGAAATTTGTTTGTGTTTCGTTAACTCAGAATCTGTATCGTAAAAAAACGACTGTTTTCTCGAATCAATAATAAATACAAAATAATCGTTATGTTATCTAGAACCTAATAATTTATTGTCAAACTGATAACTATTCCGATTATTTTACTCTGTTTCATTCCCTCGGTGCCCATAGTAAATAGCAATAAAATATTATTATTACTATTATCGTTATCGTCTTAATCATTATTAAATAATTAAATGTTTGATTGAGAGAAATGCAGGTGAATGAAACTAAATAAGTCTTTTTTAGCTAAGTACAGTTACGATAGAAAATAAAAAACTCTTTACAATTTGACATTATCACTTGTATCTCAATCCATACTCGAAAATCTCACAACACGCTACTATCAACAATATCATTCTTCTGACAACAAAAATTTAACATTATTTGAATAGCTGCATAAATTTGTGCATTTTTACAAAACACACCTTTAATCAATGAAACTTTAATAGAAATCAGTCTGTTTGCTAAAATTAGTTACTTTTTTTTACATCGTACACTAAATCGTATAATACACGTTTTTACCTTAACTTGATTATTCTCTAAAGCTTAAAGATAATCACATTTTTTCTTAAAACTCTCGCGTACTAATATACCAATTTATGCAACTACTTTTGCAAATGCGTGTATGTGTGTGTATGTGCACGCGCGCGCGCAGTTTTCTAAATTTATATGTACATGTATGTTCATACATATACAAATACATATAAATATGGCTTCTAAAAGAACGTATCTGTATACATCTTCTCTAAAAGTTATAAAATTGATTATTTCGCTCTCGTTACATTCACCATAATTCCGGTGCAGTCTTAACCAGGATAAGGTACGGTAGACTGTCTGCTTAGCGTGTACATGAATTAAAGTACTATTGAGGCGGAAATACCTGTTGTAGGAATCATAATAGTCTTTCCTGTCCGTAGGTGGAGGTCCCAGTGACATAAGTGGTGGTGGGTGACTTCCAGGGACTAGATGCGGCAACAAAGGTGGTATATTATGCTGAGCTGGTTGGTTCCTTACTGGATATCTCGGCATTGGTCTATCGCGAGAGGGTAAATCCCTCTCCCGATCTCTGAATTGATAATCATGCGCTGGTGAATCATTGTAGTAACTGTTATATCCATCTCTAGGTTCACGTGATCTTGGCCGATCTCTTTCACGATCTCTTTCCCTTTGAAATCTGCAAAATGTTACACCCACAATCATGATGCAACACGAATTTAACTAAACGTTTGCAGAAAAATGATCGATTTATACCTTGGAGGCGATCTAGCCGGTGATCGATACCTAGGAAGTAATTCCCTATCACGTTCGCGATCGCGTTCACGTTCCCTTTCACGATCACGGTCACGGTCACGGTCACGCTCGCGATCACGATCGCGATCACGTTCCCGTTCCCGATCTCGATCCCGATCCCGTTCACGGTCGCGATCACGATCTCTGTCTCGGTCACGGTCGCGATCTCTTTCTCTATCCCTTTCTCTATCTCTTTCTCTGTCTCTTTCCCTATCTCTGTCCCTATCGCGTGACAAAGATAATCTGGGAGATTGACTGCGTGAATATGATCTAGACCTATAAAAATATAAATTATTTCGTTTAAGTTATGTCAAAGGCATTATAAACAGTGAAACAGTGCAGGATAAAATTGAATTCACCTGCTGATTGAAAAACTTCCACTTCTTGATCTGCGTTTCGGAGTACGACTTCGTGCTCTAAGGGGTAGAGGTGATCTCGAAGACCTTCGTTTGGAAGGAGGACTTCTAGATCGACTCAGACGAGGTGGAAATGGTGATCTACGACCAAATGAACGTGATCTAGATCGACTATAACTACGAGATCTGGATCGTGTTCTACTTCGCCTCCTATGTTTTCCAAGTCTTCTGTCTCGCTCATCCTTTTCTCTAAGCATTCGTTCAAAAGCTTCTAATGGATCATCAATTATACTGAAACATAATATTAATATTATATAGCATGCGAAATCATTTATATACCATACACATAGTTATCTGTGTTGAAATGAATCAACTTACCCAGGTGGATTACCATTATGAATGTTTCTACTTAATCCAGGCGGTGGTGGTTGCAATCCTCTATAACTAACTGAAAAAATGTAATATATTTTTAAATACAAATGTAGGAAAATACAATAGCGTGATAATTATATTCTTTTGCAAATGAAATACTACATACGATGATGTAATCCTCTAATTGGTCTAGGTGGTCCATTATAATTTCGAGGTGGTTGCGACGGTCTGTATCCTTGTTGTTGATAAGGAGGTCTTTCATATCGCGGTGGCCCATAATGGGAGCCTTGTTGATGCGGATACAAAGGTATTCGATGACTTATATATGGATCCGGTAATAAAGGTGGATTATGCGGTGGTACATTAGGTGGAGGTTGATTATAGCTTGGCTGAGGGATGCGATCTTCTCCTGGTGGAAAAGGTAAGAGTGGTGGCTGGTTACCAGAAGAAGGCACATGTAAATGTGGTTCATCAACCTGAAATATTTATATGTACGTGTTACCGATTAATCGAACGTTATTAAGTATACGTGTTAGTTTAGAATATTTTACTTACTGTTGGAGTGCCTGGACGATCTTCAGTTGATCTGCGTATAGTATTATCATAATGTATATTAGGTGGATAATGACCATCATCAGGTGGTAATCCTTGGTAATTTTTTGATGGAGGTGGGTTCATTAAATGTGGCAAAAGTACTCCTTGAGAGTTATAGTCACTGTGCTGTGAATGTCTCGGAGATAAGGATCGTCTACGATTTACTGGTCGCAAGTTCTCCATTCTACGACCACGTTCTCCACTTCTAAAGTATAATAATAACATAAAGTAAAATAACATTATACAATTTGATAGCATAATCCAATGCTTAAATCTAAGGAATTTTATTTGTCCGAATTAATTTATCAAACCATTACAGGCTGCGCATTGGAGTTTACAGTATATATATAATGCTAATATATTACACAGCTGTAGAATTATACTACGAATTAGTAAATCAATCTGAAGATATATTTACCTATCGCGGTGACCATCTCTACTGAAACTTCGTCTACGTTCTCTAGATTGTCTTTCCCCTGGATATTCATTTTCACGTTCCTTTTTTTCGCGATTTGGAGGATCACTTCTTTCCCTATCTCTTTCAGGTGAGCTCCCAATAGCAGGTATTGGGAGTAATGGTTCTGTTCCTGGAGGTGGTGGAACCTCTGTTTCTTCGTCTGTTGTTAACTTTGTTACAGAATCACTTTGCAAATCAGATTCTGATGTTGTTTCAGGAACAGCTATTAAAAATAAATAGTATCTAAAATAGAACCTATTTGTATTCTATACTTCACGTTACTATATGAATAATTAGCGTTCTCAATAATTTTTATATCGATCGTTGTTAAATTCGAATGATAATGTATCTTTATATTTGAGGTTAAGTGAAGCCTACATCAGCTGATTTTAAGTAAATTTGAATACAGCTTAACCACTATAAAATATTGTACTTTTGTGCGATAGTTCAATTTTTTCAAATAACGTGAAACAACTGCAATTTTTTATTATGAAACCAGAAGAACATTAAAATTAAATTAATCGTGCATATTTTTCTTTAATGGCGCTTTTACTCGGTAATTAGATTCGTGAGTAAATAATTTTGTGCGAAAATAATATTAACAATTTTCTCATGCTGTTTAAAAAAATGATATGCTTCCATAGAATGAACCAATGGAAATTATTATTTAAAATATCTTTACAAGTGTAGAGGAGAATATTTTCTTTAAAATAACGTGAATTGTTAATAATATTATTACTACTACACACACAGATTGAAAAAATATGGCTTACATATGGCAAACTTGATTTTTTATCAAAAATATCTTTTTCAGAGCAATATTACATTAGGACTTATTTAGAATCACAATAATCCCAAAGAATTAAAGTTTTAATTTAGCATTATCCAAAAATAACAAATACAAATAGATATTGTTAATAAAAATCATATATTTATTAACATATGAATATTTTTCCCAGCCATTGTAATAGCCCCCCTTTTATACCAAGCTATTTCTATAACTTTGAGGATAGTGATAAGATAAGTCATTAATCCTTATTAATTTACTTTGTACAATCGGAAACATATATATTTTCTAATGAAAGAAATTCAAGCATCTATTGTTTCAAACAAAATATTTGTACGTATGATCATATTCTAATAAAGAGAATTTTAAATATACATTTATAATCATACAGAGTTTACATTTGATGTTAAACTATAATATGTTAATAGATTAAAATAATATTTTGACATGTGATAGAAGATACACATCATGTTTTAATCTCTAGATTATGAAAAGTTTAATATATTTTATTGCAGATTGAAGTAAACTTAAGACAAAATATTAATTATGATTTCACGGACTATCGTTTCATGGATATATAGAAAATACAATAAATCTATATGGATAGAATTATACTCACTTGTCGTCTGTGGTTGAGCAGTTCTGGCTGAAAATTGTTGTTGTTGTGTGGACTCAAAATTTGCTGGCTGTGGTTCTGAATATTCTTGGGAGGGCATATTAGTTGTACTTGAAGGTTGAGCAGATTTACTTTGGTTTGATGTTTGGCTTGTTGCTAGATCAGCTTTTTGCTGTTCTAGTTGTCCTGCAGATTGTCTTTTTATTTGTGCAGGTTGTCTATATGTCTGCCTTTTAGCATATCCAGTCTCATTCTTAAAATTCATTACAGCATTTCGTAAAAAACGATTTGGGATAAGAGTTTCTGGTGAAACATCTTTTTCGTTACAATCTGGACATTCATGTTCTTCAGATTCTAGTAAAAATGTACGAATACCTGTGCAAATGTTTAAAAGGCATATTAAAAGCTGGCATTAAGTTCTAACAAATGCATATGTATATATTGAAAATAAAGAAACATACATTCATCGCAAAATGAATTGCCACAACATGGAATCATTACTGCATCTGTTAAAAGATCTTTGCAAATATTGCACTGCAGATCTTCTGGAATTTCTGGATTTTCTACAGCAGGTTCAGGATCTTGTGAAAATGGTGGACGTTCTTTTTTACCTTCCTTATAAGCCTGACTGTGAATGAAA
Source organism: Xylocopa sonorina (assembly GCF_050948175.1). Classification (NCBI taxonomy): domain Eukaryota; kingdom Metazoa; phylum Arthropoda; class Insecta; order Hymenoptera; family Apidae; genus Xylocopa; species Xylocopa sonorina. Next base: position 10,162,443 of record NC_135201.1, on the reverse strand, counting down.
GAAATATTTATGTTACAGAAATGGAACTAATTAAGCAAATTAAGTACATATATCAGTTTTAATAATCAGAATTTTTATTTCAACTTACTGATCAATAGCTGGCACAGCATATTGACCTGTTGGTGTCATCATAGCACCAGGAACTCTTGGGCCCTCAACTGGAACCATAAAACTTCTAGGAATACCTGTACTTTTCTTAATTTCTATGGGTTCCTGATTTGTCCCAAGTGGGCAATTCTTAATCCAATGTCCAGGTTGATGACACTTATAACAACGATAATTTGCAGGTACATCACCAGTTTGATTAGCTCCACGTATTTTCATATAACTGTAGAAGATACACATCGTGTTTTAATGTATACATAATAATATAAACATTATTGCTTTCAAGGAAAACATAACTTTCAAAACGAAATGTTTATACAAATACATAAAGCATAAAAAAAGTTCTACTTATGTATAAAATTATGTACTTTGATGGATCATAATCTTGTGTAGATTGAGTCATCATCGCTCGAATCTTATCTTCTTCGGAGCCATCGAGCCTTGTGAGATCTACAGCTCTACCTAAATTAGATTCATCTTTTAAGTTACCAAACGAAGGAGCTTCATTTCTGTCCCACGATCGCTTCTGCTGAACTGTTAATGGTACTCTAGCAACGATAAGGCTAGTATTTTTCGCAATCAATGCATTATCATCTGTATAATCTAAAAGTCAATTTTATATTATGAAAACATTGATGTTCACACTGCTGATGTTATAATTACTTTTAAGTAGGTAAATAAAATATATATATAATATTAAATGGTTTTTTGCCTTCTTTAGTTTGTGCATTTGTTATTTGCAGATCGAAATCAGTGTTCTTTCCTATACGTTTTTGGTGAAAAATTGCCTTCTTTAGATCTGCTACAGAAATATGCAATCCATCAAAGGACACTGTATCGTAGTCTAAGGTGGATTTGAATTTGTAGTGTACTGACATTTTTGCTATTTATATATCCTGAAAAAAGAAACAATAAAATATAAAATAATATTCAACTTATATGAAATTTACAAAAAGAAAATATATTTTTTTAATCTTATACATTGATAATATTTCTTAATTTTTATACAATACTTTGAATATTATTTGATCTTTTCTCAGGAGAGGAAGGGGATAGACAATATATTAAATATAAAATTATATTTATATAACAAATAACATGACCTATAAATAATTTAAGAATTAACGTTAGCATACAATACATTTTATACTAATCTGTTTTATATTTCAAAGTAACCAATATAATTGTTTCCTATAGTTCTTTCTTTTTTAATATGAAACATGTAAAGAACATGTATGAAATTCTATAATTATATTAAATATCTTCAATCAGTATTCTACACATCTCATGTATATTATAATTAACATTATTCCATACAATAAAAATAAACAAATTAATATGTAAATTGATTAAAATATACTATTTACAATACTGAACACTGATGCTAAAAATATTAGTGTAATTTATGCTGCTGTTAATTTTCAATTATGCGTTGCTTAACTGAAACTGATAAAAATTATGTTGTCACTAAAACAAAACAATTTCAAAGTGCAAATTAGAATAATAAGTGTAAACAATAAATAAGCAAGTGGTACAGGTCAACTAAAAAATTATTAGGAAATAACTTATCAAAAGTAAGTATTATACGATAATATGATTACCATATATCACTATTGGTATTAGTAGACATAAAAAATATATATTTTGCGCTAAATGTTTGTCAAAAGTAAGGAACGTTCGTACGGAAAATGATTAGAAGACTGCAAAATGTATATATATGTATATATAATGCACGTCGTAAAGCTATTTACATACATACATTAAAAAAACACTAACAATGAGGAGTACGGGTAAATAACGTTCTTTTTATATTATAACAGGTTACTAAAAGTAGAAACAATAAAACGCTCGATATCAGCTAATTAAGAATGTATTAGAGATGGTTGTGAGGTTACGATGCAATGTTATAAGACGAGTAGAAAATTCGTGTAAGGACGAGGATATCGCTTATCCGCTAGAAATACTCACTGCAAAATAAGTAAATTCAAATAACGCAAGCAGTAAATGTATTTTCATCCGGTACATACAAACATGATTCCAAACATTTGGCATATCTCGTCGACGATAATCAGTTTTTCAAGTACTTTTTCAGAAATTCCGACACCGTCAAATATCTAACCTGTACACACACATACGTATTGACTTTGATAAAACCAAAGCATTCTGAACAAAACACTTCAATCACAACCGAAAAACACCAAGTGAGTAATTCAACCATGTATAGTACAGCGATGAAGCAACGAGTTTACATATAGATGGCATAGTTAATGGCGTCTACGTTCTGTCATCCACAATTTCTTGCGTCATTATCATTTATTTTTCACGAGAAACATTAAATAATCTAATGCAATTATTAATCAATATATGCGATATACAATCGATTTAAATCAACAATGAATCGTTAAATATCATAATAATATTTTATTCTGCGAGATAACGTTGGACCAATCATATCGCTGAGGATCTAGGAACACCAGATTCAAACGTTGCAACCAGAATAAAGTTACAAAAATTATTTTTTCCTAAGATATTGATATCAATTAAAATGCAGATATTATCGTTTAAAAAAAATGATAGTTTTTAAGAGAATATTATAGCATGAATATTGTATGAAACGATTTATTATGAAAAATACGTATGATTGATGAAAAGCGAATGTGATCTATTAAAATGTATACATATATTGCATGAATTTTTCATGTACAATAAATATGTATTATCATGTACAAAATAACTTTCGATAGATTATATTTAAAAGAATAATCTTTTGCTTAAGAATAAATTTAGTACAGACATTTCGTGTTTGTTATACAATGTTATTATAAGCTCGAAGAAAATGAATCAGACATAGAATACATGAGTCAATTTACAAAATATATAATTGCGGCTATAAAGTACATATTATGCGTATAAAAATGATCGCATTACTTTACTCGATAGATTATATCTCTTTGTGCTAACAATTTCAAATGTAAGAGCTTCGAATGTTTCAAATAAACTCGACTAAATTCGCTGAAACTTTCCTCTTTATTTATCCTACGCAATTAATTAGAGGATAAACTTCTGTTGAAACATTACGTGGTTCTTTTTTTTTCTAAAAATTGTTTATTTTTGTTATGCGTATTATTGATATCGATTTACAAATGACAGTCTAGATTGTAATGCTATTACGTTTTTATAAAATATAATTTTATAATTCATATCGATACAGAAATTGATATACAATTCTGGAAAAATATTTTTAATACTGCAATTTTTATGTTATAACATTGAATCAATATCAGCAATTACATACAATATTACTCATTCTTAACTTCTTTGGATTACACGAAACAGTTGACACCAAAGCTTCTGGCCCTCGTTAATTCTCCCATTTGTCCCTGTAACTGTTTCTTGTAATCAAATATTAACTTCTCGGATAACACAATGTGTCATGACACGCTTATAAACTGTGTTATTTATAGACCATTGTTACAATTATTTAGACACATTTTTACACCAAAAGAATTAAAACTGTATTATATATATATATATATATGTGTGCGTATATATATATCATAAGTTTTAATGAATGATGAGAGCATGTGACACAAGGATAAAAAATGTAAAATGTATTTCTCACTATTCAAGTATTTATAAAACTATTACTGCAAAATTTTAATATTTATCGTAACAGTAAAATATGTAAATGATTTTACATATCGTGATGCATACACGTTATTAAAATTATGCTTAAAATTTTTATATTATTCATATATTATGTACATAGATAGCTCGCAATAACAATGTCGACATTCTAGCGATGGGTCAATCATATTTAATAATAAAACGTAGTTTTAACACATATCAGACCATGGACATTTGACTGCTGTAAAAGTACGAAAACTTATGCTTATTGACATTATCAGGCTTCTTAAATGCATCATATTCCTTCCCTAATATTTGTATTTTAGTTAAGAAGTGAAAACCAAGCAATTATTATCTGCAGAAAATGTTATTGTTAATATCTATTGCGTTAGGACTCGAGCTCTACTTATATTTATCACTTGATTCTTCGCATTGTATCTGTTTTAATAACAATGCTTCAGCATTGTTCGACCTGATTAAACGTTATCACAATAAAAGTAACATTATATATTCTTTTCAGACTATAACTTCAAGACCTATTGAAACAAAAATTTTTAATAAAGCACACTTCTAATATAAAAGTATATATATAAAGCTACTTTTCGGTAAGTCTGGGTTTAAACATCGATTTATATAAGCCCCTATTAAGTTACAGAAATAAATTAATAATATATATATATATGTATATATATATATGTATCGCTCTGTTAACTTTAACTTTTCAGTGTTTAATTTCCATAATAATTTTTATAATTTTGTAAAATTGATACCACTTTGTATTGACACACAGAGGACCTTTCCTTGCTATTACTTCCTAATTATTATAATTTAGCTTAAATATTCTACTTCTGAGATGTTTTGGAAATGAAAGGATTCTGAATATATCTATAAGCATATTTATGATACATAGAACATATTATCAATGCATTTTTAAAGCAGTACTACACGAGGCTACAAGTCATTTGTAACGATCGAAATTGCAATGTAAATATAAATACATATCACAATTTTTCAAAAATATTAATGAGTCGTACATTTGTTCAGTGATATACATATATATATATTAATTATTATTAATTTTTATAATTTTTTTTAGTATTTTCGAAAGACATGGCACTATGTACATATGTGTAATGAATGTTATTTCATTCGAAATATATTTGTTAATAGATTTTAGTATTTCTCATTTTTGTCATCAATCATGGTCAAGGCTTTTATTATTGGCATTAAAAAACAAAAATAAATAGGAACATAATTTAAATAAATCATCCGTCCTTTTAAAATGATATTATAAACTATGATCACAAATGATCGCAAATGATCAAGTTGTTTTACAATAGTATGTTTACACAATTTTTAACCAAAATTGTATCATATGTTTAAAAATGTATACAAACAGTATACAAATTCTAGTAAGACAATAGACAAATTTTTGAGGTATTTTCATATAATATGATATACTTTCTTGATATACATTTCACGCCCCCCTTTTTTTCTAACAGAGTACTTACAAAAATTTAAGAAATATCACTGTTTTAATAGTTGTACATACTTATAGATAATATATCATAAATTTGAAGTATAGAAATTTTTAGCCCCTAATGTATTCATTAGATATACTTGTAAATTTTGTATTTGCGTCGGAGTGGAAATTGTACGAACGATCATTCTTCAGAAATGGTGATAATTTTTATACCAAGTAATTATTTCTTTTTTAATATTACGTACAAAAAAGAATAAAGAAACAAATACAAAATATTATAAAGCAACTATTTTTTAACCATTTCGGCGTCAAACAATTCCCAATAACTTCATACAAAGGATAAACGTATATGAATAATACCTGTTTAGAACCAAAATTATATAAAAAATATATCGATTAAACTTTATCGATAGAATCATTCTTTATAATATCATCTTTACTGATATTCTGATTCATTTGATCATTTTCATATTCTACAAAATCATCAAACAAACTTGGCCATGCTTCTGCATCATCGTACACGCTAAGATCATCGCCAATACTTTCAGCAAAATTCAAAAACATATTCCATGTATCCTTAGGTATACCTCGAACATGATGACACTCAAGAAATTTAAGCCATCTTGATAGAAGAGGTGGTTCGCGTATTGTAAAAACAAGCTTCCACAGAACGATTGCCATGTCGGCTGGTAATATTCTTTGACCAGAATTTACATCTAAACCAAATCGGAATGTAAATCGATAGAGATCCTTGAATAAGTCACTGCTTACAGTCAGTTCTTGAACAATTTCTGGTAGTCTTGCTTGTATACCACGTATACTGTCTACTTTCATTGTTTTCAAGCCTGTCACAAATTCTTGACGCGTAAATTGGCACATTTGTTTTGCCTTCAATTTCCAAGCAAGAACAAGTACTTTAAACTCATCTGGTGATAATTGTAAATCATTACAAAATCTTTCAATACCGTCGGCTAAGATCACATCTTCGTGCGAATCCTATATACAGAAATATAATATTTTATATGAATAAAAAAAAGAAAAAAGAAAATCTGCTTTAGATTTTACCTTATACTGGTCAAATAAAGCATTTAATTTGCTCTCTGATGGTTCCTTTTGTTGCCTTGATTCAGCGGTTGTACTGAGCCCGGATGATGTTCCAGATCTACCCAGTGGTGATAAACGTGCATAGAATCCCCTTGACGAACGTAAATTACTTTGTACAGTAGGCATAGAACCACAGTTATCAGACCCTACATTGTTGAATGTTGTTAATGTGGTTACTGATTTTCTGTTTCCGTTTAAATGAGTTTCAGGCACTAAAGGCCCAGTTTGTTGGCAAGAATGCAAGAACGAACCTCTCAGTTCCATTGTTTCTAAAATTATAGCAATCACAAACAATGATACGTAGCACCACTAACAAATAAATACATTGATATAAACATAGAGCGTCTATTGCAAAATTCTATCGTAAAAATGGAAAACCTGGAAGTAATCAAAATAAAAATGAAAGCGCAATAGACAAAGACAATGATTACCGTCTTTATAATCGAATGATGAGGATCTTGTGGCAGTGGCTGGTGGAAGAGACACCTTAAAGCACGAAAAACAGTTTCCCATTGATGCTGTCCGTATTTAATGTTAACAACGATTATTCCATGCATCAGTAGTTCAGTCTTACATTGGCAGTCTTGATCAAAAGCTAAATAATCGAGTGTAACAAAACAATACATTCAATTTTTGTATACTAACATAAAACAGACGCATTACAATGTTTATATATCAAACAAACTGTGCATATTTCTCGCACTTTCATTGTACACAATTCAGAATCTTTAAACATTATGTAACAATTAGAAATTATAGCATCGATGCAGAAATTTGTATATTCTTTACATACATAGGTATACAATATAATATATATATGAATATACACAATTAAGCTCCGCTGAAAACAATCTCAGTATTCGATGTACCGTGATACATAGTTTGAAACGTGTAACTCTTCTCTCTAAACAAATTACGTTCGTGTAGAGAAACGATTAGACGTAGAAGAATTTTTTACCTTATTATTAGGGCGGATTTTCGGTCTAGCTGGGTCACGGTAACCCCAGTTAAGACCCCCCGCGAAATCTCTCTCTTTGCCCGCATTCATTAAATTCCCGTTAAGTATATCGCTCTTCAATTAGTCCCAGTTAAAAACGACGAAACACCTCGGTCCCAGCCTGCTCGAACGTCTCCATCGAGTGACATCCAAGTCGAGTTTCTGTCTGACCAAACACCACTGTCATTTGCATCGACGTAACCTCACCAAACTCTACAACAACAGCGTCGTCCCATCCACGAAGCTACTCGACCCTGTAAATTTCTGTCGCATTACGTGCTGGCGAAGTCTGTGCGCGTAAAAACTCAGAAAGAAATGTATATCCCTCGTATACACTTCAAGGCATAATAAAAAATCCCTTCACGATGAAGCAACAACGAAGTCTGTAAATTCAGTACCGATACTCTACGGACTTAATAGTCACTAGTAACATGTACGTGCGGCTGAACTTAAATCTCGCCAGTCCTGTGGGGAAAATTGATCGAAGACAGGATGGCCAACGATTGAAAAAAGACTATTTAACATTTAAGACGTATAACTGGATGTAGTTCTACTCTGCACGAGATCTCACTGTAGACTGACGCTCTTAGTGTTCATCTTTCTACACTTTTCCCCTAGATGGCACTAACTTCGCGGTTGGCGACCTTGGCGAGTCACCAGGACTTTCACGATCCCCTAAATTTCTCTCTATGATGTAAGATTCTGTGGTTCTGGACTTAATCGACTCGTAACATCTTAGATAGGAAACTTTCTGTTACGTTTACTTGGAATATTCATTATGGATTCGATTTTTATTTAGTTAAATAATGAATTGTTTTTATTTTTTATTTCTGTCGCTGTTGCGAAATATTTTTGAATATGTTTACTTTTATGCATGAATATTTCATGGGTAATTGTTATATTTTTCTTAGGTAAAAGAAAGCAGATCATTTTAGTTGTATTGGATATTGTAAAAAGAAATCTACGTTGAATAACGGAGAAAAAATACAGTTATGTTGATATAAAATTGTTTTTAAGAGATCTAGTTTATATATATACATATATACGTACTCTGTTCGTTACTAGATGTAATTTTTTAAATTACGAAAATATTGGGTTTATTACATTTGAATTGTATTTGAGCAGGTTTGCGGTGTGCGATTGAAAATAACTAAAAGTATGATGAAAATTGGATAACTTTCGAGTTTCGAACGTCTGCGATATTTTCAATAGGTGGCACTCGGTTTACGAAGTCGATAAACAATTAAAATACGCTCGTTTATCTTTGATCGAAAGTTAGCGGCCGTAAGTAGCAGTTTCTGAGTACGATTAAGAATACATTATTGAAACTAATGAAGTATAGTTATTAATTTCCAGAAAGAACTCTATACTTGTTACACATTTGCTAAGGAACAAGCTTGTTAGCATGTATATTTTATCTTCTCAAATAATAAATGCGAATTACATGTTACAGATAGGTACATTAATCTAACGAAAAATGCCGGAATTACCAAGAATTACAAGAGCATTGCGTCTGTTTTCAAATCTGGGTCGTATAAAAAGCACCCTTGACTTAGAACCGAATGATTTGTTTAAGAAACAACAGGAACAACAATGTAGCAAATTGAAAAGGTATTTTTTTTCTTTCATACCTTATAATTTGTTATATACAATACGATTGAGAAGCTTTTGTAAAAGATTATGGAACAGTTTTCTTGTACTAAGAGAAAAGCTTATATCTCTTATATCTATTAATTTATAGTAATATAATATTTATAATAATTTGATGACTTAGTATATGGCATGATATTGTCAAGTAAATAATGTTGATATTGTATGCAACACAGAGAGTTCGGTTGGCATGATTTGTGCAAACTTATACCCAAGGACACAATGCATCATCTTAATAAGCTACGTCAGATTGCTACAGATGCACTTGGTATGTAATAGTTAAAGACAATTAGATCAAGAGTATTTACTTTGTTATTGTTTTAGGAGAATGTACTTCTAAACTCATAGATGAATTTTTAATGTTCACTCTACAATTGTTGATCGATGATGAGTTACTGTCATCCAAGAAATTTCATATTTTAAAAGAAAAAGCGGCGAATCTGACATTTGAGAAAGCTCAGACAATACTAGAAGTGAGTATATGTAATTCCATTGTACAATTATATATAGATTCTGTATAATTATTTATACTTTCTTGTAGGTAATTAAAATAATTCGGGAAAAATTGAACGAAGATATTTTAACAGTTATAAGGCACGAAAACGAAGAAGTTGACAATATTGAAATTTCCAAAAATAATTTATTTGACCCAAAATTTGAGTATAAACCTGCAAGAGCATTGTGGCCAGACACTGAAACACTTCGTAATATGTCTTTAGGAAACATAAATCAGAGTACTGATAAGTTCTCAATGAAATATAAAGATGAAACTACGAAACTTTTAAAAACTGGATTTGATAGAACAGTATACAAGAAAATGTTAATGCTAAATTATACAAAATATGATTTTCCACATATGACTTTAGAACAATTTGAAAAGGAGATAATTAGTAAGTTAAGTTCTAGAAATTTAGAAAACGAATTATATGATTTCTTAGGTTCTGAATCTCTAGAATTCATACAATACATTATTCAATATAAGAAAGATATTATAGCTTCCAATTCTCTTCCAAAGATGCAAAAACAATCTAGCGTTCAAAGACCCGTAATTAGTCAAGTAATAGTACAGTCGGAAAAAGAGAAACAATTAATGAAACAAATACGAAAAGAAGTAAAGAAATTAAGTAAAATTTCAAATAAACGAGAAGGAAAGTCAGAGCCGGAAGAAAATGGTTGTGAACCACTTGAATTGTGCTTAAAGAAGCAAGAAGCATTAATAGAAATGAATACACCCATATTTAATAGAAATGTTGGCGCAGAGAGAAGCGCACGAGAAGCTTACCCCTTTGTATTTGATTCCCATATGGCAAGTAGAAATACAACTGGATATGTATCAAAACAGAAGATAATGTTACCAGAAGATGTTGTGAGAAAAGATACGCAAATGTTTGAAGAAGTTTTCATTCCCATTCCAGAATCACAACAAATTAATGTAGATTACAAACCTATTATGATATCTTCATTAGATGATATTGGACAAATGGCATTTAGTGGTATCACATCATTAAATAGGATACAAAGCATAGTATTTAATGCAGCTTATCATACCAATGAAAATTTATTAATTTGTGCACCAACGGGTGCTGGAAAAACTAATGTCGCTATGTTAACTGTGGTACATCAACTGAAGCAACACATTGAGCATGGTCAGTTAATGAAGAATCAATTTAAAATAATTTATGTAGCACCGATGAAAGCTTTGGCAGCTGAAATGACAGCAAATTTTGGCAAAAGACTTCAGTGTCTTGGCATATCGGTTCGTGAATTAACAGGGGATATGCAGTTGACCAAATCAGAAATTCAACAAACGCAAATGATCGTTACTACACCAGAAAAGTGGGATGTAGTTACCAGAAAAGGTACAGGAGATATTTCTCTCACCAGTATTGTTAAGTTGTTAATTATCGATGAAGTGCATTTGCTCCACGGTGACAGAGGACCCGTGGTGGAGGCATTAGTTGCTCGAACTCTAAGACAAGTGGAATCTTCGCAGAGCATGATCAGAATTGTTGGACTTTCTGCGACTTTACCAAATTACACAGACGTCGCTACCTTTTTAAGGGTAAATCCATCTGTGGGACTGTTTTATTTTGATCATCGATTCCGACCAGTACCCCTGAGTCAAACATTTATCGGTGTAAAAGCGACAACACCATTGCAAGAAATGAATTACATGGATCACGTGTGTTACGATAATGTAATAGACATGGTGCGCAAAGGACACCAAGTGATGGTATTCGTACATGCACGAAATGCTACTGTTAGAGTAGCGAATGCGCTGAAAGAGATGGCAATGAAGAACGATACGCTTAAATTATTTACATCCGAAGGTCAAACGAAATTTATAAACAAAGCATTTGCCAAGTCACGCAACAAACATTTACCTGAACTATTTAATAATGGATTATCGGTGCATCATGCTGGTCTATTGCGTTCAGAGAGAAATCTGGTCGAAAAATATTTCGCGGAAGGTTTAATTAAAGTATTAGTATGCACTTCGACATTAGCTTGGGGTGTAAATTTACCTGCACATGCAGTTATTATAAGAGGAACAGAAATATACGACGCAAAACATGGTTCGTTCATCGACTTGGACATATTAGACGTTCTGCAAATCTTTGGTCGTGCTGGTAGGCCTCAATTCGATGACACTGGTCACGCTGTCATCATTACGTCGCATAATAAATTATATCATTACTTGTCGTTATTGACAAATCAGATACCTATCGAAAGCAATTTCACTAAATATCTAGCTGATAATTTGAACGCTGAGATAGCATTGGGAACAATATCGAATGTGGAGGAAGCTATAAAGTGGCTGAGTTATACTTACTTATTTGTTCGAATGAAATTAAACTACCATGTCTATGGGATTCCGTTTCAAGTGATTTCAGAGGACCCGAATCTGGAACGGGAAAGGAAGAAGTTAATCGACGAAGCGGCTAAGAAGTTGGATAAAGCGAAAATGATCCGATATAATATAAGCACCGGGGATCTGAGTACAACAAACCTAGGTCGCATTGCGAGTCACTTTTATCTTAAATATGATACCATTGAAATCTTCAATGAACGTGTAAAACCAATTATGAACGAGGCGGAAATATTTGCTATGATATCTTGTTCCCAGGAATTTGAGCAGTTGAAAGTGCGAGACGACGAGATGAACGAATTGGATTATTTGGTCACAAAATATTGTAAACTCTCCGTTCACGATGCTGCGGAAAACATTCACGGTAAAGTGAATATTCTACTGCAGACGTATTTATCGCATGGTCAAGTTAATGTGTTCTCGTTGATGTCAGACCAAGCATATATCGTGCAGAATGCGGGTCGTATTTGCCGTGCGTTGTTCAAGATTATGTTAGGGTATAACAATGCAATAATGACTGGTCGTTTATTAGAGATAGCAAAAATGCTTGAAGTGCAACAGTGGGGTTACGTAAATCCACTGTGTCAATTTTCTTGTCTACCCTCGGAAATAATTGATAAAATAGATCAATACGATTTGACAATCGACAAACTAATTGATATGAGTGTTAAAGAAATTGGAGATATACTGCGTAATCAGAAAGTAGCAGCGTTGGTGAAGAAATGTTGCGAAGAGCTGCCTGCTCTAGAAATGGAATCAAGTTTACAGCCTATCACGCGTACAGTTTTAAGGATACACTTGAAAATATATCCGCAATTTCAATGGAACGACAAAGTTCATGGCAAAACTTCAGAACCGTTTTGGATATGGATAGAAGATCCGGATACTAATTTTATCTATCACCATGAATACTTCGTTATGACAAGAAAGATGGTTTATAACAATCTGGAACAAGAACTCGTGATGACTATACCACTGAACGAACCATTACCTAGCCAATACATAGTAAGAGCAACAAGTGATCGCTGGTTGGGTTGTGAAAATATGCTACCTCTGACATTTCATGATTTAATTTTACCTGAAGTATACCCACCGCACACCGATCTGTTAGAACTGGAACCATTACCGGTAAAGGCATTGAAAGAGCCATCATTTGAAAATCTATATAAATTCTCTCACTTTAATCCAATACAGACGCAAATCTTTCATTGTTTGTATCATACAGATAATAATGTTCTGCTAGGAGCTCCTACTGGTTCAGGAAAGACGATCGCTGCGGAGATTGCTATGTTTAGGGTGTTCAAACAGTATCCCATGCAAAAAATTGTGTATATTGCACCCTTGAAAGCTTTGGTCAGGGAACGAATAAAAGATTGGAAAGTCAGACTCGAAGAGCAACTGGGAAAGAGAGTGGTAGAGTTAACTGGAGATGTATCGCCGGATATAAAGATGATAAGAAACGCGAGCGTTATAGTGACCACGCCAGAGAAATGGGATGGTATCAGCAGAAGTTGGCAAACGAGAACTTACGTGAAAAATGTTGCACTTATCATTATAGACGAGATTCATCTATTAGGGGAAGATCGTGGTCCTGTGTTAGAAGTTATTATCTCAAGAACTAATTTCATCTCCTCTCATACTTTGAAGAAATTAAGAGTCATTGGGCTTTCTACAGCATTGGCCAACGCAGTGGATTTAGCCAATTGGCTTGGTATCGGAGAGATGGGTCTGTACAATTTTCGTCCGTCCGTACGGCCTGTACCATTGGAGATCCATATAAACGGATTTCCAGGGAAGAATTATTGCCCTCGAATGGCTACAATGAACAGACCAACATTTCAAGCGATTAGACAACACGCACCATCTAGTCCATCTTTAGTGTTTGTTTCGTCGCGACGACAGACGCGTTTAACTGCGTTAGATTTAATTGCATACCTCGCAGCAGAGGATAATCCTAAACAGTGGCTACATATGCTCGACGAAGAAATGAATAGCATTTTAGATCACATACGAGACTCGAATTTAAAACTTACGCTTGCTTTTGGAATCGGACTTCATCATGCTGGTCTTCAAGAAAGAGATAGACAAATCGTTGAAGAACTGTTTGTCAATAATAAAATTCAGGTATCTATTTAAAGTAGTAACAAAGTTCCATTACTTATTTATCCAAAAACAATTTCTAAGTATTCAGATATTTAATGAAAAGTATCATTTTTAGGTGTTGATTACAACAGCCACCTTGGCTTGGGGAGTAAATTTTCCTGCTCACTTAGTTGTAATAAAAGGAACAGAATATTATGACGGTAAACAACATCGTTATGTTGATATGCCGATTACAGACGTACTTCAAATGATGGGTCGCGCTGGCAGACCTCAGTTCGATAATTCTGGAGTGGCAGTGGTTTTTGTACATGATTTGAAAAAAAATTTCTACAAGAAGTTCCTACATCAACCATTTCCAGTGGAATCAAGTTTACTGGCGGTCTTGCCGGATCATATAAACGCTGAAATTGTCGCCAGTACAATTAAAAACAAACAAGAATTATTAGATTATTTAACGTGGACCTACTTCTTTAGGAGATTAATGAAGAATCCCAGATATTATGATCTAACTGCTTTAGAACCTCACACAATTAACCAGTATTTATCTTCTCTAGTGAATGATACATTAAAAGTGTTAATGGACTCGCACTGTGTTGACTTCGATGAGGTATGCAGAAAGGAAATTCAAGTTCTATTCTCGTCTTACCTGGTATATAAGACAATTACGATTACTCTTATTGATTCTAGGAAGAACAAACTCTATACCCACTTCCAATGGGTAAAATAGCATCGTTCTATTACTTATCACATCATACCATGCTGATGTTTAAGCAATCGCTACAGGACTCTCTTGCACTGGAACAATGTCTACATATTTTATGCAATTCTCATGAATATAGTGAACTACCAGTACGACACGATGAGGAGTTATTGAACGAGTAAAGTACCATTTCTAACAATAAAGGAAAGAACATGTTATACAATCTTAATTATTCTTATAATATGTTTAATTGTTAAATAGGGAATTAAGCAAAATGTGTCGTTACCAAGTAGACAACTATTCATACAGTTCTCCACATACAAAAGCATTTTTGTTACTTCAAGCACATTTTTCAAGACTGCCTTTACCATGTGTAGATTATATTACTGACCTAAAATCAGTTCTCGATCAGTCGATTAGGATTATTCAAGTATGTATAATTAAAAGGACATTATATCATTTTAGTTGCATGTTATAATTAATATTCTTACATCTTCACTTTCAGGCTATGGTGGATGCAGTCGCTGAGAACGGATGGTTATCAAGTACGTTAACAATAATAAATCTACTTCAAATGATTATTCAAGCTCGTTGGATTGATGAATCTGCAATTACAACATTGCCACATATAAGTTCGGAACATCTGCAATTATTTTCAAATTTTTCACCATATCTTCCAAAATTATGTTTTATCATGTACAATAAATATAGCCTGTTTGCAAGCGTACTTGGTAAAGAATTTCAGGAAGAACAAATGTATCAGGTAAATACATCAAATTGAATATTTATCAGTTTTAATCGGAACTTTCGAATATGTAGAGTGATACGATATTAATTTAATAATTTTAATATTTTTCTAGATACATCAAGTAATGAGAGAAATGCCGATAATGTGCATTGATTTAAGTTTAGAAAATATTGATGAAATAGAAAAAGAAGAGAAGCTTATATCGCTAAAACTTGCGAGTTCTGATTGTATAGATGTACATAAAGACCAAGATTACATACTAAATATTGGAATGAGAAGAAAGAATAAATCTAATAATAATTTGAAAGCACACTGTCCTATGTTTCAAAAGGGGAAAGATGAAGCTTGGTTTTTAATTTTAGGTAATATTGATCGCAATGAATTATTAGCACTAAAACGTGTATATGGAATAAATGAGCAACGTAAATGTCATCAATTACAATTCACGGCACCATCAGAATTAGGTAAAATTTGCTTTGTTTTCGTCATACACTGGTATTATTGTAGATAGCATCAAGATTCCTTAATTCTTAAACGAAAATTATTTCTTTTTTCAGGACCATCAACTTTAACTTTTTATTTGATGTCCGATTGTTATATAGGATTAGATCAACAGTATAGTATAGAAATAAATGTAATAAGTTAATACAAATGTGATTCAACTTAGCAAAATTTGTGTTATTTTTTTAAAGTAAGTAAATATACAAAAATATTTTGATAAAACTCGTATTATTATTTCAATCATGTTTTTCAATGATTACGAGCGTTGTAATTAAATATATGTTTGTATATAATTTTTAAGTATATGTCTGTTCATTTTTTCCTTTGGAGATGTATATGAATCGATCCTATTTTTCACGCAAGTGTAAATCTTAGCTTAATGTATAGAGATAAAGAGAAATAACATGCAAAGGATCAGTTAGCATCACATAAAAATGCATATCGAGAATAACAAATAACATTATATCTAACATAATAAACGTTAGTTCACTTTATTACAAAACGAGTCTCATAGATTATACATACAATTTGATTAAAAAAAATGTTTTATTCTAACATATTAGCACTTCTTTAAAAATAAAAGAATATCGATAATAGTTTAATATATTGTATACATATTTTTTTCACAGTGATCCTTCTTCACACTGATAATGTAACAATACAATATTTATTTATAATTTCTTACACTAATGAGGAATAACAAGATAGTATAGGATAGGAAGGATATGAGATCATTTCATTGCTTTGTTTCAAAGAGGACACGATTAAGTTGCACATTATTGACCAGTGCAGACTGTTCATTCTAATGATCTAGAAGAGATGCTTTTTAGCTCTAATTTCTTTTTATTTTATACTTATACATATCCCTGAGATAAATAATGCAATCGGTGTCAAAGTATTTTCTATTCTTTATCTTCCTTAATGTTTATTGTCCTAGTAATAAAGGAAAACCTGTTAAACGTTACAAAATAATTTTCTAATTTTTAAGATTTAAATAAAGTTTTCCAGATAAGTGTGTGCGCGTGTATGTATGTATGCGTGTGTGTATGTGTGTTAATATTTAAATAGTTTTACTTTGATAGATTGAATCTTTCCCTTTTTCATCAATAGATTGAACTTTCTGCCTTTTCAGTGTATATAAAAAAATGCACTTTATATAATATCATTTCTGCAACTGTAGGACTAATCAAAGCAAAGAAATACTTAAGCTCCTTCCAGAATAAAAATTTGGAAGTACTGATTATTTCTTGTAAGTAATAAACCGAAACAGTTTTGAAACAAATAATTTGATAATAATACACTTCTACTCATCACATTCATTACAAATATCAATATATTTTTCCTCACACAATTAAGGAAACTCCACACAGTACAATCAGTTGTAGCTTGATGTTGAGTGTTCTTCCTTTGTTTAAATTTAAAACAAAATGTTCAAAAAAATCATAATATAGATGCGCTATTGCATCTTTATCATTAGTAGATTATTATTACTGCCGTTCTTTTTAATATTTTCTTCCCTTTTGTAAATTTTTTCACTGACAATAATGTTATTAAATATATATGTATGTACATATACTTTATATATACATATATACGCATATACATATATGTACTTTATCACTCAAGGACCAAGGAAGCACTGGCATAACTAACAGAACTATCATTCATGTTATTGCACTGATTGCTTTGAGCATACTTAAGAAACTTCAAGTTCATTCTTTGGCCGTTAGTATTTCCTTTTAAACTATGAATCGCCTGTTAAAATATTAATTATAGCATTAAAAATGATATCATATTACACGAGTCATTATTGCAAAACTATTATAATTAATTGAAATTTACTGGAAAATATATGTATTAAGCATTATTAAATATAATATGTTTTAAGCAGCTATTTACATATAGAGGTCAGAAAATATATTACCTGTAAAATTTATACACACATTACCTGTAAAAGGATACTAATAGGATGTCGGCCACATATTGTATTACCATATTTTTTAAGGTAATCAGTAAACATTGTTGGGTTCAACGTTTCTATGATGTCCATACCCTATGGATTTTTGTATAAATAAAATAAATCAAGACTGCATGTGATAAGTAATGGGAAAAAGAAATATATAAAAAATAAACAAGAACTTTATATGTTGATTTTATGTACCATTTTGTCAAGATTTTGAATAGATCTATGAATAGGACCACATGATCTATCGTAATAGGTATAACGAAACCGCTGTCCCCAATGACAAAAATCCGAAGATATAATAAATAGTGTTTGTGGATCGGCCATATATGGTGCTAGTATTCTTCCATAGAGCGCTTCTCTTTCTGGACTTAGCGAACCAACCAGAATAGGAATTATCGTGAAAGAATCTTTAAATCTATATTGGCATAAAATTTATAATTAGAAATTCATAGTAAATTAATGATAGAAAGAGAAGTAGCTATATATATATATATAAATATTTTTTTAAAATAACATTTATAAATAAATAACGTATATGTATATATGTATATGTACCCTTCCATAACTTTTGCAATAAATGGCAATTGCATTTCAATACTATGTTCTTCTTCATCTGTATTTAAATCCATCCATTCAAAGTGTCTCGTTTCTTCAAGTTCTCTGTACACTGTCACACAGAAACTTACATTTGAACTAGTCTTTTATAGCAATTTGGATCAATAACTTAATTAAATCACATTTAAAAAGAAAGAAAAGTAAAAGATCGTCATCGATTATAACGTATACCTTGCTGGTCAATATGTAGATCATATAATGGAGTTTGATAAATTGAAGCAGAAGAAAGTGCACAGCCTGCTAATCTGACATGATGAGACGGGCCAAGAATAAAAATCCTGCGCCTACATAATAATAACATATTACGTGTTATTTCATCTTTTGTTTAAGCTGAATATAAAGAGTATAAATAAATAAAAATTTATAAACGTAACTAATTATTTTATTTTTGTACACAAACATATAATTACATAATTTACAATCGATAATACATTGAATTATAAATTTACAAAAAGTAAATCATTTTGTTGCGTAATAAATATAAACTTTACATATAAATATAGAATGTCTTATGTGTAAAAATCTAAAATAATGTAGTAAATTAAAAATATATTTGTATGGACATTAACAAAATATATTATCGAAATATTTAACTTTTTGTAAAGTTTTGATAGTATAAAATAATATAAAATTATATAAAGATATGTTTTTCTAGGCACAATGATCCGCTTGGATTCAAACACCTGGATACTTGGCCCTTAGTGGTACAATACATGCAAACTCATGTTTTTATATTCAATTCAACAGTGCAAGAAAAATATTAAACAAACGTAATTATAAACCATAAACTATTAGTCCGTTTGGTCAGTTATGTTCTTACAAAATTTGCACAGAATGTAAGACGTAAATAAGAATTTAGAAGTACAATTATTAAATACTATATAAATTAGGAATATATGCTGAACTTAAATAATTTTACTGAATTCAATGAGACACACACATTGCGTTATCTTACTAAACACCGACTTGTACAACATTATATAGCATTTCACCTTAAAAAAACTTACACAACTACAGGACTAATCTGGCGGTATGCAAAACCAGCACATGCTCCACAATAGCTGTAACCTGCATGTCTGTGAAATTTTATTTGTATTTGAATAAAAGTTTTTCGTTATCTAATCAGAAATTATTCTAATGCATTTTAATTACTGACGGGGCAATAATCCCCCTAGCAGGTCCATGTGACAAGTCTGCCGCACTCAACCAACCTTCTAATTGCTTATTTAACTCCAAACCTGTATACAAAATATTCAAATGTAGAGTATTTTAAAATACCACGTAATATTATTTATTTAAACAAAACACATAGATATAATTATACGTTAAATAGTTTCAAGATACTTGTATGCAGAAATGACAAAATAGAAATTAATGCAACAGAATATTGTAATCTTAACGGAACAAGTGAATATTTTAACAAGAAATTATAACCTCATATAATAGATGTACGAAGGATGTAAAAGAATGAATTTTTTTTCCTTAAACATAAATTAAAGAATCAAACGAATGATAATACAAATTTCTACACACATAATCTATCGAAGAACAAATAAAATGTACATTATCTTGGGAATTGCTTGAGATGCAACAAAATTGGTCTCGTAGCAAAAGTAACTATTAACAAATGTTACAGATAATATTAATTTAAATAATATCATGTAACTTTCATTAAAAAAAAAAAATCAGATTTCAGGTGTGCAGAGTTGCGATTATTTATCAACACCTATGGAACTGTCACGATGTACACAACAACGAGTCCATAGGAAATCGTGGAGAACATAACGAATGACTATCAAAAAGTTACAAATACGAATGATCAGAATAATAAATAAATCGAACCGATAGTTTAAATAATACTTACCAGAGCCTGCGTACCAACTACCAGCATGAGTTGCTCTTCTAATTAATGCCATTTTTCACTTTATTACACCTATTTTTATTTCCTCTATTCAATCCCTCGGGTAAATAATCTTTCGTCTTGTTAATATCCCGATAAGCAACCTGTTCAGAATGTTTATTGTTCAATCTCACTTGTATATAAAACTTTTATAAAACACGATCAGAAAAACTTAATTTTTACTTAGCCACGAACCATATGCTTCTAATAACACCCAGCAGTGTACGTATGTAGGTATAATGTTTATACAGTATCGAGAGAGAGAGACGATATTTTGAAATGTAAACGATAAAACGAAAATTTTTATACTCGAAACTCGACGTACCAAACTATCATAAATTTCTGCATATCTTTCTTAATACAATTAAATAAAATTTCGAACTGTTCTTTTACATATTAGACATTCTTCGTTTCGAACTTGTATATAAAAATACGATAAAATAGGCATTGATGAATCGTATACACGTACCAGCGCATATTTTGTTACAAAACAAATGCTGTACAGTAATTTTAATTGTATTTAAATAAGTAAAGAAGAGACAAGCTATTTTTACAATTTATATAAAATAACAGTAAATGGAAAGAGAGAGAGATAGAGAGAAAAGTATCTATATAATAAGAAAAAAAGCAAGCTTAAATATCAGAAAAGAAATGGATACCAAATGTCTATTAAATTTTCCAAAAATATACTTTGTATTATATACCACGTGTCTGAAATGTAATCGTTTATTTTTTTCGTTTCATTCACGATGAATATGAGTATATACCTTAATTTCTTTCATTTAATAAAGTCTCATCTTTCTTCAGCAATCGCGTACGTTATACTTATAGCAAAATAACAGGTACTCGCTTTTAACGCTGCAATTATATAAAATATTAAATATTTTCCATTTGTATGATTAATTACATACATACGTAAATTGTCAATGTATCAATTAATTATTTATTTAACCGTATTACGGTTAATCCCTATGATCCTGAACAGTTGATTGGGTTACCATACAGAAATCCGAGATTACCTGAGATTTACTTTGTACATTTTTTTACGACGCTAACATCAATCACGAAAAAAACCTGTGAAACTTACAAACGAATAGTTCAAGATATTCTCTCGACGTCTTTAATTAATAAGATCGACAAATTTACTTTCCATTTCGCTTGATTATATCGAAGATGATAATTATTTTTTCCAAGTACGTGCAATGTACTTTTAAAGTATGCTTCCCAGAGACTGTGATAAACAATTCGCTAGTCAAATTCACGATTGAAATACGTATTTGTTAAATAATTAGAATAATTTTGGTGGTAAAATTAATGACATGTATTATCGTTGCGTATGCAGAATAAATGTTCGAGTTTGAACGAACTTTTAGTCTCTGTTCGATTGTTATTTCGGTGTCTGATTTGACTGGCATCGTAGAAATGGTTCTAACGGCAGAAATTTGTGTCTCTAGTATTGTTTAAGTTTGTGAAACTGTGCGAGAAAACAGACGTCTATTTGTTGAAAATATCGCAATGTGCACGAGAGTTTGATCTTTCCCAGCGGATCGTTTACGTGAAAATCCTCGCCTCACGTGGGACGGTGATTAGTGAAAAAAAAACATTGCCCCTATTACACTGATCCCGAGTCAACATCGACGTTTTTGTGTTTTTTTTACGCTGATTTACTTTGTTTATTATGAATTCGACGGATTATTTTGTGCGCTAACTTACACACGGGCACGATAATATAGGTAATCAAATTTGATCCATTTTTCCCTCAATATTTTGATCATATAGTTGTTATAACCTTTTGCTTTCTTTGTGCTTGTTCTGATTTCTATCTTTACAATGTCAAAATCACCGACTGTTTCCGTTCAGTGTTTCCCTCCGAGAATTGTCGAAGTCTTCTGTGTTAGTATAATAAAGAGTAATCGTAATCTTAAGGCACTGGCACAAATCCCCCGGAGCAGAGATTACCAAACTATTTTCGTTCTGTTATTAAATTGTCAGTTTCTGGAATGGTTGGAATAACAAGTTGTTACCATAGACTGTGGTCTGTTGTATCGTATTAATTCTTTTCTTCCGTCAAAAGGCCTGTGTACGAAAAGGAAATACTTGAGAAACGATGTTTAGATTAACTTATAAGTATCTATGAAAAAATGTGTACAGCTTAGCAATTGTAAGTTTTGGAACACCATGTATTACGCTATGTAAAAGTCTTGTTACTTTGCAACTGATTCGATACTATCAGAAGCATTGTAGTTTCTGACAAAATCAATCTTGATAAAAACGATTCGTATCGGGGGAATCGTGTGCTCATAGAATGTAAAGAATTAATTCACTGTGTACATATATAAAAATTGAAAATAGTACGGATTCTCTTTAACGCTGTAGTATAATATAATGTATAACGAGCTGTTGATATAAGCGAATTGAATAGTAAACAAATATTTTATACTTGGATAGCGATCTTTATGAAAATAAATTCTTCAATTGCCAATAGGTCCATTCTCATTTCCTGTCTTCGATTTTGATATGACCATTGCTGTGGTGCTGTGATAAAGAGGTAAAGCAATTAAATAAGTTACAGTTGAGATTTAAGAATGAAAACAAGCTTAACGATAGGAAAACTGATAAATTACGAGCAGTGTTAAAAAATTGTTCTCTTTACCTCATCGTTACAGGTTGCTACTAGGCGTTTGTTGTCATGGATTTTCCTCAATTCCATGAAATTGAACAACTTAGAAGTGATACGATAAAAAACAAGTGATTGTGGTAATTGACATAAAAGTGTGTTGGTGTGCCCTAGCAGGTACTTTGTAGTGAAGCCACCAGGCTATGGCCAACCTGAACTTTGAGCAGCCACCACGCAGTATTGCGAACGCAAGCCTTACATCGCGCACGGGTGGTGGGGGGGGCTTAAATTCGTCGACCCTTATGGGTCATGTTACACCTACCTCGGGCATGTTCTCAGGCTCATCCGCAAGCACTTCCAGTTCAGCTAACTCTGCGGTAGTAGTTACTAACGTTTACCCTGGAGCATCAGGAGCAGGAGGTGGACAAAGTAGTCATCAACCTCAACAACAGCAGCTCTCTCCTATGGGCAGCAGAGGACTGTTTGGGCAGAGAGCTTTTACAGATAGACGTACGATGCCTGCTCTTGGGTTAGTTTCCCCACTCCGAGTAGTTAGAAAATTTATTTTCTATGTATTCGTTATGACAGTCGTGTTATAGTAGTATTCGTTATGATATCGTATATTTTTCTGTATACTTGTTGTATGGTAATTCTCTTTAAAAGGAAAATGAATATGTTAATGAAAATTTATAGAACCTCGAATCCAATGGGTAGCATGGGCACTTTTGGAATACCTCAAAGTCGTAATTACGGATCTCAAATCAATAATTTTCACTCTGTTTTTGGCAGTGGAGGAGGTGGAGATACAAGTACTCCTCCATTGTTGGATCTGTCTGAGTTTCCTTCATTAACAAACAGAGGACAGGGTGATTCTATGCCGCAACCTAGTCCTATGCCAGGGAAACAACCTTATGGTTTGTATTAACATAATAATATTAGTTTTCCAATAAATGTAATATATCTATAACAAGTGAAAGCATCCACATGAATGGTACAATTTTTTAAATAAATATATTTATTGATTTTTAGTTGGAATGGTAAAACAACCAACGTCTGAATCAAGTGAATTTACAATGAGTTCGGAAGATTTTCCAGCACTACCAGGAACGCAAAACAGAGAAGGGCCATCGCCGGGTGGTAGCGTTTCTGGAGATAAAAACATACCTGTTGGACTTGGACCTGAAATTGGACAAGATGTATTGCAGGCAAATAGAGCACCTGGGTCTGAAAAATCTCAGACATCTAAAAGAGGCATACAAACATCTCCCGATGGTATCAACTGTTCCAATTTAATATAATTATTTTCATAATTAAGAGAATGAATCTACTATCTAAAGCTGTATGTACGCCATCTTTTTATACCTCGTACAACTTTTATTATCTTTTCTAGGCAAGGTGACTAATATACCAGCTAGTATGGTAAAAGACCAATTTGGAATAGTTGGTTTACTGACATTTATTAGGGCAGCTGAAACAGATCCGAATTTAGTATCTTTGGCGTTAGGTCAAGATTTAACTGCGTTAGGATTAAATCTTAATTCGCCAGAGAGTCTTTATCAAAATTTTGGCGGACCTTGGGCAGAAACACCGTGTCGACCTCAGGACATCGATTTTCACGTACCGCCAGAATATCTTATTAATGCCGCTATCAGGTGCCTCATTTTATTACCTCGATTTTTATCACATTGTAAACTACCTTTTATAGCTCTTAAACTTATATTATGCTTATTTCAGAGACAAGCTAGCGCCGGTTAAATTAAATCGTTATAAGGATGATCTACTATTTTATATGTTTTATACAAATGTTGGGGATGTATTGCAATTAGCAGCGGCAGCGGAGTTGTAAGCATATTTCTTACTAAGTTTCCCTGTTGGATATTACAGTGAACTTTTTGTAATACACGTGTTTTTATATAATTACGAAGATATAGTAGGGAGTGGCGATATCATATGGAAGAAAAGGTTTGGATAACACAAGCACCAGGATTGGGACTCGTAGAGAAAACATCAACGTATGAACGTGGTACTTATTATTATTTCGATGCGCAAAGTTGGAGAAAAGTAGCAAAGGAATTTCATTTGGATTATACAAAACTAGAAAGTAGACCTCATCTTCCCACAAACTTTCACCAAACCCAGCCTTAACTACAGGTACCTATTGGATATGCCATTTTTTTAAATTACTTTTTTTTTAAACTTTATCCAGGGAATAGTTTATAAATATTTTCGTAATTGGAAATTTGTGCCTGTGTGTTGCAGATCTGCTTGCAGACCATTGTACTGTCTTTAAGCTGGACAGGAAACAGCTATTGTATAAATGAACAAATTTAATAATCTTTAATAAAAACATAAAATTTGAAGAGTAATGATATGAAGTTCTTTAATTGTTGACTCTGTTAGAAGTGGAAATGAGTCTAATCTATTCAATATTGATGTGATATTGATAATTTTGATATACAATAGTGTATATTTTAAATGTTTATTAGGTGCTTATGTGTAGAATGTTGTATTTTTTAATAACACTATGGAGATGATTAGAATCATGTCAATGTACATAATAAAAATAACAAGAAATTGTAATACTAAACAAAGTTTTGACATTTAGGCAAGTCAAAAATGCAATATTTTCATAAATTCTGTATATACGTGATCATTTACTATTTACGATAAAGATTGCGAATTATTTTTTAGAAAACGAACTTATATTTTATAAGCGTTAATGTGGATTGATTTGAATTCGTTATTTGTTAAAATTTATGAAATATATTAATATATAAAGTTTTGAATGTAACAAATGCCTTTCTCTTTTTTGGATGTAAAGGAGTACATTCAATTTAACACATAGCATAATAAAGATCGCCTTGTTTAAGACTATGATTTACAAGGCTTCGATGTCATTTCAATTGTTTTTTAATAGATGTTAATTTTTGATAAACGGTGAATTTCAATAAGTTTAACCTTATTGTATATATTAGTTAGAAATTTGTAAGTGTAAAATGAAATTTACATTTCAGAGATAAAAAACGGCACAAGCTTAAAAATTATATACAAATAAATAAACTTTTTGAGTTTAAACGTATTTTATTTTTAAATTTTCTAACAACACCGTATAACATAAAATAATTAACCAGAATAATAAACATGAATTGAAGTTCTATTGAAAAACAATTTTCATAATATTTGGCTCTTTGTATCGATCATACACATATATATTTTCAAGTACACTAGACTTTGTTTTTTGAACTTTCATCTTTTTTCAATATGTACATATATTATACATTGCTATTGAAATTATATATGACTCAATTCCATTTCTATTTTATATACAACTGTACCGTCACTCGAAATATCTTTCCCTGCATTATATAGTCTTACCGTTTTTGTAGTTCCAATGAAAAATAATCATCGGAAACCATTTTATGGCTTATTATACTTGTAAAATTGGTTTCATAATTTTTTCGTGTTGCGTAGCAAGGTCAATTACATTTTCAGAAGCGTTTATGGAATAATTTTCAATGTAATTTTCACTGTTTTTTTCACATTTGTCCAGGTAGTATCTGTTGAAACGAATATTTAATTAAATGTAAGGCATATTAAATATTTAAAATAGAAGTATACATTATAACTGAAGATTAAATTGTTTACCTATAATTTACCATAATTCCACAGCTATTACCAACACCACGAGGTGAAGGATCAGCCAACCAATTTATTCTCCACATAACAGCTCCATTTCGAAGATGGAAGTTTGCTGTAGTATATCAAATTGTTAAGTTATTATTCGCCTTTTTATACTATCGTCAGAATTAATTTACAACAATCAGCTTACCAACACTATTTAAAGCATAGTTTCGTCTCTTTTCCCGATACAGATACCATGCACATGATCGCAGTAATGGTTTTTTTAAGACCTCGCATACTTCACTGTCACGAGTCCATAACGAATTATTAAAAATATTCTTTAGTCCCAAAACAACGTTATTTGTCTTCAAAACATTTTGTATAGATTCATATTCTTCGTTTGTAAAGATGTTACGTATGTCTATAATATATTTATTGTAACAGTATACTATTTTTTTGTTGTTTTTAAATTTTTTAAATTCGAGTAAATCGTGATTACCTTGCCTTGCTTTCTCTAAAAGCCAAGTTCTAAAATTTGGTATTGGTGATAAGGTAGACAATTCATGTATCATAGGAAACTCGGATATCACTCTCTTTGCTACTTCTTTTATCAGGTAATTACCAAGTTCAATACCCTAGGAAAGTGAGATAAATAAATAAATACTTTGCTTACTTTATAAATAATACTATAATTATTATTTATTTGTTTACCTGTAATCCTGTCTGCGTAGAAGTTATGGAATAAAATATTGCAGACTTTATTTTGCACTTATCCTCTTCTAGAAATGTTATTTCTTTTTTAGGACCACCGAGAATTCTGACCTTTGCTTCCTCAATACCATTTACACTGCCTGCACAACAGTACATAATACATATTACTTATTGTATTGTTGCACTTAAATCTTATAAAATATTGTACATCGAAATAATGTACCTGGTATAATGTCACATAATGCTGTATGTAGAACAACAAGAGGTTCTCGTGGCATAGATGGATGTGTAAAAATATAGCATCTTCTGTATGGTCCAACTCGTTGCTTCAAATCTAACCAATTTCTTATGGGATGTATTGCTTCATACTCTGAAATCTTATTACTTTTTTACTAATAAATAGCAAGTACAGAATGTTAAAATAATTAGATATATTACCTTTTGTAGAATGTCACACGCACTTTGCCATGTTATTCTTTCTAAATGTAAAAATCCTACTGAGAACCATAGTAGCAACAAATCGCGTAGAGTAATATTTAATTGCTGTATTATAATATTCTCATCTGTGTCTTTAGTTTCCAATATTAATTCCTGGTAAAAATATTTATAAAAAATTTAATAACACACTCATAATTAGAGTAGAGTCAGAAATGTAAATTTAAGTATCATTTTATATTACTTACTAAAACATCTGTCCTCAAATCGACAAGAAACTTAACACCATTCTCAAGTCTTCCAATTATAACAAACAGCCATTGATATTCCGGTGTAAGAACACCTTTCAAATTTCGCTCATAAGAAATTATTCGTCTCTCATTGTCAGACTGAAACGAAAAAGCAAACTGATACAATCGTAATTATTCTTTATACACCACCACAGTTTTCATATCACTATAATTAATAACAGTTCGATATTAAACAAATATAAGTATTTTCTTTTCATATATTATAAGAAAATATACACAAACCTCTGTAGAAACCAATTTCTCTGCTATGGCACATATAGCGTCATGTTGAACTGCATATTTAGATGCCAGAGTTCGTAAAACTTGTTGTCTGCCTTTTTTGGTACTTTCATAGTATTGGGTACACAAAGTACGAGCTTTGTTCTAAAATCCATAAAATGTTATGACATTACACAGTGATTTTAGTATACATATCATACATATTGTCAGTCAGTAAGCTTGATAAGTGTTAATGTTTACGCCCACTTGCAAAATTTAGATCTGGTTATTTTTTTATATAGGTACATACTTCCTATCAACCAGTGCTAAGTGGATGAACAATTACATGTACAAAAAGTATTTTAGTAGCTGTAAATTTCATAAGAGGAATATCAAGTGGTCTTTTTAAGTGATTCGTGGCATCTTTCAAAAAGAGTCACGATTTACGCGTTCATTAAATAAATTAGCAAATTATACAAGTTTCAAACTACACAGCTACACATTGGTTAAGCAAAATAGGTTATATCTATGGAAAACCGATGTTGTTAACAAAAGACTGGTACGTTACATTGAAAAATAAATATAACTGAACTAAACATAATATTTACTTATTTATCTTTGGTACAGATTGTTTCGTAAAAACGAAATATAACAAATTTCAAAGGTAACCAAAAATGTAGAACCTACTTTTCAAATACAATTATTAGAAAAAAAAAAAAGAAGAAATAGATCGTAGAAATAATATTTACTTAAGATCGATCGCTACGCGTTCAGATATTAAATAAAACTAAACATCACTAACCTCGATAATCCAAGTGCTAACGTTGGTGTTTTTAAATTTGAAAACCTCTTTCAATTGCTCGTCGAAGACACTAACATTTTCACAGCTGGTCGAAGCTTGACGCAGACCTCGAACAGAAAGAAGTCTTTGGATCTCTTTTGTCGCGCCACATCTCGATGGAACTTTGTTACTATAAACAACGACCAAAGTTTCCAAATGAATGCCTTTAAGTATCATATTTAACATCGATGCGAGTTTCGCAAATGCGTTAAGGGATACAGTCTCAAACAACGATTTTGCGATATATCTTCGAAATTAAAAACAACCACATTTCTTAAATAAATTCTTAGCAATTCTTATAAAACATCGCATGCATATGCATCCTCGCTATTAAAATGTAAATCAAAAGGAAATGATCGAACGATATTTCAATTAACCACGTATTCCTGGTACGTACATTGAAACATTTGGCCAATCGAAGAGCTGAATGATAATCTGAACCGATGTAATGATAAACAAATCGTGAAGATAAGTGAAAATGATTCTCCTCTAATTCTAGATTGAAGAAATGCTATTTCTTTATTCGAACGAGCATGGGTTTCCTTAGCTGCGCTGGTTATTTAATCTAGAGAACTTATTCGAAAGAGATTTATTAAAATTGTATTACTTTTATCATATGATACAGGATAAAAACAGTAGAGTACGAAAAACTGTTCTTAAATGATTCCATTCTTCTCTATTTACCAATCTACCTCTGTTATTTGTTCTGTTTGTCGTCTGGCATAGTTTGACGAATTGTTGAAAAGAATGCGTGTAATGCGATGCAGTTGGCAATCATTAGTGCATACTGAAATGGTGTTATGGTCAGAGACATCATGATGATACGTATTTAATTGCAGATCGATTGGAAAATATACTCGTCGAGCCCTTTCGTAAATAAATGTGACCACTTTTATCGATGTACAGAATGCAGATAGTGCATTTTTCGTGGGGTCTCATTTGGTATATTTTGTCCACTTATCAAGGTATCCTCGTATTATGTGTAATCGTTTTTCTGCGTGACATTACTTCGTGTTGTTGTTATCTGTTCTACATTTTGACAAGCTTCAAACACGTACAGTATTAACTTTTTGTTTCTGTTGTAGTTAATGCTGTCGAATACGTTACATTGTCCCACGATGGTCCTGTGGTATTAGGTGGGACCATTACATTTAAAGCCGACCTCTTCGACAATGACAGAAGACCGTCAGGATCATTTAAGTATGCCTGGAGCGATAACGCATTAACTCCACATGTGTACGAGGTTGATATCTCTTTTATCTTGCACGTTATCAAAATCAGTTACTAAATTGTACGATAATTATTGTAATGGTACGGTTGTTATGTTTGCGCAAGAAATTGTGGGTCATTAACATGTTTTTCTAGATGCTGTTATTGCTGATATAGTATTTTTATAAATGTATATTTTTAGAGTGCATTAAATGCTAATTTTAATGTTTTATAATAGAACTATAACAGAAGTTTTATCTTGATGATATAGCGAGATACGTATCAATGTTTCTAATGTCACAATTTTAATCTTCAGACAGAATATACGTCAAATACAACGACATACTGGAATTTAACTATAGCACCTGAAAATTATACAGTTGGAGTATACGAAGTTAAAGTAATCGTTTGCGAATATATGTTATTTCATTGCCAGGAAGTCACTAGCGCTCTTATTAAATTTTACGTTACTCGTAAGTTGTACATTTTTTTTTTTGGATAATTCTTTATTTAATTCTTTTGCTCTTACAAGTTACTTCAGCTCGTTGTCTTTTCATAGAATTTCTTAATGGAGAGATTGAAGTTTTACAACGCAATAAAACATCACTGGATACGTATGTTTCCTCAGCATCTGAAGCGAATGTGACGATAAACATAAGACCAGGGGATATGGACTATCTTATGAAAGCCACGACAGTATCAATTTATTGGTTTATAGACTGCAAATATTTTGGTCAAACTAACGATTTAAGTTTTCTTTACAATTTCACAACTCCCGATACATCTCACACGATAGAAGCACTAGTGATCGCGTCGCACGATTTACCAACTACAACCGTTCCACCTACAACAACTACTTCGCCAATAATAACAACTGTTCAACCTAATGTAACTGTGCCAAATATTACA
Source organism: Xylocopa sonorina (assembly GCF_050948175.1). Taxonomy (NCBI): domain Eukaryota; kingdom Metazoa; phylum Arthropoda; class Insecta; order Hymenoptera; family Apidae; genus Xylocopa; species Xylocopa sonorina. The sequence continues at coordinate 10,131,223 of NC_135201.1, read as the reverse complement.
ACATATAATGTTACAGTGGAGGAAGTGGCAACTACTACTGTGCCTAGTAACAATGCGACTGTAAAAGCAATGTTAACTTCCACGGTAACAGTAGCACCTCAAGACGATGCATTGAACACTAGCATTTCCACTACGAACAATGTTTCTTTACCTTACATCTGTTCCAACTCTTCGATAATTCCTCCAGATCCTAATAAAACGTACGGGCACTTTGTAAAGAAACTGGACATTCGTGGTGAGTAAAGTATCACATAATTACACGGTATATAATAATGTTTTCGATACAATATACTGTAATGTAATATTTGTGATTAATTGTAGCACCTATAATGAATATAACAGTAGAGGGTACAAATTGGATTCAACCGTGGGCTATGCTATCACTGAATGTAACGTGTAAGGGTTCAGGGCCTTTCAATAAGTGCCTTCAATTTCATAGAGGAAAATATAATATTACCGGGAATGAAACGTGCGACAATGGAGTTCACATCTCTTCTTGTAACTTTTCCATCATCCATTATTTCTTGGAACCTAGTGTATATACAATATTAATTGTTTTAAATAATGATGTCAGCAAACAAATTTATCCCTTGACGATAAACATTTATAAAGGTACGACGCATTATAAGTATTAATAATGACGATAATAATATTAATCTTCATCTATTATGAAATGAAAGTTAACTATTTTGATTATCTTTGTCAAATGTATTTTGCAGTGGTAACAAAACCGCAATTATCAGTGATTGTGGTGCCCGTTTCTTGCTCACTAGCCGCAATGGTACTAATTATATTTGGCATTGCGTATTATATACAAAGTAGAGCAAGGTTTACAGTGGAAGTCGCTGACTTCGACTTTGGCCAGAATAATCCGGAGATAGAATACAAAACATTCAGAGAACGGTTACGAGATTCGTTTAATAACGCTATAAGACCAGGAAGCAAACGGATAAGTGTACGCCAGCCCTATTATGGCAGCATGAATCACTAACAAGTACAGATTGTGCAAACTACATAGACTTTGATCGCTAGCGACAGATTAAAACGCACATTGCAAGAAATCATTGTAACAATTCCTCTTATTCGACAAGATGTTCATTGGATTCAATGATAATTTCTTCTCTTATACGAAACAGAAGAAATTACAAATATTTTATGCGACGCTGACCGTAACATTTTCTCATTCTCGTTTCTCATTACTCATATACGTTATTAGCTTGAATTTGACTCGCTCTTATAATCGAGTTCTCAACAATTTGCTAGAAAATTATATTATCAGTTTCGTACATGTCTTTTGTCGTGCACTTTCATACTGGTTCAAACATTTTGCCTGATTTTTTTCCTCTTCATGTCTACGCTTTTTATTGCACTTCGTCTCACTTACAAATTTGCTTTCCCTTTTATTTATAACGCATATACATTCTTTAATTTCACGAAGTAATCGAAAAATTGTTTAATTCCAGGGTTATAAGCCTCTTAGTAATCCGGAAAATCTTCAGTAGCGTTTAGAATGGAGAAGGCTGCGAATGAAAATCATGTAGACGGATTAATGAAAGAAATTCAAAAGGAAAGTAAACAAAATCGATATCAAGAAAGCTCTCGGAATTATATCCTACAGTATTCTTAGGTACCAAATAATTTTATCAGACAATTATCGATTACTATACCACTAAAGATGTGAGTTAATTCATTCCATGCGATTCACGGATAAAAATTAAAATTGTACATAGAAGAAATAACGTATAGGCTGTGACATAGTACGCGTTGAAACATTGCTTCTGACGTTTCGTATAAAGTATACAGTTTACTCATTTTTTCAAACATCATTTCTCGAATTCGAATACTTTAGAATCTTACTAGAACACACGTTTCGCACTTTTAGCGTGTCCTATTTTTAGTTAACCGATTTATGTACTGTTTTACTCTTGTGTCACAATAAAAGTATGGGTAAGCATGCAATCGTAAACATATATTGTAGGCCACTAATTTGATAAACAAGAAACGCATAATGTGCATTCGAATAATATATATACATATATTTTAGTGCGATTTTTTCTGTCTGTATATATGCTTTTACGCACGTGCAGACATTTACACATTCGTATATAGTATTACGTTCAATTATACATACAAATATATATATATAGATGTTTAACATATTTAAGAAATAAGATATTCACCTCTAAAACAACTCACGAACATAAATAAATCAAATTGTAATTTCTATAATTTAATTATAAAGCGACCTCTACTAACAGTATTTAATAAATAAAACTGTTCTTGTAAGATTATCGCTGTTCCTTCCGATCGTGTATGTTCAAATCTGTTTTTATTATGGAAAAACGCGGGGTAAATGGAGGTGACACGTGGCGCCATCTGCGAGCGATCGTCGTAACCAAAATAACCTACGCGTCCGCGAGAGTTGATTGGTAATATCGTTAAGGATGTAAGATGGCGGACGATGAAGTAAACTTACGAAATTGTGCTCTGTTAAAAGACGTTTGTGCGCTTGTCATTTATTGAATATTGTCAGCTGCTGGTTTCTGTCCACGTTCGTGTAACGTCGATCGAAGATCGTTTAGGGACGAAACGTGTCGCTCGTAAGAATACGGTGTAAATTAGTCCCGAGCCACGGGCCTGCGATGTCAGTAATCGCCTCGAAACCATGCCACGAGGAAGAGAATTCGAAGTCGACCGAGGAGGACGATTGGAGGATGCAGCTAGCGTTCTGCAAGCCGCGGCACACGGCCACGATCGAGGGTGTGAATTGTATCACGCAGACATGGAGGATGAAAGAACGGGTTTGTTGTTTTTCTGTTTCATTTTTTTTTTTTTTTCTTCTTCCTTGGTCAGTCGATGCGTGGACTGAAAAATTCAATCGACGCCTCGCGAGTTCGCAGGACGGTTCCTCGAGTCTCTCTCTCCATCTATCCTTTTTTCATTTCAGATGAAAACCGTGAGCGTGGCTCTAGTTTTGTGTTTGAACGTCGGCGTTGATCCACCGGACATTGTCAAGACCCAACCATGCGCACGTCTCGAGTGTTGGATCGGTATTTATTCTCGTTTATTTACATACCCACAATTCCCCGCTGCCATTGCCATTATGTAATGCGTTTGGAGGTTATGCATGTGCATGACAGCATATTTCTAAATGAATGTCATTTTAGTGACTAACTGCTAGGTGGCGTTATATTTACCGCTAGCTTGTGTATCGTTCGTGTAATCCTTTTTTTACACTCCATTCGAATTTGTTTGAAGTCTGTTTCATATCATCTTCATTTGTTTTTTATTTTCTGCTTGTAAAAATATTGTAATCTTACACCGACAGTAGTTGTTCAGCGATTGTGTTTATAACAGATATTTTTTTAACTATTTTTGTGAGTAATTTGTATGGAGAAAGAAATCGAAGGCATAATTAGTATTGATTGTTATGAAAAATAATGATGTTCTTTTTGTACAGATCCTTTATCGGTGAGCCCGCAAAAGGCGTTGGAAACTATAGGTTCTAATTTGCAAAAGCAGTATGAACGGTGGCAACCAAGGGCTCGATACAAACAAAGCTTAGATCCCACTGTTGAGGAAGTTAAGAAGTTGTGTACTTCTTTGAGAAGAAATGCGAAAGAGGAAAGAGTTCTTTTTCATTACAATGGTCATGGTGTTCCTAAGCCTACTAGTAACGGTGAAATATGGGTTTTTAATAGGGTCAGTAAAATGGAACTTGTTAAATACATTTCTACTGGTAAATTAATAAATAATTTATGTGATGAAATTGTTATTGCAGACGTATACACAATACATTCCTTTGTCTGTGTACGATTTGCAGACATGGATGGGTGCGCCGAGCATTTATGTATATGACTGTTCTAATGCAGGTATTATTGTTGAGTCTTTTCAGCAATTTGCAGAGCAACATGAAAAAGAATACGAGGTAAAAGGGTTCGGTAAAGATTGCAATCGAAGGTAACTGATTGCATGTAAAGTATAAAATGTCGTTTTACAGATGGAAAAACAGGCAGTTCAACAGAATCGTGCAACTGGAGTTGCAGGCGCCACAGCGCCGTCCTATAAAAATTGTATTCAATTGGCAGCGTGTGCAGCTAATCAGATTTTACCTATGAATCCTGATTTACCTGCGGATATATTTACATCGTGTCTTACAACCCCGATAAAAATTGCATTAAGATGGTAAGAGGAAAATATCATTTACCGGATGTATATCATATTGTTATAATAATTGAAAATTTACCTTTTCAAATAGGTTTGTAATGCAAAATACATCGAAATTGGTACCGAAAATATCGTTAGATTTAATTGACAAGTAAGAATATTTCCTGTATTAATTGAGGAAGTGAAGGCATACAATATTATCTTTAATAAAGTGAATCAATAAAATTATAATAAATGTAAAAATATTTCAGAATTCCAGGACAGTTGACAGATAGAAGAACTATGTTAGGTGAACTTAATTGGATATTTACGGCGATTACAGACACTATAGCGTGGAATACATTGCCAAGGGGTAAGTGTACGGTTTATTATTCATAAAATATACAAGTGACGAATAATTAAATATTATGTCTGGTTTATAGATTTATTTCAGAGATTATTCAGACAAGATTTATTAGTTGCTAGTTTATTTAGAAACTTCTTACTTGCTGAGAGAATATTGCGTTCTTATGATTGCACTCCAGTTTCCTGTCCAAAACTACCACCTACTTATCAGGTAAATTATTCTGATATCCTAAATATTATTTCTTGGTAAAAAACTTTTAATAAGTTAATTTATCATAAATTTAGCATCCTATGTGGCAAGCTTGGGATTTGGCACTTGATCTTTGCTTAGCTCAATTACCATCTATTCTTGAAAACGAAGATCAGTTTGTGCATTCTCCCTTTTTCGAAGAGCAACTGACAGCCTTTCAAGTATGGCTTACGCTTGGTTCTAAAAATCGGAATCCACCAGAGCAACTGCCAATAGTGCTACAGGTGCTATTAAGTCAAGTTCACAGACTAAGAGCATTAGAATTATTAGGACGTTTTCTGGACCTTGGTCCATGGGCAGTGAACCTGGCTCTTAGTGTGGGCATTTTCCCATATGTTTTAAAGTTACTTCAGAGTAACGCTAGAGAACTGCGCCCGTTACTCGTTTTTATTTGGGCGAAGATTCTTGCAGTCGACAGTGTAAGTGTTCAAATCATAAATCATATTGAAAATTCGTATTATAAATTATTCTTAATTATTCAATATATATTTTAGACTTGTCAAGCAGATTTGGTACGAGATGGAGGGCATAAATATTTTTTATCCGTTCTTCAAGATACTTCTATACCGGTATTTTTATATTTAATTCGATCAATCAATTGGAGAACTTCTGTATTCTAATTTTATTCTAATTCCATTCTATCTTAGAGCGAACATAGGACGTTGGCAGCATTCGTTTTGGCCAGTATTGTAAACGACTATCGTCCAGGTCAAGTAGCTGCAAATCACGGTAGTCTCGTTTCAATTTGCTTAGAACAACTGGGAGATTCAAATGCTCTATTACGACAATGGCTGTGTTTATGCCTTGCAAGGCTTTGGCACAATTATGATAAAGCAAGATGGTGCGGAGTTCGAGACATTGCTCACGAGAAGTTGTTCACACTATTACAGGATCCAGTTCCTGAGGTATCAAATATATGCGACTCTGTTTATTCGATATTTTAATATTTGTACATAAAGGACATTAATATACATAAGAAAAAAAATCACTCAGGTTCGAGCAGCTAGCGTTTATGCCTTGGGTACATTTATAAATAGCGTAACAACACGAAGCGAGCATGCAAATAATATCGATCAAATCATTGCTATGACGCTCATTAATACTATATCTCATGATATGTGCCCCTTAGTTAGAAAAGTATGTAAGTCTATTATATAACAAATATTTAATTCTCGATTATTAAATTTGACTTCTCTAATATTGAATAAAACGTATTTGCAGGAGTTAGTAGTAGCACTTCAATGGATGGTTTTACACTTTGAAAATTCTTTTGTAACCTTAGCGTTGGCTGAAGAAAATAGCCGAAAAGATCTAGTTGTAGAGACACTATCACCATTTAGTGGGATGAGGCGTATTAGTTCTAGGGATAGATTAAAAATGCTTTCGTCGAACAACACGTACAGTGCAGACAGCACAGATGGATTCGGTCAGGATCGTATTAAGAGAGTGTCGTCCTCGTCGTCTATCAGTAGTTTAGGTAAGTGATAAAACGTGTTGCTTTCAGCTAGAGCTACTAGCTTTATATGTCGGATTTTCGATAACAATTCCTTGTATTGTTTCATTCGTGTACCAGGAAATAATTGGGAGTTCGTGAGGAAACCTTGCGAGTCACTTGGTAATAATGATTGGAAATTCCATTGCATGTTCGTACATAGTTCATCCTTCATTTTTTTTAGATTTTGTAATTTTTTATTTATAGCTAATGTTATATCACTATTCTCTTATCTAGAAGCACATTATCGTAAAGACCAGATACTTGTCTGTTAATACTAAGCAACAAAGAACTAAAAAGATCGTGTTTTATTTCTTGTAGGGCATAGTTCTCTGGGAAATTTACCAAGTCTTTCCTACGGTAGTGTATATATGAAATTATGGCACGGACTATGCAGCCTTGACAGTGATCCCCACCCTGCAGTTGCTGTCATGTCTCAGAAAGTCACAAACCATATTCGAAATCAGGTAAAAGTCATGTCTTATTAAAAAAAATTTTATAAATATAAACATTTCTAAATATCAATTTATCACAGGTTAAAGAATCTTCTGCACCTAAGGAAGTAATGGAAACAAAAATATCTTCATCGTTATCTCTTCCACCTTCCCCGTCAAATCGTACTACATATTTAAGGTGAGCTGATGTTTCATCATTTTTGTGTATGAGTTTTACATTTTGATTTACGTCTAACTCGCTTGTTTTGAATAAAGCAATAGTAAAGGGGAATCGCCACCTACAGTAAATTCTGGTAGCGATTTGTTACGTTCGTCCAGAATACCGTCGCATGCGAATCGTTCAAGGAAACCAATTCCAAATACAGTAAGCATTAGCTAATACATCGTTTAGGAACAACGTAATATTTTATTTGTATTCGTTATTATCTTAATATTACATTGTTGCAGATATCTGAAGAAACAGACGAAGTTGCTGGAATTAAAACACCGTTAACAACTTCAAAGTTCGTTGAATGGAGTTGCGCTCAATTTGCTCAACCTGTTAGTTTAGAAACTGAAACTGAATCAATGAACGATATGGAAAGCAGAGCTCATTATGAAAGGGAATGGCGGTAAGAGTGTACAATGGCATTTGAGCAAAGCATAAACTTTATATTCGAAGAAGACTCGTTGCAAACGTTAGAAAGAATTCTTTTTAATGTTTAGATATTTAAGAAATAAGAGACAAAGACGTGAGGCGAAAGAAGAACAATCACGTGCAGTACAAAGTAGAGTAGAATCCCAAATATTTCACGCAAGATGTTCGCACTCTCCAGAAGTTTTAATGTTTCATCCATTTGAGCCTCATCTGGCTGTAGCATTGAAAGATTCCTTCGGGTATTTCAATTTTAATGTACTACAATTCTACTTGACGAGAAATGGAATATTATTTAAAAGTGTTATTTATTTATAGAATATGGGACTACCAAACTGGTGCAAAATTAACGTATTATCCAAGTCGTGGTAATAAAATGTCACGTATTACTACATTGGAGTTCATCAATGCTCACGATGTAACGTTATTAATGGCTGGTTCTGACGATGGTTCAGTAAGAGTGTGGAAAAATTACAGCAGCGTGTTAAACCGCGATCCGGTTTTACTCACTGCTTGGCAAGCAATGGCCGATATACAACCTGCAACGAAAGCAACGACTGGTATGTATACGTATTCTGAAATGGAAATATGTCTACCGTGGTTGTATACATTAATTAAAATTGTTTGTAGCAACAGCTGGATTGGTTACTAAATGGGAGCAAAAATCGCTTACGTTAGCTGTAACCGGCGATGTTCGTATTGTTAGACTCTGGGATGCGGAGACAGAGTTGAAGAAGCAAGATATACCGACAGGTGCTGATTGTTGCGCAACATGCATTGATGTCGATGGCGTAGGTGAGTTCTTTATGAGCTTTAAGAGATGTAACTTTTTATGGTGTAATTATATTTCTTACATATTTTATTTAATTGCGAATAGGTGCAATGATGGCAGTAGGTTGCGGAGATGGTTCGGTTCGTTTGTTCGATAGAAGATTACCCCCACTAGAATCAAGAGTTATGATTTGGAGAGAGCACACAGCCTGGGTGCTGGGCACGTCTTTGAGAAAATCTGAAAGATCTACACCACAATTGTTTACTGGATCATCTTCCGGAGATATCAGAATATTTGATCTTAGAAAAAATTCTTCTGTAAACACTGTACAAATTACACAAGGTATTACTGCATTAGCGGCACATGAGATGGCTGATATTTTTGCTTGGTAAGTTTCATGTGATTTCAAAAATAATAAATGCTTAACGTTAACTCTCTTCTCTTTTACTTTCGATTAGGATTGTAGATGATACTAGAAAGTTTGTGGTTTAATTGTGCTTGTGTATGTTTCAGTGGATCAACAAATCACTGCATCAGTGTGTATAACACAACGGGTCACCATTTAAACACGATAAAATTCCATGAAGGATTCATGGCTACTCGAATTAGTCCTGTAAGTTGTCTAAGTTTTCACCCTTATCGTGTGACTCTGGCGGCTGGGTGCGTAGACAGTACTATTACGGCATACGTGTCTGAGCCACGCAGATGACTAATAGAGATGGAATTATTGTAAAATTATTTTTACAAATGCAGATCCATAGTACTTGATATCCTCAGCATTAATAGTCAGTAAAGGAGAAATGCAAGGGGTAATGTAATGGAGTCCGTTTAAAGAATGAGAATGTTAATTATTATTCTTCATTTGTTTGCGTTCTTCTACTGTTTTTCTCTCTTCTTACGTAAAAAAAAAGCCATTCAATCACAATTAGTTCGCATAAAGGAACTAACAATAGCTTCTGTGACTAAAAGAAAATCTGTGAGTAAAGTAACCAAAGTCTGTTAAGACGACCAAAGAAAAGCTCCATAATACATACAAATTATATGTACAAGGGCAATGTAATATTTTGAACACAGTCAAAAGAAATGTCGTGTTCTCATGAGTAGTGATGCATAATATATGCAGATGTGATGCAACGAAAAAGATATGAATGCATGTACGAATGTATTTAATATTTAATAAAGCTTGTAACATTCGCAAGGAAATAACCTTGATTATTGTGCCATGCAGAATTAGTTTCAATTAGATTTACGAAACATGCTTTCTTCTCAGTTCTGACGATGAAACATTCAATTTTCTTCGCGTTTTAATTATTTCTTCCTTTTATTTTCTTCTTTCCTCATTTTCTACTTTTGGGAAGTTTTAGAGAAAGAAAGAGAGATAGAGAGAGAGGAAGAGAGAAAAGAAGTTTAAATCTTAGAACTGTGGAGTATGTAAAAGCATTCTTTTACTTTGTGATAAGTATGTATAGTAAAATTGGAATAACAAGATACGAGGTGAAAATCTTCTTTAAATAATTGAATTACATCGTTTTAGTTTATAATTAGTGCAATAAATTATTAAGTTAATAATAACGAAAAACCGATATGAGTAATTAACGCTGGCAACTAAATGAAATACGTTATTTCTATATTGATAGGTAATTTCTTTTGTACACATTCTTCGTTAATTTATAAATTTCTTCATTGTCGAACTTTTCGTTGCAACTTTAGTAAACGAATTATGTCTTGTAAATACTGAACTAATTAATAATTTGTATCGAGCTAATTGAAGCATTGTACCGTTTGAAATGTATTTTACCGAGTAATATTTATACGTTGTATGTGCGTTTTGTATTGCCGCTAGATTCGTTCAGAGTGCTGTCTGTAATTAACCGCGTTGCAATCGTTTTAAGGGGAAGGAAACCGATCAATGTACATCAGGATGAAACAATCAGATTTCGCATGCATATACGTTGACAAACCCAAACATAAACTAAAAATTGCATACGTAATAAGACAGAGAAAAGAAGTTTGGTAACAAAAATGTAAATATGGAATGTAGTATTAGAGGGACTGTAATGTACATCATTGTGTTATACAATTATTTCGTTATTACGTAATATCCAGGAACGTGATAAAGGATGTGAATTATTACACTCTAAAAATGTACGAAATATGGATCTCTGATGCAGATAGGAATACAATGCTGGGCTCTAGATTGTCGTTTGCGAACAGACTCTTTGATTGATTGGTTTGCTATACAATGCTTATTGTTCGCAAAAGTGTTTATACTGCCAGCGAATATTGCTATTACGACTATTCGTGAGTTGTGTTCGCAAGCGACAAGATGGACTCGGCTGAAGATGTTCCAAAAGTCGGGTGCATCGATACTAACGTATAAGTACATGAAACTCGATTTGTATTTTATTGCATAACATAAGAAAAAAAAAAGGAATGATCTTCTAATTGTAAGATGCGGGTAGAATTGTAATTGTAGCGTTTATTTGAGACGTATAAAGCGCTTTTTATTTATATACGCATAAAAGTTTACGTGTAGAATAAGAGTGTATTTTAGGTTCCCGGAGACGATATTTATTTGAACGGCAATGTTGCCCGTTTGTAGTATTTTTACTTTCTCGATTATACCAACGGATACTCTTCTGCTAATGTATCGATTACTTTTCATGGTGAATATTTGGAATGTTCTACATAGTACACGGTCTAAATGAAAATTCCAATAGAGATACAAAATGTACTTAACCGTTAGAATCAGCATTAATTGTTAAAATACAAATGACTACAGCTATTTCTGTACATACTATACACGATACACCATCGTTGCGGTTGTTAAAACAATAATTATCGGAAACGCCGAATGTTGGAATATGCCCATTCGTGAGGATTGAACATGATGTATTATTTTGCACTGTACCCGTTATTGTATATGATCGCCTTATAATAAATACAATGTAATTATGTTACATTCGTGCAAATTAATTTGCAATTAATTTACAAACTGATGTTTATTATCTTATATTGTCAGCGTGAAAAAGATCAAACCTTATAATCGATTTTCTGTTTGTTAAACATTCAGATTATACACGTAGAATACCTTTACACGCGATTCAGTGAAATGTATTTTATTTTTTAAATTCGAAAACATTTGTAAGCTATATAAAGTGTGTAATAGTTTATAAATATATAAAATGTCGATATTATATCCTAATCTTTACAGCAGAGATCTGCAAAGGTAGTCGATGGTATCGCATAAGTGCCGCTAGATGGCTGCTAATTGTCACTGCATTAAATTAACCCTTAACTGTCCAGTGGTATTCTGCGGTACCACAGATGGTGTAAACAGATTCGTAATTTTACGCTCGAACAACAGATAACAACTATTTAAACAGCTTTCGATTGGATTACACGCTCTGGGGTCAGTTGCTAACACAAATTCAGAATGAAAATCTTACTATCGTACTAAGTAAATAAAGGCTGGATAAGTGGCGGTAATTACTACTCGATTTCTTATTGTTACTTGCATCTATTTTGATACGATTTTGCGAGATATAATACCGATATCGAAACAGTACCGTTACGATGACCCTGTACGTACTGACGTAGCGAAAATTATGTATTGACCTCCAGTAACTACCGTTGATTGTTTTCAGTCACGCATTGGACGCGAAACGACACACCTACTTCGTTATTAGTATACAAATCATCGACGTTCTTAGATCCGCGACCTCACCTTACAAGTGCATCAGCGTGCGTCACTGAAGGCAGAACTAGCCTTCTCTATTTTTCAAGTTACCGTCTTATTGACAATAGAATGGCGTTATCTTCTAGACGCTCATTGATTACAATAGTAACAAGCTGCCATTCGAATATTAATAGTCGTCTGACCTTAAGTATTAGACCATAAGACAGGTGTCATAACGTACAATAGGTATAGTTCGTAGAGAAAGTATTAGGAAAATGTATACGCGACTAGAATGTAGATATTAAAACGTATCATTTTAAAGTTATTATTCTTAGATGTAAGAAAAGGTTACAATAAAATGAATAGTACGTAAGTTTAGTATGTAAGTTTTATGGAGAAAGTAAGAAAGGAGAAGCGGTATTTTTATTGGAATTAGGACACTGAAAAATATGTAGAAACAGTGCAAAAATATTTGCCCGTTTGGCAAAATTATTAGCGACCAATGTAATCGTTTCCTGTGCACGTTGAAACCACCAGCACAATCGCAGCAAAAACAAGAAATATTATATAGCACTTTCACTTGTTTTCTTTATAGTTATTTCGATTTTTTCCACGCCAGTAATTTCACTCTGGCGATATCAGATTTTCACTGGTCACAAAATCGACGTTTCGTTAAAAAGTGAATAAAGTTAGAATAATTGTCGTATTTCGTTCACGCGTTTTCTGCTAATTGTTCGTATTGTGATATCAAAGTTTCATGATTTTATTTAAAACTGTTCTAGCCAAGTCCTGTTGGGAGGGAAACCGTGCTGCCCTAATCTGAATGAAGACTATTGTTCCTCGTCGCGAGACAGACGTCTGGAAGATGTGCATCCAGGTATCTACGGTTTGCTTTACGAGGCGAAAAAAAGATGAAAGGTACTGAGTGCGCTGTCTTTAAACAATATTTACCCTTACTTCCATATTTTCCTCGTAATCTTATCTTCTTTCACTTTACAGAATGTCCCAACTATCCCTATGACCTGTTATGCGTATTAACAAAAGTATTGTTAGATAAGCTTGGGCTAATGACCTTCTTTCACGACATTTTTAATTTTCTATCCTCCAACAATTTAGGTGTGGCTTTTGGTATGTATTGTATGCAGTTGTCCTTTGCTTTTCCAACGCCTACCATGTTGCTCGAATTCTCTTAGAAACCGCAAAGTACAAAATTCTTAGATCACACTGTATTTTACAATATCCAACGTCTCTTTTCTAGAACAAGATTTTAGAAAATAGTTAACATTAAATTCACGTTCATCTAGTATATATTTAATTAACGTACACCATTAAATCTCTGTTTCTTTCAGAACAAGGTAACTCCCTCCGCAAATACCGCAGTAGCCATTGCCCCAGAATGAACGCGGGATACGCGTGCCGGATCCTCGAAATGCTAGCCATAAAATGGTCCGGGTCAACGAAATAACGTAATCGAAACGATGAACGTTCATTCATCTCTCACAGGGAATACTTATGTTTCATGCTTATTTCACGTTGCAACGAGCACTCATTATTAAAATACGAGCCGTGATTCAGGCAGGGCAAGGCACGTGCGTCGTATGCGCGGACGGAACAGCGAAACGAGGCGCAGCCGCAGTTGTCGCCTGGATCTCGATCGGGCCGGTTGGTTACTCTGCTCGTAGGTAGATTCGCGAGCATCAGCCCAAGCGTCGTTCAGTCCATTCCGAACCGTCATCGGGGTTACTCTTGCCTTCTGGTTCCCCGCTAGAACCACGCGCGAGTACGCATCCTCCTCCTCGTGCATGCGTGTGCCCCGTCTTGTTCTCCAACTCGAACCCGTGCTCGTTTACCGATCATCGGTTCGTCCCGAGCTCTGAACACTTCAACGAAACGTACGAACAGTGTGCACCAGACAGAAGAGACGAAGAGGCTGCGATACTCCAGTCGCGATGGATCGGTCGTCGAAGATGATCATACGGAAAATCATCATAGATTTCGCGTGCACAGCCGTCGGTAAGTGGATCGAGACGATGTATTTAAAATACGTGCGCTACGTGGACGCGCGATACGAGACGCTGGTCAGTAATGTTTCCGCGATTGGTAATGTGTATTGTAAACGAGTCGCTTACGAGAGATTCCTTTGTATCCAAGCTGGAAGGGTACGATGAACGATGATTACGTTATATCGGGCGGCTGTCAGATTGACAGTCGAGGCGCCGCACGCGGCCCGTCTCATCTACGGCTGAGCTAACCTTTAAATTGCCAGGTGCCCGCCTCGTCGGGTAACATTCAGAATTGGTCCATAGTCATTAAGTTCTGCGAGCTTCTGTCTGCTCTAATTAAGTAAGATCGTATGTTATGCTTGGCGATGTTTCGTCGCGCGAATCGCTTCGCAATATGGAAGAATGCTCCTCGGAAGGTTATCGTTACAGGTAGGCGAGCTTTCAGGGTTGCGTACCTATCGAGATTCGAGACTTTTATCGCGTGAACGATAGATCGACCGGCTGGCAACGTTTTTTCAATGGAACTTGGTCGTGGATAACGTGTTCAGTCTCGCGATATCGATATTCATTTCTGAAGCATTTAAAGTAAGTATTTTCGATTGAAATTTTGTTGCAAATGTTTCCGTGTGTTTTTGATGATTGTTTGTATGTATGTGCTCGTTTAAGGAATTGCTTGGAGAACGATTGTTTGGCGTCAGAAGGACGTGCAGGCTGTTTGATGAAATATCTTCGTTTTTGGACATTCTGGTTGTTAGACTGGAGGATGAGAACTGTTTAAAGTGTATTGGTAAACACAGGAGGATAGTAACACCCTTTTAGCTCGATCGATTTAATCTGAGAAGTGGTGACACGGTTTCGTTTAACTGGCTATCTGGTACGCTGCGGTCATTCGATATTCTTTCTGTTTCACGGAAGTTTCACATTTAAGGGTCAGTAATTTAGTTATAACTTTTTTGTAGAGCAATCGTGCTTAATTGAAATGATCATACACGGAGAATGATTCGAATTTAAGTAAACGAAAAAGAAGAGAACAGTTTTTCATTCGACTAAAATATGTTTGTCTTTACCAACACGTTTCGTTATCGAAACATTTTTATGGAAGGTCTCATTTAAAATTCTATTCTCTTCCAAACTGATTTCAATGTTGCGATATCGTGTGTAGAATAAAAAATGAGCTAAAACTGAGAAGTAAAGTGGACAAAATCCAGTCACACGTTAGGGGAGAAATAGAAGAAAAGGAAGTGAAAGTAAAATATTCGTTCGATAAGACTCCACACGGTGATTCTTATCTCAAGGTAATATCAGCAAAATTACAAAATAATTGAACGATATCCATGCCATTGCGGTAATTGCCGTAATTACTAGCTATAAATACTATACGTGTCGCTGTGTTGTACTACTTTTACCGACACAGACATTCTCTTAAGACATTCTGTTTCCTATAAATATTACATCGCTTCGAACATTGTACTTTAACGGACTTAAATGTTGCAGAATATGCATCGTATGCGTCGTGTAATACAAAAGAGGAAAGCGTCTGCAGTGAATGGAAGGCTACGAGCGCAGATGAAAACCAGATAACGTAAAAATGAGTATTATTCGCGGCGGGAAGTAGGCCGAGGGCATTTTCGCCTTGGAAGTCGCTCGCAGGTGTCTATTTGTTCCCACTTTTGTTGCGTTTATTTTCAAGTTCAACACGCGCGAATACGCTGCTGCAGGTTGCTCCATTTTTTTTCCCCCTCGCTCCTTTTATCCCTTCCTTGCTTTCCTCTTTGTGTTCCTGTCGTTGGTCCATTTATCTTGAACAACACGGGATGACCGTGCATCATCAGCATCGATTAATTTTCCTCGATGATAGAAAATTACATATAATTTAATGATTAAGATATTTATTCATTGGTATAACTGTATCTGGTATAAACATTTATATTCTACATCATCATGCGATACTTGCGAAAGATCGTCTTCCATTTTTAGAGGAAAAGAGAGATTAGAATTTATGTATAAGCCGTTGCTTCGCGTCTAGCGTACGATGATATTGAAATTATTCTTTCAGTAGAGATAACACTAAGAAGAAGTATAAATGTAAGGAATCTGTGAAAGTTAATCTACAGAAATGGGGCGAGCAGAAAACGTATAGAACTATGTATTAAAGCCATTAGGTCGAGGAGTGAAAAATCCTTTTCTTTCCAACAGCTGAGCAGTGGCTTTTGACGCATTGTTCATTTCTAGCTTATTATACTCTTCTTCGAGCTTTGGGGGGCATAACTGGTGTGCATTGAGCGAAGCGTGTCTTTCACGAATCTCTCTAATAACTGAACCCTTTCAAACTTCGTTAAGCGGCACGAACTAAGGTCCGTACTCGGTGCGTAGGGCATTAGAGGCAATTTCGTCGGAACCTGTTTGTCACTAGGCCTTCCTGTAACACATGGTAGATCGAACCCATTCAACAGAAGGCAAGTGCAGATTAGCCAGTCAAAATCGTGGCGATTCAATGACCGAATTGGAGGTCAGTGGCAGTGGTCGATGGTTTTGTCGCCTCGTTTTGTTAATCGGCGTTAAATACTTCCCACGGCTACCCTAGTCGGCTATCATTCTTTATCATCGCTCTTACTTCTTCCTTCATTCGTTTTCTCTTAAGAATAAATGACGGACAAGCGTTGTACACATAACTTTTTGTACGTTTCGTTCTTCTTATTACTGGGGAATATAAAAGCACGATCCCTGTGTACCCAGAAGTAATTAAACGTATCCTGCGTGTAATTTACATTTTATGTATTCAAACAAGATAGCGCGTAGCTGGTGATTTAAAAAAAGGGTTCGTGTTATAAGATTCATCTACAAATGAAACATATGCAGCCTCCGGTAGCAACGGTTGTAGTAATCACCGCCAAGCGAAAAAACATCTAAATGTCAGGGGTGCCTATTTCTAGAGCTATCATCATCAATGTGTTATGTATATTTATCCATGCGTCTACGTACATATTCTTCTGGTGTTATAAAGTACATTTAACTTAAACAGCTTGTCCCTGTTCCATTTGAGCCGTCCTTACAACAGTCGACTGAATAACACCGTTGTTTTTATATGACGCTCTAATGTGGGATCATAAAATTCATTCACCGCCAACTATTACAACAAACATTACTTTATCTGTGCCAGAGATTACGTATTGAGCGATCCGACTTCTTCTTCCGACAATACTTGTCTAGTATCACCTGCCACACAATAGATGTAGAAATGCTACAAGTAAAAAAGAACTATTAGTTTAAACGTGAAATATCTGTACGGTGTTATAGAATAGTCGACTGTACAATTGCTTCGTACGAGTAATCATACCCAGAAGTTACCATCTGAAAGAATCGTTACCGCGGACCAATTCTGCGGTCGTCGTCGATGAGTTATAGAATATTAAATAATCGCCAGGACGCTTTCCCAGCCGGTATCACTGTCACGGTAAATCGTGATTTTTATTTGACGGTTACCAAGTGCGAGCAATATCCGTTTAAAAGGGTAAGGCAATCACGGCTGGTAAGCAAGCCCGCCTTGCGGTCACCGCCTAACCGGCTCTATAATTCATTCTGAAATCACTTCGCGCGCCGTTGACAACTGTTTTCATTATATTTTCGATTTCACGCCGTTTACACCGCGTCAGGACGACGCGGTTACGGCTGGCCAGGCTTCCTTCTGCCAAACCCCGTCCACGGGGTTATTTCCATACGTCGTGCGTATCCTCCCCGAGTCATGAATAAATGTCAACGGCAGAGACAGAAAGATGAGCGTTCGACGGGGTCCACGTGCACGAATTGGATGTGTTAGGGATGCGCGGAACGTTGCGTGGTGGACAGTCGCCGCCGCCACCGGTGCAACGCGAACCAACGCGATACTATGTGAACCTCGTTGCCACGGAACCGTTACCACACGCTACGTAAGAATGCGTCGCATTCGGAAAGGTCGCTCGTTGCGATGCTGTTGGAATGTTTCTGTCTTGACCAGGGATATTAACGTTATACGCGTTTGGAACCAACATGGCGGCTGTAAAAAATACTTGTAGGTACTTGTAGGTTATGCATTTCTTTCTCCTTTTACGATCGAACATTCGTAAGTAATTAACTTCCCTTGTGGTCGTTCTGATGCTTGTTCAAATATTTGATTTTTAATAAGCTCATTTGGTCTTTCTTGATGTTCGTTTAGGTGCAGATTAAGCCCTTGTATGAGGCGAACGAGAGGAATATTTCATTCGCTTCCTTTGTTAACCTTCGAAGAGAGACGTTCGCGTAAAATTTCTCCCTGGATACGATTTATGGTCAGAAGGTCGTGCAGTGATTTTGTTCTCCTTAATTAACACTTTCGGTTGTGTGCTCGTACCTGCAGGATTGATCTTGTGTGGGCTATTGTGGACGAAAATATAAAAGCATTTTCCTTGAAACAGGTCCTTGTTGTCCGTGCGAACGTGATGTACGAGCTATTTTAATGAAGTTTTACTAAGAATTACTTTCCGTCGTCTAAAAATGTAATACTTTATGTACGTGTGGTATATTATGGTAGACACTTTTCAAGGTTTTTTGATGAAGTCCAGTTTGCAAGTTCTTTTTATTGAATTAGGGGAATTGTGAAATGTAATTACCACGAGGTCTGAAACGGGTTTCGAGAATTCCTTATGTATTCGAATTTATCGTTTCGATGTACGTGATTATAGTTTGCATCGAAATTAGCTGAAGCAGCTGATAATTTGCTACATACCTAGGTATAATAATTGTAAAAACAAAACTCGTTTCTGATGCTTTAATGTTGAAATTTAATGTTCCTAATGACTCGGAATAATAAATTTTAGCGAATCGACGATGCCGTTCGGATGAAGAAATTATACGATATCCTTTTATGGCCGTGTGCCGCTTTCCTCTTCCATTTTCGAGCTGCGATACTCGTTTCCACGGAAAACTGCTGACACGTTTTACAGCTGACACTTCAAGTAAATCTTCTTAAACCAGTTTTATTGTTAAACGGCGATCATTGCTGTTTATAACAATTAAATGTAACGAAGGACAAAGCACGTTTACCATTGTTCTAGGAAATTTTATAAACAACGGCGAAGCGATTTATTTACTTCAGTAAAGTCGGTGAAGAATTGTTAAAATAAAGTGTAAGAAAAATCGGAAGACAAAGAATGGAAAATATTAAGAGAGTTTGCCAAGATAAAATTTATATACAACTTGGGACTAAAGATTCCTGGAATGTCTACGCATATGCATAGTAATTAAAATTCCTTGTAAAAACGTTAAACCTGATATTAGTGCTCAATTCTGCTTAAGGTTGTGTAATTCTTTCTGTTCATTAAATTTATTAATATAATAAATAGATATTAAATACGTTTTATCTAAGAAACATATTTCTCTTTCTCTTTCTCTTCAGTCACAGAAGATCCTAAAGTACTGTTGCTGAATTGCGCATTGAAAGAGGCAAGTTTTATGCAATTTCCAAGGCGATGGGAAAAGTTTCTATACAGAAATGTTGAAGATGAGAACTGCTCTTACATTCTCGAGGATTATTATTCAATTCTCATTGTACACGGTTACACACACACACACACACCCATTTGTCAGCAGTGTACATCACAGTATTTCAGGATCGCATCGTAGTATTATTCGCCAAGAAGACACTTATTAGCAAAGATCAGAGTAAAACGTTCTATGCAATTTGTTATACAACGAAAGCTTAACTCTTGCAATCCGCTGCAAATTCCATAACATTCAGCGAATTACAAGACGTAAGCATGGATCACAAATGTTCGTAAAAAATCACGCAATTATTGTTGGGCTTATCGATATCCACAATAAAGTAACGCGTTTATCAAAAACATATACATTTATTACAGTTGTTACATTCACGAGTATCTTAACGGGAACAAACATTATCTAGTAACTTGTAAAACGTTTCGATTATATTTTATTTAACACTGGGTTGTAATTATTTGTAGAACGATCGCTCGATAATGCTGTGTGTACGAATGTTCACGAGACACTGGCTACAAACCCCGAAGGAATGGCTACAATGAACAGTTCTCGACAAGATTTACTCCTATTATTAACTCCTCGTGGTCGGTGGTTAGAGCCGGCGATGTCTGGTGTGGCTCGTCTACGCTTGTAAACTGTTAATAGACGAAAGGCTTTTTCAGCCGTTCGATTACGATTTTAGCGTATCCGCGTCGATAAAAATATAGCGAAAGGTGGCGAAGTGAGGAAGAGTGTAACGAAACGCACGGGCGTGATCGATTGCTTTCTATTACATTGCCGCAACTCATTGGAAAGTGTCTATTGTTGCGTATAAACTAACGATACACCTTCCCGATGTCTCTGTCATGTTCAGGCATCGCCTCGGGCCTGCTGGATTTCCTTTCATGCACGTTGCACGGTTTTATGATGTAATAAAATACGCAAAAGCCATTTACACTGGCAGATAGCGAAATTACTTTCAACGTGCTAGAAATAATAGCAAGTCACTTGCTATGTTCATTTGCCGTGCATGATAAAACCGTGCCACGAGATATACGAAAATATGACGGGGATACGTGTGCGCAAGGTAATTCGCTTTTATCACTTGAAATTTATAGCTGATACGTATCGAGTCAATTAGCGGGTACATATGTGGTGTACGTTTTAATTAATGCCTTAGAAGATTAATTACCCTCTGTCCGTGCATTGATAAGGGTTATTCGAATAGAATTTTTCATGTCGCATTCGAGAACGAAATTTATTCCTCGCTAAGCTTAGTAATCGAAGCAATTATCATTTCGTTTCATATCGGAGGAAGAATTTTCAGCTATCTTCCTCTCTGCTCTTCTCTAACTCTCAAGGAAGGTTATCAATGCCACCGTCTATTTCGTCTGTCTGGTAGTTGTGACACCAATCTCATCGCCTAATTGCGCTATGATGTCAGAGTGAAACAATGTCGCGTACGAAAGTTATTCTGAATAATCGCGTCGTTCATAGTCATTCGAAATAACTTTTACAAGCTATAATCAATAGCATACAATATAGCAATAGTGAGCACGTCATAAATCGAGTGCGACAGGCTCTCAACTTGAAATAATCGCTGTCTCGATGATTTATCCTCGGTTCATCGAATGTCCGAAAATCCCGTGTACGTAATCGATGATTCATTGCGCCAACTATTTAGCTTTCTTTGATTTCCTCCTACATTATTGGTAAAAGCAAAGTGACTCGAGTTAACACACCGTTGACAACGCTCGCCCGCCCCACACTTGCCTCCCATCAGGCGTTAAGAAAAACGGCATTCCCATCTATGACACGAGGCTCCGTGGCGCTTACCACAGCTATTATGAATGTATACACGCCCACGTGACTGTTCTGCCACTAGTTACATGTATAATCGACTCGTTTCGAGGTGGCAGAATGCCACGGGACCTCGCGTCATACATGGAAATTCTGAACCATTTTTCGCAACTGTTTCTGGGAAGACAGCAGGGAAACGGATAAATATATTCGTGTATTTTCAGGTGATTCATTTACTCGCACGATAATAGGACCTGACATGTTTTCGAGCGAGTTCCTGATCCATTTGATTCTGGTATCCGTACGTGGGCTCTCATTCACTGATTTCTTCGTCCATTTTCATCTGAATTTGATAAGTTTCTCTATTTTACAAAATTGCTTCTTAAACAAATGTTTTGTTTCATCGATTGAAATCATAGATCGAATATTTTTACTTCCAGAGCTATTTATATAAATCTGCACAATGTCCTCTGTTTCTAAACACACGACGCAACCTTGAAAGCTTTCTGAACTGAGGCTACAGTCGAAATTGAGGTTAGTCTATGTACGACTCCGCCATATGCCGTACAGGTGTAGAAACTTTGATCTCTCATCGAAGGTGGATAGCACCGTGTCCCGATTCTTACGTAGTAGGTATTGATTTAGTACTTATGTAACAAATATTGATGAGAAACCGGGACGTTCTATTAATGGAAAAGTAGAGCGTTAGATATTCAAACATCTAACGAAACCAACCTTTGAAACGTTTTTGTGTTCCATTTTCATATCTCGTTCCCATTTCCATCGATGTTACGCGACATCTTTCGCACAATTGTGATCATAATAATTATTACATACAATTATGAACCAGTACAGACATCGAGAGATGGAAATTTGATAACTGCAAAAGCTTCGAAGCGGTGAGAATCAGATGTTTGGCGTTCGCATCTTTGGCGCAACAAATGGAATGCTTGGCGACGATTTACGGACACCCCGTATGCAAGATACAGAAGGCGAAGAAGTTACTTTCACGTCACGCGTGCAAAGAACGCGCGATGCGTTGATACATTATTAATACAGCCGATAAGGGTAGGTGAATGGTTGCTCGGAGCAACGGTATTGTTTAAAACGATCCGCTCGCTTAGTCACACGTTCCGTAGAAATTCGTGGCGATGACGACGTGCTCGCACTCGCCACGCACACCTATGCGCATTTTATATAATGGATGTCAAGGCGGATCTAAATCCGTTTTGCTTAGACTGTACGCGATCTCCCGTCTCACGGTCTTTAATCGGGAATAATATATGCGTATTGTGTTCGTTATCAGTCCTTGCATAACACGCGTTCACCAAGTGCATCCGAACGCGATTATTACACCCAGGAAGCGTACCGACACACCGATACTGTTGCCGCAAATTGTTTTCGTACCCGCGTCCGATTACGTTTATTGCCAGCTAGAAACGCAGAGAGTACCACGTCGATGCTCACGGTTCTCCTTTTCGCGTCATATTATTAGATGAAATAACAGAACGTATAAATGGTTTCTAGTTCATTGGATTGTCTACGTGTAATCGCGTGTAGGCGATTACGTTCCGCTCGCCTCCGTTCTTGTTTTCATCGGCGCGATATCACGTCGGTTGTATGCTGCAGTGGTTTTAGAAACGCTAGGGAATTGGACGACTTTGTTTAGAGATCTCGAACGCCCAGACGATAATTAACACACGTATGGAAATAATTCTGATACCTTAAAAAGTAGCGTATCGTACTTCCCTTTGCAACGGACGAGTATTTTAGTACAGCACGTGGTAATACACTTCTTTTATAGATCGCACGAAATTAATAAGTGGAGTCTAATGAAATTACAGCTCGTTTAGGGTACTCAGGAGTTCTCTGTTTGCAGGTTGAGACGTGGTCTCTCTCTCTCTCTCTGCTGTCGATCGTCGTTCATGCATACGTAATTTAATCGTAGTAAAAGTTGTTGGGAAGGATTGTGAGAAAGAATTCAGTTCAGCGTTCGGATAATAAGATGCGATTTTGCATAACGTTCGAGTAAAGGAATTCGAATAAACAGCGATCCTTGGCTCGGTTCGCTTTCATTGGGAACTCGTAATCCCCCATTTATTCGTGGAGATTATCGAACGCGAGGCTGAAACTCGTTTACTCGACTCCCTGAAATACTGAATTTGCGTGCGTATCCATACATTTCGATGAGGAATATTTTTTTTCACGGTGATCAGGGGGAACGAGTTCGTAACAGCCGTGACGGAGCATTAATCGATCGTGGTTATCCAGTTTTTTGCTTGTTGAGTTTACCGTAGAGCGTTAATTAAAACTCTAGATAGAATGATTCTATCCGGAACGGATGTTACGACATTGCGTATACAGCGATTTAGATAAACATGCAACACAGTTACGCGAATGATAGGAAAACGACGATAACATGCGTGCCAATTATCATGAACGCTTCTCGGATTGTCTGCGTTCGAGTTTAGTTCAATTTAGATGAAATTTTATATCCTCCTCCGTTTAAAACCCTGTTACGAGTTGATTTAAAAAGTAGAGGCGTAAGACATTCTTTCATACCAAAGATATTTATGCGATACGTTCAGTCGATTTCTTGTTATTTAACTTATCCGATACAAATCCATTTGATAAGCTACGATCGAATGGCATTGTGTAAATTAGAGATAATTGCCTCTGGCAAGCATGCATGTTAATTCGTTGCAACAATGGCTTAACTGGAAAATCTTGATTCCCCAGGAAACAGGTTTCAGTGTCGCGAATTTCCAAGAACCGTCCGTTTGGTAATAATTCAAGATCCAACCGGGGTCCGTGCGATTGTTGCAGCGAATGTCCGCGCTCGCAGCGATATTTTATACCTGAAAATCGGTAAAAACGAAATAAGCTGTTAAGGCATCGAGTCCTGCGCGACGCGGGGCCGCGAAAGGGTGGAAAGGCCTTTAAAACGAATACCCAAAGAATTTCACTCCGCTGAGCGATTCAACGAACCGTAAAATCGTCTCGTTTCTTGGAAAACGATCGAGCGCAGATGCTGGAATAGCCCTGGAAACAACGTAACCGGCATATTTCTAAATAACACCGTCTACCCCTGTGGTCAGCAATAAATTCGCGGCACGATTACCAGCGAATGATCGCGATGCTTCGACCAGTTTGTAAAATGTATGCGACGTCTCTTCCTGGCCGTGGCCGGCCACATAAATAACAACCACGTGTCGTCCCCCCCGCGTCAGTCCGCGCGGCGGTTGTTACAACCCCGTCTCGCAGCCTCGTTTTACTTAAAAGCGAGCCTGACAATTATCTTAATAGCCGTGGCTGGCTCGAGCGATTTCCAGGTAGCGAGGCGCACCGATTTTCGCCGGGTAAACAGCGGAATGATAACCACGTCAGCGTCTCTCGCTGCTCCATAATTTCCCCCGTAGGTTTATTCGCGATTTTTCCGCCCTCTCCCCCCTTTTCGCCCTGCTTGCCGCCGCGATGTTAGATAACCGTGGCGGATAAACGCCAGGCAAGCACCATCGGAAGCTTATCGGGCAGTGGTTATCGAAAATTATGGGAACTCGTTACAGCCAACTCCACTGTTGCTCGATGGGCGGGAGGGTTGCTTGGACGACGTTCAATTTTCGAATTATCGTAGTCGACGACTAATCCGCGGCAGTATCAGGCTTCTCAGAGGGGTGTGCGAGGCAGGCGAGATCGACGCGACCGGTAATCGAGCGATGTCTAGCTGAAAAGTGACGCGATTAAGGCCCATTGGCCGATCGAGGGATTATAAAAATGATACTGCCTTGGGTGACTTGTGTAGTCGTTGCGGCCCGGCCGCGTAATTGGAACTGATTAAATTGTACGCGGAACGAAAACAGGGCGTGCCTTATAATGCACTGTATAATGATCGAATAATACGTTTTTACGCTTCGCGTGCGTTAGGATAGGTGTTGCTGATTAAGTACTTCAGCCGAGATAGCGCAGGACGTCTCTGACGTGGACATCCGTTTTGCTTTTGTTTCTCGTCTGAACGTCTTGTCTCCTCGAGCCGCATAATCTGGATGTTTCAGTGCGAACGTTGGAGATAGCGAGCTGTACCAGTCTTGTACATGTGGTTTTAGGGTTTCTTGGGGTTGTTACTTTTACAAAACGTTAGCTAAATTTTGGAAAAGATAGTCGCATAGAAAACGGTTGTTAGGACAAGAAAAGAGTACTCAAACAGTACTAAGCTCGTTTTCTCGCTATTAGTTATTTCTACATTCTAACGTTGTTGTGTAAAAAACGTAAAAGACGCTATCACTCTTCGAGTTTCGCTTTTAAAATAACATAATTACACCTGCTGTGGCAATGACGTACTCTGTGACTTACGGCACTCGAAACAGTTTACGTTTCAAAGACCTGATTAATTGCTAGTCGCGTTCTATCATGTTTGCATTTCGTTTGATAAGTACACGAGTCACGTATGCACGCAGTGACGCGGTTATTGCCGTGCGAGATGTGTATTTTGAATAACACGATACCGTCGTCGCGCACGCACGAGCGACAAATTTAGTTATCGTTATACAGATTGTCGCCCCGTAATGCGATGATGCCTCGCTCGTGTCAAGGACGATGTATTCACCGTTCGCAGCTACCGCTATAAATCTCTGTTCTTGTTACGCATGTACCTACGATGACGTTCAGATTGAACTATTAGGTGCTGGAAAGAGCGTTGGGCTTTTGTTGGACTGACCACGAGCAACTCGAGCCAGTTCGCATTCATTTATGCAACAATCATTCACACTTTCGCCTAAAATCTTTGCAATTTCCAACTGTGATCCAGTTATTGTACTTTCTATCGCTTTCTACTATTGGAATAAGGAATTCTTAAATATTTTCTTACTTTAAAAAATGACTTATAATTTACTGAGTCGGTATTCTAATCCCTTTTGGTCAGTATTTAAACACGAAGGGTCGGTATTCTTTGAAAATATGCGAAGTCCACTTTTATACTGACCTTTTTTGGGATTAAACCCATTCCATTATAGACTCAAAGGATACTGACCATTCATATTTAAATACCGCAGCAAAACGGATTAAAATACCTGACCATTAGCTCGTTGGTCCAGAAAAAAATCAACTATCTCTCTGATGTAATACCGTGGATCAGAGCACAAGCATGTAGATCGTCGATAATCGTAGCGTTAGGAATAGCGTATAATATTAAACAATGCTTTGTTACCATCGCCTCTATAAATATACGTATGCACATGTATAGAACAAGTGGCGGATTGAAACGTGATTATCTGTTTTATTGGTTCCAGTGGGCTTGACGGTGCTGATGTTCTTCCTGTTTGGTAAACCGTACAAACGTGGCTTCTTCTGCAATGACGAGTCGTTATATCACCCGTTTCACTCGTCGACAGTAACCAGTCTGATGCTCTACGTCGTCGGCATCTTCCTTCCTGTGTGCACGGTGAGTCACCTGCTGGGATTCTTGAATCGACCGTGACGAAAAGTAGCGCTGGACCATAAGCTCCGTCGCTTTCATGCTAGTTCTACGCGGTTTCCTTTTCCTTCTCA
The DNA here is from genome assembly GCF_050948175.1 of Xylocopa sonorina. Classification (NCBI taxonomy): domain Eukaryota; kingdom Metazoa; phylum Arthropoda; class Insecta; order Hymenoptera; family Apidae; genus Xylocopa; species Xylocopa sonorina. The sequence goes on along the minus strand of NC_135201.1, from coordinate 10,104,592 downwards.
TCAGGTTGTTTCGTGGGAGGTGTTTCTTCTCTTTTTGTTTTTTTTTTTTTTTTAATACACAGAGGTACGATGGATGCGTAAGAGATTCTGAAAGGATAAATTCGAGACTCGATGATGTATTCAACGCATGAGTAACAAGTCTATTTTGGAAAGATTTCGTTAGCAGACAGTTTGACTCTTGCTGCAAATTTTTACTAATTCAATGGAGACAAACATTGGGTAGGAAGTTTTTTCTTTTGCATAGATTATATGTCTCGCATTTATTTGTAGAATATTGTTTAAAATACCAGGAAGTATTATGTTTTTTATTACGTTTTTCTTGCGATATTTAAACGCAGTTATTTATCGATGAGGTAACGATGATCATTCCCCTTTCAAGTCTTCTTGTAACACCTAGTTGTTAATATCTTTTTTCGCTACGTCATGCGTCTGTTTTTTGTCTCATCGAGTATGCAAGAATTTACTATAACGGTAATGGAATATTCGTCAGCGAAATTAGTAGAAGTAAAAAGAAGAATTTTAACATCCCAGAATCGTTTTACTGTGGAGGCTGTTTTTATTAGAATAGAATTATTTTTGAAACGAAGATAAAATCGCTTGAGCCATCAAGGATCATTGATTTATTTTTATCTTCCAGCGACGCGTTACATTCTGTTCTTTGCTGTCGTCGTTAAAAATGTTCCACAGAGTTTCACGGTACACCAGTCACCGAAGAAGGTCAATACTTAACGTTCCGTTTAACGACGCCGTTAAAGTGTTTCACCTGTGCCCCTAATACAGGCAATTTCCCAACCAAGCACTGCAACTTGTCATTGAATTTCTTACCGAACTGTCTCGCCTACATCCGCAATCCGTGGAACACGCAACAACTGGAGAACAATTTCGTAGACCATCGCGCCCTTGATCTATCGAAATTAGGAGCCACCCCGTCGACAAAAAGCCGCGTCTCGTCCCCAGATGTACACAGATTTCCAAGCGACATCTCTCGAACGACGTCTACTAGCTGAACCGGCGGCAAGTGGTATCTTCGCGCGGAAATAAAAAAAACTTGCTACCTTTTTATCTAATTCCCTGACGACAGCGCCGCGCGCAGCTGTTCTCTATCTGTTTCTTGCTCGCACTCGCCCCGTAGAATTCCCCGCCACGATCTAGCCAAGCATCTCATTGCAATATTTTTCAAGCCCCCAGACGACGGTCTCGAGTCGATCTGAGCTTTCCACGAGACAGAAGAAAACCAGAGAGGGTGGATAGGTGAGAGAGCCAGTAGCGATATCCTCTTGGAAGACGAGAAAGCAGGCGAAAACGATGGCACGTAGAGGTGTAGCTGCTGGCATAGGTGCGCGAGCAGAGGGACGCACGCACATGTGGGACGCAACCGTGGTAGATGCGGCGTTCGTCAAGTTTCGGTGGTCGTGGGAATCGATTTACGGTATCTGGAAGTGGTGCACGTGCACACTGATGTATTTTTGCTGGGCGACGCGAGGGCAGAAGAGGCTGCATCCTCTATTTGCATCCTTGGAAACTGCACTCCGCCAGGCTCGAGCCACCGAGGGGTCGTTACCCACTAAAGGAAACCGAACAGATGCATACGCGGAGAACCGAGGGGGCCTCTCATCGCCGCTTCGTGGAATATGTTTTCATATTTCCTCCCCGCGTGTCCTATACATAGGATTCGGTGGAAAATCGTTCGGATTCCGTAGATAGCTCCGCTGTATTTATAGATCTTGCACGATATGTCTTACGACATTGGCTATCTTGGGCGTCTCGGTTTAGAGATATCCGTAAACGCGACGATCGGGAGTATGGGGAACCGTCTAGAGCGATTTCTGGGCTCCAGGTGGATGGATTTATCGAGGCACGTGTAGTTTATGATTTATGGTCTCTCTGATTATTTTATTCTGTATTTTTTGTAGTATTTAGTAGCGATAGAATAGTAATGAATTGATATTGTGTCATTGTTATGGGTTACCATGGTATTAATTTAAATTGTAGTCTGCAGAAAGATGTAGCGATTATACAAAGTACTGTATTTATTGCAGATATGATCAGGAGGCTAATAGATAGTATTAATAATGTTCTTTCGTCGCTGAACAAGTCTGATTTAACAATCTAATTCAGTCAGTCGAAAAACCAGTTGCAGATAGAACGTGCAATTAGAAAGCATAGCGTGATAAATGATAATGGTAGGGAAACTATGCGGAGATATGATTTAAGTGGGAGTATTCATTGCACTGTACACGGGGAATAGTGACAGCGACAGGTGTTCCAGATACAGGGAATTAATTTAAATGGAGAATTTATCAGATGTCCCAGAGTCGTTTGCTAGATCCTGAGTCTTATTCGATATTCTCCTGAGTCTAGACTTCTTTTTTCTTCTTTCTGTGACAGAGCAGATTTTAGTTTCCACCTTATCGCTACAAGTCTTTTTTCTAACAGAATATACTTACCTGTTGTTTGCTGCGTTGCAAAAACTGCTATAAAATTTATCAGTCGCGGAAATGGCAATAGCTTTGGCCTCAAGAATAGAACGTACATAAGACGATAAGGATAACGAAATATTTACTACTCTGAAAAAATGTACAAGAATTGAAAGCATGCCATTTACAGAACACGTTAATCATCTACGTCAACGAAAATTTAAATAGCTATCCATGGATAAGCAGCGCATTGATCGACGCGAGTAAACAAGAATTCCACAAGCAAAAGCGACGCTAATTACCTGCACACGTAATCAGGCAAAAATGAAAGCGTAACAAGGGAACAGCGAATTTTTCAAGCAACCATCCGTGCTCTCACCATATCCTCTTCAAAACCAACAACAATTCCACTAGTTACGCGGATATTCGCGAACCAGGTCGCAAACAATACCGCATGGAAGTCATCGACCCGCTGGCTACAACATCAAAGCAACAACGAACCCTCTGAGCAGTACAAGCCACCGTTTCCGAACCTCTGGTTACTCAAACCTTCGACATCCTCGCCATAGCGCGTATTCATCGCACGAAACCCACGTCCATCCAGATGGTATCGCGATATCGTAAACCAGGCGTTATCCTACGATCACGGTGCGAAGTTCTTCCTCGCGTTTCCACGGAACGCGAACGCGCATTCCCTGGCAGCTAGGCAAAAGGATATCGCGATCGCCGCGGACGATACCGCGACGTGCGTGCACGTCCCAGCAAATTTCCGTATCAGAGACCCGCGAGCAACTGGTACCAGACGTGTCAGAGCCAATTTTCTTCTCGCCCCTTTAAACTGCACCTCGCGCGACGTACGAATTAACGCCCATGGACAGTGGAAGTCGAAAGACTGCTCCCCTTTTGCCAGCGGCGAATAACCGTAGGAAGCCCCGCGGTGGTATGCAGAATTTTTCGGTTCGAACGAGGAGAGAGAGCACTCGTGACACGCGTCTACTCCCCTTTTCAGCCGGTCGAGCCTTCCAGAGAGCTAATCACGGTACAAAGGGATTCTATAATAACGTAATGCGAAAGATTATAGGGTGCTACGGTGGTTCCAGCCTCGCTGAGATACAGGGAGATAACTAGTAGTCGCCAGGGATAGAGTTGTTTGACTGCATTCGAAGCGACCAGGCGAAATTGATTTCGGATTAATCTCGTTCCTCGTGGCAGATACGGTCTCCATTTTGGTATTACATCTGCCAGTTATTATTATGCATATGTACTTCAATCTTCCCTCTGTAGAGAGTATAGAAAGGTTTTTAGTGATTTTTCTTTATTGAGATAGTCTAGCGACAAGTTTGTAGATGATAAGTCTGTGAAAAATGAGTATTGATTTTTTGTGCTGTTTTTTTTTCTGTTGATTAAATTCTTGTTCGTTTTTGTAGATCATTGATCGAGAGGGATCGGATGTCTTCTAGTCTTGAAAAGACCGTTTTCACGTTCGACTAGCAGCTACGACAGATCGCATAAATGGTGGCTCTTTAATCAAACCAGGAATAGTAGCTCGAGTCCCTCGTGGTGCTCGTTTAAACGAGGAATCCAATTACACACGTCGGCGAAATTTACCGTCGAAAACGTAACAGCCTCAAAGTAGTCCGCTTGATTATCCAATTAACCAGCTTCGAGGATATATCCAGCGCGTGGACACCAGCCACCAGAGACGGCCCATCCAAAAATACAGCGTCCTCTGTGCAGTACGGATCGTCCCGTTCGCCCTTTTTCCATCTTACCCTCCTTCGATGGAGTACTCCCACATTTCACTGGTCTCTTCCGTTGGTTTAGGTGGCCACATGTGTTACACGCTTGTCCAATTACTGGCGAACCTTTCGTCCTTTTATCGAATATCTCAGACACTTGTACCGTTGATTCTGAGTCGCGCGAGGAGATCTCCTCTCCACCCGGTGGAAATAAGAACGTCGAAAAAGCGGCTCGACAGCTCGACGATGCCTCTTCCCGTTTCTTTTTTCGATCGTTTTCCACGGTCCCCGTTTACGTTTCCGATGCGCTGCAAACGAATTAATTAGTCGAGACGAGCGTCGCGTGTTTTACACAATCAGCGTTGGCAAACAGACTTTCGATCGTGCGGCGCGTTTCACCTGTACGCGGTGACTCGGCTCTCGTTGCTTTCTTTTCGCGGTCTGATAACACCGCTCGTTAATCTCGCGGCGATCGCAGATAAGCTGGAAGAAATATCTCAATGGGCGCATTCGTGTCGAACTGTCGGCGAACGACACGGGTTAACGATGAGTGACGTGGCACTTTGTACGCTCGACCCACGGCGCTATGACTGCGTATGCACGTGCGTACGAAGTTCGCGATATGCATCGGGTTCGATTTTTATCGCGGCACTCTATACGAGTGCACCCAGCGAGAGATGCTCGTTTGTTTCAGTCGGGACGAATTATTTCATGTCTTTATATACCTGACGATAAATCTTGTAGCGAGATAACAATCGTCTGATACGCATTTTTAACTGTTCGATGGCTCACATTTCGATTCAAAGCGTTCACTGATCAGCTGTTACGTTGAAAATCCATTAGATGACGATTTTCATTCAACTTTTACAATTCTAAATGGTTGATGCACTCCGCTCGTTGGATGACCGACGTGTTAATCTTGTATCGAGATAAGAATCATCTAGTACGCATTTTTAATTGTTTAATAGTTCATATTTCGTTTCGAAGCGTTTACTAATTAACTGTGATGCTGAAAATCCATTAACTGACAACTTTCATTCAACTTTTGCGATTCTAAATAATTGATGCACTCCGCTCACCGGATGACCGACATATTAATCTTGTATCGAGATAAGAATCATCTAGTACACATTTTTAATTGATCGATAGCTCATATTTCAATTCAAAGCGTTTACTAATTAACTGTGATGCTGAAAATCTATTAACTGACAACTTTCATTCAACTTTTACGATTCTAAATAATTGATACACTCCGCTCTTCGGACGACCAACGTGTTAATCAACGCTCGATACTTTATCGATTATTCGTTAAGATTAATAGCATAAAATTGATAAACTCGAAGGCGAGCCTCTTATCATCCGAGATTGATCGTTTCGTTAGATAACGATACAATTTTCAATCACACTCTTCAGCGACTAATAGCTCATCCTCGCGTTGATATTACAAATTCTCATATTACAACATTATCATTAATACAAAATTAATTATCGATGCGTATGTATGATTCGATCAATCTCAATATCTGGTTCTCAGTCGTTTAAATAGATACGCGTTACGAATCAGTATAATTACAAATCATATTAGAACGAGCAGATGTAATCGACGATTCGTTGGTGGTTGCGACCTTTAAAACAAAACCATTTCTCACGATTGTCCACGCGATCGGCAACAATCGTTTCTTGTCCACCGATTGAATTATCATTCGATATCCGTCCGCGAACGCGAACAAGCGGGCACTTGAAATAATAAGCAGGCCCTTGTTAGCAACGGATCCCACTTGTCGCCCGCGAGCCGTCCACGAGAAATTCGTCCGTGAGTCGTTTGTTTGCGGCTTGCTCCGTTTCAACAGCGCACGAATCCTTCTACCTGTGGCTTCTCAGGAATCTGAGAAGGGTTCCAGCGGCGGCACACCCGCCGGTTGCCAGCCTCGAACCTTTAATTCCCTTATTCCCTTCGAGCCACGAGCTGAGGCATTCCAACCAGAGGAATGAATCGACTGTTCCTTCTTTTTTCACGAACAAATGGATATTTTAATTCACTCTGATCGAGACACGCGATATCTGCGCGAGAAAAGAAGACTACAGATACCTCTGGTCGATTAAATAGCAGCCGCAACGAAATCCGCGGTTAATTAAAGCTTTTAATTGCTCTCGTTTATTGTACGCTTCTGGTAGCTGTTGTTTCTAGATAAGATAAGTATCATTTCCCGTTGCTTCGCGCGATGGATTGTTTTTAAGAGGATCTGGAATTAAGCACCCCGAATTGCTTCGCCTTGTGGCCATAAATCTGGTTCGTTGTAGCAAGTGTTTGCGTTAGGCTCCAAATGGTTCCTCGTCTGTTCTCCAACATCTTTTATACCATTATTATACCATAGCGTGCCAATATTTGAACAACTGGTTCTAATTCCCTCGTTTGAAGCCAAAGTGGCTCTAACGAGGCGTAAATACACTTCCTTCTCAAAGGATCAATCGCATTAGCAGCGATAAAACAATGTAACAACCAGCGAGATGTATGCCACGTATCATTCTTGTTTCATCTAGAAATAGTCCTCTGCAACGCATTCTTCCTGTAAAAGCCCATAATCTAGTGTGGTCGCGCGATGCGGTTGCCTTTCAAGGATTTCCTTGCACGTCGTGGTTTTACTTTACCATTCAAACCGCATGTGTACTCTGAAAAACGTTTAAAATTGCCATCGTTCGCTTTCACTCTCTCTCTACCTTCATTCTTCTCCATTTCACAATTAAATACCCCATAGTATATATAAGGACAATCGCTGTTAAAGTTTCAAAGATCAAACGATGATCGTGCAACTCGTGCCAGTGGCCAGTTCTCACCTAATTTAGCGATATTCAATTTACTCGCCAAGGCACACATCTCGTTTCTGGCCCACCTGAAGCACAAAGTCGCCTTCACCTCCGGTTGCGATCATTCGCGGAATCGTTGGCGAGATCCGTGAAAGCTGGCGAAAAGAAGACAGCTCGACCGCCAGCGACGAGTAGAAAACGCGCCAAGCCAGGCTACCTACCGCACAGAATCCGAAACCGAAACTCACCACAGCCATAAATAAACGAGAATCGCTTGGTGGACGCGTGTACACACCGCGGGACCCACGCTCTCCACGGCCTTTAAGACTTCCTTATCCCCGTGGAAGAGAGGGACCTGGGAGCAGGTAAAGAACCTGGTAACCTGCCGCTGCGCTTCGTTCATCCGTGTCGCCCCTCGGTTGTGCATCACCTGGCGACCTTTATCCGGAATCTGGCCCGGTTAGCCCACTTTTGTTGGCTCCGTGACGGATCGATGGACGGGTAGAAAGAGTTTCACGCACCTCGATGCGTGATCTCCGAGGATTTCGAGGTCCGTCGATCATCTCCACCGGTTTTAATCGATAGATCACTGCTCGTCGAGGCTCCAGTCGGATCCTGAGGACTCATTCGACCGGCTGGGACCAATAAACTCGATGGCCCTTCGTTCTCGAGGGTTGTTGAACTTCGTTGGCTCTCGTCCCATTTTTCGAACGTTTTACTTTCACGTGTCAGAGCGTGATTGATTCGACGATATCGTGGGTGACGGGGATTGCGATGCGTTGTTAATTGCGTTGGGTGGAGAATCGTACGGTTTTCGGAGACGTTGATTGATACGTGGGTAATTAGCTGTTTGCGTTGCAGTTTTGCTGGTTACGTGGCTTAGTCGAGCGTGAAGTGGTTTATGTGCGATTTCTCTAATGTTGATGGTTGTGCATTTTTCCTGTTGCTTTGTAGAAATGATTTATTCTATGCAGTTAATGCTAATTATACTGTCGTACTTAGAACTCTGCGTTGTTCTCTGATTCTTAATTCTTGTTCCAAAGAGCTGGTTCTTTTAAGGTGTTCCCTAGGCAGAAAAATTTCGCTGATATCGTTCAACGTGGTATCTCCACAGGTTTTGTGTAAACAGATTAGATAAATGTTACGAATCTGTCAACAGTTTGTATCGAACGAAAGAATCTATGAGTATGTTGGTATCTCGTATTTTTATTGTAAGTTTAATTATTTTTTATATTCTGTTGCAGATGCTGGCAGGTGAATACCTCTACTCGAGGTACTACAAGGAAGACTCACAGAAGACATTATTCGGTTACAATATACCCCCGTGGATATGGAGTGCTTACGAGAAGGTAGATTTAAAAGGCACACCTTTATTCCTCGATAAGAAAGAAAAACGCAAGATCAGCCTGCTTTTGATCTTAATGAAACATAGAAAAAGGAGAGCTCATAACTGTGCCAGGAAGAAACTTTCTTCCCATGCTTTTAACACCTTTTTTTCCCCTCGCACACAAATATAAAAACGACCAGAGAAATCCTACTTTTCTGTCAATATTTAAAAGGTATTTCTTTACTACCTCGCTAAGTAAATATATTAGGGATCTCTCGAGACCGCTGAATATACTTTTTAAGTCCTTACAGTAGAATGATAACGCGTAACGCTGAATTGTGAAGTAAGTCGTGTACATTATGATTGTAATTAGTGTTAGAAAGAGAAAGAATCTCGCAGATTAATGTCAGCTATCTCTGATCAAAGTCAGTTATCTCAACTTCTCACAGCGATCGCTTGATGTTTCAGATCGGTGTCTTTGGTTTTGGAGCTGTGACCGTCATCTTGATCTCCGACGTCGCGAAGTACACGATCGGTCGATTGAGGCCCCATTTCATGGCGATCTGTGTACCGAACATTAACTGCACCCTCGCGGAGAACCAGCACAGATACATCGAGAATTACTCCTGCGCCGAGAACGTTTCGGCGAGGCTCTTAAAGGAGGTCAGGTAAATGCGTATTCTCTGTTCCTTTTCGAGAGATCCACAGGCGACCTTTTTATTTAGCAGCGCGGAAACGAGTTAAGATCGAGCGACTTTCCTTTGCCTTGAATCGGACAAGTCAATTAGTCTGTCCGTGCGCGGTCTCAATGCACCTTGGTACCATTATTCGAATTACTGATGGAAGAAAGAGCGGTGATATTCGCACACAGCTTCAATTTATCTCTGGACACTGAGAGGCTCGAATACGCCAGGCATTTATTTCAGATTTCATATAAGAAGGCCATGATCGAGACGGTTAACTCGCACAATGTTTATAACACGTATTGGGTTTCACGCAGCCCCTTTAAGGTGTAATCCGTGGAATCGATAACGCGCGACGATCTGTAAAATCATAATTTTATATAATCTTTAAGCAGAAGTTGATTTTACACACGTTCTTGTGAGGGGAAAAGTGTAATTTGGCCTGAAAGGGCCGATAAGCGGGGCTACTGTTGGCTTAAACTCATTTTACCGAGAAGTGTCGGTTTATTGGGTATTACAAGCCTGCAAACTACCGACCCGTGTCTCGTTAACGCGATCTATACGTGTGTAGAATATAAGTAGGATGAATTTAAGAACGTAATCATTCGCATGCCGCAGCATCTTGTCTGTGTGGAGGTACGTGTACGGCTAACTATAGAAACTAAACACTCGGTAATAACTCTGTTCGTGTCGGTGGAGTTTTCAGCGGTGGAATGCCCGTTTAAATGAACGATTACTATCATTCGAGGAAACAGAAACGATTGATGGCATGGAAAGTTGAGGCGTTTCGACGTCCACAGGCATATTTATAGTGACTTTCTATTCCTTAAATAGACTTAACAGCGTGGCAAGATAGAAAATTTCGGGTTCCCTGTGTCTCCACGTAATGCATGAACGTGCAACAGAGAATGCACCACCTAAAAATGCAGAAAATATTATTATCAATATCAATATTGGAGTTAAAAATGATGCGAAACGGTGAATTAACTTTATGTCGAGCGGATGCAATCTCAAAGTGAATCATATTAAAAAGTAATTACGTACAAATTGAAACGACGACATAATTTTAATTAAACCCGTTTCTATCATGAATTTCAATTAACCAGGAGACTGTAAACAGCTACTGATATATTACCGTGTCGTCGTGCGTGATCGATTCCACGATTTTTACACATACATATTGCGATCTGATACGACAATGACTAATCATTAGCTTACATCAGTCGTTTCGTCGATATCAAATATTTCACGAGAAATTTCGCCACGTATTAAAGCCGAGCGGAAGTTCAGACTCGATTGGATTAATTATGCTGTACTTGTAATACCAATTTCCTTCGATAACTCTTATCGATACGCAAATGAAACCAAAGCCACAATTGTAACATAATTGGTGTACTCGATTTTAGCTTGTAAATGCTGAAGTGTACGCGTGTAAAACAAAAATTAGAATGTACAGTGCGTTGAGAGATCAAGCATCGAGGATCAAAGATCAGGCTGGCGCCGACCAACAAGTATCAGCTGTGCTAAACGTAACGTTACGCGAGCGATTTAAACTGGACTTAATCCACGTGGATCGCGGGTAGAGATCTTTGCGTACGCGTTCGCGTGCCCCACGACGATCGTCCTTTTAATCGTTATCGGGGAGCTCGAATCGAGTGCTCTTCGGGGCAATACCCTGTTTCTGGGATCGCAAAACGTCGAATCGCGTGACGGCAACAATTGCGAGCGCAGTTGCGGAACGGCGAACGTAGAATTAAAGCTGATGGAAAGGAACGATCGCGCTCATTATTTTTTTGCCCGCTTAACGACCAGAATGCATAAAGGAGCAGCGACGGGCGCCGTCGGGTTCCTCCTTTTTCGACGGGAATTTCACCTTCGTAGAACAATTTCGAGACGAATTACGCGCGCACACTTATCGATTCGATTGGCTCAATGATAGTAAAATATGATATTAATATATTAGCCTGTACGCTTACTCGCACATTGTATTATACGATTTATATGTAAATTCACGATCGACAACGATCGGCTCGGATTTCGTGATAATATCTTCGATAATTAAGATGGCACAGAAAATTTATATCTCGTGGCTTGATAAATGTCTCGAAAATTCACCTTGGTTTCGCAGCATGCAATTAAGATCTTGAACGATTAAGGTAATATAGAAATATATAGTCTTCGAGACATTTATGGGATATTGATCGGTAAGAATGTTTCCTTTTCGGTAGAAAATCGAGCGTGATCGAAGTCGATGTAATTAAGGTTCGCTCTCGCACGCGATCAAGCGTGTAAATCAACTCTTGGAGGCTCATCTCTGTCCATAAAACACGGAAACGTATAGCAGCATCTCTCGATCTTACCTGGCATCCAAATATTGGTCGTAACTATAACAAACAATAGTAAACATTACTCTCTGAAGTACATAGATAAAGCTTGCGATACGGAAATTCGAAGAAACCATGATAAGCGAGACACCTGTCGATCCTATCTCTTGCTCCAAGGAAAGAGCGTGCAAAACAAGCCACCCGTTGAACCGCTGGAGGAATTCGCGCAAAAACAATTGGCGAGGCGAACACGCGTCGTACATCATCCACGTCGTCGACGTTGCTCGACGATTTTCCAATTGGCTGGCATCGACGTCCGCTTTGACAGCGGATCTCTGCGGCAACAACGTTATCAGACAGAGTTCCTTTGCTGTTTACCCGCTGCTCTGCTGATCGCCTCGATCCCCAGGACGTGATTATCAGCCCCGTTTCGCTTCTGCGTCTCCACGGATTTCTTTTGCGATTGCCAGCGGCTGGCGAGACCGGTTCCAACGGATACGAGGCAAGAACGGTCGAATGACAATGGGGAGAGGGGCTACGCGCCGCTGGCGGATCCACGTGCACGTGGATCCGACCCGAATCGAGCCAATAGGACCCTCCGTAACGGAATTACGGTGAACGCACCCTGGTCTCATTGTCACTGGTAGTTACAATGCCTCGCGTACCTATTAACCATTCCCTGCTCGGGTTTCTGCGCCTCCCAACTTTTTATTCGAGCCGACTGGCAACGGCGGTATGCATATTCCGTTCTGAAGACGACGTGCTTTCGATTGGGGTGCGCTCGTTCTATTTCCTCCGCGCTTACATGGGATTCGACGGACTTAACGGCGGGGTTTGTAGTGCGTTTGACAGTTTAATTCTTCTAAGACTTCTAAGACTTGTATGCTCTTATAAGAAGGTTTGTAGGAGGTGTATTTTTGAGATTCTGCTTCCAAGGGTATTTTCGTTTTCCACGTAATCCCCTTGTGGATTCTGTACAGTGAATCAGATGGATGATACAGGGCCCCGTTTCTGAGAACGGCTTTAAAATTGTTCCTTGAAATGTCGATGGTGTTAGATAATCTTAGGGCTCTCTTAACGCATTCTGTAATTTTGGGAAAATCCAGAAGTCATAGAGAATTCTGTTACAGAGTGAATAGGCGGGATGATCTAATTGGATGGTCGATATTTTGCCTGGGAATTATCCCAGGAGGAGGAACCTGCTTTTTATGCCACGGTTCACACGCGATCTTCGTTGGTTTGTAAAGGAAAGCTCGCATCATCCTTCGATGACAAGCTTTATATTTTAAAGACGAACATTCTCTGAAACTTTTGTAATAAATAACCAGTAGAAAGCTAGATGTTCGACGCGTTTCGTCGACTCTTAACTTCAGGGGCTGTTACGATCCCTTCGCCGCAGAGAAACACGTACAGGAGTATTATTTATCCGAGGACTATCTCTCCCGTAAATTTTCTAAAAGTCCGCGTGTGCAGGTTCGATATGTTCGCTTGTAAATACGGACTGTTACGTGCCGTCTGTCGTCTCGAGTATCGGCAAACATATTTTAGACCGTTGTCCAATCACAATGCCCATTGTTTCCATCGTCTTCAATACGGAGTTATAGCTTTCTTTGAACATCGAAACAGGCGAACACGCAGGAATTTTAATTATTCGCACGGGAAACCGAGGATCAGGTTTCCTTCATCTCCAGCCCCCTCCTTTGGATCTGAATTTTTCCAAACTATCGAATCTCCTGCCATTTTCTCAAACTCTTCGTACACATTAGTGTAGCTACTATCTGAAGCATCTTGAGCTGTTTATGTTGAAATTAAGCGGAGGTATTCTATGTATCGTTGCATAAAGAGAAGCAATAACCATAAGACATTAGTCTGAAATGATCCAGGTGACGATTGCAGTCGTAATTCTTCTGTTTCACCGCAAATCGCTTGGTTGTTATTGCTTGCATAGCTACTGATTCAGAATTCTATCCTACTCCAAGTCTTATCTATAGCTGGTCTTATCGCAAACGTAAAATCGTGGGCTTTTTTCCAAGCTCTAAGTTGACATTGCCTGATATTTATAAATAAACGTACAAGTGTACACGACAATTACGCAACTTCGACAGAAACGGACGGAGGTACGCGATTCTTTGGATAATAACGGACACATTATCCTGCTCTTAATGCGAGCGGGGTAGGCCATTATCAGATGGCCAGACTTTGACTTATGGTCGATGGGATCTGTAATTTTGGCGTATAACTTTTTCGAACGCGTAGAGCATCGTAAACGGTGTATAATTTTCTGGAAGCGTGCAATACGGATTGAAGAATGAGAGAAGGGAGAGCCTGTCAGGCTGCTTCTGGTTTTTGGAGTGTTAATAATTCGTTTTTATTTTTATTATTGCCATTAACTTTAGTCGAGCGGAATTAGTTTCAATATTATTGGATTTCCAAGATTTTCAGACCAATTTCCTGGATTTCCTTGTGGATTTGATAGATCGCTAATAAAACAGCGTGGAATTATACGACGCTATAAATCTTGCGGTTATAATTTTAATTATGAAAGATGTTACAGGTTTAATTTAATTATTTCACGTTAGAGAGGGTCGTGCGTAATTTTGTTACCTTTTTTTTTTCTAGATAAAATAACGTCGTATTTGTATTTACATATTGCCATAAATATTCATACGCATGAATAATTTTCAGCTCTTAAAACGGAACCGGGAATCTAAAGGAAGATAATAACACGTGATTTCCATTAGCATTTTCCCCGAACCGGCAATATTTTTGAGCCGCAGCTAACGTGAATGCAATTATGCGTGAAAGTTGATACATAACATTTTCTTCCTCTTTTTTTCTTCTCTTTTTTTTTTTTTCTTTCCTTTTACACAATGATTCGCCCATGTATATAATTATGCGTGAAACTCGGTAACGTCGAAATACCAGTAATAAATATGTATCGCATAAATACGCTCGCGCGTAAAATAAACACGCCTGACAGGACTATACTTGGGACTAAAGACCGCCTTCCCGCAAAAATTCACTCGCGACTAAAAACGCCGGCTAAGCAAACAAGTTTCGCGAATATATTATTACCTGGATCAGGAAACACGATTGCGATATTACGTACGGCGACTGTAACTTATTCCTAATCCTTTAATGCCACGATAAAAGTTATTATAGAGTCACTTCGATTACATTTATTAAGTATACTTGCAGACTAATGAAATAGAAGATCATCGACGATCCACAGAGATATTGTGAAACTCGATACAAGTGCACGTCGTTCGATGGTCACAATGATTCGAAAGAAATCAACCGCAACGATACGTAACGCGAGCGGTGCTATAAATTTCGTTTACACGTGTTTCATTGAAAAACTTCCTCGTACAAGTCGCTTATTAGCATGTACAGCGATTGGTAAGTCGCGTTCGAATCGATGTCCCTCGATTGAGCCATTAAAATGAAAATATGCGTGCGTAAATCACATCGATCCGAATGTAATTACACGGGGTATATCGAGCATCGCAATTCTAATCGACACCGATCACCGTTGCCCACCGCTGCTCGTTACGAACCCAGTGACACGGTGCATAAAAATCGCGCTCGTAATAACGTGTGCGACATTTTAATAGTCGATTGTCGACACGTTCGAACAAGCAGACGAAGAAGATAATAGAGCCTCAATAGCGCAATTTCCGGTTCCGCGTAGCCTCGATCGATCGAGATAATTGAGCACAGGGTGCAACTAAATAAGCCAACGGATGAATGGAACGGAGATTATTTATATATTCTTCCTCTCTTCCGTTTTTCTTTTCTTTTTTCTTCTCCTTCTGCTGTCTGCGTCGTTGAAGAGATTGTAATAGCTCTCGTTACCGGTGGCTGATTCGATATAGACGTACTTGGAGGCGTATCACAGGTCATCCGCCCTTCTGGGACAGTTTTATGCCCGTAGAAAGATTTGAGAAATCGACGATAAAAGCTAACAGAGAATTCATTCATACGTCCCATCGCGCGGGTCCTCCGGTTCGTCTAACCAACGAACGGGTTCGTGGACCAGCGTGTTTCCCTTTCTTCCGGACTATGGCGTCTCTACCACTGGCTAACTCCACTAATTGTGCCTTCTGCGAATCGCTTAATTTAGTGTCGGTCAAGATTGTGCCTTTTTAGAAACCGTAGACTTATTGCGTTCAGGGCTGTCTCGTTTGTCTGCGTCCAGCTCGTTCATGATGCGATGTGCGCTGGGTTAGAAAGGCTTTTCTCATGGTCTCGATACCAGAGGAAGAAATTCGTGGGAAATCGATAAGCGGCGGGATGAACTTTCCTCGACTACGTTTACGGATACAAATGGAACGTGACGATGCAACCTACAAGCGTAGATTGAATTAACGTAGTGGTAAAACGATTAAATTGACGCTGTCTAGCGAATATCGTTGCTACACAGGAAGAGAAGGAAAAATAAGATGGTGCGAGGTAAAATACAAGGGAAAGGTAGATAATGTCCAAGGGTCCACCCGTTTTGATGGCCAATTACTCTTACAGATAGAAAGCTTGGCCCACTCGGCCCCTGGCTTTTTCTTCTTCCTCTTCTATACTCTCCTTTTTTCCATCCTCTGCTGCTTCTTCTTCGTCTGCTCCCATCGCGAGATCTTCCGCGGAATCTTTACGATCCACGCTTCAGGCTAGAGCGTTGGTCGATTGTAATCGCCACGAAACACACCCTGAAATTAATCATGATAAAATTAATAGGGTCCCATTACGAGATCCGTGTATATAGACGACGGTCAGTCGACGTGGATAAAAGA
Organism: Xylocopa sonorina; assembly: GCF_050948175.1. Lineage (NCBI taxonomy): Eukaryota > Metazoa > Arthropoda > Insecta > Hymenoptera > Apidae > Xylocopa > Xylocopa sonorina. The sequence goes on along the minus strand of NC_135201.1, from coordinate 10,088,513 downwards.
AGAAGCAACGCTGAACACGCGTAAGAGAGTGGATGGAAAGAACGTAGGGTGAACAGAGAAGGGGAGAGATTTTGGTTACGAACGACGAATGTGATTTATTTGACACGGTGTAATTTATAACGTTGATCGTTTCAGATTATCCTTCCCCTCGGGACACTCGTCGTTTTCGGCCTACGCGATGATCTACCTTGCGGTAAGTTCTGCCTCTTTTGTCGTTCCTCTTTCCACGAAATTTATCATTAGCCACGCTCTCCCCCTTTAATCGATCCTTCTCCTTTTTTTGTCAACCGAGAAATTCTATAACCATATTTGGTCACAAGTGGCTGATTTCCTGTTGGATTATTTCGGATTTTCTTTTATGATACACTTCAGTTTTCTTGGCGATAAATTTCTTTGAGTAATTTTTATATATATATAGAAGGATAATTTATATAATTTAACTTCTTACCAGGAATAAACAACAGTCGATCTCTTCATCGATACAAAAATTTTTCTTCAATTACTAACACCTTTGCATATTTCAGAGAGATATTTGTACGTATGCTATTTCTTTGTTAGTTATATCGTGTTCATGCTGATGCGCAACTAAAGAGAAAAAAAGAAGGAACAAACTGTATTGCATGTACGAATTCGATTGCTTGTAGATAAGTCACAATGAGCGCGATTAATTTATCTTGCATTATTTGTTCCATAATTAAGTTCAATTAGTAACTGAGCGGAAGACGGATAAGGTCTACGTTCCATTATTTTTTAATACTTTGATTCTTTTAATCGGTCTGAGATACTGCTCCTTGTTGTCGTTGCTAAGTCCTCGCTTAATCCGAAATAATTCGCGTTCAAGCTGGAAATTACGATATTATACAGTATAGTAAAGTAACGTAATGTTTTGGTCATTTTCTTGGCAAATAAATTAAATGAATCAGAGTTAAGTAATTAATTGGATTACACGCTTCTATTGTATCATTACATTTGTGATGTTCTTACGTGATCCAACAATGACATAATTCTCGTTTAATTCATCATCGTCAAAATTGCAAGACAGTGATGTCAGTGTAAAATGTTAATTGCTTATTGAAGTCATCTTCTATATCTGACACGAAGAACTCAAAAAAAAAATGAATAGCCTCGAGAAAATGTAAATGTATTTTCTCTTACGTCATTATTGGCAACAACCATTCATTAAGAGGGCAGCATTTTATTAAAAAATGGGGCTCAATGTTCAAAGATGTTAATGATAGCAAATTATTTTTTCATTAGTGAATCTCTCATCAGGGATTTTTCTAATTGCCAAAAATTATATTCTTACCAAGTATCATTCAAGTTATTAAATCTGAAAGTATTATCGTTCAAAGATAACGAATGTTTCTACTAAGTACTTGTCGAGTAGATACCAATTTTTTAAGTATAAACATCGCCTCACGTTTGTTTGATGAGATTTACTGCTTAACGATTTCTCTGACGACAACTTTGATTTAAACAATTTTTCTATCCAACTACAATACAAATACACAGACATAAAATAAACTCGATTCGTAAATACTATCGTTTACTTCCTCAGAGACACTGAAACGCGCGCGTGGGCGTTTACAATGTTTGTAAACTAAAGTTATCGTCACTAAAGAAGAGAATGAAACTTTTATAGAGAGCTATTCACTACTGAATTTCTCAACGAGAGAAATAAAATTCCCGCCGCACGGCTGCGCTGACAATACGTTATTCTATTTTATCGTTAGAGATTTCTTCTCGCTCTAAAATATTCGTCCCTGAAAGGTTAAAAATAAAACTTTAATGCTTTTATTAAAATAGAAGAAAAAAAGGTGCAACCTCAGAACCATTATTCAAATGAGTCTCGTTTTAAAAACCTGCTTGCAATTGCTATTCTAAACGCAACGGCCATTCGCGTGCCTAAATGCAACAGCAATAAAAAACAAAGTGATCGCTGGTCCCTTTACCCGCAACTTTGTATGAAACTTACGTCCACTCGAAAGTAAGCACGTGTCTAGATACCCGGGAGAGCGCTGCATACGTATCGTACAGCTTGATTTTTATTGCACCCGTATGCACACGGCAATTACCGTGGCTTTCTCCGGTGCCCTTGCTTACAATGCTCTCTGTACGTGCGCGCACGTTGAAAGAAAATTGCATTTCCATAAGAATTCTCCCGGTGCCGCGCGTAATTTGCCCCGTCCTCTTCTTCTTTTATAGCTGTACTTGCAATTACGGATGACGTGGAAGGGTAGCAAATTGTTGAAACACTTCCTGCAACTTCTCTGCCTGCTTATGGCCTGGTTCACGGCATTGTCACGAGTCTCTGATTACAAACATCATTGGAGCGATGTTCTGGCCGGCTCGACCCTTGGCACCGTCGTGGCACTGGTCGTGGTGAGCATTATTCTCCTCTTAACTATCCTATTGTGCGATCATAAATTACGCGCGATCATGAATATGAAATACGCGATGTTACACAGGCTCGAACTTTCACGAGCCCCGCGCGCGCGGCCGTACGCCTTCGCGGGTGTGGGCCAATCGAAAAATACCGATACCACGTGACGCGCGATGCGACCAATCAGTGACGCGAGACGCGCGCCGGGTTACGTTCAATTTCGATTTACGTTAAATTCGAGCTGGTGAAATTTACTGGAAACAATAATTCATTGACGGATAAGATAAGTGCCGCTGAGTAATACCGATCGGTATTCCGTGAGATTCGCTTTTACGATTCCTGACGCGATCAAGCGCGAGTGATCTGCCTCGGCCGGTAAGCGAACAGAATTCTAAACAGCGTTATTAGTAATATAACACGAGATATGTGAGGTTAGGTGATCTTCGTTTGAGGTCGCCAAGTGAAATTCGAGTCGTTCGCGATAGAATCGATTGGAGGTTTGTTTTTTCCTTTTGTTATGAATCTCATACGATTTTATTTGTTGCGAACAAATGATTTTTTACAATCGTTGCGACAACAACAGCCGAGGTGAGAAATATTTATGCCTGAACTCTCGACATCGTCGTTGCTTATATTTATAATTCCATACATGTGCGCGCATAATGATCGTCCACGTTTCGAAATGTTTTTCGTAGGCGAACTACATAGCGGACCTATTCAAGGAGCGAAGTCATTACGCAATCGAAGAGAAGCACCGTTCGGCCGATTACGAAACAGGTGGCGGCATACAGGTGAATAATGGCTCTACTAATCGCAACTGTTGACCTAACGAGCTAGCTCTTCGCTTGTTGACCACAACAAGGCCGTGACTGTCTTCTAGTTACATCTGGAATGTTAGTCTGGCCTCAGAGAACAAAAGCATACGCTGGGCGCCTGGAATTGAGCATCGAGTGCGAGAAAACAGAGAAAGAAAGCAAAAAAAAGAAAAGAAAAAAAGAGAAAACAAAGATGCGTGGTGCCGCTGGTGTTGCCAATTTTTTCGTTTGACAGCAATACTGCCTTACACGTTGGGGACCGTTCATCACGTGCGACCTTCCAGACCGCTACCAATCCAACATCCTTCATCGCGCGCCATCATCGGCCGATTCCATGCTAATTTAATTCCCGAGAAAAGAGAGGAGTCGAGAACGAAAGTCGTACGGTGTTGTCTCTTTTTACGTACGATGCTTTGCGACGAAGCTTTTTAACAAACGCCTCTACGTTCGTACCCGGGCTTTGCGGTCAGCTCGTCAGGGTCTGTTATTACTTTGCCCCTTTTTTATACTTTGTTTCTCTGGTGGACGGATATTTTTATGTACGTGGCAGCGAAGAGCGAATTATATATCATTTGTTGTGTCTTAGCTTTCCGGCTGGGTCGAGGGACATTTTTGCATCGACATTCACGTGATCGTTATCCCTTATTTCGTCCAAGACGCGAGCCTTCGACAGATCTGACTTTCGCATCTCGTATCTGTCGGCTGGAGGAGCTCGCGTCTCCTTCTCTCTCCTGTTGGAAACGGACTGTACGATGAATAGGTGAATCGGGAGTTTCTCTTTTGTGATATGAACGGTAGGCAGGATTATTAATTTTAGTAACGATAGCGTTGAAAGTGAAATCGCGGTGTACATTTAATTTCATTCTCGTACTAGATTTTTAGTAGATCTATTCTTGTTGACGATTAGTGCTCTTGATTCGAGTGTAACGCTAAAGTTTGTTCGAACTTTAAAAAGAAAAGAAAATCGCGCGTATACTGAAAACGCAAAATACGATACCTTTTTTTTTTTGTTTGATTAGTAGAAAGAAAACGTGTCTACAGATGATCCGCAGAGGTAACAAAATTTTCAGTATTGACCATTTTTATATTACATATATATATATGTATGATATATATATTTTATGTTATCGAATATGCATGAAAAGTATCATTCGTTGCTCGCTGAACGAGTATGGTATCTATCCTTAGGTTGTTTACAGGTTTATTATAGGTCTTACAATGTGCTGATTTATGAACAATAATTCGTTATCGCGAGGAGATGTTAACGAGAAAGAGATCTCGGTTCACGTTTGATCGAATCGTGAGTTAGAAAGAGCAATGAAACCTGTTCTAATAGCTGATCGTTTAATATAACGGAGTAACGAGCCGATGGTTACGTTCAATGCAAAGTATTACAGTAAACGGCCGTTATTTAAAGACAGAGACGAACGAGTTAACGAGCTAATTAAATTAGGCGAACTCTTACGCAGCTACGTAAATCCTATTTAAATTTACAACTATAGATTGTAATACCATTTCGAAATGTATACATTTCTAGATTAAAAGAGGGTATATGTAGATTCTTATACGATACTGTGTAGATATTAGCTGTTTCCTGGACGTGAAACTGAAGAAGTATGATCGTCCTCCTCGCGTTAAGTTTTTTATTCGAACTTTTCTACATTATTCGGATGTATAACCGGACGTACTAGGTACGCGTACTAAACGATTCTAAATCACCTTCGATGTAGTAATATAGTCGATAATGCCTACTATACGATTACGATTTATGTAGGTGTAATATGTACGCGTGTATGTATGGTGCTTTAAATTATTCTATATACATACACGCGGGAACGAATATGTTCCAATAACGCGACAAGTGCTGTACGATCAACTGGAAGTATTTTGTACCTGTACAACTATCATAATTAAACTACGGATGTTTATGCAAATATACATATATATACATATATATTTATATATTTTCATATGTAAATTAATTTTTTAAACAGAGAGACTGGCAACGGTTAACGGTTGATTTCATTAATCTAAAGATATTGTCTATGATTCGTTGCGTTGTAAATTGTAGTACGTCCGCGTTTGCTAAACGTGTGAAATGCATCACTAAAGGAGGAAATGGTCAGAGGCGTGATACTGTACGGTTTTCCCGTTGTGGCCTGGCCAAGGTGGCCACACGAACCGGAAAAACCGACGCGAATCGTATTACCTGCCCCTTTCTCTCCCCTTTTCCTCATCCGCATAGCTTACCAATCGTTCTCGTCGATGCACTTCGTAGCTACTCGCGTTTTAACACTTCACTGTACGAACACAACGCATATAGGACGTGTTAAAGTTTTGTTAAACTTTTGTACAAAGTCCAGTTATCCGTAGAACGTCGGTTACAAATCACTGTGATCAGAGATGAAAATCAGAGAATGGCAAGAAAGTACGTAGGACCGCTCCATATTATGCATCAGTAAATTTCTATTGTGCTTTGTTCCCTTTTCATCTCTGTACATAACCAGTTATATAAATTCAGTTCTACTTATGCCATTCGAGAATTATTTAACGTTATGAAATAACGTTTGATACGTTATCACGCGCGTTTAGTACATTTTCTTGTTACACGCGTAAACATCCGTAGTCTAGTTGTAATAGACGAAACTGTGTACGTTTATATGTTAAGGTAGAAATCTTTATTTATTTTATAAAAGATATATAATATCGTATATTCGATTCGTTGATAGAAATGGTGTCCGAAAGAGACCGATAAGTGATAATGTTTCACTTATTATACAGAGCGTGGCTGTAACGATGACGGTACCAACTGGACAAGTAGCAACTCTATGTAGAAATGAATTTTTATTTAAGGGATTGCTGAACGTCCGTTCCTTCTTTCATTGTAGCCACGACCTGTATCCTCGCCTATTTCACTTTACGCCTAACGTGAAAGCCTAAAACGATGATTGTTTGAAACAAATCACTCCTTTACTTTTTATCTTCGTCCAAGTAAAAAATCTTGTGCTGGTGGAGGTATTGTTCCTTGTTAGATTCTCTTTCTCTCGCCTTCTTTTTTTCATTAGAGCCACCGTATTCTGGGGATCAACGCATATGTACACTTTGCGAGTCTTTTATTGATGCACCACTATTCGGTGATGAGCAACCTGTGAATCATATATGACTCGCTGAAGTTATTTGTGCCAACAGTTTTTGCTTAGCGCAACGTGCCAGTTCGCGTAAAACAATTTTCAGCATAATGCTCGTCACTGGGTGTGCAACTTAGTTTCACGAGCCGCAAGCGTTCTTATGAATAGCACCGTAATTATTGTTCGTAATGACACGTTACTAATGACTAATCGCTAAGGAGATCACTGCTTCATATTCCTCTCTGACTTGTTTCAGACACTATTTAATAATCATTTTGCTAACGTAACAACAATGCTTACGTACGGAGTAGATAGATAGACACGGTATGGGTATAAAAATTGTTCGTATAATAAATAAATTGGTGAAGTGAATCTTCTCCTAATACAATGTTTCATTAAAGAAAGAAACAAAAAAGAAAAAGACTTTGAAAGTCATGTTCTTTACATGTAGATTTTGTTTCCATGCTTTCTCTCGGAAGTGGAAACTTTTTACTATAATTTTTTCATTCATCATGAAACTTAAACGATTAGAATTACTCTACTTACTTTACAGAATATTTTGTATGCATTTAAAAAATGTATCATCTCTTGATAGTGAACTTTTACGTGAACTTAATTCGACCAGAGCGAGCTACTTAAATAAAATTAATTACAATTAAATAAAGTAATCATCCAATTGTAATAAGCAAAGTTCACAAGATTTTTTACGTATAATACGATACATTCCCGATTTTACATACGCGTGAAACGAAACGTGCTCTTTCGACTGTTTTTAGATGTTTGTTTTTATTATACTTCTTATCGAATCGAAATTCGATATCTGTGTGTTTCACTCTTATTTTTGTTTTTTTTTCTTTTTCTTTACGCATACGGAGCTGAGCTCAACAAAGTATCGGAATTGATCGATATACAAAAATTTTGGTATCTTCCCGTTCGGAACCTGCGTATTGTAATCTAACGTGGAATATATGTACCTCAAGCCTCGTTCAGATCGATCAAGTTGGTTCAATTCGTGTCGTTTGAATTTAAGCAATTTTAGAAGAGTCCGAACGAGGCTTCTCACGGTGTACTTTTCTTGTTATTCGCATGAAGGAATTAATTTTATGCCTGCGTCTAACTATAAGTCCAGCGTGTTATATACGATACGTTAAATATGTGGTATCTATGCGATACTAATGTCTTATTAACCGCTAATTTCATCCCATTGTTTATTCTTCACCATTTAAAGATTCAATTTACAGATGGTGGTGGCTTTTTTAGTTTGAATTTTAGCTTTTAAAGAGTGCTGGAGATTTTAATGCTTCTGTTACATTTCTAGATACCTTTATAGGATAAACGAGACAGTTCTGGATATTAATATATTTTTTTTTTTATGAAATATTTATAGAAAATCTTTATTATACATAGAATTTTACATTAAATTTTATATAAAAATCGGCGGTTAGTAAGACGTTAAATTTTAAGTACATACAATTAATAGACGATCAATTGATTTCATGTGAATTGATGGTAATTCTTGAAACGCTCTAAGGAGAAGCTGATAAGCATTAATTTCACACTGCGTCTTATTTAAAGGGTTTCGCGTTTCTCCAAATAGAAATCTTTCGCCGTGTTACATACCTCAAACAGAGGTGTCAAATGAGAGGTATGCGATATCTTCGTAACGCAATAACATTGATTATAAAGGCACGATGAAATTGTAACACGTGTGTACATGTACTTTACAATCATTAAACTTGCACAAATTAAGAGCGTAACGCGAACGAACAGTTGTTAAAGAAACTTTAAAGGAGCGACTATATATTTAAGAGGTGTAAGAAATCGATTTAAAAATAAATGATCGAATCTTTAATTAATTACTGCTATTGTATTCTCAGAATTCACCTGCGATACTAGATACGAAAGTTGAGAGGAAATTGTAAGGATAAACTTATATATAGCACGAGAACTTTCTGTGAAATCATCAATTGTAAGGAACCTCTCTTGTAATTTCTTAAAAAAGGCCTAATCCTTTTTACAAGGAGGATCAGAATCGATGGACTGCGAAATTTACAATTGTAGCATAGCGTAAACTCGTAATTGTATTGTAAACGAGCATTTTTCAAGCACTTCCTTTCTAGTATGGCTTTTTAACACAGTGATAGCAAAATTACTACTAACATTTCCAAATTTCATTCATTAATCTATAAGTTTCCAATTCTAACACACACTATTTCCCTTTCTCTCTTTTATTTATAAAACATTACCGTACATGCTTGAAACATGCTTGAATAATTAAGCAGAGAGTAAACGAACGAGTAATAATGGAACAAAAAATTCGATGAACCCCTTTTTCACAGTGTAACAAAGCGACAGTTAGTTTTTCGTAACACGATATCAATTTTAATAATCTTAAGCTAAACTTTCAAACGCCAAACGCAGCGTGTTATATCTAAAGACTCTTTGAGGTCTCTCCTCCGTACTATGTACACTGTGAACAAGTTAAAAGAAAGGGGGGCGGAATATCAACGAATTTCACAGATTACACAGTAGCCACGGATTACGTTCGTTTCAATTTATGCGCATACGTATAGCGTAAACCTTTCGATAAAGGGCAGCCCGCGATAAATCGTCGAGCTGGGGTAGAGCTCGCCGGGCTTGAAAAAAGAAACAAGGTATTTAAACCCGCCCCCGCCCTAAATCTGATTCAGAAGGTAATATAAAAATAATCGTGGTTTGTTTGCACGGAGAACGAATCGTTCATCATCGCACTGGCGAACAGTATGATGAACGATATAAATACATTATGGTAGGCTTGAACAACGTGCACCACGGTTAAAGCAACGACGGTGCAACACCTGATTCCCCTTGATCGATGTCTACTTTCCAAACAGAGGAGGACACCGGCGATAAAATCTACTCCTCTGGCCATAAATAACGCTGATAAATCTTCGATTATTAATGGAAGCCTCTGTTGTCTCGTGTAAGCAGGACTACCAGGGCCCACGTTGAAAGTATTCGAACGCGAACACCGTGCGCGATGCCAAGCAATTAGTCTTGTACACTTGGGACTATCTTGTACACGAAATCTTGAAGCGCAATAAAATTTCTGTACACGTACGACGTCGCTGGTAACACCTCGAGCGACAATGGACCAGCGTGGCGATCATTCAATGGATTATTAGATACTTGGAGAAGGAGTGATCGATTAAAGTATAGGATCCTTGATTAAAAGTTTAGGATCGTCTTTTGTTCGGTTTGCTGGCTTTCGTTGGAAGTAAATGCGCCCAAGGAAATCTGGAAAAAGTATCCAATTGAATTGATTACAGTGAAGCACATTTACTCAAGTACCTAATATGCGTGTACCAAGGGAGAAGTCATCGCAAAGGGTCACTGATTCTCCCTCTTATCAATAACTTCTCATTTGTATAATAGAGGCTGACATTCTTGAAACCGGTTTTTAAGGATTTGTTCGTTCATTTTATGTAGATTAATGCTTTCAGAGCAATGAAACTGATAAGTGACAAAATTTAAGGGGCTACAATTCATTGGTGCATCGTTAGTTAATTATTATATATTTATTTCACAATAGGCGGCAATTATACACATTAACAACTCCTTGTACCATCGAACAAACTCGTAATTTTGAATAAAATTCATCGATCGTAATTAAACGTATACGTGTACCAATAAACTGAAGGTTCTTAAGTTTCTGTTGTAATCTCTGTTGTTACTTAATATACATCTATGTTGTTTCGCATGCACAGTATTTGTAAGCTTATTTGCTATCTGGGGAATGAGAGACATTATTCTATGCTTCGATCAGTTGTTTTCTGCTTTAACGTCATTTACACGTACATGTTTTCTAATACCATATTTCTGTGATAAAATTTTTAAAGGACAAAATCATCAACAGAAACAACAGTTACGGGATAAGTGCGCTAAATAAATTCTGCATAATTTGCTGCATGATGCGAGGAGGAAGTAAGCAATAAGAAAAAGTAATAGAAAAATTTATTTAAATTTCAGAACGAATTAACGTCACTTCAAACAGGAACGATATCTTACAATGCAATTCAAAGAAATGGGGAGAACGCCATTTGAGACAATCAAACAATCCATACATTTGTTCACTCAAAGAAAAGCAATTGTAAATGCACGCAATATTTACTTATTACGTGCATACGAAATTTAGTTTTAATTCTTAGCTGTAATTAGCGAGGCATTATTTTTCTGTGAATGGCTTTTTTTTATTTAATACAACATTTTAAGAACTATATTTATTTCAACGGGGTAAGTGTGTCGAAAATGAAGTTTCTATGCTTTGTATATTCAATTTAAATACTTTTTATATTTTATACACCATTAACAGTTCCTCCTTGAAGCTTTTTGCGTAAAAACTGTAATGTCGCGTTTGGTGCAATATGTTTTCAAATAAAAGAATTTAATTCCCATAACATTTGAATAGTGTTCCAACCTGTTTTAAATATACAATGTGTTATTCATTCAATAATTTAATAAATATGAACACGTACATGATTTGTGCGAGCCTTTAATGAAATACGAAATTTAAATATCTTGCTTGGCTGTATTTAAATTGAACAATGGCGTCATCTGTCGTTGATCGACAGCACTGTTGCTATCTAGTTTAGGTTAACTGACGTTTTAAAATAACAGGCAGTTATTACGTTGCTCGTGATATAGATATGATGCGATAGTAATTATTTTACAAGTAGGATATCTCCAGCAAGTGTAATGTGACATGAAGTTCCTAAATTTAGTATAACCACGAATAGATGAAAGTATTTTTTAGAGATATATCGCGTGTCATTGTTCTGGTTGATCGAATTCTCCGAATATAAACGTAACCTCAACGTGAGTGATGCTTGTTTTACGTAGCTTTCAGATCACGAATTTGCTGGTGTTACTCGGTGGTCTTCTGCTGTGCCTTATTTTTATGATACAACTGAAACAGATCTACAATAACAATCAAAAGTACAACAGATACTTGGGTTACAAAGAATACGTAAGGTTCTAACTGGAAAGCGATCTCTCGCGCGACGCACGCGTTCGCTCGCCAAGCTTTTAATCGGCTGCATTTCCACTTTAGATGAATGAAATATCAATCGAACTGAAGGCGGTAGAAAAGACGGCGAATAAGTCGTCGAGCTACGTTCGTCAATTGAATGAGATTCTTTCGAAACACCACGAAAAGGATATGAAAAATATGTCTATCCCGCGACCCGTTCTGTGATGATAAATTAATGTAGTAGGTATATTTATCAATTTTATTTAGTATTCGTTATTGTCTATGGGAATTTAAAAAACTGCCGCTCGTAAATGAATTTCCAAAATTTAAGGACAATATTTCTTGTTAAAACTGTTATCAGATACAATCGAATATCTTTCAACTGTGTGATGTAATCAATTAAAATGCAATATCGTTTCATTTATTATATAATAGAAAGTAACAAAATTGTAACAAATACTAATTCCATTAATGAAATTTATTCATTTACCTTAAAACTATCTCTACACCATATATGTATAAAAATACTGTTATACTGTTAATGTCATGTTGAAAGTTGATATTGAGTATATTTTTAAAGAAGATTTTCAAGTGGCATACATTGAGAACCACTGCTTTCAATGTTAAGAATTCCTCTAGGTGCACAGAGCCAAGGATCAGCAGTTACTTTCTGCCAGTTAAATAGTCTTTCTTGTAAGTTGTTCAATGTTTGCTGAAAAAAAATAATTGGAGTATAATATTTAGAATTTTATGATTTATATGTTTAAATGCAGAAAATATATTGATTTTGAATTACTTTTGCTGACGGTTTAAAAACAATGTTATTTCTTTCTTCCGGATCGTACTTTAGATCGTATAATTCCCATTCAGGTCTATCATAATACTTTTCTAAAGTTTTGTACCATGGAATCGGTTGTTTGTTTCTAGTTCTATTTAAGAGATCCTTTAAATAATAGAAAAATAATATTCATGAATTTATAGCTTACTCCTGTTTTAATATAATAAATTTCTCATAAATGTATAACACTTTACCAATTTCTATTTTTTTACAGATTACCTGGAAAGTTGGTGAAACATAAAAGTCTTGATCGATAGGGAATGGCATTTTGTAATTTATATTATGTATCAGCTTGAATCTTTTGGTCCTAATAGCACGCATGGGGTAATACATCGTCACTTCATGATGTGTTTGACTAGCAAAAACAGCTGTGTCATTTTCTACGGGCTCTGTGAATGCATATAAGTGCATAGTAACATAATATTGCAAACTACCTTGCTAAAGGTAAATAGTTAATTTTACCGTGAACAAGGAGCGGAAGAAGTGATTTTCCAGTCAAGCGTGGATGAGATACTTCGTTTGTATCAAATGAAGGTAGATCCTTATATGGTATGTCAAACCAATCTAATAATGTTGGTACAATATCCAATAAAGATGTTAGGCTGTGCGTTACGCTATTTCTTCTATGATTAGGAACTGGTGACCTGATCATCATTGGCTCTGCCAATCCTAACGGGATAAACTTATTTACTTTTTTCTGTAATAGATACTTTCAGATTTATTTAACAAAAGGTATCTCTAAAAATATTTATACCTGGTTCATATAAATTTGTTCGACCATTTGGAAATGGTATACCATTATCAGATGTGTAGATCACTAGTGTATTGTCCTTGAAACCAGCATCTTCTAATTCTTTTAAAACTAAACCAACACCTGTGAAAGTTTCAGTATTTATTTCAGTATTTGTTGTTTCGAGTGCCACTTATTAATTCCTGGTAACACTTTTTATATATATTTGAATAGTTAACTTTAATAGGGATATTAAATTACCTTGATCTAGACGAGAAATGGTTGTATATTGAGCAGCAATGTCTCGTCTAGCAGCTTCTGTATCTTGTACAAAATAAGGAACCTTCACTTGTTCCCATTGATAATATATTGGATACCAATCAGGAATAGTACCCATACCAACATCTCTATTGCCAAATTTTTCACAAAAGTTTCCATACTCTGGGTGAGTGTGACCACATCGATGAGGATCATGAAATCCAATATATAAAAAGAACGGTCTAAAAAATTTTATATTATATTTATCTCTGATCTGTGTTCCTTTTCTTAAATTAATTGCATATCATAAAATTATGATTTATTAAAGATTTTGTATTATTGGAAAAAGATTTAAGTTGTAACAAACTCGTACATTGTTCTATTTTCACTGAGAAATTGTCTAACTAAAAGCTTAATTTTAGTAATATTTCGACCAACTTGAAGTATAGAATTATTTTCTTCTGTTTCCGCAAAATCAAATGGATATACATCATTTGGACCGACATGTTTTTTACCGATGATACCTGAAAAATTTTCAGAGATAATTATTAATTCTTTATACCTATTGAGTTTGTATATACCTGTTCGTATTTTATTTTCTTTCAATATTTTTGGCAAACTTTGAACGCTATCAAACGAACTAAAATGATGAATTCCGTGATGAAGTCCATACATTCCATTTTGATGACTTGGTAAACCAGTGAGTAGAGAGGAACGACTAAAATTAATAGTAAAAGCATAGAATACAGAACATAATATATTTTAAATATTTTATGTAGTGGTCAAATATAGCTGTACCTAGGGGAACAGCTGCTTACTGAAGAATATGCATTGTTAAACAGTAAACTTTCTTTCGCCAATTTGTCCAAGTTAGGTGTTTGGCAAATTTTATTCAAGTAGGATCGCATTTCAAATCCCCCATCATCAGCTATAAAAAAATGAAATAGTACACTGATATAAAGATCATAAAATATAAGATATAGTATTTTTCAGTTAAAGATAATATCTCACAGATAAAGAATATTTGTTAAGGCTAAACTCGTTTTTTTTATATTACAGCCAAAGTATTTCTATAATTTTCATAACTTTATGATTTTTGCGCGCAATAAGTTAATTTTTTATAAGATTAAAATTATAAAATTCATAAATAATATATTTTTTTTACCCAAAAGTAGGATGGCATTTTTGGGCGATGTATTGCCTGCATTTAGACCACGTAACTCGAATAAGATAAGGCAGATAAAGTAATAACATTTATTTAAGGAGATTTGTTTTAACATTGTAGTATTAAACAGATAGGAACACAGTCGAAGAAGTAGCACGTCGAACGCCACGTATCAATTCGGACGCATATTTGTACTTTTTTTATTTTTTTATTATATTACACGCGATATTCGATATATTTCATTGTCGATGAAAGTAGTTGTGAAATGCAAATTCCAGTGTAATAAAAAAATAGTGTTTATATAATAACATATATCACATTGTTATACATTTTCAAATATTTTTAAAAAATTATTGTTTACATAGGTTATATGTATTGTATCACTTGACATGTAGTATGTCACGTTTCATTAATTGTATTCTATTTTCGTAAATTTGTCGTGTTTCTTTTTTTTATTCTTTAAAGGTATACGTTTCGTCGACTTTGAAATGGTTAGATTTCTGTGAAAATATGTTAGAATATTCTTTAATCCTTCAGAAAAGAGACAGAATCGGAACTTGATAAGTGGAGGGGAATTGTTAATATGTAATAATGAGAAACGTGTTGCACGTGACTTTCAAGTAATTTGTTCGCTTTGCACGGGTGTTGTTTTTAAAGATAGGAACAATAATATATATCTTAAATTAGTAATTTTTTTCGGCGCGTATCTTTAGAAGCTTTATAACCTGTATAATTATTATTTTATCAAACATTTAAATTAAAAATTTATGTTTCAGATCAAGCGAGTGAACGGTATCTTTTTACTATGAAGAAGATCATATGCTTATTTGATGTCGATGGCACGCTTACAGATCCCAGACAGGTATATAGAAAATTTATTTAGTAAAGAATAAACATATTTTATCGGTTGTTTATGTTCATTAAATTTTTCATTAGGCAATTAAGCCATCTGTGGAGAAATTCCTTTTGGAGACTGTTAAGAAGGAATTTGATTTAGCTGTTGTTGGAGGATCAGATTTGAATAAGATTAAAGAACAATTAGGAGGTAAAACCATTTTTGAAAAATATAAATATATTTTTGCAGAGAACGGGCTTATCGCCTTTAGAGATGGTAAACAATTACCCACAGAAGTAAGTAATAATTGGGAGGTGTTATCGAATGTGCATGTTCACAGTTTTATGCGCAAGCAAGTGAACTATGTCTTGCATGCTTTTTGTTGAGAAAAAATGTCACAATCACATTAAAAAGAGCATTAAGGATATTTTATTGTATAAATAAATCGTATTCTTAATTTTTAGGTCTTATTTAACACTTTGCATTAACAGCTTTAAGATGTAGTACTCATAAAAATCATATATCATATCTCTCATTGATACGACTGAGGTATGAAATGTGTTTGTTATAGTTAATTATAATTTTTATTAAATTAATTATTTCATATTTGTATATAGATATGTTAGAACTGTATGATTTCTGATGTTAAATTGATTCATGGTTTGATCAGAAAATATATGAACAAGGAATACACTGACTTGTACATAATGGAGACTGTGAACATATTATAGTAATATCAATATTTTTATCTAATTTGTACTAATTTTATTTTAGACAATTCAAAGTAACATCGGTGAAGAGGTATTGCAAGATTTCATCAATTTTTGTTTAAAGTACATATCGGAATTACATTTGCCATTCAAACGGGGAACTTTCATAGAGTTTAGAACAGGCATGCTTAATGTCTCACCGGTTGGTCGTAATTGTACTAAAGAAGAACGTATTCAGTTTTATGAATACGACCGTGAGCATCAGATTCGTCAAAAATTTATTCAAACTCTCAAGAAGGAATTTCCAGATCTTCCTTTAACATATAGTATTGGTAAGTGGGATTTTATTGTTTATATTTTTGTAGAAAGAAATCAGTCCACAAAAATATCAAATTGAAATAATAACTAAAATTAGTTTTAATATATTTTAATTGAGAACATCTTCATTTTATGTGAAAAGGAGGTCAAATATCTTTTGATGTATTTCCCTTTGGCTGGGACAAGACATATTGCCTTAGACATATCGTAGGATATGATGAAATACATTTCTTTGGTGACAAAACAGCAGAAGGTGGAAATGATTATGAAATTTATGAAAGCGATTTAACTGTTGGACATCGTGTTACTTGTCCAGAAGATACTGTTAATCAACTTAATGTCCTCATGGCACTTCTTAGAGAGCGAAGGGAACGTGAACAATTGGGGCTTCCTATGCAACATGCATAATGCATTAAATCTTTGATACAGTAAATGTTTTACTTAAGAAACACAAGGTACTTTTCTCTGCTTATATTTTACCAATAAGCATTCCATTTATAGTATTAAATTTCCATAGAAAAGATATTTTGAAGATACTGAAGATTTTATAGAAAATAAGAAAAAAAGTTTAGATGAACTAACTTTCTAATTCTAGTAACTTATAGAATTCGTTCAAATTACTAAGAAAAATGAAAGATTAAACTTTAAATATTATAATTTAGTTGTACAGTGCAGAATGAAAATATCATTATGCGAGATCTTATTTTCTTTATTATTTTTAAAATAATATTTAAACAATGTTGAAATATTATTTTGTTGATGTTACTGAATGAAATTTATATAATAAAAATGTAATTAGCTTGAAAGTTATTATATTATGTGCTATGTAACATATTACATAATATTTAATAGGGCATTGGTCTTTTTGCATTATGTAAGATTTTAAGGTAGACATACAAAGCGTACCATTATTTATTGACCATTTTTTTTTCCAAAGACATTAGGCTCTTTATCTTGACAAGAAGTTCAATTATTTTCTGTTTTTTTTTTAAATAATTTTAAGTATACATTCAATTTCAAATTTATAGACTATAGTTTACGTTTTTAATACAATAGTATACATGTATATATCTGTACTTCAAAAATATTATTTACAAAGAGGATTAAGATGATATTGATGAAATGAAGTACAAAAAATTGTGTACAAACGTATATATTTTTCAACATCATGTAACTTTTATGCATAGCACAATTTCGTTATTGTTTAAGATGATAATGTTTGGTGTAATGGCATAAATAAAATAGAATGAAAATCAATGTTAAAAACATGATAATTTTATTTCTTAAAAATAAACTTCTATGCGTACATGTATACATGTATATCAACAATAACAACGTTAATATAAACTATATAAAATTCTGAAATTTTTGGATGATAAAAATGACGTAGATTGTATTCCTTAACATTAGAAATGTATAAAAAATAATATCTAAAAATTTAAGCCTGGACCCACTAACGATCATTGACATTTTTTTTTAGTTAATTCAATTTAATTACACATGTATAGATTGACTAAAAAAAAACGTCAATGAAATATTATTCTAATGCAACATTATCTTATTAGATATTAAATCATTAATTTCGCATGTTTTTGTTTAAGTATGCTTGAACTTTTGTAAACATATGTATAAAAATTAGTCATATTATAAAAATGTAGTAAAGGAATGGCATGTTTCCTGTGTTTAGTTTTCATTATAATGCATCTTCTTGATATGTCAATTAAGCGTAGCAAACATAGAACATTTTTCATCTTATCTCAGTTTTGTATGTTTACATTCCCTGATAAATAGGTATGCGCTTTGCTGCAAATGCTGCAAGTCCTTCAATTCTATCCTGTGTTTCTATTACTTTTCTGTAACATTGCTTTTCAATTTCAAGCCCGTCTGTGATAGGTACTTGAAGACCTTTAGAGATTGCTGATTTTGCCATTCTGAAATGAGTAATAAGGAATAAAATGTGAGATACAAAAGTTCTAATACTGTCAATTGCTTAAAATGACAAGAATTTTTATGAATTATGTTAATACATAAAATCTGTTTATATTATAGATAATTTTTAGACTTACTTAACTCCAATAGGGCCATTGGGTAAAATTTCTCTAGCAATTGTTAAAGCAGCCTGATAAGCTGCGTCACCGCTTTTATTTTGTGGAACCACTTGATTTATCAAACCAATCTCCATAGCTTGTTCACCATCAACTAAACGTGATGTATAAATAAGTTCCTTGGCTTTAGCAACTCCAACTATTCGTGGAAGTCGTTGTGTACCACCAGCTCCAGGAATAATAGCCCATTTTGTTTCTACAAGGCCCATTTTGGCATTCGATGCTGCAACTCTAATGTCTGTAGCTAGAGCAAGCTCTAGTCCACCACCCAGTGCAGGGCCATCTATAGCAGATATAACTGGAGTTGGCAAGGACTCTAGATTGCTCATCATAGTTCTCAAGAAAGAAACGAATTTTGAAACTTCTGAATTGTCCATCTTTGCTCTCTCTTTTAAATCTGCGCCAGCACAGAAAATTTTTGGGACCAAACTGCGAATAATTAATACTCGCAGTTTTGTATCTTCCCTAACGGAAGAAATGGCATCGCTCAGCTGATGAACTAATGTTTTACCAAATGCATTAGCAACAGTGGGCCGATTTAATCCCAATACCACAATACCATTGTCCTTTCCATCCAAGTATTTAAGTAATACCTCTTTTGTATCATCTTTTGGATTTAGCATCACATTGGTAGACATTGACCTTAGTGTAGTTTTGCAGAGGCAACTAAGAGTCTGTCTCATATTTGTTGTTAAAGGACCCATTGTGTAGAGCTTATATACATACAGGCTTTCACCGACTTAAATCTTATGCAAATGTGTGATCTAAAAAAAAATATGCACTATTCAGAAACAGTAATAAGTAGGAGAATAGATTTTTCTGTATATTACATACAAACTGCTTATAATGTATTATGAAAATAAATTTAGTTTTAATTATAAATTAAGCATATCTTTAAGGTGAGAGAAAAATGATATAGTATATTGTAAAGTATAGAATATGAATTTTTAAAAAATTACAATCTAACTATACGGCAATGAATTATCCATATAAATAAATTTATAATTATTTACAGATCAACGCAGGTAAATAGTGTCGGCATATTAATAAATATGACTGGCATCTACTTCACGAATATATTATCGAATATCTACGCAAAGAGCACAACAATAATGGATCACGTTAGGAAATACAAATCTCGAGGAGTCACATGAATTAAATTTTAAAACAATTTCACAATCGTGAAAGAAAATATATTTAAACGAAACATAGAAATAACATACCCGTACAGATTCGTGTAGGAATGTCACAGGCGACTCCTTGGACTTTACGCACCAACGCGTTTCGCCAATAACATCACAACATTTGCCGAAGGAGGGGGAATCGAAGAAAGTTCAAATATAACGCAGTAACCGGAACCTAACCTTACAGTAACTTCAACGTCGACGTCGCAGACGCGAATGGCCGTTGCAGAAAATGAAAGGAAAATCAACCTCACGACCCACCAAAGCTGTTACGTGTATTTATACACTGCGCGGTCATGTACATGTATGTACTTACATGTAGATAAGATTCAAACATCTACTTCGCGAGAGAGCGATACGCTTTTCTATCTCCTCGTCAACTCTTCAAAGCGCAGCTGAAAGAAGGTCATTGTAGAATTGAAGAAAAGTATTCTTCATACGGTTGTTAAGTAAATTATTGGATAATCGTCCTTTCTAAACTTTATTTAGGATATTTATGAAATGGAGAACGATGTTTACGACAATACATTGGCTGCAACGTGTTCAACGTGTGTTTCACGTATACAACACGCGTATCGCACGAGGAATCGCACGTTTGTAGACACAAACGTAACATGCGTGTCACATGAGGTATACACATATAACAATTATCACAGGTAGCAAATTCGTAAAAATTATATATTGACAATTCTCGTGTTTTCAATTTCTTCTATGATGTATATATGAAACAGAGTGATAAGAATATGAAGTTCCATCAACTGTAATTAAAGATCTCTTGTTTCAATCTTGAAATACTCGCTAAGTGATAAATAATTGCAGTTTTTATGAATTACTCGTTTAATTCTGATTTCAGCAGTTGTACATGTTAAATTGTTGCGCTACTTGTAGCTTTTTTTTCTTCCATATCAGTAATATCTTGCTTCCGTTTCTTAAAACTATGAAGCAGATAAACAAGATAAATATACTATCAATTTTTCAAAAACATGTTTTTTTCTATCGACATAAAAACATGGTTGCCATTCAACATTACGTAATCATAACGTGTTATATTGTTTTATATGTTAAACACATTAAACATAAAAAAAAGGTTGATGTACTTTCCTAATTTAAGTATAAGACAATCGTGTCTTAAAAATTGCACAAGTTGTTATCTTATTTCATTCAAATAAATTACATAGTCTATATACAATAACTTAAAAAGAAAAGATAGAGCGTTGAATATATCTATCTGGTAATAAATAATTTTCTTCTTTTTTAATTCTGCAGAACATTTACATATATACACTATTCATAGTTCTCTCCATTTAAATCATTGAAAATATTTTTTGTTGCATTTAATTAAACTTTAATATACTTTTTATTTGTTTGTAACAAATACGATATCTTTGAACATATTTTTCCGTAATTTTTATAATAGATATATATGTTTAAAAATCGTGAAATAATTTCGAATTTGAGTACAAACAGCTTCTTTACATATTATAACATATGGTGTTCAAATATTTTCTTTGCTTATTAGAACATATGTGTATCGCGTTCACCGCGAACGTTATAAAACTTCAATAACGTTCTGCGATAAAATTATAACGATGCCATTGAGTATTTCACCTTCGTTTTAAGTCATTTTTATTTTTAGTTTAAAATTATGATGTGATAAATGTAACTCCAGGCAGAACAAAAATGATTTGTTACTTATGCAGAAATTATTTTCAGAAAATATCTAAGATCGTTATATATTAATTAATGGGTAATGATAAAGATCATTAAATTATTTTTATAGTTTACACGTTGTTAAAGATCAACAAATAAATAAATATTATTGTATTAATTTAATGTTCTTAAGATATTTTATTGATATATAAACAGTGGGCAGAATGATAATAAAACAGTATAAAAAATTGACTTATTCATTGTACAATGAATGTGTTATAAATGTAAGCTCAATTCTCTTAAATATTGCATACCATGAAGTAAATAATTTAAATGCAGATCGTATGATATCGCTGCTCGAGTAGTGGTTCAGACTTTGCGCGCACATGATTTATAGCAACTATCATAAATAAATAAATAAATAAATAATAGGTGGATATTGATCTAAAATGTATATGCACAATTTTATCAGCTGTTCCATACGTCATTCTTTAGGTATAACGTGGCCGAAAATGAATGTTGCATAAACAACTTGCTATGTTGTTGCTTTTTAAATTCCCAGTTTCAGAACCAAATAAACGGATATAAATCGCGTGTTAAAAATGTAAATTAGTTGTGTGAAATCGTTACGTTAATTTCTTATATATCGTAACTCTTTAATTATAATTTCATTTTCCTATTTGCCTCTGAAGAAATGGACGCAACGCGAAAGACATTATAAAGATTATAGAAAATATTTGGCAGTAATATCCTTTACACACTGGGACATTTAAAAAGTTAATCGAGAGTTTAGATGCGAATCTTAATATTCTATATATATAATTATGTTATTAAAATAAATTTTAATAAACGAACTCCCGGTTACCACTGCTACCTAACATGATCATTCACGCGAAACATCCCAAAACCCAATTATGCTATGTAATTGAATGGTTCATCGAGTATTCAATTTCCTCAATTCGAATCCACGCAGACGTAGTCCCCCTTTGGATTTCAGAAACAAACAGAATGTACTATGAACAAAGAGACTACTTTTACGATGCTTCATCACGGAATACTTCATATTATTAATTATAATATTCTTTAATGAACTGTAAATGATGCTACATGCATAGTTTTCGCTTTAAGAAACAGCAGAAAGCCTACACTTTTTGGCTTAATAGGTTTAGAACTTCAATTTAAAGAAAGCAAGGACCACTACTTGCTTTTAACTTTTGTTGCATATGTAGGCCCAAAGTATAATCTTCTTGATAAATAGTGAAATTGGAGATATGAAATATTCCGTGAGCTACAGATGAAGTCTTAAAGAGAAAGTCCTGTTGTATTGTACAGTAAGATGATTCTCATTAAGACTAATGATGACAAAGACGATGATTTAAGCGGCTATGACCACAACAGGTGGTGGCTTAAGCATCGACTTTGTGGCTGATGATAATTTCTCCGATACTAAATGAGCGATACTCGACGATCTCTTCCAAACGAATTCACGCGTTCTGTCGTGGTCGTCGGCGCTCTCCACTCGTACCTAAAGAACAAATTGTTCGAGATTAATCTCTAATCAAAATAATAAAATTTAAGATTAAGTAATAAATCTGATATTTCTTTTTTATGTGGTAAAGAAAGACATTTATGTTAAAGAGATGAACATACAAAAGTTGCTTGATACTAAAGTTGTTGCATTTCATTTTATTCGAGACTACAATCTTGTATTTATGCCACCATTTATGTAATCACTATTATTCAAAATTACAGGAAGAACAGTAGTCATAAAACTTTTGCTGCAGTTTGTACTTCTGTTGTTTTCTTTTTTTTCTGTTAAGGTCATTATAAATGTAACAAATTGTTCGAAAAAAGCAAATAATGAATTGCTTTGAAATTAGTAGATGAAAAAAGTAGGAATGACGATAGAATAGCGATAAAGTAGAAAATTATATAAATAATTTTGTGTGCAGTGGGTATCAAGAGTTATAAAAAACTAGCGTACAGAGAATCTTTGATAAGAATTATATAAGAGAGAGTAGCAAAAAACTGTTGCGAGGAAAAAAACTGTTAGAAAGATTTATCTAAATCGTAACAGTACTAAAAAACAGAGGATATTTTTACGCATTTCTTACGTACGTAACTACGTATATGCGTATTTACTGATAACGCGATATGTCAGCTATAATTCAAAAAGTGCGATAAATTATTATTGTATATAAATCACAAAAAAACTAAATAATTTAAAACATAAAATGAAAACAATTGTTAAATATTTTTTACTTGTTCTCTCACAGTGAAGATGATTTTTTAGAAAAACTTTCTATTTAAATAAAAAACTAAAATTATTTTTATCAGTAAATTCGCTTTTATCATATCTCTGTCTCAATCAATTCATGAACTCGACTAATTTTTTCTTCTTCAGAATATTTTCGAATATTCGAATGCTTAACGTGATTTACGGAAAGTTAAAGTATTTTATGTACTCTTCAGGAACCCTAGAAGTAGATTAATTAATAGTGTAGTGTTCGTTAAATGTTCGAAATGTTAATTGAGGAGAAGAAACGAACGTTTATTTATCAATTAACATACTTGTTTTGGTTGCAGAACTCGGATGGAGTTGAGGGTAGCAGCACCACCATGAAGAACTCGAATGCTCAGCTTTCCGGACATTTCAGCAGTGGTTGCAGTCGCGCTTCTCAATTCTTTCTTTGTAGCTCTACCAAATTCCTTCTCGACCTTCAATGTCAAAGGTCCAAGGGTAAATTTCGTCTTGATCATAGTATGGTCGCTCATCATGTTTACAGACACGTCCCCTGATCTTTGAAGACTCGCAAGTCCATAGAGGGTAGCTCTTGCTTTTGGTTTTGTTTTCTTCGCCTGTAAATTAAGAGCGTAATAGTTCTTTTTCACGATACATTTATATCAATTTTATAATATTTTAAACAATTGAAACAATTTATTAGCTCAGCTGTATATATAATGAGTGTAAAAAGCTGTGTGTACAGCGTCTGCCTTTTAAAATTATTTATATACTATTTCTTATAGCATTCTTATATTTATTACCTTCTTTTTGTTATTGGCAGTCTGGTTTTTCGTTTTGTTCTTTGTTCCAGCACGAATTTGATTCGACCTCGTATTATCCGAGCTAAATGCTCGGCTGCCGATAACTGTGGTGGTTTCCATATTTGTTCTGCTTGCATATTCAAATGCAGGAGTAGTTGAGATTATTTCTCTTTCCATGGTAGTAGGGGATGCTGTTATGTATTCGGTAACATCGAAGGTTCTCTATAAATTAATTAGAATAGTTAATTAGAGGACAGTTGATTCGATATTTATTAAAGACCTCGATTTTATTTTCTTCGCAAAAGAATTTGTTACAGATGGATTTGCTAACGATTAATTATAATTTGTTGCAGGCATACCTGCGTGCTTCCAAGAATTTCCTCGATCGTTTTCATGGTGGTCACCGCAGTTGCTCCCAAACTACTCTTCTTTGTGCCACTTTTGCTGCTGTTCTTCTTAGTTTTGCTCTTGTTCTTCTGTTTCTTCGACTTCGATTTGGCATTAGGGTTGGTCAGTTTCACCGCCACTGGATCGTAATTAGCACGCAGAATTTTATTAACTCTTCCTAAAATATTGTCCACGAAACGATTGTACTTCGCTACGTATATCGCTGAGACGTCGTTGCTTGGCCCTGACTGCATCATACCTGAAATTTTTAATCGATACTTAAGTTAACACCTGCACATTTTTTCTTATTCCGACAAATACGTCTGTTGAACTGAAGCACATAATTATCACTGTTGTTTAGATAATGCAGGAATATTCTAAATTAGCATCACAGTTTGTGCAAAAAATTAAATATTCATTTTTGTATTAATTGTAATTATTTGTTTGTTTAAATTGCACATATTCATCTTGCAGTCTTTCTAACACGAATGTACATCAGTTTGGTGTCTGTCCCACTGTCTAATACAGTGAATGGAAAAGAAGATGCTTGACCTATAAAAGTTTTAATGATGTCCTTGGCCTGACCTTGATATTATTCAAACTGTTGACCAATGACGATAAAATATTTGACAGGATTAAATTTCAACAGGGGAAAACGTTTGCTGACACTTTCGACTACTTAGGAAGTCAACGAGTCTGGAATTCGGAAGATACATATTCACGGTGTCCTGAATATTATACGACTCTGAGTTTCTTCAAGAGAAACGGTACATTAGACAATGATGTAAGAGAAAAATGTTAAATATTTGTTATAGCACTCATAATGATTTAAAAAAAAAACCATAAAACGAATCCTGTTTCAGATTATGGAGAAAAAAAGTAGAAGAGAGTGAACATCTCTCCCAACTATAACTCATTAAGGTAATTTAAACGACATATTATTTAAAAATATCAAGAACTTCCATGTGTGTACAAAAATGTAATTAATACTGTGCGAGATACATTTCCAATTGGACCTCATCTCTTATTTTGCAGAATGTGTTTTAAACACAGATATATCCTAGATGCGCCTATGTGAAACGTTCGTAGGAAAGTGGCTGATGTATGATAAACGAATGTAAAGGGTTTTTAGGTAAATACGAGGAATGTTACCCATACGCGTTCCCGCACACGAGTCTAGACAGGTCTGTAGGTGAGTAGGAAGCAGGTCGTGGCCCAGATCGAAGACCAGTTTGGCTTCGCCGAAGGATTCCGATATACCGTTAACATTGTCGCTCTTTCTTACGAACTTAATTCATCGAGGTCGCCGTACGGAAGTTTTTCGTGTCGATTCATCGCATAGCTTAACGCTAGAGCCACGCTGGCTTACAAAGCGATTCGCTCGTCGATTTGAATTCCCCGAGGCTCGCGCGTTAACAGCCTTGCTCCGGATTGTTTGATCAATGGGAATTTTCACTTCGAGTAAATTGCATACGGAAATTGCCGACAGGCATGAATTAGAAACACATCAGCACCAGGTCGCTACTATGTATATCTCTTTCTCCCTCTCTCTATATATATAGAACGGATAGAAATGTCTAGAAATTTAACTTGTGCTTAAATTGATCATTTTACCAATTTCCCATACTTTTTATTTCGCAGAGTCAATCAATTACAAGCGCAAGACTCATCTGCAAGGACACAAGGAACAGGATTGACTCGAAAGTTAGCCAGAAAGTTGGAACATTCTCGTTCGGATTCGCTGTATGCTGAATTGAAAATAGAGAAAAAAGAAGAAAGGATGAAAGGAACACGTGTCAATGATCAATCAACCTGTAATGCGCACGCAGTCTCTCCCTCTCTCTTTCTTCAGGGTAATCACGGTTGCTCGTGATCGGGGACGCGAGGCAGCCGTGACTTTGGGTGTGGGTCAGGGTCGCGGACGAGAGAACTCTTTCATACCGGTGCGCGCACGTTTACGTGGTTTAACGCGCTCCGGGTCACTGGCCTCATTTCCGTTTTGGACCGCGCGGCTGGTGAAAGCCGGGAAAAAATTTCAACCCGGTCACACCTTTAGTGGATCTGGCCTCTCGCGGAGTCCTGTAGAAAGTTGATTGGTCCCAAACGGATTAATTAAAATTTTTCACGCGTTACCGCCTACCACCTCGTTTCGTTCTACCCATATATTCACCGTGGCGTTCCTCTCTTCTTTCTTTCAATTTAAACGATTGTTTCGCGGGCGAAACTTAATTAGGAATTGAAAATGCGTGCCAGGTTGGATGCGCTTCGCTTAGTATAGTAATTGGGTGCTATTTTGTTGGAACGTTCAATGGCAACGATTGCTGCGGTCTTCTTTTTCCTTTACTAATTCGAGATAGATTCCTCCTAAGGCTTCAATTAAATTAGCATTTGATTTGCGTTTAAAAAATATGTATATACTTGTATTAGGTCATCAGATGTTTAGAAAGCATCGAGGAAGACGATTTTAATTTAAAAAATTGCGAATCTTAATTGATAAATTCGTAAGTAGCGTTAACACGTGATTCCTTTCTTTTATTTGTC
Source organism: Xylocopa sonorina (assembly GCF_050948175.1). Taxonomy (NCBI): domain Eukaryota; kingdom Metazoa; phylum Arthropoda; class Insecta; order Hymenoptera; family Apidae; genus Xylocopa; species Xylocopa sonorina. The sequence goes on along the minus strand of NC_135201.1, from coordinate 10,061,413 downwards.
TGCTCCTATTTTCTAGTTTTAGGAGAACTTCTCTTCATCATTAATTGCATCCGGTTTTTCTTCAAATTAACAGTTTTAAACCGAATAAAGCTATACGGATATACAAATAAGTAAATAATGATCCTGGAATTTGTTGTGCACCACACTCCTTAGAAATCAATAGATAAATACGAATGCGAACATTATGTCATACTCTTAGAGTTTGTTAGCATACTACATAACATGCTATGTAGTTACGTTGCTCTATTGTAACAGATTTTAATTATTGTTCCGTGCTGACACTACTAATGCTACTGTGCAAACTATTTCCACTACTACGGTACTGTGCATTGTTCTACTATTTAATAATCGTGCTTTTGTAGAAGCTACAGATGGGTGAGAGGAATATGTGTAAAGGGATCCAAAGTTTCGTGCTACTGTCCAGTAATACGCGATCGTCAATCGTCGTAAAGCCGTCCACCAAACACGTGCATCTACTTGTCAAGGATAAGGCAATGAAATTGGCAAGCAAGGGCTACGTTACTACTTCTACAAACGAGTGACAAGACAAGCGACGGATTCCTAAGGTTTAATCGTTCAGATTGATCAACTAATTTGAAATCGTTTTACCAATATCAATATGATTTTCTTTCACTCGAAACCGTTTCAAATTTCAGATAAGATTGAAATTCTTTCAACTGTTCCTTAATTTCAAATATACAGAGTAAATTTCAAACATGTTTACGCAAGTGCGTGCTGTGTGTGTCGAGTGAGGGATTCTAATCGCAAGGAATGAGTAAAATTGACACCGTTTCTGGCATCCAATACTTAGAAGCAGATTACTTGAAGCAACCTGACTAATGTGAGCGAAACTTGAGTAGGAGGAAAGACCTATGGCATCGATCATTAACCCTTTGAAACAATCTTTTGATATCAATGAAATAATAATTAATATTAATTAAACTAACTAAACCTTAAATATTGTTAGTCATTTGTTTCTGAACTGGTGTGTGTGTAAGAATTGGTACTTGAACCTTTTTTAAATCGACTAAAATATTTGGCAAATTATTTTACATTTCTGTTCATCTTAAACAGGATAAGAAAAGCAAGGACTTCTTTAGACCCAATTAAGATAAGGGAAACAATTGCTGCAAAGGATTGGGAAGAGCTAAGTGACACAACACATCACGCATTAAATGGAGAAAGTAACTCCGAACGATTAATTTAGATAATTTAAACGTCCCCCTCTGGATCACGCGTAGCTGGACAAGTGAACACGGACGATGGTAATAGAAATAAAAAGGCAAGACACAATTTCTTTTTGTAAAAACAATAAGTTATCTGTATTTCTGCATACGAGAACGAACAATGTCTCTGTACAAGTTTACTTTCAGATAAAATTGTTACATTCCTGCACGACAAGCGACACCGTTCCATGACCACAAATTTATCTCAATATCTTTATCAACAATTTCCTTCATTTTTTATATTCTATGCGTTAGAATTTTCTTCTTACATACAAGACAATATGACTTAATAAAGTGATACTTTCACAAGAGAAGACAAGTGTTAATTATGTCATGAAATGAATAAGTAAATTTATATGTAAAATAATATAGGCGAAGATGTAATTAAGGCACAAGAATATTGGAAAATTGAAGAATTTTATGATGCAGATATTCGATTTGACTAGTGGTCAAGTTACGGTGTTGCTTACCTAGCAAACCAATGATATTTTGTTCAATTTGCGACTCTCTTTCTCTCATTCTTACGTATAGAAACACACGGAATCTTTCTTTACTCCTCCGTTCATTCAATGCTCATTCAAGAAACGGTACGAGAAGCAAATAGAAATAATACGTGACGTGAGGTCACCAAGCAGCCAAGGCGTTTTCAAGTGCTACCTAGCGTTTCGGATCACCAAAGTACCTCTTTACTCCATTTCGTATTGACCAAAATATTAGTATACTTTCTATAAAAAGATATTACATTTTCAGAGAAACAAATCCGTCTGATCTGTACACGACGGTTGATAAACACCATAGAATGTTTCACTTTTCGTGCCACTTGAAGCCAGATTCATATAAATAAATATGATAGAAAGGTGATAGAGAAATAAATACACGCGCGCACAGTGTAAAGAAGCATATCTTAAATAAATACAAGAGATAATACGCACTAATTCATTTCTAAAATAAATATATATATATATATATATATATATATATATATATATATATATATATATATATATATATATTGCTGCATAAACTCTGTAACGTGGAAACCATCTACTCGAAACAAAGTCAATCTACTAATTTATGAATATTAAAAATAGAATGCTTCACATATATTTAAGAAATTCATTTACGACGTTTCTTCGTGGTGTGTAAATAACGTATGTTCCCATAGTTTCTTAGAAACTACAGCTTTATTTTCTCACGTGAAACAAAATCTAGAGGCAGAACTTATACAGCAACCGAATGTAAGAAGCGAAGCATAAATAAAGCTTTGGATTGCACGAATCGTGAAATATTCTAGGCGTGACGCAGCGAAAAACTACTACGTGCAATAGTACGTTCTTCATCGCCGCGTTTTATCGGAAGATAAGAAGAGAAAAGAAGCGCGCAGGTACGCAGGATCGAAAGGTACTACGGAACACTTTGTCCCGTTGCTTTCCTCCTACTAGTCACCTATTCAACAGCACTTACACGAGCTTCGGACACTTTGGCTAAAATGTATGTACAATCTGCCTCTTATCATTCACCAGGTGTTATCCGTTTAACAGTTAGATCTGGGTGCCGTAAACGGAAGTCGTGCAAGCTCCGTTGGAACAACGAGAAACGCGTGTGTATCGATTTGCCATGCTGTTCGACCACGTGTGCGAATCATTTCCGACAGAAGTAGAAAAAAAATATAGAAAGAGTATACCACCGCTACTTCCACTACTCTGCTATTAAATCTACTGTCACTACTGTATTACGCAAGAACTACCGAAAGATGGTGCATGTACTGGGGTAAAGAACAAACTTTACTACGACGTCACGTTGAAAACTAATTATGAATCGTCGCTACTGCATCACGCGAGAGAGATGCGCGCTAGTTCATTTAAATCTTTACTTTCTGTTGTAGATTTATATTAATTTCATTCAGAAATATGCGTACCAATGTACGTGAAAGATAGTGAAAGAAAAATGTAAGTTAACGCTGTGAATAGCAATATCTTTTTGATGTTCATACGTAGGATTCTCTTATTCGTTATGATGTTAAAATTGTCGTATAAGTTTACAGCGTGCGATGAGAAGCATCGTCGTTGGACGATGAGTCCAGAAGGAAAATGCGAGCAGTAAGAGAGGAGTAGGAAAATAGCATGAGCGTCGGATTGGTGCGAAGACGGATCTATGCACCATCTTTTAGTGGCTGTTATGTATTCATTTAAGAATAAGCATCTATTCGAACAATTCTTAAAACCGATTTTTCGCGTTACTAACAAGCGATAGATAATTTGTTAGGAAGAGGGGAAATTTTGTCTCGCGTGTCGAACAGCACCGTTGATGAAAAGCTTCTTGGATCGCGATCGAGCTCGAATCGGAGCTTTGCATGTTTGAAACGAGTGCGCAAGCTTCGTTGGCCGCCAGAATGATTAGATTTTGCTCGATTGTCTTTCATTTTAAACAGTTAACGCGAGTTTAATTGAAATCCGAATGAAACGGATGAAAATAAAATGAATCACAGTTTAACTGGTTTTCCAATAAAAAAAAATTTGTCTTTGACGGTAATGCTTTGGGTCAACGCCTCAAAAACTTAATTTTATCATATTTAGCAAATCATTGTACTTCGTTACAGTAAATACTTCGCTATTACACTACATTATTGTACTACTATTCTACAAGAAAAACTATTAGCTACATATTCTAGATAGAGGCATCGTTTCGATTATTCAGCACACGAGCATCTTAAACGAAACAAAACGATCAAACGATAATAAATCTCCTTTAAGACAGGCTTCAGAATACAATGTACAAGGCGATTGACCCAAAGATCGTTCCTCCGAACGGCGAAACGCGCGCGATGGTCGCAATCAGCAAAAGGCTAACCAGGAGGACGGTTAGAAGCGCCATAGAAAGCGTCGGACCCCTCCGCGTGGTGACGAGAAAGGAGGCGACTAATTAAATTTGGCGCATGACCGTCAAGGGGAATCGTTGCTCGCGGCTTGCCACTCGTTTTCCCTCCGCTCTGCTTTTAAACGGCAGCTTTCGAGGAAGGTGCGCGCGTGCGAGACTTGCGCGCGTGCTTGCGCCCACTACTGTGTACTTTCTTGCTCTTTCCCTTGAACTCACGTGCTTGCCTGGCGCCAGCGATGTCGGTGATGCCACCGTCGTCGTCGTCGTCGTCGTCGTCATCGTCGTCGTCGTCATCCTCGTCGTCGTCGTCCTCAGTGTAGACCAGATCCTCGACCTCGTCGTCGTCGTCGTCGTCGTCCTCGTCGTCCGCCGCGTTCGTCGACACGGCGGGCACGTGGACGGGGTTCGACACGGATTCCGCACCTTCGAGACCGGACTCGTGGATACCGGAAACAGCTTGGCCCTCGCCAACGGCGTTACCCTCGTCCTCCTCGCCGCCAGTCGTCTCGTTATCGATGCCAGTGGTCTCAGCGGCGGACTCGGCTGCCTGTTCCGCTTCCTGAGCCGCAGCCGCGTTCAAATCAGCCTCGACAGCCGCCGGAAGTGCTTGCACTGCTGCTGGAGCGACGGATGGGGTCTGCGGCTTCGCAGGGCTTGCTGCGACGTCGTCGTCGTCCTCCTCGTCATCGTCGTCACCTGGAAAAACCCGTTCATTATTTTCCTCGTCCGTTTTTCCTAGCTTTTATAGATATTACTAGCTAAATTGTAGTGTTTTAAAAGAGAACGTTTTTCAGGCGAAGAAGTAATGTTGGAGAAGATGAGGAATGAAGAGATTTAAAGAAGAAAGTGTCATCGTATATGGTCGAGATACTTTTCACGGTGGATTATCAATTTTTCATTCGTATATATGTAACTTCACGTTCCGTTTAGCTCTTGCTACAATTTAATCTTCTATTTGTAGAGTAATCAATTTCTAATGCAAATCGTCCCACGTCTAAGAGTACTTTGTATTCGGGAACGAAGACCTGGGAGGCCAGGCCCCAACTGTCCAGCAGTGGCTTAGCGATAGATAAGACTGAATTGTTAGTCTAATCGGCAAGTCAAGTAGCCGTATCGTTGTTATCGATACAATAACGAGCGTTTTATCATTGTTAATAAGCTCGTTAACGCGTGGAAAAAGAATGACCGCGGCTAATAGTGCGCGTACCCGAAACTGGGCCAATGAAAAGAAGAAGTAGCGCGTAGAAATTCTTTTCGTACTGGGATCGCCGTCGATTTATGTTAATTCAGGCGGGTTTGAAGTATGAAGGTTGTACCGTTACAACACTACGTGAACGCACCAGAATTTCCGCCGAACACGTCGCCAACGAGACGTAGATACGTACAATGTTTGCGTAACGGGCAGGTCCGTTCGCGACCAGCGTCAATCGTTCGATTCGACGGAGACTATTGCTCGAGTCTCGTCGAGAACGACGCGGAATTCGTCGAGCTACACCCAGATCTATCGCATTCCGCCACACTCCATCGATATATCCGCCAATACCTCGATCGACATTCTTGAAACATTGCGTAGCGTCGAGCTACTTTTCCACAAGCCTCTCATCCGACAATGAAAAGTGAAATAATCAACCGTATCGGCTCTGTTTTATTATATCTATTTTAAAAAACAAGTTGAGAGCGATAGCGTTGTTTTCCATCAAGGTAAAATGTATCTTGGAACGGAGACGCGGATAATTTCGAGCCCTGAACACGGTAATTGCCATACATTTGTTGCGTAAAACGCAACGAAGTATATTTACAAGAAATTGTTCTACTTTTGATGAACGATTAATATTTGAAGTTCATATTGATTACTTAATTACTTGAAACGAACGAATTACCTAATATATCTTCTATGAGACGTTCCAGATAATCAGAATCATCGTCGTCGTCGTCATCGTCATCGTCGTCGTCGTCGTCGTCATCTTCGCCTGTAATGTCGAAGTCGACGTCATCGTCGTCGTCGTCGTCATCGTCGTCATCGCTGGCCGCTGGTTGATCGGCAGCCTGTCTTCCGGTTGCGACGACGTTCTTAGTCGACGTTTTCTCTTCAGAGATCGTTGGTACCGGCGATGAGAGCGCGCTGATCACCAGGCAGCACAATACTGCCAATACTATAGTTAATTTCATGATTCTGCAATAAAAGATACATCCTTTAAGGTGATACTTCCGTTCGAAGCGTCGTTATCCGAAGGAATTCATCATTTTCTCGCACGTTTCCTCTTAAAACAGTCAACACGACTTGAAACTCGTTTTGTGTACACACTGTTAAGGGAATATTGTTAATTATTTCTAAACACAGAGCGAGGGAACGATCGAATTCTGCTGGTGCATTAGAAATTTGTCGAGCTTCCATTCCCTTGATACGATGAGAAACGAGGTCGCGTGAGTAGCGTTCGAATTGGAAATAGCTGTTACTTGATAAAAGCCTGTTCTAGATGGCTGTATACATTTATCCCACTTATTACGCGGTCTCTACCGCTTCGATCAGTTCTCTATGGATAATTACGTTCACTGCGAACAGGTGCACGAATTGCATTCACAATAGGTGTACCCGTTTCTGAACGTAGCTTGTTTCACGAATGGAAGACAATATTGAGAAACGCGGATCGAAAGGAAATATTGGATCCAGATCGAATCGAGGGAATGTACGGTTTCCTGGCTAATTGTGATCGTCCAGGTTCTGTATCGTTAACTAAAGTGTAACGATAAGAGAGCAGGACGAGAGAGGCTCGACTTTCCCAGGACCATGGAAGAATTTCATTTGACACCAGACACGTTCTGACCCTCGACGGGGGACATCAGAATTCTCATGCGGTCATATTCTCACGGTTAACGGTAGGCAAATAAACGTTACATGGCCATGTTCCAGGGAAACGTCCCGCAATCCTTTTTCACGGATGAAGAAAAGACGCGTTTCTTGATTAATACGTTACTGTTACGTTTTTAACGTCTCTAAAACGGGGTACCAATCATTACTTCGTAGACTCATACGTTCGTGTACCCTTAAATTTATGTAGCTTCGTTTTACTCGCTGTTATCAATTACATATGTATATATTTGTATATATTTTCTTGTTAGCCAGTAGCTAACTGAATACTCGAGTACCTAGAGAAGTAAGCAAATATCTAATTTAAATAACTAGTGTCGCAAAGTAGCTACTAGCGTATTCAAGTACCGTTACTCTGTCTATTTATACCAACTACTAGCTTCTAATTTCCAGACCAAAGTTAGGAATTATAGCCAACCATTACTTGTATACAGTGAACCCTTCTATAACGCGATTAACGCGCTACAGGAAACTCTCCGAAGTAAACTATGAACCAGTTTGATTCGTTGTGAAAGAAGATGTTCTAAATACAAGAGACAGGACAGTTTATAGTATACATATGAAATTAGTAGTGGAGACTGTGAAAACCGTGTTATACAGTAGCACCGCGTTATAGGAGGGTTGGATGTACCCAATCGAAGGATCTAGTGGCACAACGAGTTCCCGTAGTACACACGACAAGAGGTAAGAAGAGGGTGTCCGTCACTGTCGTCGCACACAGAGCATCACTGAAGATATCTTGTGAACGAGAAACTTGGATCCATCCTGTATCCACAAGGCGCGTTACCATTGACCACTGTACGTGTCCACGGGGCAATCCACTGGAAGAGGATATCGGGGGGAGAGGCAAAACACGCGAGGAAAGTAACACGAGAGTCACACGGTTCCTTCGACTCACCTCTCCGGTTGCTTCCGTTGACGGGAAAAAAGTCCTGCGCGAGGGCACGACGAGTCAGCGGTGTCTAGGCCGGTCGACGACGCGAGTCTCTGCGATATCCACCGAGCGACCCGGTGAGAGTGTTAAAACAGACGAGTCGGGTTCGCCACGAGCTTTTATACCAACTAGCCTACCGCTCCACCACCCGGTACGTTCTCGTTCTCGTTCTCGTCGTCCTCTTTCTCGATCCTCTGTATTACCACCTTCTTCGCGGGCCACTCCACGTGGCCCGTTGCGTTTTCTCCCTTTCTTGAGAACGTGCATTCTGCCTTTCGATAAAAGGACCGGCCAGAGTCGTGCACCGACTTCGTATCGCCAAACGAAAACTCCCAGTTCCCGTTCTTCGTCGAACACCATCGAATTGGTATCGTTCATCTATACTGGAAGATCACAGATTAGTTTTAGGATATCTGTACCTCGTTTCTAATGGAACTTTATAGTGTAATACGATCGTCTATCGTTAAACTAAGTCTAGTAGCAAATGTTATTATATATTCATATGTAGAGATGCGTTAGATTATTCCAAACGTGTTGCACAGCTTCGAGTACACTCGAAATCGTCGCCCCCTTTCCGGAAGTACTCCTGAACCGTTTGGAATTATTCAGTTAGGCTCGAATCTACTTGAGACACGTTAGGATCGCGTATCAGCTTCGAAGACAGTGCACACGGTGATCTCATCTGTAGTACTACAATAGACGATGATTATAATTGTTAATATACGTGTTATTATTAACAGCACGTACTTTTATCGTATTAATACATAACTTTATTCCATTGTTGAAGGATTGAAGATACTTTAAGTAGTGTGTACAGGATACTTCTGTTCTCTTGTTTCTGGCAATACTTACAATTTAAGTTCAGTGCTTATTTGCAATTATATTCTATTATATACTGATCGAATTTGTAAAATCGTTTCCTACTGTTTAACATCAAGTCTTACGTAGTGTCTCGCGTTGTGCACATACTTATGGTTATTAAATATGTGCTACAGTGTTAGTAGCTTAGACAGCAACTATATACGTATCAGAGGTACCAAAATATTTCAATTATTTATGCCTGCAATAGAAATAATTGTATTTCATTCCTTATCCGCGATATAAGTATATAAAATGATTAAAACTAAGAATAGAAGAGTAGTAAGAAAAGGAGAAACGCAAAGTAGATTTCGAGGGATTCGCGAATTTAAAAACCACACGTTCCCGCCTTTCGAATGGAGCAGTTCGAAACGACAGCTTGAATCGAAAGTGTGGAACGCTGACGGCAACTTTCCTCGCGAGACCTCGCGACTGTAAATGAAGATCCTAAATTCTATTCGAGAACAGGAAACGAAAGCAACGTTCGATCGTTCTGACTATTCCTGTTCTTATCGAAACTGTCACTGGATCGAACGAACGTCCTCCTATCCGTGTCGAGTCGAAGATTCGCTCTGGGACTTTCCAGAAACGCATTCCTGCTTACTCATCGATGTTCTGACGCAGTTTCAGGTTTAAAGGGCTGCTCGTCGATGACTTTCCATTTAATCTCCTTTTCCGGCTGCAACGCGAGCTTTTGGGTCGCCAACCCTTCTTCTTATTGAAGACACCAGAGGAAAGAAGATAAAAGAAGAAGATTTTCAAGGATGACTGGAGCAAAGTCATTTCTGCATTAGGAAGAACGATATTAAGACATTGGGAAGGAAAAAAAGAAAATAGAAAGATAGTGCGTTCATTCGTGTTGTATCATATTATGTTACTTACCTATAACCAAAAATATAAGGTGCAATAGCAGAGATAAGAAGTGTTGCATTAAAAGTATGCTTATCGTTTTAAAAACTACGGTTCGTTTGTGATACATCGTATGTTTTATTCATTTAATTCGTTCCATTAATTAAAGGATACTACCCTTACTCTGCAAGCGACTGAAAGACTACTAGAGCCATCTCTGTGAAAAGTGCTCAAACTGTTCGCACAGCGTTATCGACAGTGAAGTGAACTACTTACCGACTAGTAGCGCCATCTCTGTGGCGATTGCTGAAACTACTCGTCGAATAGTTTCCGCGTTCGCCACAGAGATGGCGCCACCAGTCGGTAAGTTGTGGCGTTACCGACGTTACCGACTTCTTCATATAAGCAGACACATCACGTCATCTAGAAACAAGAGACTCTCGTTTGCGACGTCTTTCAAATTTCTACGCTTTTCAAATTAATTATTCACTTATTTCTACGCCATCAAAGAGTACACATCACAATTTGCCTTTGCCAAATCTAGATTTGTATTTCTTAACTTCTACTTCAAATTATCTTAATTGTAAAGACTTGTTGTTGTTAAATAAACTTGTTACATAAAAGTCATCCTCAGCAAAAGTTAATTAGAAGAAAATATCGTGGACAAGACAAAACCCACAACTTACCGCCTAGTGGCGCCATCTCTGTGGCGGACGCGGAAACTATTCGACGAGTAGTTTCAGCAATCGCCACAGAGATGGCGCCACCGGTCGGTAAGTAGTTCACTTCACTGTCGATAACGCTGTGCGAACAGTTTGAGCACTTTTCACAGAGATGGCGCCACGGGTTCTAGAGTAGTGTTCATATTATCTTGCTCACTCTTTCTTATAGCTTTTTAATATATCTTTCTCTCTCTTATCTTTAAAGAGGGAGATTTAATTTATCTGACTCTTTCTATTCAATGAAAATTAATGAATTTCTTTATTTAATCAGCAATACTCTAAAATTCTGTAATTAAGATGAGAGAGAGAAGCAGAGAGAAGGGACAAGATGCGGAAACGAAGTCAGGAAAACAATAGATGTGTAATATATATTAATTTTGTATTGGTGTTTATTATTTTTAGGCGAATTAATTAGTTATACATTTTTATGTAAATATACCTTAGATTATTTAACTGCGTCGATAGAGAGAAGAAATATTATGTTATAATTACTTGTATTATATGAAACTTAAGTTTTATTGTAATTTATTATATGTTTCAATATTTTACAATATAATATACATAAGTTTTAGTTATAACTTGTATTGTAAATTAATTTATAACAATAATTTATAACAATTACATTGTAAGAATACTTTTATATGTTTATATTGCAAATTTACATAATATTTAGTTATAACAAGTATTGTAAATCGCTTTATAATAATTATTTATATTTATTAGTTCATAAGATTACTTTGTAACATTTGTAAATTATTAAAATGACTGAATAAACGTTTAATTATTATTAATTAATTGTGTAATCGATAAATGACCTATCCAGCGATCCTATAAGTACCAATCCCAATCCTTAAACGAGAAAAGACTCGTAAAAAAACAGTCCTGGGTCCAATTAAATGAGTTCGTTTCGCAATATACTATAAAGTATGATACAAAGTTCGATTTTCAATTGAAAAATTAGGAACGTATCAGGAGAACATGACGTCATAGGAGGTATCGGTAATTCCAGGAATTCTCTATGACGTCATTTCCAAGAAATGGCACTTTCGAATACCTCCTCACATGTTATGTTCTCCTGATACAAAGTCGAATTTTCAAGTATTTGATCGAAAAATCAGGAATTTTCGTGACTCGGAAATTCCAGGAATTCTTGATGACGTCATTTCCAAGAAGTGGCACTTTGAGATACCTCCTATGACGTCATGTTCTCCTGATACTTTCTCGATTTTAGCGATCGAAACCTCGAAAATCGCGAAAGTATCAGGAGAACATGACGTCATAGGAGGTATCCGAATAGTGCCACTTCTTGGAATTGACGTCATCGAGAATTCCTGGAATTTCGGCGATTCTGAGAAGTGACGTCATTTTCCTGGAAGTGGCAAGCATACCTCCTATGACGTCATGTTCTCCTGATACTTTCGCGATTTTCGAGGTTTCGATCGCTAAAATCGAGAAAGTATCAGGAGAACATGACGTCATAGGAGGTATCCCAAAGTGCCACTTCTTGGAAATGACGTCATCGAGAATTCCTGGAATTGTCGATACCTCCTATGACGTCATGTTCTCCTGATACTTTCCCAATTTTTCGATAGAGAACTCCAATTTTTGACTTTGTATCAGGAGAACATAAGATGTGAGGAGGTATTCGAACGTGCCATTTCTTAGAAATGACGTCATCAAGAATTCCTGGAATTTCCAATACCTCCTATGACGTCATGTTCTCCTGATACTTTCCAAATTTTTCGATCAGTAGCTTAGAACTAGTTTAATTTTGGGCTGGGCTATTTTTTACGAGTTTTATCTCGCTTAAGGATTAGGATTGGTCTTTATGGGATTGTTGGACTGGTTATTAATTGATTAAACAATTAATTAGCAATAATTGAACGTTTATTGAGTCTTTTTGATAATTTACAAACGTAATTTACAAAGAGAGTAATTTTACAAGGTGATATCTTGTAATTCTGGTAATTTACAATAGTACAGGCGCCTAAAGGCGCTTAAAAAACTCTTCTCCTTAAACTAGATTGCAAAAAGATCGGATCTACGATTATCTGGCATGGAATACATCGAATTTACATAATATCGCACCACACAGTCTTACTGCTGCTCCTTTATCAGCATTAATCCTGTTACAGCTATAAAAAATGAAAGCAACTTTATTTCCACGCTTACCTCGGCCATTAAAAGACTGAAGCAAAGGAACAGAACGATACTTCGCAAGAATAGCCTCTGTGGGGTTCTCTGGAATGGCCATATCCCAATGATAGTTAAAAGTCGCTTGTTCAATAAGTACGCTGGCTGGTCGAAGAAATCCATGTCGGCTACGTTGGCGTTTCTCTCGTCCCTCCACTTGGCAATCGTATGAAAAAGGCAAAGACTGATCGATAAGAATTAGAGCAGGAAAATATACGAAGATTCGCTCGTTAAACCATTAACGAGGCGCTTAATGATTCAAACGGTCGATATAGTAGTTCCAGATTAATTAAACACGAAATCGAAATCTCTACATAATTCCAAGTACTTGGATGCATTAAATGTACCTGCGGAATAGCAGTTAATTTGAGATAATTACCACCTCTTTCGTATTTCCCTTTTTACGCTGTACGAGGAACGTCTTGTTTTTTAATGGACGCAAAGGGATCGATCGCTATTAAACGAACCGCTGAAAGTACAGAAAAACGTTCCTACGAGCAATCTTCATTTTAAAGTAAGATAATTTACCAGCGGCAGACTCCTTTGATGTCGTCGAGTCTTCTGGTTTTACACTCGTACCAGGTTTTTCGCTTTGAAACGGGTGCATTATCGTTCGTAAATATCCAGACGCTAGTCGACTCGTGTTAATAGTTTGCGATGGTATCTGAAACCTGTAAACGAATGAGAAGTTTGCGTTTAATAACAATATATCCCTGTCTTTTCTTTATAGATTCACCCAATTGTAAACTTAAATAGTGTATAATAAGAATTGTAACTATAGTGTATCGCAGTTAAATACGTAATTTGTTAACGTATACCCGTAAAACATAAATACTGGATATTTCTGAACGATAGCGTTGCTATTCCTAATGTAGTTTTAAACATATTCGAGGTCGGATCAGAAAGCTTGATAATTTGGCATGGAATAGAATTAGCTTACCGTTTAGAAAGTTTTACAATGTCGTTAAACAGCATCAATCTCATGGACATCTTCCTGTACACGTTTGTATATCTATCTTTTCTCTTTTTAGTCTGGAGGATTGTGTAGCGTCTGGGGAGTCGACTACGATGCGGTCATCGAGTGCATGCCGCCGATCATATCAATTTTCCTCGGCACCACTGCATACTTCAATGGAATTTTTAATATGAACAAGGTCTGGTTTTGTCCAAAATGTGTATAGTTTTCAACTGATAACTGGGAAGAACAAATTTTCTTACATTCCAGATTGAAATTTTTCTCATATTTTCTTTTCTTCTGGTTGCAGGTCAAAGATGTCCTTCTGTATATTAAACGTGACTGTAATTATTACAGAAATCGTCCGGAAAATAAGATTCTCGAATATTACAAGTCGCAAGGAAAAAGAATTACACGTTACTACGCCAGTAAGTGCATCGAGTCATAAAAATAATAACATTCTCTGAAAAGTAAAGAGAATCTTTTTATTCCCTCTTTAGTATACGTTTATGCGACACTGTTGGCATACTTAACATTACCAACGATATCTTTGGTGACTGATCTCATTGCGCCCTCGAATCATTCTCAGGAAAAAAGTTTTCTGTTCGAACTCGATTACGGCATAGACAAACATCGGTATTTTTACTATCTAACGGCACATTCCTATTTGGGAACGGCTATGATTGCTAATTTAATGGCTTCTTGCGACATCATGTACATGCTGTATGCCCAACATGCCTATGCTTTATTTGCAATCGTAAGGTAAATACTATCTTTTACTAATATAACATTTCGTAACGTTTAATCGCAAAGAGAGATCGTTCTTTCCAGTTATCAATTAAAAACACTACAAATTCTGCGTACAAGTGGCTTGATAAACGTACAGGATAATAACTGTTCATTTGAACAGTGTAAGAATGCTGATTTGTTTTTAAGAGAAGAAAAGAAAATTTACCAAAAATTATTCAGATGCATAAAAGAACATCAAAACGCTATCGAGTCGGTATTCTTACTGTATTATCATATCGTCTACTTTCTTCACACGATAAAGATCAGTTCGCTTTTGTGGTAGATATTCCAATCTTCTTGACTCGTTGTTCGCGAAGTCCATACTTGTCCAACTGTTCTTCAATGTTCTCACCCTTAGTATTACAGGAGTTGAAGTAAGTATTTGTAGAACCAAACAGGAAGAAATACAGATTGTTCTCTTCTTAGAGTAAGTAATAAGACTGTTGATTGGATTCTGGTATTCGATACTTAAGAAACAATCATTTTCAGAACAGCCAGTTATTTAAGACACTCGACGATTTGATTCATATTTACATTTTTTCTATCTTTAGACTGTGCTGAAATTAGGTAACATAAGCGAAATGACGAGATTCGGACCGTTTATGTTTTTCCAAGTTGCTCGCATATTCTTTCTTTGCTTTCCCGGACAAAGATTGATGAATCACAGTGAACAAGTATATACCGCAGCGTAAGAATTTTTTCAACATTTTCTATCGCTTCTCTTCGTTAATTATCTACATTCTGAGCTGATTCGTTTAGATGTGAGGTGATGTGGTATATGCTTCCTAAAAACAGTCACAATTTGTATAAATTTTTGCTCGCAAGAAGCTTGAAACCTAGTAAAATAACAGCTTTTAAAATGGCACCGATGACAATGGAAACGTTCCTCTCGGTAAGAAATTCTTACACCGCGATATTTTATATTTATCTGATCATAACTACAAACTCTCTATATTTGTAGATCATTCAAGTCGCAATGAGTTACTTCACCGTATTGTTATCGACTACATAAAATTGATCCAAATAAAAGTTTATATATGTCTTTAATTAATTACTTACTAAAAATTATTGGTACAATTTTGTCCCTCCAATTTTTATTTACATTACATCTGTTACGTACGGTTTTTATCATTCGTACTGCAAATATTTCAATGAAACGAAATCTACTCAAAGGTGGGCAAAAATCGCGATATTTACATCAACGAAATGGTAAACCGTAGCAAAAATTTTAAACATTTACACATAGCTTTATGTCACATACCACGCGATATACTGTTCTGTAGAAATTAAATAACTTTCACGTTACATCTCAGAATATATTTTAATGCAAACGCTTCTCTCTTATGTAGTTGTAGTTCGTCATAAAAATTAC
Organism: Xylocopa sonorina; assembly: GCF_050948175.1. Taxonomy (NCBI): domain Eukaryota; kingdom Metazoa; phylum Arthropoda; class Insecta; order Hymenoptera; family Apidae; genus Xylocopa; species Xylocopa sonorina. Next base: position 10,045,769 of record NC_135201.1, on the reverse strand, counting down.
ATTATACGAAAAAATATACTGGCCTAATACGATCTGTTTATCGATGATCACGTGAAATGTTTAAAAACGGAATATGAAAGATTTTCGTTTTCATTTTTTGTATCAACTTAAAGTACATTTTACATAATGAAATGATTATCATAAAAACAACGTTCACGCGCGTAGAGAAACGAACTGATGGAAAACATCCAAAATATGAGGATCCAAATCTGGCGTAAAAAGTAATGTCTCTAACGTTGACGAATACTTTTGTACTTGTTCATGATGCTGTAAATAGTAACAGAAAAGTAATCAACATTTTATATGCTAAAAGAAAGAGCTATTTTATTCGTAATACCTAATAGAGAACTTACAGTTAAAAACACTTGCTGTAGTCTACCTATGGTCCACTTATACCAATGAGTATTATAATCTATGCCATCGGTATCACAACGTCCTAAATGCTCTGATAAAATCATAATGAAACGCTAAAAAAAAAGTATCGCGAAATTAAACCTTTTTTGCCCTGTTTATGATGCACTGGTAAAATAATCTGTACCTGAAAAATGATAAGGAACAAATTCTTCTGGTCTGCTTGGGCTGTTTCTAGCTTCTCCTCCATCCTTTCTATAACATCTTCCGATGGTTTCTCCCGGTTCCTGTCTTTGTTATTATCTTCGTCTTCTGACGATGATCCCGATCTACTCTCTGCTCTTCGTAATTTCTCGCGAGCTTCCGCTAACTCTGTGCTTAACTTTGTGACGTGTTTGTTCTTTTTCCGTATTGTTAAGTGAAGAATTTCCCAAATGTATAATCTAGAAAACAGGGTGCAATTGATATAATTTATTAAAATCGTAAATTAATATTGTCGAAGAAATTGTTAGTACTTGGTAAATTCTGATGCCATCTCTTTGGAGAATATCCAATTGGCGATAGCACTGCATTCGATGATCCCAGTCTTTAGGAATTTATCTGTTAGAACTACTATCATTTGATAATGATTCTTCCATAATGCATACATATTTCTCAAGATACATATTTGAGCTTCTTCCGTTTCAGCAAGTACCTGAAATCGAACACAAAATTCATTATGTGCTAAAATTCTGCTTTCGTTGGATTTAAAATAATATTTATTTTAAATCTTACTTGAAAAACATAGTGGAATTTCCCTATCGCCGCAAAACTATGACTAAAACTTTTTGAACCTAGATTTAATAATGTTTGTACAAAAACATCGATTTTCAAGGGATTGAAATTATTTGTCTCCTCGTTTTCCCTCGGACCTGGTAACGTATTTAATACGTTGAGTACTTCCTCTGGTGTACACTTTCGTCTAATTGAGACAACCAATTCGTGAGCTGCTGCTGTACCCGAAAGTGAACCTAAAAACAAATGGTTTTGTGTTAAAATTCTGTGTAATATTTATGAATAGAAACATTAATAGTGAGGTACACTTACTGGCTCCTTCAGAAGTATATTTATAAATAGGCTCTGGAGGAGGTGGTATTAAATCAGCGTATGATTCTGGCATCATATCCCTTATTCTCTGGTAATACGATAATCTAAACATGAATTATAAGAAATCTAGGATTTTTCTGAGAAACAGAAAAAGAAAGAGAGAGAGTCTATTTAACATTTATACCGCAAAGCCTTGAGAAGTACTTCTCGGATGAATTTAGGGCGTGGATGCTCTGGATCGCGTTGCAAACAGGAATCCCAATCTTCCCAGGACCAACGGAATTGGAAATTACTTAAATGATACGCGAACCACCATACGAAACGATCGAAAGCAGTAGCGGCCATACTGTCTATGCGGCGGAATAAAATTTCTGTTGCTTGAGCCAACACCTGCATCGAACAAAAATGAAATTAATAATAAATATCTCTACTGGTAAGTACAAATTATTATCACATTTAATCTTACCTGTGGCATTGTCGACGGCTGCAATTTACAAAGCTCGATCAAAATCGATCCATAACATATCTCTAAATGTTTTGGTGCTGGTAGTCGAAATAATTCACCAAATATTACTTCTACAATACAATAATCCAAAGGTATTTTTGCTTTGTATGGAAAGTTCAACAATTGGGCTGCACTGTAATTTATTACACATACAGTTTTATTAATGCAGCAGGAATACTATGGAAACAATATGTATAAAAAAGAAATACATACCAATCTTTTCTTTCAAAAAAATAGTTATTGATAATTTGCCTTAAATGTTCCTCTATGAGAAAACGTTCTATAGCGTGGCTTCCAGGTAACAGCGGTCCTTCGGCTGGACAATCCGTGTAATCGAACATGCGGAAAACTACCGTGGGCAACGGATAAGAATAAGATTCATGATGTGGCGGTGGCATTAAGGTAGGTAAATTATGTTGCAACGCTTCGCATAATATAGAATCGAACGCTAGATACGGTCTAGGAATATGTTTCTCTGCCCAATTGTCCTGTCTAAGTTTTCTCACTTGTGCCCACAAACAATCTAAGTATTCTTCTTGAGGATGAGGCGTATCGCTAGACCATACTCTTAACGCTGGTTGGTGCTTTTTACTTCTTTTATTTAAAAATATCTCTATAGTCACCATCAAATGATCTAACTCCTGTTCTTTCTTTTCATACAATTCTCTACCAACCCATGGTAATGTTGATAATACAGCATACACGTACCTATGGAAAGTGACACTAGATAAATATATTTTCTCTCTTGCATTGCTTAACAATAAGGATATTTTCTAAGGAACGTATCATTATGTGATTTGGTAGTGTGTTCTTACTCACCAATCGCGCCTCACTTGAGGTACACCGTCTTCGTTTGCAGCATCTAACATATTGTCAAACAGTTGCATCAAAGATCCACAAGACAAAACATGGCAGTTCACTAGATCGGCTAGAAATCTCAACGAGTATCTAGCTACGTCCCATTTACAAGCTTTCAATGCATCCTTAAAGTTCTTCACCATATAGTCGACGAATTCGCCGCCGAAATTGAAGTTCTTCGCATTCAACAACCCAACGAGCGTAGTATAGATCGTACATTTCTCCGGCATTCTAATAGCACATTCTGTCAGAATCCTAAGTATCTTACTACGAAATAATCCAAGATCTGCTTCCAACACCGAAGCTAGTCCTTCGAGATTGCTTTCCAGAGACGACGTAGACTTCTCTCCTACCCTTAAAATGAGAGATTCAAGCCTGTCCTCGATCTCTTGATTCTCTGATACTCTCCTGCGTTTCTTATACGCCCGTTCTAAAAATCGCCAGAGCAAAAGAATAAGTATTTTATCTCATAAAATAAAACGAACAACTTTCTTATCGTTAACAATTCGCAATTTCTCAGCTACCGTTACTACAAATAAAAAGGGACGTTTACCGTATCCATCTTCCTCCTCGTGAACTCTTCTGCGGCTCATCTTGGAAATGCTCAATATAACTACGTGGTTTTACAACGTTTACTATTTTATTTTCATCAACACGATTACGTCTCCATAAGTTAACGCGAACCTAACCATTTCAATCTTACATGGCCAGATCGCTTCGGTCGTGAGCAGTTGCGAAGCGAAGCGTTTCACGGAGCATAGTGCTTGATACGAAGTGACACGCACCATTAATTAGAACCGCGTTCGCTCCTGCCAGCCGTTGGAAAACAAAACGGCCATCTGGCGAACGGGCTGGAGAACCAACGATTCTGAGGTATTCGATACAGTTCTGCAACACGTTTGGTTCATGATGAATAGCGGTGACTCGCAAATAGGCTTTACATTAACTTTAACCTAGGCTGCAAGTAGATTCAAAGAAGAGGTCCAGTATTCTGTTTTGTACACGTTTTATGCGATTATTGTAAGAGAAAATGCCGGAAAGCGTGAAGGTCGAGTCGAAGACGAATAAAGAGGCCAGAAGCGGGAAGGAAGAGGAGAAAAATGAATTGGTCAGTACTAGGCGATTGTTGATGGGCTTTTAACAATGAAGAGTGCAAAGCAGAAAAGATACACCTACTTTCGTTGTAGATTTAAACAACTGAAAAGATGTTGTTCAAATTAGGATAAAAGTTTCACGTTGATTATGATTTTAATTTGATTCGATACCTTGTTTTTTCTCTTTTAGTCCGAAGAAGATAAACTGTTGCAAGAGGAATTAACTAATCTCGTTGAACGTCTGCAAGACCCGAACGTCAACTTGCATTATCCAGCTTTGGATTCTCTGCGTAATCATATTCGCGCGTCTACCACGTCGATGACCAGTGTCCCCAAGCCCTTGAAATTCATGAGACCGCATTACGATACCATGAAAGCTATTTATGAAAAGATAACGGATGTAAAATCCAAGGAGTTGTGCTCTGATGTCATTTCCGTCCTTGCTATGACCATGGGTGAAGGCAGAGAATGTTTAAAATATAGGCTTACCGGGTCTACTTTGGCCATCGGAGAATGGGGACACGAATACGTTAGACACTTGTCGGGAGAGTTAGCCGGGGAATGGGACGAACTTACAGAAGATGCGGAGGGTACCAGCAAGAAGCTGATAGCTTTGGTACACGCGATTGTACCTTACAACATGGCCCACAATGCAGAAACTGAAGCCTGTGATTTGTTAATGGAGATTGAAAGGCTGGATTTATTGGAGCAATATGTAGATGAAAGCGCGTATCAAAGGGTTTGTCTGTATCTAACCAGTTGCGTACAGTATGTGGCAGATCCAGAGAATAGTACTCTGTTACACGCCGCTACCAAATTATACAGAAAGTTTGGTCAGTACCCTCTGGCTGTGAGATTAGCAATGCAGTTGAACGATTTGCCACTAATCGAAGATATATTTACAAATTGCACAGATCTGTAAGTTAATATTGTTACTGTGATCAATTTAATTTAATCGAAAGTTCAAATTAAATATATAAATATATGTATATGTACTTTTTTCAGCTCTGTACAGAAGCAGTTAGCTTTTATGTTGGGCAGGCAACAGATTTTCCTAGAACTCCCGGAATCTACACCAGAGTATGACGACCTGGTAGAAATAATGTCCAATTCTTTGTTGAATTATCATTTCCTTAATCTCGCGCGAGAGCTGGATATAATGGAGCCAAAAACACCGGAGGATGTATATAAATCACACTTGGAGAACTCTAGATCTCCATTCGCTGGTGGCCAAGTGGATTCAGCTAGGCAAAATCTCGCCGCAAGCTTCGTCAACGGTTTCGTGAATGCGGCTTTCGGTCAGGATAAATTATTGCTTGAAGATGGAAATAAATGGTTGTACAAAAACAAGGAGCATGGAATGCTCAGTGCAACAGCATCACTTGGCCTCGTACTGTTATGGGATGTTGACGGTGGCTTAACACCGATCGATAAATATCTTTATTCTTCCGAGGATTATATAAAATCTGGTGCCCTATTAGCCTGTGGTCTCGTCAATTGTCGCGTGAGGATCGAGTGTGATCCTGCGCTAGCACTTCTGTCCGACTATGTGCTACACAGCAGCAACACTATGCGTATTGGCGCAATTGTTGGTCTTGGATTAGCATACGCAGGTTCGAATCGAGAGGCTGTCTATGGGCTCTTGATTCCTGTACTCAGAGATCCCAAGTCCAGTTGGGAAGTTATTGGCGTGGCAGGCCTCGCTTTAGGCATGGTTGCAGTCGGCTCTTGCAACGCTTGCGTTACTACAACGATAATGCACGCTCTCATGGAGAAATCTGAGGCTGATCTTAAGGATACGTACGCACGATTTCTACCTTTAGGTCTTGGGTTGTGTTTCCTAGGAAAACAAGAAGCAGCAGAGGCTATAATAGCAGCCCTGGAAATAGTACCTGAACCCTTCAAATCGATGTCCACAACTTTGGTAGAAGTGTGCGCGTATGCTGGTACCGGGAACGTCCTGAAAATTCAGCATTTGTTACACATTTGTTCCGAACATTACGAACCTTCAAACGAGAAGGAGGAGAAGAGCGATCGCAAAGATAAAGATAAAAAAGAGGAAAAGAAAGACGACAAACCAAAGGATCTCAGCTCGAGACAGGCAATCGCAGTACTTGGTATCGCTTTGATCGCGATGGGAGAAGAAATTGGCGCTGAAATGGCATACAGAACATTTGGTCATTTGTTGCGTTACTGTGAGCCTGTTATTCGACGATCCGTTCCCCTTGCGCTTGGACTCATATCCGTTTCCAATCCGAAACTTAACATACTCGACACGTTGTCCAAATTCTCGCACGATAGCGACCCAGAAGTAGCGCACAATGCAATCTTCGCGATGGGTTTAGTCGGAGCTGGGACGAACAACGCGAGACTGGCCGCAATGTTAAGACAACTTGCACAGTTCCACGCGAAAGACCCAAACAACTTGTTCATGGTTCGCATCGCGCAAGGCTTAACACATCTTGGTAAAGGAACTTTGACGCTCTCCCCGTATCACAGTGATCGACAAGTATTAAGTCCTGTTGCGCTTGCTGGACTTTTAGCTACGCTAATTGGTTTCCTTGATGTGAAAAATAGTAAGCATTCAACTCTTTTGTGGTCAAAGTATCAATTATTCGGTACCAGTTAAATAAATGTAATATTTGTTTTCAGTTATTTTAGGACGATCCCATTATTTGCTGTATACATTAGCAGTAGCAATGCAACCGAGGATGTTAGTAACGTTCGACGAAAAGTTAAATCCTCTGGCTGTACCAGTGAGGGTTGGTCTTGCCGTGGACGTCGTGGGTCAAGCAGGAAAGCCGAAAACCATCACTGGTTTCCAAACACACACAACCCCTGTTTTATTGGCGTACGGTGAAAGAGCAGAACTCGCGACCGAGGAATATATCCCTTTAACACCAATTATGGAAGGTTTCGTAATTTTAAGGAAGAATCCGGATTTTATACCTTAACTGTAAAACAAATAAATGGAAAACATTTTATATAATATAAGTTCTAGTATAAAATATAATGAAAACTACTGCGTGTACATGAATATTTTTCTTTTTTTTTTTTTTTTGCTACAAAATTCACAGATTAAACAGTAGATCTAAAGTAACCGATACTACGCTAAACTTTCCTTACAAACATAAAGAAAAATCAATAAACCGGCAATTTTATTCGTTTTTGTATTTTTTACGTACTATAATAATAAACTTACAATTTTTTTTTAACGGCAGTTATATACTTTAATAATTAAAATACTGATCAACGTGTAAAGTACTCAAAAATTAATCATTCTACATCTATACGTTACAAAAATAGTGTATATGACCTCCGTTTACAACAAATCATATTTCATTTATAACAGTGATGTATTGGCAAGATGAAATGATAAGTAGTCAGTCATATTATATACGTATAAAATCTAAATACCTAAGACACTGGCTCTTAGGTTACAATATTCAGTTAATTCTAAAACTTTGTTTCGTTAATGCGTAAAAAGTCGCTATACATCTTCTCCAAAAGTGATCATCGTGTATAAAAATGTAAATATCTAATGATTATGCGAATTTATATCCATCAATAAATTCTAATAAAAAGTCTTAAATCTAACATAGCTTACACTTATACGATATATAAATAATTATTTTGTGATGTTCATTTCTCAAAAATGTATATAATGAAAACAAGCTGTGAAATATATTATATCGTTATTGCGTTATATAATACACAGTTTGTTTTCAATTTATATAAAAAATATATGCTTGTTTTAAGTAATATTCGAATACATTTACATTTGTTGCATTATTCTTAATTACGGAAACGTAGAAAAAAAACACAATATTAAAACTTTACCAACAGGATGATAAGAATTATTAATTACGTCCGGCTTTATATTTTAATTAAGTATGATTCTTCCTTAACGAACTAATATTACTCGTTCTTAAACTAAACTCTAAAATAATACTAACAGACGTATACGTCTAGAAATCACTATATAGCTTGTACAAAAAGCATAATATTTATAAAAAAATTTATAAAAATTATAAGTTCTCTCTTTTGAAAATGAAAAACTGTCCTTTACATTATGCTTTATAATATAAACGCTATCCGAGTAAATCTTTACTTCTTCAAAGGAACAATACCTAGATAAAAATTTTCCTCGTTACTGCTTGTCAATAGGAATTAACAAAAATTAGCTTCCATGTTACAGTGAACAGTGACTGGTGCTAAAACATGATGAGGAGATCCTAAATGAGTCATTGGAGATGGAAGACAAATGGATCGCCTTCTCAGATCGGGTTCGGTATTACTACCAACTACTAATAACGGTTCAGCGAATGTTTGTTGCTCAAAATCGTCGTGGGGTGTCATTGTACTGTATCCGTGGTCGCTATCGCCACCAGGCGGTTTCCTATAGTTCGTAGAAACCTTGTACGGGGATATAGGAGCTACACCGTCCCTTATAAGAGAATCTAAGTTATTTTTCGTTTGCTCCAACTCCATAGGCTCCACGTCGCCTTCCAAATGCGTCATACGTAGCATGTCGGGTGACGTATGTATATGTAAGCACTGATGTTCTAAACCAGACTGAACAGATCGAAGTCTATAACAAAATAGCATTACTCCTAGTATTAAAAGAAACGCTAATATTCCGCCAGCTACTGGACCAACCGATGGCCATTCGCGTACTGCAATTTCTTCCGTTGATTGAGAATCTAAAAAATAATTACACGTGTTTTGAAATAAAAAAAAGGTTAATTAAAAATACTCGTAGAGAATACACATGAAAATCACTCACTATATGTGCCATCGCTAAGTGGCATAAAAGACCCAAGAATACCTCTAAAGCATCGAGACATATCACTACAAAACGGAGCTTGCAATGGCATTTCTCCATCGCTATCTATGTGACACCATTGGCAACCAACGATACCTAGACACTCATTCTCTGTTCTGAATATCTTACAATCAATGGACGGACATGTTTTCAGGTTTGTGGATTGTATCCAAGACATTTGCGACCCTTGTTCGTAAGGTACTGGACAAGGTTCAAGATCGTTCATCTCGTTCATATTATATTCTGCACAATTCGAATAATACAAAGCACACTCGCAAGGGCATTCGCATTCAGTTTGCTCCATTCTTTTGCAATTCAAACACGAACGATCCATCGTGCTGCACGGACAGAAAGCCCTTAATAAATTGCAGGTCACGTTAACTACTCCCAAAAATACATTGGTTCCAGGTACAGCTGCTACTTGATACTTAACGCAATGTTCGCCGTGAACTATATTCGTAAGAACTTCATCGAGCGAAGTGTTAAATTGATAGTACCTTTGCACGGTACCGTCTAAGTAATTCGCGCAAGATTTCTTTTTCACGAAAAGTTCATGGTTCAATATATCGTTTGCAACCAACAACTCTTTATGAGTTAAATGCTGTTGCTCAATTTTACCGTGCGGCTCTAACAACGCTGGATGAGAGACCAAATATCCCTTATCATCCATTAGGAAACATTTTACCGTCGAATTATTGCAAAATGGAAACATTCCTTTCAGTAATCTTGAAAGGAATCCTAATGCTACATCCATAGATACAACTGCGATAGCATCATCTTTTGTAAGTGACTCTGAATTACGATGAATCGCGTGACTCAACGTAACAACGTATCCAGAACCACCAGCACCTAAATATGGAGGCGTAAAAATTAATTTTCCAGGATGCTCCAATGCTTTGCCGTACCACATTCTTCGTTTAGGATCGAAACCAGAATCAAACATGATTCCTGGGTAAATCTCCAATACTCCACTCACGGTACCAACAATATATCTGCAAGCAAATGACTGAAAAACTCTTTCTTCAAAAATGTTGTTATATCAAACAATTTAAATCGTACCTTCTTATTATAAACTTATTTAAAGCACTTTCTACATGCCTGGCTTTAAAGTACCCGAGCATTTGAGTTAGCATAGCTACATCTGGTCTAACAGACTGATGTAGACCAGGATTAGCTAACAACCCTGTTAAATCCTTTAAGTACGCCATATAACTCTGCAGTGTTACCGCAGTTCCGGTTTCTAATAGTTTAAGTTGTTCTGCTGGAGATTGGAAACACCACGGAGAAAGATAGACTACTCCCGTCGCTGAAAAATAAATATATTTCTTCTTAAAATGATACGTTCTCTAAATTTTCTACTTCGCACTTTCAAAAATAACATACACAAAGACAAGAGATTGTTATGATAGGTACACAAAATGCTTTTATCAGCGATACTATGCATCAAAAGATCGAGACGATGGTGTAGAATAGTCATTGATAATGTTGGTACCAATTTTGCAACAGGTAACACGCTTTCGTTAGTCGTCGACACTATGCACACTATTAAATCCGTATATGCTAAATGTTTCCAACGATACCATTTCTGAAATGTAAAATCTGAATCAATATGAGTTTTATGCATATTTGTAAGTATCGATGTACCTGTTCTCTCAATTGTGTTTTCACGTTTATAATCCCTTCATGTTCTTTGATCATGGTCCTTACTGATTCGGGGCTAATATTTTCTATATGATGCAAATTAACTTTAAGTGGCTGATCCATCATTGTTTCTATTCGTGGAAAATCTTTGTGAATCCAAACTATTCCTTTATTATCGAATAGAATAGCATACGCATCTGTACCGACGTTAAAGTACGTTATATCATCGAGAAAATTTTTCAACTTAATGTCTAAAGATATCAACGCTTTCTCTGTAATATGTCCAATAGACACTGTCATTGATTTACTGTACAAATCAAAATATGGGTCAGACAAATAATAATCCTTCTTGTGTTCCTTAGAACATTTTAAATCAGAGAATAGTTTTGATATTTCAAAACCGAGTATATTTTGTGTAGGAAGAGTTACAATGCTATCATTGTATTCCTTATTATTCAAGTGTGGTTCCTGATCTACAAAGGAAAAAGAATTGTGTTAATAATGCATTACAACAAAAGATACTTGATCTGACTTACCTGAAAGAATTAAAATTGTTCTTATATAGCCGTTTATTTTTCCAGAAGAAATCATATTCTTTATCTTTCTTAAGTGTAAAGAAAGCTTAAGCGTATTGGTCAAATGTATGAACACAACTTCACCTTTGACATGTTGTAGTAACTTATTAAAATCAAATTCGATCGTGTCATTATTTTCTAAAATTCAAAAACCCAATTTTTAATATAAATATATAATAGTAAAAGGAGAATAATAATATACATGATGCATGAAGAAGTGACCATGTACCTGCCCTGGTTAAACTATGAATATAACGTGCTAGTTGAAATTTATTGACATCTGTAGCTTTTAATAAATTATCTTTGCAGTGAATAGAGCTATTATTAGACAGACCAATAACATTAATGTAGTCTGTGTGAGATAACATATCGATTATTGTCTCCGCAGTTATTTGGGCAAGAGTAATGTCCCCTTCGGACATGAATGTGGCGTGCTCAAGCAGCAGCAACACATTCTTCCTTGGACAATACTGGGATAAAAGCAATGGACCGATATTATGACCAGCGCTAGGCGGGCCACACATAGTAACCGGGTACATAAAGGGCAACAGATGTAAGTTCTTCCATTCATGATTTCTCAATTGAATTGCCAATTCTGTAACACATAAAACCTTCATTACACTAAGAATATTAAATACAATTACCTTACGTACCTTGCGTAATATGAGAGCAAAAATCAGCCAATCCGTTCGATATCAAATCTAGTCTGTTTATAGACCCGGAATAATCGAAGTGATTCCCATTCCTCTCCAAAATTGGCTGTATTATGTTGTAGCTCTGTTTCAGTAGTTCCGCGTAGGACAACAGTTTGTTGTTCAGCTTGTCCACCAGTAAACTCAGCCTCATGTTCAAACTGTTCGTGGCATTCGTGAACTCCATCTCACCGAGCATCTTTTGAAAAGGCTTCAAGCCGAGCTCCGCGTCCGTGATTGTACGAAACTCGTTCGAGAGCCTCGCGACGATATCCCGCAAACAGGTACCATTCAGCGGTTCCGCGTTTACCTGTTTTCGCAGGGTTTTACCGAACTGACATTTCGCGTCCACGGTAGAATTGTCGTCGGCTGTGCTGTATACGTTCACGAGCAGCGTCACGGCAAGACCCAATTGCAGCATTCTTTCAACGATCATTCTGTCAACAATCGAGCCTCTGTCATGCAGAAAATTCAGACGCGCCACGCGCCGTTGACAATTGTAAAATGCTCGCGGGGCCCGATTAAAACGTCCGAGCGACGCTAACGAACACAGCACTCAATTGGCGTTAATTAATCGAACGTAGCTAAGCGGCCGGGTGACCATTCTGTTTTTCAGTTTACACCTGTTAACGCTGTAACCTGAAAAAAATTCGTTATACCGCCATAACGACGCAGCCACCGCAACCAACAAGGTTGACAAGTCCCGCGACTCGAGATGTTGCTTTCCCAGCCTTATCACTTTCTAAATGAAACCCAACCGATGTGTCCTTAATATCGCGAGCGTGTATCTTGCGGTTTTAAATGACTGCGATTAATTATCCGCCGAGCGTTACTTCTCGGATTATTTTCGTTCTATATTTCGTGTCGCTGGGCAATGGTCGATGCGATGGTAATTTCCAAGAAACCGCACTATATAATGACAGACCTAGTAAAGGTAGAAGCAACGTTAATAAAGCAACAAAACTTATGGCTAGATTGAAACTGCGATTGTTACTTTGTTGGGTTGAAATTATGATTTACACGCTCGTCAGTAAGTTCTAATATAGAATGTTGGAACTTAAACTGGAGTTCGACTGTTAGGCTGAACGAGGACGTTTTCCTCTGAGAGAATTTCTGCTAGCTTTGCAGATAATGGATGTGAATCTCTCTGAATTAACGATTAGCTAGTTCGAGGCGTGATATTCAGAGTAAATGCATGATATTTAAGTCTCGTCGACTTAAATATCGTGTTACGGAATTGTTATGGGACATTCTTTGATAAGCCAATAGGTGTGTTGTTGGAGAATAAAATGTTCCTGCTTTTGCACCGACCTATAGCGCTTGACGTAAACGAGAATCGTAAACGGATTTCAATTATTGTGTTTTACGAGCTTACGCGACTTGTATTTTTGTCATAACAGTATTATTCCTTTCCTACGCCACGAAATAGTGATAAATGAGGAAAAGGAAACCAACATTGGCACACATCGTGTACTTGTAATCGAACGTTGATGAGGAAAATAAAGGCAGCTATGATTTACGAAATTTTTTGTTATAAAAGTGTCACAAGGTAAAAATTCATTTCATTTGTACGTTCGTTGTTATTTTTGTTTTGTTACGTGTTCTACGCGTGTAGTAATTCATAACAAAAAATAATTTGATTCGCTTTTCTTGTATTCATGCTTTGAAAAGCTTACTCTTTTCCTTATAAATAGCACACATAAATGCTTTATTTGAGTTACTTACAGGGAAGATGATCATGTTCACACACTTCTTTTATGATATTTGATGCGATTCATTTATTTATAATATTTATAATATTCTGAAAATATATGTAAAAATATATGTTAGAAAACCTCAGCCTTTTTTTTATAAATTTATAAAAAATTATAAGATTGTATTGGCTATTGTAGAATGAACAAAAACATATGTAGAAGCAATTATTCTGCATACATTTTAGCATAAAAAGTGATCAGTTATTCATTGCAAATGTTCTGGTATTTTTCCACTTATACATATCTATAATATCTTTATATATCAGTGTATGACCAATATAATAATTACTTAGAAGTATAATTGATAGGAGGCAAATATATGTTATTAGATAATATAGATATAGTATCAATATATCTAACATTACCTAGTATTTTTGTAAATAGGTCATAACAAAAGGATGGCCCTGAAATCATTGTTTCCTTGTTCATAATGAGGAATACATATATTGGACATGGATATAATCAACATAGAGGATGTGGAAACTGGCGTCCGTCCATCAAAAAATTCCACCTCAATACAGTGCAATTGCATTCATTCTAATTCGTTATGTTACATTGCTGTAACAATTGCTACACTAGCTCTTTTGGGCGCAATTGTCTTCATTTGCAAAGACTATATTAAAGTGTTACTCTATTGGATCGAACATCAGAACATTTGGATTGTCACTGTAATATTCATTGCATTGTTCACAGTGGTCTCATTTCCTATTGTAATTGGTTATTTATTCCTTATCATTGCCAGCGGCTACCTCTTTGGTATATTAAGAGGTGTTGTCATGGTAGTATTATCTGCTAATTTGGGAATAGCTATAGCACACGTCACCCTCAGCTCGCTGTCATCTAAATTACCCATTGGAGCTCTTTTACAAAATGACACAGCAAGAGCAATTCTCAGGGTAATATCTGGACCACAAGCCTTCAAGGTTGTGCTGTTTACGAGATTAACTCCCATTCCTTTTGGTTTGCAAAATACTATTTTTGCTGTATGTATTTTTTTAATTGCAATAATAATATTTAATAATGTAAATGACAAGACACATTAATGGTAATATGTGCAAATATTTAGGTAAGCAATATGGGTGGTATTCAATACCACATAGCAAGTGCATTAGGCTTGCTACCTGCTCAGATCATCAATATTTACTTGGGCAGTAGTTTAAGATCTATGCAGGATGTTCTTGAAGACAAATCAACAGCAGCAACTGGTTATATTGTCTTCTGCTTTCAGGTATATTTCTAACACCAAAGAATTAAAATCAACTTTTCTTTATAGTTTTAAAAAATATCAATATGTTACATTTCCATTTCAGATTCTAATAGGTATCTCATTAATGGTATATGTTGTACAAAAAGCACGTAGGGAACTTCAACTGGCATTATTAGAGGCTGATCTAGCTTCAATGGCAGACAATTCTCATTACCTTCTTGATACATTACCAGACTCTAAAATAATCTTGACCAATTTAATTGCTTAAGAGTTAAAGGAAATGTTTATTTTCTTAGTGACTACTTGCATGTTTCATATCTAACGCATTTCACTCATTGTTTCTAATTAACAGAAGAGAGAAGGTTTAATAGGTCGAAGAAATTCGATTAATTATTTAATGCTTACAAAGATAATGTCGCAGTTACCTCTTCCGTATAATATTATCGTGAAAGTATTGAATATTTTATGATGCAATGGGCAAACTTTTAATTAAATATAATTCGTTGAAAACTGTAGACAATAAGGGACAGATACAGTTTGGTGTCCATATCGTGGATTTTTTTCTCAAAGAAACTATTTTGTGCCAAAACTCATTTTATATATTAAAAATCTTCATAGATTATTGTCTTCACTTGATTGCATTTATACTTGTTAATATATATTGATTTTGACATGTTGAAATTTTTATATTTATTTATGACAATACATTTCCATACGACCAATATTTTTGTAAGTCTTCCAAAAAATTAATTAACTTGCTGTTTAGAAAAGTTTTTAACTTTATAGAAATTGTCATTAAAAAACTTGAAAGCAGATTAAATATACGAATCATAGAGTTTCTTAAATGTTAAAATAAAATCAATAATTTGTTTAAACAAAAGGATCGCTTTATGTATATATACATTAAAAATATATATATATATATATTTACGATGGTAAAACGTATGCAATCATTGTTGCATTTATATAAAAATATCAGGGAACAGTTAAGTAGTGATTACGTAACAAAACTCATTAAGCAAATCTAATACACATTTCACTGGAAAGACTGAAAATATAATAATTGAAGTTATAGAAAGAAAAAAGTTTATATTAATTTGTCGCTACACTACTGTTTTACCGTGTTTTCGTTACACGAATCATTTAGCTCTTTTCAAACTTCAACCATCTGCTTCTGTAGATTTCAACTTCATCAGATGACAAATGAAGAAAAAAATACTTGTACATAATTGGTATATAATTATCATTGCCTATGTGTATTTTGAATGATCAGTTCTATGTACAAATTGCTAATTAACTTGCATGTTAAACTAAGATATACTGAAAGCAAAAAAACGAACCACATTGTACAAATGTAACATAGAGGATTATACCAAATAAAAGGAGTTGTATTTACGTATTACGTTCAGTTACGCTCCACTCTGCTTACAGTATTTATCATCATGTTTCTTTAGTGCTTTTTTAATAACGGCAAAAGTGAAATCTGCATCTTCTTTCGTTACGCACAAAGGTGGCTTTATTCGCAATACCTATATGCATTGAGCATCATAAATATTCAACATTATTTAAATGTTATAACGAAACGATTAACTTACATTTGCATGTAACCCTCCCTTTCCAACAAGAACTCCCATATCTTTTATGTCTTCAAAAATTTCGAGTATGCGTTCACTTTCTAATGGCTTCTTTGTCTCAGAATTTGAAATTAATTCAATTCCAATCATAAGACCTTTCCCTCTAACATCGCCAACGATGTTTGGAAATTCTGATAAGAATGCACTAAACCGGTTGATCAAATAAGTACCGACTGTTTGCGCATTCTGTTGAAGACCTTCTTCTTCTATAATCTATATTTTATTCGATTATTTAATATTTCAACTTATCGGTGTGTTATAATTTGTAATGTATAATCTTGAAAACTAATGTAACTGGCTTGGAAGTTAAATATATAAAGTTAGGTATACTTGCGTCTAATACTGTCGATCCCACAACACAAGCAAGAGGATTTCCACCGAATGTGTTAAAGTGCAATGCGGAGTTTAAGGTTTCGGCAATTTCAGAACTAGTAATTACCGCACCAAGAGGAAATCCATTACCTATACCTTTTGCCAGTGTTACTATGTCCGGTTCTATATCGTGGCCCTCGAAACCCCAAAAGTGCTCGCCTGTTCTACCAAAACCAGTCTGAACTTCATCTGCTATGCAAAGACCACCCTTTTCACGGACATAATTATATACTTTCTGAAGAAAGTATTTGGGATATTGAACTACTCCTCCTATTCCCTAAATATTATATAATAGTCACACATTAAAAATATAAAAACTGAGGAAGAAAGAATTAAATATAAGTACCTGAATACTTTCAGCTATAAATGCTGCTATACTGCAAGTACATGACAAACTAAAGTGAAATAACTCTTGAAATTCTTGAAAATATTTTTCTGAAGCTACACATTCTCCATTCCTACAGCTGCACTTTCTTCCAATTACTTGTATGACAGAATCTCTACATTTTGATCCACCCCAAGTACCTTTATAGATATCTGGAAGTACTGCCTGAAATGATTAAACATAAATTTCGGATCTAACTGGTTGGTTCCATATTTTACTTACATGTAGATAACCAGGTGGTTGTGTGATAAATGGATACTTCCATGTACTCATCGCTGTAGATGCAGAAGTTCCATAAGTTGCACCATGATAGCCGTTTTTTAATGAAAGGATATTGTGGTTGCGCGTATACAGTCTAGCCATCAAAAAGGCTAACTCGTTCGCTTCTGATCCACTATTTGTTAGATATACCACCCTCAATTTTCCCGAAAATTTATCGATTAACTTCTCTACATATTCGTATAAATAAGTATGCATGTAAACAGATGATACATGGTTCAATTTCGATGCTTGTTCGGATATAGCAGCTACAATTTTTCTACAAAAAAGGATTTCCATTTCTCGGAGCTTTGGATCTTCAAACGATCAGTTTTTTTTATGTTAATTATGTTAATCTTACGGATGAGAATGTCCAACAGATATAGTAGCAACTCCAGCAAACATATCTAAATATCGTTTACCGCGATAGTCCCACAACCATTGTCCTCGACCTTCGTGTATCATTAACGGTTCTTTATAAAATGATTTCAAGGAAGGAGATATGATCAGTTCATATGCTTTTTTCGTTTCCTCGTAGTTCTTCCCCTAAAATGAAAATAAGAGTATTAGTCCAATTTGCCGCAAGTTTGTGAAAATAAAAAATGTTACCTTATAGGTACGAGGTACATATCCGCAATCAGGCATTTTCAAGAAGTCTTTTACTCCATTTGTGAAACTTTTGATTTGCAGAGTGCACCCTAGAATGATAATTTATGTTTATTAATTTATGTATTTTAAAAAAAAAAGAAAGTTAGTTAATTAAAAACAAACAAATTTCTTCAGAATGAGGACTAAAAAAAAAGTATGTTACAATAATGGATGCATTCACTAAAATTTGTTTCTTAAAAAGATACTTACATTTTAAATTCATACAGCCTGATAAATTAGTGGAAACTAGATTGATCCTTACACTTTTATTTAACGGCATGTTTATTCAAATTTTATTCTCTTAATACTTTATTGAAACTTGAATGTAATGTAATGTCTCTCTGGACGAACCTCGCGTAAACGTGTTTTAATCGTTCGATGAACGCTTACTGAGGACATTGCCCGATTAAGCACGAATGAATTTGAAAGTTAATCTAATTTATTTCAAGCAATCATTCATGTATAAAGCATATATGTAGAAACGTTGAGTACTATTTGCACGAATGAGGTCAAAAAATTCGTTTAAGAGCATTGATATGTACGAACTTTCCATTGTGAATATTTGTGTGAATAACATTCTACTTTTAATTGTATTCCGATTTCCTGCATTTCAATTTATATTTATTCAACTCTGAAAATTTTTAATGTCACAATTATTTACTGGATTTTGAAAAGGAAAATATATTAAAGTATATACCGAAATTATTTTACAGATGACTTTATTTACATGAACTAATAAATTATTTTTCCGATGTGTCTGTATCATAAGATATTTGTTTTACATTAGATGTTTCATTGGCATCTTCAATATATGATGCTTCATTTGTGGCTGAACTAAGCTTAAACGTTATCGGTATTTTTTCTAGAATAGGATTTGTTTTTTGTAGGCACCTTATCCACGATAATAGGGAATCTTTAGAACATGTACCTGTAGCACACATTGCATAATATACACCATCATCCTGTTCATGAACAGTAAGAGGTATTTTAAAATGATGCTTTTCCCAAAATGGAATTTTTAAGTCTGATACATCTGCAAGTGTAACATATGAATTAGTATTTCCGTTTTTTAATATAAAATATATGCAAGATTTTTCAATCTTCTTACCATGAAAATCATCATATATAATCTCTCTTTTTATTGGATCTCCTTTCAATACATAGTAGTCTATATAGTACTGATCAACCCAAATCATAAAAGGGCCCTCTACAATTAACGATTTATCAGTTGGTTGTACAGCTAGCAGTTCTTGTTGCGATCTACTCATACTAGATACAATCCATGTATCATCAATCGCATCTGGTATATCTTTTGTATTATATACAACAACATTGGCCTGTACATCTGCACTAGCTAATTTCTTTATAGCTAATTGCGCAAGTTCTTTAGGATCTGTCGGAGTAGGTTTAGGAACTGGCCATGGATTCAGCTGAGAAAATTTTGGCAACCAGTAATACATGCTCCAACATTTCTTTATGACTAAACTATATTTACCAAAAGTGTTTAAAATCATTTGTTGCATTTCGTAATCGGGTAACACAAAATTATCTTCCATTTTATTAAGTATAGCCAATGCTGCATTTTGATGTTTTATATAGTGAAACAACATAATTTGATACTTATTAGTTGGAATATACTTCCCTTTTGGGAATACATTGAATATCGCTTTGTAAGTTTCTAAATCTTTATTCACGCCAAACTCATCCATATAGTTCAATGCGGCTGCAATAAACTGTAATTGATTTATTCTAGCCTTATCTTCTGTTACATACATGCGTACGATTTCTAAAAAAGTTTCTTTCTCCTTCCGTTCCACGTTAAAACGATAAGGTACAACATGGCTCTGGGTATTGTTTTCACTGTACAATATTCTATTATTGCTGTGAACATTATTAGCGATCATCAATTGCATGTTTATACGTTCTTTGGTTACAAATGATCTATTTAATAAACCAACTATTTTTCTTGTTAACGCATTCATACTGGCTTGTTATTATTTTACGTTTTGTTATAACCTTCCCCACAATGTTAATACAAGCATCTTAACATACATGAATGCATACAATGAATATCCTAAGCAAACTGGCTAACAGTATATTTCTATAAGTTTGAATATTAGTTTATTACTATCGAACAATAATATATTTTAATTGTAACATAGTTTTAAACAAAAAATAGTGTCAGCAGCTACAGAACTCAGTGTATACAGATATATAAACGCCATCTGGAAGCAATTCGTTTAAATGTTAAGTTACTAGAGTACATAGTTATTTTTATTGTTGAAAGTAAAATTGTTAATACACTTTGTTTAAGGAATCCCTGTGTTCTAAACACTAAAAGAATAGCAATATCATTTAATTTTAAGCGCAGGGTAAATGATTCAAACTTTTTAATTGGTGATGTAATATATTACATTACACGCATGGTACTTATTAAGAGATGAGAAAACAAATAACGATATATAAGAATTATCACACGGATATTAAGATATTGTTACTCAATGTTTACAAATGTTAATTTCTTCTATTTAACTCAATGAATACAGCGTACATAAATATTCATGTTAAGAGTAACAAGCTGTTGAGAAACTATTAAATTTTGTATTGCAGGTTATTAAAGAGAGGAATCTGTTCACGTTTAATATAATATGCTTGATACTGCAATAGAAACTTACAAAAGATACGATATTGAATATATGTGGAACAGAGCCAAACTATAAGAAAAAGATTTTTATTGTTCAAATATATATATATATATTTATACACTCGTTGCATGTATCTTATGTATAATCAAATACCAACAAAAAATGAATCCTGTATTAAGAATATTTTTATCCCATTGCTGGGCAAATTTATATTTAATAGTTGGAATAAGCATGGGTTTAAGTCTCAGTATGATGTTAATACCAGTTGACACAGATAATTATAATGGGAATACAGAGTATTTGATGCATGATTCAAATTACCAGGACTTGGATGAATATGAACCAAAGATAAATATTAATAGCAAACCACAGCAAGCGCAAAAAGTCTCTAAAACATTAATACGCCCAAGATACTACTCTACAGAGCTTGGTATCAGAGAGAAATTGTTTATAGGGGTAATAACAAGTCAGCAATACCTGCATAGCAGAGATATAGCAATTAATAAAACAGTTGCTCACATTGTGGACAAAGTACGTTACTTCATTTCCATACCAGAAGGGACAAAGCCAAATGTTACTCTTCCAGGCATTGTAGGATTCACAGACACCAGAAGCATTTTGAAACCATTTCATACTATGAAATACATAATTGATAACTACCTGGAGAATTACGATTACTATTTCTTGATCAAAGATATAAGCTATATTAATATTAAAAAATTAGTCAAATTTGTTACCAAGATTAGCGTAAGTCAAAATGTTCATACTGGTGTGCTTGGAGATATTCCAACATATTGTTCCTTGGGTAAACCAATTAGTATGTTAAAATGCTGTTTCGTTTAATAATTCTTCAATAACAAATGATTGTTTAATTTTCAGATTCAGGAATCCTTTTGAGCAACTCAATCATACAGGAATTAAAGAGCAATTTAGATTGGTGTGTGGAAAATGCCTATTCCGATTCGGACGATATTAATTTTGGACGATGTATCGTCCACTCTAGCTCAATGCCTTGCTCGAGTTACATACAAGGGCAAAAATTCTTATATACCAAATTACCGTCAACATTTTTATTCGAACAGAACTTGAAGGATTTAGCTAAAAATGAAGACTTTTTAAATTCCCTCGTAATATATCCAATATACGACCACCTGGTTATTTACAAATTAAACACCTATTTTGCGGCAGTAAGTTTTGTGTCATAACAATGCGTGTGATCACCATTTAATACTATAATAATTATTTAATGATATTTCAGATTAAGTCTGTAGAAATCCAAGAAAGAATTTCCGATATCCGGAAATCGATATTAAATATGGCACATTTAGGGCCTCCACAAGAACGCAATGTTTCTTGGCCTATTGGTAATCAACGAGGAAACAAGGCTGCAGGTCGTTTTGATATTTTACGGTGGACGTACTTTAATGAAACTCACATATTCTTTAATACTGATTTTTCGACCGTACAAGAATTGAAAACCGACGCTAAATTCGATATAGACCGTACAATCAATATCACAGCTTCTCGCATCATTGCTGATTATCAGCACAGATTAAAATTCAACAAATTATTAAATGGATATCAAAGGTTTGATGCTTCTCGGGGAATGGATTATATATTAGACTTAGAATTTATCGATATGAATAACGGTAAAACACTAAAAAAGAGAATTGAAGTATGTAAACCGCTTGGTAAAGTTGAAATTTTACCTGTTCCATATGTAACAGAGAACACGCGAATAAATATAATATTGGTCATAGATTTGACAAAGAAGCAGGATGCTTTGACCTTTTTGGAGCAATATGCTTCAGATTGCATGGAAAAGAAGTACAAGACCTTCCTTATGGTGGTTGGTATTTTTCTATTTGCTAGGTATCTCTTTAAGAAACTTGTTCATAAATTTGTTCACATTGTTGGATTATATATAGGTCCTTTTATATAATTTTAACTCTGCGTCAAAAGGTAGGGCAGACATATATTACGAGATTAAACAATATGCATTATTATTGGCTGAAAAATATAAGAAACAACAATCAAAAGTTACTTGGCTCTCAATACGGCTGCCAAATATTGTTACAGCAGTTGAACCAAATCAGTTGTTAAATATTGCTGTTACTGATTTATGCGTAAGAAAATTCTCACCTGATGGTTTAATACTATTCGTTGAAACAGGAATGCAACTTCGACTGGATTATTTAAACAGAGTATATACACGCGCTATTAACTCTTACAAAAATTATTTATTAACATAATATGTAAGTTAATTAATGGACTGATCTTTAGGTTCGTATGAACACCATTAATCAGTACCAAGTGTTCAGCCCAATTCCTTTTGTGGAGTACCATCCTGATGTGGTTCATATGAATGATGTAAAACAAGTCGATACGGACATTAATCGTAATCATGGAAGATATGATGAATATAATTTTAATAGTATTGCTTTTTACGTCAGAGACTATAATATAAGTACGTATTTTTTAAATACTTCCTTTTATTGTTTATATTATTTAATTTATTTACACATTTTTTATAGTGCGGAGAACTGTCGAGGCTAGCATTCCAATAATACACTCTGACAAAGATATTCCATCAATACTGAAACTTTCGCAGGATATTCCTGTCACTTCTTTATTCGAAATGTTCGTCTCTTTTAGTAACCTGCACGTTCTACGCGCAGTAGAACCAGCTCTGAAGGTAAAGTATAAAAACATCGATTGTACTAATACTTCAAGCAATATGTACAAGATTTGTACATCCTCGAAGAATCTTCATTTGGGCCGACGTAGTCAACTTGCCAGACTGATATTAGACTATCAAACTTATAAAAATAATTTGCTCGCGTAAATTGTACGCCAAATTGTAATTATTACTGAATGTTACAAATTCTATTAGTCTTATATCAAAGATAATCACATAATATAGTACAAAAATGGAACTAGTTCAAACGAATTTTTAAATGAAATCATAAAATTCTACAATGTTCACTGCAAAATTTAATATTGAAATTTTTTACGTTTTGCGTATGTATAATAAAGATCGTATTATAATGAATACTTTATTAAATTTATACATTTCGTTTAAATAAATATCTTCTAAGTAATACAGTGTTATCAAAAATTTTTTTCTTTCGTAACACATCACACGTACTTTTAGTGTATTTATAAAATGTTTGCAACAGAAAACCAATCGGATGTGCTATGACCGATGTTTAGGTATTTAGAATTATTTAAGAAAAATATGAACGATCAAATTGAAAATTATAGAGTCAAAGTATTTGCCGTATTCTCAAGAAATACATCAAAGATTTTGGCAAGATTTCTACCTTCAAAATAATATAAGAAAGTAAAGATCATATAATTACACTAGATATTAGTCAGTAGTAATTGTACAATCCCTATTACCTTATAAATAAATGTACATACACTACATTACCATTCGTATTCATTACAGTTTCTCAGATATATTCACTGCACAAGAAGCAAAAGGTTTCTGTGTCGTAGTATATAGCGTAACTTACTGCAATACATATAGAATATGCGGAGCATACTTTTGGATTCGCTATACACATTTCTCTCTCTGTACGTGATATGGAACAGAATTCTATTTCTTCTGAATCTTTCGATATACCATAGCAAATAAAATACCGAAAAAAAAACAGAATTTTTTGCACAGAAAATCTTTAAAAGATCTTCTACCGTTCCTGGAAAAACACTGTTTTAACGGAAATGCAAGTATTGATACAGGAGAAATTGTTATATGCAATTTGAACATACATTACCATTAATTACTGTCAGATTCTGACTCTGATAATTGCAAATCGTCATTCAAGAGATTACCTGGCATGAAGAGTGTAGGAGATGAAGCTGTACTATTTAAATGTCCTAAAAAATATTGTATATATATGTATTTCTTATTTTTCTCCAAATTTGCAAAATATTTTTGGCAAGAAAAGATAAAAATATAATGTACCGTTAGCTCCTGTAACTGCAGCATCTGAATCACTATCTGAACTATCAGAACTTGAGCTACTTGAACTAGAGTCAGAACTCAGAGTAGTACCCAATTCACTATCCATGGTCATAGATGGTTTTACATTGGATTGATTATTAGTTGCTGGGGATGACCTTGAAGTTGCAGAAGAATTGACAGTCGGGAATGATCCGGATGATGTTAAAGGACAGTCATCATTGTCAGAACCGATCATTGGTAAACTAGCCAAAGTCGAAGGTGCCACTGATGGTTGAACTGGTGAACTAAAGTTCTGTGTGTTTTTAGTAAGTTTAGAAAGAAATCTTAATGTATTATTATAACATTACTACATAATCAGTGTTTCAAAGAGTTACTTTACACTTCTTTAAAAGTCTTTGTTCAAATTTCTTTCTGTCATTATGAAATTATAAATTGCTACTGTTATTGATATTTGTTTATATTTAACATCAGGATGAAGTATTGGTACCTATTGGTTGAAGTAGAAGGTGGACTTTTGCCATGATATGGAGACACTCTAAGTGGACTGAATTGTTTTGGATGCAACTGAACGCTAGGTTCCCTTTTCTTTCCACATGTAACTCTTGTTCTTCCAGTTGCCCTTCCATGTGTAGGGCTTCTTTTCGTTTCTACTGGAGTTATAGGCCTATTGCTACTATTCCCTCCAGAAACTCCTAAATGTGATTGAGACTTGGGTTCTGTTCTAAAACATGATGCAACATATACATGTGATGTAACTAAACACACCATAAAAAGATTATGTACCGGGTTTTTTTCACTTGTATGTTTGCTGTCAATTTTTCCAAAGTAATCTCTCCAGTGACATTATCGATTATTAGAACACATTCTTTATGGTAAGGTCTTTGAGAGCCTTTGAACACTGTGTGAGGAATTCCAGCTCCA
This sequence comes from Xylocopa sonorina, assembly GCF_050948175.1. NCBI lineage: Eukaryota > Metazoa > Arthropoda > Insecta > Hymenoptera > Apidae > Xylocopa > Xylocopa sonorina. The sequence goes on along the minus strand of NC_135201.1, from coordinate 10,020,348 downwards.
TCTAAATGTGGAACAGTGACTGTCATTGTATTGTTTGCTCCAACGTCCACTGTCGCTACTTTGGAGACATCAACACTCGCTGGTTTAAAATCATCTGAAATTGAAGTGGCAACATTCGAATTACCCAAACATCCAATATCGTTAATAGTTAATATTCTTTTTGTTCAGTTTAAACGTGAAATGACGAAGGGAACTGTCTGTTGAAATACATTCTTTAGGTTATAAATTGGAGAAACCGAGTGTACTAACATTTCAGAGTATGAAAGGCCGTCGATCTGTTGTTCGTAAATGTTGGTCCTAATTTGAGTTCCCGAACCTCAGGCCCTAAACCAAGCCGTTCTGCCATGTCACGCCCGATACCTTGGAAGTTTGTCTCAGGAACAGAAGTAACCGATTTCATTGGGGATAATTATATTAATCACTCTTTCGAGAACGCGAGCAAACCAGATGCTCGGGGCACACGAAATTCACGGTGAATGGAAATGAAATATTGCACGTTTTATTCGTTACTCTGCCAAAATATGGCAGAGACGCACACTTGCATTTTCCAGTAACAGCTGCTGCAAAGTGTTGTGTCGTTCACGGTGTTATGAATAACTCGCTCGCACGTTGATTTCGTTACGTGCAAGCGATACAATTACAACATTAGAATTGTATTGTAACGACTAATAAATTCGTATAGCGCAGAAAAATTGAACAAAAATACCACACGATACAATTCATTGACCTAGTTCGTCTGGATATCTGCACTCATGAAGATCCACACTTATGGTTAATTCATTTGATAATTGCTTGTGTATGCGTTAGAAAAGAAATTGATTACACCGACCGAATTGTCCCAACGACTTCGTCAAACTCAAGATATGTTACGATTGATCTGTTCTCGAATTCTCAGCAGAAGCATTGTAGCAAACAGTTTTCGATCTCAACCGAAAATTAACTTTCCAGTGTATTATAGGAATTTAAGTATTATCATAGTATCTGTATTGAATGCAGATAGGCTACGACTATACATTTAATGAATACGATGCATTGGGAAAGGGGAGATCACTCATTGATTCATTATCATAACATCACTCTTTTTCAGAATCTGGAAAATTTAAAGCAGTTTTAACAAAGGTGTATAGTTTTTTAAATACCTTATAAAAAAGAAATATAACTTTATATAGTTGATACAACTATCGTATATTAATACTAGTAACTTCTCAATATCCCTATTGTTCCGTATATTCAATTTACTAGAAGTACTTGATAGAGATAATACTAGGAAATTCATCTTAGTATACAACAGTTATGAATTTAGTATGGATAAAGGTTATCTTTATTTATTTTCATGACTATGTTTAAATAAGGATAAAAGTTATACAATCATTATATATACAACTCATTCAGCGTTGAAATCATGAAAATTTCAACGAAACATAAAGAATATTGTGTTAGATCGGTACTTGGTATATCGTAATAGTAACAAAACTCGTCAATAAAGAAACGTTCAAAAATATATGAGACAACTAAGCTAATTACGTAGTAATTACTATTCCTCAAGCCAACCAACGTGATCATTAACAGTTGCAGAGTAGTAGTAATATTCATTAACAACTGATGCCTTCTTATTTGATTTTCCTTTCGCTTTGCTTGTAGGTGAAAGAATACTGGCAAAATGCCCAATGAAAGTACTATAAGCCAAACTTTTTCACTAATCCCATATCCTTGTAAGATACCAGCAGTAAACAATGCCAATGGTACAAAATCAACAATCTTGGAATACCAATCATAGCAGATCCTTAGGTACTTCGCTACACTGGTTGTTGGTGTAAGAAATGGAACTCCTGGAAGTAACATTGCTAAAAATAATATGTTCTAAACAGCAAGCACACTTATGATATAAGTGCTTCTATATTTACTATGTATTACAGCGTGTACTAATTATTTTTAAATACTGAAGCTGCAAATATTTCTCTATAAATCTAAAATTTCAGACAGTGTTTTAAAACATTGATTCTTTTCTGAACATTCACCTATATTCACCCCAATTTCCTGAATTTTAGAGCAAGAAGTAATGTGATTGATATTTGCTCTTATTTGTTAATTATGATATAAAAATATGTAGTTATATATTTTGTGATTGATTTAAAAGCAAATATAAGTTGGAACTTGCGAGAAATAATATAATTTTTAAAATGAGAATTATAAGTAATTTATAATTCTCCTTTTCTTCTTCTCTTTTAGTTGAGGATATGCTACAGCTCATATGGTCAGCTTAGAATAATTGTTTAATAAATGCTATATTGATTGGACTATAAGTTTTATAGTTGTAAAAAAAGTAAGCTTCATGTTTTATTTATATTATTTTCTTTTCCAATTTGTTAGAGAATGATTTGTAATGTTGGGATGAAATTTATAACATGCACACAGGTTTTGAAAAATGTGATGATACTTATAATACTAGAGTAAGCAAAACTGACAACATAAAATTATTCTAGAACATGCACTTTGCAGAAATTCTATGTGCCATTTAAAAGTGTGCACTCAAAAAAACAAATTATCACCTAACAAATTATTGCAAAGTAATTTTCTCTATCACACATTTCACTTACAAATCGGTGCATTGAATTATAATATTATTTCTCACCTGTTCCAACAAAAATAGAAATCTGACAAATGGCATAACTAACAACACAGTTCCTTCCTTTAGAGCTTCATGTTTTAAAATCAAATACAATACCATTATGTAGTTTCATACCAACTAATCCTTTGCGTGACCCCCACTAACATATAAGACGTACAATTAGGGGGCCCTGTACAGAGAATGCTGCTTTAAAAATGTACTAGGCGAATATACCAAGATGCAAATTACGAGATTATCAGAAGATGCATTCTTACCAAACCTGAGTGCTCCCAATATAGAGTGCGAAAGCAGAATTTCAAAGGCACGAAATGACCAGGTGCTTGCTTTATCATACTTATTATTGAGAGTTTTCATACAACTGACTGTTACAAGAAATTTTGCTAGATGCGCTAGGACACTGCTTGGACAAACCATGGTCACCTTTCGTTTACAGCCACAGTGTTTTTCAGCTTAAATAATCTAAGGTCATGTGATACATTTGATCTGGTAAAAACTTCCATGCGATCACGATTGTAGTACGATCGTTACGAAGAAATGTTTCTTAACTTTATTGATGAGGTACAACTCTTTTATGGTTTATTTGATGCTCGACTAAGGTTATGTATGATTAAGTAGATTACTTAATATCGATCAAGAGTTATCTTGCCAACTGACCTACTCGCTTTATGCGTGTATCTTTAGGAAATTTTTCATCTTTGTTAAAACGCAAACCTTGGGATAGAGAGCAGCACAGATATCTCTATTTTATTTATACAAGTTGAACGTGTATGTGTATTTTATTTGTATCTCAAAATGAATTAGCTACATAACACCTAAACTTATCGTTCAAACACATAGAGGGCAGAATAAAACCTTTACTTCTTAGTACGGTCGGTATTACAGTTTTCCAAACAAGAAATTAAAAATACTGAGAGGTTTTTCCGGTTTTTTTTAGCTTCGTTCTGATTATTTCTGCTACATCACGTCACAGCAGTGAATTAAACTACGTTTATTTAAAGAAGTAAACTTTTAATTGCCATGGCTTAATTTTGGCAATAACATCGATGTAAAGGTGTACACGAGTACAATTTTAGGCAGATATTTTTCACATACACTTCTCAAAAAATGAATCTAGAAAATAAAACATTAAGTAGATGAAAAAGTACCTAAGTTATAGATATATTATGTTAAATTTCAAGCTGCATATTATACATGGATGAAACCTGTAAAAATCGATGATTCAGGGGAAATCTATAAAAATAAGTTCTACTGTATTGCCTGCAAAAGAAAATGTGTGATTGAGTTGCCAGACGAATGCTGGCGTTCGATCAAAAAGTTTTTTTAAACAATCGCTAAGAAGAAGCTTTTTTGCACTAAAAAAACACCAAAAATAGAGAAACGGAATGATGGAGAGGCGACAGCGTGACTAATACATCACCGATGCGCGTTGATGTTTCTACGAAAAGTTTTGCAGCGGTACTGCAGTATTTTTACCCTTGACGACTGGTCGTGTAATCGCGGTAAACGTTCGTGCGCACTCGACGTGAAATCGTTACACTACCCCAAACTTTGCACGAACTTCACTATATTGGAAATTCGGATTTTGTTTGTACCAGTGATTCTCAAACAGAGTTTACCAAGAAACAGCAAACTTCCAGTTCATTTAGTTCAGGCCTTACGCATGTACTTTAGATAGTTTGAAATAAAAGTCAATCTTAGTACGTTCAACTTAGAGAGAGTTATACAATAATTTCTCTTTAATTTGATAGTTGCATTGTCTAGATAAATAAAGAATTAACGATTATTAATGATTATAAAAATATAAAGTTAAGGGGTAATATTTTAGAAATTTAAATAACACATAGCTTATGAGTTTCTGAGTAACTTAGCGAGTGCTGCCATCTAATGTATTAAAAAATTCAAGACCATTTGGCAGGCCGAAATTATACAACTTTAGAATGTTAATCAACTTTGAAGCTTACCTCTCGTGTTCCATACATGTTCACAGGTCGCTTTCTTAGATAACTCTTCCTCTAGTTCATCCATAGTGATGTCTACTAAAAATAGAATTTTGCGACATTTTTACATTGGCGCCAAAAATGCTATTTTAAAATATCGCCACATAACTTCTCGTTTGGTGTACTGTAACTCGATACATCCATGAGTTTCTACAAATTAGGATCATATTTTTCTCAAATTATGACCAACTAGGCTCCTGTTCTTGGTCATAATTTGGTGCAGACTGGCTAAATGAAAATCACTGATTTGTTTGCGCAGTAAACTATTCATAGACGCAGAGGGATATAATTGTTCAAAGAAGACATAACTGAAAAGGTGCTTCATTTTCGAAAATCGGTTTAACAATGCAGAAGGAGGATTCATCTTCATCCAAGTGGAGCTTCATTTCACGTTGGGGAGATGTACCTGCGAAGTGTTGGCTTGTTAGCGATTTAGTTGATGTCGCTGGCACACAATGCTCATGTAATGAAGTAAAAAAGAAAGATAGAGAAAGAGCGAAAAATCGCAATCTTGAAAGCGGGTCGGACCTCGAGATTTCACCAACTTAGACATACAACACTGTGACATTCGGGATATTAAAAAAAAAATCCCGGACGTACCATTATCGAACGTTCATACAGTATTTGATAGAGCATAGATATAATCCCTGTCTCTGCGCTTGCTACGTGAAGCCCTATTACACATGGCTTCACATTGATGGATGCATAGATATTCTACTTGAATTATTCTTTGTAATATTTTATGGTGAATAAAAAGTATCCTCCTTTCCTCGTTTTCTTTTTATAGATACATATATCTATCTATCCTTATCTCTATCTCAGGTTGATCAGAGTCCTCAAAGTTTGAAATTGGAAGAGAGTTTCTGCAAGTTCTTTCTTTTCGCGAAAGACCTCCTCGATCTTTAATGAAACAATCCAGGAGAAATTTAATGAATTCCGCTTTCAGATCTTAAACGCGACGTAAAATCGTTATCTTCACTCTGACTAGTATCTGGTTCAACGTTCTCCTTACAGTGAAAATCCTAGAGGAAACCAGGTGAAAATTTCCCCAGGGCCTTTCACGACAGACATTTTATTCGAGTGATTCATAATATTGGTCATGTTCATCACTTCAATTGCGATGATACACAGCGTTTAAATTTTTTAATATTCGAATATGCTTACGTTTAAATTGTCGACTCCCTATTTGAACACTTGCAGCATTCGAGTATCTTGGGTTAAAAAGCTCGGGAATTCGAGTGGTCGCATCTCTTGACATTTGGAAATTTGGTATTGTATCTTGGTGCTCGGGGACTCGAGCGTTCCAGAACTCGAACAGTCAAGTATCAACGGAATTTCTGCGTACAGTTAACTTGGTACTTTGGAATTCAATCTCTTAAGAATTCGAATATATGAATATGTACCATGGTATTCGAGAACTAGCGTGCTTGTCCGTATATTTGCAGACAATTTTTTCCACCTGCATTTAAAAGTGGATGGTAAATTTAACGGTAATACGTCCAAGAATTACAAACATTTTCCTTAAACATCACATTGCGATGTAAACAAAAAAGGAAAAGATATAGTAAGAGATACGTACATGCAACGTATTTGCATTTCAAAAAGTATTCAGTTGACTGGGCCGAAATTATTTATAAAAATTATAGTAGATAGCCGTCTATGTAATACAACGATAAGATAACTGTTCCAAGTTCATGAAATAACATATAGACCATAGATAAACAGTACTATATCAAGAATCTAAACTGTGAGACTGTTGTGAATTTCTTAGAATGTTAAATCAATGCTCTGATCAGACCAATGTACTATTGATGCAGAATATCAAGTTATACCATGGGATCACTGATAACAAAAATTAATACAAATTGTTTTGTACGTCACCAATACATGAAACGTGAAACACGTTACCTGCGCTATCGTATTGCGTGATGTAGATACGAGATCAATGTCCAACAAGTAGTGATAGCCGTGTAATGCATTTTCTCGCGAAGTGCACCGATCAATGCATATCGTGTTCGAATCGCTCATTTACGTTGTAGTATTTTATTTCTCGTATCCAAGACAATGTTGTCGCGATAATAAATAAAACAGGAAAGATTCTAAGAATCGATGCTGACCATTTCCAGCGACTATTCCTTTCTTCCATTGACACCTGAATCGTTCAAATTTTACAAGTTACCAAACTCTCCAATTACATCATTGGAATTAATTATTTTACGCCTCCTTACTTGACTCATAGGAATTTCTCTTCACGATAATGACGCGGAGAAATGGAAAAGTCGCAGATGCTATATAACCATTTCGCTCCTTTCACTCGACCCTTTTACAGCGTTTATCGAGTTCACGTTTCCTTGAAAAAAAGCAACTCGCTATCGTTGATGTTTGACGAGTGCGGTATCGTAGATATTTGACGTCAGACAAGTATCGCCAAGACTCGTGAATACGGTAAAATGATTAAAAAAACTTGAGGAAAAGGGGAAGCTTGCTTCTTGGATACGCACGAAGAGATGCATTTGCGGATGGGAACTGGAAAAGAAGAAAGTGATGATGATGAAACAGTTTTGTGTGGTAGGTGCGCGCGCGCGCGCGCGCTTATATAGACACGAGAGAAAACAAAGAAAGAGTTTCGCGAATAAGTGTAATGATATATCGTTTATATGCGGGAAAAACACGATCTGTTCTCTACGATGAAGAAAAAATACAAGATAGTGGTTTCCATTCAGGTACTTTAATAAACATGTACAGTTGAACGTATTATTATTATTAGATGATGTATATATCATCTTTTGAACACGGGCGGACTCTAGAGTCATTTTACAATGACTGAGAAATACAGTGAAATGATAAACGATCTCTTGAACCCGCCTAATACGCATTGGATTAAATTATTATAAACTATAATTGGCAATGTTTCGCGTGATACAAGAAGTTACAGCAAGTAACCATCGTTAGTTTAATTCTTTCCTTGCTTTTGCTGCTATTATTTCCCCTTACTGTTTGTTCAATCTCATCCCTTTCCAATTGACGTCTAAAGACTTAGAAAAAGATGATGGAAATTTGTCAAATATAATATCTTTTCGTTTATTAATTATTTCTCTATTTATACCTCTCTGCCGGTATGCGATTCGAATGTGCGGTAAAGTTGCGCAAAAATTTTGTTCAAAAGTATGTTTGCAAAAAGAGGTTCACATTTGACTTCGACGGACGTCCGTGCCGTTAATGCAGTGCTCTATTATGCTTCCATCAGGCATGCGTGAATATCCTCGTACGCAACTTCGGCTGCCCTACACGAACAATACATATATGTACAATTTAGAAACAACAAATACATAACAAGATCTAAATAAATTTCGCTAGAGATTGTTTCACAACGATTAAAAAGAAATCGTATACATCGTCATCGTAAATACGAAAATATAGAAATTTTTTCCACAGTCAACAACAAAAAATTCAAAACGATCAATTTGAAATAAATAATTCGCTAATGCTCATATCACACGTGCACTCACTCGCGGAGCGAACACACGAACGTCCGTTTTTAACTTTTTTAGAACAAATATCGTACGTACGTGTTCACATTATGAGAGCATACAGCGACAATACACATACGAGCACACGCGTTCATACGCACACACATACATACATATAAATATAAATTTATATTTATATGTATATACATATACATATACATACACAACTCCGTTGATTTATTATACTTTTCAGGCTCCACCAACGAACGGTAGATATATACATATATTGCTATCGAATATTACAAGCTATCGACTTACTCGACAGAGTGCACAACATTCGATCGTAGCGACTCGATTCTTTATTATTTGGCAGTAAAGAAATTAAGGAATTAATCTGGCGGAATTATTATTATGCGCGTCTAGAGCAATAATGTAATAGGTCTCTCGTCTATTATTCATTATTTACAGCACTACGCAAAAAAAACAAACAATCCGTTTGGAAATCAAAAGAGGGCTGACTCGACGCTGAATCGCGTCATTTTAGCTTAAAAAGGAACGTTCGCGAATAAAAACAAGTTCCGAACACGGTATCTGCTCGACAGGATGAGATCTTGACATGTATTTTATATATATATACAGTGAACAGAAGTTGCATGATCGTTGATTCAGAAAATCGTTAGAATCTATGAAGAGATACGTAACAAGTGTTTCGTTTTATTAGCGGCAAAAGTTCTCATACAAAGTTTTTATTATATATATACCATTTCGTTCTTTCTTACCTCTTTCGTAGAACAGCGTACAAATATTCGTTTTTTTTTCTAGTTTTTACACTTGGAGCTTCGATTTTTTGCATATTTACGCAAGACACATGCCAGTGCATCCTTCGATACTTATTAACGGACACCACATTGGTTCTTGTTCCTTCTCCTTAACGCGTTCGCTACAAATATAATTTCTTTTAAAGTTTCAGTTGGCATTTAGAGAAAGAAATTAACAGTGTTCTATCGTCTCTACAGTAATGGCCGTCGTATTTGAAATTTATTGGTTAAAATGAAGTTTCACTGCGCTCTGAGACAGAACGGATTACCGTTAAAAACGAAGAATTTCGATACGGTTAAATGTACGAACCACCAATGACTCATATATCGTAGCGAAAGTGTTAATCAACGTAACTGTGGAACGTTCCCGCCGTTGTTTCGAACTGAAACCTCCCTCCTATAATATTGCACTCTTTCGCAACCATGTTTATGCGTAACCACATCAAGTACTGCTTCGGTTCAATTGGATGGAAGAAAAAGATCGAGCACGTTCGCTTAATTAGACTTCTTACTCTGTTCATTTTTGCGCGAGATTTGAATAAGAATAAAACATTGTCGTCGGAAGAAAAGAGGATATACAGACCGATTATAATTTTTTTTTTCCTTCCTTAAAGTTAACGAGTACATCACTGCATGAAAAAGAACTACACGAAGTTAACACTACTATGTACTGACATCGTGGACATTTGCAATTTAATTACGCTAGAGGATATCTGAAAAATAGGCAGCAGTTTTATTTTATTTACCACTATAAGCCAGTAGATGGTGTGTCCGTTTCGATCGTCGTTCGTTTGCTAATGTATCAACGGTTCGTTGCAGGAAAGGTTTCTACATACGAAATCTACCAGAACTCTGACGTAGATGAAATGAACAAGTAAGAGCAGGGTATTTCCAGCTGATCATGGCTTGAAACGTCGATGAATCACTGACTACTGCATCTTGACAAATGCGAAATCCATATTCATGAACATCTCCTTTTTCTCTCCTCTCCAAGTGATCCGAAAGCGATAAGGTCGCGCGAACCGGATACTTATGTTGTTTTTCGCTAGTTGGCGCAATGAGCGCACGCAACACGCACGCAAATATAAGTAACACGATACGATAAAGAAGATCGTAGGTTCTGTCGGCGTTTTTTTTTTTTTTTTTTTTACATTTTCTATTTTTCACCCGCGAGGTTCAAGAGAGAACTTATAAATTCCGAAAGGAGCGCGACGTGTAACGATACATGCCTCTGATTACGCGATGCTTTAAGAGATGTCTTTTGACGTGAACGCTTAACGAAACTGGACGCCCACGCGCGTAATAACGCGATTTGAAATCCTCTTAACGTGGCTTACCATCGACGACGGTAATGGGATCGAATCGGTAGGTCGCTAGCTGATCTGTGCGCATGCTGTGGACGAGTAAGTCCGAGAGCGAAACGGTTGCCAAATCGAGTAACTAATTAGGAATTTACATCACGATCACCGCGCCATCAAATTCCCATTTCACGCGAGCCAGTTTGCGCTGACAAACTGGAAATCGAATCGACTGCTCGCCCATTCTGAACGAAATCAAATCGTTTCCCGATCTCATCAGCCCGCGTGGCCATAAAATCGTGCGCAGCGATCGATCCGACACGAGTCACTCGCGTCTGCTTTCTTTCATCGAGATCCTTTCAGGATTAACATCTCGCGAGGAAAACAAGAATCTTGACCTGGTTAATTTCGATTCGTAATGCTCGATGTCTGTGCCTGTCGGCGTTGGGCATCTAATTATAGAGATCCACTCTGGATTTGTTTAAACGGGGCCCTTGAGATTGGTCAAATTGAATCACACTATATTCCTCCTTTTATTTCTCGTTTTCGAAACGCAAACGGAGCGTGCCAAAACGAAGACTCAGGTGGTTGGGATGCTGGTCGAATTCGCAACATACGAGACTTCTTCGCAAAGCTGGCGCGAATTCCGACGATCGAGAAACAAAGGCGAGTCACTCGTGGCGGGAAATGTGCATTGAGCATTCGAAACGTTTCCAGTCTACCCGGACGTACTCAATTGCAAAAGGGGATCTAAATTGTTCGCAGCCGATAAAACCCGTGGACGTCACAAGCGAATCGTTTCCCGTTTAAACTTTTAAATCTTAGCCGGACGCGACGTCACCACGATTCTGGTTAAGATTTAAAACGACCTATAGGAGAAGGAGTTGACTTAAGATACGGCGAACGGCGTCGCGAAACGAATGACTGTGTGTGTTCGACTAACGAGTTCGTACCTAAGTAATGTGCAGGATGGCGCGAAAAGAAGTCGCTATAAAAAGAAAACAAAAATTGACTTAAGTAAAAGCAACGGTAAGTCTTTTGACGTTCTTATACGCATATCTATATAATACTCTTATGTAATCATTAGTTGCATCGATATTATTAATATAATCCTTTTTAACATTATCATTAATAATATCCGCGTTAATATATTATATATTAATAATTATATAATATATGACATGTGATGCGTATAAATAAAATAAAATGGTTAAATGAACAAATGTAGAGATCTTAAAAATAAAGATTACCCGGAACGGTTACATCGTTAACAACCGACGGCTCCGTACATCTTTCGTGCCAGCGGTTAGAAACGGATCAATCGATAGAATGTGTATGCCTGTGGACGCAGCGACGTGTCGTGATTACATATATTACATAAGGCGCGGAAATCCTATTTAAGCAGATCACACCTGCTTCCGCTTGGCCACGTTTCCGATCTCTCTTAAGTATATTTGTTCCGTTGTACACGCTTAGAAACTACTGGTCAATTTTTCATTTCGCTTTTTTACAAAAAGAACAAAAAAAAAAGGGGAGGAAAAAGACGAAAGAGAGAACGAAGCTCCGCGATGAAAGAAGAGTTCGATCGGACGCTTTGAAGTTGTGATTGCTAGATTAAGAAATGCCTTAAAAATTTTTCCAGGCGAGCGTAGCTATTAAAGCGAGCCTCGAAATCCATTGAAATATCCGGTCGAAACGCTGGTCTGATCCGTTTCAACTTTTCGCGCGTCCTTAACTCTCACGACTGAGAAATGTGGTTGAGGCGATTCGTCGGGCAGTTCGATATAAATAAACGCAGTTACTCGACGCTTTGAACCATCGTATGAAAATAAATTATTGAAAAAGGCGATGATGCGGCGGTGGACGATGCGCGCGTGGAACGACATACAAAAATTTTCAACTGAGAAGCCGTTTCATTCGAAGGCGACGCGATTTGAGACGAAATAGAAGAACACAATAAATAAGACACGTTGAAAACTTTCGTATCACTTTAACAATTCCATCGCGTGACACTTATTATATATTGAACAGCAGCGCGGAGTTGGTTATGAAAAAAGGAAAAGAAACTTAACAATGAGCGGATACACGAACGAATAGAATTCATCTCTCTTTAATTAATGCCGTCTACTTCCGTTTTTGCGTTCGCGTGTATGCGTGTGCGCGCGCGCGCGCACATATAATATTTAATTAAGTTAGACGCATTTAAATTAGATTACAGCGAGTTAAGCTTGGTATATTATGCTAACATCCAGAATTTGGAACGTGAGTTTAGTGTAGATTAGGTTAGGTTAGGGACGACACGAGTTAGATGAGGTTAAGTATACTGGTGCGTGAGTCAGATTTGAACTAGATAAAAAGGAAACTAAATTATTCCGGGACTAAATGTACGGATATGCTTGTTCTACGTTTGAATAATACGTATGAGTTATGTTCGGCTTAAGTGGACAGGTTAGGTCTGAGAGTTGTAGATATGTGTTTAAGTGCGTGATGTGGGTACGTTCTATATTTTCTCCATACGCTTATCAACTCTCTGATACCTTATTACATAATTAACTAATCGCAGCTATTGAATTTATTGCAAACCGACGTGATTAGATTTGACGGGTAGTCAAACGGCGAGTGAACTTGGTATTATGCCTTGCACTTTGGAGCGGTTCTTAACGAAGGTACGTATGCCGTATCTTTATAATCTCCGATACTTTCGTGCCAAGTCTTATGTGGTCGTTGAAAACGTCAATTGTTAGAACTCCATTGCAGAGAGCGTTGTAAGAAAAATTGTGTGTACTTGTCGAATCGGGAAGGAAAAACGGAATAGAAAAACAGCTAGTCAAGGATTTTCCAACATTGCTGTTCCACTTTCCCAATGGCAACACAAATTAACACATTTCGACGTTCATTATTGCACCCAGCCAGCGTAACTTGAATTCTCCGGATATTTCCCTCCTACAATGCGATAAAACAAGAATATTACGAAGTAAACAAAACAAAATAAATAATAAAAGAATATTTATTCTGCTATTTAGGAAAGTTCGGCTAGAAAAATAGGTAATTTTATCTGTTTATATCACGGTGCAATTCTCTTGCTTCGACTGTAAGCTACTATTCTACCTTCCTTAATGAAACTGCTGCAGAAAAGAAGTCACAACCAGAAACTGTACATCGTCGTCCTCGTTTTGAGATGAGTCACCACCAAACGATTCCCAAGTTTAAAAATCACGATCGCAAAGAAACCTCGCGAGGCATTTCGGAGAAAATATGATAAATATCAATAGATAAGGAAACAAGAGGAAGTAAGCTCTCGTAATTATTGCTTGTGATTGTTACCTGTCCCCGTTTTGTCGTAGGCATCGTTCTAATGAATCCGCGTCCTCGAAGCATACATACGTACACCTTTACGTACAATAACATCGCTATATTCGACTATAATTATTGTTACATAAATCACTCGTACCGACTAACGATAGCGATATGAATTATAAGAGCATTGCTGAAATGGAGTACCGTGATAATGGTTCAACTTGATGAAGGGTACGCGTTCAACTGATAACGCTGCAAGATCAATAGCTGTTAGACGATTCGCAATTAGTTGTTATATGCAGAATGTTTACGATCTGATAGTGTAACAGGAAAGTGGATGAACCAACGTGAACAAATGATACAGAACTGTAGAGGAAGATGTTACCTGTGTCTCTGTGTATGAGGATCAAAGGAAAATGAAATGATCGATCATTGAGATATAGAGTTATTGTTACGAAGTGACGCGTGGGATCGGCCAATGGCCTTTCTTTGTCGAACGCAGATCAATGATGGCGAGTTCACAAACTTGGACCACGTTCGAGTATTCTCTCGAGTGCGGTGCACTCGAGGAACCTTGAGACTGGTACGAGGCGGCTTCCTCCTCGAAGAATGAACCGCGGACCTTGAAATCGATCGCGCGAAACAGCACGGTGAAAACGTGTTTGAATACTTCGAGCGTTAGCTGTGTCGTTGATCTGCGATTTTCGGTGTATGGGAAAGGGGATTTTGGGGTGCTGAATCCCCCTCCATGCGAACTGAACGGGTCAAACTGGCGCGCTTATAGCGTGAGAACAGTGTTTTCGGTTTAAGTACGTTATTTAATGGCAATTTCTTCAGTATTCCCATTTTCCTGGATTGCAAATTTTAGCACGTAAATGAAAATGTGGAAATGTTTGTTTATGACCTGAGAATGATTTATTGTGCAAAGATGACTTGTTGGCTAGGCACAAACAAGCTTAACGACACAGAAGCAGGGGAAGTAGCTCACTCGCTCCGCCTAATTCCCACCAGACAACCCTACATTTAAGTTCTTACCAGTTACGTTACATACACGGTAGAAAGACCGCTATATCCTCATAGAAGTCATGAAACCGAGGATATGAGCATTTTACTCATCGCATTAGCATAATGCTACTTTGTTTACATATGTTTCGCGAAATTAAAGGTACTTTTTACTTTCTAGATTCCAAACAATGGACATTAGAAGTATATCAGAATAAATCATAACGTATAACCGTAATTAATGTCACAACTATTTAAGTTAAGTTTCTTGCTTACCTATATCACAATGTACGCGACAATCAATTGAATTGCCCAATCAAGAAATAAACCCATAATCGGCAATTATTGAAATTTGTCTACCTTAACCAGATCGAACATCACCGTAGAATATTAACTAATGATATTTTCAGGTTATTTTTCGAATTCTCGAATTGTTAACGAGTTACGCGATTGAAACGAATGGAAACCGGACTGACTAGGACGGGCAAGTTCCCGTTTCGTGCGAATTCGATGAGCTAACCCTACGTTCACGTTCGTATTGTTTCCATCGTCTGGCGTGCCCCCTTGATGATTCACCAGCTACGATGCGGATCGGACGATCGTTCGCTTCGTTCCCCGCCCCACACACACACGAACAGAAAACGCGTCGGCAATTCTGCCGCGAAACAATTCCGCCTTGCTTTTGAATCACTACAGAGCTCGTTCGAAATCATACCGGGACGCGAAGAGAACCACGGGAGGCTTAATGAACCGCGCGCAGCCTTCAATGAAAGGCCAAAATGTCAACCAGTGTCAACACGTTTCGCATTCAAAACGCTCTAGGGCAATTTCTACATCGTTCACGTCAGTCGAACTAATCCTCGAAGACTGGTTCGACACTTTCGCGAAGTCCGTTTTTTAAATATCGAATCGAGGATGCCACCGCGATGTTATCGTCAGCTCAAACGTTTTATTTATATCAGCTTGGACAGAATTTCCTCCGGGAACGTCCGCATCTAGTCCCTGCTAAAAGTATTCGGCACATAACCTTACTTTCCAGTGACCCGCTTTCTGATCGTACTCTACATATTTTATATCCATAATAGCAATCTTTTTCTGCCCTCGTAAAGATACCATTGAGTATTTACGAAAACCGGCGTGGATACTTAAGCGTTTTTAATAACGCATTAACCGCGTGCCGACTTATCGATGGCCGTTCAGGTTTTCCTGTAACGTTACTTTACTTCGGAATTTAGGGCGTAACACCGACTATTTAGGCCAGTATAAGGAAATGTGTTTAACGGTAACTGGATTATTGCGAGTACTGCTGAACGCCATTATCGATCGGTATGAAAATGTAAAATAGACAAAAAATAGAACGTAACTCTCGATACGAAACTTTAACATTCCAAAAAATGATTTGTAATGCGTTTACATTGTTTTTTTATCTTTGTCGCCTATACGATCCACTCTTATACATTATACATTTTTGTTCTCCACTGCATATTCAAGATCTAAAGCTTTGGAATGCAAATTATATTAACGATCGAATATTAATGGGAATAACTGTACATAATGACCTGTTCATACGTTTCGTTCGACTCTTTCCCGAACTTATCGTGCCTCACCAATTATCGATATAAATACAATTTTTTCACGGCTATCGACGAAGATGTTATCAACAAATTCTTCGGTGGTATTAACAAACGTTCAGAGAAGCATTAAAGCAGAAGGAAAAGTCACTCTGATCGATCCGTCGATATCATTTATTCATCGGGGATATTTCATTTTTGCCTGCTCATTCTGTTTCCTCGCGGTCTATGCGAAAACATCGTATGGTCGTATTTCCGGTACCCTGTCTCTCATTAGTGGGCGCTCATTCAGGTACTGGTCGAATGCTTATTACTCATACGAACGAACCACAGCACCGTCGGAGACGCGATACTCAATTATGTAATGATATCAAACGAGGCTCGAACTTTTATTCCTATGTTCTTACGTGATCCCCGATTGTGACCGTGCCCGTAATTATGGGTTCGTATCGTGTTCGAGCTGACACGCGTTCACATATATACACGTAGATAACACGATTGTGAAAAAAAAATTACGAACCGGTTTCGCTTAATTCCTTCCATTCTTCCTTTACTTCCTAGATACTTCACCAGCTAAATGAAAATAATTTTCTTTTTTATTACCACTGAAGAGGGGACGCTTCGAGGATTCAAGCAACATTATTATCATCGCTCGTGAATAATTATAGAGATTTCAGTGACCGTTACCGCATGAATAATTTAGGAGATGGGGACAAAAGATCCGTACGAAAGTTTGGAAATTAAAAACTGTCTACGACACGAATTGCAACGTTTGTAAATTGCGTCAGAGGCAGCAAGGACGTATTCTTCGATTAAAAAGGTAATTGCGGAATCTTCGTTTACGTAAAGGCAGACGTTATTATGAAACTTATAATGACCATCTATGGAATTGTTTTGATTATATCCACTGCTTGACAATTGAAGAGATAAAGTAGTTTGTTTAGTGGAATCGTGTGAGCCGAAAGAGTTGGTGAAGGATGCACTTGATTAGATAGACAAAACGATGACGTAAAAACAAATTTGATGACGAATCGCAATACAATCTCGAAGCCTTTTTCAATTTTTTCCTCTTCCAATTAACATAGCATCGGCAACGGAAGAAGAATGAAATGATGCACCTTATCTGTAGACGAATGAGAGAGAAAGAGAAAAAATAAGAGGTCTCACGGATGAATCATACCATCGCGTGTTTTTATCACGTATACAATTATCTACAGCGTCGGTTTATCATCAACCAAGACACGTCAGCGTAAGGATAGCCGAATAAAACTACTGTCTCCGAAAATGTTGCTGTTAGGGCGTGGCGCTCTTGAGAAGCTTTGTAAAATGCATAATATACAAACGAAGATGTCGACTATTAAATAGCATAGAGGAAGATCGTTTCGCTGCGTGCACGCCCCACGAATCGAATTTTCGCTATCGCTTTGTTAGCCTCGGATTTGGTTTACACGACGACGCGTGCTTTCATTTAAGGGAATCAAATTTCCGTTCGCTCTATCAACTCCCTGTTAACACCACGGACACACCACATTGCCCATGGGAGAAGTTCCTGATAAGAATCGTCTAGAATTTGCGAGTTCGTCAGTAGGAAATTATCGTAGAACAATCCATTCAAATCTCAAACGGAAGTGAAATTTGAACCTCTCGTGTATCGGAAAGGTACTGAAGAAAAATTAATCAAAAGACATGCTTTTAATCTTACAATATGAAATTGATTGGTGTGCCTAATTCCTTCACTGACTCATGCTAATCTACCGGAAACAGCAGCTGCTTTTTTTCATATTTTCGTTATAATAAAAAACGGGCAAACATTTCGTAGATGTACGGAACATTTGTTTACGTCTACAAAAGGCAAGCGTGAGAATGTTTTATTTTTTACTTCCCAGGACACTTATACTATTAATATGTGTACGTTTCATACCTGTTGGAAATGAAAATTAACTATTTTTCGAATTGTCATCCACGATTTGTGACTCCTTCGTTCGTCCTTTTAAATAAAGTAAACTCAGACTTCGTAAAACATTTGAGGAAAGAAGTTAATTAATTCAATCATTTCCGTGGAATACTCAGAATCAAAAAATACCAAGATTCCTTGAACAATTCCGCTTAATAATTGTATTCGACATTCCTCACTGGGAAATTTTTTATAGATGAAGAGGAACGCAATGCGGCGTCTCTTTGACATTGGTTAGAACTCGTTTTACATGTGCAGAAGTATTGTCGATTGCTACATCGCTAAAAAGACCTGTTTCTAAATGTAAATACTGAGCACGATAAAAACGCAGTCCATGCGAAGGAGCACAGTATTATGAATCGTATCATGGAAATAAATTACCAGTCGGAGGACTAAAAACGTTCGAGAAACAATATCTAGGATACTTAAAAGTTCAATGAAAGGCCAACGATTGGATTTTGAATAGTAGTTTCCTACTTTTTTTGGGGTCTGCTGATTTTAAGCGAGGCAGTAGACTTCGATAACGCTTTGCTTTAGTAACGTACTTATTATCTTTTAGTTTATCTGCTGATAAATATAAATCGGCTAAGACTGCTTCTGAAGTGATCGTTCCTTTGATAGGTTGAATGAAGTGCAGGTGTACCTAAGGAGCAATGAAACGTGACTTTCTCAACAGATTATCGTTGCACATCCTTCATTTACTCTTGTACGGGTAATTAATTTATCACCTGAATTATTCGATACATAATCGATTCTATGATCGACCAGATATATGTCACATTCATCGTTTGCACAGAAACATTGAGAAAAAAAAAGAGGTATGAATCATTGGGGAAAGATGATTAATCATACCGTGGTGCGATTTGTCAGCCTTACTCGTTGCATCGGATAGACACATCCCCCCCCCCCCCCCCCCAAAATAAAAACCATTAATTGTCGCATGGGAAATTGTCGAACTATTACGTACACGAAACTTTTGTGCAAAAAACTATAAATCGCTAAAGTAGAAGAAAGGCGATGAAAAAGAAAAGAATGATTTAAAAATCTGGTGCAAAATCTGAATACACCACGAGCGATGGTATAATGAAGAAATTGTGGCACAGATGCACAGTTGTACAGTGCACGATTATTGCCCCTTCGTTAAACGCACTCGCATAATGGTACTCCAGTTCTCCACGCTTGCCTTAGCTACTCTCTGGGATAAAAACTGTTTTCATTTAACTCTCCCTTAATGTTACTAAAAAGAAAGCCGGAAAGATGTGCTCTCCACGTGATTACATCGTTTCGACGAAGCCCCGCGAACTGCACGCGGCCAAGCGAGATTTCCTTCAACGGGACAAAGGGATGTTGGGGAATTTTAAGGAAATCTTGAGTAACAGCATACTGTGCAGGGACGAGAGGCTGGATATCCGCGTGACTCGGCCTGCGATACTTTGAGAGACTACTGCATTCCTTTGAAGTTAGTCGAATCGACGATGCTGTTAGTGGGGAAGGCCTGGAAATCAGGATGATACATGGTCAAAGACTGTACATTTTAAGATAACTGATGCTTTCAACGTTATCTTTTTCCTTGTACCTTTGTTTTCTTTAATTCTGTATATTACATTTACTTGAAAATGTAGTCAGTGATGTAGTCAGTTATGGTCGATTCTTTAACTTCTTTTTACCTGCACCGCCACGGTTTCAACACTTCACTCACTTTGTTCACGGATATCACTGATAGTGAAACTACATGCGTCCCAACTTTCTAATTGCTTCTTCGTCTTCGTTAATTAACTTTTCACGTCTGCACGTGCAAGAAATATCGGGCAGCAGGGTGTAAGAGGGCCATGTGCATTTCCTCGCTGCATCGCCCCCCTCTGGGGCCTTGTCTAAACATTCGGATGGGCCGTGGCGTTGGAGAACGTCCTCGAGGCTAATAGGAACGGCCTAAGAAGACATTATTGTACGAACCCTTGGGTTAAGCACTGGTCGAATAAAGTATTCCAATCATTTCTTCCATTTCTTACACACGACACTAATAAAAATTGATCTGAACTGAAATGCTGTGTTACGTAAGCATACGAAGCTAATAATTTGCCAAGTGGCACACTGATAAACTGGATTGACAAGCAAGGAGAATGGAAAATTATATTGTGACGTGCGCGACGTCTTGTTTTTAAAAATCTGAAGTAGGCAGGCTGTTTTTTTTCGTTGAAAATGAGCAAGAACTCACGAATTTCAGGAAATGGGTCGATGCAACAATGATTATTTAGTATCGCTGATTGTTAAGACGATAAAGGTGTAGCAAATAAGGTATATCGATAAACGTT